>NC_091282.1:856394434-857644434 GCF_032444005.1 Ranitomeya imitator | reverse complement strand
GTCATAAAGACACTGGAATTTCCCATAAATAGTTGCATTGAACTCAAGTGATTCTTTTAATATGTATATTACTACACAACATGCATCTCCAATCATAGTACTGCCCTGACAGTCTAATAGTATGCAGCATAATTATTGTCACACACCAGACTGTTTTACACAAATCACACCAAAGCCAATGCTGTATATGAAGTATGTCAGATTATATAATATTGTGAACATTAGACCAGTAACGTAATCCCCATGTACTCCACATGGTGAGTGGCGATGGTATGATTATCATGGAAACCAAAATTGATTCCCAATAAAATCTGATAATGGAAACAATTTTGTCTTCCCACTTTTCAAACACATGTTGTAAAATCTTTACTATTAAAATGTCACAAGTAAGGAATAAGGCTATGTTCACACGTTGTGTGTTTGCTGTGTTTTTTTTGGTATGCAAATTAAAAGCTGCATTTTACAGTATAGGCTAAAGATATGAGATTTCAGAAACATCATGTGCACACATACAGTGCCTTGTGAAAGTATTCGTCCCCCTGGAACTTTTCAACCTTTTCCCACATATCATGCTTCAAACATAAAGATACCAAATGTAAATTTTTGGTGAAGAATCAACAACAAGTGGAACACAATTGTGAAGGTGAACAAAATTTATTGGTTATTTTAAATTTTTGTGGAAATTCAAAAACTGGAAAGTGGGGCTGCAATATTATTCGGCCACTTTACTTTCAGTGCAGCAAACTCACTCCAGAAGTTCATTGTGGATCTCTGAATGATCCAATGTTGTCCTAAATGCCTAATGATGATAAATATAATCCACCTGTGTGCAATCAAGTCTCCGTATAAATGCACCTGCTCTGTGATAGTCTCAGGGTTCTGTTGGAAGCACAGAGAGCATCATGAAGACCAAGGGACACAACAGGCAAGTCTGTGATTCTGTTGTGGAGAAGTTTAAAGTCGGGTTTGGATACAAAATTATTTCCAAAACTTTAAACATCCCAAGTAGCGCTGTGCAAGCGATCATATTGAAATGGAAGGATTATCATACCACTGCAAATCTACCAAGACCCGGCCGTCCCTCTAAACTTTCATCTCAAACAAGGAGAAGACTGATCAGAGATGCAGCCAAGGGGCTCATGATCACTCTGGATTAACTGCAGAGATCTACAGCTGAGGTGGGACAGTCTGTCCATAGGACAACAATCAGTCGTACACTGCACAAATCTGGCCTTTATGGACGAGTGGCAAGAAAAAAGCCATTTCTCAAAGATAGCCATAAAAAGTGTAGTTTAAAGTTTGCCACAAGCCACCTGGGAGACACGCCAAACGTGTAAGAAGGTGCTCTGGTCAGATGAAACCAAAATCGAACTTTAGCAAGGCACTGTAGGTGTTTTTCCTAACTGAATTGGATAACTGCTGCGTCTTTAGAAAACGGCAGCATTTTTTCACCCCAAAAAAGCAATAAGTAAGTGCAAAAAAGCAGCAAAAACACAGGTATCGGGTTTTGCTGTGTTTTTGGTGCAAGAAACTCAGGAACAACAGGCACTAAACTTTATCAGCATGAGAAACGTGGCAAATCCTGCTTTTTTTTTTTTTCTTTTTTTTTTTTAAATAAGAAGCTGCTTTACGGCCAAGAGGAAAAAAATGCAGCAAAAAATGCAACATGTGAACATAACCTTAGAGTGTCAGTACTATTAAGTAGTTTGTGTCTTTTTTTTTTTTGAGAAACAAATATTGACTTTAGAGATGAGCAAAAGCGATTCTAATTACCCTGGTCCGGTGCCCAGCTCCTAGACCTGGGAAGTGTTCACTTCTGCATCGGGAATTCTTTGCGTGGCATACTTGGCACTTGTGCTTCTTACTAGGCCCCCACAATGTAAATCATGTCGCTGCGGGGACATTTTAAGTGGCAACAGTGCACAGAGAGTTGACAACATAACCAATGATTTGGTCCACCTGCCATGAAGAACTGAACTGGATGCCGAACAAGGGTAGTTTAAATAATTTTGCTCATCTCTAATTGATGATCTAAGTAAATATAGATCTCTGTAATTATCTCTTTGAGAAGCCCTCCTTTTAAGACAGTTTTAGATGCTCATCTAAAAGAAGTCTCACAATAGTAGGAATAGCTTTTACTGAGCTTGATGCTCATAAGAATATAATTTATATTCTTTTGGTATATAATGAATACACTTGCCATTATAAGGGCCCCCACAGTCGACCTCAGCGCTGGCCAATTATTTCAAAGAAAATATTGACCATATCCGCAGGAAATTTCTCCCAATCCCCTAATATCATGCATTGTCCTCCTGTCAGAACTGCATCTACCTCACTTTCTCTTTGAATCGGTCACGGAAGAAGTGACCAGACTCCTTGCTTCTTCTTGCCCTACTACCTGCACCAGTGACCCTATTCCCTCACATCTTCTCCATTCCCTTTCCTCAGCTGTCACCACTCACCTAACTAACATATATTTAATCCTTTTATCATCCTCATTTAAACACGCCAGCATGCACCCATTGTTTAAAAAAACATCCCTCCACCAGAACTAAAGACCTGTCTCTAATCTCCCCTTCATCTCTAAACTCCTGGCATGCTTGGTCCACTCCCATCTAATCCTCCGCTATCTCTCAGATCACTCTCTTCTTGACCTTTTACAATCTGAATTCCACTCTTTACACTCGACTAACGGTACCTTCACACATAACGATATCGTTGCTTTTTGTGACGTAGCAACGATATCGTTAAGGAAATCGTTATGTGTGACAGCGACCAACGATCAGGCCCCTGCTGGGAGATCGTTGGTCGCTGAACAAAGTCCAGAACTTTATTTCGTCGCTGGATCTCCCGTGGACATCGCTGGATCGGCGTGTGTGACACCGATCCAGCGATGTCTTCACTGGTAACCAGGGTAAACATCGGGTAACTAAGCGCAGGGCCACGCTTAGTAACCCGATGTTTACCCTGGTTACCAGCGTAAAAGTAAAAAAAAACCAAACACTACATACTTACCTACTGCTGTCTGTCCCCGGCGCTGTGCTCTGCACTCCTCCTGTACTGGCTGTGAGCGTTGGTCAGCCGGAAAGCACAGCGGTGACGTCACCGCTCTGCTTTCCGGCCGCTGTGCTCACAGCCAGTACAGGAGGAGTGCAGAGCACAGCGCCGGGGACAGACAGCGGTAGGTAAGTATGTAGTGTTTGGTTTTTTTTACTTTTACGCTGGTAACCAGGGTAAACATCGGGTTACTAAGCGCGGCCCTGCGCTTAGTAACCCGATGTTTACCCTGGTTACCCGGAGACTTCGGGATCGTTGGTCGCTGGAGAGCTGTCTGTGTGACAGCTCTCCAGCGACCAAACAGCGACGCTGCAGCGATCGACATCGTTGTCGGTATCGCTGCAGCGTCGCTTAATGTGAAGGGGCCTTAAAACTGCCCTCACTAAAGGCTAATGATCTGCTAACAGCTAAATCTGATGGTCACAACTCCATGCTGATTCTCCTAGATCTTTCTGCAGCATTCGACTCAATCACCAGCTCCTCCTCACTATGCTCCGTTCTATCGGCCTCAAACATAGCGTTCTCTCCTGGTTCTCCTACTATCTCTCTTAACGCTCCTTCATTGCATCTTTTGCTGGCTCCTCTTCCTCTCCCCTTCTTTTTTACTGTCGACATTCCTAAGGGTTCAGTCCTAGGCCCCCTCCTCTTCTCCTTATACACTGCCACTATTGGACAATCGGTAGATTCAGCTTTCAGTACTGTCTCGATGCTGATGACACCTGATTATATACATCGTCTTCTGATATCACCCCTGTATTACTACAAATTCCAATGATTGGCTTTCTGCTGTCTCTAACATCATGTCCTCCCTCTTTCAAAAACTGAACTCTTTGTGTTTCCTCCCTCCACTAACCTACCTGTACCCGATATTGCCATTTCCGTGTGTGGTTCCTCTATCACTCCCCAGCAACATGCCTGCTGTCTTGGGGTCATATTTCATTCAGATCTTTCCTTCACTCCCCATATTGACCTCTCGCCCACTCATGTCACCCACACCACAAAAACATCTCTAGAATTTGACCTTTTCTTACTTTTGATTCTGCAAAAACTCTCAATGTAGCTCTTATTCATTCTTGTATGGATTATTGCAACTCTTAATAATCGGTCTCCCTCTTGCTAAACTCTCCTCTCTCCAATCTGTCCTTAATGCAGCAATCAGGATTATATTCCTCGCCAACCGTTACACTGATGCCTCTACCCTGTGCTAGTTGTTGCACTTGTTGCCTATCCATTACAGAATTCAATATAAACTTACGACTCTCACCTTCAAATCTCTCCACGATTCAGCACTCCCCCCTACATCTCTTCCCTCGTCTCAGTCTACCACCCTACCCGTGCCCTCCATTCTGCTAATGCAATAAAAATAACATCCTCAATAATCCGAACCTCCCATTATCGTCTCCAAGACTTCTTGTGTGCTGCATTAATTCTTTGGAATGCGCTACACAGAACAATTTGATTAATCGTCAATACCCACAATTTTAAGCATGCCCTAAAAACACTTTTTTTTTTTTTTTTTTTTTTAGACTGGCCTATCTACTCACCTTACACTTATAACTATTTCTGTTTTGCCCATACAAAGTCTTCTTCAAAATCATGACTCGCAGTATCTGTTCACACACCCACCATGCACATCTGTGTCTGTACTGAACACATACTGGCTAGTGAACGGTTCATGCAGCGTTATGTGAATACTTTATTACATTGATGGCCGGACTGCACAATACAAGCACTTTTTACCATTTACCTTTCGTGTCCCCCCTATTTCCTCATAGATTGTAAGCAGCAAGCAAGGTGCTCACTCCTTTAGGTATCTGAATTGTGCTATTCTGTTATGTTTTTATTGTTTGTACAAGTCTCATCTAAAATGTAAGTGCTGCGGAATATGTTGACACTATAGGAATACAAATTATTATTATTAATAGCCGCATACATTTTTTCTTTAACATTGAAATTGCAGCACCAAGAGGGAAAAGTTGTGGAATTACAGAAATTGCAGGATGGATAGCCATGTTGTTGACCTGCAAATTATGAAAACTAGAAATCTTCAAAGCATCTTGATTTATTCAGTATCAAGTATGTGCGCCACGTGTAGAAATACATGCCCTTACACACCTTGGCATTTTATCAATGAGGTCATGGAACCAGTAGTGCGGTTACATATCATTAACATGTCTATCCATTGTGTGATTTCCAAAATTCCTCAACTTTTCCTGTTTGGTGTTGAAACTTCAATGTTGAGGCATTCAAGTATATTTGAAATCCTTCTTACTATGTTTTTTGCTTTAATTTCTTCATATTCTGTTTAGTATTTCTCCGGATTCGTCATTGGGCACAGTGAAAGTGAAGAAGAGCAAAAAACGACTTGCAGACATTAAGTCCTTCAGTCTTGAAGAACCTCTTCTTGGGGATGTTGGTGAGAAAGCTGAGAGAGTTGGAGGCTTGACCAGGTGTGAGCATTTACAAATAATAAGAAAGGAATTTTTTAAACTGATCAAGTAAAATATGATATCGACCATGTTGCTGAATTGCCTAACTTTTACATTCACCAGTAGTTGGCGATTCAGACTGCCGACTGCTGAACAATCAGCGAAGCCTGGAGTCAAAGGTGAATGGCAGCACACCTTGTGAAAGTGTTGCTAAATATATTCCTAGGGCACTTATTTCACCTACTACAATTCCTTTTTTGGGGGTTTGTGGCAAAGAATGGCTAAAAAAGTTCTCAGAAAGCACTTGAAACACGCCTGTTCTGGTAATTTTTGCTGAAAAATGGCTTTGTGTTCATGCATTCAGGCTATTTAGCATCTTTTAACCTCTTCAGGTTACCAAAATGCCAAGTAGTTAAAAAAAAAAAAAAAAAAGTGATGTTCATTCTTCACGCATTTTCTGCTATGAAGCCACTCCATAGTTTACAATAAATGTCAATGGGGAGACGGAAAAATAAACGCCCAAAAGACGACTGGGAGTCTTTTGTGAGCTTTTTTCAGTTTAAAAAATTCTAGCAATTTATTCATTGCTTAAAGGATTAAAATTTTTTAAAAATTAGTTAAATTTTTTTTTCTTTTTTTTTTTTTGCAGTAGAGAACACTCACTAAACATTTCAGGAAACCTTAACAAAATGCTCCAGTATAAAAAATAAATAAAATAAATAAATGTCGCCTTTTCCTGCAGTTGTTTCCGCCTGAAAAACGCGTAGTTTTTGACTGCCTGACAACTGACAAAATCATTATGCGAGCATACTGTACACGGGTCACAGATCAAGACTCCCATAAGAACAGGTGGTTTGATGCAAAGGTGTACCTATAGCTATCCCAACGGATCTTGTTTGCAGAAAGACACATGGTTTGGCTCCGTATTCAGTTTGCCATTCAGCACTGAATCTATCCCAATGTATCTTTAGTTACAATATTTAACAATGCAAATTCTTGGCACTATAGGGCAAACACAAACAGGTTGGTTTTATTGTGGACCTTTTCCACCTGCACAGTGGCTGATAAAAAGCAGAGCATTGCGGAAGGTACAAGATACATTTTCAAGCTTTCTTTCTTTTATGGCCAATAAAGCACATTTTTAGCAGATTCACTTAGAAATTAGAACGACGGTTACTCTTTATTTCGTAAGTCATGAGTTTCGTGAAGCATGTAAAAAAAAAAAAAAAAAGTTTTAAAAAATATTTAAAATATAGAAGTTCAAATCGCCCCCTTTTTGCCCCATTCAAAATAAAACAATACAAAAATGAACATATTTGGTATCGCTGTGTTTAGAAATGCCCGATCTATCAAAATATAAAAAGGATTAATGCGATTGGTAAGTGGAAGTGATGAGAATAAAAAGTCAAACCACCAAAATTGTTTTTTTTGTCGCTGCAGCATTGCAATAAAATGCAATAAAGGCAAACAAAACATGGCATCTACCCCAAAAGGGTATTAAGAAAAACGTCAGCTTCGTGTGCAAAATGTAAGCCCATACTCAGCCCCAGATAGCCAAAAATGGAGACGCTACAAGAATGGAGCCATTTAAATTTTTTTTTTTTTTTTTTTAACAAATGTTGGAATTTTTTTTTTTCACCACCTAAATAAAAAAGAACCTAGACATGTTTGATGTCCATGAACTCGTAAAGACCTGGAGTATCATAATCACAGGTCAGTTTCAGCATTTAGTGAACATTGTAAAAAAAAAAAAAAAAAAAAAAAAGAAACTACTTGTAGTATTGCACTTTTTTTAGCAATTTCTCCACGCTTTAAATTTTTTTCCCGTTTTGCAGTACCTGATATGGTAAAACCAATAGTGTCGTTCAAAAGTGCAACTCGTCCCACAAAAAATAAGCCCTCACATGGCCATATTGACCGAAAAATAAAAAATTTATGGCTCTGGGAAGACAGGGAGCAAATAACAAATGCAAAAACGGAAAATCCCAAGTTCGTGAAGGGAGTAAGGCCCTCATACACATTAGACTAATGTCAGTCGATATCGATGGGTTCAACTGACAGTCTAATGTGTCTGGTAGTCCCGGACATCTGATCATCGGGCGATTTCGGACTGCTGACCTTTTTTTTTTTTTTTTTTTTTTTTTTTTTTTTTTTCCTTTGACGACAGCTTTCTAATAGAAAACGCTCAACCCATCTAGCGCTTGTGTGTATTGGAGAGGCTGCTGATGACAGCTATCTAATGTGTATGGCCGGCTTTACATATAGCAGCAATAATCTACCAATCAATAGGTACAATTGATTGTGCAAATATGACTCTGCTTACAACCAAATAACATTATAGAGGCCACTTTACATAGGCCGACAATCTTAGTGCTTATTCCTGATTATTGAGCCTTGTAAACATGGCAGCGATCAGCAGACAAATGAGTATGGCAACTATTTGTTGGCCGATCGGATTTATAAGCAGATCTAAAAATCATCGTTGGCAGCAGAATATCTCCTCATGTAAAGGGGGATGTGCTGCTGACAATATACAAAGCGCATAGGGACCGAAGTATCACATTACCAATCATTTGGCCTCATATAGTTTACATCCGTCTGTCTAAAGTGCCCTTTAACATTCTCCGATTGACTTGTTTTATTGTCCTTTCGTGCCAGTTATGGCCTTTGCAATCTCACCACGAATGAAAACTAGCACATCAAGAAGCACAACTTAGTGCTAAAACCCAGAGGGCTGCTTCCAGGTCAGAGGATGTAGGAAGAATCCACATACAGGCATTTGCATGAGGTCTCAGAAGAAACCGAAATTACAGCTATTATTTGTGCAGTTCCTAATGATACAAAAGGAGATGTGCAGAGTCCATCATTGCACTTTCCCTCAGTGATCTTTGTCTCCACTACCTTTTATTTCCCACTGAATACATTGGTATTACTTTTTTTTTGTAGGTCAAAAACTTACGACCATCCTTCATCTCTGAGGATATTAGAGAATGATCCGTCAGCGGAGAGGCGCCGTTCCATCACAAGCAATGTAAGGCTATAAATTGGAGAATTTGAGAAAACAATTCTATGTTTTTCACTCTTATAAATATTCAATTTGTTTTCTAAGTTTTCACTCTCACTTTTTTCCAAATGTTAGTCTGTATGATTTCCATAAACCTTTTAATTCTTTCATTATATTTTCTTTGAAAATTGCAGCTACCAAAGCATAATGTCTCATTCCACAAGATATTTCGGGAAGTTCATGAAGATGAAGAGTTAATAGACAGTAAGTTTTACATACCTTTTTTCCCAATAGTTGCTTCTTTACCTTGTTTACTTTCTAAAATGGATGTAGTTGAAAGATGTTTTAATTGGATATAGGCATGGGAATATCCAAAATTGTTAATTATCACTGACTTCCAAAATTAAGTGTTTAACCCCTTAGTGACTTAGCCTATTTTGACCTTAATGATCAGGCCAATATTTACAATTCTGACCACTGTCACTTTATGAGGTTATGGCTCTGGAGCGCTTCAACGTATTCCACTGATTCTGAGAATGTTTTTTTATGACATATTGTACTTTATGTTAGTGGTAAAATTTCTTCGATATGACTTGCGTTTATTTATGAAAAAAATGGAAATTAGGCTAAAATATTGAAAATTTAGCAATTTTCAAACTTTTAAGTTGTGTGCCCTTAAATCAGAGAGTAGTGTCACACAAAATAGTTAATAAATAACATTTCCCACAAGTCAACTTTACATCAGCACAGTTTTGGAAACACAATTTTTTTTGTTAGGAAGTTATAAGGGTTCACATTTGAAGTGGGTTTGGGGGGGTTAATATGACAGAAAATACCCAAAAGTGAAACCAGTCAAAAACTGCACCCATCAAGGTGCGCAAAAGCACACTCAAGAAGTTTATTAACTCTTCAGGTGCTTCTGGAGAACTAAAGCAATGTGGAAGGAAAATATTAACATTTTACTTTTTAACAAAAAATATTCTTTGGACCCAAACTTTTTTATTTTCACAAAGGTTTCAGGAGAAAATGGACCTCAAAATTTATTATGCAATTTCTCCTAAATACGCTGATACCCCATATGTGGGGGAAAGCCACTGTTGGGCACATGGCAGGGCTCAGAAGGGAGGAGGCACAGTTTGACTTTTTGAACGCAAAATTGGCTGAAATCAAAGGTTGGCGACATGTCGCGTTTGGAGACTCCCTGATGTAACTAAACAGTGGAAACCCCCCAATTCTAACTACAACCCTAGCACATTACTAAGTCCAACACACCTCTAACCCTAATCACAAACCCTAACCATAACCACAACCATGACCCACAGACAGCTCTCCAGCGACCAACGATCCCGAGGTCCCCGGTAACCAGGGTAAACATCGGGTTACTAAGCGCAGGGCCGCGCTTAGTAACCCGATGTTTACCCTGGTTACCATCGTTAAAGTAAAAAAAACAACCACTACATACTTACCTTCCGCTGTCTGTCCCCGGCACTCTGCTTCTCTGCTCTGGCTGTGAGCGTCGGGCAGCCGGAAAGCAGAGCGGTGACGTCACCGCTCTGCTTTCCGGCCGCTGTGCTCACAGCCAGAGCAGAGAAGCACAGCGCCGGGGACAGACAGCGGTAGGTAAGTATGTAGTGGTTGTTTTTTTTTTACTTTAACGATGGTAACCAGGGTAAACATCGGGTTACTAAGCGCGGCCCTGCGCTTAGTAACCCGATGTTTACCCTGGTTACCAGCGAAGACATCGCTGAATCGGCGTCACACACGCCGATTCAGCGATGTCAGCGGGAGATCCAGCGACGAAACAAAGTTCTGGACTTTCTTCCCCGACCAGCGACATCACAGCAGGGGCCTGATCGCTGCTGCCTGTCACACTGGACGATATCGCTAGCCAGGACGCTGCAACGTCACGGATCGCTAGCGATATCGTCTAGTGTGACGGTACCTTTACCCTAGCACAAGCCTAACCCTAGCACAAGCCTAACCCTAGCACAAGCCTAACCCCAGCTCTAACCCCAACCCTAACCTTAGCTCTAACGCTAACCCTAACTGCAAAGAAAGAAAAAAAATATATATATTTTTTTTAATCATTTTTACCTAATTAAGGGGGTGACAAAGGGGGATTTTTTTTGTTTTGATCACTGTGATGGGGTCTATCACAGTGATCAAAATGAACCAATAGGAAAAATCTCGTATTGTTGCCAGGTACCGGCCGGCAGATCTCGGCGGGCGCACTGCACATGCGCCCACCATTTTCTTCCGGGAAGATGACACGGAGGACCAGGGGACGAAGTCGGAGGATCTGGGGATGGCTGTCCTCTGGTATGCTAGATCAAATCAGAAAGGAGAGAAATTAATTGAAAATCAGACTTTTTTTTTTTTTTGCGATCGCCATTATTCGAATAACGGACATCACAAGACTTTAGATGGTGAAAACCAACCCAAATCATGTTCTCCAGGGTCTCGGCTACCCCCGGAGATTTTGCGATGCTGGGGCGCTATAACCTTAATTCTCAGCGTCGTTAAAAAGTGGAGCTAAAAAACAAGGCCCCTTAATGACCACTTTTAAAAGGCGTATCGCCGGTCGTTAAGGGGTTAAAGGAGTTTTCCTACTGTCGGCATACTCTTTTTGCTTCCTCCCCAGCCCAGGAGGTGTGATATGATCAGAACATGTTCCTGTACGGTCACACACAGCCATTGCACAGTACATAGCAGGGGAACATTTATAAGATTATCTCAGCACAGGAGCATTTTATTTAAACACATCCAATTGTGGAAATTATTATTATTACAGGATCTAATGAATAAATTTAACTTTGTTTGTGGGAAATCCCCTTTAACTATCTGCTCAGATATTATTTTGACTGAAGTTCTGACACTGGCATTAAAATGGCAATGTGCATAGCATATTGAATTGCTGTGCTGTATTTTAATAAGAAAAATCGGTGCTATGAAAAGGGGTTTGAATGTCGGGGCAGAGACCCTGATTCCAGCAATGTATCACTTACTGAGCTGCTTGTTCTAGTGTCAATAAAATCAATGTTTATCAGCAGGAGATTATCACTAGAGCAGGGGTCCCCAACTCCAGTCCTCAAGGCCCACCAACAGGTCATGTTTTCAGGATTTCCTTTGCATTGCACAGGTGATGCAATTATTACCTGGGCAAGACTAAGGAAATCCTGAAAACATGACATGTTGGTGGGCCTTGAGGACTGGAGTTGGGGACCCCTGCACTAGAGGACTAGTTGCCTTGAGCCATGTAATTATCCTCCTCTATGTAACCCCACCCCCACGACTGATTAGCACTTTTCTGCCTATGCACAGTGTACGCAGAAAGCTGCCAATCAGTGGTATGGGGACGTTGTTATACAGGGTTCAGCATTCAGAGATCTGGTAGATCTGCAGCAGAGAAAACAGTGATTTTATGAAACTGCACCAAGTAGACCAGTAAGTGACACCGCTGGAATCAAGGTCTCTGCACCTACATTATGCTGCTCTCAAACTATGTATCAATAACCTGGTGACAGATTCCCTTTAACAGTGCATTCCCATGAAGGTCTGACAGAAAGGCATCTAGCCATATTTAAAGGGGATCTGGCACATTCTACATTCTGTTCGATCTGTAGATAGCATGGTACAGAGAAGCGGAGCAGAATGATAGGTTTGTTAGAAAAATTCAGTATAACTTGCATTTTATTAATTGAAATCCTTGAGTCCAGCAGTTATCCCTGCATGACATCTGACAAGGAACACTGTCACCTGGGATTTCACGGAATAAAATAAAAGTTTTACTGAAACTTTCCCAACACAAATGTGTATCAATCTGATCCCCTGGCTCTCTAACATCCTGCTTGCAGAGCAGATACCATTTTCAACATAACTGGTTCCATTTAAAGCCCTTTGATGGGAGAAATCATTGGCATTTCTTGATGACAGACTTCAATGAGTTAGTTTAACTTTTCCCTTTAAGTTTCAGTAACATAAGTTCCTTACTGTACATTCTCAGGTTTTACTTGTGCCCTCCAAAGAGAGGTGTTGTACCAAGGACGGCTTTATATCTCCCGCAGCCATTTAGGATTTTTTTGTCTAATGCTTCGCAAAGAAATCAAGGTGGGTTTCTATATAGCAGAGATCATTTGAACAGATGAATGTATTAGAATTGGGGATAAGCAAATGGCTTCAGATAACTCCTTATCTGAATAGCTATAGCGCTTACCGAATAGCTGCCTTGGGAACCCGGATACCTGGAGCGCTCCCAATAATCAGCTGATCAGAGAGCACAACAAACAGGCTCTCCATGCATGTATTGTGACAGTCACACAGCCGCGACACATGCAGCTGCGGAGCCGATCAGCTGATTATCGGGAGCGCTCCAGGTATCCAGGTTCCCTCTGCAGTTATTCGGTAAGCGCTGCAGCTCTTCGGATAAGTAGGTATCCTAAACTATTCCCTCATCTCTAATTAGAATGCTTCCAGTGTGTTTTTTATTTTGTGTCTAGTTTTAGGTTTAACTCCAGGAGCTGAGCCCGCAGTATACAGATGTTTGCTGTGTTATATACTTGGCATCCGCCTCTAACAGCAGCGATCGGAGAAAAGTTCTGATCACTGCTGTTAACCTCTTAAATACCAAAATCATTCTTGCGCTGTTCTGTGCTCCCATTGGCTTCTGCTCTTCAATATGACAAGACAGTGGCTTTATTTTCAAAATTGTCAATTCACAGGTAAAATCTGTAACCGGTGAGGACAGATTTTTTTTACATTACTGAGATAGGAGATGTCTGCTACTGATAAGATTCTATGTAGATGGGAGAAGGGAGGAACTATGCCTCTAGCTTTTCACTCCTCTACTCTCCACTCTACATAGGAGATGGAAGCTGCTACAGATAAAATCTCATCTTAGTAATGTAACAATCTATCTTCACTGAAGATTTATCTGATAATATCCAAGTTACTTACTTTCACGGGTTGCGCATAGCAGCCAGGGCAAGCTGAAGGCCCTCTTAGTTGCCATATTGGTACATCTGTGAAGACTGTGCCAATGAGACCATGACATGATGTTAATTGCATACTGCAATAATGTAGCACTGCATTATATAGTATGAGCGATCAATGTTCAAGACCCCAAAAGGAGTTAACGTATAAAAATTTTAATTATGCTCATTAATCTCCATTAAAAATAAAGAAATGAAAAACAAAATGATATTTGGTATCACCACATCTGTAAAAGTTTGCTCTTTCAAAACATAAAATTATTTATCCCATACGGTATACGCAGTAAAGAGGAAAAAAAATATTAAAACTCCAGAATTGCATTTTCAATCGCTGCACTTCGTCTAGACAATAAAAGACAATAAAAACCTCAATCTCATAAATATGCCAACACACATTTTTATTTTTTTTTCACTACTTAATTACAATACTTATAAAAAATATTTATTTATTTTTGTACCCTACAATAACACCTGTAAAAGCAGTACCCCAAAAACAATGGTGGAATTGTGGGATTTTTTTCCCAGGACACTGTATAATAAAACGAAATGGGGTCATTCAAAACTATAACTTGTCACATAAAAAAAGCAAGCCCTCATATGTCAACGGAAGAAGGAGGAAAGAGTGGTCAAAAAACTTAAAATCGCCCAGTCATAAAGGGGTTAAAGTAATGCAATATAATTTATAGGTGGTGAAAAAATACAAACAGTGGGAAAGTATTGAACATGTCACAAATTTTCTAAGTGAATACATTTGTAAAGGTGCTATTGACATGAAATTCTCAATTCACAACCCATCCTATTCACACATGCCAAGAAATCAAACCATGGATATCCATAACTTAAAGGGACACTGTCACCTGAATTTGGAGGGAACAATCTTCAGCCATGGAGGCGGGGTTTTGGGGTTTTTGATTCACCCTTTCCTTACCCGCTGGCTGCATGCTGGCTGCAATATTGGATTAAAGTTCATTCTCTGTCCTCCGTAGTACACGCCTGCACAAGGTGCAATCTTGCCTTGTGCAGGCGTGTACTATGGAGGACAGAGAATGAACTTCAATCCAATATTGCAGCCAGCATGCAGCCAGCGGGTAAGGAAAGGGTGAATCAAAAACCCCAAAACCCCGCCTCCATGGCTGAAGATTGTTCCCTCCAAATTCAGGTGAGTGTCCCTTTAAAGCGAACCTGTTACCAGGTTTGGCCAGTATGAAATACAGCCACCACCTTTCAGGGTTGATATACAGCATTCTATAATGCTGTATATCTGCCCCAACCCGACCTGTAAGAGAAGAAAAATAACTTTTATTATATTCACTTGAAAGGTGGTGGCCGTATCTAATATTGGTTCCCTTTAAATTGCGGGTAATAATGAGAACTAACAAAAAAAAAGGGAAAAAGTATTGAACAGGTAAAGAAAGAGAGGTGGAAAAAGTCATGCAAGGTCATGACATCAGCTTAAATCTATCAGTAATTAGAAAGCCATTCTTAGCCCTGTTGAGGGCAGAGCAAAGTACTGCAGTGAGCAGGCGCCCGGAAAGGTCAGAGAGGCCCAGCGCCTGCGCACTGCAGTACTTTGCTCTGCCCTCAACAGGGCAGCGTGAAGACCAGAAGAGGACGTCATCTGATGAAGATGGGAGGGACCGGACCGCGACACCCATCGGACCGGACCGGGACCGCCCCTGGGTGAGTATAATCTAACCTCTTTTTCTTATCTTTTAGGATACATCGGGGGCTTATCTACAGCATTCCAGAATGCTGTAGATAAGCCCCTGATGCTGGTAGGCTTAGCTCACCTTCGATTTTGGGGGTGACAGGTTCCCTTTAAAAGCAAACAGTAATGTACTCAACCTCCATGGCCGGCATGCACTCTCACCATGCAAGACTCTATTCCATTGCTGAACAAAAAGTATGTTCAACCGCATTTAAAGTTTATCAACAACATTAAGACAAGCCTGTGAAATACTGGGAGAATATAGTCTTGTCCGATGAGACAGAAATTTTACTCTTGACATGTCATAATTTACACTATGTTTGGAGGCCAAAAGGCACTGATATCACCCCAAAACACCATACCAACAGTGAAGTTTGGAGGTGGGAACATCATGGTATGGGGCTGTTTTTCAGCATACAGCACTGGCAAACTTCATCTAATTGAAGGAAGATTGAAATGTACCTAGACATTCTTGATAAAAAAAATCTGCTGCCATCTGGTGTTCGTCCTTCGTAGTCGAAGATGACCATGACTTCAGGGTTAGAAGAGAATTCGTAGTTATGGGTCCGGAGGTGGCTGAGTCCAATCCAGGCCCTGAAGGTTCGTCCACATACTTGACATAAGGAAGCAGATGTGGTCAGTACACCAGATTCTATTTGTGCATTGCAGACAGCGCGCTTTCTTTTTGCGTCAAAGATTTTCCTATCTTCAGCTGCACGTGCTCCTGAGGTGATCCTGCCCCGCCAACCTGGACGATCCAGGGCAAGCTCTTCCCATTTATTGGTGTTGACTTCCAGGTTTTTGAGACACCTTAAAGAGCCACTGTCACCCCCTCCAGCCGTTATATACTAAAAGAGCCACCTTGTGCAGCAGTAATGCTGCATTCTAACAAGGTGGCTCTTTTAGTTTTTGGTGCATGTCACTCAAATATTCAGGGGCTCCGGGCACCGCCCCCTCCACGTTGTTTTCGCTTGAAATCCGGCGCCTGCGCTGTGTACTACTGTGTGGGGTAGGCGCAGTGTGCTCTGGCCGTCTGACGTCACAGCCAGGCTTGCAGACTGAGAGTGTAAACGCTGCAGAGCCCAGTTTGTTCCAGAATTGCCGTGTCCGGGACATTGTCTTGCCACCTGATGTGGAGGAGTCTGTGGAGGCAACTCATGTGAAAATGATTAAGCTGTTTAGCATGCCGGTTGCAGACTGTCCAGGTCTCGCTAGCATAGAGAAGTGTGGTGAGGACCACCGCGCAATAGACCTTCAGCTTGGTGGTAAGACTGAGTCCCCTTCGTTCCCAGACGTTCTTACGCAGTCTCCCGAAGGCGGCACTGGCTTTGGCAATTCTGTTATTAACCTCAGCGTCTATGGTTACTTCACGGGAAAGTGTGCTGCCTAAGTAGGTGAAGTTATCGACTGCTTTGAGGTTTTGCTCCTTCACCGTGATACGTGGCTCCTTGTATAGTTTTCCTGGAACAGGTTGATACATGACTTTGGTTTTTCTAATGTTGATCTCGAGACCAAAACTGTTGCAAGCTTGCGAAAAACAGTCCATTTCATGCTGCATCTGCTGTTCCTTGCTAGCGTTAAGTGCACAGTCATCAGCAAATAATAATTCACGGATAACCGTCTCATGCACTTTCACAACCGCCTTCAGGCGTTTTGGGTTGAATAGCTTGCCATCAGTCCTGTACCTAACCTGGATTCCATCTTCACAGTTGTTATAGGCATCACTTAACATTACAGAGAACAGCATACTAAACAGGGTTGGAGCAAGCACACAGCCTTGTTTTAAGCCTTTTGTTACTGGGAACGCCCCAGATTCGTTCAGAACCTTCACCATCATGCCATCATGGAACTGCCGGACGATTGAGATGAACTTGCTCGGGCCGCTGAATTTTGCCATGATTCTCCACAGGCCGTCTCTACTGACTGTGTTGAAAGCCTTGGTCAAATCAACAAAAGTTACATAAAGGTCACGGTATTGCTCCTGGCACTTTTCCTGAAGTTGACGTGCTGTAAAGACGATATCTACTGTTCCACGTTTAGCACGGAAACTACACTGGCTTTCGGGTAATAGTCCTTTCTCAAGGTGATGTAAAAGGCGGTTGAGCAAGAGACGAGCCAATATCTTTCCTGCAGTGGACAGAAGGGAGATGCCTTGATGGTTGTCACAAGATTGGCGATTACCTTTCCTCTTGTATATGTGAATTATGCTGGCATCTTTCATCTGTTGCGAAACCTGTTCCTTTTACTGCTTTCCTGACTTCATCTCCACTTGGAAGAACATCAAGGTCCTTGTTGATTTCTACCTGGGGCAGGCGAGCAATAGCCTCATCATTGATATTGGCAGGGCGATTAAGAATATTATTGAAGTGCTCAGCCCACCGTTCCAGAATTTGTTTCTTTTCTGTCAGCAGCTTAGTTCCATCTGCGTTAAGCAGAGATGAAGAGCTTGATGACTGGGGTCCATATACATCTTTGAGCGCATCGTAGAAGCTTTTCTAGTCATGGGTATCTGCATAGCCCTGAATTTCATCAGCCTTCTTGCTAAACCAGTTATCCTGCATTTCGAGTAGCTTGATCTGTACCTTTCTTTTTATGTTAGTAAAGGCATCTTTCTTAACTAATGACGTGGCGTCATATTGATACACCTTGTATCGCTGATGTTTCTCTTCTAGGAGTGTCTTTATTTCTTCGTTTTCATCGAACCAGTCTTGATTATTTCTGGCTGCTGATCAGAGATGCTCCAGAGCAGTATTATAAACAGCATCTCTCAGAATTGTCCACTCTTCCTCAACGCCGGTCTCCTCTGCCTGCAGAATATTTATCAGTCTGGTATCAAGGTTATTGGCAAATTCCCTTGTAATTCTTTTATTTTGCAGCTTATAGACTTTCAGCCTCTTTGTCGTTTTCTTGGGAGCCCTTGGGGTCTCCTTGCAGGCAGGATGCGGAGCCTGCACTTAGACACAATGAGGCGATGGTCAGTTCAGCAGTCTGCACCGCACATGGCCCTCGTCACTCTAAAGTCCATCTCATCCCTTTTACTGGCAATGATGTAATCAATGAGATGCCAATGCCTCGAGCGTGGGTGCATCCATGAGGTCTTCTTGCGTGTGGGTAAGCGGAATAGGGTGTTGGTGATGACAAAGTTATGTGTGGCACACATCTTGAGGAGCAGCAGGCCATTACTGTTACACTTGCCAGTGCCGTGTCTCCCAATGACCCCTTCCCAGTATTGATGGTCTGTTTCCACTCTGGCATTAAAGTCTCCAAGTATAATGAGCTTGTCTGCCTGTGTGATTGCTGAAATAAGTGTCAAGTTCATCGTAGAACTTATCTTTAATGTCATCTGGATTAGTCATCGTGGGAGCATAGGCACTGATCAGAGTCGCGTTTTTCTTGTTTGTAAGTGGGAGCTGAAATGTCATCAGACGGTCATTGATGCCCTCCGGAAGCCTGGTAAGTTTATGAGCAAAATGAGTTTTAATAGCAAATCCCATGCGTGCTTCTCGTTTTTCAGTGCTGCCTCGACCACTCCAGAAGAACGTATATCCACCACTATGCTCTGTCAATTGACCCTTGTCAGCGTGTTTCGCTGAGAGCTGCTATATCAACGTTGTAACAAGCTAGCTCCCTAGCTACCAATGCCATTCTTCTCTCTGGTCTGTCTGCCTTAGTATTATCCAGCAGAGTTCTCACATTCCATGTGCCAAGGTTGAGTACCATCATTTCCTTTATTGTGTGTCGACTGCTGTATGGGAAACCCGCCAGCTGCTATAGGCTGGCCAGGTGAAATGAAGCAGACTATGCTTGAGGCACCTTTTCTAGCCCCGTCCTCGATTGAGGTGAGCAGAGTGATCCTGAACAGGACTGCTCAGACACCCAGGAGGCTGCCGAACTCCACTGCTGCTTCGGTCCAGTGCTGAGCGACCATATGGCCTGGGCCGCCAGCGTACAGGTTCGTGACTACAGCTTCCAGTGACTCCACACCTTCTGCTTTGCCACTCTCCCATCGCCACAGGACTTTAGATATGCAGTGGTTGAAGTCATGACTTGCGCTTGACTTGGATTAAAGTGAGGAAGAGTTGCTCAGTCATCAACCTCACTCTCTCACCCGTACCTATCAAGCCCCAGTGGCAAGAACTAGGCGAGACAACTGGAGATAGGTCAGGGTGCAGTGGATGGCCAGCAGAGTCTTATATGTGCCTCGCTGCGCCCTCTCAGCGCTCCACAACGCTGTGCTGAGAATCGCTTGTCTGACCATTGAATCTAGGTTTCTTCCACAAAGTCTGCCATATCCAGTCTTCACATGCAAGGGTAGGCAAACCCTTGAAAATCACCGTAGGTCTCAAAGAAACCCAACAGCTACCCTCACATGGTTTGGCCCGCCTGCCGAGGCGGTGTTCCAGGGTGTACCCGCTGCCGCATGCTAGCAGCTACTTCGAGGTACAGGTGAGAGTTGTGCATAAGATAAGGACCAAAGATGGAAGAGCGGTCCAAAAAGGACACGGCAAGCCTTCCACCAGAGGTGCTACCTCTATCTAGATACCCTATATACCCCTGCTGCCATCTACCAGGGTGATGAAGATGAAACAAGGGTGGACATTTCAGAGAGACAGTGTTCCCAAACACGCAGCCAAGGAAACTCTCAGTTGATTTCAGAGAAAGAGAAAATAAAGCTGCTAGAATGGCCCAGCAAATCACCAGACCTGAATCCTATTGAAAATTTATGGTAGGAACTAAAGCTCAGAGTTTATAGAAGGAACCCATGGAAATTTCAGGACTTGAAGAGTGTTTATGTGAATGGGTCAAAATCACCCTTGAGCAATTCATGCGACTAGTTTCTCCATACAGGAGGCGTCTTGAAGTACCAGCAAAGGCATTTGTACAAAGTATTAACTAAATTTCAGTAAATGTGTTCAAAAGTTATGGACATCTATGTTTTAATTTCTTTCCCTGTGTGAATTGGATGGGTTGTTACCTACATCTAGTGAGAATTTCATGTCAATAGCACCTATAGAAATATATTTACTTAGAAAAAGGAGGAGCCGAAAGAGCCCTTAAAAAGCCTATCCTAATTTTCTTCCTACCCCTCTAAGGGTTTGTTCACAAGTGGCATGTTTGTTGCAGAAATTTCTACAGCTAAAGATCCTAATGTTCCGATGCCTGGTACAATGTTTTACACTGCTAATGTCGGAAGCATGACTAACAGTTATTGCACAACCCTTTTGTTAATGAGTTGCAGTGTGCAAATTCAGCATTTGTTGCAATAAAGAAGTTTCTGTTGTGCTACGTTTATCCAGAGTATAACTATATACTTTATCTCACAGCAACAGACTGGTACAAAGGGGAAAGGACTCTAAAGGGCTTACAGTCTACACGATAATGGGAAAGGAGACAGTTGGCCGGGGGACGGAGCAGCTCCAGTGGTAGTGATCTGGCAGTGGGGACGTTGTAGGCTATAGTCTTTCCTGAAGATAAGTTTTTCAGGTTACATCAATTAGAAGTGTTGAGGCACTGAAATTCCAGTGGATGCGGAATGCTCGCAAAAAATCTTGAGAGCAACATGCGAGGGAAGGAGGTCTTGTAAGGATTGGAGATTACGTGTAGGAAAGTTTCAGGAGATTACTCTGGAGAGGTATGGATTAATTGAGTAGCAGAGTTAAGGACGGACTAGATAGGGGTCAGAGTGCTAGTTGGGAGGCCACAGAGGAGCATATTTCAATAATCTAGACAGGAGATAATGAGGGCATGTACTAGCATTCTAGTTGAATCAGGGTTGAGGAAATTATGAATTATGGAAATATTGGAGGCGGCATGAGGTGGTAAGTGCTTGGGTGTGTGGTTTGAAGGACAAGACAGAGTCAAGAGTTGCACCGAGGCAGTAAACTTGTGACACAGAGGAAGTGTGATATCCTGCGATGGAGGAAAGTTGACAAGTCCGCCTCTGTGCTCATTGAGCTTTAGGAAGAGTTATGTGAAAAGAAGGATATGGCTCCTAGACTTTCTGGGCAGGTGACTTCTGTGCCAGATAAGTATATTAGTGACATCTGCAAACAGGCGGTACTGGAAGCTATGGGACTACATACTTTAGGACAACTATACACATGGCAGTGGCAAATAATTCACACAATATAGGAAAGGCCGGAGCAAGCCGTCCCCTCTCCCCCACGGCGTCAGCGAAGGCCTACATGACAATGGTTTGGAGGGGTGGGGGGACTAGGCTAATGGGTAAAGGGGTGGGGGCTGAGAGTGGGGATAAAGGGGTGATTGGGGGCGGTGCTGGCTCAGTTCCCGCTCACTGGCCCAAGTTGTCCCGCCCTCCCACCCTTTTTGTTTATTTTGTTGGGGAGAATGATGATTTATGGTTGTTGAAGTGATTGGGCTTGTGCTTTTAGGGTCATTGCAGCCGGGGCGGCTGGGGGGACTCCTTGGAGTTGGTGAAAATTGGTTCGGGGATCCATTGGCATATGGTCCTCTGTTTTTTTTGGAGTTTAACATATTTCGGATCTAGTGAATGGTGGTGGGGAGTTCCGTCAGGGGTGGTCGGATCTCCTGGAATATTTCCGTGAACAGTGAACCCTCTTGGGGGTTTTGGTGCTCCCGAGCCAGGGTTAGAACGGCTGGGAGTAAAATTTGGTGTTTATGTTACGTTCACGTGGTGGGTCGTTAATCACCAGATTCTTATGGGCTCCAAGGACTCCTTCTAGCTGAAAGGTTAATGTATTTACATTCATTGTATTAATTGTTATATGTTAAATAAAAAGGCTGCTGTGGCCAACATTATTCCAAAGAAATATTGGTCTTGTCTTTATTAAGGGTGGAAGGGGGTTCAAAGAATTGTTCGGGTTGAAGGGAGCGGTAATCCTTATTAGGCAACACCTTCGACAGTACCAGTGTCAAGCAATATAGGTGTACAGTATAGCACAAAACCACAACATAGGACTCAAAAGCTTTCTTTCCTATGCCTTGTATATGCATCATACTTGCCTTGCCAACTGTGTTGCCTCAAACATGTATTTCCTGACAGCTTAGCATAGGATCTGCCTTTCTGCAAAACCCGTCATACTGCTTTCCTTCATCATGGTACTTCTGACAGAACAGCCTGTGTTTTCCAGCCAGCAGTAATGTAGGGGGTCAGAGAGATTGGTGCACTTTTCATTACATTGTGAGCACTGTTCTAGTCTTCTGTGTTACTGATTTCATTTTTACTTTCATGTTGCTTATGCATTAATGAAACAGTACCTATCACCAGTCAGGGTATGCCCTTTTAATTAAGGAAAGAGTAGACAGCCTCAGAATGGATCATTTTCTAAATAACTTTTTTAGCAAAGGTGGCTGCAAAAATCAACTTCTAGTGTTATTTAGAAACTTCACCAGTTTGAGGATTCCCACTCCTTTTTTTAAAGGGCATCTGACTGTTGACACATGCTGCCCAATCTACGGGCAACATAGTGTATCAGATGCTGGCTGCACGATTTCAGGACCGATCTGCACAGGAGACTAGTTGGACAGATGGGTTCCTAGAGGCTTTTCTCAGCCTGCTGCCCTGGAATGACTGGTATCTCCCCATACATGCACTGAGGGATTAAGGGGAACGGGTGAGGAGAAGCCGCTGGAGATCCACCTAACCATATAGTCTCCTTTGTGGCTCAGTCTCCTCCGCAGCATTTCTGATTTAGATATATTTTCATTAAATCGTGCAGCCAGTGTCTGATGCATGCTGCCTGTGGATCGAGAAGCATGTATCCGCTGTCAGGTTCCCTTTAAATAAATAGGGAAGCCTCCAAGTGGTGATGGGTACTCTTTAATTTATTATGTATAGAATAATGAATCCCTCTGAGAGGTTCAGATTTCCGAAGCTTCTATCCATATATTGGCTGCCGTTGGAGGAGCATGTGACCAGTGTCCATCAGCCGTCTCCAGTTATAAAACACTTCACGTGGGAAGCTCACAGGCTGGTCTGGTCACATGCTCCTCCACCACCCGCCGCTTTAATTCGCAACATGTTTTTAGTGTTGCATTTTATAATTTTTACCAATGTGCTTTGATCAGGTGCATTATATTTCAGAAATAACTTGCCTTTTAAACAGCAGTGTTTGTCTCCAGGAGCTCTGACATTCATGTGATTTATGCCTTGGTTTACATACGTCTTGAAGGGTTCCATAACTGAGCAAAGATGCTACTGTATGAAGCCCGTGGCATTTTCCTTTTATTAACCAGCTCGTATTTATTTCATGTACAGGTCTTGATTCCTGTCAGTTCGGTGATTATTGTTAAAAAAGCCAATACAGCTTTACTGGTACCTAATGCATTGAGCGTCCGGACCACTGATGGGGATAAGGTGAGTTTGGCTATAACTGGCCTTCATGTTTATTAAAGTGGCTATGTACTGAAGGTGACTGCTTTGTCTGTGTAAATGATCTTATCGGTGCTGACAAACATTTTAATGTCTACCTATACTGGTAAGAAATTGCATCCACAGCATTGGGCTACCCCAACCTGTTTGAGATAGATAGATACATATATATATATATATATATATATATATATATATATATTCATATATATTCAAATGTACCCATAGGGTCCTGATATACCAAAACGGAGATGTTTTTGCTCCATTGTGACAGCGTATGTCCCAGATACCTTTTCTTCTCTGTGCGGAATGATCGCACAGCAGTCTAATCTATTCATTTTAAATATACACAAATAATGAAATTTATTTTATGTAACATGGGAGCCATATATACATCCGAATTTCTTTGCAATGCACTGTAAAAAAGAGCCTTAACAAAATTCACCTAATTTCACTTTTTGTTAAAAAGGCAAGAGAAGCTAGGCTGAATCAAACTCCCTTTGGTTGCTGTCATTTTCTTCCCTATTTTTAGGTGTTTTTTTATAGAGTGTGTTTCCATACCCAATTATTTTTGCTCTTTCAGCTAGTATTGGAACATTATAATACACACCCTAATGTCCCAGTGTCACTTGAGTTTCCTGAGCAAAGAAGAAATTATATTTTTCAGTGATTCCTATGTAGCTTACTGTAAAAGCAAAGTTGAAAGATATAGAAAAAATTGTGAGCAGAGTCGTGTATGTGAGTCTGGGTGGGTGCAAGCAAGCCACAAGTTTATGGCAGGCAACTGATGTTACTTACAAAATCCCAAATACTGTATTTTTCAGACTCAAGGATGCATCTCAAGCCACGTTCACATGTTGAGTATTTCGTCAGTATTTTAAATCCGTATTTGTAAGCGAAAACCAGGAGTAAAAGTGTAATAGAAACACATCACCACTTCTGGATTTATCACCCACTCCTGGCAACTCCTTACAAATACCGAATGTGTGAATGTGGCCTTATTATGAGATGCATCCCAGGTTTAGATAGTAGGAAATATGTTTTTCCTCTTTTCTGTTAATATCCCTGGTGTTGTAAAGAATTGGGGGTGGTCAATATCACTAATCTACAAGTACTAAGGTATGTTAGGTAGCCAATAGATCATTAGTGTGTTTCTGCAACTTTTATTATACTTACTTAGTTTTCCACCATGCACATCATGTACACTCTCTGCAGTGCGCAACACAGCTGCATGCACACACCTCTGCTCTGCTACATTCGAACACACACATCTCTTCTACACACACACACACACACACACACACACACACACACACACACACACACACACACACACACACACACACACACACCTCTACAACTTACTCTCGTGCAGACACATGGCTCTGCTACATACACACATGCAGAGCTCTGCTACATACTCTTACACATAGCTGTTCTGCATACACACACACACACACACACACACACACACACACACACACACACACACACACACACACACACACACACACACACACACACACACACACACACACAGCTCTACTACATACTCGCATGCACACCGCTCTGCTGCATACACACAAACACAGCTCGGCTATATACACTCGCACACAGCTCTGCTACATACTCACACACACAGCTCTGCTACATATACTCAGCTCTGCTGCTTCAAAACACAGATGTGCTGTGTATAAAATACCAAATTTTGAAGTTCTTTCCAGGCATGTGACTGACAATATGACCTGAAAGGTTCTCCAGCTAGTCAGGACATTTAGTATCCATGCACTTTTACTTATGTGCAAGTCCTTTTAGCTTTCTCTCATGCCCTGCACCAATCAGATTGGTCAGTGTTGTGCAGGAGAAGAGAGATCTGCACCCCTGTGCATGGTTATCTGTGTTTGTAAATGACCCTGTGTCCGTGTTCTCCATCATAAGTACCCATGGGCATCTTCCAATGGACTGTTAAGACGCACACTTTTTTTAGCGGAGAGGGGGATAGTTGGCAAGATTTGTTTTTTATTTGCTAAAAAGTGTTTTGTAGTCTATAAAATAAGTGGGGACTTTATGAGCCAATGTGTCATTTTTGCCCTGGAAGCTAGGGCCTCTTTCAGGCAAACATGGTGTGTACAGACCAGATGTAGCGTATATAGCAATACAAATTTAATACAATCAATACAGTAAAGTGGATACAATCAAATAAATACATGTATGTATAATATATATAATCTCCCCTTATGTGCTACAATGAAATCCACTATATTGTGTAAAATACAATCTCCTAGGCAGTGCAATAGCCACATAAAGTCCATGCATGGTTAATTAATAGGATGTGAGGGATGTTATAAGCAGCTCATCAACTGATAGATGCAGCCTACCACTCAACTCTTTAATCTTATGTTATAACATCGCTCACATTTTATTAATAATTAACCCTGCATGCACTTAATATGGATATTTCTCAGCATATGATATTGTATTGTACTGATTTTCCACTTGTAAATGGATATCTTGCAGCATATGTCAAACTTTTCAAATATTTTAATGTTTAAAGGTATTTCCATTTTCCCCCCCTCAGTATCTATTTGGGTCCCTGCGGAACAGAGAGATGTGTTACCATGTTGTTCGCTCTGTGTGCACTAATTTTCAAGTAAGTGTTGTCACATGCAGCAGGATGACAAAATAGAACTGCCAATGCTTGGGGGTCACCCAAGCTTACCATATGGTCTGTTTGTGGTCTTACTCAAACTAACGGCCTCCTATATGCCAGTCTTTAAGTAACAGCCTCGTATGTGTGTAAGATCGCTCATCTGGGTAAGGAGGCTTGCAGTCAGTCCCAGCACTTTTGGAGTCTGGACTCTGAATAGATTCAAGTGAATGTAGATTGAGTCTGACTGCTAGCCCAAACAAATCCAACACCAAAAAATTAGATTTAATATGACCCCTATATGGTTGACAATCTAATAAAAATGTGGCCTGTCATATTGTTAGTGATGACCCAGAATGTCCTCATAAGGGTATACTGTGCTGATTTACACATGTTTTACGTGTATTGTATTATCCCTGCTTCTCCTACATAGTCGTTTTGCATTATGTATGCTTTACCATTAGTCAAAAGAAAAAAAGGGGTTTGGTACTGTTAGACAGTTGAAAAACTAATGCTCTTAGTGTGAAAAACAAGATAATATTGTAGTTATGACACCTTTTAATGGGTAACAAAAATAAAATAAACGATGTTACAAAGCAATTTTTCCTGACTTCTTAGGTCCCTTCCTCAGGCATGGTATAACAAAGTTTCTGAAGAAACACAAATATATGCAAACAAACAGCAAAAAGAGGCATGGTGTAATAAATGAACATTTGAATAAATAAACAAATTGAGCTGAGAGACTGAATCCTTAATTGGATTAGTGGTGTGAAAGTTTTATAGTCCCAATATCCAAGTAAGATCAGAGGCCTGGTGCCCTCAACTTCTTTGGAGCAGGTTCCTCAGATTCTGTAGAAAAATATTTAGAATTGAGAGTCCTCAGTGGTTGATAACTTTTTAATGGCGAACTGAAAAGATGGTTACAAATTGCAAGCTTTCGAGACTACTCAGGTCTCTTCATCAGGCATAGACTAATAGAAATTCTGAAAAATCACATATTTATGCACAACACAGCACAGAAATAATGCCATAGATAAGACAAGTGACGTGAAGCAGAACTACCAATATGTGAGTGATAAACCGTTATGTTCATAAATATTGGAACAGTTCATAGATGAGGAGTGTGAATGTTTTATTGTCCTCTGATTGGGGTCTGATTCTGTGACTGATGCCCCCACACGGTCTGAGGAGCAAATTCCTTAATTGATGTAATAGACATAAATCCATAAGATTCTGTAGTGAGTCATAAATCCTTCTGACAGATTTAGTAATGTGTGGATGGCATCAAAGACTAATAAGTTTGTATTCCCCAACCCTTCTATGTGTTTGTGATTTTTTTTTTTTTTTTTTTAAATGTCTTTTAACATGACTCCTATAATGTTTGTTTTGTCCTGGACCACAGAAATGTTTAGCCACCGTTAAATATTTTTTTCATCTGTAATTGTGTGATGATGAGACCTCATCCTTGCTCTCAGCTTCTGTCCTGTTTCTCTCACATAGAGGCACCCAATAGGACATATAGTGCACAGAATTATGTACACCACATTGGAAGAAGAACATGTGAATGTGCCAGGAAACTTATAGGCCTACTGTGTGTTGGGAATATGTATCCTGTCTTTGGTCTCTACATGAGTGTAGGTTTTGCAGCTCTTCATATTGCATGATTAAGTTTCTTTCGGTGTATCTGAGGGCATTGAACTTCGGATCATGTTTCTTAAATTTGGAGGTTGCCTGTAGCACAGCAAGGGAGGGTCTTTGAATATTGTCTTCAGCCGCACATCCTTGTGTAAGATGTGGTGACATTTTTTAGCGGTTTTTCTCAGTACCTCAAGCTGTGGGCTGTATGTTACCACC
The DNA here is from genome assembly GCF_032444005.1 of Ranitomeya imitator. Classification (NCBI taxonomy): domain Eukaryota; kingdom Metazoa; phylum Chordata; class Amphibia; order Anura; family Dendrobatidae; genus Ranitomeya; species Ranitomeya imitator. Next base: position 857,616,394 of record NC_091282.1, on the reverse strand, counting down.
AGACATGCATGATTATTTCTTCTTTTTCTCCGTATTGAAGTAATTGACTTCTAGGGATCCTGGTGGCTCTGACGTACGGATCATCAATGGAGACTGAGTGGTAGCCTTGATTTAAGAATGCCTTTTTAAGATGTGTTAAGTGTTGATCCCGATCCGTTGGGCTGGAACAGATATGATTATATCTAAGGGCCTGGCTGTAAACGATAAACTTTTTAATGTGTTTCGGGTGGAAACTGTCCCATCTGATGTATGTGGGACAGTCCATTGGTTTCTGATACACTGATATCTGGATTGAACCATTTTGAATTTTTATGGTTGTATCCAGAAAGTTGATTTCCGATTTTGAATGGTCCAATGTCAGGTTTATTGTGGGGGGAAATGTATTAAATTTGTCATGAAATTTTAGAAGTTCTTGTTCAGATTCAGTCCAGATTATTAAGATGTCATCGATATCACGGAAATAAGCCAAGGGTTTGAAGGAGCAGGATGCTAAAAAGTCATTTTCCAGTTTAGCCATGAAAAGGTTGGCATACTGGGGTGCCATTTTGCTGCCCATAGCAGTTCCATTGCATTGTAGATTTATCTCCATGCCGAAAGAAAAAAAGTTGTGTGTTAGGATAAACGTGGTGAGTCTTAATACAGACTCAGAAGGGATCCCATTAGCTTCAAGAAAGGTTTGGCAAGCGGATAGTCCATCTTCATGTGGGATGCTTGAATATGGGAATTCCACCTCCATGGTGGCTAAGATGGCATTCTGAGGGAGAGGATCTATTGTAGAGAGCTTTTTTAAAAGGGCTGTCCTTTAACCCCTTCCCGACCCATGACGCCACGTAGGCGTCATGAAAGTCGGTGCCAATCCGACCCATGACGCCTATGCGGCGTCATGGAAAGATCGCGTCCCTGCAGGCCGGGTGAAAGGGTTAACTCCCATTTCACCCGATCTGCAGGGACAGGGGGAGTGGTAGTTTAGCCCAGGGGGGGTGGCTTCACCCCCTCGTGGCTACGATCGCTCTGATTGGCAGTTTCACTTTCAACAGCCAATCAGAGCGATTTGTAATATTTCACCTATTATAACGGGTGAAATATTACAATCCAGCCATGGCCGATGCTGAAATATCATCGGCCATGGCTGGAAATACTAATGTGCCCCCACCCCACCCCACCGATCGCCCCCGCAGCCCCCCGATCTGGCCGGTACACTGCTCCGGCTCCCCTCCGTCCAGTGCTCCGCTCCCCCCCCGTGCTCTTGTCCGCTCCCCCCGTGCTCCAATCACCCCCCCGTGCTCCAATCACCCCCCCTGCACTCCGTTCCACCCCCCCGTGCTCCATTCCAGCCCCCCCGTGCTCCGTTCCACTCCTCCCGCGCTCCGATTTCCCCCCCCCCCCCCGTGCTCCAATCCCCCCCCGTGCTCCGATTCCCCCCCCCCCCCCCCCCCGTGGTCCCCCTCCACCCCATCATACTTACCGATCCAGCCGGGGTCCCGTCCGTCTTCTCCCTGGGCGCCGCCATCTTCCAAAATGGCTGGCGCATGTGCAGTGCGCCCGCCGAATCTGCCGGCAGGCAGATTCGTTCCAAAGTGCATTTTGATCACTGAGATATAATCTCTCAGTGATCAAAATAAAAAAAATAATAAATGACCCCCCCCCCTTTGTCACCCCCATAGGTAGGGACAATAAAAAAATAAATTTTTTTTTTCCACTAATGTTAGAATAGGGCTAGGGGTAGGGTTAGGGGTAGGGTTAGGGCTAGGGGTAGGGTTAGGGCTAGGGTTAGGGTTTCGGTATGTGCACACGTATTCTGGTCCTCTGCGGATTTTTCCGCTGCGGATTTGATAAATCCGCAGTGCTAAACCGCTGCGGATTTATGGCGGATTTACCGCGTTATTTTCTGCGCATTTCACTGCGGTTTTACAACTGCGATTTTCTATTGGAGCAGTTGTAAAACCGCTGCGGAATCCGCACAAAAGAAGTGACATGCTGCGGAATGTAAACCGCTGCGTTTCCGTGCAGTTTTTCCGCAGCATGTGTACAGCGATTTTTGTTTCCCATAGGTTTACATTGAACTGTAAACTCATGGGAAACTGCTGCGGATCCGCAGCGTTTTCCGCAGCGTGTGCACATACCTTTAGAATTAGGCTATGTGCACACGGTGCGGATTTGGCTGCGGATTCGCAGCAGTGTTCCATCAGGTTTACAGTACCATGTAAACATATGAAAAACCAAATCCGCTGTGCCCATGGTGCGGAAAATACCGCGCGGAAACGCTGCGTTGTATTTTCCGCAGCATGTCAATTCTTTGTGCGGATTCCGCAGCGTTTTACACCTGTTCCTCAATAGGAATCCGCAGGTGAAATCCGCACAAAAAACACTGGAAATCCGTGGAAAATCCGCAGGTAAAACGCAGTGCCTTTTACCCGTGGATTTTTCAAAAATGGTGCGGAAATATCTCACACGAATCCGCAACGTGGGCACATAGCCTTAGGGTTAGGGTTGGAATTAGGGTTGTGGTTAGGGGTGTGTTGGGGTTAGGGTTGTGGTTAGGGGTGTGTTGCGGTTAGGGTTGTGATTAGGGTTAGGGGTGTGTTGGGGTTAGAATTGAGGGGTTACCACTGTTTAGGCACATCAGGGGTCTCCAAACGCAACATGGCGCCACCATTGATTCCAGCCAATCTCGTATTCAAAAAGTCAAATGGTGCTCCCTCACTTCCGAGCCCTGAAGTGTGCCCAAACAGTGGTTTACCCCCACATATGGGGTATCAGTGTACTCAGGACAAACTGCGCAACAATTACTGGGGTCCAATTTCTCCTGTTACCCTTGTGAATCTAAAAAAATGCTTGCTAAAACATAATTTTTGAGGAAAGAAAAATGATTTTTTATTTTCACGGCTCTGCGTTGTAAACGTCTGTGAAGCACTTGGGGGTTCAAAGTGCTCACCACATATCTAGATAAGTTCCTTGGGGGGTCTAGTTTCTAAAATGGGGTCATTTGTGGGGGTTTCTACTGTTTAGGCACACCAGGGGCTCTGCAAACGCAACGTGACGCCCACAGAGCATTCCATCAAAGTCTGCTTTTCAAAACGTCACTACTTCACTTCCGAGCCTCGGCATGTGCCCAAACAGTGGTTTACCCCCTCATATGGGGTATCAGCGTACTCAGGAGAAACTGGACAACAACTTTTGGGGTCCAATTTCTTCTGTAACCCTTGGGAAAATAAAAAATTCTGGGCTAAATAATTATTTTTGAGGAAAGAAAACGTATTTATTATTTTCACGGCTCTGCGTTATAAACTTCTGTGAAGCACTTAGGGGTTCAAAGTCCTCACCACACATCTAGATTAGTTCCTTTGGGGGTCTAGTTTCCAAAATGGTGTCATTTCTGGGGGATCTCCAATGTTTAGGCACACAGGGGCTCTCCAAACGTGACATGGTGTCCGCTAATGATTGGAGCTAATTTTCCATTTAAAAAGCCAAATGGCGTGCCATCCCTTCCGAGCCCTGCCGTGCGCCCAAACAGTGGTTTACCCCCACATATGGGGTATCAGCATACTCAGGACAAACTGGACAACAATATTTGGGGTCCAATTTCTCCTATTATCCTTGGCAAAATAGGAAATTCCAGGCTAAAAAATCATTTTTGAGGAAAGAAAAATTATTTTTTATTTTCATGGCTCTGCGTTATAAACTTCTGTGAAGCACCTGGGGGTTTAAAGTGCTCAATATGCATCTAGATAAGTTCCTTGGGGGGTCTAGTTTCCAAAATGGGGTCACTTGTGGGGGAGCTCCAATGTTTAGGCACACAGGGGCTCTCCAAACGCGACATGGTGTCCGCTAACAATTGGAGCTACCGTAATTTTCCATTCAAAAAGTCAAATGGCGCGCCTTCCCTTCCGAGCCCTGCCGTGTGCCCAAACAGTGGTTTACCCCCACATATGAGGTATCGGCGTACTCGGGAGAAATTGCCCAACAAATTTTATGATCCATTTTATCCTACTGCCCATGTGAAAATGAAAAAATTGAGGCGAAAAGAATTTTTTTGTGAAAAAAAAGTACTTTTTCATTTTTACAGATCAATTTGTGAAGCACCTGAGGGTTTAAAGTGCTCACTATGCATCTAGATAAGTTCCTTGGGGGGTCTAGTTTCCAAAATGGGGTCACTTGTGGGGGAGCGCCAATGTTTAGGCACACAGGAGCTATCCAAACGCGACATGGTGTCCGCTAACGATGGAAATAATTTTTCATTCAAAAAGTCAAATGGCGCTCCTTCCCTTCCGAGCCTTACCATGTGCCCAAACAGTGGTTTACCCCCACATGTGAGGTATTGGTGTACTCAGGAGAAATTGCCCAACACATTTTAGGATCCATTTTATCCTGTTGCCCATGTGAAAATGAAAAAATTGAGGCTAAAAGAATTTTTTTGTGAAAAAAAGTACTTTTTCATTTTTACGGATCAATTTGTGAAGCACCTGGGGGTTCAAAGTGCTCACTATGCATCTAGATAAGTTCCTTGGGATGTCTAGTTTCCAAAATGGGGTCACTTGTGGGGAGCTCCAATTTTTAGGCACACGGGGGCTTTCCAAACGTGACATGGTGTCCGCTAAAGAGTGGAGCCAATTTTTGATTCAAAAAGTCAAATGGCGCTCCTTCCCTTCCAAGCCCTGCCGTGCGCCCAAACAGTGGTTTACCCCCACATATGAGGTATCAGCGTACTCAGGACAAATTGGACAACAACTTTCGTGGTTCAGTTTCTCCTTTTACCATTGGGAAAATAAAAAAATTGTTGCTAAAAGATAATTTTTGTGACTAAAAAGTTAAATGTTCATTTTTTCCTTCCATGTTGCTTCTGCTGCTGTGAAGCACCTGAAGGGTTAATAAACTTCTTGAATGTGGTTTTGAGTACCTTGAGGGGTGCAGTTTTAGAATGGTGTCACTTTTGGGTATTTTCAGCCATATAGACCCCTCAAACTGACTTCAAATGTGAGGTGGTCCCTAAAAAAAAATGGTTTTGTAAATTTCGTTGTAAAAATGACAAATCGCTGGTCAAATTTTAACCCTTATAACTTCCTAACAAAAAAAAATTGTGCTGATGTAAAGTAAACATGTGGGAAATGTTATTTATTAACTATTTTGTGTCACATATCTCTCTGGTTTAACAGAATAAAAATTCAAAATGTGAAAATTGCAAAATTTTCGCCAAATTTCCGTTTTTATCACAAATAAACGCAGAATTTATTGACCTAAATTTACCACTAACATGAAGCCCAATATGTCACGAAAAAACAATCTCAGAACCGCTAGGATCCGTTGAAGCGTTCCTGAGTTATTACCTCATAAAGGGACACTGGTCAGAATTGCAAAAAACGGCAAGGTCGTTAAGGTCAAAATAGGCTGGGTCATGAAGGGGTTAAATAGCTGGCTGTCTTACCAGCGGTTTAAGGACCTTTTCTTCCCATCCTGAGATTTTTTTCAGTGAATCTGCTCCAAAGAAGTTGAGCGTCACCAGGCATCTGATCTTAAGGTACCGTCACACTAAGCGACGCTGCAGCGATACCGACAACGATCCGGATCGCTGCAGCGTCGCTGTTTGGTCGCTGGAGAGCTGTCACACAGACAGCTCTCCAGCGACCAACGATGCCGGTAACCAGGGTAAACATCGGGTTACTAAGCGCAGGGCCACGCTTAGTAACCCGATGTTTACCCTGGTTACCATCGTTAAAGTAAAAAAACAAACCCTACATACTTACCTACCGCTGTCTGTCCTCGGCGCTCTGCTTCTCTGGTCTGGCTGTGAGCACAGCGGCCGGAAAGCAGAGCGGTGACGTGGCGTGGCCCTGCGCTTAGTAACCCGATGTTTACCCTGGTTACCAGCGAAGACCTCGCTGAATCGGTGTCACACGCCGATTCAGTGATGTCAGCGGGAGAGCCAGCGACGAAATAAAGTTCTGGCCTTTCTTCCCCGACCAGCGACATCACAGCAGGGGCCTGATCGCTGCTGCGTGTCACACTGGACGATATCGCTAGCCAGGACGCTGCAACGTCACGGATCGCTAGCGATATCGTCTAGTGTGACGGTACCTTTACTTGGATATTGGGGCTCTAAAACTTTCGCACCACTAATCTAATCCAAGTAAGGATTCAGGAGTTCAGCTTGTTTGTTTATTCAAAGGTTCATTTATTATACCATGGCCCTCTTTTTTTTTTTTTTGCTGTTTGTTTGTGCATGTATTTGTGTTTCTTCAGAAACTTTGTTATACCATGCCTGAGGTAGGAACATGAGAAGTCCTGAAAGTTTGCCTTGTAACATCATTTATTTTATTTTTGTTAGCTATTGAAAGGTATCATAACTACAAGATCATCTTGTTTCTCACACTGAGAGCATTATTATTACCACTAGTCCACACCTTTTGTCCGACCAGTGCCATTCCTATCTGCTAATGTGTTCACTAGACATTTTTTATATACGAGTGCTTGGCTTGAATATTTGCAGATACATGGATGCATGCAGTTTTTTTGGGGTTCTCTCCGTGTTAGCACATCATATCTCTGCGTTGTAAATACTATCTGTAACTAAATCTGCACCATACCATTCCCCCATTCTTCTGTGGTCGTACTCTTATTATACTTTATTGTTAATGCCACCAGTCTTTTGTTTACAGAAGATCTCTATGCCATAAATGTTATATAGGGAGGGAGTCCTCCAATGGGACTAAAATAAATGTTTATTCTTTATATATTTGACATGTCAAACAAAGTGCAAATATTTGGAATAGCAAACAAAACTGAAAAGTTGATCCTCAATTTTGGTAATTGTATATTGTTGCTTTTGCCCATTTTCTTTTAAAGGGCATCTGTCGCAAGGTTTTTGCAGCTCCAACTGAGAGCAGCATGATTTAGAGACAGAGCCCCTGATTCTAGCAAGGTATTACTGGGCTGCTTGGTGGTCTTTTGGTAAAACAGCTGTGTTATCTGCTGCAGATCTAGCAGTTCTCTGAATGCTGAGCTCTCTATAACCCCGTCCACACCTGATGTAATAGCTTTTATATACACTGTACATAGGCAGAGAGCTGCCAATCAGTAGTAGAAGTGGGGTAATACAGAGCTCATAAATATGTGAGACTACATGGCAGTAGGATTACTAGTACCCTAGTGATAATCTCCTGCTGATAAAATAGTGATATTATCAAAACTACATCAAGCAGCCCAATAAGAATAGATTTGGGGTTTCTGTCTCTACATTAAGCTATTCACAGAATAGGTGTCAAAAACCTGGTGCCAAGTTCCCCTTTAAATGCTTAAAATTAATCTTTTGCTGAGAGTAGCATGATGTAGAGGCAGAGACCCTGATTCCAGTGATGTGTCACTTACTGAGCTTTTGGCTGTTTTCTTTGCTGCAGATCTAGCAGTTCTCTGAATACGTAGCTCTGGATAACCCCACCCACACCGCTGATTGGCAGCTTTCTGCACCTGTACAGGGTAGACAGAGTAGACAGAAAGCTGCCAATCAGTGGTGTGATGGGCGGGTTATACAGATCTCATGCATATGCTTGACCACCTGGCAGCAGGTTTACTATGCTTCTAGTGATATTCTCCTGCTGATCAAACAGTGATTTTATCATAACTACATTATAGGTATTGACCGGGCCAAATCGCTAAGTCTGCAGTCATTCTGTGTGACTGCAGACCTATGAATCCCCCCCAGTTCTGCAGAGATTCGCCAGTTTCTGACCGTAGGGTGTGTATGTTTTATACATACTCCAGGCCAGGGCCCGTCCAAGTGCGTACACTTGTATGGAGCAAGGCCGCATCTTCTAGTTGGCCATTCTCATTGGGTGGTTCCATCACTATACAAGTGTATGGACTGAGGCTGCGCCCACTGGTTGGGCTCTGGCCGGAAGTATGTATAACATATACATACCCTCTGGTGTCAGCTCAGAAACCGCCAAATCCTGGCAGCGCACAATGCATGCCCTGGGGGTATTCATTAGTCTGCAGTCACACAGTCACTGCAGACTTATTGATTTGGAACGGACATCCCCTTTAAGCAGCCCAGGAAATGCTACATCACTCGAATCTAGATCTGTCTTTACATCGTGGTGCTCTCCGATTAGGGGGCAAAAATCTAGTGACAGATTCCCTTTAACAATATTACCTTGTAGCAGAATGAAATATTTTCACATATACCATCTCACAATTTATATATTTTGTTTATTAAGAAGATTATATATTATTATGCATCAAAACTGTAAATAGAAAGAGAAGCTGGTGATAACATCATTTTGTCAGTTAGCATTTTTTCCTGTGTTTACATATTCTCATTTTCTTTTGACTATATGCATTTTTGATAGAATTTTAATATTAAAAAGAAAATGAATATTTGTTTAGCCATGTAATGGGATTATCTCACATCTTATCAACAGTTACTGAACTGTATCGCATGTTCATTCATTACACAATTGTTGTATCATAATTTCTTGCCATCTTTCTGCTTATTTTTCTGGTGAAGGATGGAAGTAGTTGCAACACTCCTTCATCAACGTCGGCAGAGCCAAGCTCAGAACAATGCAGCAAAATTCTGGTAAGGATTTCATAGCAAGTGGAAGATGACTAGATTGGAGATGAATTGCATAAGACCTCCTAAAGATTGTGGCAAAGGTGAAGCTTATGGTAACACTGTATGTGGCATCTTCTGCTTTACTTGTAGAATTCCAGTCATTCTGACCTAGAACAAACACCACATGAATCAGACAGTGCGGAGAACTGTGCCAAAGAAGCGGGTGAGTAAAAGAGTGCGCTGGAAATATTTATCATTGATAACTTGGCATTTAGAATTAGTTCACTAAATTTGGACAGTAAATTGTTAACCTAATCTTCTGCATTGTCTCCAAGAACAGACACAATTTCTAAGTGTATTATAAGGGGAAAGAACTGACGCAAGAAGGTCCTGGAAAAATGTTGTAGGTGACGTGCAAACATATTTGGAGACAGTCCACTTTTTTTTTTTTTTTAAGCCTTGGACACTGCAAATATGGGTGGATACAGGAAGACGACTCGTCAGCCACAGCTCTGTGGCATACTTCTCATTATCTATGTATTATGTCGTAGTGGAGCAAACAGGTCAGACCTGACTCGGAGCTCTGCCTGTGTCATATCAGTTACTAGTACAGACCTCAGGGCCGTATTTAGAGTTCTGCTGCCCTAGGCGCTTTTAGTGCTGCCTCCCCCTTTGGTGAGTATGACACTATCGGCAGTGACTTTGCCATAAATCGCTGATGTGAAAGTAGCCTTTTGCAGCAGATCCGGCAGTTTTTCCGCATCTGCCGCGTAATGGATCACTTACGGCAACACTGCGTTCGGCCTCATTCCCTATGGGACTTGCGGACATGTGCGGCACTTGCGGTTTTGCCGCGATCCGGCAAATGCGGTACTTGCAGCAATGGGAAAAAAAACACTGCTAGCAGTGATTTTTGTATCACCACAAGTGCAAAACTGCAATTGCCGCACATGTCCAAGTAGCCATCACTACCTGTCCCCTCACCTTGCTAGCTCATCCCTAACCATCCCTCACTGACCTAAAACTATATAAAGCTATAAAGCTTTAGAAAAACTATTAACTGACATATTCCTATAATGAGGCTACGGCGTAGACTAGGACGGGCAGTCTTCGGGACTCCATTCTCTCTGTGCTCACCCTCAGTCCCTGTCTCACTGCCTGTGCACAGACATCCCTCCACCAGACCCGGTAATCACTGCTCGCAGTGGCATACCGGCAGAGGTGTATCTAGGGTTTCTGGCACCAGGGGCAAGAATTCATTTTGGTGCCCCCCCCCCCCTCCGCCAAGGACATATACGATTTGCACACTCAGTCATGTGCCTACGAGCTCCTCTCCCTAATGCTCTCAATGTTCAGTGAAAAACTGAGAGAAGCAGAAGAGAAGCTCGTTGTCACAGGACCATACGTATGAAAATCGCATATGAGTGACTTGTCCATCTGACGACTACTGGAACCTGCAGAGCTGAATCCTGACATCGCAGGCTACTGAATTCTCACAACTCATGCACTGCACACTTTTAGGATTGTCCCTGGCCGGTGGACAGTCATGTCAGCACAAGTATGTGATTTGTATACTTCTGACCACATTCTGACTAGACGTGTCCGGCCTCACTCAGTTAATTTTCATTGACGGAGGCCACACATGTCTAGTCAGCACGTGACTGCATGTATGTAAATCCCCAGCATGAGAGAATTCTGACAGCGTGCAGTGGGCACTGTGAGAACTCAGAAGTCTGCAGTCACAAAGAATGATTGCAGACTCATCACAAACCTGGACAACCCTTTAATGCTCCTAACAAAAATAAAAACATGAGTTAGTCAGTATCACCAATAACACTTACATCCAGGTACCTTATAGATGATGTCGTCTCTCGAGCCATTCTCCTTCTTTTCTTCATCTTGTCCAGATCCCATGATGAGTTTTCTCATCCACAGCCATCTCTGCAGACTTCCATCTTCTCCTCTTTTGCAGAAAATCTCCACATGATGCCCTTAAAGATACAAGTGGCATTATAATGCTCTTGAATAAAAAATATGACCTCCACACTGTCCCTCTTACGGTACATACTCTTCACACTGACCTCTCTTTTCTATACCGGCCCCCTCTTCACACTGTCCTCTTACACTGTGTCCCCCCTATAGGGCCCAGTATTTATACTCCATATTTATACTCCATCCTCCCACCCTGTGTGCATGGCTCCCCCATCTTCCCACCCTGTGTGCATGGCTCCCCCATCTTCCCACCCTGTGTGCATGGCTCCCCCATCTTCCCACCCTGTGTGCATGGCTCACCCATCTTCCCACCCTGTGTGCATGGCTCACCCATCTTCCCACCCTGCGTGCATGGCTCCCCCATCCTCCCACCCTGCGTGCATGGCTCCCCCATCCTCCCACCCTGCGTGCATGGCTCCCCCATCCTCCCACCCTGCGTGCATGGCTCCCCCATCCTCCTCCCCTGCGTGCATGGCTCCCCCATCCTCCCACCCTGCGTGCATGGCTCCCCCATCCTCCCACCCTGCGTGCTTGGCTCCCCCATCCTCCCACCCTGCGTGCATGGCTCCCCCTTCTTCCCACCCTGCGTGCATGGCTCCCCCATCTTCCCACCCTACGTGCATGGCACCCCCATCTTCCCACTCTGCGTGCATGGCTCCCCCATCCTCCCACCCTGCGTGCATGGCTCCCCCATTGCAACAACCCTGCCGGCATCACTGCATGGCCTTCCATTCCCCACCTGCCTATTACATCTACTCACTCACCCAGTGCCATGCTGTGAGATCTGTCTGCCGCCGGCTCCATGCCATGTGCTCCATGGCCGCTTGCTCTGTGTACACTTCCTTGCTGTGTGCATAGGGGGGGCGGCGCAAGCAACTCCGGATTCTTATTGAGACTGTGTGCACCTCCCTAAGGTGCTCCTGGCCAATAGCCTTGAGGCCTCTGATACTTAAGGCATCCTCACCCATTAGAGGATGCCTGAGCAAACTATTTCCCTCAGTTAGCACTTGCTACTGAGCTGCCAGGTTGTGTCTGTTTCCTGTCTCAGAGGGCTGCAATTAGCAGGCCTTAATCTGTGTTCTGTTTGTGTGTCCGTTCCTGTCTGTACTCCGGTTTATGTCCGTCCCTGCTCCTCCTTTGCCATTAATAATTTCCCACTCTGCTGTGTGTACCTCCGCCTTATCTTTCTGCTCTGTTCGCCACTGTCAGTTCTACCACAAACTGTGGTTCTGTGTCTCTCAGCTTTTTCCTCAGCTCTGCACTCTGTGGCTTTGCTCTCAGCTCTGCTCTCTGTAACTTAGCTCTGCTCTCTGTAACTTTGCTCTGCACTCTGACCTTGCTCTGCTCTCTGTAACTTTGCTCTGCACTCTGACCTTGCTCTGCACTGTGGCTCCGCTCCTTGCGGTTCTACCTGGCTCCGCTCCTTGCGGTTCTACGTCTCTTGCTCTTAGCTCCGCCTTCTCCTTCTCTGCTCTTAGCTCTGCTCTTAGCTCTGCTCTTAGCTCTGCTCTTAGCTCTGCTCTCTGTGGTTCTGCTTTGCATCCGCTCTTGCTCTACCTCTGTTCAGCAACTTGCCGTAAAGGTTCCTACCTGTTTCCATATACTCTCCAGCCTGAACAGGTTCCTACCTATTTCCATATACTCTCCAGCCTGAACAGGTTCCTACCTATTTCCATATACTCTCCAGTCTGAACAGGTTCCTACCTGTTTCCATATACTCTCCAGTCTGAACAGGTTCCTACCTATTTCCATATACTCTCCAGTCTGAACAGGTTCCTACCTGTTTCCATATACTCTCCAGCCTGAACAGGTTCCTACCTATTTCCATATACTCTCCAGCCTGAACAGGTTCCTACCTATTTCCATATACTCTCCAGTCTGAACAGGTTCCTACCTGTTTCCATATACTCTCCAGTCTGAACAGGTTCTTACCTGTTTCCATACACCCGCCTGTATACCAGTTCCTACCAGAGTATCAACCCTGTCTGCCTGAGTGCCAGCCGTGCCCGCCCGTCTGCCTGAGTGCCAGCCGTGCCCGTCTGTCTGCCTGTCGGGCACTCGACCCCGGACTTTTATATATAAAAAAAAACAAAAAAAAAACCTAGCTTAAGTGCCCCCCCCTAAAATATTGTGTGAATATCAAGTACTAATATTTTATTTGTACAAATGCATACTCTTTCACACACTCAAGGCATTTACTGCATTATTTATCAGATGGCAGCCGTGATTCACCACATCCACTTTTAGGAATTAGGTCTACAGCATACGGTTTTGCATGTAATACAAGGATACAGTTCTCAGTTCTGGCTTGTAAAGGAACATACTCTGCAGGGGACCTTCCCTGTATAATATCCACGAGTACTGAAAAGGAAAGGGCTTGTCTTGATCAGACAACTTCTGGACAGACTCACTGCCTTGTCTTGTCTAGGCTAACACTGTACCTCCATGTGCCTTAGGATTGCATTATCCAGCAGCTGATTACAGTCTCTTCTCTTCTAGAGACCAATTGAAATTGTTATGGGAAAATAGTTGTCAGCCAAATGATCATATATCTTAGGCTACTTTCACACTAGTGTCGGAATCTCCCCGTCGCAATGCGTCGGGGAGAGATTCCGACGCTAGCGTTTAGCGCATTGCACAATGGAGGCAGCGGATGCATTTGTCCGGCGCATCTGCTGCCCCATTGTAAGGTGCGGGGAGGTGGGGGCGGTGTAGCGTTTTTTGCTCCCGACGGTCCGCATAAGCACGACGCATCCGTCGCTCGACGGATGCGACGTGTGGCAATCCGTTGCAAATGCGTCATCAATACAAGTCTATGGGGAAAAAACGCATCCTGCAAGCACTTTTGCAGGATGCGTTTTTTTCTGCAAAACGACGCATTGTGACGGATTGCAGAAAACGCTAGTGTGAAAGTAGCCTTAGCATTGTATTTTGTGTATGATGAACTTTGATGTGTAAACAATTAGTACATATAAGCCTGTAGAAACTATTATCATAGTTTTATCATAGCTGACATTTGACAGTAAACCCTTATAATGTATTTAAAACGAACCTCCAGTTCACAGTAACTAGCAGGTGTCCAACTTATTAATCTTTCTGGTGTGGTTCCTCCAATTGCCATGTTAAATCCAGTTTGTAATCTGGATCACTTTCCCCTGGTGTGGACTGATCAAGAGTATAAGGAGGAAATTTGTCAGAATGATTAAAAAGGAAGGCACCAGGTATTTTAATCCCTTCCTGCTACGCTATTACACCTGGGCCTCATAGAAGACTGTGAAAAATCTCACAGCTTTTCCACCATATGAAACAAATTTATAAAAGAAAAGTCAGATACAGCAAAATATCACATAGATGCTGCAACATCTTTACAGTTTGTACCATACAGGTGAAATAACCTGCATGGTAAACACTGTAAAGATGTTGCAGCATCTACCACAAAAAATGCAATAAAAATTATCAAAGCATTGTTTGTACCCCAAAATTATATGCATAAACATGACAGGTTGCACCCCAAGCACAAGTAGTCTCTTGCTGAAGCCATGGCTACAGGGATCCCTGTACTTTTTATCACACATTATACTCTATCGGAGTTTCGGTGCTTGTGCATAAATCCCTTAGGCTACTTTCACACTAGCGTCGTACTTGGCCCGTTGCAGTGCATCGGGCCGACGTACCGACGCATACTGTGGAAGCGCTGCACAACGGGGGCAGCGGATGCATTTGTCCAACGCATCCGCTGCCACATTCTGAGCTGCGGGGAGGAGGGGGCAGAGTTCCGGCCGCACATGCGCGGTCGGAAATGGCGGACACAACGCACCAAAAAACGTTACATGCAACGTTTTTTGGTGCCAACGGTCTGCCACAACACGACACAACAGTCACACGACGGTTGCGACGTGTGGCAAAACGTCACAATGCGTTGTTAATGTTAGTCTATGGAGAAAAAACGCATCCTGCAAGCAATTTTGCAGGATGCGTTTTTTTCAACAAAACGACGCATTGCGACGTGCGTCGTACGACTCTAGTGTGAAAGTAGCCTTAGCTGGGAGGTAGTATCTTCACAGTCTGACACCGAAGGACGCTATATTTTCATTTTTGCATACCTTGAAGGTTCATCAATTGTCACCTTAGCTATATTTAATCCCCCTCCAGCTAATCTGGAAGTCTTAAAAGAGACTGCTATATTTGCAGCCACATCTGCTCCAACATTCTGTTTAGGGGACTTTATCTTTTTGAGGGTCCATTAATAATGTAAACTGTTGGTTAACATTATGCGAGATGGTGCTCAGGGGCCTTCATGTCTACAGGCTATTATGGGTGAGCTAGGATGGCTGGACCTCTGGATGGTGGGAAATGGTGATTCTAGAGTGTACTCTTGTCATACTCTCCCTAGAAATATGTTGTCCAGAATTGACTATGTGTTCAGAAGTGAGGAGACACTTGAGTAGGTGTCACACCTGGAATAGCTACCCAGGGGCATTTCAGTTAATTTCCTATTATTACTAGAGCTGATCTCTCCCCCATCTCAAATGTGTAGTAGAATACCTGGATGGTATAAATATCATGATCCTCGTAGAGGACAGTGCTGCAGTCGTATGGACTTCTATTACTGAAAAAGAGATAATGGACGCTGCCAGAGGTATGGCGCAAGGGAAGTTTCTGGTTGCAGATGAACTCCCTTTGGAAGTCTAGATAAGATATTTAGACCAACTGGCCTCATCTTCTTAAAGTATATAATTGCTCACAAGAACAAGGCTCTCTACCGAAATCTTTGTACGATGCCAATATCGTGGTAACTCTAAAACCAGATAAGGCTCGCGAAGATTGTGTATCATATACACCCATATCCTTATTAAATTTAGATAATAAAATTTTGATCAAAATTATAGCAAATAGACTATATAAAGTTAGTGTTAAAAGTATTCACTCAAACCAGTGCGGATTTATTCCAAGTCTATCTACATTTGATAATATAAGGAGAGCGCAGGTAATTGCACAGTTGGGATGGAAAGGACAGGAAGATTGGGCCTTGTCATCTCTGAATGCTTCGGTTGAGTGGTCCTACCTTGAGAAGGCCCTCCGACAATTTGGCTTTGGACCAGGCTTCAGAAGATGGATTGTAGTCTTGTATCGATCTTCTAATGCCAAAGTCCTGACTAATGGTTTTATGTTTCCCTTGGTGAGAGGAACCAGACAGGTGTGCCCTCTTTCACTCCATTTGTTTGCCATTGCCATGGAATCACTAGCTGTCAGGATCCGCCAGACTTCAGGATATCAAGGGATTAAATTGGTTGCCTGATGATTTATTCCTGTTTATAGCCAGACCCAGATTTAGGCCGGAGTCACACTACTGTATAACAGGGCCAAGTGCTATGTGCTTAAACATCGCATAGCACTCAGCCCAGAGTTATCCTATGGGGCAGCTCAGATTTGCGATTATTTTCTCATGCCGATTCGGCATGAGAGAACAATTGCAGCATGCTGTGATTGGCAGCAAGACTCAACTCACTCACACCCATACAAGTCTATGGGTGCAAGTGAAACATCACACTGCGCTCGGATGACACCCGAGTGCAGTGTGGTATATGCTGACGCCTGCAACAGAGGAAATTAATCTCTCTGTCTCCTCCACAGCCGTCATGCGAGAGGATTGGCGCACAGAACACTGACACTTGGCTCCTGCTTGCAGCGGAGCAGGAGCCGAGGGTATTAGCAGATCACATCCCATGCGCTCGCATCTGATGCTGTACGCTGGTGTGCCTCCAGCCTTACACTTCCTTCAGTAAAGGATCTGACTGATGAATTTGGTTGGTTCTCCTGTCTAAAAATAAACTGGCAGAAAGCCATGTTGTTACCTCTAAGCACTATATGATGAAAAACAGGGGATGGATTCTAAATATCTACGTATGCAGACAGTAAGAATTCATAAGCAACTCCGTAATTGAAATATATCCTCTTTTGTCACACGTGCTGGAGAAAATTAGAAGATGGGGTGGCCTCCCTGTGTCAGCTGGTAGAATCAATGTCATTAAAATGATAGTCCTCCTAAATTCCTAGATGTTCTGGAACATTCAGCCTCTATAGTCACCCAAAGGTCTTTGCCATGATCACCTCCCATTTCGCATCCTTCATAGGGGCCTCAAATCTACACAAACTGAAACAGCCCGCTCTTCTGAGGCCCAGGGATGAGGCAGGTGCGGCACTCCCTGACTTCTTCTCATACTACTTAGCTGGCCAACTTTTCTTTCTACAACACTGCATAGCAGATAACACAGGGGAACAATTTGAAAAAAAATTTCTGTTGAGTTAGGTTTTTGAGCTGATTTATACTAAAATTGGCATGCTGATTCCAAAAATGTAGTCAGTTTTTTTCTAGCACGTCAAGTTTTTCCTCCACAACTTACCTGCCAGAGAAGCACAATTGCACTGATATCTGTAATAAGACTTGTTATCTGATTACAATTCGACTCCTATAGAGCTACGTGGCAACTTGTAAGAGTAGTCACAACTTTGTCATGCCTATTTCTTATATATTTCATTTTTTGTTCATATTTGTACTATTTAAAAAAAATAATAAACACTTTTTAGGTACAGTAGTTTACATAGTTTTGAGAAGACAAAAATCCTATAGTTCAAAAACTTGACGTGATGGAGAAAAACTGAGATCATTTCTGGATTCAGCATCCAAAAATTAAGTAAGAACAGTTGTCTGACCTAACTCTTAAAAAATTGTGTTCCCCAGTGTAATTATTTGCCTCATTCTGAACACCACCTTGCTCACTCCTTGAATCTTCAGAGTCTTTGAGGCAACTGAGGAATACTCACACTTTGCCAATTTACAGACGTGCAGTTCAAGTGTGGATAGCCACAAAAAAGATTTTTCAATTCAAAGATGCATAACAGTGCTCTTCCCAACTTACTACATTCCCAAGATGCTTAGTTTTGGTCAAATTTAGGGGTCAAATACTGGCACAGGTATATATCCAGGGTGTTCTTGTCTTCTTATAACCTTATGGATGGGATTGAGAGTAAAGTGTCAGTTTTTGCTGACGACACCAAACTATGTAGGATATTAAAAACTGACCTTGACATTACAATTTTAGAAAACGGTCTGGATAAGATGTCTGAATGGACAAACACTTGGCAAATGAGATTTAATGTAGATAAATATAGAGTAATGCACCTAAGATGGGGAAATCCTATTGCTGCATATACATTAAATGGGAATATACCTGGTGCTACAGAGCAGAAGAAGAACTTGGGTATTCTGGTTACAAGCAAGCTGGACAGCAATACTCCATGTCAAGCAGCAACCGCAAAAGCAAATAAGATTTTGTGTGTATATAAAGCGAGCTAAAATCCTGCAATCCCAACGTATTGTTACCCCTCTATAAATCACTGGTGAGGCCACATCTAGAATATGGGATTCCGTTTTGGCTCCACATATTGAAAAGAATATTCAGAAGTTAGAATCAGTTCAAAGTCGGGTAACTAGTTTATTATAAGGGATGGAAGGCCTCTCATATGATGAAAGGTTGGAAAAATTGGGCTTGTACAGCTTAGAACAAAAAAGGTCTCAGAGGAGATTGCTTTTATATGTATAAATACATTTGTGGTCAGTACAAAGGACTGGCGCATGACTTGTTTCTTCCAAAGATCATACCAAGGACAAGGGAGCATTCATTACAAGTGGAAGAAAGGCGATTCTGGAAGCTAAACAGGAAAGGGTTCCTTACAGTTAGACTAGAATGCCCTACCACAAGAGACACTATATTCCTCAGCACACATAACATTGTGGCTTGTAGATAATTACCGTATTTTTCGGACTATAAGACGCACCGGACCATAAGGCGCACCCCAAATTTGGGGTGAAAATTGCAGAAAAAAAGATTTTTTTTATAAGATGGGGGTCTGTCTTATTGTCCGAATTTACAGTATCTTACCTGAGGGCTGGCGGTGGCAGAGCAGGGTCACAGGAGGCATGGTGTCGGCAGAGGTGAGGAGGTGCTGGGATGAGGAGGTGCTGGGATGAGGAGGTGCTGGGATGAGGAGGTGCTGGGATGAGGAGGTGCTGGGATGAGGAGGTGCTGGGATGAGGAGGTGCTGGGATGAGGAGGTGCTGGGATGAGGAGGCACAGTGAGAGGTATGGCGTGAGAGGGGTCCCTTTCCCCGGTATGGTGATGCAGCAGCCCGGTAAGCAGCAGAGCCGGTTGAATCCTGCGGTGGCAGAGGTGTGGCGGCAGAGGAGGTGCAGTAAGCGGGGTCCCTTTCTCCGATGAGGTGATGCAGCAGCCCGGTAAGCAGCAGAGCCGGGTGAATCCTGTTATCGGTGGGGGCGGCCATTTTCCTGAGGCCGTGCGTGTGCAGATGAAGCGCTCTGCTTCCCGGGGTTTCAGGAAAATGGCCGCGGGAGGCTGCGCGTGCGCAGATGGAGATCGCGGCGGCCATTTTCCTGAAGCCCCGGGAAGCAGAGCGCTCCATCTGCGCACGCACTGCCTCAGGAAAATGGCCGCCACCACCGATAACAACAGGATTCACCCGGCTCTGCTGCTTACCGGGCTGCTGCATCACCTCACCGGAGAAAGGGACCCCGCTTACTGCACCTCCTCTGCCGCCGCACCTCTGCCGCCGCCCCTCTGCCACCGCACCTCTGCCGCCACGGTAAGCCTGCATTGCGACTATTAGACGCACCCCCCATTTTCCCCCCTTTTTTGGGGGGGAAAAAGTGCGTTTTGCAGTCCGAAAAATACGGTAAGTGACACAAAATGGATAATTGGTGGAGAAAGGTTGAACTTGATGGACTGCGGTCTTTCATTCAGCTCTTCACAGAAAAATAAAGAGGTTATGACACTAGAGAGAAGGGGAGGAAAAAAACAAAAGCACTCAAATGAAAATTTGCCAAAGCATGAAGGGTTTCATTATGAATTCTGCATTTATTGTGGCCCAAATGGTCATTAACCTTCGTCAGGCTGCATAATTTTACAACCTTAACAGGCTGCAGAGGTACAATTGTACCTTCATATATATTTTATTGAAATTTGGCCAATATATTCTGGACCAAAACTGCAGAGATGTCACGAAATTTCAGCCCTCTACGGCTTTTCGAAAAAAAAGTTATTGCAATTTTAAAACTGAATAGTTACAATTGTACCTACTCAGCCGGACAAAGGTTAAACTACAGAAGACTATATTATATACAGTTGCTATCACTATAAAACTCGTCATAACACTACTGTAGCAGCAAGTGGAGCGGCCACTGTAATTCTAGTAATGTGATTCATTTCAGAACATAACTCAATACCAGACTATGTACAGAAAGGTTGGTTTACACAGCTATTTGGTAAAGTAACTGCTATTCCACTTCTCCTACAGATGTTGCATTTTTGGTACAGAACCGTTTAAGATCCAGTAATAGTGAGGTGGATGGGCAGGCTCAAGATACTTTTATAAACGGTAAGTGCACATTAGCAGAAGAAAAAACTATAGCTTGTGAAAGTGCCTGGTCCATCAGCCACATCCTATCAGATTGGTCTGTTATCCTAAGGGTATGTGCACACGTTGCAGATTTCCTGCAGATCTGCAGCTTTTATTTCCGCGCAGAAACGCTGCAGTTCCGCAAGTGATTACAGTACAATGTAAATCAATGGCAAAAAAGAAATGCTGTGCTAATGGTGCGGAAAAATCTGCACAGAAAATGCAGCAGATTCAAAAAAGGAGCATGTCACTACTTTTGTGCAGATCTGCGGCGTTTCTGCACCCATTCCATAATAGAAATCTGCAG
This sequence comes from Ranitomeya imitator, assembly GCF_032444005.1. Taxonomy (NCBI): domain Eukaryota; kingdom Metazoa; phylum Chordata; class Amphibia; order Anura; family Dendrobatidae; genus Ranitomeya; species Ranitomeya imitator. Next base: position 857,596,072 of record NC_091282.1, on the reverse strand, counting down.
GGGTAAAAAAAAGGAAGAAATCTGCACAAAAATCTGCAACGTGTGCACATACCAAAAAAGGGCGCAGATTCTGACCTGCATTTTCTGCCAAGAAATTCAGAAACTGCACAGAAAATTCCACAGTCAAATCTGCAACGTGTGCACATAGCCTAATAAAGTTGAAGATGGCAAAATTATTATTAATTATTATTTGTTTTTAGAGCAGCACTGATTCCTTGGTGCAAACAGGTGTAGATACAAAATACAAATATAAATTGCAATGAATAAGCTAACAATGGCGAGCCCTGTCCTTGTGAGGTTACAGTTTACAGGACAGTGGGGAAGGACACAGTAGGGTGTGGGGCGGGTTGCAGCAGGTCAGGTGTTGGTGGGGTGACAGCGGGCTCATTGCAAGACTAAGACCAGCAACCCAATAGCTTGATACTATCAAGATAATTAATGGCGGAGAAGGCCCTGGTGGACCTTTTGTAGGCTTACTCAAGATCAATTTTGTTACAGAGCATTTATCCATCATGTTGCCATGGCCTGAGATTGAGCCAAAGTCTGTTTAAAAAGAAAAAAAGCAAAGGTTAATGAAGGGATGGAATTTGGAGGTGGTGAGGGTTTGAATATGGGGTTTGAATGAGAGTCGAGGGTCATTGGAAGGCAGTGGACTTCTGGTACAGGGGAAATGCTACTTCATACGTGTTGTTACTATGAGAAAGTCAGCACATTGGTGTTAACCCAGTATAGCCAGCTGCTTGTGTGCAAATCATTCTTGTATACTGTAAATCTGAAAACAACTTCAGAAATCCTATTAAATAATAACTGGAACATTGCATTGAAGTTATGGATGTGAGCAAAACAATTCCCGAAAATGTTATGTTTTATCAAATCATTGTGTCTGTCTTTTTAGGGGGTGTTTGCCGAGAAAAGATAACTTCTGACAGCAGCCACACACAGTGGACAGATCCAAGGGCTGTGAACTCTCTCCTTGTTATCTATACACTGCTGTGAGTCTTTTTGTAAAGTACTGCTTGCTATTAGTGGGTCTGGTTTGGTCTGAACATGGTGCTTCACTTGTATTCATAGTATAAGGGATGACCTTTTCTTTGTTCTTTTTTTGTCAGGGTTTTACTGCTTCTGTTCTCATCAGGATATATTGGGTTGCGTATTATGGAACTGGAGAACCAGCTGAATATTATGGGAGCTTGGCCTAGAGGAGATGAAAATCATGGGTTAGTATAGGTGCATACCTATAGTCTTGTCTATAATTCAGCATTAAACAAACTTACTGTTTTACTAGATAATTATAATAATCTTTATTTATAATAATCTTTATTTTTATATAGCGCTAACATATTCTGCAACACTTTACAGTTTTGCACACGTTAGCATCGCTGTCCCCGATGGGGTTCATAATCTAAATTTATATATATATATATATATATATATATATATATATATATATATAATCAGTCATGGCCAAAAGTATTGATACCCCTGCAATTCTGTCAGATAATACTCAGTTTCGTCCTGAAAATGATTGCAATCACAAATTCTTTGGTATTATTGTCTTCATTTAAATTGTCTTAAATGAAAAACACAAAAGAGAATGAAGCAAAAAGCAAAACCTTGATCATTTCACACAAAACTCCAAAAATGGGCCAGACAAAAGTATTGGCACCCTCAGCCTAATACTTGGTTGCACAACCTTTAGCCAAAATAACTGTGACCAACCGCTTCCGGTAACCATCAATGAGTTTCTTACAATGCTCTGCTGGAATTTTAGACCATTCTTCTTTGGCAAACTGCTCCAGGTCCCTGATATTTGAAGGGTGCCTTCTCCAAACTGCCATTTTTAGATCTCTCCACAGGTGTTCTATGGGATTCAGGTCTGGACTCATTGCTGGCCACCTTAGAAGTCTCCAGTGCTTTCTCTCAAACCATTTTCTAGTGCTTTTGGAAGTGTATTTTTGGGACATTGTCCTGCTGGAAGACCCATGACCTCTGAGGGAGACCCAGCTTTTTCACACTGGACCTCACATTATGCTGCAAAATTTGTTGGTAGTCTTCAGACTTCATAATGCCATGCACACGGTCAAGCAGTCCAGTGCCAGAGGCAGCAAAGCAACCCCAAAACATCAGGGAACCTCCGCCATGTTTGACTGTAGGGACTGTGTTCTTTTCTTTGAATGCCTCTTTTTTTTTTCTCCTGTAAACTCTATGTTGATGCCTTTGCCCAAAAAGCTCTACTTTTGTCTCATCTGACCAGAGAACATTTTTCCAAAAGGTTTTAGACTTTTTTAGGTAAGTTTTGGCAAACTCAAGCTTGGCTTTTTTATGTCTCTGGGTAAGAAGTGGGGTCTTCCTGGGTCTCCTACCATACAGTCCCTTTTCATTCAGACGCCGACGGATAGTACGGGTTGACACTGTTGTACCCTCGGACTGCAGGGCAGCTTGAACTTGTTTGGATGTTAGTCGAGGTTCTTTATCCAACATCCGCACAATCTTGCGTTGAAATCTCTTGTCAATTTTTCTTTTCCGTCCACATCTAGGGAGGTTAGCCACAGTGCCATGGGCTGTAAACTTCTTGATGACACTGCGCACGGTAGACACAGGAACATTCAGGTCTTTGGAGATAGACTTGTAGCTTTGAGATTGCTCATGCTTCCTCACAATTTGGTTTCTCAAGTCCTCAGACAGTTCTTTGGTCTTCTTTCTTTTGTCCATGCTCAATGTGGTACACACAAGGACACAGGACAGAGGTTGAGTCAACTTTAATCCATGTCAACTGGCTGCAAGTGTGATTTAGTTATTGCCAACACCTGTTAGGTGCCACAGGTAAGTTACAAGTGCTGTTAATTACACAAATTAGAGAAGCATCACATGATTTTTCAAACAGTGCCAATACTTTTGTCCACCCCCTTTTTTATGTTTGGTGTGGAATTATATCCAATTTGGCTTTAGGACAATTTTTTTTGTGTTTTTTCATAAGACAAATCAAATGAAGATAATAATACCAAATAAATTGTGTTTGCAATCATTTTCAGGAAGAAAATGAGTATTATCTGACAATTGCAGGGGTGTCAATACTTTTGGCCATGACTGTGTATGTATGTATATGTAAAAAAAAAAAAAAAAATATATATATATATACAATTTGCAACATTTATTCTTTTTTTTTTTCTTATTTAACCTTTCAAAGGGAATCTGTCACCTGTTTTTTTTTTTTTTTGCCATCTAATTTGAGAGGAACAAAATGTAGAGCTAGTTTTGATAATCTCCTGCTGATATTACTGTGAATTTATCACAGGATGACTAGTAATCTTGCTGCTATACAATCCTCTATATTCATGAGCTCTGTATAACTCCATCACTGACTGGAATTGTACACTGTGCATAGGCAGAAAGCTCAGCATGTAGAGAATCGGTAGATCTACAGCAGATAAAATTATGAGAGATTAATTTATGTGGTCATTACACAGTGTTTGGAATGATTTCCATGCCATTATCCAGCATAAGACATAACTTAAAAAATATATAATACAGTTAGGTCCAGAAATCTTTTGGCAGTGACTCAAGTCTTGTCATTTTAGCAGTTTACCAAAACATATTCAAGATTCAGTAAGCCAATGTATTCACATCTTCATGGGAGTAAAGGTTTAGGAATTACAGGTCTTTAACATGTAGCTGCCTCATTTTAAAGGGACCAAAAGTAATTGGACAATTAACTCAAAAGCTCTTTAATGGGCTGAATGGGCTTTTCGGCTTTTGCTTAGTTAATCCATCATCAATTAAGCAGGTAAAATGTCTGGAGCTGAATCCAGGTATGTCATTTGGAACCCACAGCATGTGATCAAATAAGTTATCAATGAAGATAAATAGCCCACCATTTGGATGAAAAAATAAGACAGCAGAAATGTTAGGAGTGGCCAAATCAACAGTTTAGCATATTTTGCAAAGAAAAAGCACACTGGTGAGCTTGGAAACTTAAAAAGGCCTGGATGTACACAGAAGACAAGTGGTGGATGATCGCAGAATCTTTCCCTTGGTGAAGAAAAATGCCTTCAATATCCACCCAAGGTAAAAACACTCTCCAGGAAATACCGTATATTTTTCGGACTATAAGACGCACTGTTTTCCCCCAAAAAAGTCTCAATCTGTGCCTGGGGAATCAATCTGGCTCCTGGGAAAATGGCCTCTGGAGGCGGCGCATGTGCAGATTGAGATCTTGGCTCTGAGATCTCGTTTCCCGAGATCTTGGAGATCTCGTTGCCAATATCTCTATCTGCGCCCACATCATCGATGTAATAGAAGTGCGGAGGCTTTCACAAAATGTCCCTGGAGCCCCTCCGCACCACCGAGCACCGCCAAATCTGCAGCACTAGACTGGGATAGGATTTCCGGTGACCACCGCATCACAGCAATGGATGTGCCGGGGCTCAGAGCTTTCACAAAATGTCGCTGTAGGCCCCGCACCGCTGAAGCTGCCCACCAGTCTGGGTCATATCATTGCCGGACCACCAAACACCCCCTGTGACTCCACTCCACCAGAGCTGCCAATTTCCCCCAGGTAAGTTGAATTCAGGACTGTAAGACGGACCCCCATTTGACGCATTAATTTTTTTCCCCATTTTCCATCTGAAAATTTGGGGTGCGTCTTATAGTCCGAAAACTACGGTAGGTGTTTCAATATCTAAATCTACCATACAGAGAAGACTTCATGAGAGCAAATACAGAGGGTTCACCACAAAGTGCAAACCATTAACCCCTTCATGACCTTGGGATTTTTCATTTTTCCGTGTTCGTTTTTTACTCCCCTCCTTCCCAGAGCCATAACTTTTTTTATTTTTCCATTAATTTGGCCATGCGAGGGCTTATTTTTTGCGGGATGAGTTGTACTTTTGAACGACATCATTGGTTTTAGCATGTCGTGTACTAGAAAACGGGAAAAAAATTCCAAGTGCTGTGAAATTGCAAAAAAAGTGCAGTCCCACACTTGTTTTTTGTTTGGCTTTTTTGCTAGGTTCACGAAATGCTAAAACTGACCTGCCATCATGATTCTCCAGGTCAGTACGAGTTCATAGACACCTAACATGACTAGGTTATTTTTTACCTAAGTGGTGAAAAAAAATTCCAAACTTTGCTAAAAAAAAAAAAAAAAATTGCGCCATTTTCCGATACTCGTAGCGTCTCCATTTTTCATGATCTGGGGTCGGTTGAGGGCTTATTTTTTGCGTGCCGAGATGACGTTTTTAATGATAGCATTTTGGTGCAGATACGTTCTTTTGATCGCCCGTTATTGCATTTTAATGCAATGTCGCGGCGACCAAATAAACGTAATTCTTGCGTTTCGAATTTTTTTCTCACTATGCCGTTTAGCGATGAGGTTAATGCTTTTTTTTAATTGATCGGGCGATTCTGAACGCGGGGATACCAAATATGTGTAGATTTGATTTTTTTTTTTTTTATTGATTTATTTTGATTGGGTCGAAAGGGGGGTGATTTAAACTTTTATATTTTTTTGATTTTTTTTTTTTCACATTTGCCATGCTTCAATAGCCTCCATGGGAGGCTAGAAGCAGGCACAGCACGATCGCCTCTGCTACATAGTAGTGATCTGCTGTTCGCTGCTATGTAGCAGAAAATCAGGTGTGCTGTGAGCGCCGACCACAGGGTGGCGCTCACAGCTATCGGCGATCAGTAACCATAGAGGTCTCAAGGACCTCTATGGTTACAAGGTACAAGCATCGCCGACCTCCGATCATGTGACGGAGGTCAGCGATGCCGTCATTTCCGGCCGCCCGGCCGGATGCAGTGGTTAGATGCCGCTGTCAGCGTTTGACAGCGGCATTTAACTAGTTAATAGGTGCGGGCAGATCGCGATTCTGCCCGCGCCTATTAGTGGCACATGTCAGCTGTTCAAAACGGCTGACATGTCCCGGCTTTGATGCGGGCTCACTGACGGAGCCCGCATCAAAGAGGGGCGTCTGACCTCGGACGTACTATCCCATCCGAGGTCAGAAAGGGGTTAATCAGCCCTAAAAATTGAAAGGCTAGATTAGACTTTTCCAAAAGACAAGTAAAGAAGCCAGTTTAGTTCTGAAAAAGAATTATATGGACAGATAAACTGAAGATCAACGTGTACCTGAATGGTGGGAAGAAGTGTGGAGAAGATTTGCATCGGCTTATGATCCAAAGCACACCATATCCTCTGTAAAACATGATGATGATGGCATGAGCATGCATGGCTTCCAATGGCTCTGGGTCACTAGTATTTATTGATGATGTGACTGATAACAGAAGCAGATGGATAATTTCTGAAGTGTACAGGGATATACTTTCTGCTCAGATTCAACCAAGTGCAGCAAGGTTGATTTTACTACACTTCACAGTACATCTGGACAATCACACAAAATGTACTGGAAAACCTAGGAGTTTTTTTTAAGGTAAAGAAGTGGAATATTCTGCAATGGCCGAGTCAATCATCATATCTCCACCCCTTCAAGCATGCATTTCACATTCTTAAGACAAAACTTAAGGGAATTTGCCACACATTTGACCTATCTAACCTATAAATATGGGCATACAGGTTATAGACTGCTGAAAACAGTCCTCCTTGTGTCTCATCAGCTGTGTTGTTGTGGATAAATCATCTTTATCACTTTATATAAATGACCTCTTCCAGGTTCGGTGGCGGATGGTGCCTGGAAGATAACTCTGCCTCCAGAGATTATTTTAAATATAAGTGGGAGTTACCAGTGTGATGTGTAAAGTTTACTACTGTCACCAGTGTCATGTGTAATGGCCGCTCTCTGCTTTCCTGATATCTGACACTTCTGCAGGTTCCAATCAGCCTCCAGCTCACTGGCAGACAGGGCTGCAATATAGTAATGCTGAGAGAAAAGCCAAAAATGTGTTTGGAAGAAAACCAATTTCATTTCTACTGTTCTCTGTGTTAGTTGTCTCACACTGGTAACTCTCCTTCATGTAAAACAAGCTCTGGAGGCAGATTCATCTTCCAGGTACCATCCTCCCCATAGCATGGAAGAGGTCACTTACAGTGGGGCAAAAAAGTATTTAGTCAGTCAGCAATAGTGCAAGTTCCACCACTTAAAAAGATGAGAGGCGTCTGTAATTTACATCATAGGTAGACCTCAACTATGGGAGACAAACTGAGAAAAAAAAATCCAGAAAATCACATTGTCTGTTTTTTTTAACATTTTATTTGCATATTATGGTGGAAAATAAGTATTTGGTCAGAAACATAATTTAATCTCAATACTTTGTAATATATCCTTTGTTGGCAATGACAGAGGTCAAACGTTTTCTGTAAGTCTTCACAAGTTTGCCACACACTGTTGTTGGTATGTTGGCCCATTCCTCCATGCAGATCTCCTCTAGAGCAGTGATGTTTTTGGCTTTTCGCTTGGCAACACGGACTTTCAACTCCCTCCAAAGGTTTTCTATAGGGTTGAGATCTGGAGACTGGCTAGGCCACTCCAGGACCTTGAAATGCTTCTTACGAAGCCACTCCTTCGTTGCCCTGGCGGTGTGCTTTGGATCATTGTCATGTTGAAGGACCCAGCCACGTTTCATCTTCAATGCCCTTGCTGATGGAAAGAGGTTTGCACTCAAAATCTCACGATACATGGCCCCATTCATTCTTTCATGTACCCGGATCAGTCGTTCTGGCCCCTTTGCAGAGAAACAGCCCCAAAGCATGATGTTTCCACCACCATGCTTTACAGTAGGTATGGTGTTTGATGGATGCAACTCAGTATTCTTTTTCCTCCAAACACGACAAGTTGTGTTTCTACCAAACAGTTCCAGTTTGGTTTCATCAGACCATAGGACATTCTCCCAAAACTCCTCTGGATCATCCAAATGCTCTCTAGCAAACTTCAGACGGGCCCAGACATGTACTGGCTTAAGCAGTGGGACACGTCTGGCACTGCAGGATCTGAGTCCATGGTGGCATAGTGTGTTACTTATGGTAGGCCTTGTTACATTGGTCCCAGCTCTCTGCAGTTCATTCACTAGGTCCCCCCACGTGGTTCTGGGATTTTTGCTCACCGTTCTTGTGATCATTCTGACCCCACGGGGTGGGATTTTGCGTGGAGCCCCAGATCGAGGGAGATTATCAGTGGTCTTGTATGTCTTCCATTTTCTAATTATTGCTCCCACTGTTGATGTCTTCACTCCAAGCTGGTTGGCTATTGCAGATTCAGTCTTCCCAGCCTGGTGCAGGGCTACAATTTTGTTTCTGGTGTCCTTTGACAGCTCTCTGGTCTTCACCATAGTGGAGTTTGGAGTCAGACTGTTTGAGGGTGTACACAGGTGTCTTTTTATACTGATAACAAGTTTAAACAGGTGCCATTACTACAGGTAATGAGTGGAGGAAAGAGGAGACTCTTAAAGAAGAAGTTACAGGTCTGTGAGAGCCAGAAATCTTGATTGTTTGTTTCTGACCAAATACTTATTTTCCACCATAATATGCAAATAAAATGTTAAAAAAACAGACAATGTGATTTTCTGTATTTTTTTTTTCTCAGTTTGTCTCCCATAGTTGAGGTCTACCTATGATGTAAATTACAGACGCCTCTCATCTTTTTAAGTGGTGGAACTTGCACTATTGCTGACTGACTAAATACTTTTTTGCCCCACTGTATATAAACTGATAAAAGATGATTTATCGGAAACAAGGCACCTGATAAGAGACACACAGGGAGGACTGTTTTCAGCATAGAACAAATATGGTGACCAATTCCCTTTTAGGCAGAAATACCCGCAAATAATGAAAAATTGAAGTCGGCTGCAGTAAATGGTTGGCAAAGCATCACAAAATAGGAAACGTTGATGGCTTCCTAGATTTCAGGCAGTCTTTATTTACAAAGTATTAAAAATGAACATTTTATTTATGCTAAAATTAATATGTCCAATTACATTTGAACCCCTGAAGTGAGGAGGCTTTGTAGAAAAATGGTTGCAATTCCTAAACGTTTCACAGGAAATTTTTGGTCAACCCCTTAAATTAAACCTGAAAGTCGACACTTAATTGTATCTTAGTTGTTTCATTTTAAATTAAAAAAAAAATAGTGGCATGCAGAGCCCAAATCACGAAGTTTCGGTCACTGTTCAAATATTTGTGGACGTAACTACAATTTTATTTGTGTACACGTGTCATACTAAGATATGTCTCAACTGGTAGAAGAGGTGGTAAAAGCAGTCCACGTGTATCAGATTTTAGTCCTTGTAATTTTATAAAGTGGTTGTCCACTACTTTAACATTGATGGCCTATCCTTACGATAGGTCAGCAATGTCTGATCGGTGTGGGAGCGACAATCGGCTCCCTGGCCGATCATCTGTTCTTGATGCCTGACAAAACTGACCAGTTAGGAATCTGCAGATCACATCTCTATCTACTGTATGGTACCCACCGCCGGGTACTGCACATCCGCCCCATATTGATTTGAATAGGTGATGGATGTGCAGTACCCGGCGGTGGGTACTGTACAGTAGATTGAGCTGCTCTGTGCAGCTCCGCAACTAGTCAGCTCCGTCCGAGAACAGTTGATCACAGGAGTGCCACACCCCAATAGATCAGATATTGATGACTTCTCATAAGTTTAGGCCATCAATGTTAAAGTAGTGGACAACCTCTTTAAGGCTATGTGCACACGATGCAGAATTGCCGCTGAAATTTCCACGTAAATTCTACAACTCCATGCCGCGGGAAATACGCATTCGAAATTGGCATGCATATTCTCGCTAAACACTAGCGTTTTACAAGCGTAATTAGCTTGCAGAATGCTACCGTTTTACAAGCGATCTGCAGCATCGCTTGGAAAACTGATTGACAGGTTGGTCACACTTGTCAAACATAGTGTTTGACAAGTGTGACCAACTTTTTACTATTAATGCTGCCTATGCAGCATCAATAGTAAAAAGATATAATGTTAAAAACAATAAAAAAAATAAAAAATCGTGATATTCTCACCTTCCAGCGTCCCCCACAACATTCCTCCTCCTTGCGATGCTCCCGGCAGCTCCCATTCCCAGTAATGCCTCACGGCAATGACCCCAGATGACGTAGCGGTCTCACGAGACTGCTACGTCATCACAGGTCATTGTCACAAGGCATTATTGGGAACGGGAGCATCATGAGGAGCAGGAAGGCTGCGGGATCCGCCGGAAGGTGAGAATATCACAATTTTTTTATTTCAATTTTTTTTTTCACAGGTGTATGGTTCCCAGGGCCTGGAGGAGAGTCTCCTCTCCTCCACCCTGGGTGCCAACCGCACATGATCCACCTACTTCCCGCATGGTGGGCATAGCCCCATGCGGGAAGTAAGCGGATCAATGCATTCCTATGTGTGCGGAATCCCCGAGATTACGCACAAAGAATGAACATGCTGTGTTTTTTTTCCGGAATGCGATTCTGCCACAGAAAAAAACGCAGCATGTGCACAAAAAATGCGGAATCCATTAAAAATGATGGGGTGCTTTTGTAAGCGTTTTTTTGGCTAAAAATACTGAACGTGTGCACATAGCCTAATTATTAAATTGCTTCTTTCATCTGCAGATCTCAAGATACTTGAAGTGACAACATTATCAAGATTATTTCCATTTATTTCTCAAATCTACTTGAATGACAAGACTTGTGGATCGGACCCAGATGAGTCCTGCAGTAAAGCCTGAAAATCTTGGTTATATTGAAGGGGCATAGGATTTAAGAATAAAGAAGATCATGCCTTCCAAACTAAGATTTTAAATGAATGCATTTTCATGTCCTGTTATGGCAAGATTTACAGGGATCCTCCACAAATCCTAGTCGTGAGATGGCTATGAACTAGCGTATTTAGCCTGTCATGAACAGATTGGCTTTCAGCTGGACAGCGGAGTTGCAGACTGAGACACTATTAACAGATTTACTGTTTTCCCTCTACAGATGAATGAGAAACCATTTAGTATTTCATTCTCGGGTATTTCGTAGCTTGTGTCTGTGCAGTAGTGGATGTCTCAAAGGCAAAGGATGTGAGTGAATTCTGAATGTCTGTAAATATTTTTATGTTTTCTCACAATGAGAAATTCCTACAATTACAAAGTGTGTATATTGTCCTCTGTACAATTGTCATTCTCTAAAATGAAATATTGACCAGTGGACTAAAATTACCTTGCTAGTATACAGGATCAGGTGCTATATTCAAAGACCTGAGGGCCCCAGCAACAAAAAATAAAGGCTATCATTATAGATGAAATCATCAGGGCAGTGTTGATTACTATAAATGAATTCTCTTCGTGCAAGTGTTAAGCACAAATTTTACCTTTTCTTCAAAATGTTTAAGGTAGTTAGGGGCTTTGATGGTATGTATGAACTGCAAATCAGTAGAACTAATCGATTCCCAATATATCATTTCGGTACAACTGAATCTGAACATATCAGTGAAACACTGTATGAACAGTCCATTTTCACATTCTTGTGGCTTTTATGTGGGCTGAAGGCTTAATGTTGTCGCCTTCAGAACGCTATTTGCTAATGCTATTGTGGTAATCTGAAGGTACAGAACGTTTAAATCATGTCTGGCATGCTTACTGGAACAGAGACTACAGGAAGAAAATGAAGTTCTGTTCTTCCAGGAGCCGCTCGCTTCCAGTCATTAGGGCGCTGCAGCGGAATGTTAGTCACCGCTTACTACACAATGCACGGTAATCATTCCCCGAGACATTGATTGACAGCCTGCTCTACACACACAAATGCTGCAGAGTGAGCTATCAATAAGGTGCAGGGCGTCATTAAAGCCACACACGCTGTGTAGTGATGGGTGACTGTAGCAGCCCACTGCCTCAATGATTGGAAGTAAGAGGCTGCAGGGAAAATAGAACTTGATTTTTTTTCCCTGTAGCCACTGCTCCAGTATGGCAGCTAGACATTATATAAATGCTATTTGCCTGAAGTTTATAGCTAAATTTTGAGAGCAGATTTAGTGGTAAACTAGATAGCATTTCTGGTGGTGACAAGTTCTACTAGGTATGTAACAAATTGGTATTTGATACACACATTGCACTTTCCTTACAGATTAGTGATTTTTCAATCCACATGCAATTGGTCACCTTTTATTGAATATACTGTAGCTGAAAGCACATTCACACCTGTAGATGGCATCCCAGAGGAACAAAGCGTAATTTATGAAACCATCTCCTGCTGTAGGGACTGGCTGTCATTCCATGTTGTATAGTGAAGAAGAAAGTCGTGGTGACGCGTGTGCTACCAGCATATCTGTCATCTGCAAATCCAGAATGCTCACCTCTCCAAGTTGCTGGACAACTGCCAAATTCTTTCAGGTGCGGCTTTGTAGGTTCCACACTTGCAGAAAGTATTCATTGGAAAGCCTACAGGAATCACTAATGAATAAGTACAATGGAAATGTGTATGTTTTCCTGTAATACAAAACCTTGCAACTTTCCACCTCCAGGATAACAAGATATAACATATTTCTATTCATGTGGTATCTGCTTCTAAAGCCTTAAATTACACTAAAAAAACCCTAGTTTCCCAGTGGATATCAAAAGCTATATATTGGTAAGCTATGGAGATATACGATCGTTCATTAAGTGTTTGAGAACTACTTCGAATGCAATGGAACATCTCTTTAATCCTTTTATTACCTCCTTTGTATGCAAATACAGCTTAGAAAATTGCATTTCCTAGATTTCTATTTGTATTGGCTGTTATTTAATTGATCATTTTTGTTATATAATTCCCCAAAATGTTTGTATTTATGTAATGTGCTATTTTGTCAACAGATTTTGTAATATGATTGGAGATTATCTATAATGATAGATTTTTACATAGATTATTTATAAAGATTGGAGTTATTCTAACTCCGGGAATAAATTTGGTTATTTCATGACAATTTCTGCATTTCTGGTAAAGCTTTTAGATAGGAACATGCTGAGCACTTAATTTTAGGGTGGGTATGAAACAGCCTGAATGGTTATGTCTGTATATAAATAGGAGTATTTGAGCTCTCCCTGATTTTAGGTTCACCCGAGTATATAAAAACTCGTTTTCAGAGTTTCATCTAGAAAAGTGGGCCTTTTTTTTTTTTTTTTTTTGTTTTTTGTTTTTTGTTTTTTCTCACTCTATGCATTCTGTATACAATCTGTTTTTTAGAGCAACAGCTATTAATCATTTACAAGACCATTTACAGATTCCTGTGCTACAGAATTGCAATGAATCTGTAAAAATTGGATGTTTTACTGTGGCAACATATGGTATCAAATTTTATTTTTTGCTCACAAATAGACTTGAATGAGTGTGTCTCATCCGATTTACAGAAGAAACTAGTACATGCTCCGATTTATTTTTTTTATTCACACGATGAATCATCAGTAAAAATTACCGTAATCTGTCATCTGCACTGCCCCAATGAATTAATATGGTCTGAGTGTGGTCCGTTTTTTCATAGACAACAGACTGGAAAAAAAAAAGCAATGCGGACAGCCCTGAATGTCATAAGAATTGACGTGGTTGACTGCTCTGAAGTCAAGTTTTGTGGATGCTTTCTTAAACTTAGTAGTAGTACATGGTTAAAGGTAGAAACGTCATGCATGCCTACAGTTCTGTGTGCTCCTTGTTGACAGGCATTATTAAGTCCCTTTATTGTAAGTAAAGGTACCGTCACATTAAGTGACGCTGCAGCGATATAGGCAACGATGCCGATCGCTGCAGCGTCACTGTTTCGTCGCTGGAGAGCTGTCACACAGACAGCTCTCCAGCGACCAACGATGCCGAAGTCCCCTGGTAACCAGGATAAACATCGGGTTACTAAGCGCAGGGCCACGCTTAGTAACCCAATGTTTACCCTGGTTACCATTGTAAGTGTAAAAAAAAAAAAAACAGTACATACTTACTTTCCGGTGTCTGTCCCCTTGCCGTCGGCTTCCCGCACTGACTGTGCGCGCCGGCCGGCCGTAAAGCAGAGCGGTGACATCACCGCTGTGCTTTACGGCCGGCGCTCACAGTCAGTGCGGGAAGCTGACGGCGAGGGGACAGACACCGGAATGTAAGTATGTACTGTTTTTTTTTTTTTTTTTTTACATTTACAATGGTAACAAGGGTAAACATCGGGTTACTAAGCGCGGCCCTGCGCTTAGTAACCTGATGTTTACCCTGGTTACCAGTGAAGACATCGCTGAATCGACGTCACACACGCCGATTCAGCGATGTCTGCGGGGGATCCAGCGACGAAATAAAGTTCTGGCCTTTCTGCTCCGACCAACGATGTCACAGCAGGATCCAGATCGCTGCTGCGTGTCAAACACAACGATATCGCTATCCAGGACGCTGCAACGTCACGGATCCCTAGCGATATCGTTGTTAAGTTGTTCAGTGTGAAGGTACCTTAAGGCTTTTCTATTTTTGGAATGTAGAGGGCAACACACTATGACTCCACTGAGAACAAAGAGATCCGTGAAATAAATAATCCATTAGGTGAGTTTTTGAAGTGTTTGTACCATAAATGCAATTAATTACGTAACCACAGAATAAGTGATAAATGTTTGATCTCTGGGATCAAGGCTGTAAAGTTCCCTATTTGATTGGAGTGATGGTCCCACCGCTGTTCCATTTATTGTCTATGGCAGTGTTCCCCAAGTCCGGTCCTCAAAAGCCACCAACAGGTCATGTTTTCAGGATTTCCTTAGTATTGCACAGGTGATAATTGCATCACCTGCACAAGCAATAATTCCATCACCTGTGCAATACTAAGGAAATCCTGAAAACATGACCTGTTGTGGCTCTTGAGGACCGGAGTTGGGGAACACTGGTCTATGGGATAATCAATAATGAATGGAGCATTGGTGCACATGCTGTGAACATCCCTACTCTGAGATTACAGGAGGTTCAAGCACTGGAATTAAGATTGTGTTGAAACTACGCTGAAATCTCCATACCTCAGGTGTTAGTTTAGAGATGGAGACACAAGTAAGGACTATTTTGGTCTATTCTGCCTTGATAAGCCCATCACACCAGTCACAACCCTGCTAATTAAAAATAGCAGAGATAGCCATAGTCTATACAAAATGTCACCTAGCTTAAAATGGTTACATTTTATTTTTTTCATTACTAATAGAGAATAATGTCTATTTCCCTGAGAATTAGACCAACCCTGGAAATAAGCCTTAGCATGATTTTACAGGATTTATGGAGTATGCTTGAAATATAAACCCTACTCCAAAAGTAAGCCCTAGGTACAGTCAGTGCCGGCGCTAGGAGGGTTGGGGGACTGCAAACTGGGCAACTGCCCAGGGCCCCGCAGTCTTTTTTTTTTTTCTTTATAATTTTAGTAAGGTTTTTGGTTAACAATCCAGCAAAAACAAACAGGTAGCCCCCCCTTCACATCTCTGGACAATTATACAATCCCACCATACATGAAACAGACCATCATTATAATCGGCACAGCAAATTATATTAATTCTACCTCATTTTACTGTAAGCAGGTAGCAGGATGCAGTACGGACAAAAGGCAGACTAAGGGTTAACAAGGGGGTTTAATTTACAAACAGTAACTCCTGGCAGGGAGATATATAAACAAGGGGAGGGAGTTATCACTAATACTTAATGGGGTTTTATAACAAACAGGGGAGAATAATACAAAGCATACACTTAACACTTTGGGCTCCAGCCACAGATGTGCTCCTGACTGTGACTGGGGCTGTTAGATTCTGCCACAAAGGGGATCTGTCACAGTTCTGCGGAGAATGAAGGAAACTTTCCTGGCATTGACGGTGTCCCCCTGTGGTCCTGACTATGTCGGTGTCCTCTCAAGGTCCTGACAGTGGCGGTGATAGTCTGAGGTTCTAGCATGGGCACTGGCCCCAACGAATGAAGGGGGAATAGTCTTTTCCCTCAGCGGAGAGAATCCTTACACTATCGGGGCTTGTGACACTGTCCCGATACAGTTTTTAATGGCCAGCTCAGTCTGCGGTGCCGTACCGATGAGCGTCTGTATCCCGTACACAGACCTTGCCTCTCACGGTCAGTACTGCCGGCCGGGACAGTTTTGTTAATGTCGTCGGCTGAGTCAACAGTCTCGTGGAGGTCTGCAATGTAAATGGGGACAGCGGTGTTAGCGTGGACAGCGGTATCTGCGGTCTGTCAGCAGGACCCCTTTGGTTGGCTCCTGTCAGCGCAGCCCCGTCGTCTCACAGCTGATCTTTTCTGGCAGGACTCGCTCGGCGTTCCTGCCTCCACAGTTTGAATTCCTGCCCGCCCATCAACTGTCTGCTTAGCCATGCCCCCTTCTCCCGAGCACAGGGAACAGTCTGATACTCCAAACTCTCCCCCCTGCAACCTAGGTGACAGACACGATGGTTCCGGACCTATTTCGGATGAGACAAACCTGGTTAGTTTCCCCCCCCTTGCATTACACCCTCATAAAGCATATCTGAAGCGAAGTATACCACGCATATTTGTACATTTTTGTAAACCTGTCTGTCTCAACAGAAGATGGATCAGACATTGGAATACATACAGTTCAGCCCAATAAGGATAATATAGAAATACCGTGGTAATTTCTCCAAGCCTCCCATATTTTGTGATATTTCTGAATAGCCCTCCATTTTCTGTATACCCGTTCCTCCAAACGTAGCAGCAAAAATATTTTATCCATGAATTCTCTGAATCTTGGTGGTGTGTTATGCAACCAGTGGAATTTGATAGTCCACCTAATTAGATACAGAATCCTCTTAAGTGCCACCCTTATGTTCACATCCTTTGTTACACCGTCAAACAAACCCAAAATCCACACTATAGATTGTTTAGGATTCCTAAGTTTAAACACATTACCAACATAATTTAAGGTTCAGTTCCTGAAGTTTCCAATTACACCGCATGCCCAGAACATGTGCATAATATCAGTTGGGCCCAACCCACATCTTGGGCACAAGTCATCTGGCCTCACCACTATTTTATGCAAAAATTCAGGGGTTCTATAAACTCAATGTAATAAATACAACTGTGATAACCTGTGGGTCTCACTAGTGAACAAATGTGGGACCGACAATATCATGTCCTCCCACTGATCAGTGTCAATGATCCCAATATCCTGTTCCCACTTCTTTTATTTTTAGCGGATGTTTAGAAGTAATTTGAGAAAGGAGTAATCTATACAGCCTCGAGATGCCCCCCTTTATGGTATTCTGGTTGCAGACCACAGAGAACACCAAGTGATTATTAATTGTGAGAGGAGTGAGAGCCTCCTGTGCAACCAAATTTGATGCCATTGGAGATAATAATAAAAGTTTCCTCTTCCTAATAAATGCTGTTATCTCTAATTTGTTAAAAGCTCTCAGAAATCCCTCCGATCTAAAAAAAAACTTCAGGTTCTGCTAAATAGGCGTAACCGGGGTATATTCACCAATGTCTAGCACTTTTTTTGTTTTTTCCGCAAGTGTTAATCATGAGGACTACTGTAGGAAGCTCGTTCTTGAAGCCACCCTGATATCCCACCTCCAGGAAGGGCAAGATTAGAAGTCCCCCCGTATGTTCCAGTAATATAGAAATTAAGGAGCCCTGAAGCAGTGTCAGTTGTCGTAATTGTGAGGCCAAAAAGTGCAACCACAGATTGGGGCAGCCAGACCTCCCTCCTCCTTTCCTCTTTGTAGTATCTCATATTTAATTCGGGCTATGTCTTTTTTCCATATCAACTTCCTAAACATGGCTTGTAATTTAAAGAAGTATTTCAGGGGGAGCCATATTGAAGTATAGTGAATTACCGTATTTTTCAGACTATAAGACACACTGGACCATAAGACACACCTAGGTTTTAGGGGAGGAAAATAAAAAAACATTTTTTAGCAAAAAATGTGGTCATTTCTGTACTGATATCCCTAATCCTGGTAAATATGTGTCCCCAATCCAGGTATGCATGGTCCCCTCATCCCTATTCTGGTAGGCATGGCCCTCTGATCCCTATCCTGGTCTGCATGGGCCCCATCAGAAAAAAAACCCATAAACCATTATGCTTACCTTCCTTGTGCTTCCTCGCAGCGTCCTGTTGTGATGCCAGCAGCTCCCAGGCACAGCTAGGGTTGTGGTTCGGGGGGGGGGGGGTGCAGAACTTCAGAGTGGGCCCCTAACCAGGTTACCTTGATTACAACTTTGTGACGCACCCTAATTGTGGGTATAGGAGAACCTCAGCAGATGACCGCGATGTTGCAGAGAATAATCTCTATTCAAAGACCAACATTTCATAGCTCATATTTCCAGCACTATAAGTGCCCACTTTAGATTTAATAATGTCCCGAGTCTCCCCTCTGTACAGCTCCTCTATACACAGTATGAGGCTCTATTATGCACAGTATAATACCCCCTCACTGTATAGTACCACCCTCAAAGTATAATGACCACTTAGTAGCCCCCAAACTTTGGCTCCAACACTGTATGATGCCCCCCCCCCCCCCTCACTGTAATTTCCACACTGTATCATGGCCGCCTAGATAGCCTCCATATAGTATAATGCACCAGATAGTCCTCAATATACTAAAAAGTACCCCACATAGGCATTTATATAGTATAATGCACTCTCCATAGGTCTCCATATAGTATAATGTAGTCCCCCATAGGCAGACTTTATATTGAATAATGCTCCCCCCGTAGGCATCTGTAGATTAAGATAAAGGCATCTTATATTTTTAGCAGTAGACTTGACTCTCATAAAGCCCATCTGATCATAAAGCCCATCTGGCCCTCATGAACCAAAGATGTAATAACTTTAATAAGCCGCAGTGCCAGTACTTTAGCCAAAATCTTATCAACTTGTAACCACGATATAGGCCTACAGAAGTCAGTACAGACTGGCCTGTTTTGGAATTAGTACTATTGCTGCTTCACACATTGAGCTAGGTAATCTACTCATCTCCAAGGACACCTGGAAGACCTCCAGCAACTGGGGCAGGATACTGAGCTTAACTCTTTATATAACTCCATCGGTACCCAGGGCTTTATTTGCTTGAAAGGTATTCCGGGCCTCTTCTAATTCTTCCACCAGGAGTGACACATTCAAAGCCTCCCTTTGTTCTGCTGCTAACTGTGGCAATGATAAATGGCCAAGGTAATAATGATCCATAACCTCACCGCTGTGCTCTGCTTTCACTTTACGGCCGGCAGTCAGTGAGTGCGGGAAGCAGACGGCAAGGGACCTGACGGACACCGGAATGTAAGTATGTACTGTTTTTTTTTTTTTACATTTACGCTGGTAACCAGGGTAAACATCGGGTTACTAAGCACGGCCCTGCACTTAGTAACCCGATGTTTACCCTGGTTACAAGCGAACGCATCGCTAGATCGCATCGCTAGATCGGTGTCACACACACCGATCTAGCGATGACAGCGGGAGATCCAGCGACGAAAGAAAGTTCCAAACGATCTGCTACGACGTACGATTCTCAGCAGGATCCCTGATCGCTGCTGCGTGTCAGACACAGCGATATCGTAACGATATCGCTGGAACGTCACGAATCGTACCGTCGTAGCGATCGAAATGGCAGTGTGTGACGGTACCCTAAATCTTCTGGGTCATTTCGCAATGCATCTCTGGGACCGGAAGCTGGCGGGAGCGCATCGTCGGACTACGGAAGGTGAGAATAGCAGGTTTTTTGTTTGTTTTTTTATGTTTAACATTAGATCTTTTTACTATTGATGCTGCCTAAAAACTTTGTCACACAGGGTTAATAGCGGCGGTAACGGAGTGAGTTACCCGCGGCATAACGCGGTCCGTTACCGCTGGCATTAACCCTGTGTGAGCGGTGACTGGGGGGGGAGTATGGAGCGGGCGCCGGGCACTGACTGCGGGGAGTATGGAGCGGGCACTGGGCACTGACTGCAGGGAAGTAGGGAGGGACTAATCGGACTGTGGCCATCACTGATTGGTCGCGGCAGCCATGACAGGCAGCTGGCGAGACCAATCAGCGACTTGGATTCCATGACAGACCGAGGCCGCGACCAATGAATATGCGTAACAGAAGGACAGACGGAAGTGACCCTTAGACAATTATATAGTAGATTATAAAATCGGAAACATTTTCCCATCCGCCGTTTTAATTGTGGCTATAACTGGGGATCCCTTCTGTGCCCTAGCCACCGTAGCCAGGAGATGTCCTCACTTTCCCCTTCTGTATAATAAATTTGTTTAATAAAGAATTTCTTATTTTCCGCTTGTTTAAGAAGATGGTTATTTAGTATTTTTTGTGCCCCTACCCAAGTTTCTTTATGCTCCAGAGAGGGAGATTCTAGAAAACACTTTTCTGCCTCATCTACCCCACATTGTAACTCACCAGTAAGGGCCCTACTCTTTGATTTATTGGAAGAAATTTCCTCAATAAGAATACCCCTTAGGAAAGCTTTCTTAGTGTCCCAGACTATCAGTGGGGAAGCCAGGCCAATATTGTCCTGGAAAAAATGATTTAGCTTTTCCCGCAGACCCGCCTTATCTTCTCTAAATACAGCCAACCAGTGAGGGTTGAGCTTCCACATTGCCCGAGATTTATTAGCTGCAGGGAGAGTATTGACTAACCGCAAAGGATAATGGAGACAGCCGTCTTGCAAGATACTCTACCTTTTCCACCAACGGTAGCAGAACTGATTATATATAGCCAAGCCTATTCTCATCAAGAAGGAGTGAGAGGCTGAGAAACAAAAATATTGGCGTGACAATGGAAATTTAGTGCGCCAAATATCATACCATTGCAATTCCCCCAATATCTTACCCAGTGTCGTCTCTCTCCCCTCCCCACTCACTGAGTCCCCATGATATTTATCTAGTGTTGGGCTAATATAAGCATTGAAATCTCCCATCATAACAATCGGAGTACATTGGTACTCGATAAGAAATGTGAGAAGTGTTTCTATAATTTTCATTGAGAATGGTGGCGGAACATACACTGCACCATTACACACCCAGACCCCAAACAGCAAGCACACTAAACAGATATATCTACCCTCCTGGTCTATCCAGGATTTTTGACATAAAAGGAATATTCTGGTGTATAAATATGCTAACACCTCTGGCATGAGAACTATAAGTAGCTTTAAAAGAAGGACCTCCCCACCGTTTGCTCAGAGACTGCACACTTTCTAATGTTGCATGTGTTTCCTGAAGACAAATTATCACATTATTATACTCTCCCAGTCCCTGTACATTCCATGCAGAATGGTCAGGCTTACTCAGAGAGGACCATATGTTAGCCATAATAATATATTTTTTTGTAACTATCTATGCAGAGGTAATACAATGGAACATATGGCTATTATAGAGAGAAAAAATGAAACTGCAACAATATGGAACAAGATCAACCTAAAGATAATAAAAATGAATCATACACCCGCATCACTAAGATCTCAGTTGGCAATCGTGAAGGTCCAGCCACCACAATGCCTCTTTTGGATCATAAAAAAAATGGGTTTCATTGAGGGCAGCAACTCTCAATCTTGCAGTGTATAACATAGAATACTGAAATTGTAACTGCCCGTAGCCTCTTCTTGATATCTTCAAACTGTATGTGTCTCTTCTGAACCTCAAAGGAGAAATGTAGGAATTGTAGCATAGCGCCTACTACGTGTCTTGGGGGACACTCGCTTGGCACGGGATTAACGCACTCGGGCACGGATTTCTTATAAAACAGTCTTTTAGGTTTATTTCACACGACATAAAGCACATCCTCAGGAACTTGGCAACAGCTTGAACACCATCTGAACATATTCAACTTCACCACAGTTCGTCTCTGACCCTGGTAAGCATAAGACACGGACCTCGTCCGTTACCTGCTGGCGACCTTCACAGATTCCTGGACATCTCTTGGCCTCAGAGGTGCCCCATACACAATGTCTCTCTTCTAACCCCGGTTAGCATAACACGGAACCCCTTTCCGTTACCTGTTGGTGCCGCACAGGTTTCTCAGATTCCTCTCCTCCATAGAGGTATCCTTCAGACATTTCTCACTCTGACCCCGGTCAGTACAAAACGGATCTCCATCCGTTCCACACACTGGCATGTGCTAGGTCCAGAGCCCTGCCATGTGCTCTTCAGGAATCCTATTCTCCAGGACTTCCAACACAGGCTTCCAGGACCTTCCGGCATAGACCATTCAGGTCCACACTCCAAGACCATGTGACCAGACCTCAGTCACATTATATAGTACTAACCACTCCCACAGGTGGGAGTGTGGATGTGTGGCTAGTTTGTCCCGCCCATCTCACACAACTAGCCTAGTAAGTCTCCCTTACAACTACTCCATACATATACACACTCTTGAGGGACTACAGGTCCCAGAACAACAAAATTGCATCAGACTTACCACGCAGACTACCTCTGCGTCACATATCGGCCATTCACAACACTGCCGGAATTTGTCTCATCAGAATTATGCCTCCAAGTGCATCTTGCAGTGCACACACAGCACCCCCGGGCTGTACCATTGGTCACTACACCACAGAATATAGACACCTTTGATCCAGCAATATGGAGATCTGGATAAGTACAAGCAAGTGTGGAGGTCAGCCAATTCCCCAAAAAGTCAACTGGAGCATTCCCTTCTGCTCTCCCCTGGACACCAACAAGGCATACTGTATATTATTGCTCCGAAGCCTGTTCTCCAGGTCATCAGTTTTTTACAACACAGTGATAATATTAAGGGTGGTAAAATATCCTCCACCTCCACCACCCATCCCTCCACAGAGGCCATGCGTTCTCTTATTTTTTGCATATCGTGCCTGATGCATGACAGATCTATCTTTAGGGAACCCATATGTCCATTCATGTCTGTCAAAGTAAAGCAGCATTGTGATACAGCTTTAAACACATCTTCAGCGTTGGCTCTGCCGCCTCTCTCGACAGAGAAATCAAGATTGGCGTTGGGGGTGCCCATCTGAATGCCACTGCTTTCAACTGGCGGCGGAGCACCCTCGCTGTGTGACTCACTGGCAGGACTGACAGGCCAGACCCTTAGTTAAATTACTTATCCTCCTCTTAGGCATCTTGGCATACTCCTCCAGGCACACCACGATGTCCAGGTGCTTACCCTGCTCAGCATCCTCCGTCACTGTAGCAGGGCCCGATGCGGCGCCATCTTCGTTTGCAGTTCCCGCCTTGGCCACCGCATGCTTCTGCTCCTGTCCTGCTGTGTCATGCCGAAATCTTGTCTTCCTTTGCTCTGGAAAGGCTGCAGACTCTCCTCTGATGGTGCACCCGGTGCAGGAGCCTGAAATTCCCCGGTAAGCAGGATAAATGTCAGGATTCTGGGGGGAGCTATTCACAACATTCATCAGCTACATGTCCAGCCGGGCCATGCACCAACCCTTTACGACCTTGTGATTTTCTATTTTTGCGTTTTCATTTTTTTGCTCACTTTATTCCCAGAGCCATAACTTTTTTATTTTTTTATTTTTCTGTCAGTATGGCCATTTGAGGGCTTGTTTTTTGTGAGACATGTACTTTTGAATGTCACCATTGACAGTCGGGTGAAATTGCAAAAAAAAAGTGCAATTCTGCAATTATTTTTTATTATTTTACCATGCTCAATAAATGCTAAAACTGACCCATCATTATGATTTTCCATGTAATTACGAATTCGCAGATACCAAACATGTATTGCTTCTATTTTATTTAAGTGGTCAAAAAAATTCCAATGTTTGTAAAAAAACAAAACAAAAAACATTGTGCCATTTTCTGAGACCCGTAGTGTCTCCATTTTTCAGGATTTGGGTGAGGGCTTACTTTTTGTATGCCAAACTGACGTTTTTATTGATATCATTTTGGGGTAGATACAATGTTTTGATCGCCTGTTATTGCATTTTATTGCAATGTTGCAGCGACCAAAAAAAAGTTATTCTCGCATTTTGATTTTTTTTCTTATTACGCCATTTACCAATTGGCCTAATTATGTCTACTTTTTGATAGATGAGGTGCTCCTGAACGCAGCAATACCAAATATGTATAATACTTATATGTCCCAAAAAAATGTTAGCTATTAGACACTTCAAACAACATACAGGTCCTTCTCAAAAAATTAGCATATAGTGTTAAATTTCATTATTTACCATAATGTAATGATTACAATTAAACTTTCATATATTATAGATTCATTATCCACCAACTGAAATTTGTCAGGTCTTTTATTGTTTTAATACTGATGATTTTGGCATACAACTCCTGATAACCCAAAAAACCTGTCTCAATAAATTAGCATATCAAGAAAAGGTTCTCTAAACGACCTATTACCCTAATCTTCTGAATCAACTAATTAACTCTAAACACATGCAAAAGATACCTGAGGCTTTTATAAACTCCCTGCCTGGTTCATTACTCAAAACCTCCATCATGGGTAAGACTAGCGACCTGACAGATGTCAAGAAGGCCATCATTGACACCCTCAAGCAAGAGGGTAAGACCCAGAAAGAAATTTCTCAACAAATAGGCTGTTCCCAGAGTGCTGTATCAAGGCACCTCAATGGTAAGTCTGTTGGAAGGAAACAATGTGGCAGAAAACGCTGTACAAGGAGAAGAGGAGACCGGACCCTGAGGAAGATTGTGGAGAAGGACCGATTCCAGACCTTGGGGAACCTGAGGAAGCAGTGGACTGAGTCTGGTGTAGAAACATCCAGAGCCACCGTGCACAGGCGTGTGCAGGAAATGGGCTACAGGTGCCGCATTCCCCAGGTAAAGCCACTTTTGAGCTACAGAGAAGTAGCACTGGACTGTTGCTAAGTGGTCCCAAGTACTTTTTTCTGATGAAAGCAAATTTTCCATGTCATTCGGAAATCAAGGTGCCAGAGTCTGGAGGAAGACTGGGGAGAAGGAAATGCCAAAATGCCTGAAGTCCAGTGTCAAGTACCCACAGTCAGTGATGGTGTGGGGTGCCATGTCAGCTGCTGGTGTTGGTCCACTGTGTTTCATCAAGGGCAGGGTCAATGCAGCTAGCTATCAGGAGATTTTGGAGCACTTCATGCTTCCATCGGCTGAAATGCTTTATGGAGATGAAGATTTCATTTTTCAGCACGACCTGGCACCTGCTCACAGTGCCAAAACCACTGGTAAATGGTTTACTGACCATGGTATTACTGTGCTCAATTGGCCTGCCAACTCTCCTGACCTGAACCCCATAGAGAATCTGTGGGATATTGTGAAGAGAAAGTTGAGAGACGCAAGACCCAACACTCTGGATGAGCTTAAGGCCGCTATTGAAGCATCCTGGGCCTCCATAACATCTCAGCAGTGTCACAGGCTGATTGCCTCCATGCCACGCCGCATTGAAGCAGTCATTTCTGCCAAAGGATTCCCGACCATGTATTGAGTGCATAACTGAACATTATTATTTGTTGTTTTTTTTGTTTGTTATTAAAAAACACTTTTATTTGATTGGATGGGTGAAATATGCTAATTTATTGAGACAGGTTTTTTGGGTTATCAGGAGTTGTATGCCAAAATCATCAGTATTAAAACAATAAAAGACCTGACAAATTTCAGTTGGTGGATAATGAATCTATAATATATGAAAGTTTAATTGTAATCATTACATTATGGTAAATAATGAAATTTAACACTATATGCTAATTTTTTGAGAAGGACCTGTATATCAACAAATGTCCCTTAGGCTACTTTCACACTAGCGTCGTGCACTGCACGTCGCTATGCGTCGTTTTGTAGAAAAAACGTATCCTGCAAAAGTGCTTGCAGGATGCGTTTTTCTCCATTGACTTGCATTAGCGTCGCATTGCGACGCTTTGCCACACGTCGCGACAGTTGTGCCGTGTTGTGGCGGACCGTCGGCTGCAAAAAAACATTACATGCAACGTTTTTTGCTGCCGACGGTCCACCATTTCCGACCCCGCATGCGCGGCCGGAACTCCGCCCCCACCTCACCGCACCTCACAATGGGGCAGCGGATGCGCTGGAAAAATGCATCCGCTGCCCCCATTGTGCGGCGCATTCACTGCTAGCGTTGGTACGTCGGCCTGACGCACTGCGATGGGCCGAGTACGACGCTAGTGTGAAAGTAGCCTTACAATTAAGTTAAAAAATTCCAATTTTATTAATAATTAATTTAAAATGGTAAGTAAATATTAAGATTAGACAGGGCTGAACCTCCATAAAGTAGGAGAGAAAACATGAAGTCCAAGCACCTCAATATGTAATATTATCAGAAAAAGTCATGAAATATACAGTGGGGCAAAAAAGTATTTATTCAGTCAGCAATAGTGCAAGTTCCACCACTTAAAAAGATGAGAGGCGTCTGTAATTTACATCATAGGTAGACCTCAACTATGGGAGACAAACTGAGAAAAAAAATCCAGAAAATCACATTGTCTGTTTTTTAAACATTTTATTTGCATATTATGGTGGAAAATAAGTATTTGGTCAGAAACAAACAATCAAGATTTCTGGCTCTCACAGACCTGTAACTTCTTCTTTAAGAGTCTCCTCTTTCCTCCACTCATTACCTGTAGTAATGGCACCTGTTTAAACTTGTTATCAGTATAAAAAGACACCTGTGTACACCCTCAAACAGTCTGACTCCAAACTCCACTATGGTGAAGACCAAAGAGCTGTCAAAGGACACCAGAAACAAAATTGTAGCCCTGCACCAGGCTGGGAAGACTGAATCTGCAATAGCCAACCAGCTTGGAGTGAAGAAATCAACAGTGGGAGCAATAATTAGAAAATGGAAGACATACAAGACCACTGATAATCTCCCTCGATTTGGGGCTCCACGCAAAATCCCACCCCGTGGGGTCAGAATGATCACAAGAACGGTGAGCAAAAATCCCAGAACCACGCGGGGGGACCTAGTGAATGAACTGCAGAGAGCTGGGACCAATGTAACAAGGCCTACCATAAGTAACACACTACGCCACCATGGACTCAGATCCTGCAGTGCCAGACGTGTCCCACTGCTTAAGCCAGTACATGTCCGGGCCCGTCTGAAGTTTGCTATAGAGCATTTGGATGATCCAGAGGAGTTTTGTGAGAATGTCCTATGGTCTGATGAAACCAAACTGGAACTGTTTGGTAGAAACACAACTTGTCGTGTTTGGAGGAAAAAGAATACTGAGTTGCATCCATCAAACACCATACCTACTGTAAAGCATGGTGGTGGAAACATCATGATTTGGGGCTGTTTCTCTGCAAAGGGGCCAGGACGACTGATCCGGGTACATGAAAGAATGAATGGGGCCATGTATCGTGAGATTTTGAGTGCAAACCTCCTTCCATCAGCAAGAGCATTGAAGATGAAACGTGGCTGGGTCTTTCAACATGACAATGATCCAAAGCACACCGCCAGGGCAACGAAGGTGTGGCTTCGTAAGAAGCATTTCAAGGTCCTGGAGTGGCCTAGCCAGTCTCCAGATCTCAACCCTATAGAAAACCTTTGGAGGGAGTTGAAAGTCCGTGTTGCCAAGTGAAAAGCCAAAAACATCACTGCTCTAGAGGAGATCTGCATGGAGGAATGGGCCAACATACCAACAACAGTGTGTGGCAACCTTGTGAAGACTTACAGAAAACGTTTGACCTCTGTCATTGCCAACAAAGGATATATTAAAGTATTGAGATGAAATTTTGTTTCTGACCAAATACTTATTTTCCACCATAATATGCAAATAAAATGTTAAAAAAATAGACAATGTGATTTTCTGGATTTTTTTTTCTCAGTTTGTCTCCCATAGTTGAGGTCTACCTATGATGCAAATTACAGACGCCTCTCATCTTTTTAAGTGGTGGAACTTGCACTATTGCTGACTGACTAAATACTTTTTTGCCCCACTGTAAATATACACTGCTCAAAAAAATAAAGGGAACTCTAAAATCCCACATCCCAGATATCGCTGAGTGAAACATTCCAGTTTTAAATCTTTATTCATTACATAGGGGAATGTGTTGAGAACAATAAAACCTAAAAATTATCAAAGTAAATCATAACTAATATCCCACGGAGGTCTGGAGTTGGATTGATGCTCAAAATTAAAGTGGAAAATGAAGTTACAGGCTGATCCAACTTCAGTGGAAGTGCCTCAAGACAAGTGTTATGGCTGGCAATCAGGCAACACAGCGTGCAGTAATCAGCGCACATACAGAGATCTGGCAATAACCAAAAACAATAGGACGAGCTCTGAGACGTGGAATCTCTGTAGACTGCAGTACCTGATCTATCCTCACACAACTATAAGCAGCAGTGGATTGCGCCTATCACTACCTATGCAACTCGGCACTGCCTGAGGAGCTGACTAGCCTGAAGATAGAAATACAAGCCTGACTTACCTCAGAGAAATACCCCAAAGGAATAGGCAGCCCCCCACATATAATGACTGTTAGCAAGATGAAAAGACAAACGTAGGAATTAAATAGATTCAGCAAAGTGAGGCCCGATATTCTAGACAGAGCGAGGATAGCAAAGAGAACTATGCAGTCTACAAAAAACCCTAAAACGAAAACCACGCAAAGGGGCAAAAAGACCCACCGTGCCGAACTAACAGCACGGCGGTGCACCCCTTTGCTTCTCAGAGCTTCCAGCAAAAGTTAATAGCAAGCTGGACAGAAAAAACAGAAAACAAACTAGAAGCACTTATCTAGCAGAGCAGCAGGCCCAAGGAAAGATGCAGTAGCTCAGATCCAACACTGGAACATTGACAAGGAGCAAGGAAGACAGACTCAGGTGGAGCTAAATAGCAAGGCAGCCAACGAGCTCACCAAAACACCTGAGGGAGGAAGCCCAGAGACTGCAATACCACTTGTGACCACAGAAGTGAATTCAGCCACAGAATTCACAACAGTACCCCCCCCCTTGAGGAGGGGTCACCGAACCCTCACCAGAACCCCCAGGCCGACCAGGATGAGCCACATGAAAGGCACGAACAAGATCTGGGGCATGGACATCAGAGGCAAAAACCCAGGAATTATCTTCCTGAGCATAACCCTTCCATTTGACCAGATACTGGAGTTTCCGTCTAGAGACACGAGAATCCAAAATCTTCTCCACAATATACTCCAATTCCCCCTCCACCAAAACAGGGGCAGGAGGCTCCACAGATGGAACCATAGGTGCCACATATCTCCTCAACAACGACCTATGGAATACATTATGTATGGAAAAGGAGTCTGGGAGGATCAGACGAAAAGACACCGGATTGAGAATCTCAGAAATCCTATACGGACCAATAAAACGAGGTTTAAATTTAGGAGAGGAAACCTTCATAGGAATATGACGAGAAGATAACCAAACCAGATCCCCAACACGAAGTCGGGGTCCCACACGGCGTCTGCGATTAGCGAAAAGCTGAGCCTTCTCCTGGGACAAGGTCAAATTGTCCACTACCTGAGTCCAGATCTGCTGCAACCTGTCCACCACAGAATCCACACCAGGACAGTCCGAAGACTCAACCTGTCCTGAAGAGAAACGAGGATGGAACCCAGAATTGCAGAAAAATGGAGAGACCAAGGTAGCCGAGCTGGCCCGATTATTAAGGGCGAACTCAGCCAACGGCAAAAATGACACCCAATCATCCTGGTCAGCGGAAACAAAACATCTCAGATATGTTTCCAAGGTCTGATTGGTTCGTTCGGTCTGGCCATTAGTCTGAGGATGGAAGGCCGAGGAGAAAGATAGGTCAATGCCCATCCTACCACAAAAGGCTCGCCAGAACCTCGAGACAAACTGGGAACCTCTGTCAGAAACAATATTCTCAGGAATGCCATGTAAACGAACCACATGCTGGAAGAACAAAGGCACCAAATCAGAGGAGGAAGGCAATTTAACCAAAGGCACCAGATGGACCATTTTAGAAAAGCGATCACAGACCACCCAAATGACCGACATTTTTTGAGAAACGGGAAGGTCAGAAATGAAATCCATCGAAATATGTGTCCAAGGCCTCTTCGGGACCGGCAAGGGCAAAAGCAACCCACTGGCACGTGAACAGCAGGGCTTAGCCCTAGCACAAATTCCACAGGACTGCACAAAAGCACGCACATCCCGCGACAGAGATGGCCACCAGAAGGATCTAGCAACCAACTCCCTGGTACCAAAGATTCCTGGATGACCGGCCAGCACCGAACAATGAAGTTCAGAGATAACTTTACTAGTCCACCTATCAGGGACGAACAGTTTCTCGGCCGGACAACGATCAGGTTTATTAGCCTGAAATTTCTGCAACACTCTCCGCAAATCAGGGGAGATGGCAGACACAATGACTCCTTCCTTGAGGATACTCGCCGGCTCAGATAATCCCGGAGAGTCGGGCACAAAACTCCTAGACAGAGCATCCGCCTTCACATTTTTAGAGCCCGGAAGGTATGAAATCACAAAATCAAAACGAGCAAAAAATAACGACCAACGGGCCTGTCTAGGATTCAAGCGCTTGGCAGACTCAAGATAAGTAAGGTTCTTATGATCAGTCAAAACCACCACGCGATGCTTAGCACCCTCAAGCCAATGACGCCACTCCTCGAATGCCCACTTCATGGCCAGCAACTCTCGGTTGCCCACATCATAATTATGCTCAGCAGCAGAAAATTTCCTGGAAAAGAAAGCACATGGTTTGAACACTGAGCAACCAGAACCTCTCTGTGACAAAACCGCCCCTGCACCAATCTCAGAAGCATCAACCTCGACCTGGAACGGAAGAGAAACATCAGGTTGACACAACACAGGGGCACAGCAAAAACGACGCTTCAACTCCTGAAAAGCTTCCACGGCAGCAGAAGACCAATTAACCAAATCAGCACCCTTCTTGGTCAAATCGGTCAATGGTCTGGCAATGCTAGAAAAATTACAGATGAAGCGACGATAAAAATTAGCAAAGCCCAGGAATTTCTGCAGACTTTTTAGAGATGTCGGCTGAGTCCAATCCTGGATGGCCTGAACCTTAACCGGATCCATCTCGATAGTAGAAGGGGAAAAGATGAACCCCAAAAATGAAACTTTCTGCACACCGAAGAGACACTTTGATCCCTTCACGAACAAGGAATTAGCACGCAGTACCTGGAAAACCATTCTGACTTGCTTCACATGAGACTCCCAATCATCTGAGAAGATCAAAATGTCATCCAAGTAAACAATCAAGAATTTATCCAGATACTCACGGAAAATGTCATGCATAAAAGACTGAAAAACAGATGGAGCATTGGCAAGTCCGAACGGCATCACCAGATACTCAAAATGACCCTCGGGCGTATTAAATGCCGTTTTCCATTCATCTCCCTGCCTGATTCTCACCAGATTATACGCACCACGAAGATCAATCTTAGTAAACCAACTAGCCCCCTTAATCCGAGCAAACAAGTCAGAAATCAATGGCAAGGGATACTGAAACTTAACAGTGATCTTATTAAGAAGGCGGTAATCAATACACGGTCTTAGCGAACCATCCTTCTTGGCTACAAAAAAGAACCCTGCTCCCAATGGTGACGACGATGGGCGAATATGTCCCTTCTCCAGGGACTCCTTCACATAACTGCGCATAGCGGTGTGTTCAGGTACGGACAAATTAAATAAACGACCCTTAGGGAATTTACTACCAGGAATCAAATCGATAGCACAATCACAATTCCTATGCGGAGGTAGGGCATCAGACTTGGACTCTTCAAATACATCCTGAAAGTCCGACAAGAACTCTGGGATGTCAGAAGGAATGGATGACGAAATAGACAAAAATGGAACATCACCATGTACTCCCTGACAACCCCAGCTGGTTACCGACATAGAGTTCCAATCCAATACTGGATTATGGGTTTGTAGCCATGGCAACCCCAACACGACCACATCATGCAAATTATGCAGTACCAGAAAGCGAATAACTTCCTGATGTGCAGGAGCAATGCACATGGTCAGCTGGGCCCAGTACTGAGGCTTATTCTTGGCCAAAGGTGTAGCATCAATTCCTCTCAACGGAATAGGACACCGCAAAGGCTCCAAGAAAAATCCACAACGTTTAGCATAATCCAAATCCATCAGATTCAGGGCAGCGCCTGAATCCACAAACGCCATGACAGAATACGATGACAAAGAGCACATTAAGGTAATGGACAAAAGGAATTTGGACTGTACAGTACCAATAACGGCAGAGCTATCGAACCGCCTAGTGCGTTTAGGACAATTAGAAATAGCATGAGTAGAATCACCACAATAGAAACACAGTCTGTTCAGACGTCTGTGTTCTTGCCGTTCTACTTTAGTCATAGTCCTATCGCACTGCATAGGCTCAGGTTTACTCTCAGACAATACCGCCAGATGGTGCACAGATTTACGCTCGCGCAAGCGACGACCGATCTGAATGGCCAAGGACATAGACTCATTCAAACCAGCAGGCATAGGAAATCCCACCATAACATCCTTAAGAGCTTCAGAGAGACCCTTTCTGAACAAAGCCGCTAGTGCAGATTCATTCCACAGAGTGAGTACTGACCACTTCCTAAATTTCTGACAATATACTTCTACATCATCCTGACCCTGGCATAAAGCCAGCAGATTTTTCTCAGCCTGATCCACTGAATTAGGCTCATCGTAAAGCAATCCCAGCGCCTGGAAAAATGCATCAACATTACTCAATGCAGAATCTCCTGGTGCAAGAGAAAACGCCCAGTCCTGTGGGTCGCCGCGCAAAAAAGAAATAATAATCAAAACCTGTTGAATAGGATTACCAGAAGAATGAGGTTTCAAGGCCAAAAATAGCTTACAATTATTTCTGAAGCTCAGGAATTTAGTTCTGTCACCAAAAAACAAATCAGGAATCAGAATTCTTGGTTCTAGCATCGATTTCTGATCAATAGTATCTTGAATCTTTTGTACATTTACAACGAGATTATCCATTGAGGAGCACAGATCCTGAATATCCATGTCCACAGCTGTGTCCTGAAGCACTCTAATGTCTAGGGGAAAAAAAAGACTGAAGACAGAGCTAAGAAAAAAAAATGCTGTCAGGATTTCTTTTTTCCCTCTATTGGGAATCATTGGTGTGGCTCCTTGTACTGTTATGGCTGGCAATCAGGCAACACAGCATGCAGTAATCAGCGCACATACAGAGATCTGGCAATAACCAAAAACAATAGGACGAGCTCTGAGACGTGGAATCTCTGTAGACTGCAGTACCTGATCTATCCTCACACAACTATAAGCAGCAGTGGATTGCGCCTATCACTACCTATGCAACTCGGCACTGCCTGAGGAGCTGACTAGCCTGAAGATAGAAATACAAGCCTGACTTACCTCAGAGAAATACCCCAAAGGAATAGGCAGCCCCCCACATATAATGACTGTTAGCAAGATGAAAAGACAAACGTAGGAATGAAATAGATTCAGCAAAGTGAGGCCCGATATTCTAGACAGAGCGAGGATAGCAAAGAGAACTATGCAGTCTACAAAAAACCCTAAAACGAAAACCACGCAAAGGGGCAAAAAGACCCACCGTGCCGAACTAACAGCACGGCGGTGCACCCCTTTGCTTCTCAGAGCTTCCAGCAAAAGTTAATAGCAAGCTGGACAGAAAAAACAGAAA
This sequence comes from Ranitomeya imitator, assembly GCF_032444005.1. Classification (NCBI taxonomy): domain Eukaryota; kingdom Metazoa; phylum Chordata; class Amphibia; order Anura; family Dendrobatidae; genus Ranitomeya; species Ranitomeya imitator. The sequence goes on along the minus strand of NC_091282.1, from coordinate 857,562,542 downwards.
ACAAACTAGAAGCACTTATCTAGCAGAGCAGCAGGCCCAAGGAAAGATGCAGTAGCTCAGATCCAACACTGGAACATTGACAAGGAGCAAGGAAGACAGACTCAGGTGGAGCTAAATAGCAAGGCAGCCAACGAGCTCACCAAAACACCTGAGGGAGGAAGCCCAGAGACTGCAATACCACTTGTGACCACAGAAGTGAATTCAGCCACAGAATTCACAACAGACAAGGAAATGATGCTCAGTAGTGTGTGTGGCCTCCACGTGCCTGTATGACCTCCCTACAATGCCTGGCCATGCTCCTGATGAAGCGGCGAATGGTCTCCTGAAGGATCTCCTCCCAGACCTGGACTAAAGCAACTGCCAACTCCTGGACAGTCTGTGGTGCAACGTGACGTTGGTGGATGGTGCGAGACATGATGTCCCAGATGTTCTCAATTGGACTCAGGTCTGGGGAACGGGCGGGCCAGTCCATAGCTTCAATGACTTAATTTTCAGGAACTGCTGACACACTCCAGCCACATGAGGTCTGGCATTGTCCTGCATTAAGAGGAACCCAGGGCCAACCGCACCAGCATATGGTCTCACAAGGGGTCTGAGGATCTCATCTCAGTTCCTAATAGCAGTCAGGCTACCTCTGGCGAGCACATGGAGCGCAGTGCAGCCCTCCAAAGAAATGCCACCCCACACCATTACTGACCCACTGCCAAACTGGTCATGCTGAAGGATGTTGCAGGCAGCAGATTGCTCTCCATGGTAACTCCAGACTGTCACGTCTGACATATGTGCTCAGGGTTAACCTGCTTTCGTCTGTGAAGAGCACAAGGCGCCAGTGGCAAATTTGCCAATCCTGGGGTTCTGTGGCAAATGCCAAGCGTCCTGCACGGTGTTGGGCTGAGAGCAAAACCCCCATCTGTGGACGTCGGGAGCTCAGACCATCCTCATGGAGTTGGTTTCTAACCGTTTGTGCAGACACATGCACATTTGTGGCCTGCTAGAGGTCATTTTGCAGGGCTCTGGCAGTGCTCCTGTTCCTCCTTTCACAAAGGCTGAGGTAGCGGTCCTGCTGCTGGGTTGTTGCCCTCCTATGGCCCCCTCCATGTCTCCTGGTGGACTGGCCTGTCTCCTTGTAGCGCCTCCAGCCTTTGGACCCGTAGAAGCGCAGGCACAGCGCGAAACGGCCGTCGTCCTCCCCTGCTCACACGAGCTTCGGCTCCCTCTCCCCCAGCCAGGAATTTTATCTGGAGTTGATATTAATAAAGAAGTGACCTTCGAAAACTGGTGAGTGCCCTCAGCTTTTTTCTTACTAGGATACATGGACAGAAGTTTTTTTTCCCTGAAGGAGCACCCGATGTTCTGGGTCAGCGGCAGGTGGATCAGTTTCATCTAAGTGGCGGACCGTGGGAGCTTTTTAGCATTATTGGATGTGGGACTGTGCCGCTCGCATTTTTGTATCTGTTGCGGAGTATATATATAATAATATATATATATATATTGAACATCCAAAGAAAAAGGAAAGGTGGCACTTACCAAGCGATGTATTAAAAATCCTTTATTCTTCCATATATCGGAGTAAGGACATGCCTTTCGGGCTGCAGGTAAAACGAGAGGGGGTGCGGGGAGTGAACCAGACGACGGCCGTTTCGCACATGAGGCGCTTTAACGGGTCCAGGTATGTGATTGGGAAACAAAACCATTCCGTTATAGTGAATACAAAAACAGCTGTGTGACATCACTAATTAGTCTATGCCCAGATAAATATGTGCCTTCTTAAAAACAGAGTCACAATCACATAAATTTGCAGAGCGACAAATAAATCACTTATTACTATTAAAAAAACCTTATTTCTATAAAAAGACAGACATGTCTAACTTATCATTTAGACCCATTGGACCTTGAGCATTAGCTCTCAGAATCCATTTTGCTTCCTGTTGTAGGAGAAGTTTGTTGTAATTTCCTCCCCTCGAAGGGTGTTTAACTACTTCCAATCCTGCAAAGTTCAGTAATCTGGGATTAGCGTTATGTTTTTCACGCATATGGTTAATCAACCGTAAGGAACCTTTCCCTGAACTAATGGAACTAAATTGTTCCCTAGATCTTGTGCACATTGGACGAATAGTTTTACCTATGTAATAAAAATGGCAAGGACAAAAAAGAATATATACAACATTTTTACTCCTACAGGAAATGAAATCTTTAGTAATGTGTTCTATTGGACCTATCTTTAATGGACTATGTATTAAATGGAGCTGGCAATAATTGCAATTTCCGCATCTATAATTACCTGGACTGGAGGTGGTTTTTAACCAATTTTTTTCCTCCGGTGCTATACGATTCTGCAGTAATATGTCTCCCAGATTTGTTGTGCGTTTATACGCAAATTGTGGATTGCCAATATTCATTTTGGCTAAATCCCGATCTGAGTGCAAAATGTTCCAGTTCTTTCTAATAGCTGTGTGAACAGCTCTGTCCATTGGGCTATGTTTAAAATTAAAAATCACCCTCTGTTCAGTTTTAGTCTGCTGGACGTCTCTAGATTTATCTTTATTTCTTTGTTTTTTGTGACTTTTTCTGCACGTTTTTCTGCTTCGTCAAGTAATAATTTTGGGTAACCCCTCCCTAAAAAACTTGACTTTAGGTTTTTTAATTGTCCTTTATATGCCTCGTCCATATTGGTGATCTTACGATATTGGAGCATTTGGCTGTAGGGCAAACCACATTTTGTGTGAAAGGGATGTGCACTCTCAAACCTCAACATGTTGTTTGTGGCTGTTGATTTTTTATGTACACAGGTATTAATGTGTCCATCCACAACATCGATCTTCACGTCCAGAAAAACTAAACTATTTCCTCCAAAACAGGATGTGAACCGCATGTTTTCCACATTTGTAATATTTAAGTAATTTACAAATTCCTCATATTGTTCTTTTGTCCCGTCCCATATAATAAATATGTCATCGACATATCTTAAAAAATAGCGTATATGTTTAAGAAAAGGATTTAGGGAATTATAGATGTATTTATTTTCAAAAATCGCAAGAATCAAATTAGCAAAGACGCATGCGACCGGCGTACCCATAGCGGTACCGGTCTTTTGGATATACCACTTCTCAAGAAATTTGAAGGTATTATGTGATAATACATTCTAACTACATGCCCCCAATCTCTCTGGGGAATGCTATTGATCTCTTTCACGACTCAGATATTTGAGACGTGGGGGCGATTCTTTATCATCCCCCTATTCAGAATTTAACCCCTTTACCCCCAAGGGTGGTTTGCACGTTAATGACCAGGCCAATTTTTACAATTCTGACCACTGTCCCTTTATGGGGTTATAACTCTGGAACGCTTCAACGGATTTCAGTGATTCTGACATTGTTTTCTCGTGACATATTGCACTTCATGATAATGGTAAAATTTTGTTGATATTACCTGCGTTTATTTGTGAGAAAAAAAAACGGAAATTTGGTGAAAATTTTGAAAATTTTACGTTTCCAACTTTGAATTTTTATGCAATTAAATCACAGAGATATGTCACACAAAATACTTAATAAGTAACATTTCCCACATGTCTACTTTACATCAGCACAATTTTGGAACCCAATTTTTTTTTATATGGAGTTATAAGGGTTAAAAGTTGACCAGCAATTTCTCGTTTTTACAACACCATTTTTTTTTAGGGACCACATCTCATTTGAAGTCATTTTGAGGGGTCTATATGATAGAAAATGCCCAAGTGTGACACCATTCTAAAAACTGCACCCCTCAAGGTGCTCAAAACCACATTCAATAAGTTTATTAACCCTTCAGGTGTTTCACAGGAATTTTTGGAATGTTTAAATAAAAATTAACATTTAACTTTTTTTCACAAAAAATTTACTTCAGCTAATAATAATAATAATTTTTATTTATATAGCGCCAACATATTCCGCAGCGCTTTACAAATTATAGAGGGGACTTGTACAGACAATAGACATTACAGCATAACAGAAATACAGTTCAAAACAGATACCAGGAGGAGTGAGGGCCCTGCTCGCAAGCTTACAGACTATGAGGAAAAGGGGAGACACGAGAGGTGGATGGTAACAATTGCTTTAGTTATTCGGACCAGCTATAGTATAAGGCTCAGGTGTTCATGTAAAGCTGCATGAACCAGTATGTAGCAGTACAGACACAGAGGGCTAATACTGCATAAAGTGTATGAGAACATGATGCGAGGAACTTTTTTTTTTTTTTTTTTTAATTATAAATAGGCCACACAGGGATCGTTAGGTTAATGCATTGAGGCGGTAGGCCAGTCTGAACAAATAAGTTTTTAGGGTACGCTTAAAACTGTGGGGATTGGGGATTAATCGTATTAACCTAGGTAGTGCATTCCAAAGAATCGGCGCAGCACGTGTAAAGTCTTGGAGACGGGAGTGGGAGGTTCTGATTATTGAGGATGCTAACCTGAGATCATTAGCGGAGCGGAGGGCACGGGTAGGGTGGTAGACTGATACCAGGGAGGAGATGTAGGGTGGTGCTGAGCCATGGAGTGCTTTGTGGATGAGGGTAGTAGTTTTGTACTGGATTCTGGAGTGGATGGGTAACCAGTGTAATGACTGGCACAGGGTAGAGGCATCGGTGTAACGGTTGGTGAGGAATATGATCCTGGCTGCAGCATTCAGGACAGATTGGAGAGGGGAGAGTTTTGCAAGAGGGAGGCCGATTAGTAGAGAGTTACAATAGTCCAGACGAGAATGAATAAGTGAAACAGTAATAGTTTTTGCAGAGTCGAAAGTAAGAAAAAAATTTGTTTTATTTTACCAAGGGTAACAGGAGAAAATGGACCCCAAAAGTTGTTGTACAATTTCTCCTGAGTATGCCGATACCCCATATGTGGGGGTAAACCACTGTTTGGGCGCATGACAGAGCTCGGAAGTGAAGGAGCGCCATTTGAATGCAAAATTGACAGGAATTGAGATGGGACGCCATGTTACGTTTGGAGAGCCACTGATGTGCCTAAACATTGAATCCCCCCACAAGTGACACCATTTTGGAAAGTAGACACCCTAAGGAACTTATCTAGATGTGTTTTGAGCGCTTTGACCCACCAAGGGCTTCACAGAAGTTTATAATGCAGAGCCGTAAAAATAAAACAAACATTTTTTCCCACAAAAATTATATTTCAGCCCCCAGTTTTGTATTTTCCCGTGGGTAACAGGAGAAATTGGACCCCAAAAGTTGTTGTCCCATTTGTCCTGAGTACGCTGATACCCCATATGTGGGGAGGAACCACCGTTTGGGCGCATGGGAGGGCTTGGAAGGGAAGGAGGGCCATTTGGAATGCAGACTTAGATGGAATGGTCTGCAGACGTCACATTGCGTTTGCAGAGCCCCTAATGTACCTAAACAGTAGAAACCCCCACAAGTGACACCTTTTTGGAAAGTAGACCCCCTAAGGAACTCATTTAGATGTGTTGTGAGAGCTTTGAACCCCCAAGTGTTTCACTACAGTTTATAACGCAGAGCCATACAAATAAAAAATATTTTTTTCCACAAAAATTATTTTTTAGCCCCCAGTTTTGTATTTTTCCAAGGGTAACAGGAGAAATTGGACCCTAAAAATTGTTGTCCAATTTGTGCTGAGTACACTGATACCCGATATGTGGGGGGGAACCACCGTTTGAGCACATGGCAGAGCTCGGAAGGGAAGGAGCATCATTTGGAATGCAGACTTAGATAGATTGGTCTGCAGGCGTCACATTGCGTTTGCAGAGCCCCTAATGTACCTAAACAGTAGAAACCCCCCACAAGTGACCCCATATTGGAAACTAGACCCCCAAGGAACTTATCTAGATGTGTTGTGAGAACTTTGAACCTTTAAGTGTTTCACTACAGTTTATAACGCAGAGCCGTGAAAATAAAAAATCTTTTTTTCCCACAAAAATTATTTTTTAGCCCCAAGTTTTGTATTTTCCCAAGGGTAACAGGAGTAATAGGACTCCAAAAGTTGTTGTCCAATTTGTCCTGAGTACACTAATATCCCATATGTGGGGGGGAACCACCATTTGGGCACATGGGAGAGCTCGGAAGGGAAGGAGCGCCATTTGGAAAGCAGACTTAGATGGAATGGTCTGCAGGCGTCACATTGCGTTTGCAGAGCCCCTAATGTACGTAAACAATAGAAACCCCCCCAGAAGTGACCCCATATAGGAAACTAGACCCCCAAGGAACTTATCTGGATGTGTTGTGAGAACTTTGAACCCCCAAGTGTTTCACTACAGTTTATAACGCAGAGCCGTGAAAATAAATCCTTTTTTTTTCCACAAAAATTATTTTGTAGCCCCCAGTTTTGTATTTTCCCAAGGGTAACAGGAGAAATTGGACCCCAAAAGTTGTTGTCCAATGTGTTCTGAGTATGCTGATACCCCATATGTTGGGGTAAACCCCTGTTTGGGCACACGGGAGAGCTCGGAAGGGAAGGAGCACTGTTTTACTTTTTCAACGCAGAATTAGCTGGAATTGAGATCGGACGCCATGTCGCGTTTGGAGAGCCCCTGATGTGCCTAAACAGTGGAAACCCCCAATTATAACTGAAACCCTAATCCAAACACACCCCTAACCCTAATCTCAACGGTAACCCTAAACACACCCCTAACCCTGACACACCCCTAATCCCAACCCTATTCCCAACCATAAATGTAATCCAAACCCTAACCCTAACTTTAGCCCCAACCCTAACCCTAACTTAACTTTAGCCCCAACCCTAACTGTAGCCTTAAAGGGACTCTGTCACCTGAATTTGGAGGGAACAATCTTCAGCCATAGGGGTGGGGTTTTCGGGTGTTTGATTCACCCTTTCCTTACCCGCTGGCTGCATGCTGGCTGCAATATTGGATTGAAGTTCATTCTCTGTCCTCCATAGTACACACCTGCGCAAGGCAAGATTGCCTTGTGCAGGCATGTACTACGGAGGACAGAGAATGAACTTCAATCCAATATTGCAGCCAGCATGCAGCCAGCGGGTAAGGAAAGGGTGAATCAAGCACCTGAAAACCCCGCCCCTATGGCTAAAGATTGTTCCCTCCAAATTCAGGTGACAGAGTCCCTTTAACCATAGCCCCAACCCTAGCCCTAACCCTAACCGTAGCTCTAACCCTAACTCTAGCCCTAACCCTACCCTAACCCTAGCCCTAACCCTAGCCCTAACCCTAGTCCTAACACTAATGGGAAAATGGAAATAAATACATTTTTTAAATTTTTCCCTAACTAAGGGGGTGATGATGGGGGGTTTGATTTACTTTTATAGCGCGTTTTTTAGCGGATTTTTATGATTGGCAGCAGTCACACACTGAAAGACGCTTTTTATTGCAAAAAATATTTTTTGCGTTACCACATTTTGAGAGCTATAATTTTTCCACATTTTGGTCCACAGAGTCATGTGAGGTCTTGTTTTTTGCGGGACGAGTTGATATTTTTATTGGTAACATTTTCGGGCACGTGACATTTTTTGATCGCTTTTTATTCCGATTTTTGTGAGGCAGAATGACCAAAAACCAGCTATTCATGAATTTCTTTTGGGGGAGGCGTTTATACTGTTCCGCGTTTGGTAAAATTGATAAAGCAGTTTTATTCTTCGGGTCAGTACGATTACAGCGATACCTCATTTATATAATTTTTTTAATGTTTTGGCGCTTTTATACGATAAAAACTATTTTATAGAAAAAATAATTATTTTTGCATCGCTTTATTCTCAGGACTATAACTTTTTATTTTTTCGCTGATGATGCTGTATAGTGGCTTGTTTTTTGCGGGACAAGATGACGTTTTCAGTGGTACCATGGTTATTTATATCTGTCTTTTTGATCGCGCGTTATTCCACTTTTTGTTCGGCGTTATGATAATAAAGCGTTGTTTTTTGCCTCGTTTTTTTTTTTTTTCTTACGGTGTTTACTGAAGGGGTTAACTAGTGGGCCAGTTTTATAGGTCAGGCCGTTACGGATGCGGCGATACTAAATATGTGTACTTTTATTGTTTTGTTTTTTTTATTTAGATAAATAAATGTATTTATGGGAATAATATATATATATTTTTTTCATTATTTAGGAATATTTTTTTTTCATTTTTTTTTACACATTTGGAAAAATTTTTTTTAACTTTTTTACTTTGCCCCAGGGGGAAGAAATCACTGATCGGTGATCTGACAGTTTGCACAGCACTCTGTCAGATCACCGATATGACTTACAGTGCTGCAGGCTTCACAGTGCCTGCTCTGAGCAGGCTCTGTGAAGCCACCTCCCTCCCTGCAGAACCCGGATGCCGCGGCCATATTGGATCCGGGCCTGGAGCAGGCAGGGAGGTACGGAGACCCTCGCAGGAACGCGATCACATCGCGTTGCTGCGGGGGGCTCAGGGAAGCCCGCAGGGAGCCCCCTCCCTGCGCGATGCTTCCCTGCACCGCCAGCACATCCCGATCATGTTTGATCGCGGTGTGCTGGGGGTTAATGTGCCGGGAGCGGTCCGTGACCGCTCCTGGCAACTGCGATAGGCAGCTGACACCCGGCCGCGATCGGCCGCGATCGGCCGCGCTCCCCCCGTGAGCGCGGCCGATCGCGTATGACGTACTATCCCGTCGGTGGTCATAGGGGCCCACCCCACCTCGACGGGATAGTACGTCTGATGTCAGAAAGGGGTTAATACCTGTGTACATAAAAAATCAACAGCCACAAACAACATGTTGAGGTTTGAGAGTGCACATCCCTTTCACACAAAACGTGGTTTGCCCTACAGCCAAATGCTCCAATATCGTAAGATCACCAATATGGACGAGGCATATAAAGGACAATTAAAAAACCTAAAGTCAAGTTTTTTAGGGAGGGGTTACCCAAAATTATTACTTGACGAAGCAGAAAAACGTGCAGAAAAAGTCACACAGACTGATCTCCTTAAAAAACAAAGAAATAAAGATAAATCTAGAGACGTCCAGCAGACTAAAACTGAACAGAGGGTGATTTTTAATTTTAAACATAGCCCAATGGACAGAGCTGTTCACACAGCTATTAGAAAGAACTGGAACATTTTGCACTCAGATCGGGATTTAGCCAAAATGAATATTGGCAATCCACAATTTGCGTATAAACGCACAAAAAATCTGGGAGACATATTACTGCAGAATCGTATAGCACCGGAGGAAAAAAATTGGTTAAAAACCACCTCCAGTCCAGGTAATTATAGATGCGGAAATTGCAATTATTGCCAGCTCCATTTAATACATAGTCCATTAAAGATAGGTCCAATAGAACACATTACTAAAGATTTCATTTCCTGTAGGAGTAAAAATGTTGTATATATTCTTTTTTGTCCTTGCCATTTTTATTACATAGGTAAAACTATTCGTCCAATGTGCACAAGATCTAGGGAACATTTTAGTTCCATTAGTTCAGGGAAAGGTTCCTTACGGTTGATTAACCATATGCGTGAAAAACATAACGCTAATCCCAGATTACTGAACTTTGCAGGATTGGAAGTAGTTAAACACCCTTCGAGGGGAGGAAATTACAACAAACTTCTCCTACAACAGGAAGCAAAATGGATTCTGAGAGCTAATGCTCAAGGTCCAATGGGTCTAAATGATAAGTTAGACATGTCTGTCTTTTTATAGAAATAAGGTTTTTTTAATAGTAATAAGTGATTTATTTGTCGCTCTGCAAATTTATGTGATTGTGACTCTGTTTTTAAGAAGGCACATATTTATCTGGGCATAGACTAATTAGTGATGTCACACAGCTGTTTTTGTATTCACTATAACGGAATGGTTTGTTTCCCAATCGCATACCTGGACACGTTGAAGTGCATCGTGCGCGAAACGGCCGTCGTCTGGTTCACTCCCCGCACCCCCTCTCGTTTTACCTGCAGCCCGAAAGGCATGTCCTTACTCCGATATATGGAAGAATAAAGGATTTTTAATACATCGCTTGATGAGTGCCACCTTTTCTTTTTCTTTGGATGTTCAATACGAATTACTGTTTGGTAGAGCACCGCAGCGCGATTGTATTCCACCGTTGGTCCGATTGCCATGAGAGACTTTGATTGCTGCAGTAATTTGCTCACTTGAAGGCCATCTAAAACCACCTATCCTGGTGCCATCATACTTTCTTCTCTTTTTATATGGAATATATATATATACATATATATATATATATACTGTATGTGTGGATATATATATATATATATATATATATACAGCGTATATATACTGTATATATATATATTTATATTGTTTTTGCTTGAAAAAAAACACTGAATATAATAGGCCGCCGTCACACTTGCAAGTTTTACGGACGTAAGAGCGCAGAAACTACGTCCGTAAAACTCGCATAACATACGACACAATGATTCTCAATGGGTCTCGTCCTATCAGCCGTATATTACGGATCCGTAATATACGGCGTTCTACGGGCGCAGAAAATCGCAGCATGCTGCGTTTGTCAGCGTATTGCGCAAAAAATACGCCAATGCAAGTCTATGGGAGAGCGAATAATACGGAATGCATACGGACCATGCGTGTGCCTTGCGAGAAATACGCAGCTTACTGGCAGATGTCCGGAAATGTCCAAAGGCCTCAATCAAGCAGGTGAGACATGCTAATTAGCTGAAAAAGCCAGACAGTGAACCCGGAAGTCTGCTGCACGCCTCCACGGAGTGAGAATCATCATGGCTAACATTATAAATGTGGACATGCTGATCATTTTGGTCCAAGAGAGGCCTGTCATCTGGGACCAAAGAGACCCAAATTATGCCAACAGGGCACAAGAAGAGGCAGCATGGAGGAGTGTGTGTGGGTCCCTCTTCCCACATTATGACCAGCAGCCACGTGAGGCACAGCGACAGATAAGTAAGTACACCCATGTTTGAAATGTAATGTTCTTGTCAAACAGCATGCCCATACTACTTTGAATTTCTCAACAATAATTTCATAAATATTCATGAATGAACTAGAAAGCACACCAGTAGATACATGGTGTTGTACATGATAAACGGATTTCATTAATGTTTTGAATAGGTGTCCCTTACTAACAGTGTTTCCCATTAATTGTCCTTTCTGTGATAGAGGTTAGGTGACTCTGCCCTTGTGGCCTTGCTTCATAATTGTGTGATTTTTGTAACTTTAATATTAAATGTGCTCCACAAATGCCTATTTGGATGATACGCTTAAATCTGTGTAGTCTATTACACCTTTTGTGAGCACTCTGCTTAATGGGCTAATCAATGTGTTTAATTTTTGTTGTTTCAGTGGGTGATGTTACAACAAGGTGGCGGAGTATCCGTGACCAATATAGGAGGGAGAGGCAGCAGCGGGAGCGAAGTGGAGCCGGGGCACCTCCAAAAAAAAATATATATATTTATTTTGACCGCCTAAGCTTTCTTAACCCCAGCATGGACCTCAGGCCGTAAGTAAAAACATAACTAACTTTTTCAAATGTTTTATTGTTAGAAAATTTTGCAAAAATTTTTTTGTAAAAATATACATTATTATTTTTCAGAACTCAGTCTAACCTCACTGACAGGGAGACAGGGTCTGACTCGGAACTGGTCATTGACCCAGTTGGGGAAGGTGAAGAGGTGGCTGGTCCATCTGCTGCTCCCTCAGGCTCCATCCCTCCTGGATCCTCCACATCTGGCCAGGCAGCTCCATCTGCATCCGACCCACCACAAGAGGCCCCACAGTTTGCATCTGCCGCCGCAGCATCATCATCAGCAGCAGCACCACCACCTAGCCAGGATGACCCTGGAAATAGCAGCAGCCCAACTGTTGCCCTGGGTCCATCCCCACAGGCTGCAGTCAGACCACAGCGTTCACGACGCAGGAGAGAGCTTCTCCAAAGCAGGAGAAACGTGGATGCTGGGGTCATGAACTATTTGGCCCGGGTTCGAGAGGATGATGGGGAGGAGGGCTTTACCAGGAGCCTTGCCCAGTACTTGAGGTCCATAAAGCGGGAGTTGAGGCTTCGTGTGAGAGGGTGTTTTCAGATCCTTATTGATGCATGCACCCCGCCAAATAACCCATACAATCTCTTGCTGATGATTGAACAGTGGCAGATGTCACCCGAAAATATTCTGCGGCCTCAGAGATTACAAGGCCTGGCTGCTCAACAAGGATCTGAAGCACCCCCTCCACGTCAGCCAACACCTCAACCCCAACCCACAACTAACCCACAATGGCAACCTCAGCAACATATGGCGGGATATCATCAACCATCCCAATATGGCCACTTGTCCACACCCAGTGCTGGAGGCTGGTCCCAACCTGGGTATGGACAATATGGTCATTTTGGGTTAGGGTATGATTCCCGGCCATATGGTCAGCAACAGCAGGGTTATCTCACAAATCCTCGCCCCACTCTTCAAAGTTCACAGCATCCTAGCTGGGCTACTGTCCCTCAGGCCACTACAACATATGCACAGGGTGCTGGACAATTGGGCCTACAAAGGCCACCTGATGCTGACACTGAGCAAGCTACATCTCCTGCACCAACCTACCAGGACTTGTAATTTTTGTTATTTTATGTTTTTTTTTGTTTTTTTGGGTTATTTTTTCATTTTTTTTATTTTTTAGAATATGATTTGTATCCACAATATTCTTTGAGATTGTGCCAACATAACAGTCTTTATTGTGGATGTTGTAAATAATTTGTTGTGACACTCAAAAAAGGCCATTTAGAGGCCAAATAATGGTTATGTCCAAAAAACAAAAACAAACCATAACAAATTTACAACAGTAAAAAGTTCTATTACTACCAAAGTCTTGATGCGCTCTATTCATTCTTCCATCACACACACACATGATATGCTCATAACCATATGTGACATAATTAAATACAACAGACCGAGTTTCTAAATTGGTTAACACATAATTTATAGATCTAAATAATTACACATGCAAAAATGCATAGTCTTGCCAGGGAGTAGCACCTTGAGGCGTCAAAAAATAATTTGTAAACACATCACGAACTTTAAGACCAGAAAGTGGACGACGCGGAGGAGGGACATATGGGGTAGGCATACTAACATTGTTCATGAGGTGAGCTTCCAAATTTTGAGAGGAACAATCATGTATTCTTGTGAAATTATGTAGAATTACACAGGCTTTGATCACTTCATTGATTGTAGCCTCACTCAGCTGGATGGCAGACTGAAGAACACGCCATTTAGCAACAAGAATACCAAATGCGCACTCAACCAGTCTCCGTGCCCTGGAAAGTCTCAAATTAAACACCCTCCGCCGGTGGTCAAGGTTGCGCCTGGGGTAAGGCCTCATGACGTGCCTCGTCAGTTGGAAGGCCTCATCTCCAACCAAAACAAAAGGCACTGCTTCCGCATTGGAGCCTGGGAGTTGTTGTGGTGGTGGGAGGTTCAACTGGTTGTCACGTAGCCGCCGACCCATTATGGACGAATTGAAGACCCTAGAGTCTCCAGTTCGCCCATAGGCCCCAATGTCTACAATTATAAACCTGTAGTTACTGTCAGCAACTGCTAACAGAACTACAGAGAAAAACTGCTTGTAATTGTAGAATTGGGAACCAGAGTTCGGCGGCTTACGCACCCTGATATGTTTCCCATCCACAGCTCAAATGCAGTTAGGGAAGCCACAATTATTTTTGAAACCAGTGGCGATTTTGAGCCAATCGTCCTGTTTTGGCTCAGGCAACACAACTTCATGAAGTTTCTGCCAGATTTGTGAACAGGTTGTCCGAACAATGCCTGAAATTGTTGACCGCCCAATCAGAAACTCCAGGTGTAGACCCGCATAGGACAAGCCTGTGGCCAGGAAGCTGCAATACAAGAAAAAGGTAAAAAAAAATTAACATGATGACTACGAAAACAGGAATAAGCACAAGTGAATATTTCATTTACTATGACATTATTTCCAAAAGAAAAAGGTTCATTTTAAAATCTTTATATAGTAGAATATTTACACCATTCTTTTATATGTGCTTGTGGCTTCATGTCCAAGTTAAGTTAATGAAACATAGTAGGACACCACACAGTTTTTAAAAAAAAACAAAAAAAAAATGTGCGAATGTGGAATACATACCGTAAGGTTAGGAGCAGACGCTCCTCAGCAGAGATGGCTTTTCTCATCCAGGTGTCCTGATAGGTGATCCCAGGACGTAAGATCTCCAACAACATGTCAAAAGTCCTGATGGACATGCGACTATGCAGGTAAAACTTGTCAGGATGTGCCCTCAAAGATGAGTATAGTCTCTGGAAATGTCCTTTACTCTTGCGTTGTGTCAATAGAGGATGTACCCACAATCTTTGTCTCCTCCTTCGCGGATCAACATTGACCTGATATGGCTGGCCAAAGCGACGAGACAACACCCAGTGAAGCAACACCCGCTGAGTTGTGCTTAAATACACAGGGTCAGACATGTTTTTAAAGGGACTCTGTCACCTGAATTTGGCGGGACTGGTTTTGGGTCATATGGGCGGAGTTTTCGGGTGTTTGATTCACCCTTTCCTTACCCGCTGGCTGCATGCCGGCTGCAATATTGGATTGAAGTTCATTCCTGTCCTCCATAGTACACGCCTGCGCAAATCAATCTTGCCTTGTGCAGGCGTGTACTATGGAGGACAGAGAATGAACTTCAATCCAATATTGCAGCCAGCATGCAGCTAGCGGGTAAGGAAAGAGTGAATCAAACACCTGAAAACTCCGCCCATATGACCCAAAACCAGTCCCGCCAAATTCAGGTGACAGGTTCCCTCTAAGGTCAAAGCAACACAGCCAAAATATGCTAGAGAACATATAGGGCAGATGGGAGGGGTCCACCTGTTGTAGAGGGCTTAAATATTGTGGTTAATGAGGGTTTAAATGATTTGCAGGCCTGAAAACCGTTAAATGTCCATTTTGTGATGGTGCGTGAAAAATATGCCATACGGATCACATATGGATTACACACGCACAAGCACCTGCGCAAAATACGCGACCACACCTAAGCAACGCATTAACTACGGAAGTCGATTACGGAGACATTTTGGCGTATTGAACGCGTAGTACGGACGTATAATACGTTCCGTATTGTCTTACGCCAAGTGTGACGCCGGCCATAGGCTTTACATCTATTCACAAAAATAATAAGTAGCACACATACCAAGAAAAGTGATATGTGAAAGAGCCTTGATACTGAAGAGTGTGTGATTTCCATTTTCTGAAGATTCTGCTTTGAGTGCTTCCTTCTCACTGATCATATCTACTATTATTACTAGACTGTTATTCTCTCCCTGTTATGTCTGTCTCACTGACATATATATATATAGACTGTATATATGTTTTCACAAATATTTGAGCCCATGGATCCATCTTGCAAGCCGGCGAGAAAATCCCGCCATACAGATGTCATACGGATGTCACACGGATGCTTACATGTGAGAAAATCGCATCCTCGCACTGCGCATGGATGACATACGGATCACTGGTCAGGGAACATTTCTGCAATTATCGTCCTTGTAAAACGGACCGATTTTTTTTTTATACATTGTGTGTGACTCCAGCCTTAGGCAGGGAATTTATATATGCAAACATAACTGCTGGTGGTTCTGGGGGCACAGGGGACCTGACAGGTTTCCTTTAAACAATATTCAAGGTAAAGCAAAATGTTATCTAGCAACTGTAAATGGAAACGTTTACTACAATGAATCCACCTCTGCCGCCATCTCTCGGCCCATAGAGGGTTTTTCACAACTGACCTGGGAAACACCCTATTAAAGTCAATCTGTGGTGGTGTAAAGCAGATCCACTCCAATAAACTTTTCCATCTGAAGACTCTGGTGAACATTTGCATCATTTTAGTCTGACATTTACCTTTTGTTTCTGCCCTTGTTATCATAGTGGTTGTGAAATCCGGCAGGCACTGCTGTCTGGAAAGAGCCGGACGGGTTTCACAGGATCCACGTGATTGACTATAATGTGAGACCACCCGGATCCGGCATTGAGCATGCAAAACGGCCAAACCTCAGCATGGTGTGATTTCCAGCCACCGGTTTTGCTGGCTGCTGAAGAGCCTGCCGGATTTCACAATGCAAGTGTTTATCCGAGTCACCAACAACAGATATCGCAGGTTAAAGGTACCTTCACACATAACGATATTGTTAACGATATCGTTGCTTTTTGTGACGTAGCAACGATATCGTTAATAAAATCGTTATGTGTGACAGCGACCAACGATCAGGCCCCTGCTGGGAGATCGTTGGTCGCTGAAGAAAGTCCAGAACTTTATTTCGTCGCTGGACTCCCTGCTGACATCGCTGGATCGGCGTGTGTGACACCGATCCAGCGATGTCTTCACTGGTAACCAGGGTAAACATCGGGTAACTAAGCGCAGGGCCGCGCTTAGTAACCCGATGTTTACCCTGGTTACCATCCTAAAAGTAAAAAAAACAAACAGTACATACTTACCTAACGCTGTCTGTCCTCTAGCGCTGTGCTTCTCTGCACTCCTCCTGTACTGGCTGTGAGCGTCGGTCAGCCGGAAAGCAGAGCGGTGACGTCACCGCTCTGCTTTCCGGCCGCTGTGCTGTTATAACCTTTTTTGCACGAATACTATTAAGTATGTTTAAATTGTCTGTATGATAAATACCATGTTTGTACACCATTACCTTGCTTGAGAAAGGCTCTCCATGAGCTGAAACGTCGCCATGATGGACTATTAAAACCTGAACACTTTTTGAAACTTATTTGCAATGGTGTGCTGCCTCTGACTTTTTGGACTTTTATTATAAGGTTTGGAACATGTCTGAGGGGCTTTGCACTCTGAATTTGTTTTTCTGTGCTGCTCTCACTTCTTGCAATTATCTATCTCTAATATAAATGCATATATATGTGTCAATGACAACTATATATATATATATATATATATATATATATATTAATACACTGCTCAAAAAAATAAAGGCAACACTAAAATCCCACATCCTTGATATCACTGTATGAAATATTCCAGTTGTAAATCTTTATTCATTACATATTGGAATGCGTTGAGGACATTAAAACCTAAAAATTATCAACGTAAATCACAACTATTATCCCACGGAGGTCTGTAGTTGGAATGATGCTCAAAATCAAAGTGAAAAATGAAGTTACAGCATATGATATCACAAGGGGTCTGAGGATCTCATCTCAGTTCCTAATAGCAGTCAGGCTACCTCTGGTGAGCACATGGAGGGCTGTGCGGCCCTTCAAAGAAATGCCAACCCACACCATTACTGACCCACTGCCAAATCGGTCATGCTGAAGGATGTTGCAGGCAGCAGAGCGCTCTCCACTGCGTCTCCAGACTCTATCACGTCTGTCTTATGTGCTCAGTGTAAACCTGCTTTCATCGGTGAAGAGCACAGAGCACCAGTGGCGAATTTGCCAATCCTGTGTTGTGCTGTGAGCACAACCCCCATCTGTGGATGTCGGGCACTCAGACCATCCTCATGGAGTCGGTTTATAACCGTTTGTGCAGACACATGCACATTTGTGGCTTGCTGGAGGTCATTTTGCAGGGCTCTGGCAGTGCTCCTCGTGTTGCTCCTTGCACAAAGGGTGAGGTAGCGGTCCTGCTGCTGGGTTGTTGCCCTCCTATGGCCCCCTCCAGGTCTCCTGGTGTACTGGCCTGTCTCCTTGTAGCGCCTCCAGCCTCTGGACACTACGCTGACAGACAATGCAAACCTTCCTGCCACAGCTCACATTGATGTGATCCTGGATGAGCTGCAGTACCTGAGCCAGTTGTGTGGGTGGTAGAGTCTGTCTCATGCTACCACGAGTGTGAAAACACAACCAACATTCAAAAGTGACCAAAACATCAGCCAGAAAGCATTGGTACCGAGATGTGGTCTGTGGTCCCCGCCTGCAGAACCACTCCTTTATTGAGTGTGTCTTGATAATTGCCAATAATTTCCATCTGTTGTCTATTCCATTTCCATAGCAGCATGTGAAACTGTTTGTCAAACAGGGTAGCTTCCTAAGCGGAGAGTTTGATTTCACAGAAGTTTGATTTACTTTGAGTTATTTTCTGTTGTTTAAGTGTTCCCTTTATTTTTTGAGCAGTGTATATATATATATATATATATATATATATATATGTGTGTATATATATATATATATATATATATATATATATACAGTGGGGCAAAAAAGTATTTAGTCAGTCAGCAATAGTGCAAGTTCCACCACTTAAAAAGATGAGAGGCGTCTGTAATTTACATCATAGGTAGACCTCAACTATGGGAGACAAACTGAGAAAAAAAAATCCAGAAAATCACATTGTCTGTTTTTTTAACATTTTATTTGCATATTATGGTGGAAAATAAGTATTTGGTCAGAAACAAACAATCAAGATTTCTGGCTCTCACAGACCTGTAACTTCTTCTTTAAGAGACTCCTCTTTCCTCCACTCATTAGCTTTAGTAATGGCACCTGTTTAAACTTGTTATCAGTATAAAAAGACACCTGTGCACACCCTCAAACAGTCTGACTCCAAACTCCACTATGGTGAAGACCAAAGAGCTGTCAAAGGACACCAGAAACAAAATTGTAGCCCTGCACCAGGCTGGGAAGACTGAATATGCAATAGCCAACCAGCTTGGAGTGAAGAAATCAACAGTGGGAGCAATAATTAGAAAATGGAAGACATACAAGACCACTGATAATCTCCCTCGATCTGGGGCTCCACGCAAAATCCCACCCCGTGGGGTCAGAATTATCACAAGAACGGTGAGCAAAAATCCCAGAACCACGCGGGGGGACCTAGTGAATGAACTGCAGAGAGCTGGGACCAATGTAACAAGGCCTACCATAAGTAACACACTACGCCACCATGGACTCAGATCCTGCAGTGCCAGACGTGTCCCACTGCTTAAGCCAGTACATTTCCGGGCCCGTCTGAAGTTTGCTAGAGAGCATTTGGATGATCCAGAGGAGTTTTGGGAGAATGTCCTATAGTCTGATGAAACCAAACTGGAACTGTTTGGTAGAAACACAACTTGTCGTGTTTGGAGGAAAAAGAATACTGAGTTGCATCTATCAAACACCATACCTACTGTAAAGCATGGTGGTGGAAACATCATGCTTTGGGGCTGTTTCTCTGCAAAGGGGCCAGGACGACTGATCCGGGTACAAGAAAGAATGAATGGAGCCATGTATCGTGAGATTTTGAGTGCAAACCTCCTTCCATCAGCAAGGGCATTGAAGATGAAACGTGGCTGGGTCTTTCAACATGACAATGATCCAAAGCACACCGCCAGGGCAACGAAGGAGTGGCTTTGTAAGAAGCATTTCAAGGTCCTGGAGTGGCCTAGCCAGTCTCCAGATCTCAACCCTATAGAAAACCTTTGGAGGGAGTTGAAAGTCCGTGTTGCCAAGCGAAAAGCAAAAAACATCACTGCTCTAGAGGAGATCTGCATGGAGGAATGGGCCAACATACCAACAACAGTGTGTGGCAACCTTGTGAAGACTTACAGAAAACGTTTGACCTCTGTCATTGCCAACAAAGGATATATTACAAAGTATTGAGATGAAATTTTGTTTCTGACCAAATACTTATTTTCCACCATAATATGCAAATAAAATGTTAAAAAAACAGACAATGTGATTTTCTGGATTTTTTTTTCTCAGTTTGTCTCCCATAGTTGAGGTCTACCTATGATGTAAATTACAGACGCCTCTCATCTTTTTAAGTGGTGGAACTTGCACTATTGCTGACTGACTAAATACTTTTTTGCCCCACTGTATATATATATATATATACATATATATATAGATAGATAGATAGATAGATAGATAGATAGATAGATAGATAGATAGATAGATAGATATAGAAAAAGAAAGCAAAAAGCACCAAAAGAAAACAAGGGGTGCAAAAAATCCTTCCAGGTATATACCAAACCTCATGCTATAGTTCAAAAAATGAAGGCAGCACTCCAATAGGAAAAATGCCGGTCATATGGGCAGCACTCCAATAGGAAAAATACCGGTCATATGGGCAGCACTCCAATAGAAAAAATACTGGTCATATGGGCAGCACTCCAATAGGAAAAATAAAAGTGGTTTATTGGCCCATGTGCGACGTTTCAGTCTAGGATGTGGACCTTTCTCAATAGGAAAAATAAAAGTGGTTTATTGGTCCATGTGCGACGTTTCAGTCCAGGATGTGGACCTTTCACAAGCTTGAGAAAGGTCCACATCCTGGACTGAAACATCGCACATGGACCAATAAACCACTTTTATTTTTCCTATTGGAGTGCTGCCCATATGACCGGTATTTTTCCTATTGGAGTGCTGCCCATATGACCGGTATTTTTCCTATTGGAGTGCTGCCCATATGACCAGTAAAAACTCATTTTAATATCCTGTGTTTGTTGTTGGCTGCTAAGAGACCAGTGATGTGAAACTGCAAATGTTGCAGATGATTATCTTCTGCTAGGGCTTGTGCACTTGACCATATTTTCATTCCGAATGCGATCTGACAAAACATCGGACCGCACCAGCACAAATGTGACCATGTTTGATTTTTCATACTGAGCCAGTCCAAACCCTGCATGCCCACCTTAGCTCCGATTATTGGATTCCCACTAAGCTAAGGAAGTCAGTGAGTCTGTGGACTGCACTCGGATGTCATCAAATGTACACAAGAGAGCGGGGATAGGTCTGCTGAACTGAGAAGAAGCCAGTGCTGCTGAAAAATGTACTGTAACAATAGGACTGCCCATTCTGCTGTGATCTTGTTACTGCACATAGTAACTGCTGTGGTTACCATGGTGAGCACTGGAGAATACAATACATAACTAGTAACATTCACGGGCCTCACCTTGTCTGCAGGAGATCATTGTCACCAGCATGGAGCTGCCTATTGGGGAAAATGTTGTGTCGTGCAGGTCACTGGAAACAGAATTTCCAAAATCCATCAATAGGTAAGAGGAAAAATGCAGTTGGCTAATAACAGATATAGTAGGATGTGTTAACATCAACAGTCTAGGTGCAAGCTGTTATTAAGGTTTGTGATGACTGTGGGTTAGACTAGAGCAGGGGTCCCCAACTCCAGGCCTCGAGGGCCGCCAACAGTGCAGGTTTTCAGGATTTCTTTAGTATTGCATCGGTGGTAATGTGATCATCTGCACAGGTGATGATTTCAACCCCTGTGCAATACTAAGGAAATCCTGAAAACCTGCACTGTTGGCGGCCCTCGAGGCCTGGAGTTGGGGACCCCTGGACTAGAGTCTAGAGATGAGCGGATAGAATTGCGGAGGATCAAGCTCCAGTCAAATTTTCTGAAATTCACATTTTCACACAAATTCAAATATTTTATGATTCGATTGGCAAAAAAAAAAGAACATCGCCCACTACCATTTCCCACACTGCTGGAGTCAGAAAGCAGGCTAAGATAATTTTGCATTGTTGCCTAAGGCCGGGGTCAGACCTAACGTATAAAAATACAGTCTGTTTTTTACGGCCAAAATACGCAAAAAAGTTCCTGAACAGTGATCCGTATTCAATGCAATTGCAAGGATGCAATTTGTACTCCAAAAAAGTATCTGTGTGTCATCCATATGGCATCTGTATGGCATCCATACGGCGAGATTTTCTCTCTGGCTTGCAAAATGGACATATAATGGATCCATGGGCTCAAATATTAGTGAAAACATATATACAGTCTATATAAATATATATATATATATATATATATATATAAATATATATATATATATATAGTATATCAAACCCGACAGGATATGAGACATGGTTTACATACAGTAAACCAATTCATATCCGTAATATTTTTTACATATTCCTCACTAATAATATTAGTAGTGTGTGTGTGCAAAATTTGGGAGCTCTAGGTGTTAAAATAAAGGGTTAAATCACGGAAAAAAATGGCTTGGGCTCCCGCGCAATTTTCTCCGCCAGAGTGGGATAGCCAGTGACTGAGGGCAGATATTAATAGCCTAGAGAGGGACCATGGTGTGCCTATTCTGGCACTTAGCCACTCTCTTCTCACTCCCCTGTAGCGGTGAGATATGGGGTAATAAGGGGTTAATGTCTCCTTGCTAATGTAAGGTGACATTAAGCCTGGTTAATAATGGAGAGATGTCAATAAGACACCTATCCATTATTAATCCAATATTAATAAAGGGTTAAAAAGTACACACACACGTTATGAATAAAGTATTTTAATGAAATAAATAAACACATGGGGTTTTAATATCTTTATTGTACGCTCAATCCAAGTGACGACCCTCGTCTTCTGAAATAAAGGAAAAATAAAAAAACAAGCTCCCAAATTTTGCACACACACAATACTAACATTATTAGTGAGGAATATGTAAAGATATAAGGCATATGAAATGGTTTACTGTATGTAAACCATGTCTAATATCCTGTCGGGTTTGATAAGGAGATAGCAAAAGCCAGCAATTGAATTACCGGCTTTTATGCTATCTAGCTCTGTATTAAATATAAATAGAATATATATATATATATATATATATATATATATAGACATTTATTCTATCTATTCTATTCTAACCTGTCAGTGTGATTTTACTGTACACCGCGCTGAATTGCCGGCTTTTCTATAGAACACCGGTGCGTATTTCTCGCAAGTCACATGCATGATCCGTGTGTAATCCATATTTTTCCCGCCCCCATAGACTTTCATTGGCGGATTTTTTGCACAATACGCTGCCAAACGCAGCATGCTGCTATTTTATCAGCCCGTAAAAAAACGGCTGAGAAATATACAGCTGTTGGAAGCTGCCTCATAGAGAAACATTGGTCCGTGTGCAATGCGTTGTTTTTGCGCCTCTCATACGTCCATATTCCTCTTTAGTGTGACCCCGGCCTAATGCCCCACAGCTATGACATCTTGCAGTGCAGTAATGGTCAGCACCTGGGCCATCACAGATCAGCAGTTCCCAGTGGAGCACAGTTTGTACAGAAGAGTAGTTTTTCATCTCCAGAGTTACTGGTTCTGTGCCTCTCTTCTGTAGAGTGTAAGATCTTGGACAGCAGGGTCCGCTCTCTCTTCTGTAAAGAAAGGCCGTACTGGGGGCCCACGGCACGTAAAGGGAGGCCGCCATGACGGGGTTACGTGGGACCTGGGGAGCTGGAGCAGTTAGAAGGGATACGGTGGTAAGAGGTTAACTGGGAACTTGAGGGGTGGCTTTAGGGGCATTTTTTGAAAATAAGGGGTGGAACTAGGGGACTGTGGGGAGGGGGCACATAAAAAGGGGCACGCTCCTCACGCAGGCATCCATTTTAGGTGCCTGCGTGACAAGTGAGGAATCTCTGTCACACTTACCAGAATGGACGTTGAAGCGATCCTCCAGCGTCTCCGGACGGCAGCCAGCTCCCAGGGGACAGATTGGCTGAATGCATCCGTTAACAGCCTTCTCCAGGGGACATCGGGAGCACCATCGCAGGCACCGCAGGACGGGCGCCGGCCGCGGAGGACTAGGCCTCCGGCGCGCCTAAGCCCAGACATCATCCCCAGGGCCCGGCGCCGAAATAGGAGCCCCTCTGCGGACCCTCCGGTAAGCAGCGCTGTTCCCTCCACCTCACAGCGCGGCGCCGGGAGGAATCCTCCAGTGCGGCGGGGCCTACAACGGGGGGTGGATCCTTCCTCCCCTCCTTCAGTGTCCGGGCGACGTGGGGCGGCAGGAGCAGGAGCCGGTACGGCGGCCGCCAGCATGCCCGCTGGCGCCGCTCAGCGTGGGAGGCAGCGACAGCCGAGGAGACGGGGGTCAGGTGCGGTGGCCCCTCAGCGCCGAGGATTATGCGGGCGGCAGTCGGCTGGCCCTGGCATCAGCGTGCGGCCTTCTGCAGTGCACAGCTCTGGAGTCTTCAACGCAGCAGCGCCCTCTGCTGGTGGTGGCCTGGATATTGCAAGTTCTGCGCCCTCTGCTGGTGTTGGCCGGGATTTTCCTGCAGCTGCGCCCTCTGCTGGTGATGGCCGGGATTTTCCTGGATCTGCGCCCTCTGCTGGTGATGGCCGGAACTTTCCTGGATCTGCGTCCTCTGCTGGTGGTGGCGGAAATTTTCCGGATTCCGGCAGGCGACATTCCGTCGCTTCGGTACGCAGTGCCGGGGACGTATCCGTGGCAAGGAGCCGCACATCTTCCATCGGGCGGCAGGATGCTGGCTCGGCCTTTTCCCTTTCCGCAGCACCAGGGCAGTCGACGGCATCACCGAGTCGCCAGGACACGGATACGGCCGCCAGGAGTTCGGCGGGCAACATCGCGGATCAAGCCGGTCGGGATGCAGGACACCTTCGGCTGGGAGCTGGATCTTCGGCTGCTGGGCTCACAGCACCCAGGCAGCTAGGTGAGAACATTTTCCCTATCTTTAATTTGCCAGGCATAGTTTCCCCTGAAGCTAGGAATAGTGACATTACTTTGGGAGTTGCTAGCGGGGGTATGGGTTTAATCCTTAGAGGTTTAGGGGAGCTAGCGGGCTTGTGGGGGTCCGGTCTTAGCAGGGGGTCTTTGTCGTCAGCTGCTTGGTTGGGAAATACGGGGTCGTTTGAGGGGTCTAGACAGTTGTCTGAAGTTACGGGTACATCCAGCAGTGCGGGTCCTGCGGCAGACACGGGGAGCTCATCAAGGGAGAAGGACGGAACAGCACCAGGGCCTGGGTCAGGAATTGATGCACCAGGTGAGGGAGCTTTGCAGGATAAGGAAAAGGAGGATGTACCGCAACTAGACGATGCGGCTAGGGGGGAGGTCTATGTCTGCTTCGAGGGCCCGTTAGGGGCACATTTAAAACAAGAGGTTAGGGAAAAAATCTGGAAAGGGGAGTACATAGAAATATTTTCTCTTTTACCCCTAGAGAGATTTAATTTGGATAGACCTAGAAGGGAGGACTCTAAAAAAGAAGATGAGGAGAAACGGAGATATAGGCTGATTCCCAGATCATTTTCAAATTGGCTGCAAGCTTTCGCTATTATGGCTAGCGTAATCGGGGAGAAGGCCCCGGAAAATTGCTCGGCATTATTTTGTTACTTAGATGCCATAGGGGAGGCTTACAGGACCTATGGGGGACAGGGTTGGTTACGCTATGACGAACAGTTTCGTCAGCGTAAGGCTTTTAGGCCAAGTATCAGGTGGGATCACAAGGACATAGCGTTGTGGATGAGAGTTATGGTCCCGTCCCGTTTAGGTCAGACTAGCCAGCCTTTTCACGGGAGCGCCGGGAGTTCAGGGCAGTCAGGACACTCGGCGGCTTTGCAGAAGGGACTGTGTTTCGCCTTCAATGATGGCATATGCAGATTCGGGAGCAAGTGTAAATATAGGCACGAGTGTTCAACCTGCGGGGGGGTGCATAGCGCTTCAAAATGTTTCAGGGGTAACAGGCAAAAAGTTGGAGATTCAGCTGACAAAAGGGGTGACTCCGGTGCAGTGGGTCGTGATGGAGGCCTTTCTAAGTAGATACCCTGATAGGTCAGCTGCAGTTTTATTGCGCGACGGTTTTAAGGAGGGTTTCAAAATCCCTTATGTTGAGCAGGATGTTAGTTTAAAAAGAAAAAATTTGAAATCGGCATTACAATTCCCGGAGGTCGTGTCGGAGAAGTTGAATAAGGAAGTTGCTCTGGGAAGAATGGCAGGCCCGTTTGT
The DNA here is from genome assembly GCF_032444005.1 of Ranitomeya imitator. Classification (NCBI taxonomy): domain Eukaryota; kingdom Metazoa; phylum Chordata; class Amphibia; order Anura; family Dendrobatidae; genus Ranitomeya; species Ranitomeya imitator. Next base: position 857,536,910 of record NC_091282.1, on the reverse strand, counting down.
CGCCCCTCCGATTGCAAATCTGAGGGTGTCACCTCTTGGCGTGGTCCCTAAGAAAGAACCTAATAAATTTAGGTTAATCCATCACCTGTCATTTCCGAAGGGATCTTCGGTTAATGATGGTATTGATCCCGAGTTGAGTTCGGTGTCGTACTTATCATTCGATTCAGCGATGGAGTGGGTTAGAGCATGTGGAAAGGGGGCTAAGCTGGCTAAGACCGACATCGAAGCGGCCTTTCGTTTGTTGCCAGTTCATCCTGACAGTTTGCATTTATTGGGTTGTTTTTGGGATGGCGGCTTCTTTGTTGATCGTTGTCTTCCCATGGGTTGCTCGATTTCATGTGCTTACTTTGAGGCCTTCAGCACGTTCCTAGAATGGGTGGTGAAAGATGTGTCTGGGATACGCTCATGTTCGCACTATCTGGATGACTTTCTGTTTATAGGGCCAGCGGAATCAGCAGATTGTTCGATTTTGTTGCATACAATGGAGAGTGTGACAAAAAACTTCGGGGTGCCTTTGGCGGAGGATAAAACAGTTGGTCCGGTGACAGTGTTGAGCTTCCTAGGCATTGAAATCGACACGGTAGCAATGGAATGTAGGCTACCTGCAGACAAGGTTACCGCGTTGCGCCAAGATGTGGTTAATACGATTGGTTTGAAGAAGATAAATTTGCGCAGTTTGCAATCGTTGTTAGGGAAACTGAACTTTGCATGTAGGATCATGCCGATGGGTCGAGCGTTCTGCCGCTGCCTATCCTTGGCAACAGTAGGGGTAAAGTCCCCTTTGCATTTCATCAGGATAAAGAAAGAGTTTCGGGACGATTTGAAGATGTGGGCGGATTTTCTTGACGAGTACAATGGCAGATCTCTGTGGATTCAGCCGGTGGCAGATGCTACCTCCTTGGGCATTTTGGTGCATGTCGTTGAAATGAGTGGCTTTGGTCTTTTCTTTCATGGTAGCTGGTCAGCAGCGGCTTGGCCAGAAGAATGGAAGGAGGAGGGGTTAACAAACAACCGGCTACTGTTGCATTTGTTCCCCAGGGTAGTTGCGTTGGCCCTGTGGGGTGACAAATTGAGGAATTTGAAGATTTCTTTTCATTGTGAGCATGTTGGAACGGTGACGGCGGTAAACTCGTTGTCAGCGGCTACGCCTGCAGTAGTGAAGGTCTTGCAGCACTTGGTTTTCCTGGGTCTTAAGTTTAACTTATGGATTGTATCTGAAGTTAGCTTGTCAGCGCCTGATCCAATAGTTGTTGCTCTTTCTCAATTTCAGTGGCAGCTTTTCCGGGATTTGGCACCACAGGCGGAGAGCGCGGGCCGGGATTGTCCAGTGGAGTTGTGGAACCTGCCGCGAGGGCCGTAACAGAGTTATTTACCAAATCGCTCGCGGATTCATCTTGGTCTCATTATAATCAGGCTTGGAGCTTGTGGGAATCCTGGATGTCAAGTATGGACCAGGATATGGAGGAGGAGTATGGTTTGTTGTTGTTCTTAGGTCATCATTGGGAGGCAGGTTGGTCTGTGACACGTTTGAATAAGTTTCTGGCGGGGCTAGCCTTCAACCTTAAATGGAGGGGGGGTAAGGATATAACGAAATCCTTCTTGGTTCGGCAAGTTGTTCGGGGTTGGAAGAAAGGCTGGAAGGCTTCGGACGGTCGCCGACCCGTATCTTATGAGGTGCTCTCAGCCATTGAGCGGAAGTTGCAAGAGGTGTGTTTTTCCGAATGGGAAGTGGTTCTGTTCTGTGCAGCCTTTTCTTTGGCCTTCTTTGGGGCATTTCGGTTAGGTGAGTTGGTTAGCCCGTCCGTTAGTAAAAAAGGTATTTTGTTAAGAGAAAACGTGGATGTCGAAGGGAATAAGGTGGTAGTGTTTATTAAGGCTTCCAAAACGGACGTGTATGGGAAAGGGTGCAAAGTGGTGTTGTTCAATGTTGAAGGATCCCCGGTGGCATCCGTGAAGAAGTACATGGCAAAGGGCGGGGTAGTTAGACGAGCCATTCTTGGTGCACGAAAATGGGTCTTTCTTGTCCCGTTTTCAGTTTATTTCTGTTTTTAGGAAATGTTTGGCGGCAGCGGGCTTACCTGCAACACAATATAGTGGTCACTCCTTCAGGATCGGGGCAGCGACTGAGGCCGCTAGGTGGGGCCTTGGTGAGGATGTGGTTCGGAGAATTGGGAGGTGGGAATCTTCAAGATTCCAGTCGTATGTTCGCCCAAACCTATTGTGAGTTAGAAGCTGTGTTAAGTTAATTGTTTGTTGCCTTTCTTTCTGTGTTGCAGGGCCTGATCCGATGCTCGTCTGGATCATGGGGCATTCGTATGTTGTATGGGCTGCGTTGCGTGCTGCGGTTCGTCCGGACGGTCGTCAGTTGGGTCTTTCTCGAGAGACAGTGACTTTACGATGGATCGGTAAAAGGGGGATGGTGTGGAAGGAATGGTTACCTGAATTTCATCGTTTTGTTAGACTGGATAGAGTGCCGGAGATCGTGGTGATACATTTAGGGGGGAATGATTTGGCTAAACGGTCTTGTAGGGAGCTGATTAAGGATATCAAATTCGATATCCTGAGGTTCTGGGTCATGTTTCCAAAAGTGTTGTTGGTGTGGTCCGACATCATTCCCCGTAAAAGATGGAGAGGTGCTAGATCACACGAGGGGGTGAACAGGGCCCGGATTAAAATAAACAGGGCCATATCTCGGTTTATGGTGAGGAATGGCGCGTTGGCCGTGAGACATGTGGACTTGGAATCGGGTCAAGGAGCTTACTGGAGAGCTGATGGCGTGCACCTGAACACGGTGGGTAATGATATGTGGTGTTTGGCTATCCGTAGTGGCATTGAATTAAGCTTGAAGGTGTGGAGGGACATGAATGGCTAAGGTGTCAGGCCATTCGTGTTCGTGGCGGGGGTGGAGGTCCTCGAAGTCGGTGGAAATGGTAAATCGTGGTTCAATGGGGTGGGGATCTTGAGAGGTCCTGGACACCCCATGAGAGAATTTAACAAGGCGCGGTACGGTTATTCCGCGTGAGGTGGATTTATGGACCCCTGGCATGGGGGTGGGTTCGGTGGACCAGGATTGGTTGTTATCTATTCCTGAGCTGGTGCTTTACGGCTGGGGGTAAGACTCATCCTGGGCTGAACATTGTGGAGTTTTTGGGATACTGAGTTTTTTATAACTTTGGGGCTTCGAGGACCGCCCCTCCTATTCTGGGTTGTCATAAAAGTTCTGTTATCTTTTATTTAATAAAATGGCTGCTGTGGCCAATTAAATCCAACATATGTCTCCGTCTGCTGTTTTGAGTACGTTAGAAGTTTATTCTTTAGATTGTTAAGAGATCTGTTTAAGGGGGTTGGGTTAATTTTTTTTCCAGGTCACGGAACTCACGTATACCCTATGTCAAGAAAGGCCGTACTGGGGGCCCACGGCACGTAAAGGGAGGCCGCCATGACGGGGTTACGTGGGACCTGGGGAGCTGGAGCAGTTAGAAGGGATACGGTGGTAAGGGGTTAACTGGGAACTTGAGGGGTGGCTTTAGGGGCATTTTTTGAAAATAAGAGGTGGAACTAGGGGACTGTGGGGAGGGGGCACATAAAAAGGGGCACGCTCCTCACGCAGGCATCCATTTTAGGTGCCTGCGTGACAAGTGAGGAATCTCCCGCCCACCCTCCCTTTTTTGGTTAGGGTAATGGGGGGGGTGAAGTCGGCATATGTGGGCTTTTGGAGTATTGTTTTAAGAGGCGTCTAAATGTATTTATTTTGTTATGTGAATGCTGTCAGGGTATTGTCACGGCAGTTGGCGGGGGTGGAGGTCCTCGAAGTCGGTGGAAATGGTAAATCGTGGTTCAATGGGGTGGGGATCTTGAGAGGTCCTGGACACCCCATGAGAGAATTTAACAAGGCGCGGTACGGTTATTCCGCGTGAGGTGGATTTATGGACCCCTGGCATGGGGGTGGGTTCGGTGGACCAGGATTGGTTGTTATCTATCCCTGAGCTGGTGCTTTACGGCTGGGGGTAAGACTCATCCTGGGCTGAACATTGTGGAGTTTTTGGGATACTGAGTTTTTTATAACTTTGGGGCTTCGAGGACCGCCCCTCCTATTCTGGGTTGTCATAAAAGTTCTGTTATCTTTTATTTAATAAAATGGCTGCTGTGGCCAATTAAATCCAACATATGTCTCCGTCTGCTGTTTTGAGTACGTTAGAAGTTTATTCTTTAGATTGTTAAGAGATCTGTTTAAGGGGGTTGGGGTAATTTTTTTTCCAGGTCACGGAACTCACGTATACCCTATGTCATGTGTAAGCTGTTATGGTCAGCCGGGTCCTCGCTCTCATGTAGAGTGTAAGCTCTTATAGGGTCTTCTCTCATTCTTTCTTCTGCAGGGTAAGCTCTTATTGTCAGCAGAGTCCTCTCTCTCTGTCCTGTAAATTGTAAGCTCTGTTGGTCAGCGGGGTCCTCTCCCTCTATATATCTCCTGTAGATTCAGCGGGGTCCTCTATCTATATATCACTCCTGTAGATTGTAAGCGTTTATGGTCAGTGGGGTCTTCTCTATCTCTTCTGTAATATGTAAACTCTTATGGTCAGCAGGTACCTCTCTCTCTCTCTTTCTATCTCTCCTGTAGATTGTAAGCTCTTATGGTCAGCGGGTTCCTATCTCTATATATACAGTTGAAACCAGAAGTTTACATACACTATATACTGTAAAAAGACACATATGCATGTTTTCTCAATATGTAACATGAAATCAGAATAAAAATGTTCTGTTTTATGTCAGTTAGGATTATTTTTTTAGTTATCTATTTTACTCACTTATATAGCGCCATTAAGCCCTTAAGCCCCAAGGGTGGTTTGCACGTTAATGACCGGGCCAATTTTTACAATTCTGACCACTGTCCCTTTATGAGGTTATAACTCTGGAACGCTTCAACGGATCCTGATGAGTCTGACATTGTTTTCTCGTGACATATTGTACTTCATGATAGTGGTAAAATTTCTTCGATATGGCCGGTTTCACATTTTCGGTTGTGACCGCAGCGTTTCTTCCGCAATTATCCGCATGCGTTGTGTATTCCTATATTTAACATTAGAGATGCATGTGTCTGTGATCGATTGCGTTTTGCCGCGTTTGACGACGCATGCGTCGTTTCGTCGTCTGCGGTTTGGCGCGGTAAACGCTACATGTAGTAATTTTAGAGGCATCAATTTGCCGCCTAGAAATGTATGTGGTTGTTAGCGGATGGAATGCGGAAAAAAAACGCATTGCTGTCTATGTGAATGCATGCGGCCGCAAGCACATGCGTTTGGTTTGCTTGCGTTTGTGAACGCATGCGTTGTATCAGGACTTAGGAAGTGGACCTTCTGGGTCACGACTTCAGAGCCCCCGAGGGCGAGTGAACCAGATGGTGCCACCCCCTGTACAGGAAGTGTTAGGGACAGACCCACGGAGGGTGAAGCCGCAACTGCCACAGCCAAAGGGACGACTGAAGATAGAACAAAGAGAAAATGGAAGACGGAGCGAAGACGGAGCTACTGAAGTGACTAGAATGGTGGATGTACTGGACAGATAGAGGCAGCAAAATACAAAGTACTGACCAGTAAGATCAAAGCACACAAAAACAACGGAGACTCAGGACTAGCAGGGACGGCAGGAACACGGGACTGGCAGGAACACAGGACTGGAAGGCACGGCAGGAACACAGGACTGGAAGGCATGGCAGGAACACAGGACTGGTAGGTATGGCAGGAACACAGGACTGGAAGGCATGACAGGAAGACAGGACTGGAAGGCACGGCAGGAACACGGGACTGGTTGGTATGGCAGGAACACAGGACTGGAAGGCACGGCAGGAACACAGGACTGGAAGGCACGGCAGAAACACAGGACTGGAAGGCACGGCAGGAACACAGGACTGGAAGGCATGGCAGGGACAGAGGACTGGAAGGCACGGCAGGAACACACGGGACAGGAAGGCACGGCAGGAACACGGGACTGGAAGGCACGGCAGGAACACGGGACTGGAAGGCACGGCAGGAACACAGGACTGGAAGGTACGGCAGGAACACGGGACTGGAAGTCACGGCAGGAACACGGGACTAGCAGGAACGGCAAACAGAGACAGTTTGAGACAACAGCAAAGGATGCACGGAACAGAGCCTAGGAACCTAAGGAGATGCTGGCAATTAACCAGCGAACGCAATAGACGCAAAGGCGTCTGAGCAGGGCAGACGCTGGGAAGAAGTACCGGACGGGTGCCGCCATATTGGAGGCGGAGCTGCCGGGTCACAACCTCCCAGAAGCCCCAGCGATGAAAGGCGTACATCTGCGCATGCACGGACCACAGAATGGACGAGCGCCGGAGAAGCAGGAAGACGGGGAGCAGGAAGGAGCATCGGGAGCGTGCCGGCCGGACAGGTAAGTATCAGGTAGCGGCGTAACACGTTGCACCAGAGAAAAACATGCCTAGACACTGAGTAGCCACCCCCCACATTCAAGGTGATAAAGGGAGGGAGTGGACATTTGCAGGTCACTACTCAGCAGACAGAGAAGCAGAGCAGACGCAGGCAAGAACCTTGGAGGAAACAAGACACTGAACAATGTGAGTATATCAAAGCCAATGCCTTTATTTTCTATTTTCTGTCTCTACATGTCCTAATTTCTGCCATTTCTTTCTTTCTGCATGTATCAGAATGTCATCTTCTTCTGATGAGGAGCAACGTCTTGGGCCTTCTCAAGCCGAACATGTCAATGAAGTGAGTACTTAACTCCTCAGATTGGTAAGTATTCACTGTCACTTCTACACATGTGAGAATTTTTTATTCCTTTTTTAGAGCACTTCTTCCACTGCGGCAGAGGGTGAGCAGGAGCAGCGGGGTCACGGTCGGGTGGCAAGACGGCAGCGTGTAAGTATACCTGGGTGACTGTTTATTGTATCCTCACTTTAGTATTCTTGAATCTTCCTTTCTTTACTTTCCTCTTTCTTTACATTTTTCTTCTGGACTCCTTTTTTATCTTGACTTTCATTATTCATGCCATTTCTCAGCCTCTGTTTTCTTTCTTTTCCTTATGTTAATGTATCCAACATTAATGTATTCATTTATTTTTTAGGTTCCAGAACGGGATGAGGGCCTCATTGACAACGATATCCTCATCTCCCTGGTCCATGAGCGAGACCCGTTGTAGGACACCCGGGTTCCCCAGCACTCGGACAATGTGACGATCCGGCGGCTATGGAATGAGGTGGCCAAAGCAATGTGGGATGGCTGGGACAACGCCCCGACTCGGGACCAAAATGCATTTTGTAAGTATTGCAATGCAGTGTGATGCAGCAGAGACCTTGGCCGTGCTCACTACAAATGTGTGTGATGCAGAAACTCTCAGGAGTTTCTCTCATCACACACAGTTGTGTGAGCACTGCCAAAAGTCCATTGTCTAACCATTATTTTTTTGTTTTTTCAACAGTGCTCAAAGTCAAAGCACGTTGGTGTTCGATGAAGGACCGCTTCAACAAGGACCTGCGCCAAGAGAGCCGTGTTCCAAGTGGTTCTGGAGCCGAAAGTATAAATACTACAGCATTCTGGTATTTTTAAGACCGGTCCTTGCCCAGAGAACGTAAGTATTTTTTTCTGTGTATTAGGTTGTGTTGTATTGTCATAATCTGTATGTTTCTATTCAACAGGAGTTGGCGTTTTTTAAGTTTTTGGTATTAATTTTTTTTCCTTTATTCACAGCACATGGAGCAGCACTGTTGACCCAGGTTCTGGAGCGGTCCTTCATCATACAGCCACAGACCTGTCCCAGCCATCCAGCAGCGCTGCAGCAAGTGGGCCTGCCTCACTAACTGGAGACCAGGAAGCTGGTCCATCAGGTGTTCCCCTTTCCCAGTCCTCTGCCCCTTTTTTTTGGGCTCCTCCCGGCAGCGGCAGAGGGCATCGGACAGGTCACTCATGCCCGAGTTTTTGCACTTGAGCTCGGTTTTTAATGATGGACTCAAGGCTTTGGGTGACCGACTGGATACTGCCATTAGCCATATGAATACACGTATCCAGGAGGTCACCAAAAGCCTTGACCAAGTAAAAGCTGACCTCCAGAGGCCAGCACATCATTTTTTAACCAAATTGAACAGGGCATGTTGGAACATCTTACTCCTGATCTCAAGCTTAGTGTCATGCAGGCCTGCAATGCTGCTTATGTGCAGGCTATGCAGCAGAGTTGGTATTTTCAGCAGACAGTTGTGGCATATCCACCTGTGCCTTCACTGTCACGATTAACCTCAGTGCCGACCTCTGCTGCATACCACTGCACGGCCACCTCCATTCCAAGCACTGCCGGACACCACTACAGCACCACCACCATGCCGAGTGCTGTAGGACAGCCCACCGCCACCACCATGACAACTGCTGCTCCTGCTTGGACCTCCTCCACTGACACCACCATGCAGCAGCAGGACTCTGGCATGGCCTTCCGCTCCACCACCACGATGCAGCAGGACCCTGGCATTCCCTTCCGCTCTGCCACCACGATGCAGCAGGACCCTGGCATTCCCTTCCGCTCCGCCACCACGATGCAGCAGGACCCTGGCATTCCCTTCCACTCCGCCACCACGATGCAGCAGGACCCTGGCATGTCCTTCCGCTCCGCCACCATGATGCAGCAGGACCCTGGAATGGCCTTACGAACTTCTACCACAACCATGCAGCAGCAGCAGCATGATAAAGACAGTGACAGTTTGGCCACCATGACCAGGCCGCAAGAAATGAGGCCGCCGAGGCTCCCCAGACCGCAGCACTGATCCCAAAAAGGGAGGAAAAAAAGTGGACCATTTTTATACCTCCCCCCTCACCTCCCAATGTGTCTGTTATGTCAGATTTGTCTCACCCTTCCAGTGTGTCTCAGCCCTCTCATGTGTCAAGCCCCATCTCCGATCTGCCAGACCCCGGTAGTTTAATTGCCCCTTCTCCTGCCACCCCTGTGTCGTCCACAGTGAGTCAAGCTTCACAGCTACATACCCCCCGTTTCCAGCACTCTACCCCAAGCAGGCGCAGTTAATTTTTTTATTTATTTGTTTGTTAAAAAAAATAAATAATAATGTTTTTGCCCCCAAAAAGGTTTGGTTAATTGTGTATTTCGACGCCAGCAACACACACCGTGCGCCAAATAAAAAACTGCGCCGCACACTTTATTTTTTGCCCACATCATAGCTCCAGTAGTTAGCAAGTACAACACTGCATTTTTGTGTGTCTTTAGTATAGAAGATATGAGGTGGGCCAAAAAATTTATACTTGTATTTTCTCCATAATCTCTTCCTTCTGCTTAGTCTGTGACTAGTGTTGGAGACTGTAGAGAAAATGGCGGCAATACAATGCAGAACTATACTCAACAGGTCAGGTGTCCAAAAACTCATTAGTTAGGACACCTGACCTGGTGAGTAGAGAACTGCCTTGTATAACCTCCATTTTCTCTTCTGTGTACGTAATCTATTCCACACAAAGGGAAGGGACGATGGTGGTCATACACGGCATATCTATGCTCACCTGCACAGGTGTCAGAAATAGTGAATTCATGAGGCTGTTATATGTGCATCATGAATTCATTATTTCTGACACCTGACTTGATAAGTATAGATCTGTTTTGCATTAAACAGCCTTCGTCTTTTCAGTCAAATAGATACAGCAGAACAGAATCAGGATGCAATGACGTCAACAACCTTACCACTAACAACCTAAGGCCGGAGTCACACTACAGCGAGATACAGCCGAGTCTTGCAGGTTAAAAACAAGCTCTGGCACCGACTCTCCGGAACGGAGCGTGCAGCTCCATGTATTGCTATGCGGCCGCACGCTCCGCTCTGGAGTGACGGTGCCAGAGCTTGGTTTTAACCTGCGAGACTCGGCCGTATCTCGCTGTAGTGTGACTTCGGCCTAAGGCTGCCGTCACACTAGCAGTATTTGGTCAGTATTTTACATCAGTATTTGTAAGCAAAACCAGGAGTGGAACAATTAGAGGAAAAGTATAATAGAAAAATATGCACTACTTCTGCATTTATCACCCACTCCTGATTTTGGCTTACAAATACTGATGTAAAATACTGACCAAACACTGCTACTGTGACGGCAGCCTTATTTTGTAGAGCAAATACATAGAAGACACAGTCAAGATACCCAAAAATTTAAGTTTATTAACAACAAATATTATTAACATTTAAACAAATAACTGGTACAGATCAAATCCCAACAGGACATTTACACAATATTGTCCTGCCATGACACACGTCCAATATCAGAATAAAAAAGGCAGCAAATTGGTCCCGCATGTGGCCAACTTCAGCAGTTGACCGCAGCGGGTGATGCTGGTAATCTGTCAATGGGTTTCCAACTGGTTCATCCAGTTCAATGTTGGGTCGCTCCTTAGCCATTATGTAATTGTGGAGAACCACACAGGCTTTGACCACCTTTTTAGATTAATGGCTGTTGCAAGAATGCGCCATTTTGAGACTAGAATCCCAAAGGTACACTCTACTGTTCTTCGGGCCCTGGTCAGTCTGTAATTAAAGATCCTTTTTGTGTGGTTCAAGTCCCGACTGGAATATGGCTTCAGTAGGTTTTCACACATCTGAAAGGCCTCATCCCCAACCATAACAAATGGCATCGGTGGACCTTGAGTGTTGGTTAGAGGTCGTGGCCATGGAAAATTAAAACTTTTTTCATACACACGGCGCCCCATATCCAAGTTCTTGAAAGTCTGGGAATCGTTGCCACGGCCAAAAGCTTCAATGTCCACGGCGATGAAGCAACAGTCCGCATCTGCTATTGCCATGAGCACAACAGAAAAATATTTTTTATAATTGAAGTATTCCGATCCTGTTCTGGCTGGTTTGATAATGCGGATATGCTTTCCATCCAACGCTCCCAAACTGTTGGGGAAATCACACACACTCCAGAATTTTTAAGCAATTTCAATCCACATGTCCGCGGTGGGTAGGGGTATCAATTCATCCCGGAGAACATTCCACAAAACCCGACATGTGTCTACAACTATTCTCAACAGGGTGGAAATTCCAAGCCGGTATTGGAAGTGGAGGGATGATAAACTCTCTCTGGTTGCCAGAAATCTGTAATAAAATAAATAACAACAAAATTAACAATCAATTCTAGTTGTAACACACAGTAGCACACTGTTAAGATTTCAGCAGTCCTAGGGTCTATATATAGATATCCCATAATACACACCCTCTGTAGTCCCATTGGCGGTTTCTGGTTATCTAGATTTTTCTCCTGTAAAATTTTCCACCATGCGCACAAAATGCGCAAACGCATGACAAAAGCATGATAAAGCGGGAAAACGCAGCGTTTTATTAACCACATGCGTTCCCGCATGCATCTAGAAAACGCTGCGTTTGCACGTGTTTCTATGCGTTTTTCCTGCACTTGCGGATGCGGATTAAACGCTGCGGATTCGAACACAAATGTGAAACTATCCTAAGACGTGCGTTTATTTGTGAAAAAAATGGAAACTTGGCGAAAATTTTGAAATGTTCCAACTTTGACTTTTTGTGCCCTTAAATCACAGAGATATGTCACACAAAATACTTAATAAGTAACATTTCCCACATGTCTACTTTACATCAGCACAATTTTGGAACCAACATTTTTTTTTAAGGAGTTATAAGGGTTAAAAATTGACCAGCAATTTCTCATTTTTACAACACCATTTTTTTATGGACCACATCTCATTTGAAGTCATTTTGAGGGGTCTATGTGATAGAAAATAACCAAGCGTGACACCATTCTAAAACCTGCACCCCTCAAGGTGCTCAAAACCACATTCAAGAAGTTTATTGACCCTTCAGGTGTTTCACATGAATTTTTGGATTGTTTAAATAAAAATGAACATTTAACTTTTTTTCACACAAAATTTAATTCAGCTCCAATTTGATTTATTTTACCAAGAGTAACTGGAGAAAATGGACCGCAAAAGTTGTTGTATAATTTGTCCTGAGTACGCTGATACCCCATATGTGGGGGTAAACCACTGTTTGGGCGCATGGCAGAGCTCGGAAGGGAAGGAGCACTATTTGACTTTTCAATGCAAAATTGACTGGAATTGAGATACGACGCTATGTTGCGTTTGGAGAGCCACTGATGTGCCTAAACATTGAAACCACCCTCAAGTAACACCATTTTGGAAAGTAGACCCCCCAAGGAACTTATCTAGATGTGTGGTGAGCACTTTGACCCACCAAGTGCTTCACAGAAGTTTATAATGCAGAGCCGTAAAAATAAAAAATCATATTTTCAAAAAAATGATATTTTTGCCCATAATTTTTTATTTTTCCAAGGGTAAGAGAAGAAATTAGATGCCAAAAGTTGTTGTGCAATTTGTCCTGAGTATGCTGATACTCCATATGTGGGGGTAAACCACTGTTTGGGCGCATGGCAGAGCTCGGAAGAGAAGGAGCGCCATTTGACTTTTCAATGCAAAATTGACTGGAATTGAGATGGGACGCCATGTTGCGTTTGGAGAGCCACTGATGTGCCTAAACATTGAAACCCCCCAAAAGTGACACCATTTTGGAAAGTAGACCCCCTAAGGAACTTATCTAGATGTGTTGTGAGAACTTTGAACCCACAAGTGTTTCACTACAGTTTATAATGCAGAGCCGTGAAAATAAAAAATAATTTTTTTCCACAAAAATTATGTTTTAGCCCCCAGTTTTGTATTTTCCCAAGGGTACCAGGAGAAATTGAACCCCAAAAGTTGTTCTGAGTAGGCTGATACCCCATATGTTGGGGGAACCACCATTTGGGCGCATGGCAGAGCTCAGAAGGGAAGGAGCGCCATTTGGAATGCAGACTTAGATGGATTGGTCTGCAGGCGTCACATTGTATTTGCAGAGCCCCTAATGTACCTAAACAGTAGAACCCCCCCACAAGTGACCCCATATTGGAACCTAGACCCCCAAGGAACTTATCTAGATGTGTTGTGAGAACTTTGAACCCCCAAGTGTTTCACTACAGTTTATAACGCAGAGCTGTGAAAATAAAAAAACATTTTTTCTCACAAAAATGTTTTTTTCTAGCCCCTCAAATTTTTATTTTCCCAAGAGTAACAAGAGAAATTGAACCCTAAAAGTTGTTGTCCAAATTGTCCTCAGTACTCTGATACCCCATATTGTGGGGTAAACCCCTGTTTGGGTGCACAGGAGAGCCCGGAAGGGAAGGAGCACTGTTTTACTTTTTCAACGTAGAATTGGCTCAATGTGGGTGTGCGCTAGCGATGCGTTCACCATTACAAGCAATGGCGGCGTTAATGGACTACGTTACACCGTGTTATGCCGCCGTGTAACGTAGTCTGTTAAACGTACCGCCATAACGCAATGGGAACCAAGGCTAACCCTAGCCCTGACCCTAGCCCTAACCCTAGCCCTAACCCTAACCTTAACCCTAGCCCTAACCCTAGTCTTAACCCTACCCCTAACCTTACCCCTAACCTTAGCCCTAACCCTATCCCTAACCCTAACTCTAGCCCTAACTGTTGTGAATTCTGTGGTCAAGCTCCCTCCTGTGGTCATGAGTGGTGCTTCGGCTGGTTCTGTCTATGAGCTTCCTCTGGTGGATGTGAGTGGGGCTGCGGCTTCTGAGTTTCCTTCCTCAGGTGACGGGGTTAAGTCGTTAGGTGCTGCTCTATTTAACTCCACCTAGTTCTTTGTTCCTGGCCTCCAGTCAATGTTCCAGTATTGGTCTTGCTTTCTCCTGGATCGTTCTTGTGGCCTGTCTGCCCTGCATAAGCTAAGTTCTGCTTGTGTTATTTTTGTTTGCTATTTTTTCTGTCTAGCTTGCTATATTGGTTTGTCTTGCTGGCTGGGAGCTCTGGGACGCAGAGGAAGCACCTCCGTACCGTTAGTCGGTGCGGAGGGTCTTTTTGCGCCCTCTGCGTGGTTGTTAATAGGTTTTTGTGCTGACCGCAAAGCTATCTTTCCTGTCCTCGGTCTATTTAGTAAGTCAGGCCTCACTTTGCTAAAATCTATTTCATCTCTGTGTTTGTGTTTTCATCTTTGCTCACAGTCATTATATGTGGGGGGCTGCCTTTTCCTTTGGGGAATTTCTCTGAGGCAAGGCAGGCTTATTTTTCTATCTTCAGGGCTAGCTAGTTTCTCAGGCTGTGCCGAGTTGCATAGGGAGCATTAGGAGCAATCCACGGCTACCTCTAGTGTGGTGTGATAGGATTAGGGATTGCGGTCAGCAGAGTTCCCACGTCTCAGAGCTCGTCCTATGTGATTAGCAACTATCAGGTCATTTTCTGTGCTCGTAACCACCAGGTCCATTGTGGTTCTGAATCACCTGTTCATAACACCTAACTCTAGCCCTAACCCTAACCTTAGCCCTAACCCTAGCCCTAGCCTTAACCCTACCCCTAACCCTAATCCTAACCCTAGCCCTAATCCTAACCCTAGCCCTAACCCTAATGGGAAAATGGAAATAAATACATTTTTTAAATTTTATTATTTCTCCCTAACTAAGCGGGTAATGAGGGGGGTTTGATTTACTTTCATAGCGTTTTTTTAGCGGATTTTTATGATTGACAGCTGTCACACACTAAAAGACGTTTTTTATTGTAAAAAATAGTTTTTGCGTCTCCACATTTTGAGAGCTATAATTTTTCCATATTTTGGTCCACAGAGTCATGTGAGGTCTTGTTTTTTGCGGGACGAGTTGACTTTTTTATTGGTATCATTTTCGGGCACGTGACATTTTTTGATCGCTTTTTATTCCGATTTTTGTGACGCAGAATGACCAAAAACCAGCTTTTCACGAATTTCTTTTTGGAGGGGCGTTTATACCATTCCACGTTTGGTAAAATTGATAAAGCGGTATTATTGTTTGGGTGAGTACGATTACAGCGATACCTCATTTATATCATTTTTTAATGTTTTGGCGCTTTTATACGATAAAAACTATTTTATATAAAAATAATTATTTTGCATCGCTTTTTTCTGAGGACTATAATTTTTTTTATTTTTTTGCTGATGATGCTGTATGGTGGCTCGTTTTTTTGTGGGACAAGATGACATTTTCAGCGGTACCATGGTTATTTATAGCCGTCTTTTTGATCGCGTGTTATTCCACTTTTTGTTCGGCGGTATGATAATAAAGCGTTGTTTTTTGCCTCGTTTTTTTTTATTTTTTACCGCGTTCACTGAAGGGGTTAACTAGCAGGACAGTTTTATAGGTGGGGTTGTTACGGATGCGGCGATACTAAATATGTGTACTTTTATAGTTTTTTTTTATTATTTAGATAAAGAAATGTATTTATGGGAACAATATTTTTTTTTTCTTTATTTAGTTTTTTTTCTTCTTTTTTTACACATGTGAATATTTTTTTTTAACTTTACAACATTGCCCCGGGGGAAAAGGGGAAGAGGGGGGGGCATCATGTTATAGGGTCAGATCGCTGAGTGCACAGCACTGTGTCAGATCAGCGATCTGACATGCAGGGCTGCAGGCTTACCAGCGCTTGTTCTGAGCAGGCGCTGGTAAGCCACCTCCCTGCAGGACCCGGATGCAGCCCCATGGCCATTTTGGATCCGGGGCCTGCAGGGAGAAGAAGGTAGGAGACCCTTGGAGCAACGCGATCACATCACGTTGCTCCGAGGGTCTCAGGGAAGCACGCAGGAAGCCCCCTCCCTGTGCGATGCTTCCCTATACTGCCAGAACACTGCGATCCGTGACCGCTCCTGGCACATAGTGCCGGATGTCAGCTGCGATATCTCGTCACTGGAAATTAAGTCCCAGGTCACCTTGACGGGATAGTACGTCATATGGGATTAAGGGGTTAAATCCACAGCTCTTTACAGACAATATCATCGCTGTCCCCAATGGGGCTCACAATCTAAGTTCCCTATCAGAATGTCTTTGGAGTATGGGAGGAAACTGGAGAACACCCACGCAGCACGGGGAGAACCTACAAACTCCTTGCAGATGTTGTCCTTGGTGGGATTTAAACCCAGGACCCCAGCACTGCAAGGCTGCACTGCTAACCACTGAGCCACCATGCTTCCCATTACCATAATAATATTTGTGAAATGCCAGAATAATAAGAGAGAGAGAGACAGAATGTTTTAAGGCATTTTTATTACTTACTGCAAAGTCAAAAGTTTACATACACTAAGATTACTATGCCTTTAAACAATTCTGGACTGCCCATATGCTGATGTCTCGTGTTATGAACAGGTGATTCAGAATCACAATGGACCTAGTGGTTAAGAGCACACAAGTGACCTGTTTAGTTACTAAATAGAACGAGCTCTGAGACGTGCGAACTCTGCTGACCGCAATCCCTGATCCTATCATACCACACTAAAGGTAGCCGTGGAGCGCTCCTGACCAGAACCTAGGCGCCTCGTCACAGCCTGAGAAACTAGCTAGCCCTGAAGATAGAAAAATAAGCCTACCTTGCCTCAGAGAAATTCCCCAAAGGAAAAGGCAGCCCCCCACATATAATGACTGTGAGTAAGATGAAAATACAAACACGGAGATGAAATAGATTTAGCAAAGTGAGGCCCGACTTACTGAATAGACCGAGGATAGGAAAGATAGCTTTGCGGTCAACACAAAAACCTACAAATAACCACGCAGAGGGGACAAAAAGACCCTCCACACCGACTAACGGTACGGAGGTGCTCCCTCTGTGTCTCAGAGCTTCCAGCAAGCAAGAAAAACCAATATAGCAAGCTGGACAGAAAATATAGGAAACAAAAGTAACATAAGCAAAACTTAGCTCATGCAAGGCAGACAGGCCACAGGAACGATCCAGGAGATAGCAAGGCCAATACTGGAACATTGACTGGAGGCCAGGAACAAAGAACTAGGTGGAGTTAAGTAGAGCAGCACCTAACGACTTAACCTCGTCACCTGAGGAAGGAAACTCAGAAGCCGCAGCCCCACTCACATCCACCAGAGGAAGCTCATAGACAGAACCAGCCGAAGTACCACTCATGACCACAGGAGGGAGCTTGACCACAGAATTCACAACAGTCTCGTGTTTGGAAGCTTTGGATAGGCTATTTGGTGACATCTGAGTTAATTAGAGACACACTTGTGGATGTATTTTAATGCACACCTGAAACACACTGCTTCTTTGTGTACCATCATGGAAAAGTCTAAAGAAATCAGCCAATATATCAGGAAGAGAAAGGACTTGCACAAGTCTGGCTCATCCTTGGGTACAATTTCAAGATACCTGAAGATACCTCGTTCATCTGTACAAACAATTATACGCAAGTACAAACAAGATGGGAATGTCCAGCCATCATACCGCTCAGGAAGGAGACAGGTTCTGTGTCCCAGACATAAAAGTGCTTTGGTCCAACCTGTGCATATCAACCCAAGGACAAAGCAAAAGACCTTGTGAAGATGATGGCGAAAGCTGGTATGATTGTGTCAATATCCTCAGTGAAACCTGTACTGTATCAACATGGGCTGAAAGGCCACTCTGCCAGGAAGAAGCCATTACTCCAAAACAAACATAAAAAAAGTTTAATATTTGCAAAGGCACACAGGAACAAAGACCTTCATTTTTGGAGACATGTCCTGTGGTATGATGAAACTAAAATGGAACTTTTTGGGCATAATGACCATCGTTACGTTTGGAAGAAAAAGGGAGAAGCTACAAAGCCTATGAACACCATCCCAACTGTGAAACATGGGGGTGGCAACATCATGTTGTGGGTTGCTTTGCTGCAGGAGGGACTGGTGCACTTCACAAAATAGTTGGCATCATGAGAAAAAAAGATTATATGGCAATGCTGAAGTAACATCTCAACATATCAGCCAGGAAGTTAAAGCTTGGGCAGAAATGGGTCTTCCAAATGGATAATGACCAGAAGCATGCTGCCAAAATGATAGCAAAGTGGCTTAAGGATAACAAAATCAACATTTAGGAGTGACCATCACAAAGCCCTGATCTCAATCCTATTGAAGATTTATGGGTAAAGCTAAAAAGGCTGGTGCGAGCAAGGCGACCTACAAACCTGAATCAGTTATACCAGTTTTGTCAGGAGGAATGGGCCCAAATTCCGACCAACTATTGTGAGAAGCTTGTGGAAGGATATCTCAAACATTTTATTCATGTCCTTCAGTTTAAGGGCAATGGTACCAAATGCTAATGAAATGTATGTAAACATTTGACTTTACACTAAGTAATAAAAATACCTTAAACCATTCTCTCACTCTCATTATTCTGGCATTTGGAAAATATTAATAATTATGGTAATCCTAATTGACCTAAAACGGGAAAAGTTTATTCTGATTTCATGTCAGATATTGAGTAAAAAATGCATATGTGCCTTTTTATATAGTGTATGTAAACTTCTGGTTTCAACTGTATCTCTCCGGTAGATTGTAAGCTCTTATAGTCAGCAGGTACCTCTCTCTCTCTATCTCCCATGTAGACTGTAACCTATTATGGTCAGTGGGGTACTCTCTGTAATATGTAAGCTCTTATGATTAGCAGGGTCTTCTTTCTCCTTCTTCTGTAGAGTGTAAGCTCTTATGATCACTGGAGTCTTCTCTCCTGTAGAGTGTAGATTTGTCTTTTTACCTTGAGAAAGATGACGATCTGGGACCAAAACACACTGGCACAATAAAACCATTTTGGAACACAAAAGGTTTCTCATTTACCACAGCGCAGCCCATATATTAGGGGATATCGTTGTCCACCACTATCCTGTAGAGTGTTATTCTGTCATGGTCAGTGGAGTCCTCTCTCTCCTGTTGAGTGTAAGCTCTAATGGTCAGCAGGGTTATCTCTCTCTCGTCTGTAGCGTGTAAGCTCCTATGATTAGTGGGGTCCACTCTTTCTCTCTTGTTCAGCGTAAGCTCTTATGGTCAGTGGGGTCCTCCCTCTCGTCTGTAGAGTGTAAGCTCTAATGGTCAGCGGGGTCCTCTCTCTCATTTGCAGAGTGTAAGCTCTTATGATCAGTGAGGTCCTCTCTCTCGTCTGTAGAGTGTAAGCTCTAATGGTCAGTGGGGTTTTCTATCTCTCTCGTCTGTAGAGTGTTAGCTGTTATGGTTAGTGGGGTCCTCTCTCTCTCTTGTAGAGTGTAAGCTCTCACTCTTCTTTCCATGTTTATTTTCCAGTATTAAGATTTGTTCAAAATTTATTAGTCCCAAATCGAATTGTTGGGGAAAATTCGGGTTATTTGATTTCAAAAGACCTGCTCAGGGGATGCTCTTTAGCCATAATAGGATAATGCCCACTGGTGAAGTGGATATAACTGTTTGTATCTACGTTTAAAAAAAAAAAATCTTTGTAATGATTTTCGTGATGAGTAATTGTTAGATCAAGGAAGTCAATACTACCCTTCTCCACAATAGGAGTAAAGGAAATCTCCCATGGGTTCAGGTTAAATTCGTTTACAAAGTTGGTAAGGTCATCATAGCTTCCCATCCATATAATTATTAAATCATCAGTTGCTTTCTAGGTGAAATTTCTTAAACGGATTATTGCACAAGAGAAAATAGGAAATTAGATATTGTCCATAATGTTTTCTATAATTTTAAGGTATATCATGCATGTTGAATAGAAAAGAAGCAAGCAAAGTTTTCAGAAACATCCCAAAGGTTGTTAATGCACCCATGCTTTTTCGAGAAGCTCTCCTCCCATCAAAAGTTTTTATGCTCTTAATATATTGCAGTCATCATATTATGGAGTATTGTGTACTTACAATTGCTCATTTTGCCTTTCTACCCAGTTAATTTGTCTCTTTTCCAATAGTGCTATGACATCATGTGATTAAAAACTGACCAGCTGACTCCTTCTAAGCTCTATTTAGAAACAGGGGGTCAAGTTTCCCTGTATGAGTCATGAGTCACTGCAAAAGTGCCTGGCAAAGGGGGAAGGAGCAGAGCAGCTGGGTCAGGAGTTGAAGAGGGGAATGATAAATGCAAGGACAAGAGACTTCCTGTTTCTACATAGAGCAGAGAAAAGAGAAGAATTAACTGGGTAGAATGACAAATGAGCAATTGTAAGTATGCAGTGTAATGATGAATTCAGTATATTAAGATGGTAAAAAATTTGATCGAAGTGCTTCTTTAAATACTTTTGAAAGACAATGTATACAGCTCTCCATTCAAACCATACAAACTGTAGGAAACAAGTGTTTTAATTTTATTTTATTTTTCTAGTGATAAGCCTGCATCACTCTATGGAGCTACCAACTCCCCCATCCTGCACCAGGCAGTTTCCTTTACCACAAGTCCTTGGGGTGTAGATGTTAAATCAAATGTTTTACTTAGTAACAAACGGGAGCCCTTCCTTCGATGGCAAAATCAACACAGACAAAGAGAGCAGGCGGCACTCCAGCCCAGTAAGTATTTTTTGAGGAGTCTAAATAAAGTGAATTTTAGCCTTTGCCTTAGTAGGGCCGGAGTCACACTAAACGTATGAAAAATTGGTCCAAGTCTCCCTGTTGAGGGGCACAACTGTAATGCAAATGTCATGCGAGTGTCATGCAAGTACAATCAGATTTTTGACACCTAGCATCCGATTTACATCCCATTGTCATCTGATTGTTTTCCGATTGCAATGCGATTTTAACATGAGCATTTACATAGAGCAATTCTCTATGTCATTTACACATCGTTTTCAAAGGAAATATTCTTCAAAACATATACAGGTGCATCTCACAAAATTAGAATATCATCAAAAAGTTAATTTATTTCAGTTCTTCAATACAAAAAGTGAAACTCATATATTATAGAGTCATTACAAACAGAGTGATCTACTTCAAGTGTTTATTTCTGTTAATGTGATGATTATGGCTTACAGCCAATGAAAACATAAAAGTCATTGTCTCAGTAAATTAGAATACTTTATAACAGCAGCTTGAAAAAATGATTTTAACATCCGAAATGTTGGCCTACTGAAATGTATGTTCAGTAAATGCACTCAATACTTGGTCGGGGCTCCTTTTGCATCAATTATTGCATCAATGCGGCGTGGCATGAAGACGATCAGCCTGTGGCACTGCTGAGGTGTTATGGAAGCCCAGGTTGCTTTGCTAGCAGCCTTCAGCTCATCTGCATTGTTGGATATGGTGTCTCTCATCTACCTCTTGACAATGCCCCATAGACTCTCTATGGGGTTAAGGTCAGACGAGTTTGCTGACCAATCAAGCACAGTGATACTGTTGTTTCTAAACCAGTTATTGGTACTTTTGGCAGTTTGGACAGGGGCCAAGTCCTGCTGGAGAATGAAATTTCCATCTCCAAAAAGCTTGTCGGCAGAGGGAAGCATGAAGTGCTCTAAAATTTCCTGGTAGACGGCTGCGCTGACTTTGGTCTTGATAAAACACAGTGCACTTACACCAGCAGATGTCATAGCTCCCAAAACCATCATTGATTATGGATACTTCACACTAGACCTTGAAAATCAAGGTCCCAGAGTCTGGAGGAAGAGTGGAGAGGCACACAATCGAAGCTGCTTGAGGTCTAGGGCGAAGTTTCCATTGGACTGTTCATGCGTTTGTCAGTGTGCAAACTTACAAAATCAGCAAGGTATCAAATACTTATTTCCCCCACTGTATATATATACAATGCCTACAAGTAGTATTCAACCCCCTGCAGATTTAGCAGGTTTAATAAGATGCAAATAAGTTAGAGCCTTCAAACTTCAAACAAGAGCAGGATTTATTAACAGATGCATAAATATTACAAACCAAAAAGTGTTGTTGCTCAGTTACATTTTTATAAATTTTAAACATAAAAGTGTGGGTCAATTATTATTCAACCCCTAGGTTTAATATTTTGTGGAATAACCTTTGTTTGCAATTACAGCTAATAATCGTCTTTTATAAGACCTGATCAGGCCGGCACAGGTCTCTGGAGTTATCTTGGCCCACTCTTCCATGCAGATCTTCTCCAAGTTATCTAGGTTCTTTGGGTGTCTCATGTGGACTTTAATCTTGAGCTCCTTCCACAAGTTTTCAATTGGGTTAAGGTCAGGAGACTGACTAGGCCACTGCAACACCTTGATTTTTTGCCTCTTGAACCAGGCCTTGGTTTTCTTGGCTGTGTGCTTTGGGTCGTTGTCTTGTTGGAAGATGAAATGACGACCCATCTTAAGATCCTTGATGGAGGAGCGGAGGTTCTTGGCCAAAATCTCCTGGTAGACCGTGCTATCCATCTTCCCATGGATGCGGACCAGATGGCCAGGCCCCTTGGCTGAGAAACAGCCCCACAGCATGATGCTGCCACCACCATGCTTGACTGTAGGGATGGTATTCTTGGGGTCGTATGCAGTGCCATCCAGTCTCCAAACGTCACGTGTGTGGTTGGCACCAAAGATCTCGATCTTGGTCTCATCAGACCAGAGAACCTTGAACCAGTCAGTCTCAGAGTCCTCCAAGTGATCATGAGCAAACTGTAGACGAGCCTTGACATGACGCTTTGAAAGTAAAGGTACCTTACGGGCTCGTCTGGAATGGAGACCATTGCGGTGGAGTACGTTACTTATGGTATTGACTGAAACCACTGCCATGAGATCTTCCCGGAGCTCCTTCCTTGTTGTCCTTGGGTTAGCCTTGACTCTTCGGACAAGCCTGGCCTCGGCACGGGAGGAAACTTTCAAAGGCTGTCCAGGCCGTGGAAGGCTAACAGTAGTTCCATAAGCCTTCCACTTCTGGATGATGCTCCCAACAGTGGAGACAGGTAGGCCCAACTCCTTGGAAAGGGTTTTGTACCCCTTGCCAGCCTTGTGACCCTCCACGATCTTGTCTCTGATGGCCTTAGAATGCTCCTTTGTCTTTCCCATGTTGACCATGTATGAGTGCTGTTCACAAGTTTGGGGATGGTCTTAAATAGTCAGAAAAGGCTGGAAAAAGAGATAGTTAATCCATGTGAAGCTCATTGTTCTTTGTGCCTGAACTACTTCTTAATACTTTAGGGGAACCAAACAGAATTCTGGTGGGTTGAGGGGTTGAATAATAAATGACCCTCTGAAAAGACTTTTCACAATTTAAAAAAAAATAAACAAAGAAATAACATTCTTTTTTGCTGCAGTGCATTTCACACTTCCAGGCTGATCTACAGTCCAAATGTCACAATGCCAAGATAATTCCAAATGTGTAAACCTGCTAAATCTGCAGGGGGTTGAATACTACTTGTAGGCACTGTATATATATATATATATATATATATATATATGTATATATATATATATATACATATATTGCACAGATAGGAGAAAAGCCGGCAATTCAGCAGCCGCGTAGTGTAAAATCATATCAGGAGCCGCATAGTGTAAAATCATACCAGGAGCCGACAGCATAGAGTAGATGTATTACATACAGTAAATGCAATTAGAACATATGGATGTCAATGACAAATACAGTTAGTAAAGTATGTGCAGCTTACTGTACATGTATTTAATTAATAAAGGATTACTTTTCTGAAAAAAATTGCGTGGGCTCCCGCATAATTTTCTTAACCAGCAAAGGGAATGCCTACGGTTGGGGGCAGATATTTATAGCCTGGGAAGGGGGTAATACCCATGGAGCTTCCCTGGCTATTACTATCAGCTCACGGTTGTATACGTAGCCTTTACTGGCTATTGAAATAGGGGACCCTTTTGACCTATCTGCTGGTCATTGACCGCTCCTGCCAGAGATTCAGCTACACCCTGTCAACAGAGCAGCGGTTTCTCATTCTGTTGACAGGGCGGGACTACTGCTGTCATGCTGATTGACAGCAAGATTCCGCCAATTAGGCAGTGGAGAACAGGTTGTCAATTAGCATGACACCAGTACTAGACGAATGGTGGGAAACCTATTTTTGCGATGAGCTATTTGGATATTTATGACATAATTCAGGGGCCGTACTAAATTATCAACTTAAAAATGATCATGGTATATTTGGTTGAATAATAAATTAGCTCACCCCTAATGTGACAGCTGGAACTGCTTCTCTTTAGTGCAGCTGTGATGTTAGTTGGCAGTGATGATGTTGCTACTTGCAACTGCTTTTCCAGCTTTGCGTCAGTCTGGAGTGCAGGTGACTCTTTCTGATAAGTTTTGTAAAGAACTCACAGCAGTAAGTTGTTTCAAACACTCATGTATATTACACTTCTTATGTCCTTACAGTGGGAAAGTCATCACTGATCAAATGGGAATGGTGCTTATACGTCACATTGGAGACACTGGGGCAGGAGCATATACATCAAATAGGAGATAGTGGGGCTGGAGCATATACATCACAGGAGACAACACTGGAGCTGGAGTATATACAGTTAGGTTCAGAAATATTTAGACAATGACACGAGTTTTGGCATTTTAGCTGTATACCAAAACATATTCAAGATACAGTAATATGATCAATATTGACTTAACGTGCATACTCTCAGCTTTAATTATTCACACCCTAATTGGAGTAAGGATTTAGAGATTAGAAATCTTTAAAATGTAACTGCCTCTTTTTTAAAGGAACCAAAAGTAATTGGACAATTATCTCAAAAGCTCTTTAATGGGTTGCATGGGCTATTCCCTTGTTAAGCCAATATTAATTAAGTAGGTAAAATAGGTAAAAGGCCTGGAGCTAATTCCAGGTGTGGGATTTGTATTTGGAAGCAGTTGCTATGACCCCACATCATGAGGTCCAAAAAGCTCTCAATGGAAGAGAAACAGATCATCATTGGGCTGCAGAAAAAATAAATCCTTCAGACAGATAGCAGTAATGTTAGGTATGCCAAATAAACAGATTGGTACATTCTGCAAAAGCAAAGAGTGTACTTGTGGCCTTGTGGACTCCAAAAGGCCTGGACATTCACAGAAGACACCAGTGGCGGATGATCACATAATCCTTTCCATGGTAAAAAAGAACCCCTTCACAACAAGAACACTCTCTAGCAAGTATGGTAGGTGTTTAAGCATGTACGTCTGCAATAAAGAGAAGACATCATGAGAGTAAATACAGAGGGTTCACCACCAGGTGCAAACCATTAATCAGCCCTAAAAATAGAAAGGTCAGATTAAATTTTACCAAAAAAATCTAAAGATGCCAGCCCAGTTCTGGAAAAGCATTGAATAAAATGAGCCTAAGATCAACCTGTACCAGAATGATGGGAGGAAGAAAGTATGGAGAATGCTTGGAACAGCTCATGATTCAAAGCACACCACATCCTCTGTAATACATGGTGGAGGCAGTGTGATGGCATGACCATGCATGGCTTCCAATGGCACTGGGTCACTATTATTGTTTATTGATGATGTGACTGGAGACAGAAGCAGCTGGATGAATTCTGAAGTGTACAGGAATACTTTCTGCTCAGATTCAACCAAATGTAGCAAGGTTGATAGGACGTCGCTTCACAGTACACATAGACAATGACCCAAAACATACTACAAAAGCAACCCAGGAGTTTTTTAAAGTAAAGAAGTGGAATATGCTGCAATGGCTGAGTCAATCACCGGATCTCAATCACATCAAGCATATATTTCACATGCTTAAGACAAAACTTAACGCAAAGAGACCCACAAACAAACAACAACTAAAATCAGGTTTAAAGGCCTGGAAATGTATATAAAGGAGGAAACCCATGGTTTGGTGACGTTTATGACTTCCACACTTCAGGCAGTTATTGTCTACAAAGTATGACAAATGAACATTTCATTTATGGTAAAGTTAATTTGTCCAATTACTTTTGAGCCCCCGAAATGAAGAGGTATTGTAGAAAAATGGTTGTAATTCCCCAACGTTTTCACAGGATATTTTTATTCTACCTCTTTAATTAAACCGGTAAGTATACACTTCAATTGCATCCCAGTTGTTTAATTTTAAATAAAAAATAGTGGCATACAGAGCCCAAATCTTGAAAATTTGGTCACTGTTCAAATATTTCTGGCCCTAACTGTACATTACATAAGAGACCCTGGAGCTGGAGTATATACAGTGGGGAAAGTACAGGTGCATTTCACAAAATTAGAATATCATCAAAAAAGTTAATTTATTTCAGTTCTTCACTACAAAAAGTGAAACTCGTATATTAGATCATTACAAACAGAGTGATCTATTTCAAGTGTATATTTCTGCTAATGTTGATTATGACTTACAGCCAATGAAAATCTAAAAGTCATTTTCTCATTAATTAGAATACTTTATGACACCAGCTTGAAAAAATGATTTTAAAATCCGAAATGTTGTCCTACTGAAATGTGTAATCAGTAAATGCACTCAATACTTGGTCGGGGGTCCTTTGGCATCAATTACTGCATCAATGCGGCGTGGCATGGAGGCGATCAGCCTGTGGCACTGCTGAGGTGTTATGGAAGCCCAGGTTGCTTTGATAGCAGCATTCAGCTCGTCTGCATTGTGGGGTCTGGTGTCTCATCTTCCTCTTTACAATACCCCACAGATTCTCTATGGGATTAAGGTCAGGTGAGTTTGCTGGCCAATCAAGCGCAGTGATACTGTTGTGTGGCGGGAGCGGTCTGTGACCACTCCTGGCACTTAGTGCCGAGTGTCAGCTGTCTGAATCAGCTGACACCCGGCTGCGATCGCCCACACACCACCTGTGTGTGCGGGTGATCGTGCAGACAAAATAATCGTCCGTGGTCAAATAGGCCCAGGGCACATGGATGGATTATTAGTAAGGATGAGTGAATAGCTTTGAATAACTCCTTATCCGAATAGCTATAGCACTTACCGAATAGCTGCATTGGGAACCCGCATACCTGTAGCGCTCCTGATAATCAGCGGTTCAGCGCCGCAGCGGCTTGTGTCGCTGCTGTGTGACAGTCACAACGCATGCGTTGAGAGGTTGTTTGTTGGGCTGATTATCGGGAGTGCTCCAGGTATCCGGATTACCGATGCAGCTATTTGGTAAGCGCTCTAGCTATTCGGATAAGGAAGGCTTGAAAAAGGTTCACAATTTTTTGGACCGAAACGTCGCCAGATGGGGCAATTAAACTGCACATGATTTGATCCTATTATGGTGTGCTGCCTCCATTTTTGTGGATATATTCAATAGGTTTGGTACATACCTGGGAAGTTTTCCACCCTTTGGTTGTTTTTGTGCTGCTTTTTATTTTCTTTTTTTTCTATTTGGATAAGGAGTTATCTGAAGCTATTCACTCATCCCTAGTTATTACGTCCGATGTCAGAAAGGGGCTAAAGTCAAGAGCAACCTACTAACTGTCAAATCCAAGTGATAGTATTCTGTCCTCCTACTCCTGGACCTATCATCTGTCTTCGACGCAGTGGACCATTCCCTCTTACTACAGATTCTTTAATCTCTTGAAATCACAGAATTGGCCCTATCTTGGATCTCCTCTTACCTAACAGCTATCAATATCACCTCTATGCTGATGACACATAGATCTATTTATCTGGACCCGATATCACCTTACTAACAAGAATCCCACAATGTCAGTCCACTATTTCATTTTTCTTCGCTGCTAGATTTCTAAAACTTAACATGGATAAAACAGAATTCACCATCTTTCCACCATCTCATTCAACCCCCTCAACTGATCCATCCATCAAAGTCAATGGCTGCTCACTCTCCCCAGTACTACAAGCTCGCTGCCTCGGGGTAACCGTTGACTCTGATCTCTCCTTCAAACCACACATCCAAGCCCTTTCCACTTCCTGCCAATTCCAAGTAAAAAATATCTCCTGGATCCGCACATTCCTCAACCAAGAATCTACAAAAGTACTAGTGCTTGCCCTCATAATCTCCCACCTCTACTGCAACCTCCTGCTTTGTGACCTCCCCTCTAAAGGTACCTTCACACTGAGCGACTTTAGAACTATAACGATAGCGATCCGTGACGTTGCAGCGTCCTGGATAGCGATATTGTTGTGTTTGACACGCAGCAGCGATCAGGATCCTGCTGTGAGATCGCTGGTCGGAGCTAGAAGGCCAGAACTTTATTTCGTCGCTGGATCACCCGCTGACATCGCTGAATCGGCGTGTGTGACGCCGATTCAGCGATGTCTTCACTGGTAACCAGGGTAAACATCGGGTTACTAAGCGCAGGGCCGCGCTTAGTAGCCCGATATTTTCCCTGGTTACCTTAAAAAAAACAAACACTACATACTTACATTCCGGTGTCTGTCGCGTCCCTCGCAGTCAGCTTCCCGCACTGACTGTGAGCGCCGGCCGTAAAGCACAGCGGTGACGTCACCGCTGTGCTCTGCTTTACGGCCGGCCCTCACAGTCAGTGCGGGAAGCTGACTGCGAGGGACGCGACAGACACCGGAATGTAAGTATGTAGTGTTTTTTTTTTTTTTTTTTAGGTAACTAGGGTAAATATCGGGTTACTAAGCACGGCCCTGCGCTTAGTAACCCGATGTTTACCCTGGTTACCCGGGGACCTCGGCATCGTTGGTCGCTGGAGAGCTGTCTGCGTGACAGCTCTCCAGCGACCACACAGCGACGCTGCAGCGATCGGCATCGTTGTCTATATCGCTGAAGCATCGCTTAATGTGACGGTACCTTATCACTCTCGCACCCCTCCAATCTAGCCTATAATCCGCTGCCAGACTAATCCTCTTGTCAATCCATTCACTGGCTCCCCATTGCCCAGAGACTCCAGTTCAAAACCCTGACCATGACATAAAAAGCCATCCACAACCTGTCTCCACTATACATCTGTGACTTAGTCTCCAAACACTAACCTGCACACAACCTCCGACTTTCACAAAATCTCCTTCTCTACTCCCCTCTAATCTCTTCTTCCCACAATCACATCCAAGATTTTTCATGTGCATCCCCCCTACGTTTGAACTCACTATGCCAACATATCAGACTCTCACCTACCATGGAAACCTTCAAAAGGAACCTGAAGACCCACCTCTTCCAACAAGCCTTCAACCTGCAGTGACACTCGTTCCACCAAACTGCTGCATGACTAGATATACCCTCACCTAATGTATCCTCACCCATCCCTTGTAGACTGTGAGCCCTCATAGGCAGGGTCCTCTCTCCTCCTGTACCAGTTGGTGACTCGTTTTGAGCCAGATTACTGTACTTGTTTTTTATTATGTATACCCCTCCTCACATGGAATAAATGCCGCTATAATAATAACAAATAACAATAATAATAACTGTAGCAAAATACTGTTTGTAAGATATAAAAAAATACAAAGGTCAACAAAACTAAATGCAAATTGTCTCTTATAATTTGTTTTGCCTTTAGAGCCAATATCTCAAACTTCACAGTATTAGCTATTATACTGCCAAGTCCTCCTTTGAAGTCAGAGTACCGTAATTTGGAAATGTGATTTTGGATGTCATAATAAAATAACAAATAACTTTTTCTAGGCGCTTCTCAGCTTCTCCGGGAGACTGCATGGTATGACCCAATCCAGCCATCTCAGCGGCTACAGGACTCTGCTCGATGGGGCACATTTATATGGAGCGATCAGCCTGTTCTTGGTAAAGAGTATGGTAAGTAAAAATAAGATGTGGAAAAAAGCAACATATTGTACTCTACATGTCAAAGAGAAGTTGTTAACCCCTTCATGACCCAGCCTATTTTGACCTTAAAGACCTTGCCATTTTTTGCAATTCTGACCAGTGTCCCTTTATGAGGTAATAACTCGGGAACGCTTCAACGGATCCTAGCGATTCTGAGATTGTTTTCTCGTGACATATTGGGCTTCATGTTAGTGGTAAATTTAGGTCAATAAATTCTGTGTTTATTTGTGATAAAAACGGAAATTTGGTGAAAAATTTGAAAATTTTGCAATTTTCACATTTTGAATTTTTATTTTGTTAAACCAGAGAGTTATGTGACACAAAATAGTTAATAAATAACATTTCCCACATGTCTAATTTACATCAGCACAATTTTGGAAACAAAATTTTTTTTTGCTAGGAACTTATAAGGGTAAAAATTTGACCAGCGATTTCTCATTTTTACAACGAAATTTACAAAACCATTTTTTTAGGGACCACCTCACATTTGAAGTCAGTTTGAGGGGTCTATATGGCTGAAAATACCCAAAAGTGACACCATTCTAAAAACTGCACCCCTCAAGGTGCACAAAACCACATTCCAGAAGTTTATTAACCCTTCAGGTGCTTCACAGCAGCAGAAGCAACATGGAAGGAAAAAATGAACATTTAACTTTTTAGTCACAAAAATTATCTTTGAGCAACAATTTTTTTTATTTTCCCAA
This sequence comes from Ranitomeya imitator, assembly GCF_032444005.1. Lineage (NCBI taxonomy): Eukaryota > Metazoa > Chordata > Amphibia > Anura > Dendrobatidae > Ranitomeya > Ranitomeya imitator. The sequence continues at coordinate 857,506,740 of NC_091282.1, read as the reverse complement.
TGGTAAAAGGAGAAACTGAACCACTAAAGTTGTTGTCCAATCTGTCCTGAGTACGCTGATACCTCATATGTAGGGGTAAACCACTGTTTGGGCGCACGGCAGGGCTTGGAAGGGAAGGAGCGCCATTTGACTTTTTGAATGAAAAATTGGCTGCACTCTTTAGCGGACACCATGTCACATTTGGAGAGCCCCCGTGTGCCTAAAAATTGGAGCTCCCCCACAAGTGACCCCATTTTGGAAACTAGATGCCCCAAGGAACTTATCTAGATGCATAGTGAGCACTTTAAACCCCCAGGTGCTTCACAAATTGATCCGTAAAAATGAAAAAGTACTTTTTTTTCACAAAAAAATTCTTTTAGCCTCAATTTTTTCATTTTCACATGGGCAACAGGAAAAAATGGATCCTAAAATTTGTTGGGCAATTTCTCCTGAGTACACCAATACCTCACATGTGGGGGTAAACCACTGTTTGGGCACATGGTAAGGCTCGGGAGGGAAGGAACGCCATTTGACTGAAAAATTATCTCCATCGTTAGCGGACACCATGTCGCGTTTGGAGAGACCCTGTGTGCCTAAACATTGGAGCTCCCCCACAAGTGACCCCATTTTGGAAACTGGACCCCCCAAGGAACTTATCTAGATGCCTAGTGAGCACTTTAAACCCTCAGGTGCTTCACAAATTGATCCGTAAAAATGAAAAAGTACTTTTTTTTTCACAAAAAAATTTATTTTCGCCTCAATTTTTTCATTTTCACATGGGCAATAGGATTAAATAGATCCTAAAATTTGTTGGGCAATTTCTCCCGAGTACGCCGATACCTCATATGTGGGGGTAAACCACTGTTTGGGCACACGGCAGGGCTCGGAAGGGAAGGCGCGCCTTTTGACTTTTTGAATGGAAAATTAGCTCCAATTGTTAGCGGACACCATGTCGCGTTTGGAGAGCCCCGGTGTGCCTATGCATTGGAGCTCCCCCACAAATGACCCCATTTTGGAAACTAGACCCCCCAAGGAACTTATCTAGATACATACTGAGCACTTTAAACCCCCAGGTGCTTCACAGAAGTTTATAACGCAGAGCCATGAAAATAAAAAATAATTTTTCTTTCCTCAAAAATGATTTTTTAGCCTGCAATTTCCTATTTTGCCAACGGTAATAGGAGAAATTGGACCACAAATTTTGTTGACCAGTTTGTTCTGAGTACGCAGATACCCCATATGTGGGGGTAAACCACTGTTTGGGCGCACGGCAGGGCTCAGAAGGGAAGGCACGCCATTTGGCTTTTTAAATGGAAAATTAGTTCCAATCATTAGCGGACACCATGTCGTGTTTGGAGAGCCCCTGTGTGCCTAAACATTGGAGATCCCCCACAAATGACCCCATGTTGGAAACTAGACCCCCAAAAGAACTAATCTAGACGTGTGGTGAGCACTTTGAACCCTCAAGTGCTTCACAGAAGTTTATAACGCAGAGCCATGAAAATAAAAAAAAAAATTTCTTTTCTCAAAAATGATATTTTAGCCCGCAATTTTTTATTTTCCCAAGGGTAACAGGAGAAATTTGACCCCAAAAGTTGTTTTCCAGTTTCTCCTGAGTACGCTGATACCCCATATGTGGGGGTAAACCACTGTTTGGGCACATGCTGGGGCTCGGAAGTGAAGTAGTGACGTTTTGAAATGCAGACTTTGATGGAATGCTCTGCGGGCGTCACGTTGCGTTTGCAGAGCCCCTGATGTGGCTGAACAGTAGAAACCCCCCACAAGTGACCCCATTTTGGAAACAAGACCCCGAAAGGAACTTATCTAGATGTGAGGTGAGCACTTTGAACCCCCAAGTGCTTCACAGAAGTTTATAACACAGAGCAGTGAAAATAATAAATACGTTTTCTTTCCTCAAAAATAATTTTTTAGCCCAGAATTTTTAAATTTTCCCAAGGGTAACAGGAGAAATTTGACCCCAATATTTGTTGTCCAGTTTCTCCTGAGTGTGGTGATACCCCATATGTGGGGGTAAACTACTGTTTGGGCACATGCCGGGGCTCGGAAGTGAAGTAGTGACGTTTTGAAATGCAGACTTTGATGGAATGCTCTATGGGCGTCACGTTGCGTTTGCAGAGCCCCTGATGTGGCTAAACAGTAGAAACCCCCCACAAGTGACCCTATTTTGGAAACTAGACCCCGAAAGGAACTTATCTAGATATGTGGTGAGCACTTTCAACACCCAAGTGCTTCACAGAAGTTTATAACGCAGAGCCGTGAAAATAATAAATACGTTTTCTTTCCTCAAAAATAATTTTTTAGCCCAGAATTTTTTATTTTCCCAAGGGTTACAGGAGAAATTGGACCCCAAAAGTTGTTGTCCAGTTTCTCCTGAGTACGCTGATACCCGATGTGTGGGGGTAAACCACTGTTTGGGCACACGTCGGGGCTCAGAAGGGAAGTAGTGACTTTTGAAATGCAGACTTTGATGGAATGGTCTGCGGACATCACGTTGCGTTTGCAGAGCCCCTGGTGTGCCTAAACAGTAGAAACCCCCTACAAGTGACCCCATTTTGTAAACGAGACCCCCCAAGGAACTTATCTAGATATGTGGTGAGCACTTTGAACCCCCAAATGCTTCACAGACGTTTACAACGCAGAGCCGTGAAAATAAAAAATCATTTTTCTTTCCTCAAAAATGATGTTTTAGCAAGCAATTTTTTATTTTCTCAAGGGTAACAGGAGAAATTGGACCCCAGTAATTGTTGCGCAGTTTGTCCTGAGTATGCTGGTACCCCATATGTGGGGGTAAACCACTGTTTGGGCACACGTCGGGGCTCGAAGTGAGGGAGCACCATTTGACTTTTTGAATACAAGATTGGCTGGAATCAATGGTGGCGCCATGTTGCGTTTGGAGACCCCCTGATGTGCCTAAACAGTGGAAACCCCTCAATTCTAACTCCAACACACCCCTTACCCTTTTCCCAACTGTAGCCGTAACCCTAATCACAACCCTAACCCCAAAACACCCCTAACCCTAACCACAACCCTAATTCCAACCCTAACCCTAAGGCTATGTGCCCACGTTGCGGATTCGTGTGAGATTTTTCAGCACCATTTTTGAAAAATCCGCGGGTAAAAGGCACTGCGTTTTACCTGCGGATTTACCGCGGATTTCCAGTGTTTTTTGTGCGGATTTCACCTGCGGATTCCTATTGAGGAACAGGTGTAAAACGCTGCGGAATCCGCACAAAGAATTGACATGCTGCGGAAAATACAACGCAGCGTTTCCGCGCGGTATTTTCCACACCATGGGCACAGCGGATTTGGTTTTTCATATGTTTACATGGTACTGTAAACCTGATGGAACACTGCTGCGAATCCGCAGCGGCCAATCCGCAGCCAAATCCGCACTGTGTGCACATAGCCTAATTCTAAAGGTATGTGCACACGCTGCGGAAAACGCTGCGGATCCGCAGCAGTTTCCCATGAGTTTACAGTTCAATGTAAACCTATGGGAAACAAAAATCGCTGTACATATGCTGCAGAAAAACTGCACGGAAATGCAGGGGTTTACATTCCGCAGCATGTCACTTCTTTCTGCGGATTCCGCAGCGGTTTTACAACTGCTCCAATAGAAAATCGCAGTTGTAAAACCGCAGTGAAATGCGCAGAAAAACCGCGGTAAATCCGCGATAAATCCACAGCGGTTTAGCACTGCGGATTTATGAAATCCGCTGCGGAAAAATCCGCAGAGGACCAGAATACGTGTGCACATTCCTAACCCTACCCCTACCCCTACCTCTAACCCTAACCCTACCCCTAACCCTACCCTTAACCCTACCCCTAACCCTAACCCTACCCCTAACCCTAACTTTACCCCTAACCCTACCCCTAACCCTAACCCTACCCCTAACCCTAACCCTAGTTCTAACTCCAACCTTAGTGGGGGAAAAAAAAAATTATTTTATTATTGTCCCTACCTATGGGGGTGACAAAGGGGGGGTCATTTACTGTTTTGTTTTTTTATTTTGATCACTGTGAGGTTTTATCACAGTGATCAAAATTCACTCTGGAACGAATCTGCCGGCCGGCAGATTCGGCGGGCGCACTGCGCATGCGCCCGCCATTTTGGAAGATGGCGGCGCCCAGGAAAGAAGACGGACGGACCCCGGGAGGCTCGGTAAGTATAAGGGGGGGGGGATCAGGGCACGGGGGGGGGGGCGTCGGAGCACGGGGAGGAGGGATCGGAGCATGGGGGGGTGGATCGGTGTGCAGGCGGGTGGATCGGTGTGCGGGTGGGTGGATCGGTGTGCGGGGGGGTGGATCGGTGTGCGGGGGGGTGGATCGGTGTGCAGGGGGGTGGGATTGGAGCACGGGGGGTGGGATTGGAGCATGGGGGGAGCAGACAGGAGGACGGGGGAGCGGAGCACAGGACGGAGGGGAGCGGACCACAGATCGGGGGGCTGGGGGGGGGGCGATCGGTGGGGTGGGGTGGGGGCACATTAGTGTTTCCAGCCATGGCCGATGATATTGCAGCATCGGCCATGGCTGGATTGTAATATTTCACCAGTTTTTTAGGTGAAATATTACAAATCGCTCTGATTGGCAGTTTCACTTTCAACAGCCAATCAGAGCGATCGTAGCCACGGGGGGGTGAAGCCACCCCCCTGGGCTAAAGTACAACTCCTCCTGTCCCTGCACGCCGGGTGAAATTACAGTTAACCCTTTCACCCGGCCTGCAGTAACACGATTCCGCCATGACGCATACGCTGCGTCATGGGTCGGAATGGCACCGACTTTCATGATGCAGCGTATGCGTCAAAGGTCAGGAAGGGGTTAATTGCTTTACAATCCACTAAACAATTAGTGTTTTAGTGTTTCTATCACCTCTAGTAGCTGTGAATCATAATTTTTTAATAAACTGCATGATATAAAAAATCAAAGAGATTATTTCTTTTTTTTCATCTACTACTTGTCATGTGGGAGGTGCTATTACTATGATTAGTCCCGCAGGCTGGGATGAAGCCATGTCTCCCAGGCATCTCCTTCATTCAGTGTGCTGACACCCAGAGCATGTGCAGTGCAAATATGAAGATGAGCCAAATACATCTTGCTTCATTGCGCATGCCTAGGAGATTTGGCTGTAGCTTGGTCTGTGTTATTGTTCAAAGGAATGGCAGCATCCATAGTCCAAACTCACCTCAGGCTGCGGTTTTCAGTCATTACGTCCACTGGGTAACCTCAAACCCAGCTCCAATCCACCAAATAACAATCATTCACTAATGATCCAGTTGAGAAATATATATTTTTTTATTTCAAAGCCATATCATAAATGATCATGGGAAACAAATACAGAGATATAAACCAAAAGGATTTCTCCAGTTGGGAAAATAACAAATATATGAGTAATGTAATGAAGGAAGAAAAAAAAAAACAAATAGGGGCAACCAATTATATATCAATTAAATCTGTTTTTTTTTCTGGGCTTACTATGTCTTAAGGTATATGCATTATTTAGTGTTTATTCATTATTGACTTGCATTGTTATGGAATTTGCATATTCATTCAGCATATTATTAGCAATCTAGCCTCTTATGCATTTTTTGCCAATACATTTTTTGCCAATACTCTGATATCATATATTAACCCCTTCCCGACCCATGACGCCACGTAGGCGTCATGAAAGTCGGTGCCATTCCGACCCATGACGCCTATGTGGCGTCATGGAAAGATCGCGTCCCTGCAGGCCGGGTGAAAGGGTTAACTCCCATTTCACCCGATCTGCAGGGACAGGGGGAGTGGTAGTTTAGCCCAGGGGGGGTGGCTTCACCCCCTCGTGGCTACGATCGCTCTGATTGGCTGTTGAAAGTGAAACTGCCAATCAGAGCGATTTGTAATATTTCACCTATTATAACGGGTGAAATATTACAATCCAGCCATGGCCGATGCTGAAATATCATCGGCCATGGCTGGAAATACTAATGTGCCCCCACCCCACCCCACCGATCGCCCCCCCAGCCCCCCGATCTGGCCGGTACACTGCTCCGGCTCCCCTCCGTCCAGTGCTCCGCTCCCCCCGTGCTCTTGTCCGCTCCCCCCGTGCTCCAATCACCCCCCCGTGCTCCGATCACCCCCCCTGCACTCCGATCCACCCCCCCCGGTGCTCCGATCCACCCCCCGTGCTCCGTTCCAGCCCCCCGTGCTCCGTTCCACGCCCCCCGTTCTCCATTCCACCCCTCCCGCGCTCCGATCCCCCCCCCGTGGTCCCCCCCACCTCATCATACTTACCGATCCAGCCGGGGTCCCGTCCGTCTTCTCCCTGGGCGCCGCCATCTTCCAAAATGGCGGGCGCATGCGCAGTGCACCCGCCGAATCTGCCGGCTGGCAGATTCGTTCCAAAGTGCATTTTGATCACTGAGATATAATCTATCTCAGTGATCAAAATAAAAAAAATAATAAATGACCCCCCCCCTTTGTCACCCCCATAGGTAGGGACAATAAAAAAATAAAGAAAATTTTTTTTTCCACTAATGTTAGAATAGGGTTAGGGTTAGGGGTAGGGTTAGGGTTAGGGGTAGGGTTAGGGCTAGGGGTAGGGTTAGGGCTAGGGTTAGGGTTAGGGCTAGGGGTAGGGTTAGGGGTAGGGTTAGGGTTAGGGCTAGAGTTAGGGCTAGGGGTAGGGTTAGGGTTAGGGGTAGGGTTAGGGGTAGGGGTAGGGTTAGGGCTAGGGTTAGGGCTAGGGTTAGGGTTTCGGTATGTGCACACGTATTCTGTTCCTCTGCGGATTTTTCCGCAGCGGATTTCATAAATCCGCAGTGCTAAACCGCTGCGGATTTATGGCGGATTTACCGCGTTTTTTTCTGCGCATTTCACTGCGGTTTTACAACTGCGATTTTCTATTGGAGCAGTTGTAAAACGGCTGCAGAATCCGCACAAAGAAGGGACATGCTGCGGAATGTAAACCGCTGCGTTTCCGTGCAGTTTTTCCGCAGCATGTGTACAGCGATTTTTGTTTCCCGTAGGTTTACATTGAACTGTAAACTCATGGGAAACTGCTGCGGATCCGCAGCGTTTTCCGCAGCGTGTGCACATACCTTTAGAATTAGGCTATGTGCACACTGTGCGGATTTGGCTGCGGATTGGCCGCTGCGGATTCGCAGCAGTGTTCCATCAGGTTTACAGTACCATGTAAACATATGAAAAACCAAATCCGCTGTGCCCATGGTGTGGAAAATACCGCGCGGAAACGCTGCGTTGTATTTTCCGCAGCATGTCAATTCTTTGTGCGGATTCCGCAGCGTTTTACACCTGTTCCTCAATAGGAATCCGCAGGTGAAGTCCGCACAAAAAACACTGAAAATCCGCGGAAAATCCGCAGGTAAAACGCAGTGCCTTTTACCCGTGGATTTTTCAAAAATGGTGCGGAAATATCTCACACGAATCCGCAACGTGGGCACATAGCCTTAGGGTTAGGGTTGGAATTAGGGTTGTGGTTAGGGGTGTGTTGTGGTTAGGGTTGTGGTTAGGGGTGTGTTGCGGTTAGGGTTGTGATTAGGATTATGGCTACAGTTGGGATTAGAGTTAGGGGTGTGTTGGGGTTAGTGTTGGAGGTAGAATTGAGGGGTTACCACTGTTTAGGCACATCAGGGGTCTCCAAACGCAACATGGCGCCACCATTGATTCCAGCCAATCTCGTATTCAAAAAGTCAAATGGTGCTCCCTCACTTCCGAGCCCTGACGTGTGCCCAAACAGTGGTTTACCCCCACATATGGGGTACCAGCATACTCAGGACAAACTGCGCAACAATTACTGGGGTCCAATTTCTCCTGTTACCCTTGTGAATCTAAAAAAATGCTTGCTAAAACATAATTTTTGAGGAAAGAAAAATGATTTTTTATTTTCACGGCTCTGCGTTGTAAACGTCTGTGAAGCACTTGGGGGTTCAAAGTGCTCACCACATATCTAGATAAGTTCCTTGGGGGGTCTAGTTTCTAAAATGGGGTCACTTGTGGGGGTTTCTACTGTTCAGGCACACCAGGGGCTCTGCAAACGCAACGTGATACCCGCAGACCATTCCATCAAAGTCTGCATTTCAAAAGTCACTACTTCCCTTCTGAGCCCCGACGTGTGCCCAAACAGTGGTTTACCCCCACTCATGGGGTATCAGCGTACTCAGGAGAAACTGGACAACAACTTTTGGGGTCCAATTTCTCCTGTAACCCTTAGGAAAATAAAAAATTCTGGGCTAAATAATTATTTTTGAGGAAAGAAAACATATTTATTATTTTCACGGCTCTGCATTATAAACTTCTATGAAGCACTTGGGGGTTCAAAGTGCTCACCACACATCTAGATAAGTTCCTTTCGGGGTCTAGTTTCCAAAATGGGGTCACTTGTGGGGGGTTTCTACTGTTTAGGCACATCAGGGGCTCTGCAAACGCAACGTGACGCCCGCAGAGCATTCCATCAAAGTCTGCATTTCAAAACGTCACTACTTCAATTCCAAGCCCCGGCATGTGCCCAAACAGTAGTTTACCCCCACATATGGGGTATCACCGTACTCAGGAGAAACTGGACAACAAATATTGGGGTCAAATTTCTCCTGTTACCCTTGGGAAAATAAAAAATTCTGGGCTAAATAATTATTTTTGAGGAAAGAAAACGTATTTATTATTTTCACGGCTCTGCATTATAAACTTCTATGAAGCGCTTGGGGGTTCAAAGTGCTCACCACACATCTAGATAAGTTCCTTTCGGGGTCTAGTTTCCAAAATGGGGTCACTTGTGGGGGGTTTCTACTGTTAAGCCACATCAGGGGCTCTGCAAACGCAACGTGACGCCCACAGAGCATTCCATCAAAGTCTGCATTTCAAAACGTCACTACTTCACTTCCGAGCCTCGGCATGTGCCCAAACAGTGGTTTACCCCCACATATGGGGTATCAGCGTACTCAGGAGAAACTGGACAACAACTTTTGGGGTCAAATTTCTCCTGTTACCCTTGGGAAAATAAAAAATTGCAGGCTAAAAGATCATTTTTTAGAAAATAATTTTTTTTTTTATTTTCATGGCTCTGCGTTATAAACTTCTGTGAAGCACTTGGGGGTTCAAAGTCCTCACCACACATCTAGATTAGTTCCTTTGGGGGTCTAGTTTCCAAAATGGTGTCATTTCTGGGGGATCTCCAATGTTTAAGCACACAGGGGCTCTCCAAACGTGACATGGTGTCCGCTAATGATTGGAGCTAATTTTCCATTTAAAAAGCCAAATTGCGTGCCATCCCTTCCGAGCCCTGCCGTGCGCCCAAACAGTGGTTTACCCCCACATATGGGGTATCAGCGTACTCAGGACAAACTGGACAACAGTATTTGGGGTCCAATTTCTCCCATTATCCTTGGCAAAATAGGAAATTCCAGGCTAAAAAATCATTTTTGAGGAAAGAAAAATTATTTTTTATTTTCATGGCTCTGCGTTATAAACTTCTGTGAAGCACCTGGGGGTTTAAAGTGCTCAATATGCATCTAGATAAGTTCCTTGGGGGGTCTAGTTTCCAAAATGGGGTCACTTGTGGGGGAGCTCCAATGTTTAGGCACACAGGGGCTCTCCAAACGCGACATGGTGTCCGCTAACAATTGGAGCTAATTTTCCATTCAAAAAGTCAAATGGCGCGCCTTCCCTTCCGAGCCCTGCCGTGTGCCCAAACAGTGGTTTACCCCCACATATGAGGTATCGGCGTACTCGGGAGAAATTGCCCAACAAATTTTATGATCGATTTTATCCTACTGCCCATGTGAAAATGCAAAAATTGAGGCGAAAAGAATTTTTTTGTGAAAAAAAAGTACTTTTTCATTTTTACAGATCAATTTGTGAAGCACCTGAGGGTTTAAAGTGCTCACTAGGCATCTAAATAAGTTCCTTGGGGGGTCTAGTTTCCAAAATGGGGTCACTTGTGGGGGAGCGCCAATGTTTAGGCACACAGGAGCTATCCAAACGCGACATGGTGTCCGCTAAAGAGTGGAGCCAATTTTTGATTCAAAAAGTCAAATGGCGCTCCTTCCCTTCCAAGCCCTGCTGTGCGCCCAAACAGTGGTTTACCCCCACATATGAGGTATCAGCGTACTCAGGACAAATTGGACAACAACTTTCGTGGTTCAGTTTCTCCTTTTACCATTGGGAAAATAAAAAAATTGTTGCTAAAAGATAATTTTTGTGACTAAAAAGTTAAATGTTCATTTTTTCCTTCCATGTTGCTTCTGCTGCTGTGAAGCACCTGAAGGGTTAATAAACTTCTTGAATGTGGTTTTGAGTACCTTGAGGGGTGCAGTTTTTAGAATGGTGTCACTTTTGGGTATTTTCAGCCATATAGACCCCTCAAACTGACTTCAAATGTGAGGTGGTCCCTAAAAAAAATGGTTTTGTAAATTTCGTTGTAAAAATGACAAATCGCTGGTCAAATTTTAACCCTTATAACTTCCTAACAAAAAAAAATTTTGTTTCCAAAATTGTGCTGATGTAAAGTAAACATGTGGGAAATGTTATTTATTAACTATTTTGTGTCACATATCTCTCTGGTTTAACAGAATAAAAATTCAAAATGTGAAAATTGCGAAATTTTCAAAATTTTCGCCAAATTTCCGTTTTTATCACAAATAAACGCAGAATTTATTGACCTAAATTTACCACTAACATGAAGCCCAATATGTCACGAAAAAACAATCTCAGAACCGCTAGGATCCGTTGAAGCGTTCCTGAGTTATTACCTCATAAAGGGACACTGGTCAGAATTGCAAAAAACGGCAAGGTCTTTAAGGTCAAAATACTGGCTATTAGGAGCAGTGCCTAGTAAAAAGGCTATAAAGGCACAGATGATTGGCCTCGGGGAGACCAAAACATCCAACACTGCGGAGACACCATCACGTGTTTCTCAACGCAGTGATTCCAGAACACTGCCCCCATCCCTTATGGGAAATATGCAGATGCATGTAAAGAAGCTGCGGAGACACCATCACGTGTTTCTCGACGCAAGCAGTGAATAGCCAGGCCTTTCCCCGGAAAGGAACAACCACGGGAAGGGCAGCATCCTATGAAAGAAAGCCACCTATGCCAAGCATGGTATCCATCCACAGACAGCTGTTTCGGGGTTTTGCCCCTCATCAGTGTGGAGTAGGAATCTGGCTATTAGGAGCAGTGCCTAGTAAAAAGGCTATAAAGGCACAGATGATTGGCCTCGGGGAGACCAAAACATCCAACACTGCGGAGACACCATCACGTGTTTCTCAACGCAGTGATTCCAGAACACTGCCCCCATCCCTTATGGGAAATATGCAGATGCATGTAAAGAAGCTGCGGAGACACCATCACGTGTTTCTCGACGCAAGCAGTGAATAGCCAGGCCTTTCCCCGGGAAGGAACAACCACGGGAAGGGCAGCATCCTATGAAAGAAAGCCACCTATGCCAAGCATGGTATCCATCCACAGACAGCTGTTTCGGGGTTTTTGCTGCCCTTCCCGTGGTTGTTCCTTCCCGGGGAAAGGCCTGGCTATTCACTGCTTGCGTCGAGAAACACGTAATGGTGTCTCCGCAGCTTCTTTACATGCATCTGCATATTTCCCATAAGGGATGGGGGCAGTGTCCTGGAATCACTGCGTTGAGAAACACGTGATGGTGTCTCCGCAGTGTTGGATGTTTTGGTCTCCCCGAGGCCAATCATCTGTGCCTTTATAGCCTTTTTACTAGGCACTGCTCCTAATAGCCAGATTCCTACTCCACACTGATGAGGGGCAAAACCCCAAAACAGCTGTCTGTGGATGGATACCATGCTTGGCATAGGTGGCTTTCTTTCATAGGATGCTGCCCTTCCCGTGGTTGTTCCTTCCCGGGGAAAGGCCTGGCTATTCACTGCTTGCGTCGAGAAACACGTGATGGTGTCTCCGCAGCTTCTTTACATGCATCTGCATATTTCCCATAAGGGATGGGGGCAGTGTTCTGGAATCACTGCGTTGAGAAACACGTGATGGTGTCTCCGCAGTGTTGGATGTTTTGGTCTCCCCGAGGCCAATCATCTGTGCCTTTATAGCCTTTTTACTAGGCACTGCTCCTAATAGCCAGATTCCTACTCCACACTGATGAGGGGCAAAACCCCGAAACAGCTGTCTGTGGATGGATACCATGCTTGGCATAGGTGGCTTTCTTTCATATGATGCTGCCCTTCCCGTGGTTGTTCCTTCCCGGGGAAAGGCCTGGCTATTCACTGCTTGCGTCGAGAAACACGTGATGGTGTCTCCGCAGCTTCTTTACATGCATCTGCATATTTCCCATAAGGGATGGGGGCAGTGTTCTGGAATCACTGCGTTGAGAAACACGTGATGGTGTCTCCGCAGTGTTGGATGTTTTGGTCTCCCCGAGGCCAATCATCTGTGCCTTTATAGCCTTTTTACTAGGCACTGCTCCTAATAGCCAGATTCCTACTCCACACTGATGAGGGGCAAAACCCCGAAACAGCTGTCTGTGGATGGATACCATGCTTGGCATAGGTGGCTTTCTTTCATAGGATGCTGCCCTTCCCGTGGTTGTTCCTTCCCGGGGAAAGGCCTGGCTATTCACTGCTTGCGTCGAGAAACACGTGATGGTGTCTCCGCAGCTTCTTTACATGCATCTGCATATTTCCCATAAGGGATGGGGGCAGTGTTCTGGAATCACTGCGTTGAGAAACACGTGATGGTGTCTCCGCAGTGTTGGATGTTTTGGTCTCCCCGAGGCCAATCATCTGTGCCTTTATAGCCTTTTTACTAGGCACTGCTCCTAATAGCCAGATTCCTACTCCACACTGATGAGGGGCAAAACCCCGAAACAGCTGTCTGTGGATGGATACCATGCTTGGCATAGGTGGCTTTCTTTCATAGGATGCTGCCCTTCCCGTGGTTGTTCCTTCCCGGGGAAAGGCCTGGCTATTCACTGCTTGTGTCGAGAAACACGTGATGGTGTCTCCGCAGCTTCTTTACATGCATCTGCATATTTCCCATAAGGGATGGGGGCAGTGTTCTGGAATCACTGCGTTGAGAAACACGTGATGGTGTCTCCGCAGTGTTGGATGTTTTGGTCTCCCCGAGGCCAATCATCTGTGCCTTTATAGCCTTTTTACTAGGCACTGCTCCTAATAGCCAGATTCCTACTCCACACTGATGAGGGGCAAAACCCCGAAACAGCTGTCTGTGGATGGATACCATGCTTGGCATAGGTGGCTTTCTTTCATGGGATGCTGCCCTTCCCGTGGTTGTTCCTTCCCGGGGAAAGGCCTGGCTATTCACTGCTTGCGTCGAGAAACACGTGATGGTGTCTCCGCAGCTTCTTTACATGCATCTGCATATTTCCCATAAGGGATGGGGGCAGTGTTCTGGAATCACTGCGTTGAGAAACACGTGATGGTGTCTCCGCAGTGTTGGATGTTTTGGTCTCCCCGAGGCCAATCATCTGTGCCTTTAAGGTCAAAATAGGCTGGGTCATGAAGGGGTTAACGTGTTTCATACATGATTCATAAGTATGTCATTACAAATACGGAGGATAGATTAGGAGGGTTTTGCCTCTCATATCAGGAATTTTGTGTCCTTGTTATGGATCATGTTCCATCATTGTTGCCTGATGCTTGTCTTTTAGTCTGACCTCTCCCCACCATTATGCATTCATTTATTTATTTATAAACATTATTTTCTTAATTGATAATTGTTTGCCCCTATTTGTTCTTTTTTTCCTTCCTTGGGTACATTACTTATATTTTTTGTTATTTTCCCAACTAAAATAATCTTTTTGGTTTCATATATTGTTAGTCTAGGATTTTTATCTGTTGATAGTGATTTTCATAGGTTGGTAAATACATAGATATATTGCAAATATTCACCGCAAAATGCCCAATAACAAGTCCATGACTAGCACACAAGACACAGCAAAGGTTGAACCTTTTTTTAGATACTACAGTATCATATAGTTTATTGAAAAGCATGATATACAGCTAATAAATAGCAGATAGATGTAGATTGTAAACCAACTGACAGGTTTCCTTTATAGTGAATCTGTCAGCAGGATTTTGCTAAGTAAACTACAGGCACTGTCAGGCTGGAGCTGTTATACTCAGGTACGGACTGGGGCTGAAATTCAGCCCTGGTATTTGAAATCACACAGGCCCATCCCCAAGAACCAGATGGGATATATTACTAAAATTGATGGAGGAAAGGAAGATTTACTACAAGACCAATATTTCTAATGATACCTGCTAAGTGACGGAGTCAGCGACTTTGTGCTCCATTACAACTCTTAACAGTATGGGTGTCTTGAGAACACCGATTCTGTTAACAACGTAGCAGACAAGGCAGTCCGCGACCAGACAGGCCCTTCTGGTATTTGCCAGAATTGCCAGATGGCCAGTCCGGCCCTGGTTATACTGATTAAAATTATACCTGGGGTGAAGAAATCCGTCTTGTGGTTCTTGTATAATCTTGTGTGATGGTGTGATATGTTATGTGGGTATCATTTTGTGTATATTTATACTTTACTGATTTTCATAGTGTTCTCTTGTTGCCCTGCATCATTCTGTGTATTCTCCATATTGTCTAGAGTCTCAATTACCTTCCAAAAGGCTGATAATTGGATTAGCTCACTTACTGTCTGCAGCCTGACTGAATCTATGCCTCTTGATGACCCCCTGTAGTGCCTTAATCCCTGAGGCACCTTTGTCAGGTCTGGGAGGCCTGAAAACCATCCCAACCTGTCTGACTACCCCTGGACATAAGGATGATGAGGAACATTTTTGTGCTTCGGGGCAGCAGGTCTTTCCTTGGTTCCTCTGGCTTAGAGCAGGAAGATAAGAACCTGCCTACAGTCCCGCCCCGGAGCACAGGCATATCAGTAACTGAAAACTTCACACACTGATTACAAAAGAAGGATTTCTACACCCCAAGTATCATTTTAATCAGTGTAACAGTGGCAACCTGACAGTGTCTGTAGTTTATTTAGCAAAATTCTGCTGACAGGTTCGCTTTAAGATTTCCTGCATAGAAACAAGAAGACAATAAGAACTTGGTAGACACAGTTTTTGCTTATTTTTAATGAGTACTGTAACGAAAAAATGTAAATGAAAAGTTCTAGCTGTCCTGGAAAAATATAATGTTGGGCTATAGCTAGACGTAGTTCTACATTTTCAGTATACTACAGATTTTGTATATTCATAAGGCACTCTCATTTAATGAAACACTTGAAATAACTATTAGGTTTTTTACAATTGATCTGGAAAATGATACATTTTAGTAAATCTATGTTTGCATGTACAACTGGAAATTAACATTATGATTATTTAGACATATTGTACTGACACATGTACGCTGTAAAAATGAAAGACATTTAGGGGTCAATTCATCAAGCCTTTTTTGCCAGAAAACTTGTGTAGCAAAGTAAAAGAAAACTTTAGGCAATGAGTAGTTTTTTTTGCATCGTTTTGCTGTTTTTATGCTAGCTTATCTAACATTTTGAAAAGTGGCTGGTGCTTAGTAGAAGGGGGTTACAAACCCGAGTCTTAAAGGGAACCTGTCACCCCCAAAATCGAAGGTGAGCTAAGCCCACAGGCATCAGGGGCTTATCTATATTCTGTAATGATGTAGATAAGCCCCCGATGTATCCTGAAAGATGAGAAAAAAAGGTTATATTATACTCACCTGCGTGGGCGGTCCAATCTGATGGGCGTCGCGGTCCGGGGCCTCCCATCTTCATAGGATGACGTCCTCTTCTTGTATTCACGCTGCAGCTCCGGCGCAGGCTTACTTTGTCTGCCCTGTTGAGGGCAGAGAAAAGTACTGCAGTGCGCAGGCGCCGGGCCTCTCTGACCTTTCCCGGTGCCTGCGCGCTGCAGTACTTTGCTCTGTCCTCAACAGGGCAGACAAAGTATGCCTGCACCGGAGCCACAGCGTGAAGACAAGAAGAGGGCGTCATCCTATGAAGATGGGAGGCCCCGGACTGGACCGCGACGCCCATCGGACCGGACCGCAGCGGGACCGCCCCTGGGTGAGTATAATCTAACCTCTTTTTCTCATCTTTCAGGATACATCGGGGGCTTATCTACAGCATTCCAGAATGCGGTAGATAAGCCCCTGATGCCGGTGGGCTTAGCTCATTTTCGATTTTGGGGGTGACAGGTTCCCTTTAACAAATTCTCTCCATAGTCAAGTCTGGCATTTTGTTTTCCAGTCTTGATCTAAGATGCTACAGTAATATGCGCTAAATTCATTAGTGTGTCTGAATAAATGGTACATTCGTCAGCTGCCGTGCAACAGAGAAAGAGTCTTTCAGTGGATTAGATTTCTGTTATAATTTAAGTCACTTTTGTGGTGTTAAATAATGATGAATTGCCTGGTGAGATCTACCCATGTATACACTGGTTCAGGCAGCACGAATCAGATGGTCGGTTCCCTTTAAATGTTTAATTATCATGTATACTAATATATATATATGTGCATTATCCACCGACACTGATATCACATTGATACCCAGCATTCACGCCCTCCACCAGGTCATCGCTTATGCTATACAAGATCTTATTGGACTGTGTACTAAACCTGCACTTATTGAAACAATTTATTCTTGTGTTTTCCAGTTGTAAACAGACACAAGTTTGGCGTTCAGAAGTGATCCTGTCCGATCTATCATGTGTTCATCACTGTTACGTGTGTGTAAAACTACCTAAAACATTGTAACGCTGTTTGCAACATTATTTCTTTGGGTACAAATCTTAGGAAATTAGTTTCTCAGCACAGTTTGTACTGTTGAACATAAAATGGTTGCTAATGGATCTATAACTTGATCAAAATCCAAACACTCCTGGTTGCTTGCATCATCTTCTCAAATGGGTAAAATTGCAAAGTGCTTGGAAAAACAAGCAACTTTTAAATTTTTCTCTCAAAAAAATATTTTGTAATTATATAATTTACTGTTTTTTTTTGCCTAGGTTATCAGTGGCAGCGAGTTTCCCAGACCATGAGCACAGCGCTTAGAAGCTTATTGCTGTAAAGCTTGCAAGCGCTGCTCTAACTCTGGCTGGATCACTGGATTTTACCAGTTTCAGTGCCTTCCTGCCAGTCCGATGCTGAAGAGTTAAAGTTGTTTCTGCTTGCAGCATCAAAGAGCGTGCAGTTTGGGTCATCAATATAGCCATGCTGTTTTTCCAAAAAAGTCAGTACTCAAGCGTGAAGTGTCCCCAAGAAAGGAGGAAGACGGGAGGCAGAGGAGCAGTGAAAATATAACATCATCAGACAGTCCCTTTGGCATGTAGTCCTTACTACTAGCTAACTACTTATTTTTATCAACTCAATCAAAAAAATAAATATGTATCACAAATAATTATCTTATTCTTTAGGGAAAAAAATTGACCAACTACAGCTGAAAGTGGTTGTCCAGTTTCAGAATAAAAGTCTGCAACCACTCTGATATGACTGCAGACTACAAAATTGTGACAAGATTTGTCTGTATTCCTTGTGTGCACTGCATGTATGCGGATTACATCCTTACGGTAACGCAGCAACTAAACTCAACCAGGTTCTCTCAATAGAAAAAAATTGAGAAAGCGCAGTAATCTAGTTTGGACCTGACTAGCAACAGTCCGTATACTGCATTAAAAAAGTTATAAGGGAGACTAGGTCAATATATGGTCATTTTTTACTCCTTCTTGATGTATGACATAATAGTACTTCCTACAATGTGTGCAGGTATATGAAGCGGGCCCAGGAACTGAGCCTGCATCATAACTAGCTGATGATAGCTGTGTTATACAGCCATGGCATCTGCCTGGACTAGCAGTGTCCGTCTAAACAGATAGACAGCAGCATTTAAATGGACTGATTGCTGGTGCATGTGTACACCATCTCCCACCGACAATCTTTTTCCCTGCGATGTGACCACAGGGTGCCAATAGGTTGGTATAACACCCAGGAGCCTGGTTTCATCGGTCGTTTTCTCCCTATACTGCAATACTTTGATTCCAGGTTCAAGTCCCCTAGTATGACTAAAAAATGTTTTTAAAATTATTAAAAAAAGTATGTAAGTGTAAACCCCCTTTTACCATAAAAATAAAAAAATATATTTAGTATCACTGTTTCTGTAAAAGTCCAATCTGTAAAGAGAAAAATAATTAAAACGGCGAATTTGCCATTTTTAGGTCACTGCATCTTAAAAATTGACAAAAAATTATAAAAACTTACCCCAAAATAGTAATGTTTAACACTTCACCTTGCAGCTCCATCAAAGAAAAAAATAATGGCAACAGCAATCAAATTATTTTTACAGTCTCCAATTTTTTCAGCACTTAAATTAAAAACTGAAATTTAGTTTAGTATTGCAATAACTATACTGTCCTGGAAAATCATGTTATCAGGACATTTTTACTGCACAAAGAGCATTGCAAAATCGAAGCCAGAAAACAAAAACAGAATTGCATTTTTGTTCACCATAATGAGAATTTATTTTCCTGTTTTCCAGCACATTGTGTAGTAAAATTACTGATATCATTCAAAACTACAATTCATCCCACAAAACAGGCTGTCATATGGATATATACACGTAAAAAATATATATATACTGTATCACCTTTGGATGAAGGGGAGAAAAAAAACAAAAGGCAAAAACAGAAATTGGCTGTGGTGGGAAGGGGTTAAAACATTTTCCGTCCTAAACAGAAAAAGAATACTTCAAGGTTTCTTTTTTTATTTATTTTCTTAATAAATCAATGCATTAATGTAAGGATCCCTGTGTGGCCTATTTAAAAAAATGTTCTCATTCACTTTATGCAGTTAATAGCCCTCTGTGTCTGTACTGTTACATACTTAGGCAGTTAACTGGTTCATGCAGCTTTACATGAACACCCGAGCCTTACACTATGGCTGGTCCGAATAACTATAGCATTTGTTACCATCCACCTCTCGTGTCTCCCCTTTTCCTCATAGTTTGTAAGCTTGCGAGCAGGGCCCTCATTCCTCCTGGTATCTGTTTTGAACTGTATTCCTGTTATGCTGTAATGTCTATTGTCTGTGCAAGTCCCCTCTATAATTTGTAAAGCGCTGCGGAATATGTTGGCGCTATATAAATAAAAATTATTATTATATTATTAATATAAAAATCATTGTTTTTGTGTGGTTTTTTTAATGCTTTTCCTGTATCAGTATTTGACACTAATTTTCAGTCTGCCACCTGTGAGGGTGCATTTGAAGCGATGGCCGGGGGACCACCATGGTGCAGGAAGACTACTGTACACAAGATGAGGTGCAAACAACAAAGGGTAGATTTATTGGAAGGCAAGGAATGAAGTGGATGAGGAAGATGCAAACGGGTATGCAATAGCAAAAGATAATTTACAAGAGTTACATTCATTAGCTTGTCCGTAAAATAGCACGGTGCTCCAACTGTTACCTACTCAATATATGTCACACAAGTAAATGCCGTCAATAAACAAAGAATGATGCTACTCTATGTATAACCTCCCTGGTCTTTACTAAGCAGGCCTCACGGCTTCCGTGTTCTGACTATTGAAGCCTATACTAGGCCCTGACATGTGCACAAAACAGGAACAAACTCACAGTGATGTTGGGGACTCAGATCCAGTCCCGGGGGCCCCCAACAGTCTAGAACTGTGGTGTGCACGGCTTGCCGTCAGCTCCATGAAACGTGGTCTTCTCCTTGCTTCTGGGTCCTAGAGGTGCTCCTGGGAACTGTAAATCACTTTCTTGGTATCTTCGTGGCTCCTCAAACTAACACAGGACAGGCACCCTCGCTGCACCCGGAAAAGTCTTTCAAATCTCACAAGTCCACTCCGTTACTGGCTGGGGGTCCTCTCTTGCAGCTATCAACACAAAGTTCTCTCTGCAGCAGCCTCAGCTCACACCACCACCCTCTTACACATTCACACGTTGCGGATATGGTGAGGGTTGTTTTTTTGCCACACCTTTGTAGAAAAATCCTATTGTTCTTTGATGATATTTTACAGTGTGTTTCACATACAGTATGTTGCGGTTCTACTGCAGTTATGGCATTGCGATCCGCAATCCAACACAGATTTGTTTTTTATCGAAAGTCTCACGTGCTATAGACTTCAAAGCAAGTCTCATGCAACACATGCCCCAGCTCTAGATAAGCATATTACACGTCTGTGTGCAAATGAACTACACATAAACCAAAACAATGGGACAGTTCACGTGAACGTTTTTACACACAGACCCATGATCCGTATGTTGAGAAATAATATTTGCTGTCTGTGCCACCTTGATCCATTCTGCAGATCAGACTTGTCCATAATACATCAATGGGCACACAGAGAATGGATCACAAACAGGTTACCGTGTTATGTTTTTTTCACAGATACATTGCAGTTGTCAAAGGGAATCTGACAACTGATATATTCTGTCTAGTCTATAGGTAGCGTGTGTCAGACGCTGGCTGCATGATTTCAGCTTTACAAGATTAACTCTAAAATGCGGTGTCTGAGAGAAAAACATACTTTAATAGCTGGCAGGACTGAGCCGCACTGAAGACTAGTCTCTCCCTGCCGCCTGCCCTGGAGTCACAGGTCTCCTATACACACACAGATCAGGAGGGGAGAAGCCACCAGGGACCCACTTGTCCAAATTGTGTCCTCTTCAGCTCAGTCCCTGGCGGATATTACAGTACTGTATGTTCAGTCCAACATACCTGACTGAGATCGTGTAGCCAGTGCCCATGGGTCGGGCAGCATGTATCATATGTCAGGTTCTCTGTAAGATAGGAAACTGTATTTGGCCTATTATTATATTATAAAATGTTGATCTATAAAACCGATTCTATACAGAAGTAAAAAAAACGGCCATATTGTTAGTACATGGATGAAAATATGGATATGATTTTACATACACTCATCTGAACTCTGCCTAAGGCCACATTTACATTCTCAGTATTTGGTCAGTATTTTACCTCAGTATTTGTAAGCCAAAACCAGGAGTGGAACAATCAGAGGAAAAGTATAATAGAAACATATGCACCACTTCTGTATTTATCACCCACTCGTGGTTTTGAATTATAAATACCGATGTGAAATACTGACCAAAATATTGTCGTGTGTTAACGTGGCCTAAAGATCCCATTCGTTTATTAAGTTTAATGTTAATACCATCGCCCATCTTTCTGATGCTTGAATAATCTGCAGATCCATATCAATTAATGATCCATTCACAAAAGAATGCGTCTGATACATGTGCTACTACAAAAAAGCTTGATGGTATGGGTAATGAGTTAATGACATTTGTCAGACTCCATAACCTGCCCGAAAAAGCGCACAGTAAACACTAAAAAGAATGAACATATGCACAGCAATGTAAAAACGACTTGCAATGCATGTGTTGAATCTTTTGAGCATCTTTTAACAGCTTCAGGTTTTCAAATCCATTAAGTGGTTAAAAGAAGTGACCCGACCATTAATTTCTTCTTGTCCTGTGAGCACACACATGTAGTGTTCACTACTGAATGCTGAGGTGCGGCAATGAAAGATTACGTATGAATACCAGTGCCAGAGTCAGGGCGTACTCTGTGGGCAGAGTTAGTGCACAATTTGCATGGCCCTCAAAAGATGGTATAAATATACAAATGGCCCTTGGATAAAAAAAAATGACCGTATTTGGCAGACACCATGAGGAAGTCCTAAAGATTCTAATACCTCTGTCCCAGGGTACTGCTAACGTCTTTGTAAAATGGGCATGGGACATCTACTTCCCTCTTGGAAGTGCATTGAACAGCAGGGTGGATTGCTGCTGAGGGGGAAAAAAATCTTTAAATCTGCTTAGCGAGTGTGAACGGAGCGTAAGTTAAAACGGCGGTAAGTGTGTGACTTGTGATTCAGTGACTTTGGATTCAGGAAGTTTCCAAGGGAGGAATTACTGGATTGCTATCTGTATTTTATTAAAACTTTGAATTTATTTTTTATTTAACATTTCTGTCTGGTGCAATCCCCATTAGGAAATGTGCTCCACTATTGTTAATGCCATCCAGTGCACATCTTGCCACATGTATGCAGTCCTTGATCAGCCGGTCGAGGGTGCATACTGCTGTGCGAGATGTGAGCACATTGTGCACAGGAGTCTTCTGCTCACTGAGAAGATGCTCAATGGGATAGATGAGGTGGGGGATGGTAGGATGGAGCTGCAGGACAGTGAAGCAGCAAGCTGGGTGACAGTTAGAAAGCGGGGTAGAGGGAAGAGTGCCAGGGAGGCTAGTCCTGATCAGGCACACCCTAATAAGTTTCCTAAGTTGGCAGATGAGGGGGGTGCCAGTACAAGGGTAGCACTGCTGCAGCAAGGCATGTCCTCTGAAAGCCGGAGGAGTGACTGCTCCAGTAAGGGGGGAAATAGGAGAGCAGGGCAGGCCAGACAGGTGCTGGTAGTGGAGGACTCAATTATTAGGGGAACAGATAGGGCAATCTGTCACAAAGACAGGGATCGTCGAACGATATGCTGCCTACGTGGCGCTCGAGTCCGACACTTCGCTGATCAGGTTGACAGATTACTGGGAGGGGCTGATGAGGACCCAGCGGTCATTGTGCATATTGGCACAAATGACAAAGTTAGAGGTAGGTGGAAGGTCCTTAAAGATGATTTCAGGCAAATAGGCTGCAAGCTTAAAGCAAGGATCTCCAAGGTGGTATTTTCCGAAATACTGCCTGTACCATGTGCCATGCCAGAGAGGCCATGGGAGATTAGGGAGGTTAATAAGTGGCTCAAAAATTGGTGTTTGGGTTCCTGGAGAACTGGGCCGACTTCTCAGTTGGCTACAGGTTCTACTCTAGGGACTGGCTGCACCTCAATGGGGAAGGTGCAGCTGTGCTGGGGGAGAAAATAGCCAGAAGGTAGGAGGAGTGTTTAAACTAGGGATTGGGGGAGGGTATTCATTTTTTAGGATAGTGCA
The DNA here is from genome assembly GCF_032444005.1 of Ranitomeya imitator. Classification (NCBI taxonomy): domain Eukaryota; kingdom Metazoa; phylum Chordata; class Amphibia; order Anura; family Dendrobatidae; genus Ranitomeya; species Ranitomeya imitator. The sequence goes on along the minus strand of NC_091282.1, from coordinate 857,483,801 downwards.
GATAGAGACCTGGGCACAAATAATGAAATTGGGAGTGGCGGTGGCATGGGAGGTGGGGTTCAAACAGTTAATTATTTAAGAAAGAATAGAGGTACAGATAGATACATAAAGTGTATGTATACTAATGCCAGAAGCCTCGCCAACAAAATGGAGGAATTAGAATTAATTTTGTTGGAGCATAACTATGACATAGTGGGGATATCTGAGACGTGGCTGGACGAGAGCCATGACTGGGCTGTTAACTTGCAGAGCTATAGCCTGTTCAGAAATGACCGTAAAGATAAGCTAGTGGGGGGGTGTCTATATGTAAAGTCATCCTTAAAACCCATCCTGCGTGATAATATATGTGAATCTAATGAAAATGTAGAGTTCCTGTGGGTGGAGATAAGGGGAGGGGGAAATATAATAAATTACTGATAGGGATTTGTTATAAGTCCCCAAAAAATTATGGAAGCAACAGAGAATATCCTCGTAAAGCAAATAGATGGGGCTGCTACTCAAGGAGAAGTCATTATTATGGGGGATTTCAACTACCCTGAAATACATTGGGTTCCAGCAAAGGTAATCGTTTTTTTGACAACTGAGACAATTACCTTTCACAATTGGTTCAGGACCCAACAAGAAGGGGGCACTGCTAGACCTAATATTAACCAACAGACCAGACCGCATATGAAATATAAGGGTTGGGGGTCACTTGGGTAATAGTGATCCCAAAATAATAAGTTTTAATGTATAAGATGTGTAGTAGAGGGGTTGCAAGGACACTAAACTTCAGGAGGGCAAATTTCCAACGGATGAGTGAGGATCTTGGTGCAATTAACTTTGACAATATCATGAGACATAAAAATACACAAAGAAAATGGGAGACGTTTATTAGCATCCTGGATAGGACCTGTGCACAATATATACCGTATGGGAATAAACATACTAGAAATAGGAGGAAACCAATTAGGGCAAAATAGAGCTGTAAGGGGCGCAATAAGTGACAAAAAGAAACCATTTAGAGAATTAAAGCAAGTGAGGAGGCACTAAATAAATACAGAAAATTAAATAAATTATGTAAAAGGCAAATCAAGGCAGCAAAAATTGAGACAGAGAGACTCATTGCCAGAGAGAGTAAAAATAATCACAAAATATTCTTTAACTACAGAAATAGTAAGAAACTAAAAAATGATAGTGTTGGCCCCCTTAAAAATAGTCTGGGTGAAATGGTGGATAAGGATGAGGAAAAAGCCAATATGCTAAATGACTTTTTCCATCAGTATTTACACAAGAAAATCCCAATGGCAGACAATATGATCAGTGATAAAAAAATGTTCTCCATTAAGTGTCATCTGCTTAGCCCAGCAGGAAGTATGGCGGTGCCTAAAAATCACTAAAATTGACAAATCTCCGGGCCCAGATGGAATACACCCCCGAGCACTGCAGGAACTAAGTACAGTCATTGATAGACAGGGGCGGACTGGCCCAGGTGGAAAAGGGGCATTTGCCCCCTGGGCCGGTCACTAAGCAGCTGATTAAGGCCGCCAGGGGGCCGCCTTGTTTTAGCTGTGCAGGCAGCATCACAGTGGAGGAGACACAGACGCAGGCACAGCTCCCTGTGTGCGGCCGTCTGCTCTGCTGGAGTGGGGGGAGCGCGGCTGTATATCTTCTTCCGGCCGGAGAGGAGCTTGTGGGCGGCTCAGACAGGAGACCTGATGGTGAGTGCTGTAGAGCTTCTGTGTGGTGAGCAGGGGACGCTGATAAGTCCAGGGCCGCTCCTGTATATAGTCAGCGGCCGATGCTCTGCTGATCACTGAGATTTATTGCAGGAGAGTGAACTTTCAGGGTCGCCCTGTCAGTGACAGGTTATCAGCTCCAGGATCACCAGATCTGCAGGAAAGTTCAATCTCCTGCAATAAATCTCCATCCCTGTACCTCAGAGTGACCAGAGACACATTACTGAATCCTGCCCTGGACTGATCCAGCCTGAGCCTGGTACAAAGAATAATACAGAGATCAGAGGTTATACCGTGTACACACTATCCTAGATCTGTATTATACATACAAAAATGCATATACTGTATAAGGCTAAGTTCACATTAGCGTTTGAGTCCCCTGCGTGGTGCTGCGGACTTCTTTCCTTAAGTTCCACCTACTCTGCATGCGTCCTGCGTACCTATCTTTAACATTGTGTACGCAGGGACATGCATTGTATGTGGATGCATCCGCGTGCATCATTTTGACGTCCCCTTAGAACACAAGAAAATGCAACATGTTGCATTCGGCAGGCACATCAAAACGTCGCACCGCATACAACACATGTCCCTGCGTACACAATGTTAAAGATAGGTAGACAGGACGCATGTGGAAGTAGGCAGAGCTTAAGGAAACAAGTCCACAGCACCACGCTGGGGACTCAAACACTAATGTGAACCCGGCCTAACAGTATATCAAATGCCACTTATATGTTATGTTGTATGTGTTAGGGCCTGTGCACACGCTGCAGATTGTCGCAGATTTTTCTGCACAGATTTGTCACAAAACCTAAAGGGATTCCTAATGCCATCAAGTGACTGAGAATCCTGATGTCTCGTGCAAACATTCCTTATGTTTTTTCCTTGCAGATTTGGTAGAGATGTAAATCTTCAGCATATCACTTTTATCAGTGCTTTTGCTGCAGATTTCACGCAGACTAAAGGTACCTTCACACTGAGCAACTTTAGAATGATAACGATAGCGATCCGTGACGTTGCAGCGTCCTGGATAGCGATCTCGTTGTGTTTGACACGCAGCAGCGATCAGGATCCTGCTGTGACATCGTTGGTCGGAGCTAGAAGGCCAGAACTTTATTTTGTCGCTGGATCACCCGCTGACATCGCTGAATCGACATGTGTGACGCCGATCCAGCGATGTGTTCACTTGTAACCAGGGTAAATATCGGATTACTAAGCGCAGGGCCGCACTTAGTAACCCGATATTTACCCTGGTTACTATTGTATATGTAAAAAAAAACCCACTACATACTTACATTCCGGTGTCTGTCGCGTCCCCCGGCGTTAGCTTCCCTGCACTTTGTCAGCGCCGGCCGGCCGTAAAGCAGAGCACAGCGGTGACGTCACCGCTCTGCTTTACGGCCGGCGCTTACACAGTGCAGGGAAGGTGACGCCGGGGGACAGACAGATACCGGAATGTAAGTATGTAGTGTTTTTTTTTACATTTACAATGGTAACCAGGGTAAACATCGGGTTACTAAGCGCAGGGCCGATATTTACCCTGGTTACAAGTGAGCACATCGCTGGATCGGCATCACACACAGGGTGGCGCAGGGCCGCGCTTAGTAACCCAATATTTACCCTGGTTACCATTGTAAATGTAAAAAGCTCTCCAGCGACCACACAACGACTAAACAGCGACGCTGCAGCGATTGGCATCGTTGTCTATATCGCTGCAGCGTGGCTTAATGTGACGGTACCTTAAGGCCGGAGTCACACTACAGTGAGATACGGCCGAGTCTCGCAGGTTAAAACCAAGCTCTGGCACCGACACTCCAGATCAGAGCGTGCGGCTCCATGTATTGCTGTGCGGCCGCATGCTCCGCTCTGGAGTGTCGGTGCCAGAGCTTGGTTTTAACCTGCGAGACTCGGCCATAGCGCACTGTGTGTGATCCCGGCCTAATAAGTGGGGACAAATCTGCAATAAAATTGCATGTAAAAAACACCTCAAAAACTACAATATGCAGCCTTTTTCCTGCAAAGAAAGACAGAAATGGGGCAGAAATATCTGTGGACATACCCTTGGGGAATGTGCACAAAGTAAAATTTCAGCCTTTCTTTGCAGGAAACACGCAGCTACAAAACCAGTATTTTTTATCCCTGCGCTTTTAACTGATTGTGAAATCAATGGTGAAAAACGCAGGGAAGAATGCACAGAGAATTGACATGCTGCAGATTATTCTCTGCACCAAATCTGAAAGGGTAAGTTCACACTATGCGGTTTTTCTGCAGCAAAACCTGATCTCTTGGCAGGAAAGAAGCTGCAGAAAAACGTTTGTTTTTCCTGCGTTTTTTGCTGCGTTTTTAATGAGGTTTTTGCTGCGGTTTTGGCATCCTAGATTTGTCTCTTGTGCATGCTGATAAAGCTAAATGTTGAAAAAAAAAGTCCTATTCTATAGAATCAGGGTTTTGGCACAAAAACGCAGCAAAACCTGATACCTGAGTTTTTGGTGTGTTTTGTCAGCATTTTTTCACCACCCATTCATTTCAGTGGGTAAACAAATGGTGAAAGTGACATGCTCCATTGTGCAAAAAGACATGCAAAGCACAAAATCCTGATGACAAAAAAACAGTGTGCATGAGATTTCTGAAATCTCATAGACTTTGCTGGTTCTGTAAAATGCAGCTGAAAATTTGCATAAGAAAAGCATCAACAATAACATACATTGCAAAAACGCCCTGTGTGAACTAAGTCAAGAAATACTCAACATCTGCAGGACACTTCACGTTTCTCATTCACTTTGCTGGCATCAGGTTTTGTTAACAAATCTGCGCAGAAAAAAAACATGGCAAATATGCGCAAGTGTGAACATGGCCTTATACTTTGCGTACAGACATGAGATGTTATACAGTATGCACACTCTCATGTATACGTATCTACATACATACACATGTGTATACCGTACAACATCTGATGTTTGTATGACAATGTTTCATATGCAAGTAATATATTATCCTGTATGTGTAAGGGCATGTTTCCACGTGGCATAATACATCAGGATTTGCTGCGGATTGGACACTGTGTATATCCGCAGCGTCCAGATATTACAGCATAGTGGAGGAGATTTTATGAAATTCCATCTCCACTATGCGTGCAGGGACGCATCTGGCGGCCCTGCATTTACGCACATGCAGCGCGTCTTTCTAGATCGCAGCATGTCTATCTTGCGGAGAAGACGCTCCGTCTCCGCAAGATAAATAACCCACTCTATGTACAGGATGCGGTGATTCCGCATGCGCATGTGCTCAATGAACACAGGCGGAATCACCACGCGTACAAAGGGGGGCAGCACTTTGGGCGGAGCGGGGTATCCGCTGCATCCAAAGAGCTACGTTTCCTGACCATGGAAACATACCCTTATACTATGTGTACAGATATCAGATGTTATATAGTAGATAATATTGTATGTGATGGTCAAACACCTGATGTCTGTACTCGTAGTATTATATACAGTATACCAGTCACATACTATCCTGTATATGACATCTGATGTTTGTAGACATATCACCCACCAGTCACATATCCTGTATACTATATGTAATATACTACGTGCACAGACATCTGATGGTATATACTGGATATGTGACTGGTGTAATATCTGATGTCTGTAGTCATTGCGTAATATACACCACTTACATATTATCCTATATACATAGTGGGTATGGAAAGTATTCAGACCCCTTTAAAATTTTCACTTTTTGTTTTATTGCAGCAATTTGGTAAATTCAAAAATCTTCATTTTTTTCTCATTAATGTGCACTCTGCACCCCATCTTGACTGAAAAAAAACAGGAAGGTAGAAATTTTTGCTAATTTAATAAAACAGAAATACTGAAATATCACATGGTCATAAGTCTTCAGACCCTTTGCTCAGACACTCATATTTAAGTCACATGCTGTCCATTTCCTAGTGATCCTCCTTGAGATGGTTCTACTCCTTCATTGGAGTCCAGCTGTGTTTAATTAAACTGATAGGACTTGATTTGGAAAGGCGCACACCTGTCTGTATAAGACCTCACAGCTCACAGTGCATGTCAGACCAAATGAGAATCATGAGGCCAAAGGAACTGGCTAAGGAGCTCAGAGACAGAATTGTGGTAAGGCACAGATCTGGCCAAGGTTACAGCAGAATTTCTGCAGTTCTCAAGGTTCCTTATAGAACAGACGCTTATAAATGGAAGAAGTTTGGGACCTCCGGAAGTCTTCCTAGACCTGGCCGTCCAGCCAAACTGAGCAATCGTGGGAGAAGAGCCTTGGTGAGAGAGGTAAAGAAGAACCCCAAGATCACTGTGGCTGAGCTCCAGAGATGCAGTAGGGAGATGGAGTCAACTATCACTGCAGCCCTCCACCAGTCGGGCCTTTATGGCAGAGTGGCCCGACAGAAGCCTCTCCTCAGTGCAAGACATAGGAAAGCCCCAATAGTTTACTAAAAAAACACATGAAGGACTCCCAGATTATGAGAAGTAAGATTCTCTGGTCTGATGAGATGAAGGTAGACCTTTTTGGTGATAATTCTAAGCGGTATGTGTGGAGAAAACCAGGCACTGCTCATCACCTGCCCAATACAATGCCAACAGCGAAATATGGTGGTGGCAGCATCATGCTATGGGGTGTTCTTCAGGTGCAAGGACAGGATGACTGGTTGACATTGAAGGAAACATGAATGCGGCCAAGTGCAGAGATATCTTGGATAAAAACCTCTTCCAGAGTGCTGTGGGCCTCAGACTTGGCCGAAGGTTCACCTTCCAAAAAAACAATGACCCTAAGCACAAAGCAAAAATAACAAAGGAGCGACTTAAGAAAAACTGTGACCATTCTTGACTGGCCCAGCCAGAGCCCTGACCTAAACCCAATGGTCATCTTTGGAGAGACCTGAAAATGGCGTCCACCAACGTTCACCATCCAACCTGACGGAACTGGAGAGGATCTGCAAGGAAGAATGGCAGAGGATCCCCAAATTCAGGTGTGAAAAACTTGTTGCATCATTCCCAAGAAGGCTCAATACTGAGCAAAGGGTCTGAATACTTATGACCATGTGATATTTCAGTTTTTCCTTTTCAGTCAAGATGGGGTGCAGAGTGTACATTAATGTGAAAAAAATAAACTTTTTTGAATTTACCAAATGGCTGTAATGAAACAAAGAGTGAAAAATGTAAAGGGGTCTGAATACTTTCCGTACCCACTGTATACAGAGCTGGTTGGGAACCCAGAGGACATTATTTGTTATAAATAGGGAAATTAATAGTTTTCATAGGGGCACCTGAATCAGAAAAAAACGTCATCTGTAAGTTACTATATATGACTGTACTGTAATCACATGTATGTGCAGGGCTGGGATCTACCAATATACGGTTACTATAAGGTGGTATTATTGCTCTTTAGTAGCATTTTTGTTTTCTTTTTTTTATTTAGTAACAGCTTAATGTGTTTCAGTCATTATGTAGTAGAAGGTGTATAGCGGTGTCATTGGTATTTATATAAAGTGTTTTGTTATGTAGAGGTAATGGTAATATGATAATATTATGTATTCGCTGTGTAGTGGTTATGGTAGTTGACATTGTGTAGCCGTATTATTTGTCATTTTATAGCCGTAATTTTATAATATTGGTCATTGCATTGTGTGTTTTTGGTTAGCAACAGTATATACTGTAATTATACACGTATAGATGCTATTTTAAATAGCTAGAGGGGGGTCGTATGGGGAGACATGCACTTTGGGGCTTGGGCCCCTGATCTTTTATGACCCTAGCAACACCCCTGCCATACTGTGTGTTTTACATGTCCGTGTTTCTGGAGTTGTATGTATGTTTGTAAATCAGCTCAGTTATAGTACCATATGTAAGCAGTAAGCTTGGTTCTGGCACTGTATCAATGTAGTAATCTAGATTCTGGTACCATATGTATGCGGTAAGCTTGGTTCTGTTCCCATATCTACGTAGGAGTCTTGGTTTTATTGCTCTATCTATGTAGTAGACTTAGTTAGCGAAAGCTTGGCTCTGCTCCCTTATCTCTGTAGTAAGCTCCGTTCTTTTCCCATAGCTTTGTAGCAAGCTTGATTCTGCTCACATATCTTTTTTGTAAGCTCATTTCAGTTCAGGTATGTATGTAGTAATCTTGGTTCCATTCTCGTGTCTATGCAGTCAGCTTTCTTCTGTTGCAGTATCTATGTAGGTAGTAAGCTTGCTTGTGTTCCCATATCTATTCAGCAAGCTCCGTTCTGTTCCCATATCTATATACCTTCCCATTTTTTAAAGCATGTTATTTCTGCTGCTTTAATGCAGGGACCAGAGATAAGGAGGGCAGGGGTGGTCCACCGCAACTGGTGGGCCACTGCCTTGTGATTGCCCCCCAGGCTGAAAAGTGCCAGCCAGCCCCTGTTGATAGACCATTATTTTTAATCTTTAAAGACTCCATAATAACAGGGTCTGTACCACAGGACTGGCGTTTAGCAAATGTGGTGCCAATATTCAAAAAGGGGACAAAAACTGAACTTGGAAATTATAGGCCAGTAAGCTTAACTTCTACTGTGGGTAAAATCCTGGAGAGTATTCTAAGAGATGCTATGCTGGATTATCTGAAGAGGAATAACCTCATGACCCAGTATCAGCACGGGTTTACTAGGGACCGTTCATGTCAGACTAATTTGATCAGTTTCTATGAAGAGGTAAGTTCCGGACTGGACCAAGGGAACGCAGTGGACGTAGTGTATATGGACTTTTCAAAAACTTTTGATACGGTGCCACACAAAAAGTTGATACATAAAATGAGAACAATGGGGATAGGGGAAAATATGTGTAAGTGGGTTAAGAGCTGGCTCAGGGATAGGAAACAAAGGGTGGTTATTAATGGAGAACACTCGGACTGGGTAGCGGTTAGCAGTGGGGTACCACAGGGGTCAGTATTAGGCCCACTTCTTTTTAACATATTTATTAATGACCTTGTAGGGGGCATACAGAGCAGAATTTCAATATTTGCAGATGACACTAAACTCTCCAGGGTAATCAATACAGAGGAGGACAATTTTATATTACAGGAGGATTTATGTAAACTAGAAGCTTGGGCTGATAAATGGCAAATGAGATTTAATGGGGATAAATGTAAGGTCATACACTTGGGTAGAGCAAATAAGATGTATAATTATGTGCTTAATTGTAAAACACTGGGCAAAACCGTCAATGAAAAAGAACTGTGTGTATGGGTGGACGACAAACTCACATTTAGTGGCCAGTGTCAGGCAGCTGCTACAAAGGTAATTAAAATAATGGGATGCATTAAAAGAGGTATAGATGCTCATGAGGAGAACATAATTTTACCTCTATACAAGTCACTTGTGCAACCACACTTAGAATACAGTGTAAAATTCTGGTCTCCAGTGTATAAGAAAGACATAGCTGAACTAGAGCGGGGTGCAGAGAAGAGCGACCAAGGTTATTAGAGGACTGGGGGGTCTGCAATACCAAAGCAGGTTATTACACTTGGGGTTATTTAGTTTGGAAAAATGAAGGCTAAGGGGTAATATTATTTTCATGTATAAATATATGAGGGGACAGTACTGTAGTGAAATATGTATAAAAATATATGTGTGCAGTGAACTATGTATAGGTTTATTGTGTGACTAGTAATAATTGAACATCTGTCCTGAAGGCTGCAGGTCTCACCCAGGTATTAATATGTATTTTCCTGAGACAGCAGACTTCTGTCTCCAATCTCACCAGGGAGTCGTGCTGGGAACCAAGAAGAAAGGCAACATTTGTCACCTATCTGTTTGAAGAGAGATGTCAATTACAGACTGACACTATCTATCTGTGGGAAGCTTTACACAAAGGATCTCAGAGAAAATAATATAATCATTGGGGGCACGGCCGTGGTCCAATCAAAAACAAGCAATTAGAATATCAACTTGAGGGGCTGGTCCAGAAATCTTACCTCCAGGGTGACTCTATAAATTTGGTTTGTATACATTCAAAATTGTTCACATGTGAGGGCAGCCTGGGAAGCTGATGTGATCCAGTCTACCTTCAGGGAGCAGAAGCAGACTACCAGTTAGCTATTTCTGTAAGTTTTCTCCTGTTTATTTTATACTGTTTTGCATAGTTGTATGTCTTTTTATTAACATATTTTTATACCTTTATCTTTACTGTAAGCACTGAACCTTTTTGTATTAAAGCATAAAACTTTAACAGTTGAACCCTGTATGTTCTAAAGAATCCATAGCCTAAGGTGTGTGAGCCTTATGAGTGGTGACAGTATTACTAATAGTCCAGGACTCATCGCCTGTGTAATCGGTGAGTGGAGGCAGTGTGAATGAGCGGTTGTGTGGTCTGGGTTGGTGTGTGATTTATGCTCCCATTACAGCATAAGACAGAGGTTGAATGCTGGACTGAGAGGGGAGATAGATTAACCCTTGCAGGCACAACCCCAAGTCACGTGCTGAGAGCTGATACGTGACAAATTAGCGGCAGCACAGAGAGGGATCCGTGACAGTGACATTGGGTGATGTCACTGCTCTATAGGGCCACCAGTGACACACTGACAGGAGACAATGGCTTCTGCAGTGCATCACTGAAGCGGTTACCTGAGTTCATTAGTCTCACTTTATGGCAAAGTTGCGTGGGAATTTTCCCACACAGCAGTGCCAAAAGCGAGAGTAGGAACTATTTCTCACAGAGGCGGAGGGATACAGTGCGGAAGGAGACCTTCCGTCATTGTATTCCTGGAGCCCCTGGAGAGCGGTCGCATCAGCTGATGTGGCTGTTCTCCAAGGGAGATTGTCGTGGGACAGTCATATTAATTGGATATCTGCGGACACAGTATATTTATTATTTTAATATTTTTTACAGGTGAGCAATGGCTTCGGTGATCAAGGTGATAGTGAGTATGTACTCTATGTTGTATGTACTGTATGTGTTGTGTATATGTACTGTATGTCTATATGTATGTGTTGTATATACTAATTGGATATCTGCGGACATAGGGAGTATATTGTTTATTATTTTAATATTTTTTACAGGTGAGCAATGGCTTCGGGGATCAAGGTGATAGTGAGTATGTACTCTATGTTGTATGTACTGTATGTGTTGTGTATATGTACTGTATGTCTATATGTATGTGTTGTATATACTGTATGTATGTACTGTATGTTGTATGTACTGTTGTATGTTGTATGTGCTAAATGTTGTATTTTCTGCTGTATGTACTGTATGTCATATGTTGTATGTTCTGTTGTATGTACTGTATGTAATATGTTGTATGTTCTATTATATATTGTATGTACTGTATGTCATATGTTGTATCTACTGTTGTATGTTCTGTATGTCATATGTTGTATGTACTTGTTATATGTTGTATGTACTGTTGTATGTTCTGTATTTCATATGTTGTATGTACTGTTGTATGTTGTATGTTGTATGTACTGTATATCTTATGTTGTATGTTCTGTTGTATGTACTGTATGTCATATGTTGTATGTTCTGTTGTATGTGGTGTGTTCTGTATGTCATATGTTGTATGTTCTGTTGTATGTGGTGTGTTCTGTATGTCATATGTTGTATGTACTGTATGTGGTTTGTTATATGTTGTATGTACTGTATGCTATATGTACTTGTTATATGTTGTATGTACTGTATGCTGTATGTACTGTGTTATATGTTGTATGTACTGTAGTATGTACTGTGTTATATGTTGTGTGTACTGTAGTATGTACTGTATGTCATATGTTGTATGTACTGTATGTCATATGTTGAATGTACTGTTGTATGTTGTATGTCATATGTTGTATGTACTGTTGTATGTACTGTATGTCATATGTTGTATGTAATGTATGTGCTATATGTTGTATGTTCTGTTGTATGTACTGTATGTCATATGTTGTATGTACTGTAGTTTGTACTGTATGTTATATGTTGTATGTACTGTATGTCATATGTTGTATGTACTCTAGTATGTTGTATGTCAGATGTATGTACTGTTGTATGTTGTATGTACTGTATGTCATATGTTGTATGTACTGTATGTCATATGTTGTATGTGCTATATGTTGTATGTGCTGTTGTATGTTCTGTATGTCATATGTTGTATGTAATGTTGTATATACTGTATGTCATGCTGTATGTACTGTTGTATGTACAGTATGTTGTATGTACTGTTGTATGTTCTGTATGTGATATGTTGTATGCACTGTATGTTGTATGTACTGTATATCATATGTTGTATGTACTGTATGTGTGTATGTTGTTGTTTTTTTTTTACATTCAACACATTAGCCGGATGATGGAACTACTACTGTCCCATCATTGGGACACTAATCACTGTCACTGTAGCAGGCATAGCCGATAGGACTTGTAGTCCCATTGGACGATGCCTGCACACACACAAACACCCCCCCAAAAAACCCCCGCACAGCCCCCCGATAGCCCCGGCAGCCCCCGCACAGACCCCCGACAGCCCTGCAGATGCCCCGGCAGACCCACGGACAGCCCACACACACATACATGCACATTCTCCGCCCACACACTTCCCTCCTCCCAATCTGCAGCGTTTCCCCCGCAGCTAAACCGTAGATCATTTTTACATCTGCGGTTTTGCTGCGGATGTTCCCGAATCAATGCAAGTCTATGGGTGCAGAAACACTACAGATCCACACAAAGAATTGACATGCTGTGGAAAGAACAGCGCTGTGTTTCTGTGCGTTTTTTTCCACAGCATGTGCACAGCAGATTGGGTTTTCCATAGGTTTACATGGTACTGTAAACCGCATAGAAAACTGCCGCAGATCCGCAGCATCAAAAACGCTGCGGATCCGTGGTAAAATCCGCAACGTGTAAACATGGCCTTAGTGGAGAGATGACCAGAATTTTGTCTACCTCACCACTTACATCACTGTGTGACAGGTAGGGCTGTGGAGTCGGTAAGCCACAGTTGCAACTCTGACTCCTGGATTTTATCAATTCGTAACAATAAATTTACTGTTGTCAAATATTAACATCGTGCTTATTCAGTTTCTCACCATCATATAAGTGATCAGACCACTTCTTACAGTCTTCCTCTTCTGAGTAGCAGCTGTGAGATGCTTGGAAGACGCACATCAAACATCTAGTCTAGAGGAGGAGCTTTACTACTAAGAATTTGCAACACATTTTCACTTTCAGTTTCATACATTGTAAGTAGGGCGGTTGGGGCAGCATGAGGTTAACCAAGTATAAGATTACATAAGGGCAGTGGAGAACAGTGACACACAAGAAGTAAGAAATGTCTATCTCCAGCATAACTGCTTATCACTGTTGTTCATAGTTTGATAGAACATATATACAGTGGGGCAAAAAAGTATTTAGTCAGTCAGCAATAGTGCAAGTTCCACCACTTAAAAAGATGAGAGGCGTCTGTAATTTACATCATAGGTAGACCTCAACTATGGGAGACAAACTGAGAAAAAAAAATCCAGAAAATCACATTGTCTGTTTTTTTAACATTTTATTTGCATATTATGGTGGAAAATAGGTATTTGGTCAGAAACAAAATTTCATCTCAATACTTTGTAATATATCCTTTGTTGGCAATGACAGAGGTCAAACGTTTTCTGTAAGTCTTCACAAGGTTGCCACACACTGTTGTTGGTATGTTGGCCCATTCCTCCATGCAGATCTCCTCTAGAGCAGTGATGTTTTTGGCTTTTCGCTTGGCAACACGGACTTTCAACTCCCTCCAAAGGTTTTCTATAGGGTTGAGATCTGGAGACTGGCTAGGCCACTCCAGGACCTTGAAATGCTTCTTACGAAGCCACTCCTTCGTTGCCCTGGCGGTGTGCTTTGGATCATTGTCATGTTGAAAGACCCAGCCACGTTTCATCTTCAATGCCCTTGCTGATGGAAGGAGGTTTGCACTCAAAATCTCACGATACATGGCCCCATTCATTCTTTCATGTACCCGGATCAGTCGTCCTGGCCCCTTTGCAGAGAAACAGCCCCAAAGCATGATGTTTCCACCACCATGCTTTACAGTAGGTATGGTGTTTGATGGATGCAACTCAGTATTCTTTTTCCTCCAAACACGACAAGTTGTGTTTCTACCAAACAGTTCCAGTTTGGTTTCATCAGACCATAGGACATTCTCCCAAAACTCCTCTGGATCATCCAAATGCTCTCTAGCAAACTTCAGACGGGCCCGGACATGTACTGGCTTAAGCAGTGGGACACGTCTGGCACTGCAGGATCTGAGTCCATGGTGGCGTAGTGTGTAACTTATGGTAGGCCTTGTTACATTGGTCCCAGCTCTCTGCAGTTCATTCACTAGGTCCCCCCGTGTGGTTCTGGGATTTTTGCTCACCGTTCTTGTGATCATTCTGACCCCACGGGGTGGGATTTTGCGTGGAGCCCCAGATCGAGGGAGATTATCAGTGGTGCAAGACATGATGTCCCATCGGATTCAGGTCTGGGATATGGGCGGGCTAGTCCATAGCTTCAATGCCTTCATCTTGCATAAACAGCTGACACACTCCAGCCACATGAGGTTTGGCATTGTCTTGCATTAGGAGGAACCCAGGGCCAACCACACCAGCATATGGTCTCATAAGGAGTCTGAGGATCTCATCTCGGAACCTAATGTTAGTCAGGCTACCTATAGCGAGCGTATGGAGGGCTGTGCGGCCCTCCAAAGAAATGCCACCCCACACCATTACTGACCCACTGCCAAACCGGTCATGCTGAAGATGTTGCAGGCAGCAGATCGCTCCCCACGGTGTCTCACGACTCTGTCACGTCTGTCTACACGGTATTGGGTTGTGAGCACAACCCCCATCTGTGGACCTCAGGCACTCAGACCATCCTCACGGAGTCGATTTTTAACTTGTGGCCTGCTGGAGGTCATTTTGCAGGGCTCTGGCAGTACTCCTTGCACAAAGGCTGAGGAAGCGGTCCTGCTACTGGGTTGTTGCCCTCCTACGGCGCCCTCCATGTCTCCTGGGGTACTGGCCTGTCTCCTGGTAGCGCCTCCAGCCTCTGGACACTACGCTGACAGACACTGCAAACCTTCTTGCCACAGCTCACATTGATGTGCCATCCTGAATGAGCTGCACTACCTGGGCCATTTGTTTGGGTTGTAGAGTCTGTCTCATGCTACCTCGAGTGTGGAAGCACAACTAACATTCAAAAGTGACCAAAACATCAGCCAGAAAGCATTGGTACTGAGTTGTGGTCTGTGGTCCACACCTGCAGAGCCACTCCTTTAATTGTCAATAATTTTCATCTGTTGTCTACTCTATTTGCACAACATCATGTGAAATTGATTGTCAAACAGTGTTGCTTCCTAAGTGGACAGTGTGTGATTTCACAGAAGTTTGATTTACTTGGAGTTACATTCTGTTGTTTAAGTGTTCCCTTTATTTTATTGAGCAGTGTGTATATATATACAGTGGGGCAAAAAATTATTTAGTCAGTCAGCAATAGTGCAAGTTCCACCACTTAAAAAGATGAGAGGCGTCTGTAATTTACATCATAGGTAGACCTCAACTATGGGAGACAAACTGAGAAAAAAAAATCCAGAAAATCACATTGTCTGTTTTTTTAACATTTTATTTGCATATTATGGTGGAAAATAAGTATTTGGTCAGAAACAAACAATCAAGAATTCTGGCTCTCACAGACCTGTAACTTCTTCTTTAAGAGTCTCCTCTTTCCTCCACTCATTACCTGTAGTAATGGCACCTGTTTAAACTTGTTATCAGTATAAAAAGACACATGTGCACACCCTCAAACAGTCTGACTCCAAACTCCACTATGGTGAAGACCAAAGAGCTGTCAAAGGACACCAGAAACAAAATTGTAGCCCTGCACCAGGCTGGGAAGACTGAATCTGCAATAGCCAACCAGCTTGGAGTGAAGAAATCAACAGTGGGAGCAATAATTAGAAAATGGAAGACATACAAGACCACTGATCATCTCCCTCGATCTGGGGCTCCACACAAAATCCCACCCCTTGGGGTCAGAATGATCACAAGAACGGTGAGCAAAAATCCCAGAACCACGCGGGGGGACCTAGTGAATGAACTGCAGAGAGCTGGGACCAATGTAACAAGGCCTACCATAAGTAACACACTACGCCACCATGGACTCAGATCCTGCAGTGCCAGACGTGTCCCACTGCTTAAGCCAGTACATGTCCGGGCCCGTCTGAAGTTTGCTAGAGAGCATTTGGATGATCCAGAGGAGTTTTGGGAGAATGTCCTATGGTCTGATTAAACCAAACTGGAACTGTTTGGTAGAAACACAACTTGTCGTATTTGGAGGAAAAAGAATACTGAGTTGCATCCATCAAACACCATACCTACTGTAAAGCATGGTGGTGGAAACATCATGCTTTGGGGCTGTTTCTCTGCAAAGGGGCCAGGACGACTGATCCGGGTATATGAAAGAATGAATGGGGCCATGTATCGTGAGATTTTGAGTGCAAACCTCCTTCCATCAGCAAGGGCATTGAAGATGAAACGTGGCTGGGTCTTTCAACATGACAATGATCCAAAGCACACCGCGAGGGCAACGAAGGAGTGGCTTCGTAAGAAGCATTTCAAGGTCCTGGAGTGGCCTAGCCAGTCTCCAGATCTCAACCCTATAGAAAACCTTTGGAGGGAGTTGAAAGTCCGTGTTGCCAAGCGAAAAGCCAAAAACATCACTGCTCTACAGGAGATCTGCATGGAGGAATGGGCCAACATACCAACAACAGTGTGTGGCAACCTTGTGAAGACTTACAGAAAACGTTTGACCTCTGTCATTGCCAACAAAGGATATATTGCAAAGTATTGAGATGAAATTTTGTTTCTGACCAAATACTTATTTTCCACCATAATATGCAAATAAAATGTTAAAAAAACAGACAATGTGATTTTCTGGATTTTTTTTTCTCAGTTTGTCTCCTATAGTTGAGGTCTACCTATGATGTAAATTGCAGACGCCTCTCATCTTTTTAAGTGGTGGAACTTGCACTATTGCTGACTGACTAAATACTTTTTTGCCCCACTGTATATATATATATATATATATATATATATACTAGCTGAAGAGCCCGGCGTTGTCTGGGCATAGTAAATATCTGTGGTTAGTTATAGCACGTCACTTCTCTTATTTTCCCCTCACATCTCTCATTTTCTCCCTCACACCTCTCATTTTCTCCCTCACTCCTCTCATTCCCGCCTAACACTTGTCATTTCGACCTCACATCTGTCATTTTCCGATCACTACACTATTTTCCCTCACTCCTCTCATTTTGCACTCACACCTTTTCATTTTCACCTCACACCTCTCATTTTCACCTCAGTATATACATGTTTGTCATCTCCCTTATATACAGTGGGGCAAAAAAGTGTTTAGTCAGTCAGCAATAGTGCAAGTTCCACCACTTAAAAAGATGAGAGGCGTCTGTAATTTACATCATAGGTAGACCTCAACTATGGGAGACAAACTGAGAAAAAAAAATCCAGAAAATCACATTGTCTGTTTTTTTAACATTTTATTTGCATATTATGGTGGAAAATAAGTATTTGGTCAGAAACAAACAATCAAGATTTCTGGCTCTCACAGACCTGTAACTTCTTCTTTAAGAGTCTCCTCTTTCCTCCACTCATTACCTGTAGTAATGGCACCTGTTTAAACTTGTTATCAGTATAAAAAGACACCTGTGCACACCCTCAAACAGTCTGACTCCAAACTCCACTATGGTGAAGACGAAAGAGCTGTCAAAGAACACCAGAAACAAAATTGTAGCCCTGCATCAGGCTGGGAAGACAGAATCTGCAATAGCCAACCAGCTTGGAGTGAAGAAATCAACAGTGGGAGCAATAATTAGAAAATGGAAGACATACAAGACCACTGATAATCTCCCTCGATCTGGGGCTCCACGCAAAATCCCACCCCGTGGGGTCAGAATGATCACAAGAACGGTGAGCAAAAATCCCAGAACCACACGGGGGGACCTAGTGAATGAACTGCAGAGAGCTGGGACCAATGTAACAAGGCCTACCATAAGTTACACACTACGCCACCATGGACTCAGATCCTGCAGTGCCAGACGTGTCCCACTGCTTAAGCCAGTACATGTCCGGGCCCGTCTGAAGTTTGCTAGAGAGCATTTGGATGATCCAGAGGAGTTTTGGGAGAATGTCCTATGGTCTGATGAAACCAAACTGGAACTGTTTGGTAGAAACACAACTTGTCGTGTTTGGAGGAAAAAGAATACTGAGTTGCATCCATCAAACACCATACCTACTGTAAAGCATGGTGGTGGAAACATCATGCTTTGGGGCTGTTTCTCTGCAAAGGGGCCAGGACGACTGATCCGGGTACATGAAAGAATGAATGGGGCCATGTATCGTGAGATTTTGAGTGCAAACCTCCTTCCATCAGCAAGGGCATTTAAGATGAAACGTGGCTGGGTCTTTCAACATGACAATGATCCAAAGCACACCGCCAGGGCAACGAAGGAGTGGCTTCGTAAGAAGCATTTCAAGGTCCTGGAGTGGCCTAGCCAGTCTCCAGATCTCAACCCTATAGAAAACCTTTGGAGGGAGTTGAAAGTCCGTGTTGCCAAGCGAAAAGCCAAAAACATCACTGCTCTAGAGGAGATCTGCATGGAGGAATGGGCCAACATACCAACAACAGTGTGTGGCAACCTTGTGAAGACTTACAGAAAACGTTTGACCTCTGTCATTGCCAACAAAGGATATATTACAAAGTATTGAGATGAAATTTTGTTTCTGACCAAATACTTATTTTCCACCATAATATGCAAATAAAATGTTAAAAAAACAGACAATGTGATTTTCTGGATTTTTTTTTCTCAGTTTGTCTCCCATAGTTGAGGTCTACCTATGATGTAAATTACAGACGCCTCTCATCTTTTTAAGTGGTGGAACTTGCACTATTGCTGACTGACTAAATACTTTTTTGCCCCACTGTATAGTATACACCTGTATGTCATCTCCTGTATATAGTATATACCTGTATGTCATCTCCCCTGTATATAGTATATACCTGCTGTGTGTCATCTCCCCTGTATATAGTATATACCTGTATGTCATCTCCTCCTATATATAGTATATACCTGTATGTCATCTCCTCCTATATATAGTATATACCTGTATGTCATCTCCTCCTGTATATAGTATATACCTGTATGTCATCTCCTCCTGTATATAGTATGTACCTGTATGTCATCTCCTCCTTTATATAGTATATACCTGTGTGTCATCTCTCCTGTATATAGTATATATCTGTGTGTCATCTCCCCTGTATATAGTATATACCTGTATGTCATCTTCTATATATAGCATATACCTGTATGTCATCTCCTCCTATATATAGTATATACCTGTAGGTAATCTGCTCCTGTATATAGTATATACCTGTGTGTCATCTCCTCCTGTATATAGTATATACCTGTATGTCATCTCCTCCTGTATATAGTATGTACCTGTATGTCATCTCCTCCTTTATATAGTATATACCTGTGTGTCATCTCTCCTGTATATAGTATATATCTGTGTGTCATCTCCCCTGTATATAGTATATACCTGTGTGATCTCCTGTATTAGACCTCGTTAACACGTTATTTGCTCAGTATTTTTACCTCAGTATTTGTAAGATAAATTGGCAGCCTGATAAATCCCCAGCCAACAGGAAGCCCTCCCCCTGGCAGTATATATTACCTCACACATACACATAATAGACAGGTCATGTGACTGACAGCTGCCATATTTCCTATATGGTACATTTGTTGCTCTTGTAGTTTGTCTGCTTATTAATCAGATTTTTATTTTTGAAGGCTAATACCAGACTTGTGTGTGTTTTAGGGCGAGTTTCGTTTGTCAAGTTGTGTGTGTTGAGTTGTGTGTGGCGACATGCATGTAGCGACTTTTGTGAGATGAGTTTTGTGTGGCAACATGCGTGTAGCAACTTTTTGTGTGTCGAGTTGCATGTGACAGGTTAGTGTAGCAAGTTGTGTGCAGCAAGTTTTGCGCATGGCGAGTTTTGCGCGTGGTGAGTTTTATGTCTGGTGCCTTTTGAGTATGTGCAAGTTTTGTGTGAGGCAACTTTTGCATGTGTTGCAAATTTTGTGCATGTGGCAATTTTTCTGCATGTGCAAGTTTTGCGTGTGGCGAGTTTTCCATGAGGTGAGTTTTGCACTTGTGGCGAGTTTTGCGTGAGCCTATTTTTTGCATGTGGCGAGTTTTGCGCGTGGTGAGTTTTGAGCGGCGACTTTTGTGTTTCGACTTTTATGTGGCGAGGTTGGTGTATGTGTGGTGAAATCTGTGCTGAGGGGGGTATATGTGTTCAAGCACGTGGTAGTGTGTGACGCATTTTGTGTGTGTGTTCATATCCCCGTGTGTGGTGAGTATCCCATGTCGGGGTCCCACCGTAGCAACTGTACGGTATATACTCTTTGGCGCCATCGCTCTCACTCTTTAAGTACCCCTTGTTCACATCTGGCAGCTGTCAATTTGCCTCCAACACTTTTCCTTTCACTTTTCCCCATTATGTAGATAGGGGAAAAATAGTTTGGTGAATTGGAAAGCGCGGAGTTAAAATTTCACCTCACAACATAGCCTATGATGCTCTCAGGGTCCAGACGTGTGACTGTGCAAAATTTTGTGGCTGTAGCTGCGACGCCTCCAACACTTTTCCTTTCACTTTTTTCCCCATTATGTAGATAGGGGCAAAATTGTTTGGTGAATTGGAAAGCGTGGGGTTAAAATTTCACCTCACAATGTAGCCTATGACGCTCTCAGGGTCCAGACGTGTGACTGTGCAAAATGTTGTTGCTGTAGCTGCGACGCTTCCAACACTTTTCCTTTCACTTTTTTCCCCATTATGTAGATAGGGGCAAAATTGTTTGGTGAATTGGAACGCACGGGGTTAAAATTTCGCCTCACAATATAGCCTATGAGGCTCTCGGGGTCCAGACATGTGACTGTGCAAAATTTTGTGGCTGTAGCTGCGACGGTGCAGATGCCAATCCCGGACATACACACACACATACACACACACACACACACACACACACACACACACACACACACACACACACACACACATTCAGCTTTATATAGTAGATATATATATATATATATATATATATATGTCAGTGAGACACACACACACACACACATATATATATATTTGTCTTTATATCTCATAGAGAGATAGATGGCAGAATAGCCAATAATTTGTTTGTTGGCTTCTGTAAAATCATTGCAGAACCCGATAGGGGACATGGTTTACATACAGTAAACCCATGCAGAACAGTTAGATTTATATATGTCAGTGTCTAATACTGTTAGTACTATGTGTGTAGAATTTGGGACCTGTATGTATTTAATAAAAGAATGTTTTCATGGAAAAACTGGAGTGGGCTCCAGGGCAATTTTCTGTGCCAGAGAGTGAAAGCCAGTGACTGAGTGCAGGTCTTAGTAGCCTAGAAAGGGACCATGGTTATTGGCCCCCGGCTGAAAAAAATCTGCCCCCAGCCACCCCAGAAAAGGTGCATCTGTAAGATGCACCAATTCAAGGCACTTAGCCCCTCTCTTACCACTTCCCTGTAGCAGTGGCATATGGGGTAATATCCATTGCTAAATTGCTAATCCTAAAGTTTGTAAAGGGTTAAATAAACACACACACATGCAGAATAAAGTATTTTAATGAAATAAAAGAACAGTTTTGCCACCTTTATTGTTCTGCTAAATCCAAACCATGCCCTTGATCTCCTGTAAAAAATTAAAAATAAAGAACAACAATATACCATACCTGTCTGCCGAAAGGTCCCACACAGTAATCCATATCTGGGGGTTAGTTTACAACCGGGAGTGGTGAAAATGCTACAGCCCCGCTGTAAACTACTGAAGAATGAATGAGACGCTGCCGGCAGCAGCATCAGTGACGTCAACGCAGCCTCCCAGCCATGAACTTGGCAGCATGGGAAAATGAACTGTCATTTTCCCACGCTCAAGAGTTCACCTCGGGTCAAGCTGGGAGGCTGCGCTGACGTCACTGATGCTGCTGCCGGAAGCATCACATTCATTCTTCAGTGGTTTACAGCCAGGGAGGTAGCATTAGCACCGCTCCCGGTTGTAAACTATTTAACCCTTCGTCAGAGAAGGAATCTGTTCCGAAACATGCGTGGGGGTGCGCATGGGTACAGTATTTGCACTTTATATAGTCACACACATGTTTTATATTAAATTTATTAGTACGTGGGCTACTATTTGTACTTTTATTACCATTTAGGGGTTACTATATATATATATTTTTATATGGCTATATGTATTTCAGTCCTGTGTACGTGCACATTAATTTTATGTATTTCTTATGGTATTTTGCTTGCTACCTATTAATTAATAAAAATATATGTTTTCACCTATTTTCCTGTCTGGGATTTTCTGCTTATCCAATTGTTCTGGATTGGTTGGTGTATTCATGCATTGGGTGGTTTCCACTTTCTTTCTCACTGAGCACCGTATCGGCCCATATAATATTGTGGATGTATATATGAGATTTGTACATGTGACATTAACACCTTAATACCCCATACGCCACCGCTACAGGACAGTGTGAATAGAGAGGCTATACGCCTTTTCTGGGGTGGCTGAGGGCAGATTTTTTAAGCCAGGGGGGCAAATAACCATGGTACCGCTCTAGGCTATTAACATCTGCCTTCAGTCACTGGCATTCCCTCTCTGGCGCAGAAAATTGTGCGGGAGCCCACGCCAGTTTTTTCCGTGAATACATTCTTTTATTAAATACATACAGGTCCCAAATTGTACACACAAATAGTAATAACAGTATTAGACACTGACATATACAAGTCTAACTGTTCTGCAATGGTTTACTGTATGTAAACCATGTCTCCTATCCTGTCGGCTTCTGCAATAATGTTACAGAAGCCGACAAATGAATTATCGGCTATTCTGCTATCGCTCTATGAAATATAAAGACATATATATGTGTGTCACTGATGCATATTTCTCGCAAATCACACGCATGGTTCGTGTGGTACCCGTTTTTTCCTCACACCCATAGACTTGCATTGGCGAGTCTCGGCCGATATACGTTGCAAATAGCAGCATGCTGCGATTTCACTTGCACGTATAATACGGACGGAAAAAAAACCAGATGATGGGAGCTGCCACATAATTGGTCCGAGTGCCAAGCAATTTTTTGTCGCATAGCACTCGTCCGTATTCCTCTCTAGTGTGACTCCAGCCTTGTTGTGTTATGCAACTTTCCAACAGGCCCTGAACGAGACATAAGTGTTTCTTTTTTGCCTGGAGTGTTTCTTTAGTTTGTTATTTATACATTAAGTTAAATTAGTTATTTATTGGCTAATTATAATTCACTATTATAGTGCCATTTATTCCATGGCGTTTTACATGTGAAAAGGGGTATACATAGATAGGTACAGTAAACATGAGCAATAGAAGGCACACACAAGTAAAGAGAGGACCCTGCCCGCGAGGGCTCACAGTCTACAGGGGATGGGTGAGGATACACTAGGGGAGGGGGGAGCTGGTCATGCGGCGGTTCAGTAGACTGAGGATCACTGCAGGTTGTAGGCTTGTCAGAAGAGTTGGGTCTTCAGGTTCCTTTTGAAGGTTACTGTGTTATGCTAATAAACACTTTGATATTACCTCATTTTGCAACAGAATTGGTATTATTTGTATATAACTGAAAGGTGGGTCCCAATAATGATTCTTCTCTGGTGGGCCCAAGGTTCTCCAGTCCGACGCTGAGCCTGTCTATGGTTTTCAAGTCTTTGTTCATGAGCTTGTAGTCTGTTTGATGTTCGCTGAGATGGTGTCTGAAGAGGTCTGGGACGTCTCGTTCGTGTTGCCCTGCTTTTTATATGCCTCTTCCTAGTCATGCTGCAAAGTGATTCCAAACCCAAACAATGTCAGGTCTGCGCTCCAAATGCAGCTTGAAATGTACAATAGGCAGTGCATGTTTCCAAATGTGTGACTCACCTGCAGTAAACTGTGCAATCTGTTTGGATTTGTGCTTTGGGGTAGTGTGGTACCACCTGCAGGTAATTTTTCCTTACTGCAGGTTTATGAAAGTTAATGTTTAAACTGTATTTTGTGATCACATCGTGGATGTGTGGTTTGTTTGGCTATTTTCTTGCCTATGGGGGTAAGTTTACCTTTCAAATGGTGTATCAGTTGTGTGTGGGTGCAGTATGAACAGAGATACAAAGTAATCACTGAAAAAGAGTGTTTAGAAATAATATTAAAGGATGTTTCTATGAGCAGCATACAGCCTTTAATGGAATTAGCTTGCCTTCCCTAAGTGATATTTCAATCTCCAGTTTAATAAAAAGGCCTGCTCAGGCACTTCCTTCCTGTTGTCATGATCCGTTCCGGAGTTTAGTCTTGTCTGCTCTTTCTCTGGGTGGATCATGTCAAGGGTTAACTTTTCTCTGCCTCATTCTGGGCTCGGGTTTGCTATTTAGCTCTCAGGTATCCTGAGGGTAGTGTCAGGTATAGCTCTGTCTTTGGCGTGTGAACCTGACTCTGGAAGCCCTTGATTTGTCCTACTGTGAACCCCGACTTGTCCTGTGTCTGTTATCTCCCCCTGCCTGCCCTTTCCCAGTGTCTCTTTGTTTGTATATCTGCTTGACTCCCTGTTTCTGATCTCTTGGCTTGGCTTTTTGACTCCGTTTCAGTTTGTCCCTATTAGGGTATGTGCACACATTGCGGTTTTTGCTGCGGACCCGCAGCGGTTTTGACGCTGCGGATCCGCAGCAGTTTTCCATGTGGTGTACAGTACAACAGGGGTGTCAAACTGCATTCCTCGAGGGCTGCAAACAGGTCATGTTTTCAGGATTTCCTTGTACTGCACAGGTGATAATTTAATCACCTACACAAATAATGAGTTGGTGATTAAATTATCACCTGTGCAGTACAAGGAAATCCTGAAAACATGACCTGTTTGCAGCCCTCGAAGAATGCAGTTTGACACCCCTGCAGTACAATGTTAACCTATGGAAAATAAAAACCGCTGTGCACATG
This sequence comes from Ranitomeya imitator, assembly GCF_032444005.1. Classification (NCBI taxonomy): domain Eukaryota; kingdom Metazoa; phylum Chordata; class Amphibia; order Anura; family Dendrobatidae; genus Ranitomeya; species Ranitomeya imitator. Next base: position 857,459,006 of record NC_091282.1, on the reverse strand, counting down.
CTGTGGAAAAAACCGCGTGGAAGCGCTGTGGTTTATTTTCCGCAGCATGTCAATTCTTTGTGCGGAATCCGCAGCGGTTTGGCACCTGCTCCATATTAAAAATCTGCAGGTGTCTAAAACCGCAGTGGAAACCGCACAAAAAAAGTGATAAATCCGCAGTACTTTTTGCACTGCGGATTTAATCAAATCCGCTGCGGAAAATTCTGCAACGGAATCCGCAGCGTGTGCACATGGCCTAAAACCGTATTTTGCCCGTCCTGGTTTACGGATCCCTTACTATGTCCTGACTATCCATTCTGTCTAAACCCTTTTGTACTGTTGTGCTGTCTTGTGCTCTGACTTGGTTTTCCTGACCTCGCTCTCGCCACTAGGTGGTGTCTGTTCAGTTGCTCTGTGTGTGCAGTCTGGCTTTCCTACCAGGCTCCCCCTGGTGGAGGTTGCGCTGTACTGCACTGCATGACACCTGTGGCTAGGAAATTGATTCCAAGATACTTGAAACAAGAGAAATCTCCATCAGGTATTGAATTTGTGTCAGAACTTAAGGATACCCTCAGAATGAAACAATTTTTAGGCCAAGTCACAGTCCAGAAAAAGTAAATCATACCTGGGCGCCCTGGATTATGTACAGAGAAACCCCATTTTTAGTTGATTGTCAAAAATAGGTATTGGCCCTCTCACCTGGCTCATATCTATTCATCTCTAGTGATGAGCGAATATACTTGTTACTGGAGATTTCTTGAGCATGCTCGGGTGACCTCCGAGTAATTTTTAGTGCTCGGAGATTTAGTTTTTATTGCCGCAGCTGAATGATTTACATCTGTTAGCCAGCATATGTACATGTGGGGATTCCCTAGCAACCAGGCAACCCCCACATGTACTTATGCTGGCTATCAGATGTAAATCATTCAGCTGTGGCAAAGAAAACTAAATCTCCGAGCACAAAAAAATACTTGGAGGACACCAGAGCATGCTCGAGAAATTTCCAGTAACGAGTATATTCGCTCATCACTATTCATCTCATTTTCTGCCCTCTTTACGCTTATGTATCATGACAAACATTAGAGGCTGGCACCGGCCCAGGAGAGACTCCGGCTCCTTTTCTTTCCACTCCCTTCTACTTCCCTTTACTTCTATTTCTTATCCTCTCTCACATTCCTGGTGTCCCCTAGAACAGGGGTCCCCAACTCCAGTCCTCAAGGCCCACCAACATGTCATGTTTTCAGGATTTCCTTAGTCTTGCCCAGGTAATAATTGCATCACCTGTGCAATGCAAAGGAAATCCTGAAAACATGACCTGTTGGTGGGCCTTGAGGACTGGAGTTGGGGACCCCTGCCCTAGAGCAGGGGTGTCAAACTGCATTCCTCGAGGGCTGCAAACAGGTCATGTTTTCAGGATTTCCTTGTACTGCACAGGTGATAATTTAATCACCTACACACATAATGATTGCAGCACCTTGTGCAATGCTAAGGAAATCTTGAAAACACGCATGGTTTGCGGCCCTCGAGGAATGCAGTTTGACACCCCTGCCCTAGAGTGACGCTTCCTGGACACAGGGGTTGGCAACCTAACTTCAGTACACAAATGGCACCCCTGACAAGTCTGTCCCAAATACACCCTAGAATTCCCTATTCTGCTTCAAATACAGGTGAAGAACGTGACAGTAGTAACTAAGAGAACATATTTTTTTTACTTAATATATATCTAGATATTACATATTGCCAGAGGTTACCCTCATCATCCTCAAGAAGTGGAAAAATATTTTATAGTAAAACCAGACGTGCTTAGCCATGCGGACAAAGTTTTTTTTTCATTTGTTTTCTTTCCTTTATTTATAAACTGGAGAATTATGTTCCCCAGTTTAATAACTGACCACACTGTATTATGTCACAATATCTTTATCCCTTACATTATTACTTAAGCTAGCATTGCAGCAGCAGCTTACGCAGTGGCGTAACTGGAGTCAGATGGGCCACGGTGTAAGATGTGCACCTCGACTCCCCGTATGTTGGTCAGATGTATGGGCCCTTGTAGCGTTCTAAATCCTTTCAGGACATACAGAACATTTTATTTTTTTACATTGCCAATTTTGCAAGTTTTCCTACCTACAAAGAATGGAGAGATCTGTAATTTTTATCGTAAATATACTTCAACTGTGAGAGACAAAATCTAAAAAACCAGAAATCCACATTGTATGATTTTTACATAATTAATTTGCATTTTATTGCATGATATAAGTATTTTAAACAATGGGAAAACAGAGCTTAATATTTGGTACAGAAACCTTTGTTTGCAATGACAGAAGACAGGTTTCCTGTAGTTCTTGACCAAGTTTGCACACACTGCAGCAGGGATTTTGGCCCACTCCTCCATACAGATCTTTTAGGTTTCGGGACTGTTGCTGGGTGTTACAGAACCCCCAGCACCAAGAATATGTTATGCAGTATATATTATGTATAATAGGTTCCATGTGAAATGCATCAGTCCACAGGCTGCGCCCCTGGGCAGAGGGGACACGATATTCCCCTTTTGTCCTCCCCCACCTTTGTAATTCCCACAGTAAATATCAGCAGGCTCCGGCCCCCTGCGGCAATTGTAATGTATGTCTGGCCTGCTTTTTCTATTAGCCTGCCCTGTTTATCTGTGTTATATATTCTGTGTGCTGTGAATAAAGTGTGTTCTTTTAGACTGGAAATACGTGGAGTAGCAGTCAGCTTTTATATGCTGTCATGTAATCAAGGAATTCCAACCAGCGTCCTTCATTCAGAATCCAGCAAAAGCAAAGTGGACCTCCTGAAACACGGGGTGGTACTGAAAGAGGTACCCCAGCTTGGTAGACCCCATTACACTGGTGGCAGACAGCGGGATACCCCTTCTAGAGGAGGAAAGGAATGAATGGAAGACAACTACCAGAAGTTAAAGGGGACTACATTAAAAGATCTGGTGGAAGCCCGAGGGTTAATCGCCAGCAACAAAACAAAAGCGGATTTGATAGCAGCCATCATGGAACACGACAGTGCAGCGCCCCCCAATGTGAACGTGGAGGAGACTGAATTCCAGAAGGAGGTAAAGAACAGACTGGCGTTCTATGGCCCAAACCCTGCAGTAGAGATCATACGAGAGGTGATGGCTGATGTGCGTACTGATCTGAAGGCTGAGTGGACCAGGATAGAGCTAGCCAAGATGGAGATGGCAGAGCAGACCAAAGTGGAGCTGGCCAAGATGGAGATGGCAGAGCGGAGAGAGGAGAGTCAGCGAGCAGGGGGAGCTCTGGCCTCCGCCCAGGTACCTTCAACAGTAAGCCACAAAAAGATCCAGTATAATGCCTTCCGACAGTTGGGGGAGGCAGAGGAAGACATTGATGGCTTTCTGCAGGACTTTGAGCGGCAGTGTGCCCTTCATCAAGTGAAGCCGGAGGAACGGGTTCAGATTCTGGCCAGCAAGCTAACAGGCCGGGCAGCGGACGCCTATCGCACGGTACCTGATGAGGACTGTATGGAGTATGAGCGGATCAAAGAAGTGATCTTGGCCCGGTATGCGCTGACACCAGAGGCATACCGCCAAAAGTTCCGCGGACTTATAAAACGTGTAACCGATACCCACGCTGAATGGGCCTGTAAATTACGGCGGTCACTGCTACAGTGGGTACAAGGGAGCCAAGCAACCACTAAGGAGGACGTCCTCCAGCTCTTGTTAGAATCTTGTTAGAACGATTCTTTAATGGACTAAACCCCGAGACACAGGAATGGCTTCGGGACAGGCGGCCAATGACTCTTGAGGAAGCCGCTCGTCTGGCCGATGAACATCATAACGCCAGGAGGCCTCAGTTGCCCGGATCAAAGATGGTCACTAGGGGTCCGCCCATGGACCTGGAGGGCCCCAAACCACCGAAGATTGTAGGGGGACCAGCTAGAAACCCGGCCTACCACAGTTCCCCTGGGGCGCGATGCCACACCTGCCGTCAGCTGGGCCACCTGCAAAGACAATGTCCTAACCGGACTCAGCATAACCAGTGGCCAAAGGCGGGAACAGCTACCTTCCGCCGGGCCGCTGTACACTGCTACCAAGGCGAAGCTGACCCAGCATTGGGGGCTACAACTAACCAAGGGGTGGAAGACATGGAGGAAGTGCTGCATGAAGTAGACCCCGTGCAGACAGCCCGGGCAGATAATAGACAACAGCATCAACAGGTCGTGTGGGTTAATGGGAAACGTATGCAGGGACTAAGAGATTCCGGAGCAACTTTGACCCTTGTGAAGCCTCATCTCGTACGGGACCAAGACAAGACGGACCGGACAGTGGCAGTCCATGTAGCAGGGGGAGCCATACATCGACTGCCCACTGCCAGGATTCACCTGAACTGGGGAGTTGGGGATGGCCTTGTTGAGGTCGGCTTGATTGAGGATTTGCCTGCAGACGTTTTGCTGGGAAATGACTTGGGGCCCATGTTGTCTGCCTTCTCGGTTGCCCCTCTGGCTGAGATATATCCTGTGACCACCCGGAGACAAGCTCGAGCTGCGGAGGCGGAATCACACTCAGAGGAGGCCCAGGTAAGACATCCCAGCCCTACACGAATTCCCATAGCCAGACACATTTCTTGGGCCACCCCAGATGAATTTAAGAGGGAGTTACTTGAGGATCCTTCATTGGAGGGATATCGTGGGAAGGCACAGGAGGGGAGAGGGGTACTGGAAGGGGAACAGTTTATATGGAAGCAGGGACTCCTCTACCAGATCACAGAGCAGCACCACACAGGGACGAGCCCCACTATCAAACGACAGCTGGTAGTTCCCAAGAAGTATAGGCAGGAGTTACTGCGAATCTGTTATGACATACCCTTGGCCGGGCACTTTGGCGTCAGCCGCACCAGGCATCGTCTGACACAAAACTCCTTTTGGCCGGGGGTAACCTATGATGTTCGTCAATACTGCCAGACCTGTGACAGTTGCCAGCGCATTGGCAAGAGGGGAGATCGATGCACGGCCAAATTACGCCCCCTCCCCATTGTGGAGGAACCATTTAGCCGAGTAGCAGTCGATCTGATAGGGCCGTTAGCCAAACCCAGTCCGTCAGGGAAAAGGTATATATTGACAGTGGTAGATTATGCCACACGGTATCTAGAGGCGGTTGCGTTACCTAACATACTGGCAGAGATGGTGGCGGCTGCCCTGCTCCAGGTTTTCTCACGGGTTGGATTTCCCCAGGAGATTATCTCAGACCAGGGTACCCAGTTTACAGCAGAGGTGACCAACCAACTGTGGAAGCTGTGCGGCGTAAAGTCCATTAAAAGCGCCCCGTACCACCCGCAAACCAATGGGTTGTGTGAACGCTTTAACGGGACGTTAAAACAACTCATTGGGACTTTTACCAGGACCTACAGGGACTGGGAGAAATTCTTGCCTCACCTCCTATTTGCCTATCGAGAGGTGCCCCAAGAATCCACGGGGTTCTCCCCATTCGAACTTGTATACGAGAGACGGGTAAGGGGACCCCTAGACTTAGTGCTAGAACACTGGGAAGGGGAGAGCATCAAAGAAGGGGTTCCTATTGTACCCTATGTGCTGGAATTCCGGGACCGCCTACAGGAGCTGACCCAGGCTATACGTGGGAACATGCAGGTGGCCCAGCGGCGCCAGCACGTATGGTACGATCGGAGGGCCAGAGAGCGCACCTTGGAAATAGGGCAAAAGGTCCTGGTGTTAGAGCCCGCTAGGCAGAACAAGTTCCAAGCTGCATGGCAGGGGCTCTACCAGGTAGTGGGGAAAATAGCCGACACCACCTATAATGTCACCGACTGTGACGACCCCAGGGTTATCCGCATGTTCCACATGAATATGCTGAAGCCCTATCGGGAGCGCCCTGAAGAGGTAGTAGCCATCTGTGCACCTGAAGCAGAGAATTTAGCCGGACTTCCCTTGCCTGATGTCTTAGGGGAGAGGACTCAGTCTAAAACATGGGACCAGGTACACTGGGGTGAAGACTTAGGTCCCTGGGAGAGACAGCAGGCGGAGGAGTTGTTGAGGCAGCGACAGAGGATGTTTTCGGGGAAACCCGGGTACACTCACCTGGCACAACACAAGGTTGAGACCCAGGATCAGACCCCCCTGCGACAACCCCCCTTCCGCGTCCCTGAGTCTGTACGAGAAGGGATGCAACAAGAGATACAAGAGATGTTGCGTTTAGGGGTCATTGAAGAGTCAGATAGTCCCTGGGCATCCCCCGTAGTGTTAGTGCCCAAGAAGGATGGGACTACACGGTTTTGTGTAGACTATCGTAAGCTCAATGAGAAAACAGTGACGGATGCGTATCCCATGCCACGTGTGGATGACTTGTTAGACCGGCTGGCAGGGGCAAAGTATTTGACCACCATCGATCTATGCAAAGGCTACTGGCAGATTCCCCTTAGTCCTGATGCTATTCCCAAGTCGGCATTTGTCACCCCGTTTGGCTTATTCCAGTTTCAAGTTATGCCATTCGGGATGAAGACTGCCCCGGCGACCTTCCAGAGGCTGGCTGACCGGCTTCTGGATGGTCTCCAGGACTATGCGTGTGCCTACCTGGATGACATCGCCATCTACAGCGCGACATGGGAAGAGCATCTAAATCACCTAGAGTGAGTATTAGACAGGATCCACAAGGCCGGAATCACCCTGAACCCAAACAAGAGTCACGTGGGCAAATCAGAGGTTCAGTATTTAGGGCATTGGGTGGGAAGTGGGAAACAGAGACCAGAACCAGCCAAGATTGAGGCCATAGCCAAATGGCCCACCCCAAGCACTAAAACCCAGGTCATGGCATTTCTAGGGACAGCGGGATATTACAGGAAATTCGTTCCCAATTACAGCAGCGTGGCCAAGCTCCTCACTGATCTGACCCGTAAGAACCAACCCCGTCAGGTAACCTGGACCCCAGAGTGTGAGGAAGCCTTCCGCCAGCTAAAGGACGCCCTCACCAATACCCCTGTATTGGCCGCACCCGATCCAACTAAACGTTTCCTTGTTCACACAGACGCTTCTATGTTTGGATTGGGGGCAGTACTGAGCCAAGTCGGGCTGGACGGCCAAGAACACCCGGTAGCTTACCTGAGTCGGAAACTACTGCCCCGTGAAGTGAGCTATGCGGCCATTGAGAAGAAGTGCCTGGCAATAGTATGGGCACTCAAAAAGTTACAACCATATTTGTATGGACGACAGTTTTCCCTCTTAACGGACCATAATCCCCTAGTCTGGCTTAATCGGGTCTCCGGAGACAACGCCAGATTACTGCGGTGGAGTTTAGCCCTACAACCTCTCGACTTCACCATCCACTACAGACCCGGCAAACAAAACGGTAATGCTGATGGACTAAGTCGACAAACGGAACTTGTACCAACCCCATAAACTTCGGTCATCCCCAAACCGATCTATTAAGGATCAGACTGTGTATGCCGATCGCGTCGCTGAAAAGGGGAGCCGTGTTACAGAACCCCCAGCACCACGAATATGTTATGCATTATATATTATGTATAATAGGTTCCATGTGAAATGCATCAGTCCACAGGCTGCGCCCTTGGGCAGAGAGGACATGATATTCCCCTTTTGTCCTCCACCACCTTTGTAATTCCCACAGTAAATATCAGCAGGCTCCGGCCCCCTGCGGCAATTGTAATGTATGTCTGGCCTGCTTTTTCTATTGGCCTGCCCTGTGTATCTGTGTTATATATTGTGTGCTGTGAATAAAGTGTGTTCTTTTAGACTGGAAATACGTGGAGTAGCCGTCAGCTTTTATATGGTGTCATGTAATGAAGGAATTCCAGCCAGCGTCCTTCATTCAGAATCCAGCAAAAGCAGAGTGGACCTCCTGAAACACGGGGTGGTGCTGAAAGAGGTACCCCAGCTTGGTAGACCCTGTTACACTGGGCAACATAGAGTTTCAGCTCCAGCTAAAGATTTTCTATTGGGTTCAGGTCTGGAGACAGGCTAGGCCAATTCCAGTACTTGAAATGCTTCTTACGGATCCACTCCGTAGTTGCCCTGGTCTATGTTTCAGGTCATTGTCGTGCTAGAAGACTCAGCCACAACCCATCTTCAATGCTCTTACAGAGGGAAGGAGGTTGTTGGCCGAATTCTCGCGATACATGACCCCATCCATACTCCCTTCAATACGGTGCAGTCGACCTATACCCTTTGCAGAAAAGCACCCCCAAAGTATTTCCGCCCCCCCCCCCCCCCACCATGCTTCACATTCAGAACGGTGTTCTTGGGGTTGTACTAATCCTTCTTCCTCCACACACAGTGAGTGGAATTGATACCATACAGTTCTACTTTGGTCTCATCTGACCACATGACCTTCTCCCATGCCTCCTTTGAATCATCCAAATGGTAATTGGCGAAATTTAAATGGGCCTGGACATGTGCTGGGGTGAACAGGAGGACCTTGCATGTCCTGCAAGATTTTAAACCATGATAACGTAATGTGTTACTAATAGTAATGTTTGAGACGGTGGTCCCAGCTCTTTTTCAATCATTGAAAAGTTCCTCCCATGTAGTTCTGGGCTGATTCCTGAACTTTCTCAGAATAATCCTTACCCCATGAGGTGAGATCTTGCATGGAGCCCTAGCGTGAGGAAGATTGACAGTCAGCTTGTCTCTTTCATTTTCTAATAATTGTGCCAACAGTTGTTGCCTTCTCACCAAGCTGCATGCCTCTTATCCTGCAGCCCATCCCAGCCTTGTGTAGGTCTACAATTTTGTCCGCAGTATCCTTAAACAGCTCTTCGGTCTTGGCCATGGTGTAGAGGTTGGAGTGTGATTGTGTGAACAGGTGTCTTTTATACAGATAACGAGTTCAAAAAGGTGCAATTAGTACAAGCAGTAAGTGTAGAGTAGGAGGGCTTCGTAAAGAAAACAAACAGGTCTGTGAGAGCAGAATTCTTGCTGGTTGGTAGGTGATTAAATACTTATTTAATGAAAAAAAATGCAATTTCATTATACAAAAACACATTCAATGTGATATTCTGGTTTTTATTTTTAGTTTCTGTCTCTCACAGGTGAAGAGTATCTGTGCTAAAAATTACAGACCTCTCCATTCTTGGTTGGTGGGAAAATTTGCAAAATTGGCAGTGTATCAAATACTTATAAGCACATCCAGCCGAAATAGGTCCTGAAAGGACCTCCTCCCGTACAGCCCGTCACACCCCCTGCAACCGCAATAATTACGCCCGAGTTTACTGCTTTCAAAGGTGTTATCTTGCACTGGCAGCTCGCTGTCCATTTTAGATGGATTTCGTTCGATGCCGCACAGGAAGATTACATGTTGACTTACTTCCTTTAAAACTCTTTCACCTTGCAAATCGACAAACTGAAATCAGTCTAAGGACTCATTCAGGCATCCATTTTAACTTTCATTTGAGAAATCCGGTTCCAGTTTCTCACTGATTTTGTTCAGTGTCAGTGTTGTCTGAGTTTCTTTACTTTTTCTTGGAAGGGGGGGTGGGGGGGGGGAGAGAAAAAAAAAAGTTTCTCTCTTGTAGTCCATGAAAAACAGAGGATGACATCCAAGTGCGTTCTGATTTTTTTTTCAGATAGATTTTATGATTTGATCCGAAAAGAAAAAAAAAAAACGGACATGTGAACAGACCTCACAAGGGAAACACTGATGTCTGAATGAGCCTGTAGGCCAAGTTCACATGAAACGTACAGTACAGGCCAAACGTTTGGACACACCTTCTTAAAGATTTTTTTCTGTATTTTCATGAGTATGAAAATTGTACATTCACGCTGAAGGCATCAAAACTATGAATTAACACATGTGGAATTATGTACTTAATTTCGGTTTCACACTTTTTGTTGTCTTATATTCTAGGTTCTTCAAAGTAGCCACCTTTTGCTTTGATGACTGCATTGCACACTCTTGGCATTCTCTTAATGAGCTTCAAAATTGGTCTTCTTCAAAATTGTTGGGAGTTCCCAGAGATGCTTAGCACTTGTTGGCCATTTTCTTTCACTCTGCGGTCCAGCTCACCCCAAACCATCTCGATTGGGTTCAGGTCTGGTGACTGTGGAGGCCAGGTCATCTGGCGTAGCACCCCATCACTCTCCTTGGTCAAATAGCCCTTACACAGCCTGGAGGTGTGTTTGGGGTCATTGTCCTGTTGAAAAATAAATGATGGTCCAACTAAACGCAGACTGGATGAAATAGCATGCCACTGAAAGATACTGTGGTAGCCATGCTGGTTCAGTATGCCTTCAATTTTATATCAATCCCCAACAGTGTCACCAGCAAAGCACCTCCACACCATCTCCTCCATGCTTCACGGTGGGAACCAGGCATGTAGAGTCCATCCGTTCACCTTTTCTGCATCGCACAAAAACACGGTGGTTGAAACCAAAGATCTCAAATTTGGACTCATCAGACCAAAGCACAGATTTCCACTGGTCTAAGGTCCATTCCTTGTGTTCTTTAGCCCAAACAAGTCTCTTCTGCTTGTTGCCTGTCCTTAGCAGTGGTTTCCTAGCAGCTATTTTACCATGAAGGCCTGCTGCACAAAGTCTCCTCTTAAGGCCGGGGTCACACTAGCGTATTGCATCCGATGCGAGAGCATCGGATGCAATATGCTAATGACACTCGGCTCCTGCTCGCAGCAGGGCAGGTGCCGAGTGTCATGCGTCTGTGCTCCGATTCTCTCACACAGGGAGGATCGGAGCACAGCTGCGGAGGAGGCGGAGAAATGAATTTCTCCATCTCCTCCATTGCTGGGGTCCGCTTATAGCGCACATCACTCGGATGATATCCGAGTGGTGTGCGCTGTCTCACTCACACCCATAGGCTTATATGGGTGCGAGTGAGCCGAGAGTTTTCCTCGGTCCGTGACAATCGCAGCATGCTGCGAGTGTCTCGGACCGAGGAAAACGGCCGACAAAAAGTCGGCTGCTGGGAGCGGCACCATATGCTAACATTGGTCCGAGTGCAATGCGATTTTTTATCGCATTGCACTCGGCCGTATTACGGTCTAGTGTGACCCCGGCCTAACAGTTGTTGTAGAGATGTGTCTGCTGCTGGAACTGTGTGGCATTGACCTGGTCTCTAATCTGAGCTGCTGTTAACCTGCGATTTCTGAGGCTGGTGACTCGGATAAACTTATCCTCAGAAGCAGAGGTGACTCTTGGTCTTCCTTTCCTGGGGCGGTCCTCATGTGAGCCAGTTTCTTTGTAGCGCTTGATGGTTTTTGCCACTGCACTTGGGGACACTTTCAAAGTTTGCCCAATTTTTCAGACCGTGGTTGTTCCTTCCCGGGGAAAGGCCTGGCTATTCACTGCTTGCGTCGAGAAACACGTGATGGTGTCTCCGCAGCTTCTTTACATGCATCTGCATATTTCCCATAAGGGATGGGGGCAGTGTTCTGGAATCACTGCGTTGAGAAACACGTGATGGTGTCTCCGCGGTGTTGGATGTTTTGGTCTCCCCGAAGCCAATCATCTGTACCTTTATAGCCTTTTTACTAGGCACTGCTCCTAATAGCCAGATTCCTACTCCACACTGATGAGGGGCAAAAACCCCGAAACAGCTGTCTGTGGATGGATACCATGCTTGGCATAGGTGGCTTTCCTTCATAGGATGCTGCCCTTCCCGTGGTTGTTCCTTCCCAGGGAAAGGCCTGGCTATTCACTGCTTGCGTCGAGAAACACGTGATGGTGTCTCCGCAGCTTCTTTACATGCATCTGCATATTTCCCATAAGGGATGGGGGCAGTGTTCTGGAATCACTGCGTTGAGAAACACGTGATGGTGTCTCCACGGTGTTGGATGTTTTGGTCTCCCCGAGGCCAATCATCTGTACCTTTATAGCCTTTTTACTAGGCACTGCTCCTAATAGCCAGATTCCTACTCCACACTGATGAGGGGCAAAAACCCCGAAACAGCTGTCTGTGGATGGATACCATGCTTGGCATAGGTGGCTTTCCTTCATAGGATGCTGCCCTTCCCGTGGTTGTTCCTTCCCGGGGAAAGGCCTGGCTATTCACTGCTTGCGTCGAGAAACACGTGATGGTGTCTCCGCAGCTTCTTTACATGCAATTTTTCAGACTGACTGACTTACATTTCTTAAAGTAATAATGGCCACTCGTTTTTCTTTACTTAGAATTTGTATTATGGCAAGAAAAATGCAGCTAAGAAAAATGAGTGGCCATCATTACTTTAAGAAAGTCCGAAAAAAGAGTGTGCAAAGCAGTCATCAAAGCAAAAGGTGGCTTCTTTGAAGAACCTAGAATATAAGACATAACAAAAAAGTGTGAAACAACTGGAATTAAGTATATAATTCCACATGTGTTAATTCATAGTATTGATGCCTTCAGTGTGAATGTACAATTTTCATAGTCATGAGAATACAGAAAAATCTTTAAATGAGAAGGTGTGTCCAAACTTTTGGACTGTACTGTATATAGTATAAAAAAATGTCCATGATTCATCCAGAAGACGCAGAAGATTTTTTTTTTCCTCATTTGCCGTCCTTATGGCATCCATTTTTATACATCTGCAGTTATTAAACACTAGATGGTGGCCTGATTCTAACGCATCGGGTATTCTAGAATATGTATGTATGTATATAGCAGCCACATAGTATATAGCACATGCCACGTAGTATATAGGAGCCATGTAGTATATAGCAGACACGCAGTCTATAACACTGCCCACTCAGTATATAACACTGGCCACGTAGTATATAGCAGCCACGCAGTATAACACAGCCCACGTAATATATAGCAGTGTGAGCACCATATCCCCGTTAAAAAAAAATAAAATAAAAAATAGTTCTATACTCACCCGCCGGCGTCCAGCGAAGCTGTCCCCATGCGCGCGCAGCTGCCGCCAGCTTCCGTTCCCAGCAATGCATTGCGAAATTACCCAGATGGCTTAGCGGTCTTGCGAGACCACTAAGTATTCTGGGTAATTTCACAATGCATCTCTGGGAACAAAAGCTGGCGGCAACAGCGCACGCATCGGCGGACGAAGGAAGGTGAGAATAGTACGTTTTATTATTTTTACTATTGATGCGGCATAGGCATCATCAATAGTAAAAAAATTGGTCACACAGGGTTAATAGCAGCGTTAACGGAGTGCGTTACCCGCAGCATAACGCGGTTCGTTAACGCTGCCATTAACCCTGTGTCAGCACTGACTGGAGGGGAGTATTGAGCGGGTGCCGGGCACTGACTGGATGGAAGTAGGGAGGGACTAATTCTCGGCCGGACTGTGCCTGTCGCTGATTGGTCACAGGTGCCAGGCCGCGACCAATCAGCGATGCGGGATTTCCGTTACAGACAGAAGTACCCCATAGACAATTATATATATATAGATTTACAAATTAAAGTTTCCTATGAAAGAATTTACATTTATTTGTAAAAATCGAATGGTGTGTTGTGGCACTGTATTGAATCTGATGTTTTTTTGTACACTAAGAATTGAATAGGTGAGTTATTTGACACAAAAAACTACTGCACGTTGCAATTTTTCATGCGCCGATTCAGTCTGAAAAAAAAAAGCTTATCTGCCTCATTGAATATCATTGCTGTCCCTTTATTTTCAGTACCCCAACTGAAAACACTACCTGTCACCCTAAATTAGAACTTTAAAGTAACGATATAGCTTTGTAAGAGACTGAGCAACCATAAAATTGGTTCCTTTATTGCCCCCCCAAAATAACTATTGTAATATGCAAGTGAAGGTGCTTAGTTACTTAAACTACTGCTACTTTTATATTGATGGAGCAAGGGCTGTCGGAAGATAAAACTCTTTGCAGGAGCGAGAAGACATCACGCTTTACTTCTGACATTGCTTCTCTACTATGCTATCATTTCACTGCACAAAAAAAAAAGAAGCAAAAATCACTATCCTCACAGATGGTCTAGCTGGGGAATAGCGGTGTAGAAATTTCAGCTGCAAGGACAGTGATTTGTGCGCTTTCTCCTACATTGAAGTAATAGCAGAGGTGAGAAATGGCAGAAGCGAGGAGAGAGCGATGTGTGCGCTCTCTTTTGCATTGAAGTAATAGCATGGTCAGAAGCAAAGAAAGTCATTACTGCGCTCTCTCCTAAACGGAAGTGAAAGAGTAGTGATGAGCGAAGGTGCTGAGATGACGTGTTATCCGAGCATGCACGGGTGCTTGAAAAATATGTTTGAGTCCCTGTGCTTGCAAATGAGAAGAGCAATGTCAGAAGCGAGGATTGATTTGTGTGCTCCCTCCTGCACTGAAATGATAGCAGACAGCCGACGTCAGAAACAGTTTTGGTCAATGGCCCAATAATGCCAGTTTGTTATTTCCCATGTTCAAGACTTCTTATTTTCCTTTTTATACCTTCTAATTAGAGTTGGTGCAAATCATTTCCAAAGACCCTGTCCATCACTCACATCAGATAATCTGAGATGCACCTCCTAACTTCCAACATCCACCCGGAACCGCCACGGGTGGATCACGATTCCCGCTAACCTGTTAAATGCCGCCGTCACGTGATCGCGGATCAGCGATGGGTTGGCATGACAACCAGAGGTCTGCAGCAAACCTCTATGGTTGTCACTGCCGTATTGCCGGTGCTTATAGCAAGGCAGCTTCATACAGGCCATTTGATCATCGCCTGTATATAGCAGAGCCGATTGGGTTATGGCAGCTTCTAGTCTCCTGTGAAGATTATTGAGTAAAGTAAAAGAATATTTTTAAAAGCCTATGTAAAAAAAAAAATACACACACACACACATATATATACACATATATATATATATATATATATACACACATATATATATATATATATACACACATATATATATATACACATATATACACACACATATATATACACACACATATATACACACATATATATACACACATATATATACACATACATATACATACATATATATACATATATATATACATACACACACACATACAGTTGTGGCCAAAAGTATTGACACCCCTGCAATTCTGTCAGATAATAATCAGTTTCTTCCTGAAAATGATTGCAAACACAAATTATTTGGTATTATTATCTTCATTTAATTTGTCTTAAATGAAAAAAACACAAAATAGAATAAAGCAAAACATTGATCATTTCACACAAAACTCCAAAAATGGGCCAGACAAAAGTATTGGCACCCTCAGCCTAATACTTGGTTGCACAACCTTTAGCCAAAATAACTGCGACCAACCGCTTCCGGTAACCATCAATGAGTTTCTTACAATGCTCTGCTGGAATTTTAGACCATTCTTCTTTGGCAAACTGCTCCAGGTCCCTGATATTTGAAGGGTGCCTTCTCCAAACTGCCATTTTTAGATCTCTCCACAGGTGTTCTGTGGGATTCAGGTCTGGACTCATTGCTGGCCACCTTAGAAGTCTCCAGTGCTTTCTCTCAAACCATTTTCTAGTGCTTTTTGAAGTGTGTTTTGGGCCATTGTCCTGCTGGAAGACCCATGACCTCTGAGGGAGACCCAGCTTTCTCACACTGGGCCCTACATTGTGCTGCAAAATTTGTTGGTAGTCTTCAGACTTCATAATGCCATGCACACGGTCAAGCAGTCCAGTGCCAGAGGCAGCAAAGCAACCCCAAAACATCAGGGAACCTCCGCCATGTTTGACTGTAGGGACAGTGTTCTTTTCTTTGAATGCCTCTTTTTTTCTCCTGTAAACTCTATGTTTATGCCTTTGCCCAAAAAGCTCTACTTTTGTCTCATCTGACCAGAGAACATTCTTCCATAATGTTTTAGGCTTTTTCAGGTAAGTTTTGGCAAACTCCAGCCTGGCTTTTTTATGTCTCGGGGTAAGAAGTGGGGTCTTCCTGGGTCTCCTACCATATAGTCCCTTTTCATTCAGACGCCGACGGATAGTACGGGTTGACACTGTTGTACCCTCGGACTGCAGGGCAGCTTGAACGTGTTTGGATGTTAGTCGAGGTTCTTTGTGCGGATTTTGGATAATCTTGTGCTGAAATCTCTTGTCAATTTTTCTTTTCCATCCACATCTAGGGAGGTTAGCCACAGTGCCATGGGCTTTAAACTTCTTGATGACACTGCACACGGTAGACACAGGAACATTCAGGTCTTTGGAGATGGACTTGTAGCCTTGAGATTGCTCATGCTTCCTCACAATTTGGTTTCTCAAGTCCTCAGACAGTTCTTTGGTCTTCTTTCTTTTCTCCATGCTCAGTGTGGTACACACAAGGACACAGGTTGAGTCAACTTTAATCCATGTCAACTGGCTGCAAGTGTGATTTAGTTATTGCAAACACCTGTTAGGTGCCACAGGTAAGTTACAGGTGCTGTTAATTACACAAATTAGAGAAGCATCACATGATTTTTCGAACAGTGCCAATACTTTCGTCCACCCCCTTTTTTATGTTTGGTGTGGAATTACCGTATATACTCGAGTATAAGCCGACCAGAGTATAAGCCGACCCCCCTAATTTTGCCACAAAAAACTGGGAAAACTTATTGACTCGAGTATAAGCCTAGGGTAGAAAATGCAGCATTTACCGGTGAATTTCAAAAATAAAAATAGATGCTCCATACCGTTCATTATTGCCCCATAGATGCTCCATATACAACTGTGCTATATAGAATGCTCTGCACCTTTGATTATGGCCCCATAGATGCTCCTTATAATGCTGTGCCATATATGCTCCGCACCTTTGATTATGGCCCCATAGGTGCTCCTTATAATGCTGTGCCATATATGCTCTGCACCTTTATGGCCCCATAGGTGCTCCTTATAATGCTGCGCCCCATATATGCTCTGCACCTTTATGGCCCCATAGGTGCTCCTTATAATGCTGTGCCCCATATATGCTCTGCACCTTTATGGCCCCATAGGTGCTCCTTATAATGCTGTGCCCCATATATGCTCCGCACCTTTGATTATGGCCCCATAGATGCTCCTTATAATGCTGTGCCATATATGCTCCGCACCTTTGATTATGGCCCCATAGGTGCTCCTTATAATGCTGTGCCCCATATATGCTCTGCACCTTTATGGCCCCATAGGTGCTCCTTATAATGCTGTGCCCCATATATGCTCTGCACCTTTATGGCCCCATAGGTGCTCCTTATAATGCTGTGCCCCATATATGCTCTGCACCTTTATGGCCCCATAGGTGCTCCTTATAATGCTGTGCCCCATATATGCTCTGCACCTTTATGGCCCCATAGGTGCTCCTTATAATGCTGTGCCCCATATATGCTCTGCACCTTTGATTATGGCCCCATAGGTGCTCCTTATAATGCTGTGCCCCATATATGCTCTGCACCTTTATGGCCCCATAGGTGCTCCTTATAATGCTGTGCCCCTTATATGCTCTGCACCTTTATGGCCCCATAGGTGCTCCTTATAATGCTGTGCCCCTTATATGCTCTGCACCTTTATGGCCCCATAGGTGCTCCTTATAAAGCTGTGCCCCATATATGCTCTGCACCTTTATGGCCCCATAGGTGCTCCTTGTAATGCTGTGCCCCTTATATGCTCTGCACCTTTATGGCCCCATAGGTGCTCCTTATAATGCTGTGCCCCATATATGCTCTGCACCTTTATGGCCCCATAGGTGCTCCTTAGAATGCTGTGCCCCATGTATGCTCTGCACCTTTATGGCCCCATAGGTGCTCCTTATAAAGCTGTGCCCCTTATATGCTCTGCACCTTTATGGCCCCATAGGTGCTCCTTATAATGCTGTGCCCCATATATGCTCTGCACCTTTATGGCCCCATAGGTGCTCCTTATAATGCTGTGCCCCATATATGCTCTGCACCTTTATGGCCCCATAGGTGCTCCTTATAATGCTGTGCCCCTTATATGCTCTGCACCTTTATGGCCCCATAGGTGCTCCTTATAATGCTGTGCCATATATGCTCTGCACCTTTGATTATGGCCCCATAGGTGCTCCTTATAATGCTGTGCCCCATATATGCTCTGCACCTTTATGGCCCCATAGGTGCTCCTTATAATGCTGTGCCCCTTATATGCTCTGCACCTTTATGGCCCCATAGGTGCTCCTTATAATGCTGTGCCCCTTATATGCTCTGCACCTTTATGGCCCCATAGGTGCTCCTTATAATGCTGCCCCATATATGCTCTGCACCTTTGATTATGGCCCCATAGGTGCTCCTTAGAATGCTGCTGGTGCTGCCATAAAAAAAAAAATCACATACTCACCTCTCTTCTCAGGACGCCGGCGCTTTCAATAATTACCTGCTCCTCTGCGGCTCCGTCTCCAGCACTGACGCTCAGCAGAGGGCGCGCACTGACTACGTCACAGCGCCCTCTAACCTGAGCGTCACTGCTAGAGGACACTGCAGACGGAGCCGGAGCGAGGAGCAGGTAATTATAGCACTGCGCTCCCCTTACCTGCTGCGGCGCGGTCCCTGCAGTCCCTGGCTTCTCCGGCGCTGCAGCTTCTTCCTGTAATTGAGCGGTCACATGGCACCGATCATTTACAGCAATGAATATGCGGCTCCTCCCCTATGGGAGGTGGAGCCGCCTATTCATTTCTGTAATGAGCGGTGCCATGTGACCGCTCAGTGCAGGAAGAATCTGCAGCGCTGGAGAAGCCAGGGACTGCAGGGACCGCGCTGGGAGCAGGTAAGTATGATTACACAGCCCCCGCTCCCCCTCCCCTGCTGACACCCGGGTATATGACTCGAGTATAAGCCGAGAGGGGGACTTTCAGCCCAAAAAAATGGGCTGAAAATCTCGGCTTATACTCGAGTATATACGGTATATTTAATTTGGCTTTAGAACAATTCTTTGTGTTTTTTTTTATTTAAGACAAATTAAATGAAGATAACAAAGAATTTGTGTTTGCAATCAATTTCAGGAAGAAATTGAGTATTATCTGACAGAATTACAGGGGTGTCATTACTTTTGGCCACAACTGTATACACAAAGCACCCCCCTTTCACCCCAATCAAAATTAAAAAACACACAAAAAAACACATATTTGGTATCGCCGCATTCAGAATCACTGGATCCATCATTAAAATAAAAAAAAAAAAAAAAATTTACCTCATCGCTAAACGACGTAATGAGAAAAAAGTAAAACTGCCAGAATTACTTTTTTTTCGTAGCTGCAACATTGCATTAACCCCTTCATGACCTTGGGATTTTCCGTTTTTCTGCTCCCCTCCTTCCCAGTGCCATAACTTTTTATTTTTCCGTCAATTTGGCCATGTGAGTGCTTATTTTTTTAAGGGATGAGTTTTACTTTTCAACGACATCATTGGTTTTACCATGTCGTGTACTGGAAAACGGGAAAAAAATTTAAAGTGCGGTGAAGTTGCAAAAAAAAAAAGTGCAATGCCACGCTTATTTTTTGCTTGGTTTTTTTGCTAGGTTCACTAAATGCTAAAACTGACCTGCCATTATGATTCTCCAGGTCAGTACGAGTTCATAGATAAAAAAGAACATATGCATGTTTGGTGTCTAAGTGGTGAAAAAAAAAATCCCCCCCAAAAATGGCGCCATTTTCCGATACTCGTAGTATCTCCATTTTTCGTGATCTGAGGTCGGGTGAGGGCTTATTTTTTGCGTGCTGAGCTGATGTTTTTAATGATACCACTTTTGTGCAGATGGGCGATCAAAAGAACCTGTTACTGCATTTTAATGCAATGTCACGGCGACCAAAAAAATGTAATTCTGGCGTTTCGATTTTTTTTTTTCTCGCTACGCCATTTAGCGATCAGGTTAATCCCTTTTTTTATTGATCGATCGGGCGATTGTAAATATGTGTAGGTTTGAGTTTTTTATTTTTTAAAAAGGGGGGTGATGTAAACTTTTATATATTTTTTTTTTTCACTTTTTTTTTTTTTCACTTTTGCCATGCTTCAATAGGCTCCATGGGAGGCTAGAAGCTGGCACAACTCGATCGGCTCAACTACATAGCAGTGATCATCAGATCGCTGCTATGTAGCGGAATTGCAGGCTTGCTATGGACTCCGACCACAGGGTGGTGCTCACAGCAGGCCGGGATCAGTAACCATAGTGGTCTCAAGGACCTCTATGGTTATCATCCTGACGTATCGCTGATCCCCAATCATGTGACGGGGGTCGGCGATGCGCTCATTACCGGCCCGATGGCCGGAAGCGCTGGTTAAATGCTGCTGTCAGCGTTTGACAGCGGCATTTAACTAGTTAATAGTGGCGAGTGGATCGCGATTCCACCCGTCGCTATTGCGGGCACATGTCAGCTGTACAAAACAGCTGACATGTCCCGGCTTTGATGCAGGTTCACTGCCGCAGCCCTCATCAAACAGGGGTTCTGACCTCGGATGTACTATCCCGTCTGAGGTCAGAAAGGGGTTAAAATGCAATTATGGGTGACCAAAAGATCGTATCTGCACCAAAATATTATCATAAAAAATGTTGGCTCAGCGCACACACACAGAAAAAAAAAAAAAACCCTCATCCAAACCCAGATCACCAAAAATGGAGACGCTACGGGTATCGGAAAATGCTTTTTTTTTTTTTTAAACAAACTTTGGATTTTTTTTCCAACACTTAAATAAAAAAAAAAACATATGTCTGGTTTTCTTCAATACCCAAAGGATGGGGATGGACCAGAGGGTGCAGAAAAGCAAGGAAGAGGACGTCATCCTATGAAGATGGGAGGCACCGGACCGGACCGCCCTCCAGGTGAGTATAATCTAACCTCTTTTTCTCATATTTCAGGTTACATCGGGGCTTATCTACAGCATTACAGAATACTGTAGATAAGCCCCTGATGCCGGTGGCTGCAGCTTATAGGCGAAAAAGTAGGTGACAGACTCCCTTTAAAAAGATAGTGGTAATATTCATTGGATCACTTGACACGGTAGGTCTTTTTTTGGGGGAAAACACAGAAGCTAATCACTTTCGGTCTGGGCACCCTTACCAAAAATATATGTATTAGCAATGAGAACACGACATCTTGGGTAGAATATTTGACTCTTACAAGGAATAAATTGGCAATTACAAATGAACACATTCTTCACAGTTCAACATCAAGTGGCTTTTTTTTTTTTTTTTCTTTAAAAACAAAGAATAATGAAATTTACATGCCCCACATCTGGGGAGAAAAAAAAATAAAAAATGGAGGACTCCAATTTTAGCATAGAGCAAATGGCATCAATTATGTTCTTACACCAATCCCCATCGCTGTTATACATTATTCTACCAACTGATTCCATATTCTGAAACTAAGTGCTTTCCTTTAGCAAACAGGCTTTCTTCTTCCTCTATATTCCTCCGCTGTGCAAAACAATGCAAAAAAAAAAAAAAAAAAAATTGTTAGGGAACAAGATCAGGCAATATGTCTGACTGATCCTGAAAAGGTTACTTTAAATTAACATTAAACATACAGAACTTCACCCATAAAAAAGAAACTGCACAGAACTAAACACAGATATTTTGCTACAATAAGACTATCAATCTGTCATCCACACGTCCATAAAATAAGCCCCTGTTATATACGCCCTCCCACCTCAGAGTGAACACATATACATACATATATATGTCACAAATAAAAAGTTACGTGAAAAGCTGCGATTAGAGTTGTAATGAGTGGGATAAATATATATATATATATATATATATATATATATATATATATATATATATATATATATTTTATGTTATAGTATAGGATATCCTTTGCATGCAAACAAGACGTTTTGTAGGGGAATCTCTGTGCCTCTATAAAACAGAGCGTGGTCCCAAAAAGTCTACTATAGGTGTTTTCATGGTAGCTTCAAGCTGCAACTGATTCTTCAAGGGGTCCATCTCAAGCAACATGATGATATACAGAAGCATTTATATACAAGCCCTTAAATACATAATCGATAGAACATGGTCAGTAGGGTTCTTATACCCACTACCCATTGTACGAGACATATGTGGGCTCCTCTTTCCTCCAACGTCAATGATGGGAAAATGAATGAGATAGAACAGTGTGGTTTAATGCTTCCCATGCCTGTATAGGCTACTGATGAATCCCTGAACTGTACACAGCACTTTAGTCTCTCAGCTGAATTGGAAAGCAATCGTTTCTGGGCTCGGTGAAGAAAGAAGAGGAAAAACTGCCAATGAATGAAGGCCAGATTATCGTATCCTAGTGAAGAGGTTGAGAACGGAGACGGATTCCTAGAAGAGAGAGAGAAAATTCAACTCCATGTGACCGTCACGTTCATAAGAACACAACATTGACATTTTTAAAGGGAATCTGTAACCAGGTTTTTGCAACATAATCTGAGAGCAGCATGATGTAAAGGCAAAGACCCCGATTCCAGCGATGTGTAAACTTACTGGGCTGCTTAGCGTAGATTTCATACAATCACTATTTTATCAGCAAGAGATTATTACAGGACTAGTAATCCTGCTGCCAAGTAGTCCTTCATAGTCATGAGATCTGTAAAACCCCGCCCCCACCACGGATTGGCAGCTTTGTGTCTACAGCACATGCAATCAGTGGTGTGGGCGGGGCTATACACAGCTCAACATTTAGAGAACGGCTAGACCTGCAGCAGATAAAGTGATTTTATCAAAATGACAGCAAGCAGACCAGCAAGTGACTTATCACTGGAATCAGGGTCTCCGCTCCTACATCATGCTGTTTCAGATAAAGGAGCAGAAATCTGCCGATAGATGATTATTTTTAAAGAAGAATTGCATTTGCCTCACCTTTGTAGATCGTGTTTTACTAAAAACATTCCAAAATCTCAATGTTTCATCACCAGCCCCTGTAACAATAGCTTCACCGTCTGGAGACATGGCCTGTGAAGCATAGAAATATATATCAAAATGAAATCAAGGCCACAAGGAGACTTCTCAAGACAAGACAAAACCTTTAGGAGCAAAAAAAAAAAAAAAAAAAAAGAAGTGTTTGGTTCTAAAAGTAGGTGTAAATTACTGTACAGAATTTAGGCAGCCTTTAGGCTATGTTCACACACGTTGCGGTTTTGAAGCATTTTACCGTCACAGCAAAGTGAATGAGACTTCTGGAATTTCATGCATGCGTTGCTTATTTTTTCCTTACAGACTTGAAGCAGTTTCATACCCAAATACCAAGGTTACGCATGTAGTATGACGCAAGGCCCCATAGTTACTCGCCCTCGTTTTTCTAGGCAACCTGCACAACATATACAAGGTACTTACAAGGTAGAGAACTCTATAAGAGTGTCCAGTCAATTTTGCCACCTGTGTAAGAGATGGATACTTCCACACAAGGATCTGATTCTGAGAATAGCCATGCGTGCTCACCTGTGAGTAAGGAGAAGACAGTTTAGGGTCAACAATGCTCGTATTTTACGGGAGACATTCTCCAATCTGTACATCTTTACCCATTCAAGAAATTCAGACGACCCCTTTAAGCGAAAAGTTATTAAAATCCCTACACTGTCTACTGCCGGTGATCGTCAGCAATGCAGACGCGAATATATGTTACACGTTTCTATAGCGCTAACGTGTTCCGCAGCGACCTACAATTCACAGCTTACATGCGCAATCAAAATCAGACATTGCAGACTACCGGGCTAAATGAAAATTCATAAAGTGAGGGGCCGACAGTCTACAAGGAGTTGGGGGAGAATCCCACGAGGTAAAAGCGGCAGATCCGCCAAGAAGCCACTTACCAGTTCGTTGGCATGCTTGGACCAGGCTAGGTTGCAGACCTGTGATCCAGTGTCAATACATTGCAGTGGCTGACCAGTGAGTGTGTTCCAGAACCTAATGCAACGATCAGCTGTGCCCCCGCCAGAAGCGAGCAGACCATGTTGGTGAGGAGACCAGGCGATTGCCTTCACTGCAGCCAGATGCTCGGTATATTGCTGAACAGGGGTCAAACTTGAGTGATTCCATACGAGGAGCTGGAAGAAGAGCAAGATATTTCACGTGGTAAAGCGGGCAAACCATCAACGCTATTAGATCTTCTCCATACTGTATATAGGCAATACCTTGTTGTCATTCCCTCCTGATGCAAGCAGCTGGTGGTCGGTGGACCACTTGAGGCCACAAACTTCTTGCCGGTGCCCTTGTAACCTCCTTTCAGACTGCACAGGTGGAGTTCGGATATCCCTCTGAAGGATCATGCGATCTCTACTTCCGGAGGACAGCTGATCTGCATTCCAAGCCAAGGCGCCTATAGCGGGTAGACGGACAACACTGCTGTGATGCTGCGCACAGATTACAAGAAGGGGGCAGAAAAAAGAGGATCTGTAAAAATACGGGAGACATGACCATATACCCAGCCTTACCAACTCTGGCTGTATGCCCCTCGAGTGTGGACAGCTTCTTCCCTGCAGATGCATCCCATATCTGTACAAAACCTTTGTGTGTCCCCACAGCTACAAGATTTCCCTGAAAATAAAAGGGACATTAATACCATTAATTCTGCAATCATTTTCTGAATTTTCTTTATATGGTGTACACGGTTCAGGAAAAATGACCCAAGGAGATGATTCTCCAGGTAAGTATGATTACAGAGGTACTAATCTTAATTTTTTTTTTTTTTTTTACATTTGCTTGTGTCTCCATTTTAAAATACCAGTAATGTTTTCATTTTTTTTTTTAATGAAGCTGTGAAAGGGCTTGTTTTTGGTTAGCATTTCATGATTTTATTAATGCCATTTCAGGGTATGTCTGACATTTTAATCACTTCTTATTGGATTTTATTGAATTATTATATGATACATTGGGTACAGTAGTACAAAGCAGGATGGGCTGTAAATGTTTTCATAACAATTTGGGAAAGTTATGAAATGTCCTAGAGATGTCTGCTGTGTTCCTAATCTGAGGATCTCGGCTTTTAGTTGAGATGAATCTGTGCTGCCCTTTATGTACAGGCTCAGTAGTGACCAGTGCTGTGGAGTCGGAGGTGAGATGAATCTGTGCTGCACTTTATGTACAGGCTCAGTAGTGACCAGTGCTGTGGGGTCGGAGGTGAGATGAATCTGTGCTGCACTTTATGTATAGGCTCAGTAGTGACCAGTGCTGTGGTGATGGAGGTCAGGGAAATTGAGGAGTTCGAGTTGGCGATTTGGCCTATCAACGCCACAGCCCTGGGAACGCATGCAAACCACAGTACTGCTGTTTAGATTTTTTTCCTTTCCCTTTACTTTCTCAGTCGCCCATGACAGCACTACCAGAGAGAGGGGATCCGCCCTTCAGGGACAGGAAACCTACAGGATAAAAGGGCGGTTACCTCTCCCCTGCATCAGTCTGGTTTCCTGTCCCTGACGGGGAACCTTCTCGGACGGAACCTGTCATGACCAACCGGAACGTGAAGACCAACCTGGCGAAGATCCGGAGTCGGCCAGTCCGGGTTCTGGCAGCGAGGAGGCCCCTGCCACGGCTAGTCCGGTATCCGAGGCCGCCACGGCTTCGACCGATGGGTCCGGAAGCGTGAGCGGGGGGAAGCGCAACCGCCACTCCGGATAGGAGTTGGGGCGCTCCAGCACTCTGCGCACACAGGATGCCGGATTCCAAGATGGCGCCGCACCGGAAGTAGTGGAGGAACTTCTGGTTCGGGGGCAGTGAGGTGAATGACTACACCAAGATGGCGCTGCCCCGGAACCCTTCATTTCCGGGTCGCTGACTGCGCGTGCATGCGCAGTAGCTGCAGAAAGAAAAAAAAAAAAAAAAAAAAAAAAAAAACGCTTTCTCTAACAACGCAGCCACGGGGGGAGGGGATAAGCACCATCCTTTAAAAAGAAGGTGCGCATGGAATCCCTTTGCTGCATGCCGTCCCAAGGTAGTAAGCCATGGAGGACAGCGATCAGCAGCTCCAGCCACCGCCGCAGCAGCGCCATCATCAGCGGCAGAAGTCGGACGCTCAGGGAAAGCGAACTTCTGCGGATAACCGGAGTTCTCGATCCGGTAGCCATTCCACACAGCGTAGTAAGAATTCCAGTGTGGTAAACCTGCTGCCGGCCACGGATCATACACCTCAGGATCCTGCCCCTCCTCCAGAACCGGTACCTGTGGCTGCGTCAGATTGGTGAGTGATCTTCGTGAAAGCTCACTTTTTGTAATTGGGGTTCCCCTTCTCCATTATCTTAGGCAAGGAAGAGAACGGGGAAGACGAAACAAAGAACCTGCCCCTTATGCGAGAAAGCCCTACCACGGTCCTGGGAGAAGAAGCTATGTGACTCCTGTATTGAGCGAGTCCTCTGTGAGGAGACCCCAAACTTCGCCTCTGAGTTACGTTCTGTAATTAAATCAGAGGTTGAGACGGTGTTTAACTCCCTTAAAGGCGAAAGGAGAGCTAGTAGGAAACAATCAGTTCCTGATAGGAATTCTGACTCTACCAGCTCCGAGAGTAAAAACTCAGATACGCAGGATTCCTCCTTCTCTTCTTCGGATAATGAGAGTGGAGGTCGTCATTGCTTCCCCCTAGATGAGGTTGATGGCCTTGTAAAAGCAGTGAGATCAACAATGGGGGTGTTGGATCCTCGTCCTGACAAAACTCTGCAGGACATTATGTTTGGAGGGCTATCCCAAAAAAGCGTAAGGTTTCCCCCCTTAATGAAAACATTCAAGCATTAATTAAAAAGGAGTGGGAAAAACCTGAAAGGAAAAATGCATCAGTTCCCTCTATTAAAAGGAAATACCCCTTTGAAGAGGCTTCTGTCTCGTGGGATAAAGCCCCTAAACTAGATGTTGCGGTAGCTAAGGCCTCGAAAAAGTTCGCATTGCCATTCGAGGATATGGGAACCCTGAAAGATCCTCTTGATAAAAGAGCAGATACTTTTCTTAAAGGGACCTGGGAGTCAGCAGGAGGATGCTTAAGGCCAACCATAGCGGCTGCCTGCACGTCACGATATTTAATGATTTGGGTTGACAACCTAGAGAAACAGCTTAGACATGGGGTACCCAGAAATAAAATTTGAGTCCATCCCTATGATTAGAGGAGGCGCGGCATTCTTGGCAGATTCATCGGCCGACTCAATTAAATTGACGTCTAAATCTGCAGCTCTCTCAAATGCAGCGCGTAGAACCTTATGGCTAAAAAGCTGGCCGGGGGACTTACAAACTAAGCAAAAACTGTGTTCAATCCCCTGTGAGGGCAAGTTTCTTTTTGGAGAGACTTTGGACGATATCCTGCAAAAAGCAGGTGATAAAAAGAAAGGGTTTCCCATCCTGGCCCCAACATATAATAAGCGGCCCTTTCGGAATAGGAAGTTTTTTAGGAGACCACCAAGGGAGCAAAACCGACGGGATGACGGGAGAAGGAAAGACAGGGGATTCCTTTTTGGTAACTCCCCTCGGGATATAACCCCCCCCCCCCCCCCACAAGTGTCATCTTCCCCAGGGTGGGAGGGAGATTATCTCAATTCCTCCCGACCTGGGAGAAAATTTCGACCAGCCCTTGGATATTAAGATTAATAGGAGAAGGGCTTCGCATAGAATTTCTATCCCTACTCCCACGGAATTATGTGGTAACACCGCTGAGATCATCTCCTCAACAACAAGAAGCTCTAGAATTAGAAATCGTAAAACTAGTAGACAAAGCTGTCATCCAAGAAGTCCCCCCTCTGGAGAGAGGGAAGGGATTTTACTCTCCATTGTTCCTGGTTCCCAAACCGGACGGAACCTTCCGGACTATAATAAACTTACGGAGGTTGAATACTTATGTAAAAAACCAAAGATTCAAAATGGAGTCAATAAAGTCAACAAATAAAAATCTGTTTCCAAACTGTTTTATGATAGTTCTAGATCTCAGTGACGCGTATTATCACGTCCCCATCCACAAGCCCTCTCAGAAATTCCTCAGACTTGCAGTAGTCATAAAAGGACAGACCAGGGAATACCAATACAGGGCTCTTCCCTTTGGCATATCAATTGCTCCCCGCATCTTCACAAAGTTGATAGCGGAGATGATGGCACATCTGAGAGAGGAAGACGTCTTGATTATTCCGTATCTAGACGACTTTCTGATTGTGAGCAACTC
This sequence comes from Ranitomeya imitator, assembly GCF_032444005.1. Classification (NCBI taxonomy): domain Eukaryota; kingdom Metazoa; phylum Chordata; class Amphibia; order Anura; family Dendrobatidae; genus Ranitomeya; species Ranitomeya imitator. The sequence continues at coordinate 857,431,071 of NC_091282.1, read as the reverse complement.
GGCCGAACTCTGCCGTCAGCAATGCGACAGAGTGATAGACACCTTAAAAAAATTGGGCTGGCTGGTGAACCTCCAAAAGTCAAAACTGGAACCAACCAGGGTTCAAGAATTCTTGGGTCTCACCTTGGACTCAAGTTCTCAAGTGTATCACCTTCCAGACAAGAAAAAACAAAAGATAATCCACCTAGTATCAGAAGCGCGTGCAAACCCTACCATGACTCTAAGAAAGGCGATGTCATTACTGGGGTCCCTCTCTGCCTGTCTCCCAGCGGTTCAGTGGGCACAGCTCCACACAAGAGCACTCCAGTGGGATATTTTAAGAAACCAAAAACTACTAGGAGGGCGGTTAGAGAGTCGAATGACTAAGTTTACCTACTATTCATTCCCTAGTCTGGTGGTTAAATCCCAGCAACTTATCAAAAGGGATTCCCTGGGTGATAGAGGCGCCTCAGATAGTCACCACAGACGCAAGTCCCACAGGGTGGGGGGCTCACCTGGACAACAAAGTCACTCAGGGGATATGGACAATTCAGGAGCTCAGGTCTTCCTCAAATCAAAAAGAGCTGAGGGCCGTAAATCATGCACTACTATACTTCCTAGACCAGCTACAAGGCCATCATGTCCGAGTATTCTCGAACAACAAAGTAGTAGTAGCTTACTTAAACCACCAGGGGGGAACCAAGTCTCAATCATTAATGGAAACCACCTCCGAAATTTTCAGCCTGGTACAAAACAACTTCCTGTCCCTATCGGCCCTACATATAAAGGGGGTAGAAAACCACAAAGCGGACTTCCTGAGTCGTACCCAACTAAAGCAGGGGGAGTGGTCTCTAAATCAGGGCATATTCAACAAAATTACAGATCTATGGGGAATCCCTGTAATAGACCTCTTTGCCAATGTGCCCAACAGAAAAGTGGAAACTTTCTGCTCCCTAGATTCCAGGGGGAACCCTCAGGCTGTGGATGCGTTCACAATTCCCTGGACACAGACCCTGGCGTATGCATTTCTCCCTACTATTCTCATTCCAGCAGTTCTGCGGAAGATCAGGCAGGACAAATCCAGACTCATCTTGATAGCCCCCTTCTGACCCAAGAGAGCCTGGTTCTCATGGCTGAGGATGCTATCGATCACTGATCCCTGGGTGCTTCCGGATCTTCCGGACCTCCTGTCTCAGGGACCGGTGTTCCACCCTCAGTCAGAGAATCTCCATCTGACAGCGTGGAATTTGAGAGGTCATTAAAAAGTAGTAAACCTGTGACCACAAAAATATACGGCAAAACCTGGAAAACAATTTTTGTCCTCCTTTGGGGTAAGGTTGCAAGACGGGGTTCCAGTGGCGGAAATATTGGAATTTCTACAAAGGGGGTTAGACCTAGGCCTTTCAGTAAGTACCTTAAAGGTACAGATAGCAGCTCTAGGAGCATTATACTGTGAAAACATAGCGGCCAACCCTTGGGTAATACGGTTTGTCAGAGCAGCCGCAAGGTCTAAACCTGTAACTATACATAGATTACCAACCTGGGATTTGAATTTAGTATTGTCAGCCCTAACAGAATCCCCGTTTGAGCCTATAGAATCGGTACCCCTTAGGATTCTTTCACTTAAAACAGCCCTCCTAATAGCCCTGACTTCGGCCCGTAGGATAAGTGACCTTCAAGCCCTGTCTGCAAACCCTCCATTTACACAAATCCTGGATGATAAGGTTATACTAAAAACAGACCCTGCCTATCTACCGAAAGTTGCGTCAACATTCCATAGATCTCAGGAAATAATCCTTCCTATATTAGGACCATCCATAATTTGCATAGTTTTAGGCGCTCGCTCAAAACACATTTGTTCAGAGTGGCCTATCACGTTCCCTAATAGTCATTTTATGTTTGTGTGTGTGTAGCCCATTCACTATCTCCATCTATCCCCCACCCCCTGAAGATGGCTGGACCATCATTGTAAATACATCATTGTAAATACACACCTGTGCTTTGTATCTCCCCCACCTCATTGTAGATTGTAAGATCTCACGAGCAGGGTTGTCTTATTTCGCTTTAATTATTGTATTGTTAACGTTGTTACTTATGACTTTTGTGTTTGAAACTGTTAAACTGTAAAGCGCTGCGGAATATGTTGGCGCTATATAAATAAAGATTATTATTATTCCTTCCTTCTGTCAAGATCCTAAAAATAAGAAGGAAGAGAAATTCCATACACTAGACGTAAAAAGGTGTCTAGTCCAATACATTAAAATCACCCCAGCAGTATAGGAAGGAAGGGTCTCTTTTTATCTGCTTCCAGGGGCCCAGAAAAGGACTCAAAGCTTCTAAGGGCACTATAGCTTGATGGGTCACAGACGCAATAGCCTTGGCGTACTCATCCACCGGGAATGCCGTTCCGCAGGGACTGAAGGCACACTCTACAAGGGCTATGGCGACCTCCTGGGCCGAAAGGTCAGAGGTACCATTAGATCAAATTTGTAAGGCGGCCACCTGGTCATCACCTTCAACCTTCTTCAGACACTACCGCTTAGACCTAGCTTCTTCATCTGACCTAACCTTCGGAAGAAGGGTCTTGCAGGCTGTGGTCCCTCCCTAAGCAATGATCTCTGCAATTCTCTCTGGTAGTGCTGTCATGGGCGACTGAGAAAAGTGTAGTTACTCACCGATAACGGTGTTTCTCAGAGCCCACGACAGCACCTGCTTATTCCCCCCCTCATCAAGTGTGCGGTGAGTACATTATTTTGTGTGAAGTGGTTTTCCATATAGACACGGTGTTCACTTGTTAAGCATTATGATTAAATTGCATATTTTTTGTGTTGTTGTCACTAACCTGGAGGACCACCGATGCTCTGTAAAACCAGCCTGACGCAGGAGAGAGGTACCGCCCTTTTATCCTGTAGGTTTCCTGTCCCTGAAGGGCGGATCCCCTCTCTCTGGTAGTGCTGTCATGGGCTCTGAGAAACACCGTTATCGGTAAGTAACTACACTTTTTCTTACCGTTTGGGTTAATTAATTGCATATTTTGAGAGATTGGACTTTTATGTAAAATACGATAATCAAATATTTTTTTATTATTTCATTTTTAATTAGATGAGGAAGGTGGGAGGTGTTTTTAAAAATTAAAAAAAAAAAAAAAAAAAGCATTGCTTTATCACCTTCATCTATACTATATACAGGAAATATCAAGGTCTCTTATGAATTCCAGCCATAGACTAATTTTCACATGAGGACCGTCATGGCAGGTATGAGGAGCTTTAAGTCGAACTGTGGCTGTTATGGTAACCCATTGATTGCTTCTCAGGGGGACGAGTGCTGATGGGTGCCTAGAATACCACAACTCCATGCTGTAAATGCCGTTATCAAAGACTGAGACCGCCATATACAAGCAGCAGGCAGAGCTCCACTTTTGGCTGTTAGAAACAGATGATGACTGAATAACACAAACCTTATCTACAAGGAATGGCGCTGGCTCATCTCTTGAGCTTGGTCCATACTCGTACAGTAATAGTCACTAAGGGGTTAAGGGGCTTGTCTCAAGTGAATAGGATATCCCCTACTGATCAGGAATGGAGCACTGAAGAGTCCAGTATAAATGGAACAGAGATTGAGCATGGGCACCTCCACTTCATTCATTCTCGGATATCGGAGGTGCCCATGCTCAACCTCAGATCCATTTGGATGCGGCCCTTCAGAGTTCATGGGTCGAGATTCCAGCAGCTTCTACCCTACGAACAGCCCCTTTATTGGCAGGACCTCTGCTTCACATGGGAGCACTGAATCATCTGTTCCCCACAGTATTAAACGTTAAAAGCAAATTGCATAAAAAAATCTTATTCAGATTCAAGCAAATTAAATAGGTTACCCCCAACTATAAAGCCCCTTATCTAACCCAGGGCTGTGGAGCCGGTAAGCCAAACCTCTGACTCCTCAATTTCCAGAACACAGACTCCGACTCCACAGCCCTGATCAAATCTCAGGAGATCTATCTGGGGCAAGATGCTATAACCCGTATATCCCCAGCAGATGATGAAGGTGGCCATCTATACGGTACAGGTTTTCAATCGGTACTGCTCTCCGGCTTATAAGAGGGGCCCTTCGCTAACATCCATACATATGGTAAAAGGAGTCTCCTGAAGGTACGAACCATATAATAGCTGGTCTGAAAATGTCTAATTTGCTCTGTACGGATTCTAAAGTATCAGTAGAATGGGGACATACTTCACTATAATTTGACAGTTTTATACAATCTTATGAACATTGCAAGAACACTTTATTACCATGTCTTAACGATACTCACCCTTTCAGACCAACCCACTGATGTCACCGAATCCCCTTCTACAGATAAGTCACAGAGCCTGGTCACCTGAAAAGACAAAAAGACATACAATGATAACAACAGATACATGTACAGAAAATATGAGGTCACGGTACACTAGATCTAAAGTGTGGCCCCTGACATTAAAGCCGATCTGCAGCTCTCATGGTGCCTCTGTATTCCTCATCACATGAAAATTAAAGGGAACCCGTCACGTCAAAAAAAAATATATTAGCCTGCCGATATGGGGGTAATCTGCATGTTAACAGCGTTCTGAACCTGCCCGATGCCTGTACCGAGACCCCTGCTGCCAGGAGGAAATGTGCTTTAATCTTCCCGGTAGTGTTCTGGTGTCAGCGGCTGTAACCGTGCCACCAGTACTGACTGAATGGGTCTAATGCAGGGCTGTCATGGGAGACCAGGAGCCGCGATCATCTGCTGGATGCCCTGCTCTATGTAGCAGAAATGCTCACTTGCTATGAGCGCCAACTGCTGGGCAGCACTCATAGCGATCTGGCAATGACAACCACAGGGGTCTCCAGCAGCATGCCAACTCATCGGCACGCGTGATTAGTGAGGCGCTTCCTGCGTGTGCATGTTAAATGCCCTGTCAGAGATTGTTAACCGTTGCGGGTGGATCGCAATTCCACCTGCAGCTATTAGGAGCACATGAATGAAAAGGGTTGTCCACCATTTTATTTATTGAACCCTAAAGATAGGCCCTCAATATCTGATCGATAAGAGCTGCGACACCAGGCACCCCCGCTGATCCCCCATTACTGGCACAGATGGCAGATGGATGTTCTCAGATGCCGCTGAAACAGCCACGGCAGAGTAATGCAGATCCACCCTCTATACGAATGCCGCTGGTAACCGCTGATTGTCAGGGTGCTGTATGCTGCACCTCCACAGATCAAATATTGATGGCCTATCCTAAAACAAAAACCATCAATAAAAAAAAAAAAAAAAAAAAAAGTAGTGGCAAACGCCTTGAATTCATTAAAATCCCTGGTATTTGTATGCTTGAGTCCAGTGGGCTGCCCTACCTAGTCTTCCCTGTGTGACTGTACATCAAGGGTTCAAGAGAGGCCTGGATGTCTTCCTGGAGCAGAACAATATTGTATCATACAATTATTAGGTTCTGTAGAAGGACGTAGATCTGGGGATTTATTATGATGGAATATAGGCTGAACTGGATGGACAAATGTCTTTTTTCGGCCTTACTAACCATGTTACTCAGTAGGACCGCCCACTGGACTCCTATACATACAAACACCAGGGATTTCAATTAATAAAGTGCAAGTTATACTGAATCAATTCCCACAAAAATGTCCACCATTCTGCTCAGCTTCTCCTTATCTATACCATGTTGTCTATGGATCAGATGGCATGTACAACGTGACAGGTTCCATTTAGCTAGTAGCATATACAGGGCACAGTGCTGGAAGTTTCTGCTTCTATGTAATCGGATATATGCCCTCTAATTGTTACCATTAGGGGTACACTACTTAGGCTCTGCTTGGATCGGTTTTTTATGGCGGTATAATTTGATTTTAGAATCCAGGATTTGGGTTTCAAAATTGTACTGGCAGTGAAAGGATTAATCTGTAACCCATGTGTCATGTGTGAACCTTAATATGCAGCCGGAGCAGCTGAGTATGGAACATGTATGGAGGTGGCAGATGTGGGCACATCCCCTTACCTGGCTTGTACACGCGCTCCACAGATATACACAGGTCCCCAATCCTACGCTCAGCACATTCAGGGATGACCAGTCCACTAGATTAAGGTAGAAATCATCTTGCAGTTCTGGGGCATCAAGTACTTTAAATGGAATTTTAGAAATCTTCCGTGTGGGTTTTCGTGGAGAGCGCAAAAGTTTTTGACTGTGTAGCAGGGAAAAAAAATAATAAAATGATATCGTCTTTACCCCAGCAAGCTAGCTTTAACCCCTTAATGACCGCCAATACGTCTTTTAACTGACCTGAGATATAAGAGAATAGCCTCCCCATACAGATGACAATGCAGCATCTGTTGGTTGTACACTATTGCTGACAACTTGCTGTATCAGCCACAATCAGTATCTGCGCCTTCTAAATCTGTTTAACCCCTTAGATGCTGCTGTCAATAGTGACTACATCATTATAAATGGTTAACAGAGTGTGGGGGCTTCTTCTTGATCCCAATTGGTGCCCTCAGATCATGATTTTGTTGTCTTGATGTTTGCGATGGCAATTCATGACCAAATAGCGGCCTTAGAGTCTGCCGGCTATAGTAATCTGTTTAGAAGTTAGCAACATTTAGGTGGTAAAAATACACATTTTCATTTCTGCCATGCCATTTTGCATTAATTCCTGTAAAGCACCTGAAGGGTTAATAAACTACCTGACAGCAGTTTTCAATATGTTTAGGGGTGCTGTTTTTAAAATGGTATCACGTTTGGGGGTTTCCCAATATATGGGACCCCTAAAGTCACTTTAAACATGGATAAGTCCCTAAAAAAATAAATGTGGTAAATTTCTTTGAAAAAATGAAAAATTGCTGCTACATTTTTAAACCTCCTAAAATGCTAACAAAATAAAATAACATTTTCCAAATGGTGCTGATGTAAAGCAGACATGTGGGAAATGTTATTTATTAATGGTTTGCTGTTGTATGACCATCTGGATTAAAGGGATAATCATTCAAATTTAGAAAATTGCTAATTTTTTAACATTTTTCTCAAATTTTTTATATTTTTTATAAATAAACAAAAAATGTTGAACTAAATTTACCATTATCATAAAGTATAATGTGTCATGAAAAAACAATCTCAAAATCACTGGGATTTGTTGAAGCGTTGCAGAGTTATTACCACATAAAGTGACACTGGTCAGATTTCAAAAATTTGGCTCGGTCACTAAGGGGTTAAACTTTTAAAATGACAACTAAAAAGCGCTTACCTTTTGTTACTCACGGGTGACAAAGAATACGGAGACACTTCATTTCCATCATCGGGGCTGGATCGCTTCGAGCTTAAGGAATACTGAAAAGAAAAAGGTCAAACAATCAAAAACTAGAATGTGATAAAGACCTCCTACTAACCACAGTACCATTCTCTTTTCCCCAGAGGGGACCGCTATCATTAAACATACTTTATTAGGATTCCATACTTATCGCCACTTCTAGCTGTGCCCATATGCCCTGATGCACCAGGACCACCCACCGGATGGCTAAATGATAGGAAACATTGGGACTGTTGGTACCATACCGTGAAGAGAGACTTTTTTTCAGGTGTGGATGGTTGAAGGCGGCGGTCTTCAGTTTGAGGGTCCTGAACTTTCTCAATTCCGGCCCCCAACAATTCATTCTTCAACAAAGCAGAATACGCCAATCCATCTATAGACATCACAAAGAAAAAAGGAGCAACATTAATTGTCCGTGAGCCGAGTAAGAGCATCACATAAAGTAGGAGTTCCTACACACCACACAGGTCTAGGTTATAGTTTTATTTAAGTGGTGAGAAAAAAAATCCAAAGTTTCACAAAAAAACAAAAAAAAAAACGCCATTTTCTGATACCTGCAGCGCCTCCATTTTTCGTTATATGGGGTTGGATGAGGGCTTATTTTTTGCGTGCCGAGCTGACGCTTTTAATTATACCATTTTGGTGTGGTTACAATCTTTTGATCGCCCGTTATTGCATTTTAATGCAATGTTGCAGCGACCAAAAAAACGTAATTCTGGCGTTTTGATTTTTTTTCTTGTTACACCGTTTACCGATCGGATTATTTATTTTTATATATTGATTGATCGGGTGATTCTGAACGCGGCGATACCAAATATGTGCATTTTTTAATTGTTTTATTTTGAAAGGGGCAATAGGGGGGGTGATTTGAACTTTTATGTTTTTTTTCCCACTTTCCACTTGCTTCAATAGTCTCCATGGGAGAATAGAAGCTGCGATCAGCCGATCGCCTGTGCTTTAGCCCCTCTGTGTGTAGCAGAAATGCTCACTTGCTATGAGCGCTGTCCGCTGGGTGGCACTCATAGCTATCAGCCAATTGCAACCACAGGGATCTGCTGCAGACCCCAGGTTGTCACGCCAACCCATCGGCAAGCATGTTACATGCTGCTGTCAAAAATCAGCTGACATTTGCTGGAAAAGTTGCAGGCTCAGCGCCAGAGCCTGCAGCAAACAGGGGGAGCTAACCTTAGACCTAACTATATGTCTAAGGTGGAAAAGGGGTTAAAGTTTTTATCTTCTTAATATATTGCAATCATCATATTATATAGCACTGTGTACTTACAATTGCTCATTTTGCCTTTCTACCCAGTTATTACTTATTTTTTCCATTAGGTCTCTGACATCACATGATTAAAAACTGACAATCAACACTTCTGAGCCCTAGGTAGATACAGGAGGTCTATTTTCTTTATTAGAACTATAATCCTACAGCACTGAAAAGTCCCTGGCAAACCAGCTGCACCAACTATTCAACTCCTGACCCAGCTGCTTCCACCTCGCTTGCCTTTATTGCTCGTTCTCATTTATTTTTCTCAGGGAGGTAGGATTGTAGTTCTAATGATGACTTATACAGGGAAAAAGACTTCCTGTTTCTACATAGAGCTCAGAAGGATTCATCTAGTCCTCTTTTAATCACATAATTTCATAGACCTGATGGAAAAGGGAAGAATTAGCTGGGTAGAAAGACAAAATGAGCAATTGTAAGTGCACAGCGCTGTATAATATGATGAGTGCAATATATTAAAAGGATAAAAATGATGATGGGAGGAGTGCTTCTTTATTTTAGACATGTAAATATTCTCCAGAAACTACCCCAAGATTGTAATTCTAACAAATAATGTAATCCATCACCTTTCCCGGTATCAGAAGTGGCATCTTTGGCTTTTCTGTTCTGACTGGGAGATTTTTCGTTTTCCTTTAAAAGAAATGGGAAATACTTGGTGTTAAGGATTATTCATAGCATTGTTGACAACAAAAAAAACAAAAAAAAACAAAACACAAAACAAAACACTAAGATCCATAACATTGAATATTTAGAAATAACTATGTGCACAAAACAAATGACCCAACATGAAAAGTGTAGGTGAGTTTTACAACCAAAAGGCCACTACATGACTGCACCAAAATGGTTCATGCCAATTTCAGACACATTTTCCCTGCATGCTCCAAATGCGAAGATCACTGCACTGTATGTAATATCAGTGACTGCAATTTGTACTGTGACCAGCATGATGTAGGGGCAGAGACCCTGATTACAGCGGTTTATTGAACTGCTTAATGTAGTTTTGAAAAAAAAAAAAAATCAGTTTTATCAGCAGGAGTAATCCTCCAGTGTAATCCTCCAGTCATAAGCGCTGTGTAACCAAGTCCACACCACTGATTGGCAGCTTTCTCTGTACACTGTGCATAGGCAGAAAGCTGTCATTAAGAGGTGTGGGTAGGGAACTACAGAGCTCAACATTCAGATAGATCTGCAGCTGATTAATGACAGATTTTGTCAAAATGACAGCAGGCAGCTCAGAAAGTGATACATAACTGTAATCAGTGTCTCTGCCCCTACATCATGCTGCGCTCAGATGGGGGTCGCATAAACAAGGTGACATTTTACATTATTAATGGTACCGAATTCTTCAGCATTAATATTTCACTCACGTTTATACGGTGAAAGTTAATACTCCAGTTTGCTCCGGCTCTAGATGGAATAAACCTATCTCCATGCTTACTGGGAGAAGACATAGGAGAATTGGATGGTGTCAATGTCCTTCTCATTTCGGTTACCTGCATGAAAATAATGGCAACAGCTTAGGGACACGGAAGGAAAAAGTCTCTTCTATTACTTCTCAATACTTAAGTTTCTTGGCAAAGGTCAAAGGGAGCCTGCCATCATAAAAATGCCGTCCAATCTGCAGGTGCCATGTTATTGGGCAGGAGGAGCAGACTAGACTGATAATGTATATATATGGCAGTCGTATCAGTGACTGACAGCTCTCTGTATGGACATTTATACAAATAATGCTGCCAGTCACTGATGGGATTTATGTGCAGTGGGCGGTCCCATCAGTGACTGACAGCTCTCTGTATGCACATTTACACAAATAACTAGATGGTGGCCCGATTCTAACGCATCGGGTATTCTAGAATATGCATGTCCACGTAGTATATTGCCCAGGAACGTAGTATATTGCCCAGGAACGTAGTATATTGCCCAGCCACGTAGTATATTGCCCAGCCACGTAGTATATTGCCCAGCCACGTAGTATATTGCCCAGCCACGTAGTATATTGCCCAGCCACGTAGTATATTGCCCAGCCACGTAGTATATTGCCCAGTCACGTAGTATATTGCCCAGCCACGTAGTATATTGCCCAGTCACGTAGTATATTGCCCAGTCACGTAGTATATTGCCCAGTCACGTAGTATATTGCCCAGTCACGTAGTATATTGCCCAGTCACGTAGTATATTGCCCAGCCACGTAGTATATTGCCCAGTCACGTAGTATACAGCACAGAGCCACGTAGTATATTGCCCAGCCACGTAGTATATTGCCCAGCCACGTAGTATATTGCCCAGTCACGTAGTATATTGCCCAGCCACGTAGTATATTGCCCAGCCACGTAGTATACAGCACAGAGCCACATAGTATAGAGACTTTAAAAAAATAAATAAACATATACTCACCTTCCGAAGGCCCGTTGAAGTCCTGCTATACTCACCATCTGCCGCCTTTCCCGCTCCTCGCGACGCTCCCGGGACCGCTCCATTGCAAGTGGCAGCTTCCGGTCCCAGGGCTGTTATGACCAGGACCTGTGATGACATCGCGGCAGGTCCTTGTCGCACACCAGCCTTGGGACCGGAAGCTGCCGCTTGCAATGGAGCGGTCCCGGGAGCGTCGCGAGGAGCGGGAAAGGCGGCGGATGGTGAGTATAAGAGGTTTTTTGTTTTTTTTATTATTTTTAACATGACATTTTTACTATTGATGCTGCATAGGCAGCATCAATAGTAAATAGTTGGGGACACGCAGGGTTAATAGCAGCTGTAACGGAGTGCGTTACACTGCGAGCCGTTACCGCTGCCATTAACCCTGTGTGAGTGGTGAGTGGAGGGGATTACGGAGCGGGCGCCGGGCAGTGAGTGCAGGGGAGTAGGGAAAGGACTAATCGGACTGTGCCCTCCGCTGATTGGTCGCGGCAGCCATGACAGGCAGCTGCAGAGACCAATCAGCGAATGAATAACCGTGACAGAAGGACAGACAGACAGACGGAAGTGACCCTTAGACAATTATATAGTAGATGCTGTCGGTCACTGATGGGATTTATGTGCAGTGGGCGGTCCTATCAGTGACTGACAGCTCTCTGTATGTACTTTTATACAAATAATGCTGTCAGTCACTGATGGGACCACCCACTGCACAGAAAAACCCAGAAAGAGCAGAAGATTAAATGATTAATACACAGGTTACATAGTAACATAGTTAGTAAGGCCGAAAAAAGACATTTGTCCATCCAGTTCAGTCTATATTCCATCATAATAAATCCCCAGATCTACGTCCTTCTACAGAACCTAATTGTATGATACAATATTGTTCTGCTCCAGGAAGACATCCAGGCCTCTCTTGAACCCCTCGACTGAGTTCGACATCACCACCTCCTCAGGCAAGCAATTCCAGATTCTCACTGCCCTAACAGTAAAGAATCCTCTTCTATGTTGGTGGAAAAACCTTCTCTCCTCCAGACGCAAAGAATGCCCCCTTGTGCCCGTCACCTTCCTTGGTATAAACAGATCCTCAGCGAGATATTTGTATTGTCCCCTTATATACTTATACATGGTTATTAGATCGCCCCTCAGTCGTCTTTTTTCTAGACTAAATAATCCTAATTTCGCTAATCTATCTGGGTATTGTAGTTCTCCCATCCCCTTTATTAATTTTGTTGCCCTCTTTTGTACTCTCTCTAGTTCCATTATATCCTTCCTGAGCACCGGTGCCCAAAACTGGACACAGTACTCCATGTGCGGTCTAACTAGGGATTTGTACAGAGGCAGTATAATGCTCTCATCATGTGTATCCAGACCTCTTTTAATGCACCCCATGATCCTGTTTGCCTTGGCAGCTGCTGCCTGGCACTGGCTGCTCCAGGTAAGTTTATCATTAACTAGGATCCCCAAGTCCTTCTCCCTGTCAGATTTACCCAGTGGTTTCCCGTTCAGTGTGTAATGGTGATATTGATTCCTTCTTCCCATGTGTATAACCTTACATTTATCATTGTTAAACCTCATCTGCCACCTTTCAGCCCAAGTTTCCAACTTATCCAGATCCATCTGTAGCAGAATACTATCTTCTCTTGTATTAACTGCTTTACATAGTTTTGTATCATCTGCAAATATCGATATTTTACTGTGTAAACCTTCTACCAGATCATTAATGAATATGTTGAAGAGAACAGGTCCCAATACCGACCCCTGCGGTACCCCACTGGTCACAGCGACCCAGTTAGAGACTATACCATTTATAACCACCCTCTGCTTTCTATCACTAAGCCAGTTACTAACCCATTTACACACATTTCCCCCCAGACCAAGCATTCTCATTTTGTGTACCAAACTCTTGTGCGGCACGGTATCAAACGCTTTGGAAAAATCGAGATATACCACGTCCAATGACTCACCGTGGTCCAGTCTATAGCTTACCTCTTCATAAAAACTGATTAGATTGGTTTGACAGGAGCGATTTCTCATAAACCCATGCTGATATGGAGTTAAACAGTTATTCTCATTGAGATAATCCAGAATAACATCCCTCAGAAACCCTTCAAATATTTTACCAACAATAGAGGTTAGACTTACTGGCCTATAATTTCCAGGTTCACTTTTAGAGCCCTTTTTGAATATTGGCACCACATTTGCTATGCGCCAGTCCTGCGGAACAGACCCTGTCGCTATAGAGTCCCTAAAAATAAGAAATAATGGTTTATCTATTACATTACTTAGTTCTCTTAGTACTCGTGGGTGTATGCCATCCGGACCCGGAGATTTATCTATTTTAATCTTATTTAGCCGGTTTCGCACCTCTTCTTGGGTTAGATTGGTGACCCTTAATATAGGGTTTTCATTGTTTCTTGGGATTTCACCTAGCATTTCATTTTCCACCGTGAATACCGTGGAGAAGAAGGTGTTTAATATGTTAGTTTTTTCCTCGTCATCTACAACCATTCTTTCCTCACTATTTTTTAAGGGGCCTACATTTTCAGTTTTTATTCTTTTACTATTGATATAGTTGAAGAACAGTTTGGGATTAGTTTTACTCTCCTTAGCAATGTGCTTCTCTGTTTCCTTTTTGGCAGCTTTAATTAGTTTTTTAGATAAAGTATTTTTCTCCCTATAGGTTATAGGTTATACTGAGTGTTTTCTCAAAACTACAGCAATCTGCTCAGCTCCTCCGGCCTGTAACATGATGCCTGCAGATTGGCCGACATTTTCATAGGTTACCTCTAACGTTTTTTCTTTTCAAGTTGTATATTCAGGAGCATGCTTGCTTTGCCAGAGGCGGTGTGCTCCTGAGAATTTACAGTTCAGACCAGCAACAAGATCATGCTCTCTGCCAGCAGGGTCAGTGCTGCCTCCACACCGCACCAATCTAATATTTATCGTCTAGACAAAAATTAAGCATCACATTTTTGGAAGCTAGAGGACCCCTGCACAATTTGTATGCTTTCAATATAGTCACTGGAGCTAGAGTTTCTAAGAATGTCACTCCACCTCATACACCGCGCAGACACCGAATGGCGCTGTGTATTTAAATCTGGAGGCCGATCAATGTAGGTTCCGGGTGTTAGTCATTTTTGCCTGGACAACCCCTTTAAAGTAACATGTGCTTTTAATTTAGCAAGAGGCCAAGGGAACGCTACAACTCAGGTTTTGTCTGCTGCTGGACGCAGGGACTAGGCCCTCACACAGACCGGCAGGGAGGCCACTTGCACCACACGCCTAAGCATCCCGATAAATAGATAAGTGAAAATATATTATATTATATATTATATATATATATATATATATATATATATATATATATATATATATTATATATTATATATTATATATTATATATTATATATTATATATATATATATATATATATATATATATATATATATATATATATATATATATATATATATATATACACACATACACACACATCATACATATACACACACACTACGACCGTATGACTGGACACCTTCACTAGCCTCCTGGCCGCTCTGCACATCCTCTGGTATTGAGAATGCAGCTGAACCCGTCAGACATTCGGTGGTCCTTATAAAGAAATGATAGTCCGGTGGTCTCGTCATGTGTCTGGGGGTCTCCCGACTTGTCCAGAAAATATGATCCAAAAATTCAATTGGGGCACTAAAATCTGACACTGGCACTATAAAAGCTAAAGTAATCAGAAACAACAAGGACTGTCCAATACCACAACACACAAGGCCCCGCTATACAGCGCCAAGTCACAATAGTTACCAGGTTGTGAACGTCACCGAGCGCAGCATAATGGCCAGTGATCCTCAGCATGCACAACTCTACACTAAGTAGGTCCCACAAGGGGAGAGGCTATGGGTAAGAGGGCGAGTCCCCAATAAAAGAAGGAGGGAGAAAGTTGGGAATTGGGGGATGGGAGGTAAATAATGAAGACAACAGCTGCTGCTTCCTGAAAAGGGCTATTAGTAAGGACCAACAGCTGCTCGTGAACTGGTCAGACCTGTGCTCACACTACATTAGGAACGTTTTTACCACCTGTATCACATACTGATGTGTGAATGAAGACATCCGAGGGTCTCGGACCGCAATCCTCTGGACGGGAGAGTTAGTGGCCCATGCGCACACAGATTGGCATGGACGTTTGATGGAGCCCTTAAGATGATCACATTTGTATTATTATTGTCAGGCTACTAAAAATGGCTAATTGGCTCCTATATTCTACAGCACTTTGTGCTTCCTAAGAGCGCGGCTCTGGCGGTGCGTCATCAGCATCGCTGGCCATAATGAGATTCAAGGATTACAGACTATTTGCAGTTTACAGTGCATTTTTCTTGAGTGCCACATTTCTTTAATAAGTACCCGCAACTTAAATTTGGTATAATTTCAGACTGCCCTAAACTCAGAAAATTAAGGGATATTCCCATCTCCAAGATCGTATCCCAATATATAGTAGGTGTAGTAATAAAAAGATTAGCAAATTACTCCAATTAGAAATGCAGTATAGTTCTTCTGATTTGCTGTATTGCTTACTCCATGTACAGGCATTGCAGTAGCTTATGTATCCATGGTTATGACCACTGATAGTGACAGTTAGCTGTTAGTGATTGTAACCATGGATACGTAAGCTACTTCTTTGCCCTGCACATTTGGTAAGAGACATAGCAAATCAGAAGAACTATACTACATCTCTAATTTGAAGTATTTGCTAATATTATTATTGCTACACCTACTACATGGTGGGATAGGATCTTGGAGATGGGAATACTCCTTTAACTATCTTATATAAACATGCAAGACATTTTCTGGCTTGAAGCTAAAAGGGTATGTTTCTTTCAGAGTGGAAAATCTGATAGTGACCAAGAGACAGAAATCCACGTTAGAATACAGGTCATTTTTCATGAGGATCTCGGATCGAGATTTTCGAAGCGTTTTTATTTTTTTTTTGCTGCCTTGGATTTGACTGTCAAATTCTGAGCAGATTCCACATTAAAGTATGCCAAACACCAAAATATTAATCGTTTCCTTTTATTTTTTTATTTAACAATACTCAAAATCATATTAAAATGTGTAAATATTGAAAAAGATATACAATCGCTGGCATAATGACCACAGGCTCCGTCAGCACAAT
Source organism: Ranitomeya imitator (assembly GCF_032444005.1). Taxonomy (NCBI): domain Eukaryota; kingdom Metazoa; phylum Chordata; class Amphibia; order Anura; family Dendrobatidae; genus Ranitomeya; species Ranitomeya imitator. Next base: position 857,414,878 of record NC_091282.1, on the reverse strand, counting down.
CTCACTCTCCACAACCCCCATGGGATCTGAACTCATAGTGTAAGACTAGATTTACTCACTGGCACGCAGATGAAAGGAACAAGGATAACTGGCCGGGAATTGGTACATGGGAGTCGCAGCGCAGGGAGCGTATAGACAGTGCCGCACGTGTATCATAGCAGCGCAGGGAGCGTATAGACAGTGCCGCACGTGTATAATAGCAGCGCAGGGAGCGTATAGACAGTGCCGCACGTGTATCATAGCAGCGCAGGGAGCGTATAGACAGTGCCGCACGTGTATCATAGCAGCGCAGGGGGCGTATAGACAGTGCCGCACGTGTATCATAGCAGCGCAGGGAGCGTATAGACAGTGCCGCACGTGTATCATAGCAGCGCAGGGGGCGTATAGACAGTGCCGCACGTGTATCATAGCAGCGCAGGGAGCGTATAGACAGTGCCGCACGTGTATAATAGCAGCGCAGGGAGCGTATAGACAGTGCCGCACGTGTATCATAGCAGCGCAGGGAGCGTATAGACAGTGCCGCACGTGTATCATAGCAGCGCAGGGGGCGTATAGACAGTGCCGCACGTGTATCATAGCGGCGCAGGGAGCGTATAGACAGTGCCGCACGTGTATCATAGCAGCGCAGGGAGCGTATAGACAGTGCCGTACGTGTATCATAGCAGCGCAGGGAGCGTATAGACAGTGCCGCACGTGTATCATAGCAGCGCAGGGGGCGTATAGACAGTGCCGCACGTGTATCATAGCAGCGCAGGGAGCGTATAGACAGTGCCGCACGTGTATCATAGCAGCGCAGGGAGCGTATAGACAGTGCCGCACGTGTATCATAGCAGCGCAGGGAGCGTATAGACAGTGCCGTACGTGTATCATAGCAGCGCAGGGAGCGTATAGACCGTGCCGCACGTGTATCATAGCAGTGCAGGGAGCGTATAGACAGTAACGCACGTGTACCATAGCAGTGCAGGGAGCGTATAGACAGTGCCGCACGTGTATCATAGCAGTGCAGGGAGCGTATAGACAGTGCCGCACGTGTATCATAGCAGCACAGGGAGCGTATAGACAGTGCTGCACGTGTATCATAGCAGCGCAGGGAGCGTATAGATAGTGCCGCACTTGTATCATAGCAGCGCAAGGAGCGTATAGATAGTGCCGCACGTGTATCATAGCAGCACAGGGAGCGTATAGACAGTGCCGCACTTGTATCATAGCAGCGCAAAGGACTCAAAGGGTTAAAGGATTACTCTCCTCATACATAGGTACTGGGTGATAGGGCTCCTAAATACAAGGAAGTCATCCAATATACAGAATACTAACATCTTCAGCCATCATTGAGATATTAAAAGAAGTCTGTCACCCCCAAAACTAATATTAAACCATTTCCATGTTCATAGAGAGAGGATTTAGCCCCTATAATCCATACTGGCATAGTAGATTTTACTTCTTGCAATTTACGCAAATACAGCATTTTTAGACTTAGATTACTGGAATCAGTACAAAATTCCAACCCCGAGTTTTTCAGCACATTTTTTTGTGCTTAAACCCCTTCTCCCCGCCCCGCCCCCCCTTATACACGAGTCATGGTACAGAAAGCTGGCGGGGGTCGGCATAGCAGCGGGTGCCAGGAGCCGTCGCGCATACCGTACTTACCTACCTGCGTGCCCTCGGTGCTGGCACTGCATCTCGTTCCGTTCACCGGCGCCTTCATTGTGCTCAGCGGTCACGTGGTACCGCTCATTAAGGTGATGAATATGGACGGGTCTCCACTCCCATAGGCGTGGAGCACATATTCATCACCTTACTGAGTGGTACCACGTAACCGCTGAGCACAGAAGAGCTGCAGGCAGGCACAGGAATGAGATGCAGTACCAGCACCCAGGGTGCGCAGGTAGGCGAGTAGGATGTTTTTTGTTTTGTTTTTTTTTTCAATGGGAAACATGCATACAGGGACAGAACGGGGAGGCACGCGTACAGGGGAGGCATTCATGCCGGGACAGGGAAGGGGAGCCATGCATAGCAGGACAGGGATGAGGGGACAATACGTACCCGGCTTATACTCAAGTCAATAAGCTTACCCAGTTTTAAGTGGCAAAAGTAGGTGCCTCGGGTCGGCTTATACTCGAGAATATAGGCCCCCCCAGCCCCACCTTATCATGTACAGTATATAGGCCCCCCCCAGCCCCACCCTATGATGTACAGTATATAGGCCCCCCAGCCCCACCCTGTGATGTATATAGGCCCCCCAGCCCCTATATATAAATAGATGCAATAGTTAGCAAGTTGTCTTTATGCTTACACCATATTCACACATCCTAGGCCTTTTCCTGGTATAATCAACCCCAACCTGGGCCCATTACAGTAATGTCCCCCATCCTGGGCCCCTTCCAGTAATAATGTCCCCCATCCTGGGCCAGTAATGTTCCCAATCCTGAGCCCCTTCCTGATCCCTCATCCTGGCCCGCTTACAGTATTATATGTCCCCATCCTTTTATAATCCTTCCATTAATATCTCTGTTCTGCGGCTCCTCAACAAATAACAAAATGGAACAGAAGTCATATATGCAATCTACAACACCCTTTCTTTCTGGTAGTCATAGCCACGCCATATTTTACTAGTTTCCCTGAAGAAGGTAGCCATTATTTTTAGACATTAGCGACAGGTTTGCTGTTAAACAGTCACACAGCGGGTTTCCAACACCCGTCTTGTAAATGCCCTAACCATCATCTGACTCAGCAGCACACACACATAATAGGCTTAGGCGCTGTTCACACGTCACTCCTGTTGGTAGGTAGAATATATTTGCCGAGGTATGCCACTCTATAGGCGTGCTATGAGGGATACAATGGCTACTGAATTCCATTACAAGACAGAAAGACACAAAAGTATTTTGCCCTACCGATTAGGGATCTCCCGCACACTATCCTCTCCTATATGATAAAAAAAGGAACGCAGACACATAACAGCCCATAGTATAGAAAAAAACATACAACAATAACATACGCCGGGTGTATAGAATGAGAAAATCAGAAGATGCACTAAATGTAAGAAAGAAAAAGCTAAGGGGCCGACTCAGGCCAGCGGAACGTTCAGAAAGACTGGCATAATAACACCGCCGTTACGTATAGGGGTGAATAAATACGGTATTAAAGGGAACCTGTCACCTGGGAAAGTGCCATTAACCTGCAGGTATGAGTTAATTAGCTGGTTGTCAGTCAGTGCCGGGGTGCAGTTACAGCCGGCGCTCTCTATACACAAAGCGGGCCAATAAAATACTCTTATTTTTTCTACTGGAGTGCTGCCTTCATCTTTCTGGACAATAGCATGAGGTTTGGTATATACCTGGAAGGATTTTTTGCACCCTCTGTCTTCTTTTGGTGCTGCTTTTTGTTTTCTTTTTCTATACAGAAAGCGGTGACAGGTCCTGCATCGACGCCACCCCATTACTGAACGCTGCGGCAGGAAGAAACTTCATTTTCTCCCAGCAGCGGGGGTCTAAGTGCGGGAGCCAGGCAGGTTCACAACGCCATCAACCAGCAGATTAACCCCATATCTGAAGGTTAATAGCGTTTTTTTTTCATGTGAAGGGTTCTCTTTAAATTGAAAAGTATCACACATGATAAGATTAGCTGCAGTGGCTCAGTGGACAGTACCACAAATGAGCATAGCCTTAGGGTACCGTCACACAGTGGCATTTTGATCGCTACGACGGCACGATCCGTGACTTTCCAGCGATATATCCGTGACGTTCCAGCGATCTCGCAGTGTCTGACACGCTCCTGCGATCAGGGACCCCGCTGAGAATCGTACGTCGTAGCAGATCGTTTGAAACTTTCTTTCGTCGTCTAGTGTCCCGCTGTGGCGGCATGATCGCATGGTGTGACAAAGGTGTGCACGATATTGTATATGATGTGCGCATAGTAACCAACGGCTTCTACATCGCACACACGTCATGAAATTATCGCTCCAGCGTCGTACATTGCAAAGTGTGACTGCAGTCTACGACGCTGGAGCGATATTGTTACGATGCTGGAGCGTCACGGATCGTGCCGTCGTAGCGATCAAAATGCCACTGTGTGACGGTACCCTTAGATACACTGGCTCAGCAGACTCATGTGCACACTAGCTAGGCAGCATATCAGTATTTAAGGGATCAGATACCAGAGTACAGCAGTATCACAACTGAAGGGTTTAGATGCACTGGCAAACCAGCACAGTATCACACATGATAGCACTACTCCTCCAGTACATCCAAGTCAGACTGGAGGATTAGATACACTGGAGAAGCAAGGACAAGACGACTAACCCTGGAAACATCTGATATGTGACTGTGCAAAAAAGCCTGGAGCACACAAACTTTACAGCTGGGGGCGGGTCCCAGCAGGCTGACCTGCCCAATCTCAAAAAGGCTCCTCCCATGAACAGATCCCTCATGTGTTATGCTTAAAGGGATGGTTCAAAACACAAACTAATTTCAAACTTAAATGTGTATCTATTTGAAGTCATAATCTAATATTTTTCTACTAATACACTGATTTAAAATTCCATATTCTTCCCTCACTATTAGTGATAAGCGCAAGTGCTCGTTACTCGAGTTTGCCGACGATGCTGCTTGCATGCAGGGATTGTGTTAAATAGTCTGTATTCCAAGGTGTGCACATCGCTAACACATCTCTTTATTGCATGAGGGGATAGCCTGACAAACATGGCCAATCCCCGCATGTTTTGTGGCAGTCTAACAGCCGCAAAACATGTGGCAGTGAAGACTCGAACATGTCACTTGAGCACCCGTGATACTCCGTGCATACCCGAGCATCCTCGGAAAATTCGAGTAACGAGCAATTCCGCTCATCACTACTCACTATACAATGTGATTTGTGTTTTTTCTTCCTCTTTGATGATGCTTCAATTAAAGGGAACCTGTCACCCCCAAAACCAAAGGTGAGCTAAGCCCACTGATATCAGGGGCTTATCTACTGCATTCTGGAATGCTGTAGATAAGCTCCCGATGTATCCTAAAAGATGAGAAAAAGAGGTCCAATGGGCGCCGGACCGGGACCGCCCCATGGTGAGTATAGTCTAACCTCTTTTTCTCACCTTTTAGGATACATTGTGGGCTTACCTCACCCTCGATTTTGGGGGTGACAGGTTCCCTTTAAGAGAGTCCCGGGGCATGCTGGGATATTCAAATGAAGAATCAGAGGTCTCCCTGAAAAACTGTAACCTCTGTTTCAAGGGATGGTCTAGTCCCTGCTCTACTGAGCACGTATTGGTTGTCAATTCCGATGGATGCTCAGTAGCTTCTGTTCACTGTGTGATGTGCACAATGACAGTGCACTCTCTTATCGGCACTCACCAGAAGTAACGAGCCGGCAGAAGAGAGAGCACACGGTCAGTGTGTGTTGTAAGAATACCACCGCTGCCCCAGCAAGTGACGTCACAGAGCGCACTGTCACTGGGAAGCACAGTGCCAGTAATCGTCTTATCTGTCGGAATTGACAACTGGCCAATGCTCAGTAGAGCAGGGAATAGCCCAGCCCTTGAAACAGACCTCACTGATGACGCTTTGCATCAGGGAGGTGGCAGAGGCTGTGGTAGTGACCGCAGCCTCTGCCGCTTCATTTGTGTATTCCAGCATGCACTGGGATTCTCAAACGAAGCATCATCAATGAGGAAGTATAAAGAAAAAAACAAACAAAAAATCTTTGTACTGAGAAGGGACTTTAATTAAAAAGTGTATGAGAAAAAGATTAGCGTATAACGCCAAATAGGCATTTAGGATTAAAATGTATTTGTGCTTCAGACCACCTCTAATGATGACCGGCCCCTTCTGCGTCACTATTTTTTCTTGTCGAGGTTTTCAAGCTCTTGTCAAGAAAGTAAACCCACAAAAACCTAGCTGCATAAGCAGAAATCCCAATTTCCTATTGAAATCAACAGGAGGTTTCTGTGAAAATCACAAATGGCAAACGTGTGTAATCCGTGTGCACATTGACTTTGTAATCAACAGGAAAAGCTTTGCAACTTATTTTTCTTCAGTGAAACCCATTGAAAAAAAAAAACTAATGAAAAACCTACGCACTGACTGATGAAAAACGATTAGAAAACACTGAAGAACAAGTCCGTCTTGTTATGTACCAGAAAAATCATGGACATCTGAATGACGATTAAAAGTTGTTAAAGGGGTTGTGCAGGACGTTTATATTGATGGCCTAGCCTTAGAATCAATATCATATTGGTAGAGGAGCGACACTCGGCACCCCCGCCGATCGGCTGTTCCCAGGGTGAAAGTGCTCTGTTAGGCTAGGTTCACATTGCGTTAGTGCAACCCGTTTAGCGCTAGCGGGTTGCGCTAACGCAATGTTTTTATGGGGCCGCGTCCTGGGGTCGCGGTAACGTCCCCGCTCTCGCAGATCCCCGATCTGCGAGAGCAGGGAACGGACCGCGGGCGCGCCTCGGACGCGGCGAGCAGCGTCTGCGGCGCGCCAGGAAACACCGGCGCGTCGCTAGCGCTGCGCGTTCCCATTGCCTTGAATGGGCGTGCTAACGGACGCGTTGCACGGCGTTAATTTTGCCGTGCAACGCTGTCCGCTAAACGCGATCCCATAACGCAATGGGAACCCAGCCTTAGCGAGCTCCATAGTAGGGCGCCATCAAATGTCTAGTGGCCGCGCCAGGTACTGCACATCCTATCAATTTGATTTGGATGAGCAGTACCTGGCTGCTATGCAGTTGACGGATCTAAGCAGCTCTGCAACTGAGAACATCTGCCTGCCGCTGCCCCTCTGAACGGTTGATCGGCAGATGTCGCACCTCTACCGATCTAATATTCATGACCTAAGGAAAGGCCATTAAGCTAAGCTATAACAAAACAACCAATAGTCTTAAAAGATAGATGGATAGCTGACATTCCATCCTTATGTATAGCCACTATACTGGCCTCATTACAATCTGGGCCCACTAAGCAGAGATTACCCTTTGGACCAATCAAGAAACCCCCATCTTCTGAGTCACATGATGGCTCTCCCGACTTTCAAGCTCACACAGGGTGCTATGTATGAGACGGATGTGAATGTTACAATGTAAGGCTCCATAGACTTACATTGTAAGAGGGACTTCCAGCTCACAGATAGACCCCAGTGTGATTCAGAGTCTGAATTGCCATCACGTCTCAGAAGAGGACAGGAGTGGCGCTGGATAATGGAGAAGACAGAGATCGGTGAGTATATTAAATAAAAACACCATACACTAACATTTACACTGGGTGGGGGGAATAAGAAAAAAATAACGGGAGTGCTTCTTTAAGTAAAGAATTGACATTTATCTATTGGATGATCACTAGGGCCCTTCATCTATCACTAGAACAAGGCGCAGCTCCAAAATCCCCCACTTCACCTTCACCTTACTGCAAGACTACAAGTTGGAGGCGTCTGAATGGAGGGAGTTTCAGCTTACCACTCCATTGAATGCCCGAGATTGATAAAAACACACAAGAGCTGTGCCAAGGTAATCTGGAAAAGCGATTGTAGAAAGCTCAAAAAATGATAAACTTACGCAAGGCATAGTGTTCTCATTCTGGAGGTTGATTTGCCGCAGAAGGCGCCTTTCATAGTCTTGGTCCATAGTGGCAGCAAAGTGTAGAATCGGAAATGGGAATAGAGTTGACCACGAGGTGCAGCTCTGGTGGGTAATGTCCACCTAATGCCTAGGGCAGAGAGCTAGACAAGCAAAAACACCGTCAATATACACCCATATAAAAGATACTCATTTGCACTTACAAAGGGTGTTCCAGCCTCAGTAAAAACTGTACAAATTCAGTGTAATACCCTCCAGTGGTCTTCAACTGATAAGGAGCCATAACATCACCATTCTTACTCACAGGACCAGACATCTGAGATTGGCTGCAGTGGTCAGGCGACTAGAATAAATGTCAGTGAAGTTCTAGGGTAAACATACAAGGCGATGGCTTTTGACTTGGCAGGGTCAAGTTTGGAGCAGATTTCTCTAGGAATCTGCATCAAAATCACTTAGGCTATGTGCACACGTTGGTATGCGGATTTTTCCGCACTGTTTTTGCAAAATCCGAAGGTAAACCGCACTGCGGATTATGCACGGATTTCCTGCATTTTTTGTGCGGATTCCTATTGATGAGCAGAACAAAGAATTGACATGCTGTGGAATAAACACCGCTGCATTTACGCGCGTTTTTTTCCGCAACATGTGCACTGCGAAATTTGTTTTCCATACGTTTACATGGCACTGTACACCGCATGGAAAACTGCTGCGGATCCGCAGCAAAATCCACACCGTGTGCACATAGCCTTATTTTCCTCTGTAAGATTCATGGGGGGAGAGGAAAAAAAAAAAAAATCACTAGACAGAAATGTTGATTTCCCATTGAAAATCAATAAGAGGACTTGAAGAAGATCAAATTTCAAATCAACGTAAAAAAAAAAAAAAAAAACAACTTTTGAACATATCCATATATTATTGAAATTTCACTTGCACATAGACTTTATTAAAGGAAGTGTTTCATCAGAAGTGAACGGTTTAAATCAGGTTCTTACGTATTTATTTTTTTTCCAGTTGCCAATTTTTTCACAATCTTTACTAAAAATTTGTTAAGTAACCTTGCAATTTTCTCAGAGGTAGGACTCATCCTTTCCTATGAGCAACAGTTTTCAGCTGGCTCCTTGTGAGAGGCAGGGTTACAATGACAGTTGACATCCATACACTGGTGATAATACAGAATCCACCAATGACAGGTGATGTCACAGCTCCCTCCTTCACAATGACCTTTGCAGACACATTAGTTACAGATGACTATTGTGGCTATGTACATGTGTTGTTTCCTGAAACAACAGGAAGTTAGAGTTTAAAAAGCCCCAGTGGTTAGTGTGAAAATGGCAAGATTTTTATTCTTTATTTTAAAAACATACTGATATTTAAAAAAAATGCCAACATTTTTTTAAAATACACTTAGCACAAAATCCTTTTTTAACCCCTTTCTGACCTCGGACGGGATAGTACGTCCAAGGTCAGATACCCCGCTTTGATGCAGGGCTCCGGCGGTGAGCCCGCATCAAATCCGGGACATGTCAGCTGTTTTGTACAGCTGACATGTGCCCGCAATAGCGGCAGGTGAAATCACGATTCACCCGCCGCTATTAACTAGTTAAACGCCGCTGTCAAGCGCTGACAGCGGATTTAACCGGCGCTTCTGGACGGAAATGAGCACATCGCTGACCCCCGTCACATGATCGGGGGTCAGCAATGCATCAGAATGGTAACCATAGAGGTCCTTGAGACCTCTATGGTTATTTATCCCGGCTAGCTATGAGCGCCACCATGTGGTCGGCGTTCATAGCACACCTGCAATTCAGCTACATAGCAAAGATCTGATTAACCAGAGCCAGCATGGGTTTGTAGCAAAGATGTCATGCCTGACTAATCTAATTTCCTTCCATGATGATTTCGATTTCAGCAAAGCATTTGATAAAATATCTCATACTATCCTGATTGAAAAAATGAAAGTATGGGATTGACTAGGCTAAGGTTAGGTGGATTCATAACTGGCTCAGTGATCATACTCAAAGAGTGGTAATAAATGTTTGCACATCCAATTGGAAGAGTGTATTAAAGGTACCTTCACACTGAACAATATCGCTAGCGATCCGTGACGTTGCAGCGTCCTGGCTAGCGATATAGTTGAGTTTGACACGCAGCAGCGATCAGGATCCTGCTGTGACATCGTTGGTCGGAGCAGAAAGTCCAGAACTTTATTTCGTCGCTGGACTCCCTGCAGACATCGCTGAATCGGCGTGTGTGACGCCGATTCAGCGATGTCTTCACTGGTAACCAGGGTAAACATCGGGTTACTAAGCGCAGGGCCACGCTTAGTAACCCGATGTTTACCCTGGTTACCAGCTTAAACGTAAAAAAAACCAAACACTACATACTTACATTCCAGTGTCGTCCCCCGGCGCTGTGCTTCTCTGCACTGTGTAAGCGCCGGCCGGAAAGCACAGCGGTGACGTCACCGCTGTGCTTTCCGGCTGGCGCTCAGTCAGTGCACAGAAGCACAGCGCCGGGGGGACTGTAAGTATGTAGTGTTTGTTTTTTTTTTACGTTTACGCTGGTAACCAGGGTAAACATCGGGTTACTAAGCGCGGCCCTGCGCTTAGTAATCCGATGTTTACCCTGGTTACCAGGGGACTTCGAATAGTTGGTCGCTGGAGAGCTGTCTGTGTGACAGCTCTCCAGCGACCACACAGCGACGCTGCAGCGATCAGGATCGTTGTCTAGATCGCTGCAGCGTCGCTAAATGTGACGGTACCTTAAGGGTACCGTCACACTAAGCGACGCTGCAGCGATACCGACAACGATGTCGATCGCTGCAGCGTCGCTGTTTGGTCGCTGGAGATCTGTCACACAGACAGCTCGCCAGAGACCAACGATCCCGAGGTCCCCGGTAACCAGGGTAAACATCGGGTTACTAAGTGCAGGGCCGCGCTTAGTAACCCGATGTTTACCATGGTTACCAGCGTAAACGTTAAAAAACCAAACACTACATACTTACCTTCAGCTGTCTGTCCTCCGGCGCTGTGCTTTCCTCTGCACTGTCAGCGCCGGTCAGCCGGAAAGCAGAGCGGTGACGTCACCGCTGTGCTTTCCGGCTGGCCGGCGCTGACACAGGATGCAGGAGGAGTGCAGAGAAGCACAGCGCCGGGGACAGACAGCTGAAGGTAAGTATGTAGTGTTTTTTTAACGTTTACGCTGGTAACCAGGGTAAACATCAGGTTACTAAGCGCGGCCCTGCGCTTAGTAACCCGATGTTTACCCTGGTTACCAGTGAAGACATCGCTGGATCGGTGTCACACACGCCGATCCAGCGATGTCAGCGGGAAGTCCAGCGACGAAATAAAGTTCTGGACTTTCCTCAGCGACCAACGATCTCCCAGCAGGGGCCTGATCGTTGGTCGCTGTCACACACAACGATTTCCTTAACGATATCGTTGCTACGTCACAAAAAGCAATGATATCGTTAACGATATCGTTATGTGTGATGGTACCTTAAGACTCAACATTTTTATTAATGATCTAGATAAGGGAACTGAAGGTAAACTGATCAAATTTGCACACGATGCAAAGCTAACAATAGAGAAAATAGAGAAAGGAATCAGAAGGATCTGGATAAGCTTGAACAATAGGCAGTGACTAATGGTATTTTATAGGGAGAAATGCAAGATTCTACATCGTAAATTACATCTACAGAATGGGAGGAATAGAACTAAGTAACAGCATGTGTGAAAAAGACTTTGGTATACGAATAGATCACAGAGTCAACAGTGCAATGCAGCAACAAAAAAAGCAAACTGTTCTAGGATGTATTAACGGGAACCTGTCACCCCCAAAATTGAGGGTGAGCTAAGCCCACCGGCATCAGGGGCTTATCTACAGCATTCTGGACACGATGACCCATGAGGTCCCTTCCTACGATTCTAAACCAGCTGTGCTTTCTCTGGCTATATCTGACAGCCAGCTCCCCACTCCTGGAGATGACGTTGTGCAGCTGCTATACTATGTGGTGACATTTTACAATGTCACTGCTGAGTTTAATGTGGACCCCCCGGGCGATAATAGTTCATGGACAGGCTGCAATCATTTTCTGATTTAACGGCACTTCATCACTTCTTTAAGAAAGAATAAAAATAGAATTAAAAATTAGAGATGAGCAGATAGATCTGGGGGACTCGGGTCCAGCATCCAGGTAAGTGTAACTGGCAGATAAACGGAGGCCCACCAATCTCTTACCTTCCGGCAGTGCTTTTATTTAGCCAGGGCGGGCACGACATCCACTCTGCACTTCGAAGAATAAATGTTGTCATGCCAGCCCTTACCAATCAAATGCCACTTGGGGGTGCTGGAAGGTAACACATTTGTGGGCATCCGGTCTAGCCGCCGTGTAACGCTGACCTGCACGCTGGGCAGGAGTCCCACATATCCATCCACTCACTTCTAATAAAAATGGTTCTCAGAATGATGCACAAAGTATCCTAGATGTTGGATTTATTCTCAGCAGTCTCATCAGTATAGCCAGCAAATGCTGCGCACCAGTGGGCCATCCTGATCTGGATCCATATGATACATGAAGAATTGATGGAGGCCAAGAACCACAGTCATCAGAGCACCAAGGGTTGGGCTCACTTCACTATTCCTGTGCACTTATGTGCCTGACATTCCGGAGGACACACATGGTGCTAGTGGAGACCACCAGAGTGGTGGCAGTCGAGACTGGGAACACTATGACCAGTTTTGAAGGACTTCCGTTCCCTGGCAGAGCCCTTCATATACCGCACATGTTCATCTGAACTAAACTGTGATCTATTTTGATCTTAACAGATTTATTAGCACACAACATCTCTGACAGAGAACCCGCATCGTTTTTAAGCAGGAAACACTTGAGGATTGGGGGGTTTAGGGCTTTTGCAAGTAGGTTCCAGTCGTTACGCATCTAACTAACGCCAAGTGCACAAACGCTCAGACTGTTATCCAAGGGATCCAACGCCCTTCTGGTGTACTCTACACGACGGAGCAGTGAATCCTGGGAAATGCTTCTGGCCAATAAAAGCCAGAGACCGGGCGTTACACAGGTGTCTGACCAATCAGCGTAGTGCACACTCAGGAGGCGGAGTTGGTGAAGGAGCCCAATTATTGGCCGTGTGACACACTGGCTGCAATACTGCCGGAAAATCCACAGCGCGGCCGCCGTGTGAGCAGATCTGTAACAGGGGTGTTCTTAACAGTGACTGACTACTGCTAGGTCTGCCCCCGAGAACGAACACTACCATAGCTCTGCGCCCCCACGGGGCAGATGACTGCAGCTATCAGAGGTGACGGCCCGGGACACACTGCAGAGACGGCCCGGGACACACTGCAGAGACGGCCCGGGACACACTGCAGAGACGGCCGTACCCCACACACTGTAGGGACGGCCCGGCAGACTGTAGGGACATCACTACCCCGCACTGTAAGGACGGCCCGGCAGACTGTAGGGACGGCAGTACCCCGCACACTGTAGGGACGGCCCGGCACACTGTAGGGATGGCAGTACCCCGCACACTGTAGGGACGGCCCGGCACACTGTAGGGATGGCAGTACCCCGCACACTGTAGGGACGGCCCGGCAGACTGTAGGGACAGCAGTACCCCGCACACTGTAGGGACGACCCGGCAGACTGTAGGGACGGCAGTACCCCGCACACTGTAGAGACGGCCCGGCACACTGTAGGGACGGCAGTACCCCGCACACTGTAGAGACGGCCCGGCAGACTGTAGGGACGGCCCGGCAGACTGTAGGGACAGCAGTACCCCGCACACTGTAGGGACGGCCCGGCAGACTGTAGAGACGGCCCGGCAGACTGTAGAGACGGCCCGGCAGACTGTAGGGACAGCAGTACCCCGCACACTGTAGGGACGGCCCGGCAGACTGTAGGGACGGCCCGGCAGACTGTAGGGACGGCCTGGCAGACTGTAGGGACAGCAGTACCCCGCACACTGTAGGGACGGCAGTACCCCGCACACTGTAGGGACGGCCCGGCAGACTGTAGAGACGGCCCGGCAGACTGTAGAGACGGCCCGGCAGACTGTAGGGACAGCAGTACCCCGCACACTGTAGGGACGGCCCGGCAGACTGTAGAGACGGCCCGGCAGACTGTAGAGACGGCCCGGCAGACTGTAGAGACAGCAGTACCCCGCACACTGTAGGGACGACCCGGCAGACTGTAGGGACGGCCCGGCAGACTGTAGGGACGACCCGGCAGACTGTAGGGACGGCCTGGCAGACTGTAGGGACAGCAGTACCCCGCACACTGTAGGGACAGCAGTACCCCGCACACTGTAGGGACGACCCGGCAGACTGTAGGGACAGCAGTACCCCGCAGACTGTAGAGACGGCCCGGCAGACTGTAGGGACAGCAGTACCCCGCAGACTGTAGAGATGGCCCGGCAGACTGTAGGGACAGCAGTACCCCGCAGACTTGGCCATTTATAAGGAGGTCTATAGACAATAACCTGAATGCAGGTTCCCAGGAGAATCCCGGCAGCTGCCATCTGATCTGCCCGGTGATCTCTGTACACGGGGCAGGGTGACGGTATACAGTACAGAACCGATGTAGCAACTCTGATACCGAGTATGATTCACAACGGATGACGTAAGAGCGGACTGCCGATCTGATAGTACGGGAACCGGTAACCGCAGAGCAGCCTATCAGGGGCCATCATGGCGGAGTGTCCGCTTGTCACCGGACTGTCGGCTGATCGGGATGTGTACACTGCGCTTTATAGCAGAAGAGGCGGCACATCCGCCACCTACATAGGCCCAGCGTCACCATACGGGTGTTCCGGTACGGACATTACCCCCTCCCCCCACATTAGTGTTCCACTTGCCTGATCCCCGGTATCCCAGCTTTCCGTTCACTTCACGGTGCCAATATGGCGGCGCTGCCGTATCTCGTTCTCCCCTCCCCCTTTTCAGATTTGGTTCCCGCATTGCATGTCGGGAAACGCAGTAACGTCACTGTTTTTCGAATCAATACAGGAAAGGCAGGGACACGCGTCTCCGTGGAAACCAGACATGCGCAGAGAGTAGCATGTCTATGTCTATGACAACTGCAGAGCCAGGGCTTTGGCTTGGGGGCTGTAGGGACGGGCATCACTGTGTAGTAGGAAGTCCTGGAACACGGAGGAGTGAGACGCCCTCTGGTGGAAAGGTCTATGAACGCCATATGTTCCTGCCCGAGCTCCGCATTTTTTGGCCATTTTACATTAGCCACGCCCACGTGTTATATGTCTGTGCCAAGAAAATGACTGATTTGTGCCACTCTCGCCCCTTTGGGCCGCATACTTAGAGTATGAGTGTAGTTATGTGCCACATTATTTTTTTTTAGAGTGTAGAAGTTTTACCTTAAATGGTGGCAGAAAAAGACCACCGCGCCAAGGTGTGGCAGATGTCTCTGGCAGCAGTAATATACTGGGCTGATATACTCCTGGGTTTGGGCTATATTTAAAGGGGGCATTCTCGAGATTTTACTTAATCCTCTACCTATGGGGACAGGGGATAACTTACCAATCCGCTGTGATCCCCCCGATCTTGAGTACAAGGCCCCACGTTTTACCTGCTGATTTTCTGCGGTTTTTGTGCGGATTCCACCTGTGGTTTTACACCTGCGGTTTCCTATAGAGGAGCAGGTGTAAACCGCTGCGGAATCCGCAAAAAAATTGACATGCTGCGGAATAAACAACGCAGCATTCCCGCGCGGTATTTTCCGGACCATGTGCACTGTGGATTTTGTTTTCCATAGGTTTACATGGTACTGTACACCGCATGGAAAACTGCTGCAGATCCGCTACGTGTGCACATAGCCTTATACAGCCACTGAAATTGGTGAGATTGTTCCTTTCTATTCAGCTTTCGGCTGCCGTCACAGTAGCAGTATTTGGTCAGTATTTTACATCAGTATTTGTAGCCAAAACCAGGAGTGGGTGATAAATACAGAAGTGGAGCATATGTTTCTATTATACTTTTCCTCTAATTGTTCCACTCCTGGTTTTGGCTTACAAATACTGAGGTAAAATACTGACCAAATACCGCTAGTGTGACGGCAGCCTTATAGCTGTACATTTTACACATGTATTATCATTGTTGTTTCTTTTCTGCCATAGTTATCTATATATATATATAAAATCGTCTAAGGGGCACTTCTGTCTGTCTGTCTGTCTGTCACGGAAATCCCAAGTCGCTGATTGGTCGCGGCTATAGTAAAAAAAAAAATGGTGCTATTCTCACCTTCTGCCGTCCACCGATGCAAGTGGCGAGGCTGCCGCCAGCTTCCGTTCCCAGAGATGCATTGCGAAATTACCCAGATGACTTAGCGGCCTCGCACACATCAGGACAACTTTGGTGGACGCCGGAGGGTGAGTATATAACTATTTTTTATTTTAATTCTTTTTTTTTAACAGAAATATGGTGCCCACACTGCTGTATACTACGTGGGCTGTGTTATATACTGGGTGGGTGTTACGCTCAGGGACCAGGAAAGCGAGATAAGTGGACCCAATGGACCGAAACAGCGAACCTCCCCAGGACGAGTGGACCAGGTGGACCGCCCCCTATACAGGGAGCGTTAGGAGCAGGCCCAGGGGAGACTACTGAACGGCAGCCGGTACCAAAGTACAGGGAAAGGAAAAGGTCAGGGCAGGGACGACGGAAAAGAGAACGAAGAAGGAGAAGCGGAACGGGTAACGGGAACTGACAAGACAGACAGAGAAAGGAAGGACAAACCGGAAGACAGGATGGAGACACGAGACCACGGAAGCGCAGGAGACGATGGCGGAAGGAATAGGCAGAGGATCAGGAACACCGAGAAGAAACGAAGGTACAGGAGAACTGGAGCTGCAAGGGAAGCACGGAGACAGTTAATGAAAATACACAGAAACGAAAAGTCAGAGACAAGCAGCAGGGAGAACGTAAGGTACGCTAGGAAGCGAGGGAGCCAGAGGCATTTGCCAGAAAACAAATGACAGACAGGCACAGCCAAAAGGAAGAGGCGGCCTTAAATGCAGAGTGGCAGCATACCTTCCGGGTCATGGTCCTCCAGGACCACAGAGAGCAGGGGAAAGAGTGTCCAAAGAAAAAGGCAGAGTGCGCATACAAGTGCTCCCAGTAGAGGGCGCTGTGGACGCGCAGGAGCGCTGCTAGTAATGTCAGCGCTGCCAGCGAGACACAAGGCTGACCGGAGCAGGGAAGGCAGAGTGCGCAGGACACCCTAGTGCGCGCGCGCCCGACGGGAAGCAGGAGCCGGGAGAGCGAGCAGAGAAGGCGGCGCTGGAACAGGAGCGCGCCGGGACGCCGAGGAGCGGTAAGTAAAAGCGGACAGCAGGGGCCGCGGCGGTGATAATTGCGACCTGACAGTACTCCCCTCCTTACCTCCCCCCTTTCTAAGACCAGAAAGAAATCTAGCCAAAACTCGAGGAGCTTGGATGTTCTCCCGAGGCTCCCAGGATCTCTCCTCTGGACCAAAACCCTTCCAGTCTACCAGAAAAAGGTCCTCCCCCTCACTCTCTTCATGGCAAGGATGTCCTTAATCTCAAAAACATCATTAGTGGAGACCGGCCGGGAAGAAGGCGCAGTAGAGGCATGAAACTGATTGAGAACAAGTGGCTTCAGAAGGGAAACATGGAAGGAATTAGGAATGCGTAGCGAGGAGGGCAGCTTTAACTTGTAGGAGACATCATTAATACGGGTCAGAATCTCAAAAGGCCCAATATAACGAGGACCCAATTTACGAGAAGGAATCTTTAACCCCTTAGTGACAGAGCCAATTTGGTACTTAATGACCGGGCCAATTTTTGCAATTCTGACCACTGTCACTTTATGAGGTTATAACTCTGGAACGCTTCAACGGATCCCGCTGATTCTGAGATTGTTTTTTCGTGACATATTGTACTTCATGTTAGTGGTAACATTTCTTCGATATTACTTGCGATTATTTATTAAAAAAACGGAAATATGGCAAAAAATTTTAAAATTTTGCAATTTTCAAACTTTGTATTTTTATGCCCTTAAATCAGAGAGATATGTCACGAAAAATAGTTAATAAATAACATTTCCCACATGTCTACTTTACATCAGCACAATTTTGGAAACAAATTTTTTTTTGTTAGGGAGTTATAAGGGTTAAAATTTGACCAGCAATTTCTCATTTTTACAACACCATTTTTTTTTAGGGACCACATCACATTTGAAGTCATTTTGAGGGGTCTATATGATAGAAAATAATGAAGTGTGACACCATTCTAAAAACTACACCCCTCAAGGTTCTCAAAACCACATTCAAGAAGTTTATTAAGCCTTTACGTGCTTCACAGGAACTGAAACAATGTGGAAGGAAAAAATGAACATTTAACTTTTTTTTGCAAACATCTTAATTCAGAACCATTTTTTTTATTTTCACAAGTGTAAAAACAGAAATGTAACCATAAATTTTGTTATGCAATTTCTCCTGAATACGCCAATACCCCATATGTGGGGGTAAACCACTTTTTGGGCGCACCGCAGAACTTAGAAGTGAAGGAGCGCCGTTTGACTTTTTCAATGCAGAATTGGCTGGAATTGAGATCGGACGCCATGTCACGTTTAGAGAGTCCCTGATGTGCCTAAACAGTGGAAACTCCCCACAAGTGACACCATTTTGGAAACTAGACCCCTTAAGGAACTTATCTAGATGTGTGGTGAGCACTTTGAACCCCCAAGTGCTTCACAGAAGTTTATAACGTAGAGCCGTGAAAATAAAAGAATCGCTTTTGTTTACACAAAAATGATCTTTTCGCCCACAAATTCTTATTTTCACAAGGGTAACAGGAGAAATTAGACCACAAAAGTTGTTGTGCGATTTCTCCTGAATACGTCGATACCCCATATGTGAGGGTAAACCACTGTTTGGGCGCACCGCAGAGCTTGGAAGTGAAGGAGCGCCGTTTTACTTTTTCAATGTAGAATTGGCTGGAATTGAGATTGGACGCCATGTCGCGTTTGGAGAGCCTCTGATGTGCCTAAACAGTGGAAACCCCCCACAAGTGACCCCATTTTGGAAACTAGACCCCTTAAGGAACATATCTAGATGTGTGGTGAGCACTTTGAACTCCCATGTGCTTCACAGAAGTTTATAATGTAGAGCCGTGAAAAAAAAAATCGCATTTTTTCTACAAAAATGATCTTTTTGCCCACAAATTTTTATTTTCACAAGGGTAACAGGAGAAATTAGACCACAAAAGTTGTTGTGCAATTTCTCCTGAGTACACTGATACCCAATATGTGGGGGTAAACCACTGTTAGGGCGCACCGCAGAGCTTGGAAGAGAAGGAGTGCCGTTTTACTTTTTCAATGTAGAATTGGCTGGAATTGAGATTGGACGCCATGTCGCGTTTGGAGAGCCCCTGATGTGCCTAAACAGTGGAAACCCCCCACAAGTGACACCATTTTGGAAACTAGACCCCTTAAGGAACTTATCTAGATGTGTGGCGAGCACTTTGAACACCCATGTGCTTCACAGAAGTTTATAACGTAGAGCCGTGAAAAAAAAAATTGCATTTTTTCTACAAAAATGATCTTTTTGCCCACAAATTTTTATTTTCACAAGCATAACAGGAGAAATTAGACCACTAAAGTTGTTGTGCAATTTCTCCTGAGTACGTCGATACCCAATATGTGGGGGTAAACCACTGTTTGGGCGCACCGCAGAGCTTGGAAGAGAAAGAGTGCCGTTTTACTTTTTCAATGTAGAATTGGCTGGAATTGAGATCGGACGCCATGTCGCGTTTGGAGAGCCCCTGATGTGCCTAAACAGTAGAAATCCCCCACAAGTGACCCCATTTTGGAAACTAGACCCCCCATGGAACTTATCTAGATGTGTGGTGAGAACCTTGAATGCCCAAGTGCTTCACAGAAGTTTATAATGCAGAGCCGTAAAAATAAAAAATATTTTTTTTTCCACAAAAAAAGATTTTTTAGCCCCCAAGTTTTTATTTTCACAAGGGTAACCAGAGAAATTGGACCCCAAAAGTTGTTGTCCAATTTGTCCTGAGTATGCTGGTACCCCATATGTGAGGGTAAACCACTGTTTGGGCGCACGGCAGAGCTCGGAAGGAAGGAGCGCCGTTTTGGAATGCAGACTTTGATAGAATGGTCTGCGGGTATTATGTTGCGTTTGCAGAGCCCCTGATGTACCTAACCAGTAGAAACCCTCCACAAGTGACCCCGTTTTGGAAACTAGACCCCCCAAGGAACTTATCTAGATGTGTGGTGAGAACTTTGAATGCCCAAGTGCTTCACAGAAGTTTAGAATGCAGAGTCGTGAAAATAAAAAATATTTTTTTTTCCACAAAAAAGATATTGTAGCCCCCAAGTTTTTATTTTCACAAGGGTAACAGGAGAAATTGGACTGCAATAATTGTTGTCCAATTTATCCCGAGTACGCTGATGCGCCATATGTGGGGGTAAACCACTGTTTGGGCGCACGGCAGAGCTCGGAAGGGAAGGAGCGCATTTTTGGAATGCAGACTTTGATAGAATGGTCTGTGGGCATTATGTTGCGATTGCAGAGCCCCTGATGTACCTAAACTGTAGTAACCCCCCACAAGTGACCCCATTTTGGAAACTAGACCCCCCAAGGAACTTATCTAGATGTGTGGTGAGAACTTTGAATGCCCAAGTGCTTCACAGAAGTTTAGAATGCAGAGTCGTGAAAATAAAAAATATTTTTTTTTTCACAAAAAAGATATTGTAGCCCCCAAGTTTTTATTTTCACAAGGGTAACAAGAGAAATTGGACCCCAGAAGTTGTTGTCCAATTTATCCCGAGTACGCTGATGCCCCATATGTGGGGGTAAACCACTGTTTGGGCGCGCGGCAGAGCTCGGAAGGGAAGGAGCGCCTTTTTGGAATGCAGACTTTGATAGAATGGTCTGTGGGCATTATGTTGCGATTGCAGAGCCCCTGATGTACCTAAACTGTAGTAACCCCCCACAAGTGACCCCATTTTCGAAACTAGACCCCCCAAGGAACTTATCTAGATGTGTGGTGAGAACTTTGAATGCCCAAGTGCTTCACAGAAATTTAGAATGCAGAGTCGTGAAAATAAAAAATATTATTTTTTTCACAAAAAAGATATTGTAGCCCCCAAGTTTTTATTTTCACAAGGGTAACAAGAGAAATTGGACCCCAGAAGTTGTTGTCCAATTTATCCCGAGTACGCTGATGCCCCATATGTGGGGGTAACCCACTGTTTGGGCGCACGACAGAGCTCAGAAGGGAGGGAGCACCATTTGACTTTTTGAGCGCAAAATTGGCTGTCGTGTTTGGAGACCCCCTGATGTACCTAAACAGTGGAAACCCCCCAATTCTAGCTCCAACCCTAACCCCAACACACCCCTAACCCTAATCCCAACCTGATCCATAATCCTAATCACTAACCCTAACCATAATCACAACCCTTACACCCAAAACAACCCTAATGTCAACCCTAACCATAACCCTAATCAAAACCCTAAATCCAACACACCCCTAATCCTAATCTCAACCCTAACCTCAAACCTAACCCTAATCCCAATACACCCCCAATCACAACCCTAACCTTAACCCTAATCCCAAACCTAACCCTAATCCCAAGCGTAACCCTAATGCCAACCCTAACCCTAATACCAACCCTAATCCAAACCCTAACCCTAATCCCAGCTCTAACCCTAACTTTAGCCCCAACCCTAGCCCTAACTTTAGCCCCAACCCTAACGCTAGCCCTAAGGCTACTTTCACACTTGCGTCGTTTGGCATTCCGTCGCAATCCGTCGTTTTGGACAAGAAACGGATCCTGCAAATGTGCCCGCAGGATGCGTTTTTTGCCCATAGACTTGTACTGCCGACGGATCGTCGCGTCCGTCGTGCACTGGATCAGTTGTGTTTTGGCGGACCGTCGGCACAAAAAAAGTTCAATGAAACGTTTTTTTGTATGTCGCATCCGCCATTTCTGACCGCGCATGCGTGGCCGTAACTCCACCCTCTCCTCCCCAGGACATAGATTGGGCAGCGGATGCGTTGAAAAACTACAGCTGCTGCCCACGTTGTGCACAATTTTCACAACGTGCGTCGGTATGTCGGGCCGACGCATTGCGACAGCCCCGTACCGACGTAAGTGTGAAAGAAGCCTAACCCTAAATTTAGCCCCAACCCTAACCCTAAATTTAGCCCCAACCCTAACCCTAAATTTAGCCCCAACCCTAGCCCTAACCCTAGCGCTAACCCTAGCCCTAACCCTACCCCTAACCCTACCCCTAACCCTACCACTAACCCTACCCCTAACCCTACCCCTAACCCTACCCCTAACCCTGCCCCTAACCCTAATTTTAGCCCCAACTGCTGTTCTCCTGCCGGCCGGCAGATGGAGACAGATGGCGGGCGCACTGCGCATGCGCCCACCATTTTCTTCTGCCGGCGGCCAGGAGGAGCAGCAAGAGGATCCAGGGACACAGCTGAGTATTGTAGGGTCCCCGAATCCCCCTATTTCTCTGTCCTCTGATGTGCGATCACATCAGAGGACAGAGAATTATACTTTACTTTTTTTTTTTTTTGCGATCGCCGGTAAACAGTTAATTACCGGCGATCGCAAAACAGGGGTCGGTAAAACCGACCCCGATCATGCTCTTTGGGGTCTCGGCTACCCCCGGCAGCCGAGACCCCAAAGATTCTCGCGGGGCCTGCCGGCGGGCGCACTGCGCATGCGCCCGCCATTTTGAAGATGGCGGCGCCCACCGGGAGACACGAGGAGCATCGGGGGAGATAGGTAAGTATTGGGGGGCCACCTGGGACCCCTTTTCTCTGTCCTCCGATGTGCGATCACATCGGAGGACAGAGAAATTAAAAAGAGATGGCGTTTTTTTTTTTGCGATCGCCGGTAAACGGTTAATTACCGGCGATCGCAAATGCAGGGTGGGTTAAAAAAACCCCGAATCATGTTCTCTAGGGTCTCGGCTACCCCCGGCAGCCGAGACCCCGGAGAAAATCGGCCTCTGGGGGGCGCTGTTCACTTTTTCCACAGCGCCGTTAATTAACGGCGCTGTGGTTTAAGTACCCTTAGCGGCCGCCGTTAAAAGGCGTATCGGCGGTCGCTAAGGGGTTAAGCGAACAAATTTAGAGGATAACCATACCCTATCACCGGGATGATATAACGGAGGGTCTAGGCGCTTCTTGTCAGCATGTCTCTTCATTCTGTCTCGCGCAAATTCAAGAGCGGTCTTGGTCTCCTGCCAGATCCTGGAGAACTCCCCGGACAAAAGATCAGCCGCCGGCACCCCCGAGACAGGAGGAACCGGTAGAGGTACACCAGGATGTTGACCGTAGACGATAAAGAAGGGCGACTTGGAAGAAGATTCACTGGGATGGTTGTTGTATGCAAATTCTGCCCAAGGAAGATCAGACCAGTCACTGTGATGTGCATTGGAAAAATGACGAAGATAAGTTACCAGAGTCTGATTGGTGCGTTCCACTTGACCGTTGGACTGAGGGTGGTAGGCAGAAGAGAAGTCAAGTGAGATGTTCATATATTTACAGAGCGCTCTCCAGAACCGAGATGTAAACTGAACTCCTCTATCCGAAACGATATTTTGAGGAAAGCCATGAATACGAAAAATATGGCGGACAAAAATTTTTGCCAGTTCAGGTGCAGAGGGTAAACCAGGAAGGGATAAAAAATGAGCCATTTTGGAGAACCTATCCACAACAACAAGGATGACAGTGCAGCCGGAAGAGCGAGGCAAATCGGTGATGAAATCCATTGCAATGTGTTGCCACGGAGCTGAAGGAACTGGCAGCGGATGAAGAAGTCCTGAGGGCCGTCGTCTAGGAATCTTGTTCTTGGCACAAGACGGACAAGAAGCAACAAAATCTTGAACATCCTGGGAAAGAGTCAGCCACCAGTAGTAGCGGGAAAGAAGCAAGAGCGTCTTCTTAAGACCGGCATGACCAGCAAACTTGGAGGCATGGCCCCAATGTAAAACTCGCCTTCTGTTGCGCTCAGAGACGAAGGTCTTGCCCGGAGGCAGCGAAGACAGATTGACGGGAGCTACTACGATGACCTTGGAGGGATCCAGAATATGCGAAGCCTCTTCCTCTGAGTCGATAGGCAAAAAGGATCTGGAGAGAGCGTCGGCCTTAAGATTTTTATTGCCAGGACGAAAATGTAACTCGAAATTAAAACGAGCAAAGAAAAGGGACCATCTAGCTTGCCGGGGATTAAGTCTCTGAGCCGAACGAATATAAGCTAGATTCTTGTGGTCCGTATAAATCCTGAACGGGTGAACAGCTCCCTCCAAAAGGTATCTCCACTCTTGTGGAGCCAACTTTATGGCCAATAACTCCCTGTCACCAATAGAATAGTTTCGCTCAGAAGGAGAGAAGGTCTTGGAAAAGAAACCGCAGGTGACAAATTGCCCAGACGAGGATTCTTGAGACAGTACTGCCCCTGCTCCTACTGCAGAAGCATCCACTTCGAGAATAAAAGGTTTATTGACTTCAGGACGATGAAGTACGGGAGCTGTGGAGAAGGCTTGTTTCAAAGAAAGAAAGGCATCTTCAGCTTCAGGGGTCCAGATGTGAGGATCGGATCCCTTGTGAATCAAGGAGATGATGGATTTGATTAGAGAAGAAAAGTGAGGAATGAATTGTCGGTAGTAATTCGCGAAACCGACGAATCGCTGGATAGCTTTGGTACCAAGAGGACGTGGCCAGTTGAGCACGGCGGACACCTTTTCCGGATCCATGCATAGACCAGAGTCGGAGATAATGTATCCCAGGAAAGGAAGAGATGACTGCTCAAAGGCGCATTTCTCGATCTTGGCGAATAGACGATTCTCCCTCAGACGCAGAAGAACAAGACGAACGTCCCTTCTGTGAGTAGACAGGTCAGGAGAATAAACGAGAATATCGTCCAGATATACCACCACGCAAGAATACAAAAGATCACGGAAAATGTCATTCACAAATTCTTGGAATATCGCGGGGGCATTGCATAAGCCGAAGGGCATGACGAGATACTCGTAGTGACCATCTCTGGTGTTGAAAGCGGTCTTCCGCTCATCTCCGGAACGAATTCGGATAAGATTGTAGGCCCCGCGAAGATCCAGCTTAGTAAAAATTCGAGCTTCCCGTAGCCGATCAAAAAGTTCAGGAATAAGAGGCAGTGGATACTTGTTCTTAATAGTAATACAATTAAGACCACGGTAGTCGATGCAGGGACGGAGGGTTCCGTCCTTCTTCTTAACAAAAAAGAAATCTGCACCTGCGGGTGAGGAGGACTTCTGGATGAAACCCTTGGCCAAATTCTCCTGAACATACTCGGACATGGCTTGAGACTCAAGAAGATTCAGTGGATAGATTCGTCCTCTGGGTGGAGTTGAACCAGGAACGAGGTCGATCGGGCAGTCATATGGGCGATGCGGGGGCAAGTTCTCCGCTTCTTTCTTATCAAAGACATCAGCAAAGGAGTGATAGGCTGAAGGCAAACCTGCCGGAGGAGAAGTAGACATGGATGACCTTAAAGGAAGAACAGGACGTAGACATTTAGTTTGACAGGAATGACCCCAACGGAGGACATCACCAGAACGCCAATCTAAAACTGGCTCGTGTATTCTTAACCACGGAAGACCCAGGAGAAACGTATGAGATAAAGATGGCAACATGTAGAAGACAATCTTCTCCCGATGTAAAGCTCCGATTTGCAGTTCCACTTCTTCTGTGACCAAAGTAACGGTCTCCTGCAAGGGCCGACCGTCAACTGAAGCTAACTGCCGAGGAGACTCCAAGGATCTGACAGGAATTTGAAACCTACTGACCGCCTCGAGTTGAATAAAATTTCCAGCCGCTCCAGAATCAACATACGCTACTTCAGAAAAGCGAGCGGAACCGATATGCAACTGAACTGAAAGAGTAAAAGGTAGAGAGGAATCACTATCACCCAGGTAAGCCTCCCTTACCTGACCTAGGCGGAAGCGTTTCCCGGCCTCACCGGACAGGAACGCAGAAGATGGGAGGCACTGCCACAGTAAAAGCAGAGACCCTGTGCCAGTCTCTCCTTACGACGCTGCTCCGCCGGCTTGATACGGTCCACCTGCATAGGTTCAGGAGCAGATACCACAGAAGGAGAGACTTGAGGAGAGCGAGGAGGACTGCGAGAAGATAGGACTGGACGAGACGGTCTCCTCTCCCTGGCCGATTCACGGAGACGTTCCTGAAAACGCAAGTCAATGCGGGTCGCCAGGGAAATCAGATCCTCCAGAATTGTAGGAGTGTCTCTACCCGCCAACTCGTCCTTAATTCGACCAGACAGACCGCGCCAGAAGGCCCCAACCAAAGCCTCATTGTTCCAGCCCAGCTCGGACGACAAGGTACGAAATTGAATGGCGTACTGGCCGACAGAAAGAGTACCCTGGCGGAGACTAAAAAGAGACTCGGTAGTAGAAGCCAACCGTCCCGGCTCATCGAAGATCCTTACTTACAACTGGTTTGGTGGCTTTGGTCCACCTAGCTTTGTTCACAAGCAGAGGGGGAATAATGGTGGATGGAGCGTCATCTGACTCTCCCCCATCACTGCCTTCAACTGTATCGGCGTCTATGATGCCAATATGTTGAATGCGCAATGCGGGGAGGCGCAGGGCCTTATAGTGGCCGCATGGTGTGCTGCTATTAGCGGGACTCCACTGGCTGGGGGCCCCTGAGGGAGTGGGGGCCCTAGGCAGCTGTCTGGTCTGCCTTCCCCTAATGCCGACCCTCCTTATTGAGACCCCCAGAGATTGCTGGGTACTGAACTGGTGTTCTACACTCCAATAATAATGAATGGAATGCCAGTGCACATGACCAACCAGCGCTCCATACACACGGCGCTCATCAGGGCCTTGTTTTTGGGATTGGTGGCGGTTCCTCCAGGGATTGAGAAACTATCCATAGTATAGGGGATAACTTTCAAGTTTCAGAACACCACTTTAAACGGAACCTGTCATGGAAAATAATGCTATTAACCTGCAGATACGGGCTTAATCTGCAGGTTAACAGCATCCTGACATTGTGCAACGCCGATACTGAGAGCCCTGCAGCCAGGAGGAAATGAACTTTATTTCCCCCGGCAGCGTTCAGCTTCCAGTCCTAATGGTGGAACTGACACACTTCATGTCACTGCTATTAACCTCATATCGGCAGGTCAGTAGTGTTATTTTACATGACAGGAACTTATGGGATGATTCACGCTTCCAAAACCTCAAGCACCATGAATTGCCAACCTGGCTGCACAATTGCTGATAGTTATATTTTTTTCTGAAACTCTCCAGCCATGGACCATAGGCAGAAGCAAGACTAGTCCGACTATGCCCCCAGCGCTGCTGCAGTTGATTCACAGATCACTCCCTATGTACACACGAGGTCTCTGCGTCTTAACTGATTTATTCACGTTTTCACCCAGTTCATTCCATCGGACAGCAGTTACTATGTGTAAATGACCAGCGTCGGACTGGAGCACCTTGGGCCCACCAGAGAAAATCATTCTTGGGGCCCACTATGTAGCTGCTTAGAAATAAATGCAAGACCACTAATTGTACAGTAAAACACACTAATATCAGGGTATAATTTAAGGTAGTACACATCTTAATGATATAGCAGGGGTTAGGACAACTTCCCTCATAGAATATAAAGTAGCCTCCTCAGAGTATAATGCAGCCCCTCATAGGGTATAATGCTTCCCCCCCATAGAATATAATGTAGACCCTCATAGAGTATATTGCAGCCCCACCTCCATGGAATATAATGCAGCCCCCTCATAGGGTATAATGTAGCCCTCCCCATAAAATATAATGCAGCCCCCAATATAGTTTAAAGCAGCCCCCTCATAGAATATAATGCAGCCCTCCCAAAGAATATAATTCATCCGCCTCACCGGGTATGATGCAGGCCCCCATATAGTATAATGCAACCCCCATAAAATATAATATAGCCCATTCATATGATATATTGTAGCCCCCCTCATATAGTATAATGCAGCCCTCTCATAGGGTATAATGCAGCCCCCTCCTCTATTATTGCTTTCAACTGCATCGGCATCTATGATTCAGTGTATCAGTGGGCATAGGCGTTAGCCTCAGCCGGCCCTGTATGCCAGCAGATGCCAGTGCCTGTGCCCACTGAAGAATCCTCCAGTTCTCCGGTGGGCCAGTTCTATCCTGTACATGACACTGGGACCCCTGCAGTAAAAGTTTAGATTTCTGTAGAGGGGTGAAGGGCTGAACCAAGTGGAAATCCTTAGGCCAACAATGGGTAAAGTAAGAACTTAAAAGTTATTGTGACCAGTGTCATTTTAACAGCTGATAAACTTTGTAACTATGAGGCATGCTGTGCTCTCCAGATATGAAGATCTTCAGGGAAGTATTACAAAGCATAGCTTCTGTTTTGAAGCATGGCAGCTCCTGCAACACAAGGTTTGGACCTGATGTAGAAACCACTACCGTGGAGCCAGACGTACACTGGGTATGGAAAGTATTCAGACTCCTTTACATTTTTCACTCTTTGCTTCATTGCAGCCATTTGGTAAATTCAAAAAAGTTCATTTTTTTCTCATTAATGTACACTCTGCACCCCATCTTGACTGAAAAAAACAGAAATGTAGAAATTTTTGCAGCAGTTATTAAAAAAGAAAAACTGAAATATCACATGGTCATAAGTATTCAGACCCTTTGCTCAGACACTCATATTTAAGTCACATGCTGTCCATTTCCTTGTGATCCTCCTTGAGATGGTTCTACTCCTTCATTGGAGTCCAGCTGTGTTTAATTACACTGATAGGATTTGATTTGGAAAGGCACACATCTGTCTATATAAGAGCTCACAGTGCATGTCAGACCAAATGAGAATCATGAGGTCAAAGGAACTGGCCAATGAGCTCAGAGACAGAATTTTGGCAAAGCTCAGATCTGTATTTATCATCTGATGGTTTCCTTAGGAAGGATGCTTTGTAAAAGTGTAGCTATACTCTAAGCCTTTCCCATGCAGCCAATTTTCCTCTTTGAATTTCCGTTTTTTCCTCCCTTCCAAAAGCCATATTGATTTTAGCCCTCCATCGACATAGCCATACGAGAGCTTGTTTTTTGCAGGACAACTTGTAGTTTGGATAAACACCATTCATTTTACTGTACCGGAAAATAGGCAAAAAATTCCACGAGCGATGAAATCCCCGCCCCCGAAAATGCAATTGGGTTTTGTTTTCACGACATACATTGTATGCTAAAAATGACCTAGTATGATTGATACCAAGCATGTATAGTTTTGTTATTGTCGTGGTGAAAAAAAATTCCGAAATTTGTAAATCCCCCAAAAATGTGTCGCCTTTTTCCTGAAGCCCCGGGAAGCCGAGCACTACCATCTGCGCTCGCGCGGCCTCCGGAAAATGGCCGCCGCCAGCGATAATCCATTGTATAGCGCAGATCGCGCTCTTTTTCTTCAGCCAGTGCCGGCCGAGTTCGCATCTCGGCTTCAGGAACATGGCCGCCGCGATTTCCATCTGCGCACACGCGGCATCCCGCGGCCATTTTCCTGAAGCCCCGGGAAGCCGAGCTCTACCATCTGCGCACGCGCGACCTCCAGAAGATGGCCGCCGCCAGCGATAATCCGTTGTATAGCGCAGATCGCGCTCTTTTTCTTCAGTTGCGCAGTGGATTCGGCTGTTGGGCATGTGCAAACCACTACGCCACCAACGGAAAGATGAGCACGATCTGGGGGAGAAACAGCGATGTCAGCACGCCCATATGACCAGACCAGCGTGAGTGACAGCCCAAAACGGCGACTTTACAAAGGTATTTCGGCAGCATAGGTGGGGAATAAAGGCACAAAAAATACACTAATGTAAAGCACAGCTCTGCCCCTATTTAACGCTAATTTTATCTCATCTTGAAAAAATGGGGTGACAGGTTCCCTTTAACGCTATTGAAGTGCGGGCCCGCGCCCACACGCCAATAGTTAACAGCCGCCAGCCAATCTGAGGCTGGCAGCTGACGTCAGTCCCAGCATGCATGTCGCTGGCGTCGCTAGTTAAACAGCGTGCATGTCGCCAGTTAAACAATAAAGAGTTTTGTTTCTGTACGTGTTGTCCTGACTATTTTTGGTGACCTTTGTGTGTATTGAGCACGGGGTTTCTTGTGTCAAGTTGTGTGTGTTGAGTTGCGTGTGGCAACATGCATGTAGCGACTTTTGTGAGATGAATTTTGTGTGGCGACATATGTGTAGCAACTTTTTGTGTGTCGAGTTGCATGTGACAGGTTAGTGTAGCAAGTTGTGTGCAGCAAGTTTTGCGCATGGCGAGTTTTGCGCGTGGAGAGTTTATGCGTGGTGCGTTTTGAGGAGAAGTAGACATGGATGACCTTAAAGGAAGAACAGGACGTAGACATTTAGTTTGACAGGAATGACCCCAACGGAGGACATCACCAGAACGCCAATCTAAAACTGGCTCGTGTATTCTTAACCACGGAAGACCCAGGAGAAACGTATGAGATAAAGATGGCAACATGTAGAAGACAATCTTCTCCCGATGTAAAGCTCCGATTTGCAGTTCCACTTCTTCTGTGACCAAAGTAACGGTCTCCTGCAAGGGCCGACCGTCAACTGAAGCTAACTGCCGAGGAGACTCCAAGGATCTGACAGGAATTTGAAACCTACTGACCGCCTCGAGTTGAATAAAATTTCCAGCCGCTCCAGAATCAACATACGCTACTTCAGAAAAGCGAGCGGAACCGATATGCAACTGAACTGAAAGAGTAAAAGGTAGAGAGGAATCACTATCACCCAGGTAAGCCTCCCTTACCTGACCTAGGCGGAAGCGTTTCCCGGCCTCACCGGACAGGAACGCAGAAGATGGGAGGCACTGCCACAGTAAAAGCAGAGACCCTGTGCCAGTCTCTCCTTACGACGCTGCTCCGCCGGCTTGATACGGTCCACCTGCATAGGTTCAGGAGCAGATACCACAGAAGGAGAGACTTGAGGAGAGCGAGGAGGACTGCGAGAAGATAGGACTGGACGAGGCGGTCTCCTCTCCCTGGCCGATTCACGGAGACGTTCCTGAAAACGCAAGTCAATGCGGGTCGCCAGGGAAATCAGATCCTCCAGAATTGTAGGAGTGTCTCTACCCGCCAACTCGTCCTTAATTCGACCAGACAGACCGCGCCAGAAGGCCCCAACCAAAGCCTCATTGTTCCAGCCCAGCTCGGACGACAAGGTACGAAATTGAATGGCGTACTGGCCGACAGAAAGAGTACCCTGGCGGAGACTAAAAAGAGACTCGGTAGTAGAAGCCAACCGTCCCGGCTCATCGAAGATCCTTACTTACAACTGGTTTGGTGGCTTTGGTCCACCTAGCTTTGTTCACAAGCAGAGGGGGAATAATGGTGGATGGAGCGTCATCTGACTCTCCCCCATCACTGCCTTCAACTGTATCGGCGTCTATGATGCCAATATGTTGAATGCGCAATGCGGGGAGGCGCAGGGCCTTATAGTGGCCGCATGGTGTGCTGCTATTAGCGGGACTCCACTGGCTGGGGGCCCCTGAGGGAGTGGGGGCCCTAGGCAGCTGTCTGGTCTGCCTTCCCCTAATGCCGACCCTCCTTATTGAGACCCCCAGAGATTGCTGGGTACTGAACTGGTGTTCTACACTCCAATAATAATGAATGGAATGCCAGTGCACATGACCAACCAGCGCTCCATACACACGGCGCTCATCAGGGCCTTGTTTTTGGGATTGGTGGCGGTTCCTCCAGGGATTGAGAAACTATCCATAGTATAGGGGATAACTTTCAAGTTTCAGAACACCACTTTAAACGGAACCTGTCATGGAAAATAATGCTATTAACCTGCAGATACGGGCTTAATCTGCAGGTTAACAGCATCCTGACATTGTGCAACGCCGATACTGAGAGCCCTGCAGCCAGGAGGAAATGAACTTTATTTCCCCCGGCAGCGTTCAGCTTCCAGTCCTAATGGTGGAACTGACACACTTCATGTCACTGCTATTAACCTCATATCGGCAGGTCAGTAGTGTTATTTTACATGACAGGAACTTATGGGATGATTCACGCTTCCAAAACCTCAAGCACCATGAATTGCCAACCTGGCTGCACAATTGCTGATAGTTATATTTTTTTCTGAAACTCTCCAGCCATGGACCATAGGCAGAAGCAAGACTAGTCCGACTATGCCCCCAGCGCTGCTGCAGTTGATTCACAGATCACTCCCTATGTACACACGAGGTCTCTGCGTCTTAACTGATTTATTCACGTTTTCACCCAGTTCATTCCATCGGACAGCAGTTACTATGTGTAAATGACCAGCGTCGGACTGGAGCACCTTGGGCCCACCAGAGAAAATCATTCTTGGGGCCCACTATGTAGCTGCTTAGAAATAAATGCAAGACCACTAATTGTACAGTAAAACACACTAATATCAGGGTATAATTTAAGGTAGTACACATCTTAATGATATAGCAGGGGTTAGGACAACTTCCCTCATAGAATATAAAGTAGCCTCCTCAGAGTATAATGCAGCCCCTCATAGGGTATAATGCTTCCCCCCCATAGAATATAATGTAGACCCTCATAGAGTATATTGCAGCCCCACCTCCATGGAATATAATGCAGCCCCCTCATAGGGTATAATGTAGCCCTCCCCATAAAATATAATGCAGCCCCCAATATAGTTTAAAGCAGCCCCCTCATAGAATATAATGCAGCCCTCCCAAAGAATATAATTCATCCGCCTCACCGGGTATGATGCAGGCCCCCATATAGTATAATGCAACCCCCATAAAATATAATATAGCCCATTCATATGATATATTGTAGCCCCCCTCATATAGTATAATGCAGCCCTCTCATAGGGTATAATGCAGCCCCCTCCTCTATTATTGCTTTCAACTGCATCGGCATCTATGATTCAGTGTATCAGTGGGCATAGGCGTTAGCCTCAGCCGGCCCTGTATGCCAGCAGATGCCAGTGCCTGTGCCCACTGAAGAATCCTCCAGTTCTCCGGTGGGCCAGTTCTATCCTGTACATGACACTGGGACCCCTGCAGTAAAAGTTTAGATTTCTGTAGAGGGGTGAAGGGCTGAACCAAGTGGAAATCCTTAGGCCAACAATGGGTAAAGTAAGAACTTAAAAGTTATTGTGACCAGTGTCATTTTAACAGCTGATAAACTTTGTAACTATGAGGCATGCTGTGCTCTCCAGATATGAAGATCTTCAGGGAAGTATTACAAAGCATAGCTTCTGTTTTGAAGCATGGCAGCTCCTGCAACACAAGGTTTGGACCTGATGTAGAAACCACTACCGTGGAGCCAGACGTACACTGGGTATGGAAAGTATTCAGACTCCTTTACATTTTTCACTCTTTGCTTCATTGCAGCCATTTGGTAAATTCAAAAAAGTTCATTTTTTTCTCATTAATGTACACTCTGCACCCCATCTTGACTGAAAAAAACAGAAATGTAGAAATTTTTGCAGCAGTTATTAAAAAAGAAAAACTGAAATATCACATGGTCATAAGTATTCAGACCCTTTGCTCAGACACTCATATTTAAGTCACATGCTGTCCATTTCCTTGTGATCCTCCTTGAGATGGTTCTACTCCTTCATTGGAGTCCAGCTGTGTTTAATTACACTGATAGGATTTGATTTGGAAAGGCACACATCTGTCTATATAAGAGCTCACAGTGCATGTCAGACCAAATGAGAATCATGAGGTCAAAGGAACTGGCCAATGAGCTCAGAGACAGAATTTTGGCAAAGCTCAGATCTGTATTTATCATCTGATGGTTTCCTTAGGAAGGATGCTTTGTAAAAGTGTAGCTATACTCTAAGCCTTTCCCATGCAGCCAATTTTCCTCTTTGAATTTCCGTTTTTTCCTCCCTTCCAAAAGCCATATTGATTTTAGCCCTCCATCGACATAGCCATACGAGAGCTTGTTTTTTGCAGGACAACTTGTAGTTTGGATAAACACCATTCATTTTACTGTACCGGAAAATAGGCAAAAAATTCCACGAGCGATGAAATCCCCGCCCCCGAAAATGCAATTGGGTTTTGTTTTCACGACATACATTGTATGCTAAAAATGACCTAGTATGATTGATACCAAGCATGTATAGTTTTGTTATTGTCGTGGTGAAAAAAAATTCCGAAATTTGTAAATCCCCCAAAAATGTGTCACCTTTTTCCTGAAGCCCCGGGAAGCCGAGCACTACCATCTGCGCTCGCGCGGCCTCCGGAAAATGGCCGCCGCCAGCGATAATCCATTGTATAGCGCAGATCGCGCTCTTTTTCTTCAGCCAGTGCCGGCCGAGTTCGCATCTCGGCTTCAGGAACATGGCCGCCGCGATTTCCATCTGCGCACACGCGGCATCCCGCGGCCATTTTCCTGAAGCCCCGGGAAGCCGAGCTCTACCATCTGCGCACGCGCGACCTCCAGAAGATGGCCACCGCCAGCGATAATCCGTTGTATAGCGCAGATCGCGCTCTTTTTCTTCAGTTGCGCAGTGGATTCGGCTGTTGGGCATGTGCAAACCACTACGCCACCAACGGAAAGATGAGCACGATCTGGGGGAGAAACAGCGATGTCAGCACGCCCATATGACCAGACCAGCGTGAGTGACAGCCCAAAACGGCGACTTTACAAAGGTATTTCGGCAGCATAGGTGGGGAATAAAGGCACAAAAAATACACTAATGTAAAGCACAGCTCTGCCCCTATTTAACGCTAATTTTATCTCATCTTGAAAAAATGGGGTGACAGGTTCCCTTTAACGCTATTGAAGTGCGGGCCCGCGCCCACACGCCAATAGTTAACAGCCGCCAGCCAATCTGAGGCTGGCAGCTGACGTCAGTCCCAGCATGCATGTCGCTGGCGTCGCTAGTTAAACAGCGTGCATGTCGCCAGTTAAACAATAAAGAGTTTTGTTTCTGTACGTGTTGTCCTGACTATTTTTGGTGACCTTTGTGTGTATTGAGCACGGGGTTTCTTGTGTCAAGTTGTGTGTGTTGAGTTGCGTGTGGCAACATGCATGTAGCGACTTTTGTGAGATGAATTTTGTGTGGCGACATATGTGTAGCAACTTTTTGTGTGTCGAGTTGCATGTGACAGGTTAGTGTAGCAAGTTGTGTGCAGCAAGTTTTGCGCATGGCGAGTTTTGCGCGTGGCGAGTTTATGCGTGGTGCGTTTTGAGTATGTGCAAGTTTTGTGTGAGGCAACTTTTGCATGTGTTGCAACTTTTGTGCATGTAGCAATTTTTCCGCGTGTGCAAGTTTTGCATGTGGCGAGTTTTCCATGAGGTGAGTTTTGCACGTGTGGCTAGTTTTGCATGAGCCTAGTTTTGCATGTGGCGAGTTTTGCATGTGGCGAATTTTGCACGTGGCGAGTTTTGAGCGGTGACTTTTTGTGTTTCGACTTTTATGTAGCGAGGTTGGTGTATGTGTGGTGAAATGTGTGCTGAAGGTGGTATATGTGTTCAAGCACGTGGTAGTGTGTGGTGCAGTTCGTGTGTGTGTTCATATCCCCGTCTGTGGTGAGTATCCCATGTCGGGGCCCCACCTTAGTAACTGTACGGTATATACTCTTTGGCGCCATTGCTCTCATTCTTTAACTACCCCTTGTTCACATCTGGCAGCTGTCAATTTGCGTCAAACACTTTTCCCTTCACTTTTTTCCCATTATGTAGATAGGGGCAAAATTGTTTGGTGAATTGGAAAGTGCGGGGTTAAAATTTCACGTCACAACATAGCCTATGACGCTCTCGGGGTCCAGACGTGTGACTGTGCAAAATTTTGTGGCTGCAGCTGCGACGGTGCAGATGCCAATCTCACACACACACACACACACACACACACACACACACACACACACACACACACACACACACACACACACACACACACACACACACACACACACATTCAGCTTTATATATTAGATAACATGCCCCATATATTGCTCCATACAGAATAATGAGCCCCATATATTGCTCCATACAGAATAATCAGCTCCAAATATTGCTCCATACAGTATAATGAGCCCCATATATTGCTCCATATACGGAGCTCCATATAATGCTCCAAAAATAATTGGCCCCATAAGATGTTCCATATATAATTAGCCCCATATACTGCTACATATGTAATTTGCCCCATAAGATGTTCCATATGTAATTGACCCCATAAAATGCTCCATATGCAACTAACCCCATAAGATGCTCCAAATAGAATTGGCCCCATAAGATGCTCCATTTGTAACTGACCTCATAAGATGTTCCATATATAATGTGCCCCTTCTGAGGGTCCACCTATATTGCTCCAAACATTTAAAAAAAAAGAACTACCTCGGGGCGTGGCTTGGAACCCGAACGGAGCAGACGTGGCTAGTACGAGCTCCCCAGATTTCTCAGACTGGGAGCCCCAAATCTGCACCTAATCCTTCAAAAAGCCCATAAGATTGGAGATTGCAGGGCTCTCAACCCGGTGTTACCTGAATTTCGGGCCGGGAGAGGCATTCTGAGGAGGAGACACTGGTTGGAGCTCGCAGCGCCGCAGGAAGAAGCAGGAAGAAGGCCCCATTGCTGCTCCCCGGTGGAACGTCGGCACTGAAGGAGCGGTGAGAGACGGAACTCCGGAGCAGACACTGAGGTGTGAGGCAGGGAGGGGGATTGCGGCATGGCACGGAAGGAACCCGGTGAGTCTGGGAGTACCGGAGGAGCGGTGGAGATCGCCCATTGCATCGGCGGCCATCTTCCTATAGAAGCCGCCCTGAACCAGACGACACGTAGTACAAGGGAGCTCCCGCTGCCGGTCCCTATTGTCCCCTCACGTTTACCTCCTCCATATCACGCTCACCAGGCACAAGTGAAGTGCGGAGCTCTGTGGCTGATCGGAGCTGTGGCGGCGCTGGTCTCATCTCCTTCCTCACGGGCCCTCTTTTTTGGCGCCAAACGCCGCAATTACACAGAGGATCCAGCTCAACCCCTTCACAAGGACAAAGGCACAGATTTGCCTCTGGGTGCACTAACTGATTAGCTGTGCTGCTCGGCACTTGTAAAGCCCCAAACCGCCCCCCCCTAAATAAATAGAGAAGAAATCTCCTTAGGGGAGAGGATTCTGCCAGGTGAGGGGTGAGTTATGTGATGTAGCTCCTCGGGCCTCTTGTTCAACCCCCACGGCCAAATATTAGCTTGTGAAAATCATCAATGTTAATGGGCAAATCCAAAAAACGCTCAGATATACATATAAACTCTTCAGTTCACTCTGCAGATATGGATCGCTTCTTAAAGGGAACCTGTCACCCCGTTTTTTCAGATTGAGATATAAATACTGTTAAATAGGGCCTGCGCTGTGCGTTACTATAGTGTATGTAGTGTACCCTGATTCCCCACCTATGCTGCGCAATACATTACCAAAGTCGCCATTTTCGCCTGTCAATCAGGCTGGTCAGGTCGGGTGGGCGTGGTGACATCGCTCATTTCTTCCCCAGCTTTCCGTTGGTGGCGTAGTGGTGTGCGCATGTCGCAGTGACGAATCCACTGCGCGCACGTGAAGAAGCAGCGCGCGATCTGCGCTATCACCCCCTGTCATCGGTGGGGGCGGCCATCTTCCTGGGGCCGCGCGTGCGCAGATGGAGTGCTCTGCTGCACGGGGCTTCAGGAAAATGGCCGCGGGATGCCGCGCGTGCGCAGAAGAGATCGCGGCGGCCATTTTCCCAAAGCCGAGTTTGCATCAGCAGAGCACTCCATCTGCGCACGCGCGGCCCCAGGAAGATGGCCGCCCCCACGATGACAGGGGGTGATAGTTCAGATCGCGCGCTGCTTCTTCACGTGCCCACAGTGGATTAGTCACTTCAACATGCGCACACCACTACGCCACCAATGTAAAGCTGAGGAAGAAACAGCGCTGTGACCACGCCCACCCGACCTGACCAGCGACAGGCGAAAACGGCGACTTTGGTAATGTATTTCGCAGCATAGGTGGGGAATCAGGGTACACTACATACACTATTGTAACGCACAGCGCAGGCCCTATTTAACAGTATTTTTATCTCAATCTGAAAAAACGGGGTGACAGGTTCCCTTTAATTGCTAACAAGCAGCACAGGAACACCAGATCCCAGTCCTCCAATAGGGTATCAGAGGACTGTCTCTCTTCACAAGACTCCATAACCTCACACAGCTCCCCAGAAAGGGCAACAGAGGAGGGTGATGACCAGGGCCGGACTGAGCATCGGGCACTTCGGGCAAATGCCAGAAGGGCTGGTGCTTGCAGTGGGCCGCTCGGTCGGCTCATGCATTGCTGGCTGAGTGGCAAGTACCAGCGTCAGAGAACAGTGGCAGAGAACAGCAGTGCGCAAGCTGAAAGGTAATGCCTGCCTGGGAAACTGCTTCCTTAGCTCTCACTGGAAGCACACAGTCAGAGCAGTGACATTATTTCCTGCTCTGATCTGCTTTCATTCCTGGCAGAGAAGGAGAGACCGGGGGAGGTGCCGGGACATGGGACAGAGCTGCTGCTGCTGTGTCTGTGAGCAGGAGGACCTGAAGAGCTGCACATGGACATCAGCCTGCTCTGCACCACAGAAGTGTGTGTGTGTGTGTGTGTAATGTGTGTGCGGTATCTAGTATGTAATGTGTGTGCGATATCTGTAGTGTAATACTTGTGTGTGCGGTCTCTGTAGTGTGTGTGTAATGTGTGTGCGATATCTGTAGTGTGTGTGTAATGTGTGTGCGATATCTGTAGTGTGTGTGTAATGTGTGTGCGATATCTGTAGTGTGTAATGTGTGTGCGGTATCTAGTGTGTAATGTGTGCGGTATCTGTAGTGTAATGCTTGCGTGTGCGGTATCTGTAGTGTGTGTGTTTAATATGTGTGCGGTATGTGTAGTGTGTGTAATGTGTGTGCGGTATTTGTAGTGTGTGTGTGTAATGTGTGTGCGGTATCTGTAGTGTGTGTGTGTAATGTGTGTGCGGTATCTAGTGTGTAATGTGTGTGCGGTATCTGTAGTGTAATGCTTGTGTGTGCGGTATCTGTAGTGTGTGTGTTTAATATGTGTGCGGTATGTGTAGTGTGTGTAATGTGTGTGCGGTATCTGTAGTGTGTGTGTGTAATGTGTGTGCGGTATCTGTAGTCTGTGTGTGTAATGTGTGTGCCCCTGAAGAAGCCAGTTTTACTGGCGACACGCGTTGGGCTTCTGTGCCCGGTGTCATTCCCCCTTCTCTATTGCCATCTGCCATTTTCACCCTGTTATTATTGCCAGGAATGCTGCCTTGGACACCTGCCTTATTCTATCAGGTTGTATGGGTTACCTCACCTTGTTCAGGTTGTTCTCCATAGGGCTCCATAGGGGTCTGGTTGTATGAGGGAGTCACCATCCCTTTTTTTGTATCCCTTGCATGCATCGATAGATTAGGCAGCTTCTTGCATATATATATATAGGGGGGCACCGTGGTTGACCTTATTTTGGGTCTGGTTTTCATTCATCTTTGTACTTTGTTGTGCAATTTTAACTGTTTTTATGATTTTTGTAGTGTTTATGTGTGGTGTTATAATAAAATTGTTATGTTTTGCTACTATTTGCGGTGATCCCTTCTTTTGTGCATGCTATTCTTTTCTTGTTGGTTATAGTGTGTGCGGTATCTGTAGTGTGTGTGTGTGTAATGTGTGTGCGGTATCTAGTGTGTAATGTGTGTGCGATATCTGTAGTGTAATACTTGTGTGTGCGGTATCTGTAGTGTGTGTGTAATGTGTGTGTGTAATGTGTGTGTGATATCTGTAGTGTGTGTGTAATGTGTGTGCGGTATCTAGTGTGTAATGTGTGTGCGATATCTGTAGTGTAATGCTTGTGTGTGCGGTATCTGGAGTGTGTGTGTTTAATATGTGTGCTGTATCTAGTGTGTAATGTGTGTGTGGTATCTAGTGTGTAATGTGTGTGCGGTATCTGTAGTGTAATGCTTGTGTGTGCGGTATCTGCAGTGTGTGTGTTTAATATGTGTGCGGTATCTAGTGTGTAATGTGTGTGTGGTATCTAGTGTGTAATGTGTGCGGCATCTGTAGTGTGTGTAATGTATGTGCGGTATCTGTAGTGTAATACTTGTGTGCGCAGTATCTGTAGTGTGTGTGTAATGTGTGTGGTATCTGTAGTGTTTGCGTGTGTGTAATACTTGTGTGTTTGTGTGCAATACATGTGTGTGTGTGTTAAGGCTAGGTTCACATTGCGTTAGTGCAATCTGTTTAGCCCATACGCTAATGGAATGCGCTAACGCAATGTACAAAAAGGGATCGCGTTTAGCGATCCCGCTAGCGCAGATGCCTGATCTGCGCTAGCGAGAATGGACCCAAAAACGAGGTCCGTCAGAAAATAACGGGACATTGCTAACGCATGCCAAAAATGACATGCGTTAGTGATGCGTTACATACATTGCGGTCAATGGGGGCGCTAACGGATCCGTTACATTGCGTTAGTGGCGCTATGTAACGGATTCTGTTAGCGGATACCCACTAACGCAATGTGAACCTAGCCTAATACTTGTGTGTGTGTAATAATTAGTAATGTGTACGTAATGAGCCTGTGTTGTCCACCATGTGTGCTGTGTACATGTATGTGTGTGTCTGTGTGACTATTTGATGTGTATGTAATGAGCTTGTGTTGTCCAGCATGTGTGCGGTGTACATCATATATGAAGTGTATTTAATTCATTGTATGTGGGCTGGTTAATTTTTTTTGTGCCAGGGCTGCTTTTTGGTCCCAGTCCGGCCCTGGTGATGACAGCAACGAATGCCCTGAAGATCTGAATGTGCAGGATCTTAGTAAACTAATAAGAACCCTCCCCACCAAAACAGACTTGGAGAAATTTGCTTGCAGAATAGAAAACTCCTATAAAAAGGAGCTCCATGCCCTGAGATCAGAATTTACAACTAGAGTGGAAGAGGTAGAGAAAACTCAGGAAACCATATTGCAAGAGCTACAAACCCACATGGAAGTTATAACAAGTCATACTTTGAGATTGGAAGAATTGGCTACTGGAATGGAGGATCTAGAAAATCGTAATAGACGTAACAACATGAGGATCCGTGGTCTACCGAGTCCATAAGTCCTTCTGAACTAGACCCCACAGTACAGAAATTATTTCTTGAAATCTTAAATGATGAGGAGACAGGGTCCATAGAATTTGACCGGATCCACAGGTCCCTCGGTCCAAAACCACAATCAGACTCAAGGCCCAGAGACGTTATTTGCAGAGTACATTACTATAAAATCAAAGAAGCCATAATGCTGGCTGCTAGACAGAAGGGCTCAATTCATTACTGTGGAGCACAGATCCTAATTCTCTCAGATTTGTCTAGGCGAACCCTACAACAGAGGAGAGCTCTGCGACCATTATTATCTCTCCTTCAGGGAAAGGACATCCCTAAAGGTGACGTCACCGCTCTGCTCTGCTTTACGGCCGGCGCTGACACAGTGCAGGGAAGCTGACGCCGGGGGACGCGACAGACACCGGAATGTAAGTATGTAGTGCTTTTTTTTTTTACATTTACAATGGTAACCAGGGTAAATATCGGGTTACTAAGCGCGGCCCTGCGCTTAGTAACCCGATGTTTACCCTGGTTACAGGTGAACACATCGCTGGATCGGCGTCACACACGCCGATTCAGCGATGTCAGCGGGTGATCCAGCGACAAAATAAAGTTCTGGCCTTCTAGCTCCGACCAGCGATGTCACAGCAGGATCCTGATCGCTGCTGCGTGTCAAACACAACGATATCGCTATCCAGGACGCTGCAACGTCACGGATCGCTAGCGTTCTCGTTCTAAAGTTGCTCAGTGTGAAGGTTAAATGGCGGAAAAAATTGGCGTGGACTCCCGCGCAATTTTCTCCGCCAGAGTAGTAAAGCCAGTGACTGAGGGCAGATATTAATAGCCTGGAGAGGGTCCACGGTTATTGGCCCCCCCCCCTGGCTAAAAACATCTGCCCCCAGCCACCCCAGAAAAGGCACATCTGGGAGATGCGCCTATTCTGGCACTTGGCCACTCTCTTCCCATTCCCGTGTAGCGGTGGGATATGGGGTAATGAAGGGTTAATGCCACCTTGCTATTGTAAGGTGACATTAAGCCAGATTGATAATGGAGAAGCGTCAATTATGACACCTATCCAATATTAATCCAATTGTATGAAAGAGTTAAAAAAAACCACAAACACATTATTAAAAAGTCTTTTTAAGAAATAAACACACCGTTTGTTGTAATATTTTATTGTACGCTCAATCCACTGGCTGAAGACCCTCGCTCTGTGACAAAGAAAAAATAATAAACCAACAATATACATACCTTCCGAGGATCTGTAACGTCTCACGTTGTAAATCCATCTGAAGGGGTTAATTTTTTTTACAGCCAGGAGCTCTGCTATAATGCAGCTATGCTCCTGGCTGTAAAACCCCAGCCAATGAATGGAAACTAGGTCAATGACCTGTAGTTACCTTCATTTGCGGTGAGGCGCCCTCTGCTGGATGTCCTTCGAGCGTGGGAAAAATTCAGAAAAGTTCCCAGGCTCGAGTTCATATGAGGACAACCAGTATCCCTAACATCATATCAGAGCTGAGAAGATTTGGATCTCTGAGCAATTTCAAAA
This sequence comes from Ranitomeya imitator, assembly GCF_032444005.1. Classification (NCBI taxonomy): domain Eukaryota; kingdom Metazoa; phylum Chordata; class Amphibia; order Anura; family Dendrobatidae; genus Ranitomeya; species Ranitomeya imitator. The sequence goes on along the minus strand of NC_091282.1, from coordinate 857,372,608 downwards.
TAAATTCACATAAATCGGAAATACTAAATATCTCACTTTCGCCCTCTTTGGTTACCCAGCTGCACTCCTCCTTTCCATTCAGATGGCGAACGGACTCCCTTAGATACCTAGGCATTGCATTAACCTCAAAAACTTCACAGTTATATGAAGCCTACTATAGAACAGCCCTTCGTAGAGCAGAGATGGATCTGGAAAGGTGGAACAAATTATACTTATCCTGGCTGGGTAGGATGAATTCCATCAAGATGGACTTGCTGCCACGCCTCCTCTATTTTTTCCAGACTATTCCAATGGCTCTTCCTTTCCTTCCTCAGCTCCTGAGCAGGTCTAAACGGACAGGAGGATTGAGTCTCCCAAATTTCCAATTCTATAATTATGCGTCCCTAGGAACATGCATACTAGATCTATTTCACCACACATCCAACAAAAAATGGGTGGGCCTGGAGTCTAAGCTCTCATTGACCAATCCCTTAGCAAACATTTGGCAAAGGAAAAACACACAAGAAATGAAGGAGGACCTTCCTTTTCTCACAAAAAAACCAAGTTATTTTCATTAAAAATGGTAACCAAAAACTTAATATCTCTTCCATACCTGGTCCCATGACTCCAATTATAGACAATCTAGATTTTCCCACTGGACAGGACACAGCTTTCCTCTTACACAAGCATAAAGACAATTGCCCGATAATTTATGATTATATAACTCAATCCACAATAAAGCCCCTACGGTCCCTCTTTGCCGACTCAGACCCGCCTCCTGGCACATGGTTCTTATATGAACAGATTAAAAGCTACATCACCAAGATATCTAAACAGACTGACATATTTAGACCACTCACTCCCTTCGAGTCGGCCTGCTTGGATGCGGACCCTGTTGTGAATTCTGTTGTCAAGCTCCCTCCTGTGGTCGTGAATGGTACTTCGGTGAGTTCTGTCCGTGGGCTCCCTCTGGTGGCTGTCAGTGGAGCTGCTGCTTCTGAGGTTCCTTACACAGGTGACGTGGTTTATCCTTTGGTTGGCTTCTCTATTTAAAGGGACACTGTCACCTGAATTTGGAGGGAACAATCTTCAGCCATGGAGGCGGGGTTTTTGGGTTTTTGATTCACCCTTTCCTTACCCGCTGGCTGCATGCTGGCTGCAATATTGGATTGAAGTTCATTCTCTGTCCTCCATAGTACACGCCTGCGCAAGGGAAGATTGCCTTGTGCAGGCGTGTACTACGGAGGACAGAGAATGAACTTCAATCCAATATTGCAGCCAGCATGCAGCTAGCGGGTAAGGAAAGGGTGAATCAAAAACCCCAAAACCCCGCCTCCATGGCTGAAGATTGTTCCCTCCAAATTCAGGTGACAGTGTCCCTTTAACTCCACTTAGATCGTTACTCCATGCCAGCTGTCAATGTTTCTGCATTGGTTCAGTTCGCTCTTGGATCTTTCTGGTGACCTGTCTACTCCAGCAGAAGCTAAGTTCCTGATAGTATCTAATTCGTTCATTGTTTTCTTGTCCAGCTGGATATCATGATTTTGTCTTGCTAGCTGGAAGCTCTGGGATGCAGAGTGGCATCTCCGCACTGTTAGTCGGTGCGGAGGTCTTTTTGCACACTCTGCGTGGTCTTTTGTAGTTTTTTGTGCTGATTGCAAAGCTACCTTTCCTATCCTCTGTCTATTTACTAAGTCTGGCCTCCCTTTGCTGAAACCTGTTTCATTTCTGCGTTTGTGACTTTCATCTTTACTCACAGTCAATATATTTGGGGGGCTGCCTTTTCCTTTGGGGAATTTCTCTGAGGCAAGGTAGGCTTTATTTTCTATCTCTAGGGCTAGCTAGCTCTTAGGCTGTGACGAGGCGCCTAGGTAGAGTCAGGAGCGCTCCACGGCTATTTCTAGTGTGTGTGATAGGATTAGGGATTGCGGTCAGCAGAGCTCCCACATCCCAGAGCTTGTCCTGTGTGAGTTTTAACTATCAGGTCATTCCGGGTGCTCCTAACCACCAGGTCATAACAGGACCCTCCTACACACTCAGTATCGTTCCTATACAAGATGTTTCAAGACCATCAAATAACCACACTTAACTCTCCTGCATTCTTCTCGAAATGGGAGAAAGACTTAAATAAAACACTAACACTGGAGGATAGAGATAAGTCTTCTTCTCACGTTTAGATCTTCACTTTGTGCTGATCATCAAGAGAGAAGTTATAAACTACTAACCCGATGGTACAGATGCCCAGTGTTCATAGCATGTTTCCTTCCACTCCGGATTTGTGTTGGAGGTGTTGGACAGAGAGGGGATCATACTCACACATTTGGTGGTCTTGCCCGCCCATACATAAATTTTGGGGAGACGTCTTCGATCTCCATAATAAATGATCCTTTTTCAAGCTACAGCCTACAATGGATTTAGCCTTATTATCTATATGCGATCTTTCCATTGCCAGATTTAAGAGAAGTCTTCTTAGTAGACACTTCCTAACAGCCGCACGCAATTTAATACCACGTTATTGGAAACAATCAAAATCTCCTTCGTGCTCCGATTTGGTTATAGAATTGAACCATATTTTTAGAATGGAGCAGTTGATTGGACAAGATACTGCAACACTAGATAAAGTTCTAAATAAGTGGGCTCCATGGATTATGTTCAAAGAGACTGAGGACTTGACATCGTGGGTGGGTTAATTGATTAAACTTTTGAAGTACACATACTCATTCGTAGGACCTTAATAAGGACACCGGAGACAGGTGACCGTAGGTAGGAAACCAGGAACCGAACCTTCCCCTCCCACCCCTTCCCCCCTTTTTCTTTTTCTCTTCCCCCCTCTACTATCTCTTTTCTTCCTTTCTCTTCTTAAGTATAAATAAAGTTTTAACTACCTTAAGGTTTTATACAATGTAACAACATAGATATTCCGGTTCTCGAACCATAACCAATTCCATCCATCTGCAACATAGATGACAAAAGGAATATCGCCACACAAGCTTATTTCAAAATCTCATTACAATTTATTGTTTGTAAGTGATGTATTTGTTTGATGATGATCTGATCTGTATTGAATAACTTTTTACAACTTGTTTCAATAAAAAAGATTTACACAATAAGGACTACCTCTCCTCGCTGGCTGCTGCTCTGCTCCGGACTCCTCAGCATTACCATTTTCCAGCTCTCTGCACAGTGACTGCTCAGGCAGAAGGCACACAGTACTGACATCATCTGACCTGAATGTCACAGTCGCGGAAGACGCTGCAGTGCTGAAAAAGGGAGAGGCGAGTATCGCAAGTGCTGAGGCCTGCACGCAGGTGCCCCTAATGGCGAGTGCACCCCCGCCTACTCAGGGCCCGGACACTTGCCCGGGTGCACTGGGTGCTGATGCCGGCCCTGGGTCAAGTGGTCCTCTAAAATGGAGCACCAATGAGACTGTGCTCCTTAAATGGTGCTGTCAGAAATTGATAGTGGCATTTAAGGGGTTATTAGCAGCAATCTGAGCTACTAAGCTCTAGTCACTGCTTTTAGAGGCAGAAGCTGGCTGTATAATGCCAGGAAGGTTCTATCTCAGCTCCTGAGTCTGCTCCATACAGTTGCACCTAACTCTCAACATACACAGTATGTATGGGTGTTGTTGGAAACTAGCTAAATGTTATGAGCAGGGCCGGACTGGCCATTTGGCAATTCTGGCAAATGCCAGAAGGGCCTGTCTGGTTGTGGGCTGCCTTGTCTGCCACATTGTTAACAGAATCAGTGTTCTCAAGACACCCATACTGTTAAGAATTGTGATGGAGCACAAAATCGCTGACTCCATCACTTACCCTAGCAGTCCATGGGTAACATTAGTATATTGGTCTTGTAGTAAATCTTACCTCCATCCAGGGAAATATTATGTAACGAATGGAAACGGAGGCACAGATGTAGACGTTCACATTCGTATTTATTAAAGTTTGATGTGGAACCACTAGACCACAGTCCGGGGGGCTCCGAAAGGGGCATTACTGCGTGAGCCCCAGACACCCGTAGTAAGTCCCCTCGAACCGGGACAGAATGGAATGCCTGGAGGACACGGGTGCTACCTTCAGTTAGACCCCGCACTCGTGGCGGCTGTCCCAGCGGAACAGACGGACCAGCAAGGTTAGCGGGTATTGCAGAGCCGACTGGAGGATACCGGGTGTAGAAGCTGGCACCAAGGGTACTGGCGTGGTCCGGAAGTGAGGCTGGAGGACTGGTAGGTCTAGACGGGTCCAGTGTATATACTGCGGATGCAGTCCTGCATAACCGGGTAACTGGTAGCAGAAGATCTGTGGAGACAGACAGAATTAGGCTGCTTTCACACATCAGGTTTTTGGTTTCAGGCACAATCCGGCAGTTTCAGGCACAATCTGGATCAGTTTTTTTCTGATGCCTGATCCGTTTTTTCCCCATAGAGTTGTATTACTGCCGGATTGTGCCTGAAGGACATCCGTTTCATCCGTTTTGTGCCGGATCCGTCCCTTCAGGCTTTTTTGCCGGATTCAAAAAACGTCTCCTGCAACGTTTTTTGTGTCCGGCGAAAAAGCCTGAAGGGACGTTTTCGGCAATAAACGCATGGAACTGATGTGTGAAAGAACATTTCTGGCGACCGAATCCATTTTTAACACACTGAGAATGCCCAGAACCTTTGTTTTTGATTCTCATTCTCTCTCTATCTCTCTCTCTCTCTCTCTCTCTCCCCCTCGGAACTCAAAAACCATGCGCAGTACATAGAGTCGGATCCGGCTAAAAAACGGATCCAGTGCATCAGTTTGCATCCGTTTTTTCACTATTTACACCGGATCAGTTTTTTAGCAAATTTGCCGGATTGTGCCTGAAACCAAAAACCTGATGTGTGAAAGTAGCCTAAGCGAAGTTCCTTGCAGATACTTCAGAAACAGTAGCGCAAGATACAGGAAACGGAAGTTAGCAATAGTAGATACTTGTTGCTCCGGCGCCCTCCCCATGAAGGAAGGGCTAGAAATAATAGCTAAACACACACCATTGGTTAGAGGCAACATTTGGAAAATGCACACTGTCTCTTTATGAGACCGGGAGTGACCGCGCATGCGGCCTAAGAACCCTGCCAGGGAACCTGCTGGCCGCACGCCAGGAAGCAGGAGAGGGAGGAAGGGTGGGGGCCGTGTCCAGACAGCATGAAGCCAGCGCAAAGCGAGAGTCCTGATGGAGACCCCCTGGAGGTACAGTAAACAGACCGGGTGTAACATATTAGTAGTATATTCCATCTGGTGCTTGGGGACGGGGACAGCATGGGCCTGTATGATTTCAAATGCCAGGACTGAATTTCAGTCCCAGTCCGTACCTGGTTATGAGTACCTTTGACATGGAAAAAATGGCTTATATAGTAAAGAGTTTGTATGTTCTCTCCGTGTTTGCGTGGGTTTCCTCCGGGCACTCCGGTTTCCTCCCACATTCCAAAAACATACTGATAGGGATTCTAGATTGTGAGCCCCATCGGGGACAGTGATGATAATGTGTGCAAAACTGTAAAGTGCTGCGGAATATGTTAGCGCTATATAAAAATAAAGATTATTAAAGATTATTATTATTACCTTTCCTATTAAAATTGCACTAAGACCAATTTCACATATCTGTGTTCATGGACTGTGCTTGGATTTGAAATCCTCTCCCAACCTCCAGGTCTCCTGACATGAGCTAACTGCCTCAAAGGCACATATGAGTCAGCTCAGGTCATCAGATTTGGCAGTGTGATTACATTAGACTGGCTTAGGTTTAAAGGTACCGTCACACTATACGATTTACCTACGATCACGACCAGCGATATGACCTGGCCGTGATCGTAGGTAAATCGTAGTGTGGTCGCTGGGGAGCTGTCACACAGACAGCTCTCCAGCGACCAACGATGCCGAGGTCCCCGGGTAACCAGGCTAAACATCGGGTAACTAAGCGCAGGACCGCGCTTAGTTACCCGATGTTTACCCTGGTTACAAGCGTTAAACTAAAAAAAAACAAACAGCACATACTTACATTCTGGTGTCCGTCAGGTCCCTTGCAGTCTGCTTCCCGCACTGTGACTGCCGGCCGTAAAGTGAAAGTGAAAGCACAGCCGCTGTGCTCTGCTTTCACTTTACGGCCGGCAGTCACAGTGCGGGAAGCAGAGACGGCAAGGGACCTGACGGACACCGGAATGTAAGTATGTGCTGTTTTTTTTTTTTTAGTTTAACGCTTGTAACCAGGGTAAACATCGGGTAACTAAGCGCGGTCCTGCGCTTAGTTACCCGATGTTTACCCTGGTTACAAGCGAACGCATCGCTGGATCGCATCGCTAGATCGCTAGATCGGTGTCACACACACCGATCTAGCGATGACAGCGGGAGATCCAGCGATGAAAGAAAGTTCCATACGATCTGCTACGACGTACGATTCTCAGCAGGATCCCTGATCGCTGCTGCGTGTCAGACACAGCGATATCGTAACGATATCGCTGGAACGTCACGAATCGTACCGTCGTAGCGATCAAAATGTTATAGTGTGACGGTACCCTTAGTCTGCAAAACAGTAGGGAGATGGGAGAAAGTTCCAAAAAGTCAACTATCACTGCAGCCCTCCACCAGTTTGGCCTCTATGGCAGAGTGGCCAGACGGAAGCCTCTCCTCAGTGCAAGACATATGAAAGCCCACATAGAGTTTGCTAAAAAAACACATGAAGGATTCCCTGACTATGAGAAATAAGATTCTCTGGTCTGATGAGAAGAAGATAGACTTTTTTGGTGATAATTCTAAGCAGTATAGGTGGAGAAAACCAGGCACTGCTCATTACCTGCCCAATACAATCCCAACAGTGAAACATGGTGGTGGCAGCATCATGCTATGGGAGTGTTTTTCAACTACGGGACAGGACGACTGGTTGTCATTGAAGGAAACATGAATGCGGCCAAGTATAGAGATATCCTGGATGAAAACCTCTTCCAGAGTGCTCTGGACCTCAGACTTGGCCAAAAGTTCCCCTTCCAACAAGACAATGACCCTAAGCACACAGCTAAAATAACAAAGGAGTGGCTTCAGAACAACTCTTTGACCATTCTTGACTGGCCTAGCCACAGCCCTGACCTAATCCCAATTGAGCATCACTGGAGAGACCTGAAAATGGCTGTCCACCAACGTTCACCATCCAACCTGACAGAATTAGAGAGGATCTGCAAGGAAGAATGGCAGAGGATCCCCAAATCCAGGTGTGAAAAACTTGTTGCATCATTCCCAAGATGACTCATGGCTGTACTAGCTCAAAAGAGTGCTTCTACTCAATACTGAGCAAAGTGTCTGAATACTTATGACCATGTGATATTTCAGTTTTTATTTTTTAATAAATTTGCAAAAATTGCTATATTTGTTTTTTTCAGTCAAGATGGAATGCAGAGTATACATTAATAACAAAAAAATGAACTTTTTTGAATTTACCAAATGGCTGCAATGAAACAAAGAGTGAAAAATTTAAAGGGGCATGAATACGTTCCGTACCCACTGTATATACACAAACCAAACTAACAAGGGAGAACTTGCAGGGATAAGTGAAAATACCTATCATACAAATATGCCCTCACAGACAACATAGAGGAATGCTGGGGAAAGAAAACCAAATAGGAGAGGATGGGGATTTTGCACACAGTGGAAACACCAAACAGTCACAGATCCACACTCCAAACGGCTCTACCAATAACTGACTCCTGCACTCCACACCAGGCATTATAAGACTAACACTGGCAATTCAGATTGCCAGAGGCGAGTATATATATATATATAGGAAAGTGGAGTGGTCAATACTGAACAGCTGAGATCATCCAAGCAGGAAAGCTTTACAGACTCTAAACTGAAAAGCTGAACCCCTGCACTGCTAACAGAAATTTGGACCATTTAATATAAGTGAGAAGTGTTTATAATCAGTGCAGGAGTACTTGAAATCAGATTCTGCGGTCTTCTGATCCATCTCGGTCATGGCAATCTCGTGACACTATCTGCTCCTATCACTGAGCAGTCCCTAGCACTGAGCAGCTCCTAACACTGAGCAGTTCCTAGCAGTGAGCAGTTCCTAGCACTGAGCAGCTCCTAACACTGAGCAGTTCCTAGCACTGAGTAGTTCCTAACAGTGAGCAGTTCCTAGCAGTGAGCAGCTCCTAGCAGTCAGCAGTTCCTAACAGTAAGCAGCTCCTAACACTGAGCAGTTCCTAGCACTGAGCAGTTCCTAGCAGTGAGCAGTTCCTAGCACTGAGCAGTTCCTAGCAGTGAGCAGCTCCTAGCACTGAGCAATTCCTAGCACTGAGCAGTTCCTAACAGTGAGCAATTCCTAGCAGTGAGCAGTTCCTAGCAGTGAGCAGCTCCTAGCAGTCAGCAGTTCCTAACAGTAAGCAGCTCCTAGCACTGAGCAATTCCTAGCACTGAGCAGTTCCTAACAGTGAGCAATTCCTAGCAGTGAGCAGTTCCTAGCAGTGAGCAGCTCCTAGCAGTGAGCAGCTCCAAACACTGAGCAGTTCCTAGCACTGAGCAGCTCCTATCACTGAGCAGTTCCTAATGGAGCGCCCCCAGATGCAGGGCCACCGGGTTACTCGGTACTGGTCCTCTCTGTCTCGGTTCTAGGGTAATCACGGTGGCTGGACCCGGTCCGTGACCCTGCTAAGGGGCGTCCAATGAAAGGGTGATGTAAGTTTGTCTAGGATACGTGACGCCACCTGTGGTATTCGCAGAGGCGTAGCTAGAGCTTTTGCCGCCCGGGGCTGTTCCCGAGTTTGGCGCCACCCCCCAACTCAATACACACAAAGGTTACCAAAAATGGTTTTCCTGTTTTGTAGAACGTAAACTGGGCCTAATGGTGTCACCCCCACATGCCAAACCTGTGACTTAATACCACCACACCATGACCAGGCCACATAGTGACCGAATAATACTACATACAAGGGACAAATACCACAACACCATTTCCAGACCACATATTACCACCACATAGTGACTGAATACTACAATACTGATCAGTAATAAAAAAAAACCACAATACTATCACCATAAGTGCCAGTATTCACAGGAGATCTGTACTTAGTATGCAGTGTCTGTGTAGAGGTAATACAGAGATCACTGGTGACATTATACACAGGACCTCTATATAGTATACAGTGTATAGTGTCAGTGTATAGGTAACACTGACTCACCAGTGATGTCTCTAGGTGAAGTCCTTCATCTTTCATCCAGCACAGACCGCCATCATTCCTTCCAGCCAGGACTCGTTTCTGCAGGAAATAACACAGTTATCTCGAGCTCCGCTTGCAGAACACATTACTTAATTTTTCACAACTTCTACATTACACCACATGAAGATAAAAAGGCGATATAGTGTCACTCTGCACAGTAACAGGACCGCCCCCCCATTTAAAACAGTATACTCAAAAAATAAAATAAATACATCACTGCAGTAATAATATCCCTTAATTATCCCCTATGGTAACACTATTCCCCACCCTGGCCCCGTTTATCTCATTCCTGGCTCCAGCCATATGTTCTCGCATCCTGCCCTCATGAGTATCCATTCTACCCCATATGATCTCCCCATCCTGCCCCACCAGCCTCCATCGTATCCGTCCTGCCCCATGATCCAATCCTGCCCCGTATCTCCAATCATGCCCCCTATCTACATTCTGCCCATGCCTCAAGTCCTGCCCCCAGTGTGTCCAGCATATTACCCCCATGTTGTCCAGCAATCTGCCCCAGTGTGTCCAGCATATTACCCCCATGTTGTCCAGCAATCTGCCCCAGTGTGTCCAGCATATTACCCCCAGTGTGTCCAGCAATCTGCCCCAGTGTGTCCAGCACTGCCCCCAGTGTGTCCAGCAATCTGCCCCAGTGTCCAGCCTTTCCCCAGTGTGTCCAGCAGTCTGCCCCAGTGTGTCCAGCATATTACCCCCAGTGTCCAGCATTGCCCCAGTGTGTCCAGCAATCTGCCCCAGTGTCCAGCATTGCCCCAGTGTGTCCAGAAGTCTGCCCCAGGGTCTCCAGCATTGCCTCAATGTGTCCAGAAATCTGCCAAAGGGTCTCCAGTATTGCCCCGGTGTGTCCAGCAATCTGCCCCATGGTCTCCTGTATTGCCCCAGTGTGTTCAGCATTCTGCCCCATGGTCTCCAGTATTGCCCCGGTGTGTCCAGCAATCTGCCCCATGGTCTCCAGTATTGCTCCAGTGTGTCCAGCATTCTGCCCCATGGTCTCCAGTATTGCCCCAGTGTGTCCAGCAATCTGCCCCATAGTCTCCTGTATTGCCCCAGTGTGTCCAGCAATCTGCCCCATGGTCTCCTGTATTGCCCCAGTGTGTCCAGCATTCTGCCCCATGGTCTCCAGTATTGCCCCAGTGTGTCCAGCATTCTGCCCCATGGTCTCCAGTATTGCCCCAGTGTGTCCAGCAATCTGCCCCATAGTCTCCTGTATTGCCCCAGTGTGTCCAGCAATCTGCCCCATGGTCTCCTGTATTGCCCCAGTGTGTCCAGCATTCTGCCCCATGGTCTCCAGTATTGCCCCAGCGTGTCCAGCAATCTGCCCCATAGTCTCCTGTATTGCCCCAGTGTGTCCAGCAATCTGCCCCATGGTCTCCAGTATTGCCCCAGTGTGTCCAGCAATCTGCCCCATGGTCTCCTGTATTGCCCCAGTGTGTCCAGCATTGCCCCCAGACAGTCAGACATAAAGAAAAAAAAAAAAAAGTAAAATCCTCACCTCTCCCGTTCCTAGCGTAGGTCCGGTGCAGTCAGCGTCTCTCCGGCTCTGCGACGCTCAGGACAGAGAGGCAGAGCGGCGCGCACAGTAGTGACGTCATCGCGCCCTCTGCTCTGAGACGTCGCAGAATCAGAGGACGCTGAAGCCGCAGGAACCAGGAGAGGTGAGTATTAGAGCGGGGGGCGGAGGCCCGGGGGTGGGGGGAGCTGGCCCTGGTCGTGGCGGTGGACGGCGCCGCCCGAAGATTTAAAGGGGCGTCTTCTTTTTTTTTTTTTTTTTTCCTTCTTCTCCTGCAGCGCCGGCCGCGGCCGCCCCCCGCATTGTGCCGCCCGGGGCGGACCGCCCCCCCCCGCACCCCCCTTCCTACGCCACTGGGTATTCGGTCAGGGTGACTGACGTTGCTTAGGGGTCCACTGGGGTGATGGAATGGCAGCTAGATGGAATATCTTCCCACAGGTGAAGTATATTCCCAGGGCTTCATAGACATACAAAATTTTGGAATGCTTTAAACAAGTAAATATAACAATACTTCCCTTAATGGGAGGTGAGGTTACTTAAACGTTACAAACAGAAACATGTTTAAATATTTTAAATAACATTCTAATCTACTGACTATAAATAGTTTCTATTACCCAGCCGGGTATTCTACTAAGTGCAAATCTTTGAACAATAATTTAACTTTTCCTTTAAGGGCGTATAAGCTGAACTCACTAAAGGCTGACTATAAAACGCTATAGTACAAATCTAACTTTTTCTGTATTTCTTCTGACTTCACACACATGCAGGACCGCCTGGCTACTCGTCCGGGCCTACTGCCTTTCTTCTTCTAGGTTCACAGCAACCATCTATCAACCATCTCTCTATGGTTCTCAGACTCACTAACCCCTACGGGTTCACTTTCTAGCTCTCTAGCTACATGTCATCTACTATGTAAACATTATTACTATCTTACTACTTAAGGCAACATTATCAAAAGGCAACAAGTAACATTCCCTTTAAGAGGGAAAATCAGTCTTCTTTGAGGTAGTGCAAACAATCACCAAGTTACTAATAAACTTTAAGACACAAGAAACCTTCACGTCATCAGGTTTCTTCGCAAAGTCTTCTTTCCTTGTAAAACCAGTAGAGAGCACCTTTAAGAAGGTGCAAACTATTTACAAAACCAGTTTGTGAATCATTCACCATCCATGATTCGGCAGTCTGTTGAAAAAATAATAAACTTGTGCAAAAAAAACCCCCATAAAACAATAGGGATCCCGGGTCAACAAAGGGATCCCTTTAAGAGTTAACCCTAAGCGGGTTTAAGCAGCAAAAGAGCAGGAAACAAACAGTTAACTATTTACATTTGTCGGGGTTTCGAGGTTTATTCTTGCGATGGTTTGTTGCAAGGCATCAGTTGGTAGCGAATACTTCCTGGCCTGGAAAGATCTGTGTTCGACTTCTCATCCGATGCGGTATCAATGTCACTAATCGGTTTTTCATGTATAATCTGGGTTCGAATGTCAATTTTGGTAGGTTCAGTGGCGGCAATAATGCCCACTGTGGTAGTAGTATTAGGATTTGTCAGTTCAGAGGTAGTCTTAGTCATGGCAGCAGGTGGCGCTGCTATGGGACCTACCATTAGGTCTTCTGTCACTGGGGCAGGGTCGTTCTTCATACCTGCTTCAGATGCGGTCCCTCCGGTGCTGGCCTGCTCCGTGTCCGCTGGGATCTGGAACGCTGACTGCGGGGCCTTGCGCTGCGGCGTTGTCATCTCTGTTTGCAATATCTCGCTCTCCGGCAGGGCCTTGCTTTCTGGCTTCGGAGCGCTGGAACTTCTTTCTTGCTCCGGACCAGACGAGGCTGCCGACAGACGTCTGGTGAGGCCCCTGATGACGGTCTCCTTCCACCCGGCCTCAGTGCTCAGCTGCGTCCGCCGGAGTTGGTCGCTGATCTCATCCAGTCCGGCCTGCAGGAAGTCGGGGCCAACAGGTGACGCTCGGCCGCGGTATCTCTCTGGGTAGCTGGGGAAGTCCTCTGCTCCGACTCCACGCTCCAAACCGGGTGGCCGGCCATGGCGTCTCCAACGTGGCTCACCTCTTCTTCCTCGTCCTTTTCCCGCTCTCTCCTCCGTGGGCGGTTTTGTTTCATTTGTCTCTGCCCACCATTGAGGATCAGCAGGCGGATCTCGGCTGCTGACGGACACGTCCTCAAGGTGCAGAAATATTTAGACTGGGCGGCCATTACTTTCCGCGCCTCTCAGTTCGTCCACGCCCACAACTCCATGCCCTTGTTCTTCTCCTGCGCTCCTCGTGGCGTGGCAATGGCGGCAGTTTTGGCGGGAATCTTGGCGGCAGTTAGCAAAACACAGTCTTTGCAATAAATCACAGTTCAAGCACAATTCAATCACAGTTCCAAGGCACACATAGCCTGATTCTGCAGGCTTAAGTACATCCTGTTCGTGACGCCAAGTTGGAGCGCCCCCAGACGCAGGGCCACCAGGTTACTCAGTACCGGTCCTCTGTCTCGGTTCTAGGGTTGTCACGGTGGCAGGACCCAGTCCGTGACCCTGCTAAGGGGCGTCCAATGAAAGGGTGATGTAAGTTTGTCTAGGATACGTGACGCCACCTGTGGTATTCGGTCAGGGTGACCGACGCTGCTTAGGGGTCCACTGGGGTGATGGAATGGCAGCTAGATGGAATACCTTCCCACAGGTGAAGTATATTCCCAGGGCTTCCCAGTAGTGTAGGTGGCGATGATGTGAGGCGCAGATAATAACGAGGACACAGGGTTGCAGTCTCTTTACCTTTTTACTGAAGACTTCAGGATCCGCAATCCAGAGCACTGCTAAAAGGGCTGGCTGAGTCCGGCCGATCCGAAGGCACATCAAGAGTTCCCTTTGCAGGTGGAAATCAGTGCCTACCAACTAGCGCCTGTGTGTTGTAGTTCTTCCCTGCTGAGCATTCGGGATAGTCCTCACAACTTTCATATTTGTTCTTTCTCTCTCTCCGTCCCCCAAGTATATCTGGCTAGGACGCACCCGTTTGACAGGAAGGCTCGGAGCTATTCTGGGACCCTAGAGACGCCCCTCTCCACGTTTGCCCCCTATGTCTGCTTAGGTGATGTATGGTAGACAGCCAACCTATAATCAACTGTCCTGCCGCTGTTTGAAGTAATGCTTGGAGTCAGTTACTTCCTCAGCGTTCCGGCCTCCGGCTACGCGCCTCAGTAGGATGTTGCCGATCTCGGGGCACGACTCCTACTGGCTCTCCTTTGTGCTGTGATCTCGTTTCTCACTTCTCCACAATATCCTTCGCTTCATGTCCTTCCTTAGGATGCCGCCGCAAGGTAGTGCAGGCACGGCTCCGTCACGTTCTGTCCTTCTGCTAGGTACCTGCCAGGAACCCACCCCTGACAGGTCCTCCCTGGAGCTCTCCCAGGCTGCGTTCTCTCTAACTTCCTATACAACCCCCAGTTTTACCAGAGTGTGAGGAGTGGCCTAATACATAGTGCATTTTGCTCCCCCTGGTGGCCGGAGTGTGAAGTGTAATGTGTGACTGTGATACCCGGTCAGGTGAACTCCTTTAGTGCAATCAGACATAACATCTCTCCCCTTAGTGGCAGAGCGACATTACTGCAACGACCAGGACTCTGGGGCGCTGCACTAACACTTAGCAGCTCCTAGCAGTGAGCAGCCCCTAACACTGAGCAGTTCCTAGTAGTGAGCAATTCCTAGCACTGAGCAGTTCCTAACAGTGAGCAATTCCTAGCACTGAGCAGCTCCTAACACTGAGCAGTTCCTAGCACTGAGCAACTCTTAGCATTGAGCAGTTCCTAGCAGTGAGCCGCTCCTAGCACTGAGCAGCTCCTAGCAGTGAGCAGTTCCTAGCACTGAGCAGCTCCTAACACTGAGCAGCTCCTAGCACTGAGCAGCTCCTAGCAGTGAGCAGTTCCTAGCACTGAGCAGCTCCTAGCACTGAGCAGCTCCTAGCACTGAGCAGTTCCTAGCAGTGAGCAGTTCCTAGCAGTGAGCAGTTCCTAGCACTGAGCAGTTCCTAGCAGCGAGCAGCTCCTAACAGCGAGCAGTTCCTAGCAGCGAGCAGCTCCTAGCACTGAGCAGCTCCTAGCAGTGAGCAGCTCCTAGCAGCGAGCAGCCCCTAGCAGCGAGCAGCTCCTAGCACTGAGCAGCCCCTAGCAGTGAGCAGCCCCTAGCAGTGAGCAGCTCCTAGCAGTGAGCAGCTCCTAGCAGTGAGCAGCTCCTAGCAGTGAGCAGCTCCTAGCACTGAGCAGCTCCTAGCAGTGAGCAGTTCCAAGCAGTGAGCAGCTCCTAGCAGTGAGCAGATCCTAGCACTGAGCAGCTCCTAGCAGTGAGCAGATCCTAGCACTGAGCAGTTCCTAGCACTGAGCAACTCTAAGCACTGAGCAGCCCCTAGCACTGAGCAGTTCCTAGCAGTGAGCAGCTCCTAGCACTGAGCAGGTCCTAGCAGTGAGCAGCTCCTAACACTGAGCATTTCCTAGCACTGAGCAGCCCCTAGCACTGAGCAGCTCCTAGCACTGAGCACAGCCTAGCAGTGAGCAGCTCCTAGAAGTGAGCAGTTCCTAGTAGTGAGCAGCTCCTAGCATTGAGCAGTTTCTAGCACTGAGCAGCTCCTAGCAGTGAGCAGCTCCTAGCACTGAGCAGTTCCTTGCACTGAGCAGCTCCTAGCACTGAGCAGCTCCTATCACTGAGCAGTTCCTAGCAGTGAGCAGCTCCTAGCAATGAGCACCTCCCAGCACTGAGCAGTTCCTAGCACTGAGCAGTTCCTAGCACTGAGCAGTTCCTAGCAGCGAGCAGCTCCTAACAGCGACCAGTTCCTAGCAGTGAGCAGTTCCTAGCACTGAGCAGTTCCTAGCACTGAGCAGTTCCTAGCACTGAGCAGTTCCTAGAAGTGAGCAGTTCCTAGCAGTGAGCAGCTCCTAACACTGAGCAGCTCCTAGCACTGAGCAGTTCCTAGCAGTGAGCAGCTCCTAGCACTGAGCAGTTCCTAGCACTGAGCAGCTCTTAGCATTTAGCAGTTCCTAGCACTGAGCAGCTCCTAGTAGTGAGCAGCTCCTAGCACTGAGCAGTTTCTAGCACTGAGCAGCTCCTAGCAGTGAGCAGCTCCTAGCACTGAGCAGTTCCTTGCACTGAGCAGCTCCTAGCACTGAGCAGCTCCTAGCACTGAGCAGCTCCTAGCACTGAGCAGCTCCTAGCACTGAGCAGATCCTAGCAGCGAGCAGTTCCTAGCAGCGAGCAGTTCCTAGCACTGAGCAGCTCTTAGCATTTAGCAGATCCTAGCAGTGAGCAGCTCCTAGCAGTGAGCAGCTCCTAGCAGTGAGCAGCTCTTAGCATTGAGCAGTTCCTAGCACTGAGCAGTTCCTAGCACTGAGCAGTTCCTAACAGCGAGCAGTTCCTAGCAGTGAGCAGCTCCTATCATTGAGCAGTTCCTAGCACAGAGCAGTTCCTAGCACTGAGCAGCTCCTATCACTGAGCAGTTCCTAGCAGTGAGCAGCTCCTAGCAATGAGCACCTCCCAGCACTGAGCAGTTCCTAGCACTGAGCAGTTCCTAGCACTGAGCAGTTCCTAGCAGCGAGCAGCTCCTAACAGCGACCAGTTCCTAGCAGTGAGCAGTTCCTAGCACTGAGCAGTTCCTAGAAGTGAGCAGTTCCTAGCAGTGAGCAGTTCCTAGCAGTGAGCAGCTCCTAACACTGAGCAGCTCCTAGCACTGAGCAGTTCTTAGCATTTAGCAGTTCCTAGCACTGAGCAGCTCCTAGTAGTGAGCAGTTCCTAGCACTGAGCAGCTCCTAGCACTGAGCAGTTCTTAGCATTTAGCAGTTCCTAGCACTGAGCAGCTCCTAGCAGTGAGCAGCTCCTAGCACTGAGCAGTTCCTTGCACTGAGCAGTTCCTAGCACTGAGCAGCTCCTAGCACTGAGCAGCTCCTAGCACTGAGCAGTTCCTAGCACTGAGCAGTTCCTAGCAGCGAGCAGTTCCTAGCAGCGAGCAGTTCCTAGCACTGAGCAGCTCTTAGCATTTAGCAGTTCCTAGCAGTGAGCAGCTCCTAGCAGTGAGCAGCTCCTAGCACTGAGCAGTTCCTAGCACTGAGCAGTTCCTAACAGTGAGCAGCTCCTAGCAGTGAGCAGCTCTTAGCATTGAGCAGTTCCTAGCACTGAGCAGTTCCTAGCACTGAGCAGTTCCTAACAGCGAGCAGTTCCTAGCAGTGAGCAGGTCCTAGCACAGAGCAGTTCCTAGCACTGAGCAGCTCCTAGCACTGAGCAGTTCTTAGCACTGAGCAGTTCTTGGAAGTGAGCAGTTCTTAGCAGTGAGCAGCTCCGAGTGTAGCAATATGTTATATGTTCATGTGGCCTCTAGGGGTCTCACTACTTTTATGTGTGTTCTATATTCTTTGTTTGGAACTTGTTGGATGTTGTTGTACTCAGAATTCATGTAATGGAGGTTGAGACATGATGTGAATAAAGAGCCTGGAGATACTCACAGAGTGGGATTTATGACAGGATTCATCAAACAGAACATGGTGGCAGCCGGGCACAGAACCTGCAAATTCTTAGAGCTTATATGAGGCTGGAACTGCACAGATCACTGCAACTGTAAGTACAGATTCCCTGAAAGTACAGAAAAAATGGAGACTGGTCTGAAGCCCCCTCAGAGACTGGATGTCACTTCATGTAATCTGTCCCAGACTTTGAGACATTGGAAGGAAGAGTTTACACTGTATGTGGATCTGACTGTGGGCCCCACTGATGACAAACGGAAAGTAAAGCTGTTTTATTACCTAATTGGGGAAAATGGCAGAGAATTAGCCCACACCTTGCTCCCAGACACAGACAACCTCCTCCTAGCAGACATTGTGCAGGCATTTGATAAACACTGTGACCCAAAGAAGAATGAGACAGTGGAAAGATATAAGTTTTTCACAAGACATCAGGAGGATGGTGAAAATGTGGATAGATATCTGACAGAGCTGAGGAGACTTGCAGAAACATGTGGCTTTGGAGAGATCAGGGACAGTCTAATCAAGGACAGAATGGTGTGTGGCATAAAGGACAGTCATCTCAAAGAAAGATTACTGAGAGAGGAAGGCATGACTTTAGAGAAATGTATGCAAATCTGCAGGGCTGCTGAGCTCACAAAGCACAGCCTGAAGATGATGGCAGGCACCAGTGAGAATGATGATGACAAGGTACATGCAGTATCTATGAAAGGAAAGACAGGACCAGACTACCATATAAACACTGTCCACTGCAAGTATTGTGGGAAAAGACATGAGAGAGACAAAACCAAGTGTCCAGCATATGGGGAAACCTGCAGGTCATGTGGCAAGAAGAATCATTCCTCTGCTGTCTGCAGGCAAGGAAGAGGCAAACAGTACAGACAGCTCCACACTGTGACACCAGACACTGACAGTGCAGAGGACATTACATGGCTACAAATGGAGTCTACAACAGAGAAAGTCAATGTAGTCGGATAGTCAGTAGTGAAGGATGCCAAGCAGCTTTATGCAACATTCTTGTTGGATGAGAAGCCCATTAGATTTCAGCTGGATTGTGGAGCAAGCTGCAATGTAATTTCATTTGATCTGCTAAACAAACAGGTTTCTATTGAGCCAACTGACAAGGTACTGGTGATGTACAACAAAAGTGTTCTGAAACCAATGGGGACATGTAAGCTAAAAATACAAAACCCATGTAACAGAAAGAGTTATAGAGTTGAATTTACCGTGTTACGGGGTGGTAACCATGTACCATTACTGGGAGTAAAAGCAGTTCAGGCAATGGACTTAATAAAAGTACAGTCTCAGAACATTATGTCTGTTGAAGTTGCCCAGGATATACAAAATCCAAAACTAAATGCAGAGCACAACTTGGACATGCAGAAAATAAAAGCAGAGTATGCTGATGTATTTGAAGGTGATGGATGCTTTGAAGGTAAATATAGGCTAGAAATTGACAACACAGTGCAGCCCACCAGATTACCTACAAGAAGAGTGCCTGTAGCTTTAATGCAACCGCTGAAAGTAGAACTGCAAGATCTACAGAGAAGAGGCATGATAGCACCAGTCTATAAGAGCACAGATTGGATCAGCAGTTTGGTCATAGTGCAGAAACCATCGGGCAAGTTAAGAATATGTATTGATCCTAAGCCACTCAACAAGGCGCTGAAACGAAATCATTACCCATTGCCAACATTAGATGATGTTCTACCAGATTTATCAAAGGCTAAAATATTTTCTGTATGTGATGTAAAAAATGGATTCTGGCATGTGGCCCTGACTGAAGATTCAAGTTTATTGACAACATTTTCTTCACCGTTTGGATGCTTTAAAGGGAACCTGTCACCCCGTTTTTTGAGATTGAGCTATAAATACTGTTAAATAGGGCCTGCGCTGTGCGTTACTATAGTGTATGTAGTGTACCCTGATTCCCCATGTATGCTGAGAAATACATTACCAAAGTCGCCGTTTTCGCCTGTCAATCAGGCTGGTCTGGTCAGGTGGGCGTGTTCACAGCGCTCTTTTCTTCCCCAGCTTTCCGTTGGTGGCGTAGTGGTGTGCGCATGTCCAGAGTTCCGACTTCCCTGCGCCCACGTGAAGACACAGCGCGCGATCTGCGCTGTAATCCCTTGCATCGGTGGGGGCGGCCATCTTCCTGGGGCCGCGCGTGCGCAGATGGAGTGCTCTGCTGCACGGGGCTTCAGGAAAATGGCCGCGGGATGCCGCGCGTGCGCATTAGAGATCGCGGCGGCCATTTTCCCAAAGCCGAGTTTGCATCTCGGCTTTGGGAAAATGGCCGCCGCGATCTCTAATGCTGACTGACTTCAACTGGGGTCAAAGTGGATCCTGAAAAGGTGAGAGCAATACAAGATTTGCCTACCCCTACTGATGTTTCTGGAGTACAACGATTTTTGGGCATGGTGAATTATCTCTCAAAATTTTGCAGACATCTGTCAGACATGTGTGAGCCACTGAGACAGCTAACCCACAAAGATGTGCGCTGGGAATGGACAGAAAGCCTGGAGACTGCTTTCCGAGAAGTAAAGAATGCCATTGCAGATACAGCAACCCTAAAGTATTTCGATCCAGATCGAGAAGTGGTGGTACAATGTGATGCTTCGGAAAAAGGCCTTGGAGCCATATTAATGCAGAACAAACAGCCAATTACATTTGCAAGCATGGCCCTTAAGCCCCCGTCACACACAGCGAGATCGCTAGCGAGATCGCTGCTGAGTCACAAGTTTTGTGACGCAACAGCGATCTCAGTAGCGATCTCGCTATGTGTGACACGTAGCAGCGATCAGGCCCCTGCTGTGAGATCGCTGGTCGTGTCGGAATGGCCTGGGCCATTTTTTGATCGTTGAGGTCCCGCTGGGTAGCACACATCGCTGTGTTTGACACCTTACCAACGACCTCGCTGACAGGACGTCTCATTGCATCATGAAATAGCATAGTTCTGCAGGTCGCTACAGGTCGCTACAGTTCGCCGCATCGCTGCTGCGTCGTTGGGGAGATCGCACTGTGTGACATCTCACCAGCGACCACATAGCGACGCTTGAGCGATCCCTGACAGGTCGTATCGTTGTCGGAATCGCTCAAGCGTCGCTATGTGTGACGGGGCCTTTACAACAACAGAGCAGGGATATGCGCAGATTGAGAAGGAACTACTGGCTGTGGTATTTGGGATGGAGAAGTTTCACCAGTACACCTATGGTCGACGTGTAACAGTGCAGTCGGATCACAAACCATTGGAGAGCATTACAAAGAAACCATTACTAAATGCCCCAAAGAGACTACAGCGCATGCTGTTGCGACTTCAGAAATATGATGTTGACATCGGGTACTGTCCAGGAAGAGACTTACTGATTGCAGATACGCTAAGCAGAGCTTACCTTCCTATCACAAATGATGAGGAGGAAGACATTGAAACCATCAATATGTGTAACTACCTTGCAGTGTCAAAAGAAAAGGTCAAGCAAATCCAGACTTTGACAGAGAAGGATAAAAGTCTCCAGAGTTTAAAGACTGTCATCTTGCAGGGCTGGCCAAAATACAAGCAGCATGCTCCGAGGGAAGTCTCACCATTCTTCCACATAAGAGATGAATTGTCAGTGCAGCAAGGAATCATCTTTAAAGGAGACAGGGCTGTTATACCTGAAGTTTTCAGAAGAGGCATATTGAAGACATTGCACTCTTCTCACTTAGGCATGGAAGGATGCCTACGTCGTGCACTAGAATCAGTTTATTGGCCAGGAATGAATGACCACATAAAAAATTACATAGCACAATGTGAAATATGTGCATCCTGCAATGATAAGCAACCAAAGGAGACACTGCAACCTCATGAAATTCCACATAGGCCTTGGTCAAAAATAGGAACAGACTTGTTCACATGGAATGACAAATACCTGATTACAGTGGACTATTTCTCTAACTTCTGGGAGGTTGATTTGGTGCAGGACACAAGGGCGAGAACAGTGATTAAAAAACTCAAGGCCCATTTTGCCAGGTATGGCATTCCAGATATCGTTTTCTCTGACAATGCGGCACAGTTTACGTCGGAAGAATTCAAAACTTTCAGTAAGAAATGGGAATTTGAACACCAGACGTCTTCTCCAAGATATCCTCAGAGTAATGGGAAAGCAGAGTCAGCAGTAAAAACGGCCAAAAGACTCATGCAGAAAGCAAACCAGGCAGGTGCTGATGTATATCTGTCTATACTGGATCATAGAAACACACCCACCCAAGGCCTAGACAGCAGTCCGGCACAGAGGCTCATGAGTAGGCGTACAAAGACACTAGTACCAACTGCATGTCATCTGTTAGAGCCAAAGCTGCTGGGAAACATCGAAGCTAAATTACAGAAGAATCAAGCTAGGCAAGCTTTCTATTACAATAAATCTGCAAAGGATCTGCCTGAGCTCCAGAGAAATGACAACATTCGGCTGCAGCCAAGCACCACATTTGATAAACACTGGCAAAAGGCAAAGGTTGTCCAGAAACTGGGTCCTCGGTCTTACAAAATTCTAACAGACGACGGAAGAAGACTAAGGAGGAATCGAAGATATTTGAGGAAAACGCAAGAAAGAGATGATTCATGGCCTTTTGAACAGTATCCAGACACCCAGGACAACGAGGCAGCAAGTACAAGTCAGGCACCAACAGTGACAGCTGACCATCAGGGTGAGGACTCTGGCCAGAGACAGACAATATCAGAAGAACTACCAGATGTACCAGATGTAGAAAGTGACACATCTTATATTACCAGAGCTGGCAGAATTAGCAAAAAGCCGGCGCACCTCAAAGATTATATCTAACTGGACGTACTAGGTTAATTTCTAACTTTGTCATAGTATACATTAGTTTAGTATCTTTTATTGTTCCTCTAGTTAAAAGAGAAAGGATGTAGCAATATGTTATATGTTCATGTGGCCTCTAGGGGTCTCACTATTTTTATGTGTGTTCTATATTCTTTGTTTGGAACTTGTTGGATGTTGTTGTACTCGGAATTCATGTAATGGAGGTTGAGACATGATGTGAATAAAGAGCCTGGAGATACTCACAGAGTGTGATTTATGACAGGATTCATCAAACAGAACACCGAGCACTGAGCAGTTCCTAGCACTGAGCAGTTCCTAGCAGTGAGCAGCTCCTAGCATTGAGCAGCTCCTAACAGTGAGCAGCTCCTAGCACTGAGCAGTTCCTAGCACTGAACAGTTCCTAGCAGTGAGCAGCTCCTAGCACTGAGCAGTTCCTAGCAGTGAGCAGCTCTGAGCATTGAGCAGTTCCTAGCAGTGAGCAGCTCCTAGCACTGAGCAGTTCCTAGCACTGAACAGTTCCTACCAGTGAGCAGTTCCTAGCATTGAGCAGCTCCTAGCAGTGAGCAGTTCCTAGCACTGAGCAGTTCCTAGCAGTGAGCAGCTCCTATCATTGAGCAGCTCCTAACACTGAGCAGCTCCTAACACTGAGCAGTTCCTAGCACTGAGCAGCTCCTAACAGCGAGCAGTTCCTAGCAGTGAGCAGTTCCTAGCACTGAGCAGTTCTTGAAGTGAGCAGTTCCTAGCAGTGAGCAGCTCCTAGCACTGAGCAGTTCCTAGCAGTGAGCAGTTCCTAGCAGTGAACAGCTCCTAACACTGAGCAGCTCCTAGCACTGAGCAGTTCCTAGCAGTGAGCAGCTCCTAGCACTGAGCAGTTCCTAGCACTGAGCAGCTCTTAGCATTGAGCAGTTCCTAGCACTGAGCAGTTCCTAGCAGTGAGCAGCTCCTAGCAGTGAGCAGTTCCTAGCACTGAGCAGTTCCTAGCACTGAGCAGCTCCTAGCACTGAGTAGTTCCTATCACTGAGCAGCTCTTAGCATTGAGCAGTTCCTAGCACTGAGCAGTTCCTAGCACTGAGCAGCTCCTAGCACTGAGCAGTTCCTAGCACTGAGCAGTTCCTAGCAGTGAGCAGCTCCTAGCAGTGAGCAGCTCCTAGCACAGAGCAGTTCCTAGCAGTGAGCAGCTCCTAGCACTGAGCAGTTCCTAGCAGTGAGCAGCTCCTAACAGTGAGCAGTTCCTAGCAGTGAGCAGTTCTTAGCAGTGAGCAGCTCCGAGCACTGAGCAGTTCCTAGCACTGAACAGTTCCTAGCACTGAACAGTTCCTAACAGTGAGCAGCTCCTAGCAGTGAGCAGCTCCGAGCACTGAGCAGTTCCTAGCACTGAGCAGTTCCTAGCAGTGAGCAGCTCCTAGCACTGAGCAGTTCCTAGCACTGAACAGTTCCTAGCACTGAACAGTTCCTAGCAGTGAGCAGCTCCTAGCAGTGAGCAGCTCCGAGCACTGAGCAGTTCCTAGCACTGAGCAGTTCCTAACACTGAGCAGCTCCTAGCACTGAGCAGTTCCTTGCACTGAACAGTTCCTAGCAGTGAGCAGCTCCTAGCACTGAGCAGTTCCTAGCAGTGAGCAGCTCCTAGCAGTGAGCAGTTCCTAGCAGTGAGCAGCTCTTAGCATTGAGCAGTTCCTAGCAGTGAGCAGCTCCTAGCACTGAGCAGTTCCTAGCAGTGAGCAGTTCCTAGCAGTGAGCAGCTCCTAGCAGTGAGCAGTTCCTAGCAGTGAGCAGCTCTTAGCATTGAGCAGTTCCTAGCACTGAGCAGCTCCTAACCCTGAGCAGCTCCTAGCACTGAGCAGTTCCTAGCAGTGAGCAGTTCCTAGCAGTGAGCAGCTCCTAGCAGTGAGCAGTTCCTAGCAGTGAGCAGTTCCTAGCACTGAGCAGTTCCTAGCACTGAGCAGTTCCTAGCATTGAGCAGTACCTATCAGTGAGCAGCTCCTAGCAGTGAGCAGCTCCTAGCAGTGAGCAGTTCCTAGCACTGAGCAGCTCCTAGAACTGAGCAGTTCCTAGCAGTGAGCAGCTCCTAGCAGTGAGCAGCTCCTAGCACTGAGCAGTTCCTAGCACTGAGCAGTTCCTAGCAGTGAGCAGCCCCTAGCACTGAGCAGTTCCTAGCATTGTGCAGTTCCTACCAATGAGCAGCTCCTAGCAGTGAGCAGTTCCTAGCACTGAGCAGCTCCTAGCACTGAGCAGTTCCTAGCACTGAGCAGCTCCTAGCACTGAGCAGTTCCTAGCAGTGAGCAGTTCCTAGCAGTGAGCAGCTCCTAGCAGTGAGCAGTTCCTAGCACTGAGCAGTTCCTAGCACTGAGCAGTTCCTAGCATTGAGCAGTACCTATCAGTGAGCAGCTCCTAGCACTGAGCAGTTCTTAGCACTGAGCAGTTCTTAGCACTGAGCAGTTCTTGGAAGTGAGCAGTTCCTAGCAGTGAGCAGCTCATAGCACTGAGCAGTTCCTTGCACTGAGCAGCTCCTAGCACTGAGCAGTTCCTAGCAGTGAGCAGTTCCTAGCATTGAGCAGTTCCTAGCACTGAGCAGCTCCTAGCACTGAGCAGTTCTTAGCACTGAGCAGTTCTTAGCACTGAGCAGTTCTTGGAAGTGAGCAGTTCCTAGCAGTGAGCAGCTCCTAAGGCTACGTTCACATTAGCGTTTTGCGTGTTCGCGTCGCTTTTGCGTCGGGCGACGCAGCGGCGACGCATGCGTCCCTATATTTAACATGGGGGACGCATACGTTTTTGTGTGATGCGTTGTGCGACGCATGCGGTTTTTTTGCCGCAAGCGTCGGGCCAAGAAAATGCAACAAGTTGCATTTTTCTTGCGTCCAAATTTCGGCAAAAAACGATGCATGCATCGCAAGACGCAGCGTTTTTGCATGCGTTTTCATTTGCGTTGTGCGTTGCGTCGCCGATGCAGCGGCGCACACCGCAAATGTGAACGTAGCCTTACACTGAGCAGCTCCTAGCACTGAGCAGGTCCTAGCACTGAGCAGCTCCTAACACTGAGCAGCTCCTAGCACTGAACGGTTCCTAGCAGTGAGCAGTTCCTAGCAGTGAGCAGTTCCTAGCAGTGAGCAGCTCCTAGCAGTGAGCAGCTCCTAGCACTGAGCAGTCCATAGCAGTGAGCAGCTCCTAGCAGTGAGCAGCTCCTAACACTGAGCAGTTCCTAGCAGTGAGCAGCTCTTAGCATTGAGCAGTTCCTAGCAGTGAGCAGCTCCTAGCACTGAGCAGTTCCTAGGAGTGAGCAGTTCCTAGCACTGAGCAGCTCCTAGCACTGAGCAGTTCTTAGCACTGAGCAGTTCTTAGCACTGAGCAGTTCTTGGAAGTGAGCAGTTCCTAGCAGTGAGCAGCTCCTAAGGCTACGTTCACATTAGCGTTTTGCGTGTTTGCGTCGGTTTTGCGTCGGGCGACGCAGCGGCGACGCATGCGTCATGCGCCCCTATATTTAACATGGGGGACGCATACGTTTTTGTGTGATGCGTTGTGCGACGCATGCGGTTTTTTTGCCGCAAGCGTCGGGCCAAGAAAATGCAACAAGTTGCATTTTTCTTGCGTCCAAATTTCGGCAAAAAACGATGCATGCATCGCAAGACGCAGCGTTTTTGCATGCGTTTTCATTTGCGTTGTGCGTTGCGTCGCCGATGCAGCGGCGCACACCGCAAATGTGAACGTAGCCTTACACTGAGCAGCTCCTAGCAGTTCTTAGCACTGAGCAGTTCTTAGCACTGAGCAGTTCCTAGCACTGAGCAGCTCCTAACACTGAGCAGTTCCTAGCACTGAGCAGCCCTTAGCACTGAGCAGTTCCTAGCAGTGAGCAGCTCCTAGCAGTGAGCAGCTCCTAGCAGTGAGCAGCTCCTAGCACTGAGCAGCTCCTAGCACTGAGCAGCTCCTAGCAGTGAGCAGTTCCTAGCACTGAGCAGTTCCTAGCACTGAGCAGCTCCTAGCATTTAGCAGCTCCTAACACTGAGCAGCTCCTAACACTGAGCAGTTCCTAGCACTGAGCAGCTCCTAACAGCGAGCAGTTCCTAGCAGTGAGCAGTTCCTAGCACTGAGCAGTTCCTAGAAGTGAGCAGTTCCTAGCAGTGAGCAGCTCCTACCACTGAGCAGCTCCTAGCACTGAGCAGTTCCTAGCAGTGAGCAGTTCCTAGCACTGAGCAGTTCCTAGCAGTGAGCAGCTCCTAGCACTGAGCAGTTCCTAGCAGTGAGCAGCTCCTAGCACTGAGTAGTTCCTATCACTGAGCAGCTCTTAGCATTGAGCAGTTCCTAGCACTGAGCAGTTCCTAGCACTGAGCAGCTCCTAGCACTGAGCAGTTCCTAACAGCGAGCAGTTCCTAGCAGTGAGCAGCTCCTAGCAGTGAGCAGCTCCTAGCACAGAGCAGTTCCTAGCAGTGAGCAGCTCCTAGCACTGAGCAATTCCTAGCAGTGAGCAGCTCCTAACAGTGAGCAGTTCCTAGCAGTGAGCAGTTCTTAGTAGTGAGCAGCTCCGAACACTGAGCAGTTCCTAGCACTGAACAGTTCCTAGCACTGAACAGTTCCTAGCAGTGAGCAGCTCCTAGCAGTGAGCAGCTCCGAGCACTGAACAGTTCCTAGCACTGAGCAGTTCCTAACACTGAGCAGCTCCTAGCACTGAGCAGTTCCTTGCACTGATCAGTTCCTAGCAGTGAGCAGCTCCTAGCACTGAGCAGTTCCTAGCAGTGAGCAGCTCCTAGCAGTGAGCAGTTCCTAGCAGTGAGCAGCTCTTAGCATTGAGCAGTTCCTAGCAGTGAGCAGCTCCTAGCACTGAGCAGTTCCTAGCATTGAGCAGTTCCTAGCATTGAGCAGTTCCTAGCAGTGAGCAGCTCCTAGCAGTGAGCAGCTCCTAGCACTGAGCAGTTCCTAGCATTGAGCAGTTCCTAGCAGTGAGCAGCTCCTAGCAGTGAGCAGCTCCTAGCACTGAGCAGTTCCTAGCATTGAGCAGTTCCTAGCACTGAGCAGTTCCTAGCACTGAGCAGTTCCTAGCAGTGAGCAGCCCCTAGCACTGAGCAGTTCCTAGCAGTGAGCAGCCCCTAGCACTGAGCAGTTCCTAGCAGTGAGCAGCTCCTAGCACTGAGCAGTTCCTAGCACTGAGCAGCTCCTAGCACTGAGCAGATCCTAGCACTGAGCAGCTCCTAGCACTGAGTAGTTCCTAGCAGTGAGCAGCTCATAGCACTGAGCAGTTCCTAGCAGTGAGCAGTTCCTAGCAGTGAGCAGTTCCTAGCACTGAGCAGTTTCTAGCACTGAGCAGTTCTTAGCACTGAGCAGTTCTTAGCACTGAGCAGTTCTTGGAAGTGAGCAGTTCCTAGCAGTGAGCAGCTCCTAAGGCTACGTTCACATTAGCGTTTTGCGTGTTTGCGTCGGTTTTGCGTCGGGCGACGCAGCGGCGACGCATGCGTCATGCGCCCCTATATTTAACATGGGGGACGCATACGTTTTTGTGTGATGCGTTGTGCGACGCATGCGGTTTTTTTGCCGCAAGCGTCGGGCCAACAAGTTGCATTTTTCTTGCGTCCAAATTTCGGCAAAAAACGATGCATGCATCGCAAGACGCAGCGTTTTTGCACGCGTTTTCATTTGCGTTGTGCGTTGCGTCGCCGATGCAGCGGCGCACAACGCAAATGTGAACGTAGCCTTACACTGAGCAGCTCCTAGCACTGAGCAGGTCCTAGCACTGAGCAGCTCCTAACACTGAGCAGCTCCTAGCACTGAGCAGCTCCTAGCAGTGAGCAGTTCCTAGCAGTGAGCAGTTCCTAGCAGTGAGCAGCTCCTAGCACTGAGCAGCTCCTAGCACTGAGCAGTTCCTAGCAGTGAGCAGCTCCTAGCAGTGAGCAGCTCCTAACACTGAGCAGTTCCTATCACTGAGCAGCTCTTAGCATTGAGCAGTTCCTAGCACTGAGCAGCTCCTAGCACTGAGCAGTTCCTAGCACTGAGCAGTTCCTAGCAGTGAGCAGCTCCTAGCAGTGAGCAGCTCCTAGCAGTGAGCAGCTCCTAGCACAGAGCAGTTCCTAGCAGTGAGCAGCTCCTAGCAGTGAGCAGCTCCTAGCACAGAGCAGTTCCTAGCAGTGAGCAGCTCCTAGCACTGAGCAGTTCCTAGCAGTGAGCAGCTCCTAACAGTGAGCAGTTCCTAGCAGTGAGCAGTTCTTAGCAGTGAGCAGCTCCGAGCACTGAGCAGTTCCTAGCACTGAACAGTTCCTAGCACTGAACAGTTCCTAGCAGTGAGCAGCTCCTAGCAGTGAGCAGCTCCGAGCACTGAGCAGTTCCTAGCACTGAGCCGTTCCTAGCAGTGAGCAGCTCCTAGCACTGAGCAGTTCCTAGCACTGAACAGTTCCTAGCACTGAACAGTTCCTAACACTGAGCAGCTCCTAGCACTGAGCAGTTACTTGCACTGAACAGTTCCTAGCAGTGAGCAGCTCCTAGCACTGAGCAGTTCCTAGCAGGGAGCAGCTCCTAGCAGTGAGCAGTTCCTAGCAGTGAGCAGCTCCTAGCACTGAGCAGTTCCTAGCACAGAACAGTTCCTAGCAGTGAGCAGTTCCTAGCAGTGAGCAGCTCCTAGCAGTGAGCAGTTCCTAGCAGTGAGCAGCTCTTAGCATTGAGCAGTTCCTAGCACTGAGCAGCTCCTAACCCTGAGCAGCTCCTAGCACTGAACAGTTCCTAGCAGTGAGCAGTTGCTAGCAGTGAGCAGCTCCTAGCAGTGAGCAGTTCCTTGCAGTGAGCAGTTCCTAGCACTGAGCAGTTCCTAGCACTGAGCAGTTCCTAGCATGGAGCAATACCTATCAGTGAGCAGCTCCTAGCAGTGAGCA
The DNA here is from genome assembly GCF_032444005.1 of Ranitomeya imitator. Classification (NCBI taxonomy): domain Eukaryota; kingdom Metazoa; phylum Chordata; class Amphibia; order Anura; family Dendrobatidae; genus Ranitomeya; species Ranitomeya imitator. Next base: position 857,343,724 of record NC_091282.1, on the reverse strand, counting down.
GCTCCTAGAACTGAGCATTTCCTAGCAGTGAGCAGCTCCTAGCAGTGAGCAGCTCCTAGCACTGAGCAGCTCCTAGCACTGAGCAGTTCCTAGCAGTGAGCAGCCCCTAGCACTGAGCAGTTCCTAGCATTGAGCAGTTCCTAGCAGTGAGCAGCTCCTAGCAGTGAGCAGTTCCTAGCACTGAGCAGCTCCTAGCACTGAGCAGTTCCTAGCACTGAGCAGCTCCTAGCACTGAGTAGTTCCTAGCAGTGAGCAGCTCATAGCACTGAGCAGTTCCTTGCACTGAGCAGCTCCTAGCACTGAGCAGTTCCTAGCAGTGAGCAGTTCCTAGCATTGAGCAGTTCCTAGCACTGAGCAGCTCCTAGCACTGAGCAGTTCTTAGCACTGAGCAGTTCTTAGCACTGAGCAGTTCTTGGAAGTGAGCAGTTCCTAGCAGTGAGCAGCTCCTAAGGCTACGTTCACATTAACGTTTTGCGTGTTCGCGTCGCTTTTGCGTCGGGCGACGCAGCGGCGACGCATGCGTCATGCGCCCCTATATTTAACATGGGGGATGCATACGTTTTTGTGTGATGCGTTGTGCGACGCATGCGGTTTTTTTGCCGCAAGCGTCGGGCCAAGAAAATGCAACAAGTTGCATTTTTCTTGCGTCCAAATTTCGGCAAAAAACGATGCATGCATCGCAAGACGCAGCGTTTTTGCATGCGTTTTCATTTGCGTTGTGCGTTGCGTCGCCGATGCAGCGGCGCACACCGCAAATGTGAACGTAGCCTTACACTGAGCAGCTCCTAGCACTGAGCAGGTCCTAGCACTGAGCAGCTCCTAACACTGAGCAGCTCCTAGCACTGAACGGTTCCTAGCAGTGAGCAGTTCCTAGCAGTGAGCAGTTCCTAGCAGTGAGCAGCTCCTAGCAGTGAGCAGCTCCTAGCACTGAGCAGTTCCTAGCAGTGAGCAGCTCCTAGCAGTGAGCAGCTCCTAACACTGAGCAGTTCCTAGCAGTGAGCAGCTCTTAGCATTGAGCAGTTCCTAGCAGTGAGCAGCTCCTAGCACTGAGCAGTTCCTAGCAGTGAGCAGTTCCTAGCACTGAGCAGCTCCTAGCACTGAGCAGTTCTTAGCACTGAGCAGTTCTTAGCACTGAGCAGTTCTTGGAAGTGAGCAGTTCCTAGCAGTGAGCAGCTCCTAAGGCTACGTTCACATTAGCGTTTTGCGTGTTTGCGTCGGTTTTGCGTCGGGCGACGCAGCGGCGACGCATGCGTCATGCGCCCCTATATTTAACATGGGGGACGCATACGTTTTTGTGTGATGCGTTGTGCGGCGCATGCGGTTTTTTTGCCGCAAGCGTCGGGCCAAGAAAATGCAACAAGTTGCATTTTTCTTGCGTCCAAATTTCGGCAAAAAACGATGCATGCATCGCAAGACGCAGCGTTTTTGCATGCGTTTTCATTTGCGTTGTGCGTTGCGTCGCCGATGCAGCGGCGCACACCGCAAATGTGAACGTAGCCTTACACTGAGCAGCTCCTAGCAGTTCTTAGCACTGAGCAGTTCTTAGCACTGAGCAGTTCCTAGCACTGAGCAGCTCCTAACACTGAGCAGTTCTTAGCACTGAGCAGCCCTTAGCACTGAGCAGTTCCTAGCAGTGAGCAGCTCCTAGCAGTGAGCAGCTCCTAGCAGTGAGCAGCTCCTAGCACTGAGCAGCTCCTAGCACTGAGCAGCTCCTAGCACTGAGCAGCTCCTAGCAGTGAGCAGTTCCTAGCACTGAGCAGTTCCTAGCAGTGAGCAGCTCCTAGCATTGAGCAGCTCCTAACACTGAGCAGCTCCTAACACTGAGCAGTTCCTAGCACTGAGCAGCTGCTAACAGCGAGCAGTTCCTAGCAGTGAGCAGTTCCTAGCACTGAGCAGTTCCTAGAAGTGAGCAGTTCCTAGCAGTGAGCAGTTCCTAGCAGTGAACAGCTCCTAACACTGAGCAGCTCCTAGCACTGAGCAGTTCCTAGCACTGAGCAGCTCTTAGCATTGAGCAGTTCCTAGCACTGAGCAGTTCCTAGCAGTGAGCAGCTCCTAGCACTGAGCAGTTCCTAGCACTGAGCAGTTCCTAGCAGTGAGCAGCTCCTAGCACTGAGCAGTTCCTAGCACTGAGCAGTTCCTAGCAGTGAGCAGTTCCTAGCAGTGAGCAGTTCCTAGCAGTGAACAGCTCCTAACACTGAGCAGCTCCTAGCACTGAGCAGTTCCTAGCAGTGAGCAGCTCCTAGCACTGAGCAGTTCCTAGCACTGAGCAGCTCTTAGCATTGAGCAGTTCCTAGCACTGAGCAGTTCCTAGCAGTGAGCAGCTCCTAGCACTGAGCAGTTCCTAGCACTGAGCAGTTCCTAGCAGTGAGCAGCTCATAGCACTGAGTAGTTCCTATCACTGAGCAGCTCTTAGCATTGAGCAGTTCCTAGCACTGAGCAGTTCCTAGCACTGAGCAGCTCCTAGCACTGAGCAGTTCCTACCACTGAGCAGTTCCTAACATGAGCAGTTCCTAGCAGTGAGCATCTCCTAGCAGTGAGCAGCTCCTAGCACAGAGCAGTTCCTAGCAGTGAGCAGCTCCTAGCACTGAGCAATTCCTAGCAGTGAGCAGCTCCTAACAGTGAGCAGTTCCTAGCAGTGAGCAGTTCTTAGCACTGAGCAGCTCCTAGCACTGAGCAGTTCCTAGCACTGAACAGTTCCTAGCACTGAACAGTTCCTAGCAGTGAGCAGCTCCTAGCAGTGAGCAGCTCCGAGCACTGAGCAGTTCCTAACACTGAGCAGTTCCTAGCACTGAACAGTTCCTAGCACTGAACAGTTCCTAGCAGTGAGCAGCTCCTAGCAGTGAGCAGCTCCTAGCACAGAGCAGTTCCTAGCAGTGAGCAGCTCCTAGCACTGAGCAATTCCTAGCAGTGAGCAGCTCCTAACAGTGAGCAGTTCCTAGCACTGAGCAGTTCCTAGCACTGAGCAGCTCCTAGCACTGAGCAGTTCCTAGCACTGAACAGTTCCTAGCACTGAACAGTTCCTAGCAGTGAGCAGCTCCTAGCAGTGAGCAGCTCCGAGCACTGAGCAGTTCCTAACACTGAGCAGCTCCTAGCACTGAGCAGTTCCTTGCACTGAACAGTTCCTAGCAGTGAGCAGCTCCTAGCACTGAGCAGTTCCTAGCAGTGAGCAGTTCCTAGCAGTGAGCAGCTCTTAGCATTGAGCAGTTCCTTGCAGTGAGCAGTTCCTAGCACTGAGCAGTTCCTAGCATTGAGCAGTACCTATCAGTGAGCAGCTCCTAGCAGTGAGCAGTTCCTAGCACTGAGCAGCTCCTAGAACTGAGCAGTTCCTAGCAGTGAGCAGCTCCTAGCACTGAGCAGCTCCTAGAACTGAGCAGTTCCTAGCACTGAGCAGTTCCTAGCAGTGAGCAGTTCCTAGCAGTGAGCAGCTCCTAGCAGTGAGCAGTTCCTTGCAGTGAGCAGTTCCTAGCACTGAGCAGTTCCTAGCATTGAGCAGTACCTATCAGTGAGCAGCTCCTAGCAGTGAGCAGTTCCTAGCACTGAGCAGCTCCTAGAACTGAGCAGTTCCTAGCAGTGAGCAGCTCCTAGCACTGAGCAGTTCCTAGCACTGAGCAGTTCCTAGCAGTGAGCAGCCCCTAGCACTGAGCAGTTCCTAGCATTGAGCAGTTCCTAGCAGTGAGCAGCTCCTAGCAGTGAGCAGTTCCTAGCACTGAGCAGCTCCTAGCACTGAGCAGTTCCTAGCACTGAGCAGCTCCTAGCACTGAGTAGTTCCTAGCAGTGAGCAGCTCCTAGCACTGAGCAGTTCCTTGCACTGAGCAGCTCCTAGCACTGAGCAGTTCCTAGCAGTGAGCAGTTCCTAGCAGTGAGCAGTTCTTAGCACTGAGCAGCTCCTAGCACTGAGCAGTTCTTAGCACTGAGCAGTTCTTAGCACTGAGCAGTTCTTGGAAGTGAGCAGTTCCTAGCAGTGAGCAGCTCCTAAGGCTACGTTCACATTAGCGTTTTGCGTGTTTGCGTCGGTTTTGCGTCGGGCGACGCAGCGGCGACGCATGCGTCATGCGCCCCTATATTTAACATGGGGGACGCATACGTTTTTGTGTGATGCGTTGTGCGACGCATGCGGTTTTTTTGCCGCAAGCGTCGGGCCAAGAAAATGCAACAAGTTGCATTTTTCTTGCGTCCAAATTTCGGCAAAAAACGATGCATGCATCGCAAGACGCAGCATTTTTGCATGCGTTTTCATTTGCGTTGTGCGTTGCGTCGCCGATGCAGCGGCGCACAACGCAAATGTGAACGTAGCCTTACACTGAGCAGCTCCTAGCACTGAGCAGGTCCTAGCACTGAGCAGCTCCTAACACTGAGCAGCTCCTAGCACTGAGCAGCTCCTAGCAGTGAGCAGTTCCTAGCAGTGAGCAGCTCCTAGCACTGAGCAGCTCCTAGCACTGAGCAGTTCCTAGCAGTGAGCAGCTCCTAGCAGTGAGCAGCTCCTAACACTGAGCAGTTCCTATCACTGAGCAGCTCTTAGCATTGAGCAGTTCCTAGCACTGAGCAGTTCCTAGCACTGAGCAGCTCCTAGCACTGAGCAGTTCTTAGCAGTGAGCAGCTCCTAGCAGTGAGCAGCTCCTAGCACAGAGCAGTTCCTAGCAGTGAGCAGCTCCTAGCACAGAGCAGTTCCTAGCAGTGAGCAGCTCCTAGCACTGAGCAGTTCTTAGCAGTGAGCAGCTCCTAGCAGTGAGAAGCTCCTAGCACAGAGTAGTTCCTAGCAGTGAGCAGCTCCTAGCACTGAGCAGTTCTTAGCAGTGAGCAGCTACCAGCACTGAGCAGTTCCTAGCACTGAACAGTTCCTAGCACTGAACAGTTCCTAGCAGTGAGCAGCTCCGAGCACTGAGCCGTTCCTAGCAGTGAGCAGCTCCTAGCACTGAGCAGTTCCTAGCAGTGAGCAGCTCCTAGCAGTGAGCAGTTCCTAGCACTGAACAGTTCCTAGCAGTGAGCAGCTCCTAGCAGTGAGCAGCTCCGAGCACTGAGCAGTTCCTAGCACTGAGCAGTTACTTGCACTGAACAGTTCCTAGCAGTGAGCAGCTCCTAGCACTGAGCAGTTCCTAGCAGTGAGCAGCTCCTAGCAGTGAGCAGTTCCTAGCAGTGAGCAGCTCTTAGCATTGAGCAGTTCCTAGCAGTGAGCAGCTCCTAGCAGTGAGCAGTTCCTAGCACTGAACAGTTCCTAGCAGTGAGCAGCTCCTAGCAGTGAGCAGCTCCGAGCACTGAGCAGTTCCTAGCACTGAGCAGTTACTTGCACTGAACAGTTCCTAGCAGTGAGCAGCTCCTAGCACTGAGCAGTTCCTAGCAGTGAGCAGCTCCTAGCAGTGAGCAGTTCCTAGCAGTGAGCAGCTCCTAGCACTGAGCAGTTCCTAGCACAGAACAGTTCCTAGCAGTGAGCAGTTCCTAGCAGTGAGCAGCTCCTAGCAGTGAGCAGTTCCTAGCACTGAGCAGCTCCTAACCCTGAGCAGCTCCTAGCACTGAACAGTTCCTAGCAGTGAGCAGCTCCTAGCAGTGAGCAGTTCCTTGCAGTGAGCAGTTCCTAGCACTGAGCAGTTCCTAGCACTGAGCAGTTCCTAGCATTGAGCAGTACCTATCAGTGAGCAGCTCCTAGCAGTGAGCAGTTCCTAGCACTGAGCAGCTCCTAGAACTGAGCATTTCCTAGCACTGAGCAGTTCCTAGCAGTGAGCAGCCCCTAGCACTGAGCAGTTCCTAGCATTGAGCAGTTCCTAGCAGTGAGCAGCTCCTAGCAGTGAGCAGTTCCTAGCACTGAGCAGCTCCTAGCACTGAGCAGTTCCTAGCACTGAGCAGCTCCTAGCACTGAGTAGTTCCTAGCAGTGAGCAGCTCATAGCACTGAGCAGTTCCTAGCACTGAGCAGTTCCTAGCACTGAGCAGCTCCTAGCACTGAGCAGTTCCTAGCAGTGAGCAGTTCCTAGCACTGAGCAGTTCCTAGCACTGAGCAGCTCCTAGCACTGAGCAGTTCTTAGCACTGAGCAGTTCTTAGCACTGAGCAGTTCTTGGAAGTGAGCAGTTCCTAGCAGTGAGCAGCTCCTAAGGTTACGTTCACATTAGCGTTTTGCGTGTTTGCGTCGGTTTTGCGTCGGGCGACGCAGCGGCGACGCATGCGTCATGCGCCCCTATATTTAACATGGGGGACGTATACGTTTTTGTGTGATGCGTTGTGCGACGCATGCGGTTTTTTTGCCGCAAGCGTCGGGCCAAGAAAATGCAACAAGTTGCATTTTTCTTGCGTCCAAATTTCGGCAAAAAACGATGCATGCATCGCAAGACGCAGCGTTTTTGCATGCGTTTTCATTTGCGTTGTGCGTTGCGTCGCCGATGCAGCGGCGCACACCGCAAATGTGAACGTAGCCTTACACTGAGCAGCTCCTAGCACTGAGCAGGTCCTAGCACTGAGCAGCTCCTAACACTGAGCAGCTCCTAGCACTGAACGGTTCCTAGCAGTGAGCAGTTCCTAGTAGTGAGCAGCTCCTAGCAGTGAGCAGCTCCTAGCACTGAGCAGTTCCTAGCAGTGAGCAGCTCCTAGCAGTGAGCAGCTCCTAACACTGAGCAGTTCCTAGCAGTGAGCAGCTCTTAGCATTGAGCAGTTCCTAGCAGTGAGCAGCTCTTAGCATTGAGCAGTTCCTAGCAGTGAGCAGCACCTAGCACTGAGCAGTTCCTAGCAGTGAGCAGCTCCTAGCACTGAGCAGCTCCTAGCAGTGAGCAGTTCCTAGCACTGAGCAGTTCCTAGCAGTGAGCAGCTCCTAGCAGTGAGCAGCTCCTAACACTGAGCAGTTCCTAGCACTGAGCAGCCCTTAGCACTGAGCAGTTCCTAGCAGTGAGCAGCTCCTAGCAGTGAGCAGCTCCTAGCAGTGAGCAGCTCCTAGCACTGAGCAGCTCCTAGCACTGAGCAGCTCCTAGCACTGAGCAGCTCCTAGCAGTGAGCAGTTCCTAGCACTGAGCAGTTCCTAGCAGTGAGCAGCTCCTAGCATTGAGCAGATCCTAACACTGAGCAGCTCCTAACACTGAGCAGTTCCTAGCACTGAGCAGCTCCTAACAGCGAGCAGTTCCTAGCAGTGAGCAGTTCCTAGCACTGAGCAGTTCCTAGAAGTGAGCAGTTCCTAGCAGTGAGCAGCTCCTACCACTGAGCAGCTCCTAGCACTGAGCAGTTCCTAGCAGTGAGCAGTTCCTAGCAGTGAACAGCTCCTAACACTGAGCAGCTCCTAGCACTGAGCAGTTCCTAGCAGTGAGCAGCTCCTACCACTGAGCAGCTCCTAGCACTGAGCAGTTCCTAGCAGTGAGCAGCTCCTACCACTGAGCAGTTCCTAGCACTGAGCAGTTCCTAGCAGTGAGCAGTTCCTTGCAGTGAACAGCTCCTAACACTGAGCAGCTCCTAGCACTGAGCAGTTCCTAGCAGTGAGCAGCTCCTACCACTGAGCAGCTCCTAGCACTGAGCAGTTCCTAGCAGTGAGCAGCTCCTACCACTGAGCAGTTCCTAGCACTGAGCAGTTCCTAGCAGTGAGCAGTTCCTTGCAGTGAACAGCTCCTAACACTGAGCAGCTCCTAGCACTGAGCAGTTCCTAGCACTGAGCAGCTCTTAGCATTGAGCAGTTCCTAGCACTGAGCAGTTCCTAGCAGTGAGCAGCTCCTAGCACTGAGCAGTTCCTAGCACTGAGCAGTTCCTAGCAGTGAGCAGCTCCTAGCACTGAGTAGTTCCTATCACTGAGCAGCTCTTAGCATTGAGCAGTTCCTAGCACTGAGCAGTTCCTAGCACTGAGCAGCTCCTAGCACTGAGCAGTTCCTAGCACAGAGCAGTTCCTAGCAGTGAGCAGCTCCTAGCACTGAGCAATTCCTAGCAGTGAGCAGCTCCTAACAGTGAGCAGTTCCTAGCAGTGAGCAGTTCTTAGCAGTGAGCAGCTCCGAGCACTGAGCAGTTCCTAGCAGTGAGCAGCTCCTAGCACTGAGCAGTTCCTAGCAGTGAGCAGCTCCTAGCACTGAACAGTTCCTAGCAGTGAGCAGCTCCTAGCAGTGAGCAGCTCCGACCACTGAGCAGTTCCTAGCACTGAGCAGTTCCTAGCAGTGAGCAGCTCCTAGCACTGAGCAGTTCCTAGCAGTGAGCAGCTCCTAGCAGTGAGCAGTTCCTAGCAGTGAGCAGCTCTTAGCATTGAGCAGTTCCTAGCAGTGAGCAGCTCCTAGCACTGAGCAGTTCCTAGCAATGAACAGTTCCTAGCAGTGAGCAGTTCCTAGCAGTGAGCAGTTCCTAGCAGTGAGCAGCTCTTAGCACTGAGCATTTCCTAGCAGTGAGCAGTTCCTAGCAGTGAGCAGCTCCTAGCAGTGAGCAGTTCCTTGCAGTGAGCAGTTCCTAGCACTGAGCAGTTCCTAGCACTGAGCAGTTCCTAGCACTGAGCAGCTCCTAGAACTGAGCAGTTCCTAGCAGTGAGCAGCTCCTAGCAGTGAGCAGCTCCTAGCACTGAGCAGTTCCTAGCACTGAGCAGTTCCTAGCTGTGAGCAGCCCCTAGCACTGAGCAGTTCCTAGCATTGAGCAGTTCCTAGCAGTGAGCAGCTCCTAGCAGTGAGCAGTTCCTAGCACTGAGCAGCTCCTAGCACTGAGCAGTTCCTAGCACTGAGCAGCTCCTAGCACTGAGTAGTTCCTAGCAGTGAGCAGCTCATAGCACTGAGCAGTTCCTTGCACTGAGCAGCTCCTAGCACTGAGCAGTTCCTAGCACTGAGCAGCTCCTAGCACTGAGCAGTTCTTAGCACTGAGCAGTTCTTAGCACTGAGCAGTTCTTGGAAGTGAGCAGTTCCTAGCAGTGAGCAGCTCCTAAGGCTACGTTCACATTAGCGTTTTGCATGTTTGCGTCGGTTTTGCGTCGGACGACGCAGCGGCGACGCATGCGTCATGCGCCCCTATATTTAACATGGGGGACGCATACGTTTTTGTGTGATGCGTTGTGCGACGCATGCGTTTTTTTTGCCGCAAGCGTCGGGCCAAGAAAATGCAACAAGTTGCATTTTTCTTGCGTCCAAATTTCGGCAAAAAACGATGCATGCATCGCAAGACGCAGCGTTTTTGCCTGCGTTTTCATTTGCGTTGTGCGTTGCGTCGCCGATGCAGCGGCACACAACGCAAATGTGAACGTAGCCTTACACTGAGCAGCTCCTAGCACTGAGCAGGTCCTAGCACTGAGCAGCTCCTAACACTGAGCAGCTCCAAGCACTGAACGGTTCCTAGCAGTGAGCAGTTCCTAGCAGTGAGCAGCTCCTAGCAGTGAGCAGCTCCTAGCACTGAGCAGTTCCTAGCAGTGAGCAGCTCCTAGCAGTGAGCAGCTCCTAACACTGAGCAGTTCCTAGCAGTGAGCAGCTCTTAGCATTGAGCAGTTCCTAGCAGTGAGCAGCTCTTAGCATTGAGCAGTTCCTAGCAGTGAGCAGCTCCTAGCACTGAGCAGCTCCTAGCAGTGAGCAGTTCCTAGCACTGAGCAGCTCCTAACACTGAGCAGTTCCTAGCACTGATCAGCACCTAGCACTGAGCAGTTCCTAGCAGTGAGCAGCTCCTAGCAGTGAGCAGCTCCTAGCACTGAGCAGCTCCTAGCACTGAGCAGCTCCTAGCAGTGAGCAGTTCCTAGCAGTGAGCAGCTCCTAGCATTGAGCAGCTCCTAACACTGAGCAGCTCCTAACACTGAGCAGTTCCTAGCACTGAGCAGCTCCTAACAGCGAGCAGTTCCTAGCAGTGAGCAGTTCCTAGCACTGAGCAGTTCCTAGAAGGGAGCAGTTCCTAGCAGTGAGCAGCTCCTACCACTGAGCAGCTCCTAGCACTGAGCAGTTCCTAGCAGTGAGCAGTTCCTAGCAGTGAACAGCTCCTAACACTGAGCAGCTCCTAGCACTGAGCAGTTCCTAGCAGTGAGCAGCTCCTAGCACTGAGCAGTTCCTAGCACTGAGCAGCTCTTAGCATTGAGCAGTTCCTAGCACTGAGCAGTTCCTAGCAGTGAGCAGCTCCTAGCACTGAGCAGTTCCTAGCTCTGAGCAGTTCCTAGCAATGAGCAGTTCCTAGCAGTGAGCAGCTCCTAGCATTGAGCAGCTCCTAACACTGAGCAGCTCCTAGCACTGAGCAGTTCCTAGCACTGAGTAGTTCCTATCACTGACCAGCTCTTAGTATTGAGCAGTTCCTAGAACTGAGCAGTTCCTAGCACTGAGCAGCTCCTAGCACTGAGCAGTTCCTAGCACTGAGCAGTTCCTAACAGCGAGCAGTTCCTAGCAGTGAGCAGCTCCTAGCAGTGAGCAGCTCCTAGCACAGAGCAGTTCCTAGCAGTGAGCAGCTCCTAGCAGTGAGCAGCTCCTAGCACTGAGCAGTTCCTAGCAGTGAGCAGCTCCTAGCAGTGAGCAGCTCCTAGCACTGAGCAGTTCCTAGCAGTGAGCAGCTCCTAGCACTGAGCAGTTCCTAGCAGTGAGCAGCTCCTAGCACTGAGCAGTTCCTAGCACTGAGCAGTTCCTAGCAGTGAGCAGCTCCTAGCACTGAGTAGTTCCTATCACTGACCAGCTCTTAGTATTGAGCAGTTCCTAGCACTGAGCAGTTCCTAGCACTGAACAGCTCCTAGCACTGAGCAGTTCCTAGCAGTGAGCAGCTCCTAGCACAGAGCAGTTCCTAGCAGTGAGCAGCTCCTAGCACTGAGCAGTTCCTAGCAGTGAGCAGCTCCTAACAGTGAGCAGTTCCTAGCAGTGAGCAGTTCTTAGCAGTGAGCAGCTCCGAGCACTGAGCAGTTCCTAGCACTGAACAGTTCCTAGCACTGAACAGTTCCTAGCAGTGAGCAGCTCCTAGCAGTGAGCAGCTCCGAGCACTGAGCAGTTCCTAGCACTGAGCAGTTCCTAGCAGTGAGCAGCTCCTAGCACTGAGCAGTTCCTAGCACTGAACAGTTCCTAGCACTGAACAGTTCCTAGCAGTGAGCAGCTCCTAGCAGTGAGCAGCTCCGAGCACTGAGCAGTTCCTAGCACTGAGCAGTTCCTAACACTGAGCAGCTCCTAGCACTGAGCAGTTCCTTGCACTGAACAGTTCCTAGCAGTGAGCAGCTCCTAGCACTGAGCAGTTCCTAGCAGTGAGCAGCTCCTAGCAGTGAGCAGTTCCTAGCAGTGAGCAGCTCTTAGCATTGAGCAGTTCCTAGCAGTGAGCAGCTCCTAGCACTGAGCAGTTCCTAGCAGTGAGCAGTTCCTAGCAGTGAGCAGTTCCTAGCAGTGAGCAGCTCTTAGCATTGAGCAGTTCCTAGCACTGAGCAGCTCCTAACCCTGAGCAGCTCCTAGCACTGAGCAGTTCCTATCAGTGAGCAGCTCCTAGCAGTGAGCAGCTCCTAGCAGTGAGCAGCTCCTAGCACTGAGCAGTTCCTAGCACTGAGCAGTTCCTAGCAGTGAGCAGCCCCTAGCACTGAGCAGTTCCTAGCATTGTGCAGTTCCTACCAGTGAGCAGCTCCTAGCAGTGAGCAGTTCCTAGCACTGAGCAGTTCCTAGCACTGAGCAGCTCCTAGCACTGAGCAGTTCCTAGCATTGTGCAGTTCCTACCAGTGAGCAGCTCCTAGCACTGAGCAGCTCCTAGCACTGAGCAGTTCCTAGCACTGAGCAGCTCCTAGCACTGAGCAGTTCCTAGCAGTGAGCAGTTCCTAGCAGTGAGCAGCTCCTAGCAGTGAGCAGTTCCTAGCACTGAGCAGTTCCTAGCACTGAGCAGCTCCTAGCAGTGAGCAGTTCCTAGCACTGAGCAGCTCCTAGAACTGAGCAATTCCTAGCAGTGAGCAGCCCCTAGCACTGAGCAGTTCCTAGCATTGAGCAGTTCCTAGCAGTGAGCAGCTCCTAGCAGTGAGCAGTTCCTAGCACTGAGCAGCTCGTAGCACTGAGCAGTTCCTAGCACTGAGCAGCTCCTAGCACTGAGTAGTTCCTAGCAGTGAGCAGCTCATAGCACTGAGCAGTTCCTTGCACTGAGCAGCTCCTAGCACTGAGCAGTTCCTAGCAGTGAGTAGTTCCTAGCAGTGAGCAGTTCCTAGCATTGAGCAGTTCCTAGCACTGAGCAGCTCCTAGCACTGAGCAGTTCTTAGCACTGAGCAGTTCTTAGCACTGAGCAGTTCTTGGAAGTGAGCAGTTCCTAGCAGTGAGCAGCTCCTAAGGCTACGTTCACATTAGCGTTTTGCGTGTTCGCGTCGCTTTTGCGTCGGGCGACGCAGCGGCGACGCATGCATCCCTATATTTAACATGGGGGACGCATACGTTTTTGTGTGATGCGTTGTGCGACGCATGCGGTTTTTTTGCCGCAAGCGTCGGGCCAAGAAAATGCAACAAGTTGCATTTTTCTTGCGTCCAAATTTCGGCAAAAAACGATGCATGCATCGCAAGACGCAGCGTTTTTGCATGCGTTTTCATTTGCGTTGTGCGTTGCGTCGCCGATGCAGCGGCGCACACCGCAAATGTGAACGTAGCCTTACACTGAGCAGCTCCTAGCACTGAGCAGGTCCTAGCACTGAGCAGCTCCTAACACTGAGCAGCTCCTAGCACTGAACGGTTCCTAGCAGTGAGCAGTTCCTAGCAGTGAGCAGTTCCTAGCAGTGAGCAGCTCTTAGCATTGAGCAGTTCCTAGCAGTGAGCAGCTCCCAGCACTGAGCAGTTCCTAGCAGTGAGCAGTTCCTAGCACTGAGCAGCTCCTAGCACTGAGCAGTTCTTAGCACTGAGCAGTTCTTAGCACTGAGCAGTTCTTGGAAGTGAGCAGTTCCTAGCAGTGAGCAGCTCCTAAGGCTACGTTCACATTAGCATTTTGCGTGTTTGCGTCGGTTTTGCGTCGGGCGACGCAGCGGCGACGCATGCGTCATGCGCCCCTATATTTAACATGGGGGACGCATACGTTTTTGTGTGATGCGTTGTGCGACGCATGCGGTTTTTTTGCCGCAAGCGTCGGGCCAAGAAAATGCAACAAGTTGCATTTTTCTTGCGTCCAAATTTCGGCAAAAAACGATGCATGCATCGCAAGACGCAGCGTTTTTGCATGCGTTTTCATTTGCGTTGTGCGTTGCGTCGCCGATGCAGCGGCGCACACCGCAAATGTGAACGTAGCCTTACACTGAGCAGCTCCTAGCAGTTCTTAGCACTGAGCAGTTCTTAGCACTGAGCAGTTCCTAGCACTGAGCAGCTCCTAACACTGAGCAGTTCCTAGCACTGAGCAGCCCTTAGCACTGAGCAGTTCCTAGCAGTGAGCAGCTCCTAGCAGTGAGCAGCTCCTAGCAGTGAGCAGCTCCTAGCACTGAGGAGCTCCTAGCACTGAGCAGCTCCTAGCACTGAGCAGCTCCTAGCAGTGAGCAGTTCCTAGCACTGAGCAGTTCCTAGCAGTGAGCAGCTCCTAGCATTGAGCAGCTCCTAACACTGAGCAGCTCCTAACACTGAGCAGTTCCTAGCACTGAGCAGCTCCTAACAGTGAGCAGTTCCTAGCAGTGAGCAGTTCCTAGCACTGAGCAGTTCCTAGAAGTGAGCAGTTCCTAGCAGTGAGCAGCTCCTACCACTGAGCAGCTCCTAGCACTGAGCAGTTCCTAGCAGTGAGCAGTTCCTAGCAGTGAACAGCTCCTAACACTGAGCAGCTCCTAGCACTGAGCAGTTCCTAGCACTGAGCAGCTCTTAGCATTGAGCAGTTCCTAGCACTGAGCAGTTCCTAGCAGTGAGCAGCTCCTAGCACTGAGCAGTTCCTAGCACTGAGCAGTTCCTAGCAGTGAGCAGCTCCTAGCACTGAGTAGTTCCTATCACTGAGCAGCTCTTAGCATTGAGCAGTTCCTAGCACTGAGCAGTTCCTAGCACTGAGCAGTTCCTAACAGCGAGCAGTTCCTAGCAGTGAGCAGCTCCTAGCAGTGAGCAGCTCCTAGCACAGAGCAGTTCCTAGCAGTGAGCAGCTCCTAGCAGTGAGCAGCTCCTAGCACAGAGCAGTTCCTAGCAGTGAGCAGCTCCTAGCACTGAGCAGTTCTTAGCAGTGAGCAGCTCCGAACACTGAGCAGTTCCTAGCACTGAACAGTTCCTAGCACTGAACAGTTCCTAGCAGTGAGCAGTTCCTAGCAGTGAGCAGCTCCTAGCAGTGAGCAGCTCCGAGCACTGAACAGTTCCTAGCACTGAGCAGTTCCTAACACTGAGCAGCTCCTAGCACTGAGCAGTTCCTTGCACTGATCAGTTCCTAGCAGTGAGCAGCTCCTAGCAGTGAGCAGTTCCTAGCAGTGAGCAGCTCTTAGCATTGAGCAGTTCCTAGCAGTGAGCAGCTCCTAGCACTGAGCAGTTCCTAGCATTGAGCAGTACCTATCAGTGAGCAGCTCCTAGCAGTGAGCAGCTCCTAGCACTGAGCAGTTCCTAGCATTGAGCAGTTCCTAGCAGTGAGCAGCTCCTAGCAGTGAGCAGCTCCTAGCACTGAGCAGTTCTTAGCATTGAGCAGTTCCTAGCACTGAGCAGTTCCTAGCACTGAGCAGTTCCTAGCACTGAGCAGTTCCTAGCAGTGAGCAGCCCCTAGCACTGAGCAGTTCCTAGCATTGAGCAGTTCGTAGCAGTGAGCAGTTCCTAGCACTGAGCAGCTCCTAGCACTGAGCAGTTCCTAGCACTGAGCAGCTCCTAGCACTGAGTAGTTCCTAGCAGTGAGCAGCTCATAGCACTGAGCAGTTCCTTGCACTGAGCAGCTCCTAGCAGTGAGCAGTTCCTAGCACTGAGCAGTTCCTAGCACTGAGCAGGTCCTAGCACTGAGCAGTTCCTAGCACTGAACAGTTCCTAGCACTGAACAGTTCCTAGCAGTGAGCAGCTCCTAGCAGTGAGCAGCTCCGAGCACTGAACAGTTCCTAGCACTGAGCAGTTCCTAACACTGAGCAGCTCCTAGCACTGAGCAGTTCCTTGCACTGATCAGTTCCTAGCAGTGAGCAGCTCCTAGCACTGAGCAGTTCCTAGCAGTGAGCAGCTCCTAGCAGTGAGCAGTTCCTAGCAGTGAGCAGCTCTTAGCATTGAGCAGTTCCTAGCAGTGAGCAGCTCCTAGCACTGAGCAGTTCCTAGCATTGAGCAGTACCTATCAGTGAGCAGCTCCTAGCAGTGAGCAGCTCCTAGCACTGAGCAGTTCCTAGCATTGAGCAGTTCCTAGCAGTGAGCAGCTCCTAGCAGTGAGCAGCTCCTAGCACTGAGCAGTTCTTAGCATTGAGCAGTTCCTAGCACTGAGCAGTTCCTAGCACTGAGCAGTTCCTAGCACTGAGCAGTTCCTAGCAGTGAGCAGCCCCTAGCACTGAGCAGTTCCTAGCATTGAGCAGTTCGTAGCAGTGAGCAGTTCCTAGCACTGAGCAGCTCCTAGCACTGAGCAGTTCCTAGCATTGAGCAGTACCTATCAGTGAGCAGCTCCTAGCAGTGAGCAGCTCCTAGCACTGAGCAGTTCCTAGCACTGAGTAGTTCCTAGCAGTGAGCAGCTCATAGCACTGAGCAGTTCCTTGCACTGAGCAGCTCCTAGCACTGAGCAGCTCCTAGCACTGAGCAGTTCCTAGCAGTGAGCAGTTCCTAGCAGTGAGCAGTTCCTAGCACTGAGCAGTTTCTAGCACTGAGCAGTTCTTAGCACTGAGCAGTTCTTAGCACTGAGCAGTTGTTGGAAGTGAGCAGTTCCTAGCAGTGAGCAGCTCCTAAGGCTACGTTCACATTAGCGTTTTGCGTGTTTGCGTCGGGCGACGCAGCGGCGACGCATGCGTCATGCGCCCCTATATTTAACATGGGGGACGCATACGTTTTTGTGTGATGCGTTGTGCGACGCATGCGGTTTTTTTGCCGCAAGCGTCGGGCCAACAAGTTGCATTTTTCTTGCGTCCAAATTTCGGCAAAAAACGATGCATGCATCGCAAGACGCAGCGTTTTTGCACGCGTTTTCATTTGCGTTGTGCGTTGCGTCGCCGATGCAGCGGCGCACAACGCAAATGTGAACGTAGCCTTACACTGAGCAGCTCCTAGCACTGAGCAGGTCCTAGCACTGAGCAGCTCCTAACACTGAGCAGCTCCTAGCACTGAGCAGCTCCTAGCAGTGAGCAGTTCCTAGCAGTGAGCAGCTCCTAGCACTGAGCAGCTCCTAGCACTGAGCAGTTCCTATCACTGAGCAGCTCTTAGCATTGAGCAGTTCCTAGCACTGAGCAGTTCCTAGCACTGAGCAGCTCCTAGCACTGAGCAGTTCCTAGCACTGAGCAGTTCCTAGCACTGAGCAGTTCCTAGCAGTGAGCAGCTCCTAACAGTGAGCAGTTCCTAGCAGTGAGCAGTTCTTAGCAGTGAGCAGCTCCGAGCACTGAGCAGTTCCTAGCACTGAACAGTTCCTAGCACTGAACAGTTCCTAACACTGAGCAGCTCCTAGCACTGAGCAGTTACTTGCACTGAACAGTTCCTAGCAGTGAGCAGCTCCTAGCACTGAGCAGTTCCTAGCAGGGAGCAGCTCCTAGCAGTGAGCAGTTCCTAGCAGTGAGCAGCTCCTAGCACTGAGCAGCTCCTAGCACAGAACAGTTCCTAGCAGTGAGCAGTTCCTAGCAGTGAGCAGCTCCTAGCAGTGAGCAGTTCCTAGCAGTGAGCAGCTCTTAGCATTGAGCAGTTCCTAGCACTGAGCAGCTCCTAACCCTGAGCAGCTCCTAGCACTGAACAGTTCCTTGCAGTGAGCAGTTCCTAGCACTGAGCAGTTCCTAGCATGGAGCAATACCTATCAGTGAGCAGCTCCTAGCAGTGAGCAGTTCCTAGCACTGAGCAGCTCCTAGAACTGAGCATTTCCTAGCAGTGAGCAGCTCCTAGCAGTGAGCAGCTCCTAGCACTGAGCAGCTCCTAGCACTGAGCAGTTCCTAGCAGTGAGCAGCTCCTAGCACTGAGCAGTTCCTTGCACTGAGCAGCTCCTAGCACTGAGCAGTTCCTAGCAGTGAGCAGTTCCTAGCATTGAGCAGTTCCTAGCACTGAGCAGCTCCTAGCACTGAGCAGTTCTTAGCACTGAGCAGTTCTTAGCACTGAGCAGTTCTTGGAAGTGAGCAGTTCCTAGCAGTGAGCAGCTCCTAAGGCTACGTTCACATTAACGTTTTGCGTGTTCGCGTCGCTTTTGCGTCGGGCGACGCAGCGGCGACGCATGCGTCATGCGCCCCTATATTTAACATGGGGGACGCATACGTTTTTGTGTGATGCGTTGTGCGACGCATGCGGTTTTTTTGCCGCAAGCGTCGGGCCAAGAAAATGCAACAAGTTGCATTTTTCTTGCGTCCAAATTTCGGCAAAAAACGATGCATGCATCGCAAGACGCAGCGTTTTTGCATGCGTTTTCATTTGCGTTGTGCGTTGCGTCGCCGATGCAGCGGCGCACACCGCAAATGTGAACGTAGCCTTACACTGAGCAGCTCCTAGCACTGAGCAGGTCCTAGCACTGAGC
This sequence comes from Ranitomeya imitator, assembly GCF_032444005.1. Taxonomy (NCBI): domain Eukaryota; kingdom Metazoa; phylum Chordata; class Amphibia; order Anura; family Dendrobatidae; genus Ranitomeya; species Ranitomeya imitator. The sequence continues at coordinate 857,326,301 of NC_091282.1, read as the reverse complement.
AGCTCCTAACACTGAGCAGCTCCTAGCACTGAACGGTTCCTAGCAGTGAGCAGTTCCTAGCAGTGAGCAGTTCCTAGCAGTGAGCAGCTCCTAGCACTGAGCAGTTCCTAGCAGTGAGCAGCTCCTAGCAGTGAGCAGCTCCTAACACTGAGCAGTTCCTAGCAGTGAGCAGCTCTTAGCATTGAGCAGTTCCTAGCAGTGAGCAGCTCCTAGCACTGAGCAGTTCCTAGCAGTGAGCAGTTCCTAGCACTGAGCAGCTCCTAGCACTGAGCAGTTCTTAGCACTGAGCAGTTCTTAGCACTGAGCAGTTCTTGGAAGTGAGCAGTTCCTAGCAGTGAGCAGCTCCTAAGGCTACGTTCACATTAGCGTTTTGCGTGTTTGCGTCGGTTTTGCGTCGGGTGACGCAGCAGCGACGCATGCGTCATGTGCCCCTATATTTAACATGGGGGACGCATACGTTTTTGTGTGATGCGTTGTGCGACGCATGCGGTTTTTTTGCCGCAAGCGTCGGGCCAAGAAAATGCAACAAGTTGCATTTTTCTTGCGTCCAAATTTCGGCAAAAAACGATGCATGCATCGCAAGACGCAGCGTTTTTGCATGCGTTTTCATTTGCGTTGTGCGTTGCGTCGCCGATGCAGCGGCGCACACCGCAAATGTGAACGTAGCCTTACACTGAGCAGCTCCTAGCAGTTCTTAGCACTGAGCAGTTCTTAGCACTGAGCAGTTCCTAGCACTGAGCAGCTCCTAACACTGAGCAGTTCCTAGCACTGAGCAGCCCTTAGCACTGAGCAGTTCCTAGCAGTGAGCAGCTCCTAGCAGTGAGCAGCTCCTAGCACTGAGCAGCTCCTAGCACTGAGCAGCTCCTAGCACTGAGCAGCTCCTAGCAGTGAGCAGTTCCTAGCACTGAGCAGTTCCTAGCAGTGAGCAGCTCCTAGCATTGAGCAGCTCCTAACACTGAGCAGCTCCTAACACTGAGCAGTTCCTAGCACTGAGCAGCTCCTAACAGCGAGCAGTTCCTAGCAGTGAGCAGTTCCTAGCACTGAGCAGTTCCTAGAAGTGAGCAGTTCCTAGCAGTGAGCAGTTCCTAGCAGTGAACAGCTCCTAACACTGAGCAGCTCCTAGCACTGAGCAGTTCCTAGCACTGAGCAGCTCTTAGCATTGAGCAGTTCCTAGCACTGAGCAGTTCCTAGCAGTGAGCAGCTCCTAGCACTGAGCAGCTCCTAGCACTGAGCAGTTCCTAGCAGTGAGCAGTTCCTAGCAGTGAACAGCTCCTAACACTGAGCAGCTCCTAGCACTGAGCAGTTCCTAGCAGTGAGCAGCTCCTAGCACTGAGCAGTTCCTATCACTGAGCAGCTCTTAGCACTGAGCAGCTCCTAGCACTGAGCAGTTCCTACCACTGAGCAGTTCCTAACATGAGCAGTTCCTAGCAGTGAGCATCTCCTAGCAGTGAGCAGCTCCTAGCACAGAGCAGTTCCTAGCAGTGAGCAGCTCCGAGCACTGAGCAGCTCCGAGCACTGAGCAGTTCCTAGCACTGAGCAGTTCCTAGCACTGAGCAGTTCCTAGCACTGAACAGTTCCTAGCACTGAACAGTTCCTAGCAGTGAGCAGCTCCTAGCAGTGAGCAGCTCCGAGCACTGAGCAGTTCCTAGCACTGAGCAGTTCCTAACACTGAGCAGCTCCTAGCACTGAGCAGTTCCTTGCACTGAACAGTTCCTAGCAGTGAGCAGCTCCTAGCACTGAGCAGTTCCTAGCAGTGAGCAGCTCCTAGCAGTGAGCAGTTCCTAGCAGTGAGCAGCTCTTAGCATTGAGCAGTTCCTAGCAGTGAGCAGCTCCTAGCACTGAGCAGTTCCTAGCACTGAACAGTTCCTAGCAGTGAGCAGTTCCTAGCAGTGAGCAGTTCCTAGCAATGAGCAGCTCTTAGCATTGAGCAGTTCCTAGCACTGAGCAGTTCCTAGCAGTGAGCAATTCCTAGCAGTGAGCAGCTCCTAGCAGTGAGCAGTTCCTTGCAGTGAGCAGTTCCTAGCACTGAGCAGTTCCTAGCATTGAGCAGTACCTATCAGTGAGCAGCTCCTAGCAGTGAGCAGTTCCTAGCACTGAGCAGCTCCTAGAACTGAGCAGTTCCTAGCAGTGAGCAGCTCCTAGCAGTGAGCAGCTCCTAGCACTGAGCAGTTCCTAGCACTGAGCAGTTCCTAGCAGTGAGCAGCCCCTAGCATTGAGCAGTTCCTAGCAGTGAGCAGCTCCTAGCAGTGAGCAGTTCCTAGCACTGAGCAGCTCCTAGCACTGAGCAGTTCCTAGCACTGAGCAGCTCCTAGCACTGAGTAGTTCCTAGCAGTGAGCAGCTCCTAGCACTGAGCAGTTCCTTGCACTGAGCAGCTCCTAGCACTGAGCAGTTCCTAGCAGTGAGCAGTTCCTAGCAGTGAGCAGTTCTTAGCACTGAGCAGCTCCTAGCACTGAGCAGTTCTTAGCACTGAGCAGTTCTTAGCACTGAGCAGTTCTTGGAAGTGAGCAGTTCCTAGCAGTGAGCAGCTCCTAAGGCTACGTTCACATTAGCGTTTTGCGTGTTTGCGTCGGTTTTGCGTCGGGCGACGCAGCGGCGACGCATGCGTCATGCGCCCCTATATTTAACATGGGGGACGCATACGTTTTTGTGTGATGCGTTGTGCGACGCATGCGGTTTTTTTGCCGCAAGCGTCGGGCCAAGAAAATGCAACAAGTTGCATTTTTCTTGCGTCCAAATTTCGGCAAAAAACGATGCATGCATCGCAAGACGCAGCGTTTTTGCATGCGTTTTCATTTGCGTTGTGCGTTGCGTCGCCGATGCAGCGGCGCACACCGCAAATGTGAACGTAGCCTTACACTGAGCAGCTCCTAGCACTGAGCAGGTCCTAGCACTGAGCAGCTCCTAACACTGAGCAGCTCCTAGCACTGAGCAGCTCCTAGCAGTGAGCAGTTCCTAGCAGTGAGCAGCTCCTAGCACTGAGCAGCTCCTAGCACTGAGCAGTTCCTAGCAGTGAGCAGCTCCTAGCAGTGAGCAGCTCCTAACACTGAGCAGTTCCTATCACTGAGCAGCTCTTAGCATTGAGCAGTTCCTAGCACTGAGCAGTTCCTAGCACTGAGCAGCTCCTAGCACTGAGCAGTTCCTAGCACTGAGCAGTTCTTAGCAGTGAGCAGTTCCTAGCAGTGAGCAGCTCCTAGCACAGAGCAGTTCCTAGCAGTGAGCAGCTCCTAGCAGTGAGCAGCTCCTAACACTGAGCAGTTCCTAGCACTGAACAGTTCCTAGCACTGAACAGTTCCTAGCAGTGAGCAGCTCCTAGCACTGAGCAGTTCCTAGCAGTGAGCAGCTCCTAGCAGTGAGCAGTTCCTAGCAGTGAGCAGCTCTTAGCATTGAGCAGTTCCTAGCAGTGAGCAGCTCCTAGCAGTGAGCAGCTCCTAGCAGTGAGCAGTTCCTAGCACTGAGCAGCTCCTAACCCTGAGCAGCTCCTAGCACTGAACAGTTCCTAGCAGTGAGCAGCTCCTAGCAGTGAGCAGTTCCTTGCAGTGAGCAGTTCCTAGCACTGAGCAGTTCCTAGCACTGAGCAGTTCCTAGCATTGAGCAGTACCTATCAGTGAGCAGCTCCTAGCAGTGAGCAGTTCCTAGCACTGAGCAGCTCCTAGAACTGAGCATTTCCTAGCACTGAGCAGTTCCTAGCAGTGAGCAGCCCCTAGCACTGAGCAGTTCCTAGCATTGAGCAGTTCCTAGCACTGAGCAGTTCCTAGCACTGAGCAGCTCATAGCACTGAGCAGTTCCTAGCACTGAGCAGTTCCTTGCACTGAGCAGCTCCTAGCACTGAGCAGTTCCTAGCAGTGAGCAGCTCCTAGCAGTGAGCAGTTCCTAGCACTGAGCAGCTCCTAGCACTGAGCAGTTCCTAGCACTGAGCAGCTCCTAGCACTGAGCAGTTCCTAGCACTGAGCAGTTCCTTGCACTGAGCAGCTCCTAGCACTGAGCAGTTCCTAGCAGTGAGCAGTTCCTAGCATTGAGCAGTTCCTAGCACTGAGCAGCTCCTAGCACTGAGCAGTTCTTAGCACTGAGCAGTTCTTAGCACTGAGCAGTTCTTGGAAGTGAGCAGTTCCTAGCAGTGAGCAGCTCCTAAGGTTACGTTCACATTAGCGTTTTGCGTGTTTGCGTCGGTTTTGCGTCGGGCGACGCAGCGGCGACGCATGCGTCATGCGCCCCTATATTTAACATGGGGGACGCATACGTTTTTGTGTGATGCGTTGTGCGACGCATGCGGTTTTTTTGCCGCAAGCGTCGGGCCAAGAAAATGCGACAAGTTGCATTTTTCTTGCGTCCAAATTTCGGCAAAAAACGATGCATGCATCGCAAGACGCAGCGTTTTTGCATGCGTTTTCATTTGCGTTGTGCGTTGCGTCGCCGATGCAGCGGCGCACACCGCAAATGTGAACGTAGCCTTACACTGAGCAGCTCCTAGCACTGAGCAGGTCCTAGCACTGAGCAGCTCCTAACACTGAGCAGCTCCTAGCACTGAACGGTTCCTAGCAGTGAGCAGTTCCTAGTAGTGAGCAGCTCCTAGCAGTGAGCAGCTCCTAGCACTGAGCAGTTCCTAGCAGTGAGCAGCTCCTAGCAGTGAGCAGCTCCTAACACTGAGCAGTTCCTAGCAGTGAGCAGCTCTTAGCATTGAGCAGTTCCTAGCAGTGAGCAGCTCTTAGCATTGAGCAGGTCCTAGCACTGAGCAGTTCCTAGCAGTGAGCAGCTCCTAGCACTGAGCAGCTCCTAGCAGTGAGCAGTTCCTAGCACTGAGCAGCTCCTAGCAGTGAGCAGCTCCTAGCAGTGAGCAGCTCCTAACACTGAGCAGTTCCTAGCACTGAGCAGCCCTTAGCACTGAGCAGTTCCTAGCAGTGAGCAGCTCCTAGCAGTGAGCAGCTCCTAGCAGTGAGCAGCTCCTAGCACTGAGCAGCTCCTAGCACTGAGCAGCTCCTAGCACTGAGCAGCTCCTAGCAGTGAGCAGTTCCTAGCACTGAGCAGTTCCTAGCAGTGAGCAGCTCCTAGCATTGAGCAGATCCTAACACTGAGCAGCTCCTAACACTGAGCAGTTCCTAGCACTGAGCAGCTCCTAACAGCGAGCAGTTCCTAGCAGTGAGCAGTTCCTAGCACTGAGCAGTTCCTAGAAGTGAGCAGTTCCTAGCAGTGAGCAGCTCCTACCACTGAGCAGCTCCTAGCACTGAGCAGTTCCTAGCAGTGAGCAGTTCCTAGCAGTGAACAGCTCCTAACACTGAGCAGCTCCTAGCACTGAGCAGTTCCTAGCAGTGAGCAGCTCCTACCACTGAGCAGCTCCTAGCACTGAGCAGTTCCTAGCATTGAGCAGCTCCTACCACTGAGCAGCTCCTAGCACTGAGCAGTTCCTAGCAGTGAGCAGTTCCTAGCAGTGAACAGCTCCTAACACTGAGCAGCTCCTAGCACTGAGCAGTTCCTAGCAGTGAGCAGCTCCTAGCACTGAGCAGTTCCTAGCACTGAGCAGCTCTTAGCATTGAGCAGTTCCTAGCACTGAGCAGTTCCTAGCAGTGAGCAGCTCCTAGCACTGAGCAGTTCCTAGCACTGAGCAGTTCCTAGCAGTGAGCAGCTCCTAGCACTGAGTAGTTCCTATCACTGAGCAGCTCTTAGCATTGAGCAGTTCCTAGCACTGAGCAGTTCCTAGCACTGAGCAGCTCCTAGCACTGAGCAGTTCCTAGCACAGAGCAGTTCCTAGCAGTGAGCAGCTCCTAGCACTGAGCAATTCCTAGCAGTGAGCAGCTCCTAACAGTGAGCAGTTCCTAGCAGTGAGCAGTTCTTAGCAGTGAGCAGCTCCGAGCACTGAGCAGTTCCTAGCAGTGAGCAGCTCCTAGCACTGAGCAGTTCCTAGCAGTGAGCAGCTCCTAGCAGTGAGCAGCTCCGAGCACTGAGCAGTTCCTAGCACTGAGCAGTTCCTAGCAGTGAGCAGCTCCTAGCACTGAGCAGTTCCTAGCAGTGAGCAGCTCCTAGCAGTGAGCAGTTCCTAGCAGTGAGCAGCTCTTAGCATTGAGCAGTTCCTAGCAATGAACAGTTCCTAGCAGTGAGCAGTTCCTAGCAGTGAGCAGTTCCTAGCAGTGAGCAGCTCTTAGCATTGAGCAGTTCATAGCACTGAGCAGCTCCTAACCCTGAGCAGCTCCTAGCACTGAGCATTTCCTAGCAGTGAGCAGTTCCTAGCAGTGAGCAGCTCCTAGCAGTGAGCAGTTCCTTGCAGTGAGCAGTTCCTAGCACTGAGCAGTTCCTAGCACTGAGCAGTTCCTAGCACTGAGCAGCTCCTAGAACTGAGCAGTTCCTAGCAGTGAGCAGCTCCTAGCAGTGAGCAGCTCCTAGCACTGAGCAGTTCCTAGCACTGAGCAGTTCCTAGCAGTGAGCAGCCCCTAGCACTGAGCAGTTCCTAGCATTGAGCAGTTCCTAGCAGTGAGCAGCTCCTAGCAGTGAGCAGTTCCTAGCACTGAGCAGCTCCTAGCACTGAGCAGTTCCTAGCACTGAGCAGCTCCTAGCACTGAGTAGTTCCTAGCAGTGAGCAGCTCCTAGCACTGAGCAGTTCCTAGCAGTGAGCAGTTCCTAGCAGTGAGCAGTTCTTAGCACTGAGCAGCTCCTAGCACTGAGCAGTTCTTAGCACTGAGCAGTTCTTAGCACTGAGCAGTTCTTGGAAGTGAGCAGTTCCTAGCAGTGAGCAGCTCCTAAGGCTACGTTCACATTAGCGTTTTGCATGTTTGCGTCGGTTTTGCGTCGGACGACGCAGCGGCGACGCATGCGTCATGCGCCCCTATATTTAACATGGGGGACGCATACGTTTTTGTGTGATGCGTTGTGCGACGCATGCGGTTTTTTTGCCGCAAGCGTCGGGCCAAGAAAATGCAACAAGTTGCATTTTTCTTGCGTCCAAATTTCGGCAAAAAACGATGCATGCATCGCAAGACGCAGCGTTTTTGCATGCGTTTTCATTTGCGTTGTGCGTTGCGTCGCCGATGCAGCGGCACACAACGCAAATGTGAACGTAGCCTTACACTGAGCAGCTCCTAGTACTGAGCAGGTCCTAGCACTGAGCAGCTCCTAACACTGAGCAGCTCCAAGCACTGAACGGTTCCTAGCAGTGAGCAGTTCCTAGCAGTGAGCAGCTCCTAGCAGTGAGCAGCTCCTAGCACTGAGCAGTTCCTAGCAGTGAGCAGCTCCTAGCAGTGAGCAGCTCCTAACACTGAGCAGTTCCTAGCAGTGAGCAGCTCTTAGCATTGAGCAGTTCCTAGCAGTGAGCAGCTCTTAGCATTGAGCAGTTCCTAGCAGTGAGCAGCTCCTAGCACTGAGCAGCTCCTAGCAGTGAGCAGTTCCTAGCACTGAGCAGCTCCTAACACTGAGCAGTTCCTAGCACTGAGCAGCACCTAGCACTGAGCAGTTCCTAGCAGTGAGCAGCTCCTAGCACTGAGCAGCTCCTAGCACTGAGCAGCTCCTAGCACTGAGCAGCTCCTAGCAGTGAGCAGTTCCTAGCACTGAGCAGTTCCTAGCAGTGAGCAGCTCCTAGCATTGAGCAGCTCCTAACACTGAGCAGCTCCTAACACTGAGCAGTTCCTAGCACTGAGCAGCTCCTAACAGCGAGCAGTTCCTAGCAGTGAGCAGTTCCTAGCACTGAGCAGTTCCTAGAAGTGAGCAGTTCCTAGCAGTGAGCAGCTCCTACCACTGAGCAGCTCCTAGCACTGAGCAGTTCCTAGCAGTGAGCAGTTCCTAGCAGTGAACAGCTCCTAACACTGAGCAGCTCCTAGCACTGAGCAGTTCCTAGCAGTGAGCAGCTCCTAGCACTGAGCAGTTCCTAGCACTGAGCAGCTCTTAGCATTGAGCAGTTCCTAGCACTGAGCAGTTCCTAGCAGTGAGCAGCTCCTAGCACTGAGCAGTTCCTAGCACTGAGCAGTTCCTAGCACTGAGCAGTTCCTAGCAGTGAGCAGCTCCTAGCATTGAGCAGCTCCTAACACTGAGCAGCTCCTAGCACTGAGCAGTTCCTAGCACTGAGTAGTTCCTATCACTGACCAGCTCTTAGTATTGAGCAGTTCCTAGCACTGAGCAGTTCCTAGCACTGAGCAGCTCCTAGCACTGAGCAGTTCCTAGCACTGAGCAGTTCCTAACAACGAGCAGTTCCTAGCAGTGAGCAGCTCCTAGCAGTGAGCAGCTCCTAGCACAGAGCAGTTCCTAGCAGTGAGCAGCTCCTAGCAGTGAGCAGCTCCTAGCACTGAGCATTTCCTAGCAGTGAGCAGCTCCTAGCAGTGAGCAGCTCCTCGCACTGAGCAGTTCCTAGCAGTGAGCAGCTCCTAGCACTGAGCAGTTCCTAGCACTGAGCAGTTCCTAGCAGTGAGCAGCTCCTAGCACTGAGTAGTTCCTATCACTGACCAGCTCTTAGTATTGAGCAGTTCCTAGCACTGAGCAGTTCCTAGCACTGAACAGCTCCTAGCACTGAGCAGTTCCTAGCAGTGAGCAGTTCCTAGCACTGAGCAGTTCCTAGCACTGAACAGCTCCTAGCACTGAGCAGTTCCTAGCAGTGAGCAGCTCCTAACAGTGAGCAGTTCCTAGCAGTGAGCAGCTCATAGCACTGAGCAGTTCCTTGCACTGAGCAGCTCCTAGCACTGAGCAGTTCCTAGCAGTGAGCAGTTCCTAGCAGTGAGCAGTTCCTAGCACTGAGCAGTTTCTAGCACTGAGCAGTTCTTAGCACTGAGCAGTTCTTAGCACTGAGCAGTTGTTGGAAGTGAGCAGTTCCTAGCAGTGAGCAGCTCCTAAGGCTACGTTCACATTAGCGTTTTGCGTGTTTGCGTCGGTTTTGCGTCGGGCGACGCAGCGGCGACGCATGCGTCATGCGCCCCTATATTTAACATGGGGGACGCATACGTTTTTGTGTGATGCGTTGTGCGACGCATGCGGTTTTTTTGCCGCAAGCGTCGGGCCAACAAGTTGCATTTTTCTTGCGTCCAAATTTCGGCAAAAAACGATGCATGCATCGCAAGATGCAGCGTTTTTGCACGCGTTTTCATTTGCGTTGTGCGTTGCGTCGCCGATGCAGCGGCGCACAACGCAAATGTGAACGTAGCCTTACACTGAGCAGCTCCTAGCACTGAGCAGGTCCTAGCACTGAGCAGCTCCTAACACTGAGCAGCTCCTAGCACTGAGCAGCTCCTAGCAGTGAGCAGTTCCTAGCAGTGAGCAGCTCCTAGCACTGAGCAGCTCCTAGCACTGAGCAGTTCCTAGCAGTGAGCAGCTCCTAGCAGTGAGCAGCTCCTAACACTGAGCAGTTCCTATCACTGAGCAGCTCTTAGCATTGAGCAGTTCCTAGCACTGAGCAGTTCCTAGCACTGAGCAGCTCCTAGCACTGAGCAGTTCCTAGCACTGAGCAGTTCCTAGCAGTGAGCAGCTCCTAGCAGTGAGCAGCTCCTAGCAGTGAGCAGCTCCTAGCACAGAGCAGTTCCTAGCAGTGAGCAGCTCCTAGCACAGAGCAGTTCCTAGCAGTGAGCAGCTCCTAGCACAGAGCAGTTCCTAGCAGTGAGCAGCTCCTAGCACTGAGCAGTTCCTAGCAGTGAGCAGCTCCTAACAGTGAGCAGTTCCTAGCAGTGAGCAGTTCTTAGCAGTGAGCAGCTCCGAGCACTGAGCAGTTCCTAGCACTGAACAGTTCCTAGCACTGAACAGTTCCTAACACTGAGCAGCTCCTAGCACTGAGCAGTTACTTGCACTGAACAGTTCCTAGCAGTGAGCAGCTCCTAGCACTGAGCAGTTCCTAGCAGGGAGCAGCTCCTAGCAGTGAGCAGTTCCTAGCAGTGAGCAGCTCCTAGCACTGAGCAGTTCCTAGCACAGAACAGTTCCTAGCAGTGAGCAGTTCCTAGCAGTGAGCAGCTCCTAGCAGTGAGCAGTTCCTAGCAGTGAGCAGCTCTTAGCATTGAGCAGTTCCTAGCACTGAGCAGCTCCTAACCCTGAGCAGCTCCTAGCACAGAACAGTTCCTAGCAGTGAGCAGTTCCTAGCAGTGAGCAGCTCCTAGCAGTGAGCAGTTCCTAGCACTGAGCAGCTCCTAACCCTGAGCAGCTCCTAGCACTGAACAGTTCCTTGCAGTGAGCAGTTCCTAGCACTGAGCAGTTCCTAGCACTGAGCATTTCCTAGCAGTGAGCAGCTCCTAGCAGTGAGCAGCTCCTAGCACTGAGCAGCTCCTAGCACTGAGCAGTTCCTAGCAGTGAGCAGCTCCTAGCACTGAGCAGTTCCTTGCACTGAGCAGCTCCTAGCACTGAGCAGTTCCTAGCAGTGAGCAGTTCCTAGCAGTGAGCAGTTCTTAGCATTGAGCAGTTCCTAGCACTGAGCAGCTCCTAGCACTGAGCAGTTCTTAGCACTGAGCAGTTCTTAGCACTGAGCAGTTCTTGGAAGTGAGCAGTTCCTAGCAGTGAGCAGCTCCTAAGGCTACGTTCACATTAACGTTTTGCGTGTTCGCGTCGCTTTTGCGTCGGGCGACGCAGCGGCGACGCATGCGTCATGCGCCCCTATATTTAACATGGGGGACGCATACGTTTTTGTGTGATGCGTTGTGCGACGCATGCGGTTTTTTTGCCGCAAGCGTCGGGCCAAGAAAATGCAACAAGTTGCATTTTTCTTGCGTCCAAATTTCGGCAAAAAACGATGCATGCATCGCAAGACGCAGCGTTTTTGCATGCGTTTTCATTTGCGTTGTGCGTTGCGTCGCCGATGCAGCGGCGCACACCGCAAATGTGAACGTAGCCTTACACTGAGCAGCTCCTAGCACTGAGCAGGTCCTAGCACTGAGCAGCTCCTAACACTGAGCAGCTCCTAGCACTGAACGGTTCCTAGCAGTGAGCAGTTCCTAGTAGTGAGCAGCTCCTAGCAGTGAGCAGCTCCTAGCACTGAGCAGTTCCTAGCAGTGAGCAGCTCCTAGCAGTGAGCAGCTCCTAACACTGAGCAGTTCCTAGCAGTGAGCAGCTCTTAGCATTGAGCAGTTCCTAGCAGTGAGCAGCTCTTAGCATTGAGCAGTTCCTAGCAGTGAGCAGCACCTAGCACTGAGCAGTTCCTAGCAGTGAGCAGCTCCTAGCACTGAGCAGCTCCTAGCAGTGAGCAGTTCCTAGCACTGAGCAGTTCCTAGCAGTGAGCAGCTCCTAGCAGTGAGCAGCTCCTAACACTGAGCAGTTCCTAGCACTGAGCAGCCCTTAGCACTGAGCAGTTCCTAGCAGTGAGCAGCTCCTAGCAGTGAGCAGCTCCTAGCAGTGAGCAGCTCCTAGCACTGAGCAGCTCCTAGCACTGAGCAGCTCCTAGCACTGAGCAGCTCCTAGCAGTGAGCAGTTCCTAGCACTGAGCAGTTCCTAGCAGTGAGCAGCTCCTAGCATTGAGCAGATCCTAACACTGAGCAGCTCCTAACACTGAGCAGTTCCTAGCACTGAGCAGCTCCTAACAGCGAGCAGTTCCTAGCAGTGAGCAGTTCCTAGCACTGAGCAGTTCCTAGAAGTGAGCAGTTCCTAGCAGTGAGCAGCTCCTACCACTGAGCAGCTCCTAGCACTGAGCAGTTCCTAGCAGTGAGCAGTTCCTAGCAGTGAACAGCTCCTAACACTGAGCAGCTCCTAGCACTGAGCAGTTCCTAGCAGTGAGCAGCTCCTACCACTGAGCAGCTCCTAGCACTGAGCAGTTCCTAGCAGTGAGCAGCTCCTACCACTGAGCAGTTCCTAGCACTGAGCAGTTCCTAGCAGTGAGCAGTTCCTTGCAGTGAACAGCTCCTAACACTGAGCAGCTCCTAGCACTGAGCAGTTCCTAGCAGTGAGCAGCTCCTACCACTGAGCAGCTCCTAGCACTGAGCAGTTCCTAGCAGTGAGCAGCTCCTACCACTGAGCAGTTCCTAGCACTGAGCAGTTCCTAGCAGTGAGCAGTTCCTTGCAGTGAACAGCTCCTAACACTGAGCAGCTCCTAGCACTGAGCAGTTCCTAGCACTGAGCAGCTCTTAGCATTGAGCAGTTCCTAGCACTGAGCAGTTCCTAGCAGTGAGCAGCTCCTAGCACTGAGCAGTTCCTAGCACTGAGCAGTTCCTAGCAGTGAGCAGCTCCTAGCACTGAGTAGTTCCTATCACTGAGCAGCTCTTAGCATTGAGCAGTTCCTAGCACTGAGCAGTTCCTAGCACTGAGCAGCTCCTAGCACTGAGCAGTTCCTAGCACAGAGCAGTTCCTAGCAGTGAGCAGCTCCTAGCACTGAGCAATTCCTAGCAGTGAGCAGCTCCTAACAGTGAGCAGTTCCTAGCAGTGAGCAGTTCTTAGCAGTGAGCAGCTCCGAGCACTGAGCAGTTCCTAGCAGTGAGCAGCTCCTAGCACTGAGCAGTTCCTAGCAGTGAGCAGCTCCTAGCACTGAACAGTTCCTAGCAGTGAGCAGCTCCTAGCAGTGAGCAGCTCCGACCACTGAGCAGTTCCTAGCACTGAGCAGTTCCTAGCAGTGAGCAGCTCCTAGCACTGAGCAGTTCCTAGCAGTGAGCAGCTCCTAGCAGTGAGCAGTTCCTAGCAGTGAGCAGCTCTTAGCATTGAGCAGTTCCTAGCAGTGAGCAGCTCCTAGCACTGAGCAGTTCCTAGCAATGAACAGTTCCTAGCAGTGAGCAGTTCCTAGCAGTGAGCAGTTCCTAGCAGTGAGCAGCTCTTAGCACTGAGCATTTCCTAGCAGTGAGCAGTTCCTAGCAGTGAGCAGCTCCTAGCAGTGAGCAGTTCCTAGCAGTGAGCAGTTCCTAGCAGTGAGCAGCTCCTAGCACTGAGCAGATCCTAGCAGTGAGCAGCTCCTAGCAGTGAGCAGCTCCTAACACTGAGCAGTTCCTAGCAGTGAGCAGCTCTTAGCATTGAGCAGTTCCTAGCAGTGAGCAGCTCCTAGCACTGAGCAGTTCCTAGCATTGAGCAGTTCCTAGCACTGAGCAGCTCCTAGCACTGAGCAGTTCTTAGCACTGAGCAGTTCTTAGCACTGAGCAGTTCTTGGAAGTGAGCAGTTCCTAGCAGTGAGCAGCTCCTAAGGCTACGTTCACATTAGCGTTTTGCGTGTTTGCGTCGGTTTTGCGTCGGGCGACGCAGCAGCGACGCATGCGTCATGCGCCCCTATATTTAACATGGGGGACGCATACGTTTTTGTGTGATGCGTTGTGCGACGCATGCGGTTTTTTTGCCGCAAGCGTCGGGCCAAGAAAATGCAACAAGTTGCATTTTTCTTGCGTCCAAATTTCGGCAAAAAACGATGCATGCATCGCAAGACGCAGCGTTTTTGCATGCGTTTTCATTTGCGTTGTGCGTTGCGTCGCCGATGCAGCGGCGCACACCGCAAATGTGAACGTAGCCTTACACTGAGCAGCTCCTAGCAGTTCTTAGCACTGAGCAGTTCTTAGCACTGAGCAGTTCCTAGCACTGAGCAGCTCCTAACACTGAGCAGTTCCTAGCACTGAGCAGCCCTTAGCACTGAGCAGTTCCTAGCACTGAGCAGCTCCTAGCACTGAGCAGCTCCTAGCACTGAGCAGCTCCTAGCACTGAGCAGCTCCTAGCAGTGAGCAGTTCCTAGCACTGAGCAGTTCCTAGTAGTGAGCAGCTCCTAGCATTGAGCAGCTCCTAACACTGAGCAGCTCCTAACACTGAGCAGTTCCTAGCACTGAGCAGCTCCTAACAGCGAGCAGTTCCTAGCAGTGAGCAGTTCCTAGCACTGAGCAGTTCCTAGAAGTGAGCAGTTCCTAGCAGTGAGCAGTTCCTAGCAGTGAACAGCTCCTAACACTGAGCAGCTCCTAGCACTGAGCAGTTCCTAGCACTGAGCAGCTCTTAGCATTGAGCAGTTCCTAGCACTGAGCAGTTCCTAGCAGTGAGCAGCTCCTAGCACTGAGCAGCTCCTAGCACTGAGCAGTTCCTAGCAGTGAGCAGTTCCTAGCAGTGAACAGCTCCTAACACTGAGCAGCTCCTAGCACTGAGCAGTTCCTAGCAGTGAGCAGCTCTTAGCATTGAGCAGTTCCTAGCACTGAGCAGTTCCTAGCAGTGAGCAGCTCCTAGCACTGAGCAGTTCCTATCACTGAGCAGCTCTTAGCATTGAGCAGTTCCTAGCACTGAGCAGTTCCTAGCACTGAGCAGCTCCTAGCACTGAGCAGTTCCTACCACTGAGCAGTTCCTAACATGAGCAGTTCCTAGCAGTGAGCATCTCCTAGCAGTGAGCAGCTCCTAGCACAGAGCAGTTCCTAGCAGTGAGCAGCTCCTAGCAGTGAGCAGCTCCTAGCACAGAGCAGTTCCTAGCAGTGAGCAGCTCCTAGCACTGAGCAATTCCTAGCAGTGAGCAGCTCCTAACAGTGAGCAGTTCCTAGCAGTGAGCAGTTCTTAGCAGTGAGCAGCTCCGAGCACTGAGCAGCTCCGAGCACTGAGCAGTTCCTAGCACTGAGCAGTTCCTAGCACTGAGCAGTTCCTAGCACTGAACAGTTCCTAGCACTGAACAGTTCCTAGCAGTGAGCAGCTCCTAGCAGTGAGCAGCTCCGAGCACTGAGCAGTTCCTAGCACTGAGCAGTTCCTAACACTGAGCAGCTCCTAGCACTGAGCAGTTCCTTGCACTGAACAGTTCCTAGCAGTGAGCAGCTCCTAGCACTGAGCAGTTCCTAGCAGTGAGCAGCTCCTAGCAGTGAGCAGTTCCTAGCAGTGAGCAGCTCTTAGCATTGAGCAGTTCCTAGCAGTGAGCAGCTCCTAGCACTGAGCAGTTCCTAGCACTGAACAGTTCCTAGCAGTGAGCAGTTCCTAGCAATGAGCAGCTCTTAGCATTGAGCAGTTCCTAGCACTGAGCAGTTCCTAGCAGTGAGCAATTCCTAGCAGTGAGCAGCTCCTAGCAGTGAGCAGTTCCTTGCAGTGAGCAGTTCCTAGCACTGAGCAGTTCCTAGCATTGAGCAGTACCTATCAGTGAGCAGCTCCTAGCAGTGAGCAGTTCCTAGCACTGAGCAGCTCCTAGAACTGAGCAGTTCCTAGCAGTGAGCAGCTCCTAGCAGTGAGCAGCTCCTAGCACTGAGCAGTTCCTAGCACTGAGCAGTTCCTAGCAGTGAGCAGCCCCTAGCACTGAGCAGTTCCTAGCATTGAGCAGTTCCTAGCAGTGAGCAGCTCCTAGCAGTGAGCAGTTCCTAGCACTGAGCAGCTCCTAGCACTGAGCAGTTCCTAGCAGTGAGCAGTTCCTAGCACTGAGCAGCTCCTAGCAGTGAGCAGCTCCTAGCACTGAGCAGCTCCTAGCACTGAGTAGTTCCTAGCAGTGAGCAGCTCCTAGCACTGAGCAGTTCCTTGCACTGAGCAGCTCCTAGCACTGAGCAGTTCCTAGCAGTGAGCAGTTCCTAGCAGTGAGCAGTTCTTAGCACTGAGCAGCTCCTAGCACTGAGCAGTTCTTAGCACTGAGCAGTTCTTAGCACTGAGCAGTTCTTGGAAGTGAGCAGTTCCTAGCAGTGAGCAGCTCCTAAGGCTACGTTCACATTAGCGTTTTGCGTGTTTGCGTCGGGCGACGCAGCGGCGACGAATGCGTCATGCGCCCCTATATTTAACATGGGGGACGCATACGTTTTTGTGTGATGCGTTGTGCGACGCATGCGGTTTTTTTGCCGCAAGCGTCGGGCCAAGAAAATGCAACAAGTTGCATTTTTCTTGCGTCCAAATTTCGGCAAAAAACGATGCATGCATCGCAAGACGCAGCGTTTTTGCATGCGTTTTCATTTGCGTTGTGCGTTGCGTCGCCGATGCAGCGGCGCACAACGCAAATGTGAACGTAGCCTTACACTGAGCAGCTCCTAGCACTGAGCAGGTCCTAGCACTGAGCAGCTCCTAACACTGAGCAGCTCCTAGCACTGAGCAGCTCCTAGCAGTGAGCAGTTCCTAGCAGTGAGCAGCTCCTAGCACTGAGCAGCTCCTAGCAATGAGCAGTTCCTAGCAGTGAGCAGCTCCTAGCAGTGAGCAGCTCCTAACACTGAGCAGTTCCTATCACTGAGCAGCTCTTAGCATTGAGCAGTTCCTAGCACTGAGCAGTTCCTAGCACTGAGCAGCTCCTAGCACTGAGCAGTTCCTAGCACTGAGCAGTTCTTAGCAGTGAGCAGTTCCTAGCAGTGAGCAGCTCCTAGCACAGAGCAGTTCCTAGCAGTGAGCAGCTCCTAGCACTGAGCAGTTCCTAGCACTGAACAGTTCCTAGCACTGAACAGTTCCTAGCAGTGAGCAGCTCCGAGCACTGAGCCGTTCCTAGCAGTGAGCAGCTCCTAGCACTGAGCAGTTCCTAGCAGTGAGCAGCTCCTAGCAGTGAGCAGTTCCTAGCAGTGAGCAGCTCTTAGCATTGAGCAGTTCCTAGCAGTGAGCAGCTCTTAGCATTGAGCAGTTCCTAGCAGTGAGCAGCTCCTAGCAGTGAGCAGCTCCTAGCAGTGAGCAGTTCCTAGCACTGAGCAGCTCCTAACCCTGAGCAGCTCCTAGCACTGAACAGTTCCTAGCAGTGAGCAGCTCCTAGCAGTGAGCAGTTCCTTGCAGTGAGCAGTTCCTAGCACTGAGCAGCTCCTAGCACTGAACAGTTCCTAGCAGTGAGCAGTACCTATCAGTGAGCAGCTCCTAGCAGTGAGCAGTTCCTAGCACTGAGCAGCTCCTAGAACTGAGCATTTCCTAGCACTGAGCAGTTCCTAGCAGTGAGCAGCCCCTAGCACTGAGCAGTTCCTAGCATTGAGCAGTTCCTAGCAGTGAGCAGCTCCTAGCAGTGAGCAGTTCCTAGCACTGAGCAGCTCCTAGCACTGAGCAGTTCCTAGCACTGAGCAGCTCCTAGCACTGAGTAGTTCCTAGCAGTGAGCAGCTCATAGCACTGAGCAGTTCCTAGCACTGAGCAGTTCCTTGCACTGAGCAGCTCCTAGCACTGAGCAGTTCCTAGCAGTGAGCAGTTCCTAGCATTGAGCAGTTCCTAGCACTGAGCAGCTCCTAGCACTGAGCAGTTCTTAGCACTGAGCAGTTCTTAGCACTGAGCAGTTCTTGGAAGTGAGCAGTTCCTAGCAGTGAGCAGCTCCTAAGGTTACGTTCACATTAGCGTTTTGCGTGTTTGCGTCGGTTTTGCGTCGGGCGACGCAGCGGCGACGCATGCGTCATGCGCCCCTATATTTAACATGGGGGACGCATACGTTTTTGTGTGATGCGTTGTGCGACGCATGCGGTTTTTTTGCCGCAAGCGTCGGGCCAAGAAAATGCGACAAGTTGCATTTTTCTTGCGTCCAAATTTCGGCAAAAAACGATGCATGCATCGCAAGACGCAGCGTTTTTGCATGCGTTTTCATTTGCGTTGTGCGTTGCGTCGCCGATGCAGCGGCGCACACCGCAAATGTGAACGTAGCCTTACACTGAGCAGCTCCTAGCACTGAGCAGGTCCTAGCACTGAGCAGCTCCTAACACTGAGCAGCTCCTAGCACTGAACGGTTCCTAGCAGTGAGCAGTTCCTAGTAGTGAGCAGCTCCTAGCAGTGAGCAGCTCCTAGCACTGAGCAGTTCCTAGCAGTGAGCAGCTCCTAGCAGTGAGCAGCTCCTAACACTGAGCAGTTCCTAGCAGTGAGCAGCTCTTAGCATTGAGCAGTTCCTAGCAGTGAGCAGCTCTTAGCATTGAGCAGTTCCTAGCAGTGAGCAGCACCTAGCACTGAGCAGTTCCTAGCAGTGAGCAGCTCCTAGCACTGAGCAGCTCCTAGCAGTGAGCAGTTCCTAGCACTGAGCAGCTCCTAGCAGTGAGCAGCTCCTAGCAGTGAGCAGCTCCTAACACTGAGCAGTTCCTAGCACTGAGCAGCCCTTAGCACTGAGCAGTTCCTAGCAGTGAGCAGCTCCTAGCAGTGAGCAGCTCCTAGCAGTGAGCAGCTCCTAGCACTGAGCAGCTCCTAGCACTGAGCAGTTCCTAGCACTGAGCAGCTCCTAGCACTGAGCAGCTCCTAGCAGTGAGCAGTTCCTAGCACTGAGCAGTTCCTAGCAGTGAGCAGCTCCTAGCATTGAGCAGATCCTAACACTGAGCAGCTCCTAACACTGAGCAGTTCCTAGCACTGAGCAGTTCCTAGCAGTGAGCAGCTCCTAGCATTGAGCAGCTCCTAGCACTGAGCAGCTCCTAACAGCGAGCAGTTCCTAGCAGTGAGCAGTTCCTAGCACTGAGCAGTTCCTAGAAGTGAGCAGTTCCTAGCAGTGAGCAGCTCCTACCACTGAGCAGCTCCTAGCACTGAGCAGTTCCTAGCAGTGAGCAGTTCCTAGCAGTGAACAGCTCCTAACACTGAGCAGCTCCTAGCACTGAGCAGTTCCTAGCAGTGAGCAGCTCCTACCACTGAGCAGCTCCTAGCACTGAGCAGTTCCTAGCAGTGAGCAGCTCCTACCACTGAGCAGCTCCTAGCACTGAGCAGTTCCTAGCAGTGAGCAGTTCCTAGCAGTGAACAGCTCCTAACACTGAGCAGCTCCTAGCACTGAGCAGTTCCTAGCAGTGAGCAGCTCCTAGCACTGAGCAGTTCCTAGCACTGAGCAGCTCTTAGCATTGAGCAGTTCCTAGCACTGAGCAGTTCCTAGCAGTGAGCAGCTCCTAGCACTGAGCAGTTCCTAGCACTGAGCAGTTCCTAGCAGTGAGCAGCTCCTAGCACTGAGTAGTTCCTATCACTGAGCAGCTCTTAGCATTGAGCAGTTCCTAGCACTGAGCAGTTCCTAGCACTGAGCAGCTCCTAGCACTGAGCAGTTCCTAGCACAGAGCAGTTCCTAGCAGTGAGCAGCTCCTAGCACTGAGCAATTCCTAGCAGTGAGCAGCTCCTAACAGTGAGCAGTTCCTAGCAGTGAGCAGTTCTTAGCAGTGAGCAGCTCCGAGCACTGAGCAGTTCCTAGCAGTGAGCAGCTCCTAGCACTGAGCAGTTCCTAGCAGTGAGCAGCTCCTAGCAGTGAGCAGCTCCGAGCACTGAGCAGTTCCTAGCAGTGAGCAGCTCCTAGCAGTGAGCAGTTCCTAGCAGTGAGCAGCTCTTAGCATTGAGCAGTTCCTAGCAGTGAGCAGCTCCTAGCACTGAGCAGTTCCTAGCAGTGAGCAGTTCCTAGCAGTGAGCAGCTCTTAGCATTGAGCAGTTCATAGCACTGAGCAGCTCCTAACCCTGAGCAGCTCCTAGCACTGAGCATTTCCTAGCAGTGAGCAGTTCCTAGCAGTGAGCAGCTCCTAGCAGTGAGCAGTTCCTAGCACTGAGCAGTTCCTAGCACTGAGCAGCTCCTAGAACTGAGCAGTTCCTAGCAGTGAGCAGCTCCTAGCAGTGAGCAGCTCCTAGCACTGAGCAGTTCCTAGCACTGAGCAGTTCCTAGCAGTGAGCAGCCCCTAGCACTGAGCAGTTCCTAGCATTGAGCAGTTCCTAGCAGTGAGCAGCTCCTAGCAGTGAGCAGTTCCTAGCACTGAGCAGCTCCTAGCACTGAGCAGTTCCTAGCACTGAGCAGCTCCTAGCACTGAGTAGTTCCTAGCAGTGAGCAGCTCCTAGCACTGAGTAGTTCCTAGCAGTGAGCAGTTCCTAGCAGTGAGCAGTTCTTAGCACTGAGCAGCTCCTAGCACTGAGCAGTTCTTAGCACTGAGCAGTTCTTAGCACTGAGCAGTTCTTGGAAGTGAGCAGTTCCTAGCAGTGAGCAGCTCCTAAGGCTACGTTCACATTAGCGTTTTGCATGTTTGCGTCGGTTTTGCGTCGGACGACGCAGCGGCGACGCATGCGTCATGCGCCCCTATATTTAACATGGGGGACGCATACGTTTTTGTGTGATGCGTTGTGCGACGCATGCGGTTTTTTTGCCGCAAGCGTCGGGCCAAGAAAATGCAACAAGTTGCATTTTTCTTGCGTCCAAATTTCGGCAAAAAACGATGCATGCATCGCAAGACGCAGCGTTTTTGCATGCGTTTTCATTTGCGTTGTGCGTTGCGTCGCCGATGCAGCGGCACACAACGCAAATGTGAACGTAGCCTTACACTGAGCAGCTCCTAGTACTGAGCAGGTCCTAGCACTGAGCAGCTCCTAACACTGAGCAGCTCCAAGCACTGAACGGTTCCTAGCAGTGAGCAGTTCCTAGCAGTGAGCAGCTCCTAGCAGTGAGCAGCTCTTAGCATTGAGCAGTTCCTAGCAGTGAGCAGCTCTTAGCATTGAGCAGTTCCTAGCAGTGAGCAGCTCCTAGCACTGAGCAGCTCCTAGCAGTGAGCAGTTCCTAGCACTGAGCAGCTCCTAACACTGAGCAGTTCCTAGCACTGAGCAGCACCTAGCACTGAGCAGTTCCTAGCAGTGAGCAGCTCCTAGCACTGAGCAGCTCCTAGCACTGAGCAGCTCCTAGCACTGAGCAGCTCCTAGCAGTGAGCAGTTCCTAGCACTGAGCAGTTCCTAGCAGTGAGCAGCTCCTAGCATTGAGCAGCTCCTAACACTGAGCAGCTCCTAACACTGAGCAGTTCCTAGCACTGAGCAGCTCCTAACAGCGAGCAGTTCCTAGCAGTGAGCAGTTCCTAGCACTGAGCAGTTCCTAGAAGTGAGCAGTTCCTAGCAGTGAGCAGCTCCTACCACTGAGCAGCTCCTAGCACTGAGCAGTTCCTAGCAGTGAGCAGTTCCTAGCAGTGAACAGCTCCTAACACTGAGCAGCTCCTAGCACTGAGCAGTTCCTAGCAGTGAGCAGCTCCTAGCACTGAGCAGTTCCTAGCACTGAGCAGTTCCTAGCACTGAGCAGTTCCTAGCAGTGAGCAGCTCCTAGCATTGAGCAGCTCCTAACACTGAGCAGCTCCTAGCACTGAGCAGTTCCTAGCACTGAGTAGTTCCTATCACTGACCAGCTCTTAGTATTGAGCAGTTCCTAGCACTGAGCAGTTCCTAGCACTGAGCAGCTCCTAGCACTGAGCAGTTCCTAGCACTGAGCAGTTCCTAACAACGAGCAGTTCCTAGCAGTGAGCAGCTCCTAGCAGTGAGCAGCTCCTAGCACAGAGCAGTTCCTAGCAGTGAGCAGCTCCTAGCAGTGAGCAGCTCCTAGCACTGAGCAGTTCCTAGCAGTGAGCAGCTCCTAGCAGTGAGCAGCTCCTCGCACTGAGCAGTTCCTAGCAGTGAGCAGCTCCTAGCACTGAGCAGTTCCTAGCACTGAGCAGTTCCTAGCAGTGAGCAGCTCCTAGCACTGAGTAGTTCCTATCACTGACCAGCTCTTAGTATTGAGCAGTTCCTAGCACTGAGCAGTTCCTAGCACTGAACAGCTCCTAGCACTGAGCAGTTCCTAGCAGTGAGCAGCTCCTAGCACAGAGCAGTTCCTAGCAGTGAGCAGCTCCTAGCACTGAGCAGTTCCTAGCAGTGAGCAGCTCCTAACAGTGAGCAGTTCCTAGCAGTGAGCAGTTCTTAGCAGTGAGCAGCTCCGAGCACTGAGCAGTTCCTAGCACTGAACAGTTCCTAGCACTGAACAGTTCCTAGCAGTGAGCAGCTCCTAGCAGTGAGCAGCTCCGAGCACTGAGCAGTTCCTAGCACTGAGCAGTTCCTAGCAGTGAGGAGCTCCTAGCACTGAGCAGTTCTTTGCACTTTACAGTTCCTAGCAGTGAGCAGCTCCTAGCACTGAGCAGTTCCTAGCACTGAGCAGCTCCTAGCACTGAGCAGTTCCTAGCACTGAGCAGTTCCTAGCAGTGAGCAGCTCCTAGCATTGAGCAGCTCCTAACACTGAGCAGCTCCTAGCACTGAGCAGTTCCTAGCACTGAGTAGTTCCTATCACTGACCAGCTCTTAGTATTGAGCAGTTCCTAGCACTGAGCAGTTCCTAGCAGTGAGCAGCTCCTAGCACAGAGCAGTTCCTAGCAGTGAGCAGCTCCTAGCAGTGAGCAGCTCCTAGCACTGAGCAGTTCCTAGCAGTGAGCAGCTCCTAGCACTGAGCAGTTCCTAGCAGTGAGCAGCTCCTAGCACTGAGCAGTTCCTAACACTGAGCAGTTCCTAGCAGTGAGCAGCTCCTAGCACTGAGTAGTTCCTATCACTGACCAGCTCTTAGTATTGAGCAGTTCCTAGCAGTGAGCAGCTCCTAGCACAGAGCAGTTCCTAGCAGTGAGCAGCTCCTAGCACTGAGCAGTTCCTAGCACTGAACAGCTCCTAGCACTGAGCAGTTCCTAGCAGTGAGCAGCTCCTAGCACAGAGCAGTTCCTAGCAGTGAGCAGCTCCTAGCACTGAGCAGTTCCTAGCAGTGAGCAGCTCCTAACAGTGAGCAGTTCCTAGCAGTGAGCAGTTCTTAGCAGTGAGCAGTTCCTAGCAGTGAGCAGCTCCGAGCACTGAGCAGTTCCTAGCACTGAACAGTTCCTAGCACTGAACAGTTCCTAGCAGTGAGCAGCTCCTAGCATGCGTCATGCGCCCCTATATTTAACATGGGGGACGCATACGTTTTTGTGTGATGCGTTGTGCGACGCATGCGGTTTTTTTGCCGCAAGCGTCGGGCCAAGAAAATGCAACAAGTTGCATTTTTCTTGCGTCCAAATTTCGGCAAAAAACGATGCATGCATCGCAAGACGCAGCGTTTTTGCATGCGTTTTCATTTGCGTTGTGCGTTGCGTCGCCGATGCAGCGGCACACAACGCAAATGTGAACGTAGCCTTACACTGAGCAGCTCCTAGTACTGAGCAGGTCCTAGCACTGAGCAGCTCCTAACACTGAGCAGCTCCAAGCACTGAACGGTTCCTAGCAGTGAGCAGTTCCTAGCAGTGAGCAGCTCCTAGCAGTGAGCAGCTCCTAGCACTGAGCAGTTCCTAGCAGTGAGCAGCTCCTAGCAGTGAGCAGCTCCTAACACTGAGCAGTTCCTAGCAGTGAGCAGCTCTTAGCATTGAGCAGTTCCTAGCAGTGAGCAGCTCTTAGCATTGAGCAGTTCCTAGCAGTGAGCAGCTCCTAGCACTGAGCAGCTCCTAGCAGTGAGCAGTTCCTAGCACTGAGCAGCTCCTAACACTGAGCAGTTCCTAGCACTGAGCAGCACCTAGCACTGAGCAGTTCCTAGCAGTGAGCAGCTCCTAGCACTGAGCAGCTCCTAGCACTGAGCAGCTCCTAGCACTGAGCAGCTCCTAGCAGTGAGCAGTTCCTAGCACTGAGCAGTTCCTAGCAGTGAGCAGCTCCTAGCATTGAGCAGCTCCTAACACTGAGCAGCTCCTAACACTGAGCAGTTCCTAGCACTGAGCAGCTCCTAACAGCGAGCAGTTCCTAGCAGTGAGCAGTTCCTAGCACTGAGCAGTTCCTAGAAGTGAGCAGTTCCTAGCAGTGAGCAGCTCCTACCACTGAGCAGCTCCTAGCACTGAGCAGTTCCTAGCAGTGAGCAGTTCCTAGCAGTGAACAGCTCCTAACACTGAGCAGCTCCTAGCACTGAGCAGTTCCTAGCAGTGAGCAGCTCCTAGCACTGAGCAGTTCCTAGCACTGAGCAGTTCCTAGCACTGAGCAGTTCCTAGCAGTGAGCAGCTCCTAGCATTGAGCAGCTCCTAACACTGAGCAGCTCCTAGCACTGAGCAGTTCCTAGCACTGAGTAGTTCCTATCACTGACCAGCTCTTAGTATTGAGCAGTTCCTAGCACTGAGCAGTTCCTAGCACTGAGCAGCTCCTAGCACTGAGCAGTTCCTAGCACTGAGCAGTTCCTAACAACGAGCAGTTCCTAGCAGTGAGCAGCTCCTAGCAGTGAGCAGCTCCTAGCACAGAGCAGTTCCTAGCAGTGAGCAGCTCCTAGCAGTGAGCAGCTCCTAGCACTGAGCAGTTCCTAGCAGTGAGCAGCTCCTAGCAGTGAGCAGCTCCTCGCACTGAGCAGTTCCTAGCAGTGAGCAGCTCCTAGCACTGAGCAGTTCCTAGCACTGAGCAGTTCCTAGCAGTGAGCAGCTCCTAGCACTGAGTAGTTCCTATCACTGACCAGCTCTTAGTATTGAGCAGTTCCTAGCACTGAGCAGTTCCTAGCACTGAACAGCTCCTAGCAGTGAGCAGCTCCTAGCACTGAGCAGCTCCTAGCAGTGAGCAGTTCCTAGCACTGAGCAGCTCCTAACACTGAGCAGTTCCTAGCACTGAGCAGCACCTAGCACTGAGCAGTTCCTAGCAGTGAGCAGCTCCTAGCACTGAGCAGCTCCTAGCACTGAGCAGCTCCTAGCACTGAGCAGCTCCTAGCAGTGAGCAGTTCCTAGCAGTGAGCAGCTCCTAGCAGTGAGCAGCTCCGAGCACTGAGCAGTTCCTAGCACTGAGCAGTTCCTAGCAGTGAGGAGCTCCTAGCACTGAGCAGTTCTTTGCACTTTACAGTTCCTAGCAGTGAGCAGCTCCTAGCACTGAGCAGTTCCTAGCACTGAGCAGCTCCTAGCACTGAGCAGTTCCTAGCACTGAGCAGTTCCTAGCAGTGAGCAGCTCCTAGCATTGAGCAGCTCCTAACACTGAGCAGCTCCTAGCACTGAGCAGTTCCTAGCACTGAGTAGTTCCTATCACTGACCAGCTCTTAGTATTGAGCAGTTCCTAGCACTGAGCAGTTCCTAGCAGTGAGCAGCTCCTAGCACAGAGCAGTTCCTAGCAGTGAGCAGCTCCTAGCAGTGAGCAGCTCCTAGCACTGAGCAGTTCCTAGCAGTGAGCAGCTCCTAGCACTGAGCAGTTCCTAGCAGTGAGCAGCTCCTAGCACTGAGCAGTTCCTAACACTGAGCAGTTCCTAGCAGTGAGCAGCTCCTAGCACTGAGTAGTTCCTATCACTGACCAGCTCTTAGTATTGAGCAGTTCCTAGCAGTGAGCAGCTCCTAGCACAGAGCAGTTCCTAGCAGTGAGCAGCTCCTAGCACTGAGCAGTTCCTAGCACTGAACAGCTCCTAGCACTGAGCAGTTCCTAGCAGTGAGCAGCTCCTAGCACAGAGCAGTTCCTAGCAGTGAGCAGCTCCTAGCACTGAGCAGTTCCTAGCAGTGAGCAGCTCCTAACAGTGAGCAGTTCCTAGCAGTGAGCAGTTCTTAGCAGTGAGCAGTTCCTAGCAGTGAGCAGCTCCGAGCACTGAGCAGTTCCTAGCACTGAACAGTTCCTAGCACTGAACAGTTCCTAGCAGTGAGCAGCTCCTAGCAGTGAGCAGCTCCGAGCACTGAGCAGTTCCTAGCACTGAGCAGTTCCTAGCAGTGAGGAGCTCCTAGCACTGAGCAGTTCTTTGCACTTTACAGTTCCTAGCAGTGAGCAGCTCCTAGCACTGAGCAGTTCCTAGCAGTGAGCAGCTCCTAGCAGTGAGCAGTTCCTAGCAGTGAGCAGCTCCTAGCACTGAGCAGTTCCTAGCACTGAACAGTTTCTAGCAGTGAGCAGTTCCTAGCAGTGAGCAGCTCTTAGCATTGAGCAGTTCATAGCACTGAGCAGCTCCTAACCCTGAGCAGCTCCTAGCACTGAACATTTCCTATCAGTGAGCAGCTCCTAGCAGTGAGCAGCTCCTAGCACTGAGCAGTTCCTAGCAGTGAGCAGCCCCTAGCACTGAGCAGTTCCTAGCAGTGAGCAGCTCCTAGCAGTGAGCAGCTCCTAGCACTGAGCAGCTCCTAGCACTGAGCAGTTCCTAGCAGTGAGCAGCCCCTAGCACTGAGCAGTTCCTAGCATTGAGCAGTTCCTAGCAGTGAGCAGCTCCTAGCAGTGAGCAGTTCCTAGCACTGAGCAGCTCCTAGCACTGAGCAGTTCCTAGCACTGAGCAGCTCCTAGCACTGAGTAGTTCCTAGCAGTGAGCAGCTCCTAGCACTGAGCAGTTCCTTGCACTGAGCAGCTCCTAGCACTGAGCAGTTCCTAGCAGTGAGCAGTTCCTAGCAGTGAGCAGTTTCTAGCACTGAGCAGCTCCTAGCACTGAGCAGTTCTTAGCACTGAGCAGTTCTTAGCACTGAATATGAAAGATCACTGCACACGCTCAAAACGAAAATATGCTCTCAAGTGGAAGTTTATTTGATAGTTGATGCAGGAACAAGCGACTAGTCAATTTTTTGACGTTTCGGCTAAAGCATAGCCTTGGTCACAACGTCGCTGCAATAAATACAGAAATACAAATATTTACAAACACTATATACAATGAAATTGTGTTATGTACACTATATACAAACAATCTACATCAAGGAAAATTGTGCTGAACATGTACAGAGAAATGGCTCTGTAAGACAATGTAACGAGATGTATTTAAGATGGGATGATGTACTGTAGAGGGATATCTATAAAAAGAGAAACTGGAAACAAGGAACTGAGTTCAATTGGGTCTAAGTGTAAGGGGAAAAGAGACCCTAGCAAAGTGCATGCAATCTGACACCCGTGGATGAAAAGAGCAAAGTTTAGAAAGGCAAGAGGTGGCCCATGTGCTTCTATTGTGTCAGAAGATGGTGTCTAACTGAATTGGGGCACCAAGAGGAGTAGCCCACCTAGAATGCAGAGTCCGTCTTGGATTCAGGGTAGTGCGGATGTAGCACTGGTATAAGGTAACGGCCTAATAGGGATGAATGGTAGAAATGAAAACCACTATGTACTGTAGGTTATGATAAAATACGTGGAGAAGAATAAAGACCTACCCTATGGAAGGCTTGGATTAAGGGCTGAGCAATGTCTCTTTGCAAGAATCATAGACTGGGTAAAGATTCAGGTACAGTGCCCAAGGTCTGTAGAGAGGCATGATAATAAATACATATGTACATATAATCATAACTAAGTGCTATGGTAATTACAGGAAAGAGGGCACCTGACCTGTAGTTATGTTAAACTGCAAAGGTACTTTGCTAAGTGGTGTGCCCAGAATATCATAGGTAGAGGTATTTATCAGATGATTCTTGGGGTACCGCACCCAAGTATACAGCACTGGCAAGAAAAAAGATGTATGGCGTTAAATAAGGGGGTAGAAAGAGGGAGATTGAAAAAAGACAATACTCATCTGCTGGCTTTGACATACGTCCATGAAAGTTGTATAGGTGTGGAACTGACGAAGCCGTGTCAGATTAGGAGACAAAGGTTGTCCTGGTTGTCCAATCAAGTGGGCAGCGGTTGGCGCTGTGAGGCAGAAGGCGTTGCTAGAGACACAGCCGTGTCTTAATCGGTGCTAGCGCTGGGACTTCCCAAGGAGAGCCGGTGCTGACACTCCCGTGTCTCAGCTGTGCCCGGCATGGAGGGGAAGTGAGCGCCAGTACGGCGATGCGCTCATATATAGAGCGCTGTCGGCTGATGTGGCCGGAAGTGTGGTGGACGCCGGCGCCTGCGCACATAAAGCAAGCTGACCGAGGGAAGAGTGAAAGTACAGGGGGAGGGGGCGCGTGCGCAATGGAACGCTAGCAGATAGTGATGTCTACGTAAAAAAGGTGGCGATAAATACTGTGTGGCCACACAATGAGCAGCTGTGTTGTAAGCTGGAGCAGAATGTAGGGAAGGACGCATATGATAGTACTAAACATGTGCCTATGTGATCAGTAAATATGTAAATGTTCTACCCGTTGGAGTAGAGTTATGAGGACGGATTAACATGCATAGAGTAAAGACTGTAGTGATAGATAGTAATACATGTATATAACATATATACTCTGATGTGTCAAGAGTTACAATTACAAAAATGCAAAACAATCCAAATGAACGCTATACGATAGGACAATTATACTTCTTATATAGTCTATCAAGGGTTACGATAAGAGTCATAGAGCAACTCAAATAAATGCTCTGGCATGAATGAACATGGTACGTCCGAAGATAGAATGGCATAGATGACTCAATTGTGTATAAGTACAGTATGTTAAAATGCAATCTTAACTGAGTAGGAGTCCAAACCGTGGAATTAGAAAAACTAGGTAAAACGGAAACTTAGGGAAAAGAGTTAAGTAAGAAATTAGAAGGAAACTTAGACAAAAACTGCACTAGGGAAGGAGATCTTACCAACTCCACAAAGAAGATTGCCGAGTGGTTGCGTGCGACTATTCAGTGGGTCTAGGGGAAGAAAACATTCATTTAGTTAGCCAGTCTATTTCACGATTGAGTCCTCTCGGACTAAGTGTGTCTAACGTGTAAATCCAGTATGTTTCACGTTCTTTTAGTAGTTGGATATGGTTACCACCCCGTCTTGGTCTGTGGACTTTCTCTAGAACCTGGAATCGTAATTGGGATACGTTGTGTCTGGCTTCTTTGAAGTGTGCAGGCAGAGGCAGCCATGTTTTTTCACATCTAATAGTAGATTTATGGCTAATGATCCTATCCCTGATTGCCTGGATGGTTTCGCCCACATAAAGTAGGCCACAAGGGCATTTGATAATATATACCACAAAGTTGGATTCACAGGTGTGATAGTCCCTGATTGGGTATGATTTACCTGTGCGAGGATGCACCACTTCGCTCCCTTTAATGATGTTCGAACAGCATGTGCAATTTAAACATGGGAATGTGCCCCTTCTGGAAAGTCCACTAAGAGTCCGGGTAGTCGTTAGTTTAGGGGAGCCCACGTCGGCCCTAACCAGTCTATCCTTGATGTTAGGTGGTCTACGTAAACACATTAGAGGGGGATTTTTGAAGACCGTAATACCGGGGTATGCTTTAGTAAGTAAAGGCCATTGTTTGTGAATCAGGTTGTGAACTCTTTGCATGGATGGATGGTGACTGTGGACGAAAGGTAATCTGGGTGGTTTGGGTGAGGTGATAGAAGTGGGGTCCGTTTCGGACAAGACTTTGGTCATCTCAGTGTTGAGAAGTGTGTATGGGTATGCTCTGTCCTCGAACTTTTTGGACATTTCTTGTAGTCTGGTTTGTCTAATCGTGTGGTTGGATACAATTCTCGAGACTCTTTTAAATTGGGATCGGGGAAGGCTATTTCTTGTGGATTTCGGATGACAGCTATTGTATAGTAGAAGATTATTACGGTCGGTCGGTTTGGAATAGATGTCAGTTGTAAGGGAACCATGAATGTCCTTGCACACTTTAGTGTCAAGAAATGTGATAGTCTCCATGTGATATGAAATGGAGAATTTGAGCTCGGTTCGTATGTCATTGATGGCGTTGTAGAATCTGGTTAAGGAGGTGTGGTCACCTTGCCAGATACAGAAAATATCGTCTATGTAACGGTACCATAGAAGAGCATGTTGTTGAAACAACGTGTCGGGATAGACAAAGTCTCTTTCAAACCGATCCATATATAGATTCGCATACGCAGGCGCTACATTCGAACCCATAGCGGTTCCGCATATTTGGACATAAAAGTCATCCTCAAATAGAAAATAATTTTCTCTGAGTACCAGATTGAGCAGTTCGAGACAGAGATCTTGTGAGCGTGTATCTACACCTGCTTCTGATAAGGTAAGAGAAACTGCCTTGATACCTGTGTCATGCGTAATCGAGGTGTATAGACTGTTGACATCAAAGGTACATAGGATACTGTTAGCTGGGATAGTGTTGATATCCCTAATTTTTTTCAGAAAATCGCCTGTGTCAAGGATGAAGGATTTAGTTTGGTGAGTGTAAGGCGTGAGTAATTTTTCTAAATAAATGGATACAGGATTGAGAATGGAATCCGTGGACGCCACGATAGGGCGTCCAGGGG
The DNA here is from genome assembly GCF_032444005.1 of Ranitomeya imitator. Classification (NCBI taxonomy): domain Eukaryota; kingdom Metazoa; phylum Chordata; class Amphibia; order Anura; family Dendrobatidae; genus Ranitomeya; species Ranitomeya imitator. The sequence goes on along the minus strand of NC_091282.1, from coordinate 857,296,813 downwards.
GGTTCAGTAGGTTTTTGTGGATTTTAGGGAGAATGTAAAGAACTGGAGTAACCGGATGATCATTTGTCAGAAAAACTTTGGTTTTGGCGTCAATAGTTTGTAGTTGTGTGTGTTTGGTCAGAATGGTGTCAATCTTTCTCCGAATGTTGTAGACTGGGTCGGATTGAATTTTCTTATATGTGGTAGTGTCGGCCAGTTGTCGTTTAATTTCGGCTATGTATTGATTTTTATTCATCACTACGGTGGCCCCACCTTTGTCTGCCGGTTTGATTACGATGTGGTTGTTGTCCTTAAGTGAGGTGAGTGCTTGTTTTTCTAGCGGTGTTAGATTGTGTCGGACCGGAAGGAAACCTAGTCGTTGGTCACGGATAGTTTCTTTGATGTCTCTGTCAAGGAGAGTGATAAAGGTCTCTACTGCATGGTTGGTCTTGGGAGGCATGAACTTGCTGGGGTTCCTTAGACCTAATTGGTCCAATGTGATCAGTGGCCCTATGCCTCTGTCTGGTACTGTCCCTAGTGTGTTACTGGTGACGTGGGGATTATCCTCAAAGTGTACTTTAAGTCTCAAGTTACGGTAAAAGCTTTGTAAGTCTTTTTCTAACTGAAAAGAATCCCATCTGGGAGTCGGGCAAAATGACAACCCCTTGTTCAATACCCTAAGTTCAAGGGGGGAAAGAGAGTAGTCAGAGATGTTCACTACTAGGTTTGGACCCCTACCTGTGACCGAAGAGTCATCTGTCGTTCTCGATCCTTTCCTTCTCGACCTCCTGGAAGGCGACCGCTTGGTCCTAAAAAAGGCGTTTTCGTGGTAGATGTAGCTCCGCCGATATCGCTCCCGGAACCTGGGGAGGATCCCCCAGCTGGTGTGGAGTCCCCGGAGGCTGCATATCTTCCTGCCGGGCGGCGTGATCTTGGATATGGTCGCCTGTGAGAAGTTTCTTCCCATCGGTATACTCTGTTTGTTAGATAATCTTCGGTGTCCCTTTGAAATTTAGTCCGTTTTCTTTCCTCCAAGGTTTTTTGGTGTGATGATAGGATGGAGTCAACCTTGCTCTTTAGGGTATTAAATTCGGAGTTGGTGAGGGTGGAGGTAAGTTGCGTCTCGATGGTTACGATTTTTTCTTCAGTTTCTTTGATTGCTTCCTGTAAATATTCAATGGTTAATAAAATGATATCAAAAGAACACTTGTTGAGTATTTTTTGAAAGGTGGTGCAGTATTTCTCGTTGTCAGAGAATAGAGTTGGTCGGAGGTTACAACGTAGGCCCCGTGGAATCTTCCCTTGCCGATGGTATTCCCCAAGGGTGGCGCAATGTAGATCGTAGGCTACAAGTCTTTTTCTCTCCTTCTCCCAATCTCTCGTTTTAATATCCCTATTCGGTATGTGTAGGAAGTCTGTTTTTGTTCTTATTTTAGACAGGATTGTTGATCCTGTGGCATCATCGTACATCCACCGGCCCTCCTTGGGAAGTCCCAGCGCTAGCACCGATTAAGACACGGCTGTGTCTCTAGCAACGCCTTCTGCCTCACAGCGCCAACCGCTGCCCACTTGATTGGACAACCAGGACAACCTTTGTCTCCTAATCTGACACGGCTTCGTCAGTTCCACACCTATACAACTTTCATGGACGTATGTCAAAGCCAGCAGATGAGTATTGTCTTTTTTCAATCTCCCTCTTTCTACCCCCTTATTTAACGCCATACATCTTTTTTCTTGCCAGTGCTGTATACTTGGGTGCGGTACCCCAAGAATCATCTGATAAATACCTCTACCTATGATATTCTGGGCACACCACTTAGCAAAGTACCTTTGCAGTTTAACATAACTACAGGTCAGGTGCCCTCTTTCCTGTAATTACCATAGCACTTAGTTATGATTATATGTACATATGTATTTATTATCATGCCTCTCTACAGACCTTGGGCACTGTACCTGAATCTTTACCCAGTCTATGATTCTTGCAAAGAGACATTGCTCAGCCCTTAATCCAAGCCTTCCATAGGGTAGGTCTTTATTCTTCTCCACGTATTTTATCATAACCTACAGTACATAGTGGTTTTCATTTCTACCATTCATCCCTATTAGGCCGTTACCTTATACCAGTGCTACATCCGCACTACCCTGAATCCAAGACGGACTCTGCATTCTAGGTGGGCTACTCCTCTTGGTGCCCCAATTCAGTTAGACACCATCTTCTGACACAATAGAAGCACATGGGCCACCTCTTGCCTTTCTAAACTTTGCTCTTTTCATCCACGGGTGTCAGATTGCATGCACTTTGCTAGGGTCTCTTTTCCCCTTACACTTAGACCCAATTGAACTCAGTTCCTTGTTTCCAGTTTCTCTTTTTATAGATATCCCTCTACAGTACATCATCCCATCTTAAATACATCTCGTTACATTGTCTTACAGAGCCATTTCTCTGTACATGTTCAGCACAATTTTCCTTGATGTAGATTGTTTGTATATAGTGTACATAACACAATTTCATTGTATATAGTGTTTGTAAATATTTGTATTTCTGTATTTATTGCAGCGATGTTGTGACCAAGGCTATGCTTTAGCCGAAACGTCAAAAAATTGACTAGTCGCTTGTTCCTGCATCAACTATCAAATAAACTTCCACTTGAGAGCATATTTTCGTTTTGAGCGTGTGCAGTGATCTTTCATATTCAGTGACTTCGGAACTTCTAGTTCCCTTCACTAGCACCGTGACCTCTACTCTAGTCGAGTGCTAGCCATCACTACCTTTGGACTTAGCACTGAGCAGTTCTTGGAAGTGAGCAGTTCCTAGCAGTGAGCAGCTCCTAAGGCTACGTTCACATTAGCGTTTTGCGTGTTTGCGTCGGTTTTGCGTCGGGCGACGCAGCGGCGACGCATGCGTCATGCGCCCCTATATTTAACATGGGGGACGCATACGTTTTTGTGTGATGCGTTGTGCGACGCATGCGGTTTTTTTGCCGCAAGCGTCGGGCCAAGAAAATGCAACAAGTTGCATTTTTCTTGCGTCCAAATTTCGGCAAAAAACGATGCATGCATCGCAAGACGCAGCGTTTTTGCATGCGTTTTCATTTGCGTTGTGCGTTGCGTCGCCGATGCAGCGGCGCACAACGCAAATGTGAACGTAGCCTTACACTGAGCAGCTCCTAGCACTGAGCAGGTCCTAGCACTGAGCAGCTCCTAACACTGAGCAGGTCCTAGCACTGAGCAGCTCCTAGCACTGAGCAGGTCCTAGCACTGAGCAGCTCCTAGCACTGAGCAGGTCCTAGCACTGAGCAGCTCCTAACACTGAGCAGCTCCTAGCACTGAACGGTTCCTAGCAGTGAGCAGTTCCTAGCAGTGAGCAGCTCCTAGCAGTGAGCAGCTTCCAGCACTGAGCAGCCCCTAGCACTGAGCAGTTCCTAGCAGTGAGCAGCTCTTAGCATTGAGCAGTTCCTAGCAGTGAGCAGCACCTAGCACTGAGCAGTTCCTAGCAGTGAGCAGTTCCTAGCACTGAGCAGCTCCTAACACTGAGCAGTTCCTAGCACTGAGCAGCCCTAAGCACTGAGCAGTTCCTAGCAGTGAGCAGCTCCTAGCACTGAGCAGTTCCTAGCACTGAGCAGTTCCTAGCAGTGAGCAGCTCCTAGCATTGAGCAGCTCCTAACACTGAGCAGCTCCTAGCACTGAGCAGTTCCTAGCACTGAGCAGTTCCTAACAGCGAGCAGTTCCTAGCAGCGAGCAGCTCCTAGCAGTGAGCAGCTCCTAGCACAGAGCAGTTCCTAGCAGTGAGCAGCTCCTAACAGTGAGCAGTTCCGAGCAGTGAACAGTTCTTAGCAGTGAGCAGTTCCTAGCACTGAGTAGTTCCTAGCAGTGAGCAGTTCCTAGCACTGAGCAGTTCCTAGCACTGAGCAGCTCCTAGCAGTGAGCAGTTCCTAGCAGTGAGTAGCTCCTAGCATTGAGCAGTTCCTAACACTGAGCAGCTCCTAGCACTGAGCAGTTCCTAGCACCGAGCAGTTCCTAACAGCGAGCAGTTCCTAGCAGCGAGCAGCTCCTAGCAGTGAGCAGCTCCTAGCACAGAGCAGTTCCTAGCAGTGAGCAGCTCCTAACAGTGAGCAGTTCCGAGCAGTGAACAGTTCTTAGCAGTGAGCAGTTCCTAGCACTGAGTAGTTCCTAGCAGTGAGCAGTTCCTAGCACTGAGCAGTTCCTAGCACTGAGCAGTTCCTAGCACTGAGCAGCCCTTAGCACTGAGCAGTTCCTAGCAGTGAGCAGCTCCTAGCAGTGAGCAGCTCCTAGCACTGAGCAGCTCCTAGCACTGAGCAGCTCCTAGCACTGAGCAGCTCCTAGCAGTGAGCAGTTCCTAGCACTGAGCAGTTCCTAGCAGTGAGCAGCTCCTAGCATTGAGCAGCTCCTAACACTGAGCAGCTCCTAACACTGAGCAGTTCCTAGCACTGAGCAGCTCCTAACAGCGAGCAGTTCCTAGCAGTGAGCAGTTCCTAGCACTGAGCAGTTCCTAGAAGTGAGCAGTTCCTAGCAGTGAGCAGCTCCTACCACTGAGCAGCTCCTAGCACTGAGCAGTTCCTAGCAGTGAGCAGTTCCTAGCAGTGAACAGCTCCTAACACTGAGCAGCTCCTAGCACTGAGCAGTTCCTAGCAGTGAGCAGCTCCTATCACTGAGCAGTTCCTAGCACTGAGCAGCTCTTAGCATTGAGCAGTTCCTAGCACTGAGCAGTTCCTAGCAGTGAGCAGCTCCTAGCACTGAGCAGTTCCTAGCACTGAGCAGCTCCTAACACTGAGCAGCTCCTAGCACTGAGCAGTTCCTAGCAGTGAGCAGCTCCTATCACTGAGTAGTTCCTATCACTGAGCAGCTCTTAGCATTGAGCAGTTCCTAGCACTGAGCAGTTCCTAGCACTGAGCAGTTCCTAGCACAGAGCAGTTCCTAGCAGTGAGCAGCTCCTAGCACTGAGCAGCTCCGAGCACTGAGCAGTTCCTAGCACTGAGCAGTTCCTAGCAGTGAGCAGCTCCTAGCACTGAGCAGTTCCTAGCAGTGAGCAGCTCCTAGCAGTGAGCAGTTCCTAGCAGTGAGCAGCTCTTAGCATTGAGCAGTTCCTAGCAGTGAGCAGCTCCTAGCACTGAGCAGTTCCTAGCAATGAACAGTTCCTAGCAGTGAGCAGTTCCTAGCAGTGAGCAGTTCCTAGCAGTGAGCAGCTCTTAGCATTGAGCAGTTCATAGCACTGAGCAGCTCCTAACCCTGAGCAGCTCCTAGCACTGAGCATTTCCTAGCAGTGAGCAGTTCCTAGCAGTGAGCAGCTCCTAGCAGTGAGCAGTTCCTTGCAGTGAGCAGTTCCTAGCACTGAGCAGTTCCTAGCAGTGAGCAGCTCCTAGCAGTGAGCAGCTCCTAGCACTGAGCAGTTCCTAGCACTGAGCAGCTCCTAGAACTGAGCAGTTCCTAGCAGTGAGCAGCTCCTAGCAGTGAGCAGCTCCTAGCACTGAGCAGTTCCTAGCACTGAGCAGTTCCTAGCAGTGAGCAGTTCCTAGCAGTGAGCAGCCCCTAGCACTGAGCAGTTCCTAGCATTGAGCAGTTCCTAGCAGTGAGCAGTTCCTAGCACTGAGCAGCTCCTAGCACTGAGTAGTTCCTAGCAGTGAGCAGCTCATAGCACTGAGCAGTTCCTTGCACTGAGCAGCTCCTAGCACTGAGCAGTTCCTAGCAGTGAGCAGTTCCTAGCAGTGAGCAGTTCTTAGCACTGAGCAGCTCCTAGCACTGAACAGTTCTTAGCACTGAGCAGTTCTTAGCACTGAGCAGTTCTTGGAAGTGAGCAGTTCCTAGCAGTGAGCAGCTCCTAAGGCTACGTTCACATTAGCGTTTTGCATGTTTGCGTCGGTTTTGCGTCGGACGACGCAGCGGCGACGCATGCGTCATGCGCCCCTATATTTAACATGGGGGACGCATACGTTTTTGTGTGATGCGTTGTGCGACGCATGCGGTTTTTTTGCCGCAAGCGTCGGGCCAAGAAAATGCAACAAGTTGCATTTTTCTTGCGTCCAAATTTCGGCAAAAAACGATGCATGCATCGCAAGACGCAGCGTTTTTGCATGCGTTTTCATTTGCGTTGTGCGTTGCGTCGCCGAGGCAGCGGCACACAACGCAAATGTGAACGTAGCCTAACACTGAGCAGCTCCTAGCACTGAGCAGGTCCTAGCACTGAGCAGCTCCTAACACTGAGCAGCTCCAAGCACTGAACGGTTCCTAGCAGTGAGCAGTTCCTAGCAGTGAGCAGCTCCTAGCAGTGAGCAGCTCCTAGCACTGAGCAGTTCCTAGCAGTGAGCAGTTCCTAGCAGTGAGCAGTTCTTAGCAGTGAGCAGCTCCGAGCACTGAGCATTTCCTAGCACTGAGCAGTTCCTAGCAGTGAGCAGCTCCTAGCATTGAGCAGCTCCGAGCACTGAGCAGTTCCTAGCACTGAGCAGTTCCTAGCAGTGAGCAGCTCCTAGCACTGAGCAGTTCCTAGCAGTGAGCAGCTCCTAGCAGTGAGCAGCTCCGAGCACTGAGCAGTTCCTAGCACTGAGCAGTTCCTAGCAGTGAGCAGCTCCTAGCACTGAGCAGTTCCTAGCAGTGAGCAGCTCCTAGCAGTGAGCAGTTCCTAGCAGTGAGCAGCTCTTAGCATTGAGCAGTTCCTAGCAGTGAGCAGCTCCTAGCACTGAGCAGTTCCTAGCAATGAACAGTTCCTAGCAGTGAGCAGTTCCTAGCAGTGAGCAGTTCCTAGCAGTGAGCAGCTCTTAGCATTGAGCAGTTCATAGCACTGAGCAGCTCCTAACCCTGAGCAGCTCCTAGCACTGAGCATTTCCTAGCAGTGAGCAGTTCCTAGCAGTGAGCAGCTCCTAGCAGTGAGCAGTTCCTTGCAGTGAGCAGTTCCTAGCACTGAGCAGTTCCTAGCACTGAGCAGCTCCTAGAACTGAGCAGTTCCTAGCAGTGAGCAGCTCCTAGCACTGAGCAGTTCCTAGCACTGAGCAGCTCCTAGCACTGAGCAGTTCCTAGCATTGAGCAGTTCCTAGCAGTGAGCAGCTCCTAGCAGTGAGCAGTTCCTAGCACTGACCAGCTCCTAGCACTGAGCAGTTCCTAGCACTGAGCAGCTCCTAGCACTGAGTAGTTCCTAGCAGTGAGCAGCTCATAGCACTGAGCAGTTCCTTGCACTGAGCAGCTCCTAGCACTGAGCAGTTCCTAGCAGTGAGCAGTTCCTAGCAGTGAGCAGTTCTTAGCACTGAGCAGTTCTTAGCACTGAGCAGTTCTTAGCACTGAGCAGTTCTTGGAAGTGAGCAGTTCCTAGCAGTGAGCAGCTCCTAAGGCTACGTTCACATTAGCGTTTTGCATGTTTGCGTCGGTTTTGCGTCGGACGACGCAGCGGCGACGCATGCGTCATGCGCCCCTATATTTAACATGGGGGACGCATACGTTTTTGTGTGATGCGTTGTGCGACGCATGCGGTTTTTTTGCCGCAAGCGTCGGGCCAAGAAAATGCAACAAGTTGCATTTTTCTTGCGTCCAAATTTCGGCAAAAAACGATGCATGCATCGCAAGACGCAGCGTTTTTGCATGCGTTTTCATTTGCGTTGTGCGTTGCGTCGCCGAGGCAGCGGCACACAACGCAAATGTGAACGTAGCCTTACACTGAGCAGCTCCTAGCACTGAGCAGGTCCTAGCACTGAGCAGCTCCTAACACTGAGCAGCTCCAAGCACTGAACGGTTCCTAGCAGTGAGCAGTTCCTAGCAGTGAGCAGCTCCTAGCAGTGAGCAGCTCCTAGCACTGAGCAGTTCCTAGCAGTGAGCAGCTCCTAGCAGTGAGCAGCTCCTAACACTGAGCAGTTCCTAGCAGTGAGCAGCTCTTAGCATTGAGCAGTTCCTAGCAGTGAGCAGCTCTTAGCATTGAGCAGTTCCTAGCAGTGAGCAGCACCTAGCACTGAGCAGTTCCTAGCAGTGAGCAGCTCCTAGCACTGAGCAGCTCCTAGCAGTGAGCAGTTCCTAGCAGCTCCTAACACTGAGCAGTTCCTAGCACTGAGCAGCACCTAGCACTGAGCAGTTCCTAGCAGTGAGCAGCTCCTAGCACTGAGCAGCTCCTAGCACTGAGCAGCTCCTAGCACTGAGCAGCTCCTAGCAGTGAGCAGTTCCTAGCACTGAGCAGTTCCTAGCAGTGAGCAGCTCCTAGCATTGAGCAGCTCCTAACACTGAGCAGCTCCTAACACTGAGCAGTTCCTAGCACTGAGCAGCTCCTAACAGCGAGCAGTTCCTAGCAGTGAGCAGTTCCTAGCACTGAGCAGTTCCTAGAAGTGAGCAGTTCCTAGCAGTGAGCAGCTCCTACCACTGAGCAGCTCCTAGCACTGAGCAGTTCCTAGCAGTGAGCAGTTCCTAGCAGTGAACAGCTCCTAACACTGAGCAGCTCCTAGCACTGAGCAGTTCCTAGCAGTGAGCAGTTCCTAGCACTGAGCAGTTCCTAGCAGTGAGCAGCTCCTAGCACTGAGTAGTTCCTATCACTGACCAGCTCTTAGTATTGAGCAGTTCCTAGCACTGAGCAGTTCCTAGCACTGAGCAGCTCCTAGCACTGAGCAGTTCCTAGCACTGAGCAGTTCCTAACAGCGAGCAGTTCCTAGCAGTGAGCAGCTCCTAGCAGTGAGCAGCTCCTAGCACAGAGCAGTTCCTAGCAGTGAGCAGCTCCTAGCAGTGAGCAGTTCCTAGCAGTGAGCAGCTCCTAGCACTGAGCAGTTCCTAGCAGTGAGCAGCTCCTAGCACTGAGCAGTTCCTAGCACTGAGCAGTTCCTAGCAGTGAGCAGCTCCTAGCACTGAGTAGTTCCTATCACTGACCAGCTCTTAGTATTGAGCAGTTCCTAGCACTGAGCAGTTCCTAGCACTGAGCAGCTCCTAGCACTGAGCAGTTCCTAACAGCGAGCAGTTCCTAGCAGTGAGCAGCTCCTAGCACAGAGCAGTTCCTAGCACAGAGCAGCTCCTAGCAGTGAGCAGCTCCTAGCACTGAGCAGTTCCTAGCAGTGAGCAGCTCCTAACAGTGAGCAGTTCCTAGCAGTGAGCAGTTCTTAGCAGTGAGCAGCTCCTAGCACTGAGCAGTTCTTTGCACTTTACAGTTCCTAGCAGTGAGCAGCTCCTAGCACTGAACAGTTCCTAGCAGTGAGCAGCTCCTAGCAGTGAGCAGCTCCGAGCACTGAGCAGTTCCTAGCACTGAGCAGTTCCTAGCAGTGAGGAGCTCCTAGCACTGAGCAGTTCCTAGCAGTGAGCAGCTCCTAGCAGTGAGCAGTTCCTAGCAGTGAGCAGCTCTTAGCATTGAGCAGTTCCTAGCAGTGAGCAGCTCCTAGCACTGAGCAGTTCCTAGCACTGAACAGTTCCTAGCAGTGAGCAGTTCCTAGCAGTGAGCAGTTCCTAGCAGTGAGCAGCTCTTAGCATTGAGCAGTTCATAGCACGGAGCAGCTCCTAACACTGAGCATTTCCTAGCAGTGAGCAGCTCCTAGCAGTGAGCAGTTCCTTGCAGTGAGCAGTTCCTAGCACTGAGCAGTTCCTAGCATTGAGCAGTACCTATCAGTGAGCAGCTCCTAGCACTGAGCAGCTCCTAGAACTGAGCAGTTCCTAGCACTGAGCAGCTCCTAGAACTGAGCAGCTCCTAGCAGTGAGCAGCCCCTAGCACTGAGCAGTTCCTAGCACTGAGCAGTTCCTAGCAGTGAGCAGCTCCTAGAACTGAGCAGTTCCTAGCAGTGAGCAGCTCCTAGCAGTGAGCAGCTCCTAGAACTGAGCAGTTCCTAGCACTGAGCAGTTCCTAGCAGTGAGCAGCCCCTAGCACTGAGCAGTTCCTAGCATTGAGCAGTTCCTAGCAGTGAGCAGCTCCTAGCAGTGAGCAGTTCCTAGCACTGAGCAGCTCCTAGCACTGAGTACTTCCTAGCAGTGAGCAGTTCCTAGCACTGAGCAGTTCCTTGCACTGAGCAGCTCCTAGCACTGAGCAGTTCCTAGCACTGAGCAGTTCCTAGCACTGAGCAGTTCCTAGCACTGAGCAGCTCCTAGCACTGAGCAGTTCTTAGCACTGAGCAGTTCTTAGCACTGAGCAGTTCTTGGAAGTGAGCAGTTCCTAGCAGTGAGCAGCTCCTAAGGCTACGTTCACATTAGCGTTTTGCGTGTTTGCGTCGGTTTTGCGTCGGGCGACGCAGCGGCGACGCATGCGTCATGCGCCCCTATATTTAACATGGGGGACGCATACGTTTTTGTGTGATGCGTTGTGCGACGCATGGGGTTTTTTTGCCGCAAGCATCGGGCCAAGAAATTGCAACAAGTTGCATTTTTCTTGCGTCCAAATTTCGGCAAAAAACGATGCATGCATCGCAAGACGCAGCGTTTTTGCATGCGTTTTCATTTGCGTTGTGCGTTGCGTCGCCGATGCAGCGGCGCACAACGCAAATGTGAACGTAGCCTTACACTGAGCAGCTCCTAGCACTGAGCAGGTCCTAGCACTGAGCAGCTCCTAACACTGAGCAGCTCCTAGCACTGAACGGTTCCTAGCAGTGAGCAGTTCCTAGCAGTGAGCAGCTCCTAGCAGTGAGCAGCTTCCAGCACTGAGCAGCCCCTAGCACTGAGCAGTTCCTAGCAGTGAGCAGCTCTTAGCATTGAGCAGTTCCTAGCAGTGAGCAGCACCTAGCACTGAGCAGTTCCTAGCAGTGAGCAGTTCCTAGCACTGAGCAGCTCCTAACACTGAGCAGTTCCTAGCACTGAGCAGTTCCTAGCACTGAGCAGTTCCTAACACTGAGCAGCTCCTAGCACTGAGCAGTTCCTAGCACAGAGCAGTTCCTAGCAGTGAGCAGCTCCTAGCACTGAGCAGTTCCTAGCACTGAGCAGTTCCTAGCACTGAGCAGTTCCTAACACTGAGCAGCTCCTAGCACTGAGCAGTTCCTAGCACTGAGCAGTTCCTAGCAGTGAGCAGCTCCTAGCACTGAGCAGTTCCTAGCACTGAGCAGTTCCTAGCACTGAGCAGTTCCTAACACTGAGCAGCTCCTAGCACTGAGCAGTTCCTAGCACAGAGCAGTTCCTAGCAGTGAGCAGCTCCTGACAGTGAGCAGTTCCGAGCAGTGAACAGTTCTTAGCAGTGAGCAGTTCCTAGCACTGAGTAGTTCCTAGCAGTGAGCAGTTACTAGCACTGAGCAGTTCCTAGCACTGAGCAGCTCCTAGCACTGAGCAGTTCCTAGCACTGAGCAGTTCCTAGCACTGAGCAGTTCCTAGCAGTGAGCAGCTCCTAGCACAGAGCAGTTCCTAGCAGTGAGCAGCTCCTGACAGTGAGCAGTTCCGAGCAGTGAACAGTTCTTAGCAGTGAGCAGTTCCTAGCACTGAGTAGTTCCTAGCAGTGAGCAGTTCCTAGCACTGAGCAGTTCCTAGCACTGAGCAGCTCCTAGCACTGAGCAGTTCCTAGCACTGAGCAGTTCCTAGCACTGAGCAGTTCCTAGCAGTGAGCAGCTCCTAGTAGTGAGCAGTTCCTAGCAGTGAGCAGTTCCTAGCAGTGAGCAGCTCCTAGTAGTGAGCAGTTCCTAGCAGTGAGCAGTTCCTATCAGTGAGCAGTTCCTAGCAGTGAGCAGTTCCTAGCACTGAGCAGTTCCTAGCAGTGAGCAGTTCCTAGCAGTGAGCAGTTCCTAGCAGTGAACAGTTCTTAGCAGTGAGCAGTTCCTAGCACTGAGCAGTTCCTAGCAGTGAGCAGTTCCTAGCACTGAGCAGTTCCTAGCAGTGAGCAGTTCCTAGCACTGAGCAGTTCCTAGCAGTGAGCAGTTCCTAGCACTGAGCAGTTCCTAGCAGTGAGCAGTTCCTAGCAGTGAGCAGTTCCTAGCAGTGAGCAGTTCCTAGCACTGAGCAGCTCCTAGCAGTGAGCAGTTCCTAGCACTGAGCAGTTCCTAGCAGTGAACAGTTCTTAGCAGCGAGCAGTTCCTAGCAGTGAGCAGTTCCTAGCACTGAGCAGTTCCTAGCAGTGAGCAGTTCCTAGCAGTGAGCAGTTCCTAGCAGTGAACAGTTCTTAGCAGTGAGCAGTTCCTAGCACTGAGCAGCTCCTAGCAGTGAGCAGTTCCTAGCACTGAGCAGTTCCTAGCACTGAGCAGTTCCTAGCAGTGAGCAGCTCCTAGCACAGAGCAGTTCCTAGCAGTGAGCAGCTCCTGACAGTGAGCAGTTCCGAGCAGTGAACAGTTCTTAGCAGTGAGCAGTTCCTAGCACTGAGTAGTTCCTAGCAGTGAGCAGTTCCTAGCACTGAGCAGTTCCTAGCACTGAGCAGTTCCTAGCACTGAGCAGTTCCTAGCACTGAGCAGTTCCTAGCAGTGAGCAGTTCCTAGCAGTGAGCAGCTCCTAGTAGTGAGCAGTTCCTAGCAGTGAGCAGTTCCTAGCAGTGAGCAGCTCCTAGTAGTGAGCAGTTCCTAGCAGTGAGCAGTTCCTATCAGTGAGCAGTTCCTAGCAGTGAGCAGTTCCTAGCACTGAGCAGTTCCTAGCAGTGAGCAGTTCCTAGCAGTGAGCAGTTCCTAGCAGTGAACAGTTCTTAGCAGTGAGCAGTTCCTAGCACTGAGCAGTTCCTAGCAGTGAGCAGTTCCTAGCACTGAGCAGTTCCTAGCAGTGAGCAGTTCCTAGCACTGAGCAGTTCCTAGCAGTGAGCAGTTCCTAGCACTGAGCAGTTCCTAGCAGTGAGCAGTTCCTAGCAGTGAGCAGTTCCTAGCAGTGAGCAGTTCCTAGCACTGAGCAGCTCCTAGCAGTGAGCAGTTCCTAGCACTGAGCAGTTCCTAGCAGTGAACAGTTCTTAGCAGCGAGCAGTTCCTAGCAGTGAGCAGTTCCTAGCACTGAGCAGTTCCTAGCAGTGAGCAGTTCCTAGCAGTGAGCAGTTCCTAGCAGTGAACAGTTCCTAGCACTGAGCAGTTCCTAGCACTGAGCAGTTCCTAGCACTGAGCAGTTCCTAGCACTGAGCAGTTCCTAGCAGTGAGCAGTTCCTAGCACTGAGCAGTTCCTAGCACTGAGCAGTTCCTAGCAGTGAGCAGTTCCTAACATTGAGCAGCTCCTAGCACTGAGCAGTTCCTAACACTGAGCAATTCCTAACACTGAGCAGCTCCTAGCTAGAAAACCCTTTTAACCCCTTGCCGACATCCCTTTCCCCTATACTTTACCGGTAACTGCTGCACACGACCGGATTGCCCCACAGGTGAGTATAATAAAAGATCTATTTTTGTGTTGCATTATAGAATGCTGTATATCAACCCTGAAAGATGATGGCTGTATCTCATATTCGTCAAACCTGGTGACAGGTTCCCTTTAAATGTTGCTGTCAATCACCAATGGTGCTGTTAAGAGAGTGGGAGTGCGTCATTCCTTGGCTACCCTAAAACATGATCACAGGTTCAAGTCTCCTAAAGGGTCTAAGAAATGCAGCAAAAAGTGAAAAAAAGTTTTAAAAAAACTGAGCCTTCATATATTTATGTGGACAGGAAAATAAAAAAAGGTATGACTCTTAGAAGAAGGGGAGGAAAAAAACAGAAATTGACTATGTCGGGAAGGGGTTAAGCTGCCTAAATAACAGGATAACTACTGTATATCCACTGGTCCCCTATCTGAACATATACATCAGGAGACCAGTAGAGGGCAGCACATCTCATCTATCAAGGCCTTTGTCTCCTGTCATATTGCAGCCATTGGAAAGGCTGAGTAGGTGGAGAATGACAGAGGAAAGGTCATAGGAGGACAATTGTGTGATGAGGAAGGCTGCTGAAAGCAGAAATCACATGGCTGTAAATAGAGACGATCATCTCCTGCTACTCATGCATTCCTTTATGAAAAGGACGCGGAGGAAAGGGCTGCAAAATGCTATGGAGCAAATCAAATCTGAGAGTCGCAGGAGAAGAAGGCATAGGCTCCGGACACACCAGCTACACAGCCAGCAGCAAATCATGATGGTAACTATACAACAATGAGCATGTCACCTCCGATACTGTGTGCATGCTTTACATTGGCCAAGAAGTCCTATCTCTACCTGTAGAGTGTAAAAAATCCACAGCAACTGTAATCTGTCATTACCAGACCCATTATCACTCCTAATGTGAGTACCGCAGTCTCGTACTATAAATCGCACTGAGGCGTCACATCTATGTGGAGAATGGAATGGCTGTTTCTAACAATTGCCACTTTATACAACTACAATACCCAGCATGTCATGGCACTCACCGACAATGATTAGCCACATTGCTTCAATCCACTTCTTGGAGTACGAGCAAGAGTACATGCTTCTTGCTCCAAACTAACTGGCTGCGTTCACATGTTGCCGCCGCGATTTTTTGTTTGTTTTTTTTATAGCTTTTTTTCCAAAAATATTTTGCATCTCTACCGCAGTTGCTGCCCAAAAAAAGGGCAATGTTACTTCAATGTGTAAACGCAGCCAGAGCAGGAGACGTCTGGGCAAATACTGCTGAATTTATCAGCTTTACTAGGTGTACAGGTAAGATAGGCATAAAGGCACACAATGTGTTTTCTTTCTAAATGGAAATCTGCACCATAAATGCATCATGTGCTCTAATTACATTAGATACGGAATCCTCAATTCTCCTTTATTTAAGCTCGGTACCCCTTCTAACTTACTATAAAGATGACTGACGTTTTCTATTGGGATATCATCGGCAATTAACCATAAGGGCGCTTTCACATTGCACTTATCTTCACGTTTGTTGGTCCCGTTGGGTCTTACGTCCGAACGCCACCGCAAATGTTAAGTGCACTCTGCTGTGCATCGTTTTAGGGCGTGTATGCCTGCTGGAGGTGGACACTCAGACATAGCCGAGCTAAGCTGTTCTTCAGCCACAAAACAAAAGGAGAACAAACACATTTAAATGTCCAGCAGTCTCCTTACTCTCATCAAGGAGACCAGGTCGAAGAGGTCAATCACCTCCCATTCATAGACCCACACACCAGAGATGTTACCACACTTGTATGGTCAGCTGCCACTTTAACCCAGCTGCACCTGATTGGACGATGGGAATGACCTGTCCTGCCCATCTCTTACCAGCCATTCCTAAAATCTAGACCCATGCTGCTCCATTTAGCAAACCTCAGTGCTGGAGGCCTTCTTTCTATGTTTTGTAACACCTTCGGGATACATACACTCCGTTCTGGACTTGTCCAGCTGCTTGCTTACAATATACCGTATATACACACACACAACAAGAGCAGAGACATGGTGTAATAAGATGACATTACAAAAAACAAGGAGCATTAGGTTTGAGAGTAAATGATTATAGGTTTGTCCCACAAACAAAGTACATTTTAATTAATAGACCTTGAAATGAAATAAGTTCCATAACTGGATGTGTTAAAAAATATTCCGGTGCTGAGATAATTATATAAATGTGCCACTGCTATGTACTGTGTAATGGCCGTGTCTTATCATGCAGAGATGCTCTAGTTCAAGAGAGGCACATACCACAGCACGTGGCCAGGTGGATAAGTAAAAGTCACTTATGATAAGTGTGTATACAGACCCTACAGTAGGGACTCCCAGCTGCTACTTTGTGTGAAGTAACACATTTCCCTGCTTGTTTTACCACAGGAATGAGTGTTTCTGCTGCATTGCCAGATCTGTGAGCTCATCATAAATCAAGTCAATGACATAAAAACTCAGAGGCCACTGGTGTTCCTACAGTTAAGTCCTAAAATATTTGCAAAGTGACCGAATCTTCGTGATTTGGGCTCTGCTTCCACTAGTTTTTGTTTAAAAGGAAACAACTGAGGTGCAATTGAAGTGTAGGCTTTCAGGTGTGATGCTGAGTCACTTCTCACGGTTTCCATGGTTGCAGATTCACAATCCTGTTATGTATTAGTGACAGAAGGAGATTTTTAAAGGGAACTTGTCACCCCCAAAATGGAAATGGAAGCTGAGCTAAGCCCACCGGCATCAGAGGCTTATCTACAGCATTCTGTAATGCTGTAGATAAGCCCCCGATGTATCCTGAAAGATGAGAAAAAGAGGTTAGATTACCCAGGGGCGGTCCCGCTGCGGTTCGGTCCGATGGGCGTCGCAGTCCGGTTCGGGGCCTCCAATCTTCTTACGATGATGTCCTCTTCTTGTCTTCACGCTGCGGCTCCGGCGCAGGCGTACTTTGTCTGCCCTGTTGAGGCCAGAGCAAAGTACTGCAATACGCAGGTGCTGGGCCTCTCTGACCTTTCCCGGCGCCTGCGCACTGCAGTACTTTGCTCTACCCTCAACAGGGCAGATAAAGTACGCCTGCGCCAAAGCTGCGGTGTGAAGACAAGAAGAGGACGTGATCGTAAGAAGATGGGAGGCTACGGACCGGACCGCGACGCCCATCGGATCGGACCGCCCACCCAGGTGAGTATAATCTAACCTCTTTTTCTCATCTTTCAAGTTACATCAGGGGCTTATCTAAAGCATTCCAGAATGCTTTAGATAAGCCCCTGATGCCGGTGGACTTAGCTCAACTTCCATTTTGGGGGTGACAGGTTCCCTTTAAATGCAGCCCCAATTGTTGCATGAAATGTCTAAAAACTGTACAAATATGCTCCGCTAGTATGAAGGCTCTGTCGGGGTACCTGGAGAACTTTGGAGATGTGTTCTCAGAAAAAGAGATGGAGACACTACCTCTCCATCGTCCCTATGATTGTGCTATTGATCTTATTCAATCACCAAATTGCCCAAAGCTCACCTTTGCAAATTGTCTGGGCCTGAACGGACTGCCATGAAAGAATATCTTAACAAAAGTTTATGGAAGGGTGATATCCGCCCTTCCTCCTCCCCTGTAATAATAATAATCTTTATATAGCGCTAACATATTCCGCAGCACTTTACAGGTTGCACACACTATCATCGCTGTCCCCGATGGGACTCACAATCTAAATTCCCTATCAGTATGTTTTTTTGGAATGTGGGAGGAAACCGGAGAACCCGGAGGAAACCCACGGAGAACATACAAACTCCTTGCAGATCTTGTCCTTGGTGGGATTTGAACCCAGGATTCCAGCGCTGCAAGGCTGCAGTGCTAACCACTGAGCCACCGTGCTGCCCAACCACAGAGCCACCTAGCTGCTGGATTTTTCTTTGTAAAAAAGAACGATGGACGTCTCTGTCTTGGACGTCTCTGTCTTTGCCTCGATTTCCGAGAACTAAACAAGATCACGGTTAAAAATAGTTGCCCACTTCCACTCACCCCGGCCTACTGTGTATAATCAGCTTCTGGGGGCCAGGGTGTTTTCTAAACTTGATCTTATAGGGGTTTACAATTTTATACGCATCCGGAAGGGTGATGAGCGGAAAAATGCGTTTTTAATGTCACTTGGGACAATGAACAACTGAGACAGCCAGTGCCTCCCAGTCTCAGGTTGGACGGCCGAGCTGTTACTCAACACACTGACAGCTCAGTACGTCCCTGCAACAGACTGGATGACTGAGCTGTCAGTAACTGCATCCCAGACACACTGAGGGGTGGAACCGTGACAACAGGTTTAATTAATGGGATTGAACAAAAATATCCTATGAAAAGTTTAGGAATTGCAATCATTTTTCAGCAAAGCCTCCTCATTTCGGGGGCTCAAAAGTAATTGGACAAGTTAACTTTACCATAAATAAAATGTTATTTTTTTCTTAAACAATACATTTTTATTGAAAGTTGTAAGTACATTACAAACATAGTACATAACGAAATGTGATTATGCAAACAAATAATAGAAAGAACTGTAGGGGGGGACAAATGCATGGTAAGATGAGGAAAGTGGGAGTGGAATTGAGTGGGGTCTGAGAAGCAAAATGATTATGCTAGATGAAAGTACTTCATGTAGAATTGGGGGCAGTAGTAGTGGAAGTGTGGCAAAGGGGACATTGTTTATTCATTGTTTTCATTAATACATTGGTGTATTCCACCCAGGGTAGCCAATTTCTTTTTCAAATCTATTCACTTTGTCTGTGAGTATATCTGAAACTTTTCATTTATCATATACCAAAAAAGATGTATTTTGCCTTCAACAAGATCTAGACCTGATTTTTTCCATGTTGAGGCTATAGGTTATTTATTTGCTAAGAAAATAAATGAAATAACGGTGTATGAGTGTGTGGGGATGTTAGGAATTTGGCTGTTGAGCAGGGTTCTCCAGGGGTTCTTTTTAATATTATGATCTGTGTTACAGGAGGTATTCCATATATTACTTATTAATGTCAGGCTTGACTATCAATAACCAATATTCGGCTAATACCTCACACCTTAATGTTCTATGGTTCCTTTGCTATATAATATATGAACAAACAACTAACTGAGATGAAACCGTGTATAGATAAAGGAAATATATTAAACACAAGTCTACAGTTACTACTGTATATTATAATACTCCATATAATGCATTATTGCAATATGAGTACATTCAGTGAGTATGGAAAGTATTCAGAACCCTTTAAATTAAATTTTTCACTCTTTGTTTCATTGCAGCCATTTGGTAAATTCAAAAAAGTTAATTTTTTCCTCATTAATGTAGACTCTGCACCCCATCTTGACAGAAAAAAACAGAAATGTAGTAATTTTTGCAAATTTATTAATAAAGAAAAACTGAAATATCACATGGTCATAAGTATTCAGACCCTTTGCTCAGTATTGAGTTGAAGCACCCTTGTGAGCTAGTACAGCCATGAGTCTTCTTGGGAATGATGCAACAAGTTTTTCACACTTGGATTTGGGGATCCCCTGCCATTCTTCCTTGCAGATCCTCTCCAGTTCTGTCAGGTTGGATAGTGAACGTTGGTGGACAGCCATTTTCAGATCGCTTCAGAGATGCTCATTTGGGTTTAGGTCAGGGCTCTGGCTGGGCCAGTCAAGAATGGTCACACAGTTGTTCTGAGGCCACTCCTTTGTTATTTTAGCTGTGTGCTTAGGGTCAATGTCTTGTTGGAAGGTGAACCTTCGGCCAAGTCTGAGGACCAGAGCACTCTGGAAGAGGTTTTCATGTAGGATATCTGTACTTGGCCGCATTCATGTTTCCTTCAATTGCAACCAGTCGTCCCATCCCTGCAGCTGTAAAACACCCCATAGCATAATGCTGCCACCAAGTTTCACTGTTGGGATTGTATTGGGCAGGTTATGAGCAGTGCCTTGTTTTATCCACCAAAAAGGTCTATATTCGGCTCACCAGACCAGAGAATCTTATTTCTCATAGTCTGGGAGTCCTTCATGTGTTTTTTAGAAAACTCTATGCGGGCTTTCATATGTCTTGCACTGAGGAGAGGCCAATCTGCCACAAAGGCCCGACTGGTGGAGGGCTGCAGTGATAGTAGACTTTGTGGAACTTTCTCCCATCTCCCTACTGCATCTCTGGAGCTCAGCCACAGTGATCTTCTCCCACGATTGCTCAGTTTGGCTTGACTGCCAGGTCTGGGAAGACTTCTGGTGGTCCCAAACTTCTTCCATTTAAGGATTATGGAGGCCACTGTGCTGTTAGGAACCTTGAGTACTCCAGAAATTCTGTTGTAACCATGGCCAGATCTGTGCCTTGCCACAATTCTGTCTCTGAGCTCTTTGGCCAGTTCCTTTGACCTCATGATTCTCATTTGGTCTAAAATGCACTGTGAGCTGTAAGGTCTTATATAGACAGGTGTGTGGCTTTAATAAATCCCATGGTCCTTAGTTGTAAACTGGCTGAAAGAACTTCAACATACTTGATATATACCATACTGATATGAAAGTACCATAACTGTTGTGAATTCTGCTCTTGGGCTCCACTCGGTAGTGCTGCTGTCTGTGGATCGCAGCATTTATCAGGTGTGTTCACTTTTTGCAATTTGGACTCAGCTATTTAGTCCTGCTTGATCCTTTAGTCAGTGCCAGTTGTCCATTGTTTTTGGAGGATTCACATCCCTTTCTGGTCTCTCCTGTTTGCTGTGCTTTTCAACAAAGATAAATCTTGGCTTTGTTTCTGCTGTCCTCATGCTGTGGGCCTTATAGTTCAGTGCATTTTCATGTTTTGTCTTGTCCAGCTTGTCTGTGAAAGGATTTTTTGCAGCCAAGCGGTATCTCTGGAGATGCAGATATACCCTCCATGTCTTTAGTCAGATGTGGAGTTTTGTATTTTCTGTGGTGGATATTTTCTAGTGTTTTAATACTGACCGCATAGTTCTCTGTCCTATTCTTTCTTTTTAGCTAGTAAGGCCTCCTTTGCTAATCCTGATTTCAGTCTGCGTTTGTCATTTCCCTCTCCTCTCACAGTCAATATTTGTGGGGGGCTGTCTATCCTTTGGGGATTTTCTCTGAGGCAAGATAGTTTTCCGTTTCTATCTTTAGGGGAAGTTAGTCCTTAGGCTGTGTCGAGGTGTCTAGGGAGTGTTAGGTACATCCCACGGCTATTTCTAGTTGCGCTGCTAAGTTCAGGGTCTGCGGTCAGTACAGGTACCACCTTCTCCAGAGTACGTCACATGCTGCTCCTAGGCCACCAGATCATAACAGTACAACTGGCCAACAATGAGTTAATTGCATCTCAAAAGAAGGGAGGAAAGGTTTTGAGCCATTTTTTTTCCTTAGCCTGTTTTGTCTTTTCCTCCCTCTTAATCTCTGGGTGGCTGCGGAACCTAGTAATAACATGAATGTTCAGGAGTTAGTTTCTCATGTGGATCAGCTTGCTGCTAGGGTACAGGGTATTTCAGATTATATTGTTCAGACTTCTGCCTTAGAACCTAAGATTCACACTCCTGATTTATTCTTTGATGACAGATCCAAATTTTTGAGTTTCAAAAATAACTGTAAACAGTTTTTTTGCATTGAGACCCCGGTCCTCTGGTGATCCCATTCAGCAGGTTAAAAATCATCATATCCCTGCTGCGTGGTGACCCACAGGATTGGGCATTTTCCCTGGAAACTGGCAATCCAGCTTTGCTTAATGTTGATTCTTTCTTTCAAGCATTGGGGTTATTGTATGATGAGCCTAATTCTGTGGATCAAGCTGAGAAGATCTTGTTGGCCCTGTGTCAGGGTCAAGAAGCGGCAGAATCGTATTGCCAGAAATTTAGAAAATGGTCTGTACTGACTAAATGGAATGAGGATGCCTTGGCGGCAATTTTCAGAAAGGGTCTTTCTGAATCTGTTAAAGATGTTATGGTGGGGTTCCCCACGCCTGCTGGTCTGAGTGATTCTATGTCTCTGGCCATTCAGATTGATCGGCGCTTGTGCGAGCGCAGAGTTGTGCACACTGTGGCGTTGTCCTCTGAGCGGAGCCCTGAGCCTATGCAGTGTGATAGGATTTTGTCTAGAGCTGAACGTCAAGGATTCAGGCGTCAGAATAGGTTGTGTTTTTACTGCGGCGATTCTGCTCATGTTATTTCTGATTGCCCTAAGCATACAAAGAGAATCGCTAGTTCTGTTACCATCAGTACTGTACAACCTAAATTTCTATTATCTGTGACCTTGATCTGCTCATTATCGTCATTTTCTGTCATGGCATTTGTGGATTCAGGCGCCGCTCTGAACTTAATGGACCTAGAATTTGCCAGACGTTGTGGTTTCCCCTTGCAACCTTTGCAGAACCCTATTCCTTTAAGGGGCATTGATGCTACACCGTTGGCTATAAATAAACCTCAGTTTTGGACACAGCTGACCATGCGCATGGCGCCAGCCCATCAGGAAGATTGTTGTTTTCTGGTGTTGCATAAGATGATATTGTGCTGGGTTTTCCATGGTTACAGGTACATAATCCGGTGTTAGATTGGAGATCTATGTCTGTGACTAGTTGGGGTTGTCAGGGGGTTCATGGTCACGTTCCTTTGATGTCAATTTCCTCTTCCCTCTCTTCTGAAATTCCTGAGTTTTTGTCAGATTTCCTAGATGTATTCGATGAGCCGAAATCCAGTTCCCTTTCACCGCATAGGGACTTTGATTGTGCTATTGTCTTGATTCCAGGTTGTAAGTTCCCCAAGGGCCGACTTTTCAACCTGTCTTTGCCAGAACATGCTGCTATGCGGAGCTATATTAAGGAGTCTTTGGAGAAGGGGCATATTCGGCCATCTTCTTCACCATTGGGAGCAGGTTTTTTTTTGTTGCCAAGAAGGATGGCTCCTTGAGACCCTGTATTGATTATCGCCTCTTGAATAAGATCACGGTCAAATTTCAATACCCTTTGCCTTTGCTTACTGATTTGTTTGCTAGGATTACGGGGGCTAGCTGGTTTACTAAGATTGACCTTCGAGGGGCATATAATCTTATTCGTATTAAGCAGGGTGACGAATGGAAAACTGCATTTAATACGCCCAAAGGCCATTTTGAATACCTTGTGATGCCATTCGGACTCTCTAATGCCCCATCTGTGTTCCAATCCTTCATGCATGATATCTTTCGGAGTTATCTTGATAAATTCATGGTTGTATATTTGGATGATGTTTTGATTTTTTCCGATGATTGGGAGTCTCATGTGAAACAGGTCAGGATGGTATTTCAGATCCTCCGTAATAATGCTTTATTTGTGAAGGGGTCAAAGTGCCTCTTTGGAGTGCAGAAAGTTTATTTTTTGGGCTTCATTTTTTCTCCCTCATCTACAGAAATGGATCTGGTTAAGGTTCAGGCCATTCATGATTGGATTCAGCCCACATCTGTGAAGAGCCTACAGAAATTCTTGGGCTTTGCTAATTTTTATCGCCGTTTCATTGCCAACTTCTCCAGTGTGGTTAAACCTCTGACCGATTTGACGAACAAAGGCGCTGATGTGACGAATTGGTCCTCCGCGGCTGTTTCTGCCTTTCAGGAGCTTAAACGCCGATTTACTTCTGCCCCTGTGTTGCGTCAGCCGGATGTTTCTCTTCCATTTCAGGTTGAGGTTGACGCGTCTGAGATTGGGGCAGGGGCCGTTTTGTCTCAGAGGAATTCTGATGGTTCCTTGATGAAACCGTGTGCCTTCTTTTCTCGGAAGTTTTCGCCTGCGGAACGCAATTATGATGTCGGCAATCGGGAGTTTTTGGCTATGAAGTGGGCATTTGAGGAGTGGCGACATTGGCTTGAGGGGGCCAAGCACCGTATTGTGGTCCTGACCGATCATAAGAATCTGATTTACCTCGAGTCTGTCAAACGGCTGAATCCTAGATAGGCTCGATGGTCCCTGTTTTTCTCCAGTTTTGATTTTGTGGTCTCGTTCATTCCTGGTACTAAGAATGTTAAGGCGGATGCCCTCTCTAGGAGTTTTTTTCCTGATTCCCCTGGGGTTCTTGAGCCGGTCGGAATTCTGAAGAAAGGGGTGATTATTTCTGCCATCTCCCCTGATTTACGACGGGTTCTTCAGGAATTTCAGGCTAATAAACCTGACCGCTGTCCAGTGGGGAAACTGTTTGTTCCTGATAGATGATTTCTGAGGTTCATTGTTCTGTGTTGGCTGGCCATCCTGGGATTTTTGGTACCAGAGATTTGGTTGGTAGGTCCTTTTGGTGGCCTTCTTTGTCGCGGGATGTGCGTTCTTTTGTGCAGTCCTGTGGGATTTGTGCGCGGGCTAAGCCTTGCTGTTCCCGTGCTAGTGGGTTGCTTCTGCCTTTGCCGGTCCCTGAGAGACCTTGGACGCATATTTCTATGGATTTTATTTCAGAGCTTCCGGTTTCCCAGAGGATGTCTGTTATCTGGGTGGTTTGTGACCGGTTTTCTAAGATGGTTCATTTGGTACCTTTGCCTAAATTGCCTTCCTCTTCTGATTTGGTTCCGTTGTTTTTTCAGCATGTGGTTCGTTTGCATGGCATTCCGGAGAATATTGTGTCCGATAGAGGTTCCCAGTTTGTTTCTAGGTTTTGGCGGGCCTTTTGTGCTAGGCTGGGCATTGATTTGTCTTTTTCTTCCGCATTTCATCCTCAGACAAATGGCCAAACCGAGCGAACTAATCAGACTTTGGAAACTTATTTGAGATGCTTTGTGTCTGCTGATCAGGATGATTGGGTGGCTTTCTTGCCATTGGCCGAGTTTGCCCTTAATAATCAGGCTAGTTCTGCTACCTTGGTTTCGCCTTTTTTTTGTAATTTTGGTTTTCATCCTCGTTTTTCTTCAGGGCAGGTTGAGCCTTCTGATTGTCCTGGTGTGGATTCTGTGGTTGACAGGCTGCAGCAGATTTGGGCTCATGTGGTGGACAATTTGGTGTTGTCTCAGGAGGAGGCTCAGCGTTTTGCTAACCGTCGTCGGTGTGTTGGTTCCCGGCTTCGGGTTGGGGATTTGGTCTGGTTGTCTTCCCGTCATGTTCCTATGAAGGTTTCTTCCCCTAAGTTCAAGCCTCGGTTTATTGGTCCTTATAGGATTTCTGAGATTATCAATCCAGTGTCTTTTCGTTTGGCCCTTCCAGCCTCTTTTTCCATCCATAATGTTTTCCATAGATCTTTGTTGCGGAAGTATGTGGTGCCCGTTGTTCCCTCTGTTGATCCTCCGGCTCCGGTGTTGATTGATGGGGAGTTGGAGTATGTGGTTGAGAAGATTTTGGATTCTCGTTTTTCGAGGCGGAAGCTTCAGTATCTGGTCAAATGGAAGGGTTATGGCCAGGAGGATAATTCTTGGGTTGTTGCCTCCGATGTTCATGCTGACGATTTGGTTCGTGCCTTTCATTTGGCTCATCCTGATCGGCCTGGGGGCTCTGGTGAGGGTTCGGTGACCCCTCCTCAAGGGGGGGGGGTTACTGTTGGGAATTCTGCTCTTGGGCTCCCTCCGGTGGTTATGAGTGGTAGTGCTGCTGTCTGTGGATCGCAGCATTTATCAGGTGTGTTCACTTTTTGCAATTTGGACTCAGCTATTTAGTCCTGCTTGATCCTTTAGTCAGTGCCAGTTGCCCATTGTTTTTGGAGGATTCACATCCCTTTCTGGTCTCTCCTGTTTGCTGTGCTTTTCAACAAAGATAAGTCTTGGCTTTGTTTCTGCTGTCCTCATGCTGTGGGCCTTATAGTTCAGTGCATTTTCATGTTTTGTCTTGTCCAGCTTGTCTGTGAAAGGATTTTTTGCAGCCAAGCGGTATCTCTGGAGATGCAGATATACCCTCCATGTCTTTAGTCAGATGTGGAGTTTTGTATTTTCTGTGGTGGATATTTTCTAGTGTTTTAATACTGACCGCATAGTTCTCTGTCCTATTCTTTCTTTTTAGCTAGTAAGGCCTCCTTTGCTAATCCTGATTTCAGTCTGCGTTTGTCATTTCCCTCTCCTCTCACAGTCAATATTTGTGGGGGGCTGTCTATCCTTTGCGGATTTTCTCTGAGGCAAGATAGTTTTCCGTTTCTATCTTTAGGGGAAGTTAGTCCTTAGGCTGTGTCGAGGTGTCTAGGGAGTGTTAGGTACATCCCACGGCTATTTCTAGTTGCGCTGCTAAGTTCAGGGTCTGCGGTCAGTACAGGTACCACCTTCTCCAGAGTACGTCACATGCTGCTCCTAGGCCACCAGATCATAACACATAACAGTAAGAAGTGACCAGAAAATAAGTAAATTAAAACAATATCTTTATTTATTACAACGATAAAAGGTAATGCTAAAAAGACAGGGGAAAAAAGGCGAATACCTCCAAAAAATGGTGGGGAGGAAATAACTGAAAGTCACAAATACCTGCACTAGGTAATGATGTTATAAGTATTAGAGGAGCATGAAAAGCAGTGTGTAAATAATCATATAAACAAGTAAGCACCGGAAGGACTTATAAAGCACATGGAAATTTAACTAACTGGATTTCAAGTAAAAGACCTAAAAAAAAGAGATATTCATATATGCCAAAAAGTAGTGCAAAATTAAAGAGCCCACTTGTCCCAGATTAGAAGCCCATGGACAATATGAAAGATAGCCCTACTAACATGTCCTCAACACATTAATTACCATCAGCACATAATGATAAAGGGAAACAAAAAACCCATGCATGGATTGTCATGACTAACATACGGCCATTACCTGCAGTGATTGAAGCGGTGTAGTGCAGCTTTAAGACGAAGCTATGTCCTGCCCCACGCCCAGAGGGAAAAAAAAAACAAAAAACCTCATGCATGGATTGTCATGACGAGTATACGGCCATTACCTGCAGTGATTGATGCGGTGTAGTGTGGCTGCAAGGTTTCCTGAACATGGAAACATACACTTACAGTGCCATATGGTCCCACCTCATAACAATTTTAATGAGGAGCAGTCTGGCTTGCAAAAAGAGACTGAAGAGCTCCTAGGTCCTCCCACCAGAGGGGACCTTCCTGGAAAGCTGCAGGGTTGTTGAGCTGTTGGGCCTCCTGATGTTGAGAGGCTGGAGGTGGGTGACTGTGGGAGACACGTGGCTAGGGATCTGACAGGCCACACACTGCACCTGAACCCACCTCGCGGAGTTGCCAAGCTGTGAGGGAATCCTCTGACAGGAAAACCAGGGGTTCTTTCACCTCCGATGCCTCGGACCGCTGATCACAGTCCCTTTGCAAGCGGCGGAGGTAGCCACTGGATTGGGGTAAGCAGGAAAGGCTGGAGCTTTAGGCCCTCTGGTGGGCCTCAGCATACAGCGGTGCTACGGAGCAACTAAAGCAGGCTTGAGTGGGCACAAAGGGGGCACAGTAGTGACCAGAGGTGAAGAGAGGAGATCTGGGCAGGAAATTATTCTTTATATCCCTAGATTAGTAAGGATTTTTTCAGAGATCATCTAGGCACGTCTGGCTCTCTTGACTTCCAGCCAAACCCCCCATAAAATGTTCATTTTCAATACTTGGTAGAAAATAATATGCAGGCAATGACTGCTTGAGGGGTGGAAGCCATGAACATCACCCAACGCTATGTTTCCTCCTTTGTGATAATAATAATCTTTGTTTATATAGTGCCAACTTATTCAGCATCGCTTTACAATTCAATAGTTCATATACAACAGTCATAGGTAACAACGTTAAAGATAATACAATAATAAAAGCAAAATAATGACGACCCTGATCGTAAGAGTTTACAATCTACAATGAGGTGGGGGTAACACAAAGCACAGGTGCTTATTAACAACTAGATTGTGGCCCGATTCTAACGCATCGGGTATTCTAGAATATGCATGTCCCCGTAGTATATGGACAATGATGATTCCAGAATTCGCGGCAGACTGTGCCCGTCGCTGATTGGTCGAGGCAACCTTTATGACATCATCGTCACCATGGCAACCATTATGACATCTACATCGATACTGTGCCCGTCGCTGAATCAGAGACGCGGGATATCTACGTCCTTTATGACATCATCGTCGCTGTGCTCGTCGCTGATTGGTCGAGGCCGCCCAATCAGAGACGCGGGATTTCCAGGACAGACAGACAGACAGAAAGACAGACAGACGGAAAAACCCTTAGGCAATCTATATATATAATTGTCTAAGGGTTTTTCCGTCTGTCTGTCTGTCTGTCTTTCTGTCTGTCTGTCTGTCTGTCCTGGAAATCCCGCGTCTCTGATTGGTCGAGGCCACCAGGCCTCGACCAATCAGAGACTGGCACAGCATCGACGTAGAAATCCCGCGTCTCTGATTGGTCGAGGCCGCCAGGCCTCGACCAATCAGCAATGGGCACAGCGACGATGATGTCATAAAGGACGTAGACATCCCGCGTCTCTGATTGGTCGAGGCCGCCAGGCCTCGACCAATCAGCAACGGGCACAGCGACGATGATGTCATAATGGTTGCCATGGCGACGATGATGTCATAAAGGTTGCCTCGACCAATCAGCGACGGGCACAGTCTGCCGCGAATTCTGGAATCATCATTGTCCATATACTACGGGGACATGCATATTCTAGAATACCCGATGCGTTAGAATCGGGCCACAATCTAGTTATATATATAGATGATAATCCAGCCGTCTTGAAGAAATGGGAGATAGATAAAGGCTGCGTGAGCTAGTCACCATTCAGTATTTGTAGTGCTTTTGGATGTGGTTCAGTTTGATGGAGAGTTATGTTCAGAGAAATAGTGAATGGACTATATATAAAAGGACTTCAATTAGGGAACGTTATAGGACGTTCCAAACAGATGTGTTTACAAGTATGTAATGTGACCAGGGTATGGGTCACATGGTCTCTGAGTGTGGACCTGAATGGTTCTGTACTGGAAGGTCCTGGAAGCCTAGGTGTTGGGAGTGCTGTCTGCCTGAAGAGCACATGGTGGGACTCTGGTACTGGTGGCCTGGGTGTTGGACGGCCCCAGCCGGGGACGCACGTCCTGAATGACACCCGGACAGGTCACCTGTGTTGAGGACCTTGGACTGACGAGGAGTCAGCCTGTGGAGCAGGAGCTCCTGGAAGGTAACCCTGGACAAGGAGATTGTGATATATCTAAAGGTACCGTCACACTTAGCGACGCTGCAGCGATACCGACAACGATCCGGATCGCTGCAGCGTGGCTGTTTGGTCGCTGGAGAGCTGTCACACAGACCGCTCTCCAGCGACCAACGATGCCGGTAACCAGGGTAAACATCGGGTTACTAAGCGCAGGGCCGCGCTTAGTAACCCAATGTTTACCCTGGTTACCATCGTTAAAGTAAAAAAAAAAAACAACTACAACATACTTACCTACCGCTGTCTGTCCCCGGCGCTGTGCTTCTCTGCTCTGGCTGTGAGCGCCGGGCAGCCGGAAAGCACAGCGGTGACGTCACCGCTCTGCTTTCCGGCCGCTGTGCTCACAGCCAGAGCAGAGAAGCACAGCACCGGGGACAGACAGCGGTAGGTAAGTATGTAGTGGTTGTTTTTTTCACTTTAACGATGGTAAACAGGGTAAACATCGGGTTACTAAGCGCGGCCCTGCGCTTAGTAACCCGATGTTTACCCTGGTTACCAGCGAAGACATCGCTGAATCGGTGTCACACACGCCGATTCAGCGATGTCAGCGGGAGATCCAGCGACGAAACAAAGTTCTGGACTTTCTTCCCCGACCAGCGATATCACAGCAGGGGCCTGATCGCTGCTGCCTGTCACACTGGACGATATCGCTAGCCAGGACGCTGCAACGTCACGGATCGCTAACTATATCGTCTAGTGTGACGGTACCTTAAGAGAAGTTTATCTGCTAGATGAACACACTGGGGGTCATGACATGTTCGTAGATGTATTGAAATGAACTTTGCGCTATGTGGTTTATGATGATTGATAAAACTAAGAGACTGATTTATATGAGGAAACCGTGCCTAAGTGCTTGAATCCCATGCCAAGCGAGTGTCCCCCAAGACACGTAGTAGGCGAAATGCTACACAACACAAAAAACAGCAATGAAGCTAGCACTGGCAATGCCGGATTGCCAGATTCCAGTTTATATAGGAGCGATCTTACACCATGCAGTGATTTCCCAGGGTGGGACAAAGGAAAAAATAAAAAAAAATATTAAAAAGCATAAAACTATTTTTTTTAAATCCCCAAAGAAAAAAAAAAGAATCAAATATTTGTCCAATAAATACATTTATTTATGTAAAAAAACAAAACAATAAAGGTACACATATTTGGTATCACTGCATCCATAACAACTCGCTCTATAAAACTGTCCCACTAGTTAACCCCTTCAGTGAACACCGTAAAAAATAATAAAAAACGAGGCAAAAAACAATTCTTTATCATCATACCGCCAAACAAAAAGTGCAATAAACGTGATAAAAAAGACGAATGTAAATAAAACAGTACCGCTGAAAACGTTATCTTGTGACGCAAAAAACAAGCCATCACACAGCTCCATCAGCAGAAAAATAAAAAAGTTATAGCTCTCAGAATAGAGCAATGCAAAAATAATTCTTTTTTCTATAAAACAGTTTTAATTGTGTAAAAGTGCCAAAACATAAAAAAACTATATAAATTGGGTATCTTGGTAATCATACCAACCCGAAGAATAAAGCTTCCCTACCAATTTTACCACACGCAGAACGGTGTAAAAAAACAAAAAAAAACAAAAAGCAATTCCTGAATTGCTGTTTTTTGTTCATTCTGTCTCCCAAAAATCGGAATAGAAAGCGATCAAAAAATGTCATGTGCCCGAAAATGGTCCAATAAAAATGTCAGCTCATCCCGCAAAAAAAACAAGCCATAACATGACTCTGTCGGCCAAAATATGGAAAAATTATAGCTCTCAAAATGTGATGCAAAAACTAGTTTTCGCAATCAAATGCGTCTTTTAGTGTGTCACAGCAGTCAAACATAAAAATCCAATTATAAATCCGCGCACATTTATCCTGTGCTCTGTGCTGAGCACTTACACCAGGGTTTCCATGTAAATCTCTTAAATATGTGATTCAGGCGGAAGATTCCCTATAACTAGGCTGATGGAGGCACTGTGGACGCCATAGGACTTGTGATCTGGCGGGGTCAGTATTCTTAGGATTGCATCAAAGTGCCGTCGGCCACGGTTTTTTGCACTTCTGAAAAGAAGGACACCACTGAGCAGAGGCCAGACGGAGTCCAGAGTAACTCTGCTGCCTTATTATACATAATACATCAGGGGTTTCATCTGTCACTTCACTCAGAGATTTAGATGGAAACCCTGATGTAAGTGCTCAGCGTAGCGTGGCGGATAAATGTGATTGTGACTTGTAGGATTGCTACTTCCAACAGGTGGCACTATAGAGTTCAAGTCCTCTTTTTCTCTGAAGAGGCAATTTGCATATTAATCCCTTTATCCCAAGGGTGGTTTGCACATTAATGACCGGGCAAATTTTTACAATTCTGACCACTGTCCCTTTATAAAGTTATAACTCTGGAACGCTTCAATGGATCTTGATGATTCTAAGACTGTTTTCTCATGATATATTGTACTTCATGGTAATGGTAAAATTTCTTTGATATTACCTGCTTTTATTTGTGAAAAAATGGAAATTTGGCGAAAATTTTGAAAATTTTGCAATTTTTTTGCCCTTAAATCAGAGATATATTGCACAAAATACTTACCGTAATAGGTAACATTTCCAACATGTCTACTTTACGTCAGCTCAATTTTGGAATCAAAATTTTTGTTTTGTTAGGGAGTTATAAGGGTTAAAGTTGATCAGCAATTTCTCATTTTTACAACACCATTTTTTTTAGGGACCACATCACATGTGAAGTCACTTTGAGGTGTCTATAGGAGAGAAAAAACCCAAGTGTGACACCATTCTAAAAACTGCACATCCCAAGGTGCTCATAAACACATTCAAGAAGTTTATTAACCCTTCAGGTGTTTCACAGGAATTTTTGAAATGTTTAAAAAAAATGAACATTTAACTTTTTTTTCACAAAAAATTTACTTCAACTCCAATTTGTTTTTTTTTTTTACCAAGGGTAACAGGAGAAATTGGACCCCTAAAGTTATTGCAAAATTTGTCCTGAGTACGCTGATACCCCATATGTGGGGGTAAACCACTGTTTGGGCGCATGGCAGAGCTCGGAAGGGAAGGAGCGCCATTTAAGTTTTCAATGCAAAATTTACTGGAATTGAGATAGGATGCCATGTCGAGTTTGGAGAGCCCCTGATGTGCCTAAACATTGAAACCCCCCACAAGTGACACCATTTTGGAAAGTAGACCCCCTAAGGAACTTATCTAGCTGTGTGGTGAGCACTTTGACCCACCAAGTGCTTCGCAGAAGTTTATAATGTAGAGCCGTAAAAATAAAAAATCATATTTTTTCACAAAAATGATCTTTTTGCCCCCAATTTTTTATTTTCCCAAGGGTAACAGACAAGATTGGACCCCAAAAGTTGTTGTGCAATTTTTTCCTGAGTACGCTGATACCCCATACGTGGGGGTAAGCTACTGTTTGGGCGCATGGCAGAGCTCGGAAGGGAAGGAGCGCCGTTTGACTTTTCAATGCAAAATTGACTGGAATTGAGATAGGACACCATGTCACGTTTGCAGAGCCCTGATGTGCCTCAACATTGACACCATTTTGGAAAGAAGACCCCCTAGGGACTTATGTAGATGTGTTGTGAGAACTTTGAACCCCCAAGTGTTTCACTACAGTTTATAATGCAGAGCCGTGAAAATAAAAAAAAATTTTTTTCACACAAATTATTTTTTAGCCCCCAGTTTTGTATTTTCCCAAGGATAACAGGAGAAATTGGACCCCAAAAGTTGTTGTCCAATTTGTCCCGAGTACGCCGATACCCCATATGTGGGGCCTCGTTTTTTTTCCTACGGTGTTCACTGAAGGGGTTAACTAGTGGGACAGTTTTATAGGTCGGGTCGTTCCGAACGCGGCGATACTAAATATGTGTACTTTTATTTTTTTTTTAATTTAGTAAAGAAATGTATTTATTGAAACAATATATATATTTTTTTTTATTTAGGATTTTTTTACACATGCAAATATTATGTTTTTACATTGCCCCAGGTGGGGACATCACAGTATAGTGACAGATCGCTGATCTGACACTTTGCAATGCACTGTGCCAGGTCAGAGATCTGACAGGCAGTGCGGGGAGGCTTCCCGGCGCCTGCTCTGAGCAGGCGCTTGAAAGCCACCTCCCTGCAGGACTCGGAAGGAGCCCCGTGGCCATTTTGGATCCGGGGCCTGCAGGGAGGAGGATGTAGGAGACCCTCGGAGCAACGTGATCACATCGCGTTGCTCCGAGGGTCTCAAGGAAGCACACAGGGAGCCCCCTCCCTGCACGATGCTTCCCTATCCCGCCTGAACGCTGCGATCATCTTTGATCGCAGTGTTCCGGGGGTTAATGTGCCAGGAGCGGTCCGTGACTGCTCCTGGCACATAGTGCCGGATGTCAGCTGCTATAGTCAGCTGACACCTGGCCGCGATCGGCTGCTCTCCCCCCGTGAGCGTGGCTGATCGCATTATACGTACTATCCCGTCGGTGGTCATATGGGCCCATACCACCCCGACGGGATAGTACTTCTAATGTCAGAAAGGGGTTAATTTTCCCAGAGGAGCATTGCACGCCTCCTTACCCTGACAAGCCTGATCTGGTATGTCACTCTCCACAAGGAGAAACCTTACCCCTTAGAACCCAGTCCAGAGCCTCTCACCTAGCCAAATCAGTTCTCATGCTTCGCACTGACGAGGGCCAACAGCCCGAAACACTGTGTCTGCGAATTGAGATACTGATTTGGCTTTTATCCTAAGTCATATTGCAAAACTCATTAAAGGGTTGATTGTGACTTGTAGGATCGCCACTTCCAACAGGTAGTGCTATAGAGTTCAAGTCCTTTTTATTCTCTGAAGAGGCAATTTGCGGATAAATGTGATCATAAATGTTATGTAAAGTGTTCCCAATAAAGCTTTAACTCAATCCACAAAAAAGCAAGCCCTCACTCAGGTTCGTCATCTGTTAATGGAATTATAGGGGCTTCCACATTACTGGTAGCCCAAAGGCACTGGAAAAGCGAAATGGCTCCCCAAAAGAAATTCAGCAAATTCTTCGCTCTCAAATCCTAATGCCTCCCTCCCTTCTGAGACCCATGGTCCCTAAAGCACATTTAGCGCCCACATGTTTTCCATTTCTGTAGTGATGAGAGTCCGCCTAGTTTACAGGTGCATGTCTCCAGAAGCATGGGCTAGGCATAATGTACTGGTCACTACAGCGGCAGTTTGCAATTTCCACTCAGCAACATCCACTGCTGCTTGTTTCTGGAAAACACCCATGGAGTCAAAATCGTCACTACAGACAGATTCCCAAAGGGGTATAATTTCCAAAATGGGGTCACTTGAGGGGGGATTCTGCTTTTCTATCACGTAGAGGCTCTGTATATGGAATCCGCAAACTATTCTAGAAAAATCTGCACTCCAGGAGGAAAATAGTGTTCCGTCTCTCCCAAGTCTCTCCGTTTGGTGTCTAAACATCCTCCAAGAGCAACTTTCCGCAACGATCCAGGAGCAATTTAGTACTTTTTCCCAGGATGATGGAGCATGTCACAAGGCATTAGCTCACTGAACAAAACATTGACATTTTGGGTGCCTGGCCAGGAAACTCACATTGAGAACCTGTGGCTAATCCTCAAAAAGTGGGTGGAAAAACCAAAACACAAAAATTGTGATCAATTCCAAGTATTGATTAGAAAAGAATGGTTTGTCATCAATCAGCATTTGTCCACAAAGCCGATATCCAGCATGTCTGGACGAAATGCAAAAATCTTGAAAAATAAGGCTCTAAACTAAAAAATGTGGGTCTTTTCATAAACTTGATGTATTTGTCTATAAAATTGTAGAAACTTATGAAATGTGTCATGAGGATACTGCGACAGAGAGGGGCCAGAAGTTTGTGGTATCTGGTTTCACAACTCTTGCACTGGTTAGAAGTACTTCACCATCTTATCAAACAGTGTAGGTTTTTTCTTTATGGTTAATCTGTTCAGTTAAAGTTCCTGGAGCTTTCCTGCTTGGATTTTCTGAAGTGTTCAGTATTGTCCACTCCCCCTCTGCTATATGTGTTCACCACTGGCACTTATAATTTGCCAGTGTTAGTTTTTACTGCTTGGTTTGGAGTTGGAATTCGTGGTTGGAGTTGGCGTTAGGAGATTTGTTCAGGAAATTGTTGCTTGGAGTTTTGTTTGCATGCACATCCTCATCCTCTCCGATTTGGTTTTTCTCTCCTTTAACTCTCCTGTGTTCCACTCTGTTGTTTGATACGTATATTTTGTATGATTGTTATTTTAATTTCCCCTGTCCGTCTTCCCTTGATTAATTGGTTAGTGTATTCCTCTACACTTCGGCTTCTCACCACCCTGGCTGGGGGAGAGGACAGATAAGGGTTGATATAGGAGCATAGCAAGACACATCTCCACCTTCAGGAGTAATCCAGGGAACAGGGATAGACTAGGGCGCTCCTAGTTCTGAGAACCTCGTTAGCGCCCACAGTCCCAAGGCATTGCATGACATCTGACTAATAGGTCTAAAACCACTGAAGCATCAAACTTTGTGAGAAACAAAATTTGTGCCTGTCTGCAGGGCCGGCGTCAGCACCCGGCGCACCCGGGCAAGTACCGTGGCCCTGAGCAGGCAGGGGGCTCACCTGCCATCGGGGACACTGGCGCGCTATAGTGCTGGCCCCCACGAGTAGACCCCCCGCCTGCTTCGGGCCCCGACACTTGCGATACTTACCTCTCCCGGTTCCAGCACTGCAGCGTCTTCCATCCTCTGACTGTGACGTTCAGGTCAGAGAGCGCGATGACGTCACCAGTGCGCGCCCTCTGCCTGAGCAGTCGCAGCACAGAGCAGGAAGACGTCGACGGTGAGGAGTCCAGAGCAGAGCAGCGTCAAGCAACGAGAGGTGAGTATTTAATTTTTCTTTTTTTTTTTTATATTTGGAGCAATATATGGGGATCATCAGAAGGGGCCCATATATGGAGCATTATATGGGGCTAATTCTATATGGAGTATCTTATGGGGCCAATAATATAGGGAGCATCTTATGAAGCCAATTCTATAGGGAGCATTATATGGGGCCAATTTAATATGGAGCAGCTTATGGGGCAAATTCAATATGGAGCAGTATATGGGGCCAATTACATATGGAGCAGTATATGGGGCCAATAATATATGAAGCATCTTATGGGACTAATTATATATGGAGAATTTTATATGGCCAATTATATATGGAGCATTATATGTGACCCATTATACATGGAGCATCTAATGGGGCCAATTATTTTTGGAGCATTATATGGGCCCATTCTGTATGGAGCAATATATGGGACTCGGTATACTGTATGGGGCCGATCATATAGGGCGGCACGGTGGCTTAGTGGTTAGCACTGCAGCCTTGCAGCGCTGGAGTCCTGGGTTCGTATCCCACCAAGGACAACATCTGCAAAGAGTTTGTATGTTCTCTCCGTGTTTGCGTGGGTTTCCTCCGGGCACTCCGGTTTCCTCCCACATTCCAAAGACATACTGATAGGGAATTTAGATTGTGAGCCCCATCGGGGACAGTGATGATAATGTGTGAAAAAATGTAAAGCGCTGCGGAATATGTTAGCGCTATATAAAAATAAAGATTATTATTATTATTATTATATACTGTATGGAGCATTACTGTATATGAGGCCCATTATATATGGACCAATAGATGGGGCCCATCATATACCGTATGGAGAATTATATGTGGCTCACTATACTGTATGGAGCATTATATGGGGTCAATTCAATATGGAGCAATATATGCGGCTCATTCTGTATGGAGCACTCTGTGGTGCCCATTATACTGTATGGAGCAATATATGAGGCTCATTATTCGCCACTCAGCGCCGCCGCTCCTGCTGCCCTGCCTGCCGCTCTGCCCCCTGT
This sequence comes from Ranitomeya imitator, assembly GCF_032444005.1. Classification (NCBI taxonomy): domain Eukaryota; kingdom Metazoa; phylum Chordata; class Amphibia; order Anura; family Dendrobatidae; genus Ranitomeya; species Ranitomeya imitator. The sequence continues at coordinate 857,260,652 of NC_091282.1, read as the reverse complement.
TCGCCGGCATACTTACCCGACCCAGCGCGCTCCTGCGATATGCGCGCGCCTTCCGGTCTTTTCTCCTCCAGTCTCGCCGACGGTCCCTGGCTCCCATGGTGTGTGTGTGCGCACTCCTCTCTCCATCTCCTTCTGCGCACGTGCACTCCCTTCCTTCTTTCTTTGACCCTGGAGGACCCCGTCGGAAGTCCTTCTGCGTCTCTCCTATTTAAGGTAACTCCTTCCTCTGCTCCATGCCTGATTGTCATTTGTCCTCATTTGACCCAGGTCCCTCTGTACCTTGCTCTGTCCTGTGCGTTCACCATACCTTGCTCTGTCCTGTGCATTCGCCATTCCTTGCTCTGTCCTGTGCGTCCGTCATACCCTGCCTGTGCTGAGTTTCCGCCATACCCTGCCTGTCCTATGTTTTCACCATACCCTGCCTGTCCAGAGGGGGGGCTGTATGGGGCGCAGCTAAAAGGAGGCCCCCACATGACTACGTTGCCATGGGAGCAGTGCAGTAGGTTTTTAAAAATAAAGAAGTTATGAGAAAAGGGGCCCGGGGATTGGAAGAGTAGGATTGGGGGTGGGGATTTATGCAAAAAGGGAGGTGGGGGCTTGGGAAAGTGCGGGAAAAGGGAGATCAGTCACCTTAGACGGGCGAAGTGAGTCCCTCCCACCCTCCCTGTTTTTAGGGGTACTATGAGGCAACGTAATTTTAGTCAAGATCGGCGCGTTCGTCAATTCTTAATGTAAAAAAAAAAAAAAAAAAAAATAAGAGGGGGTCTTTAAAAATATTTTCTTTTCTGTTTGATTTATTGAAGGCAAGAATTTTGTATTATTGTCACAGTGGCGTTGGCGGGGGGTGGGGTTCTTGGAGTTGGTGATGATGCTGATAGGGTTGATCTGGCTTTTGGTACGGGCTCTGGACGGGGTGTTTACCTCGGGAGCTTTGTGGTTGGTTTGCCCGAAATGGGTTACATGGTGCCCTCGAGCTGGTGGTTACGGCTGAGGGTAAATACGTGTTTTTTGGTCAAAATTTTGGGTAGGCTCTCTGCCTATTATGAGCCAGATTTTTTAGCTCCAAGAGCCCCCCCCTCGAGGTTTTATATTTACTGTTTACATGTTGTTATTTATGTATTTGTTTGTTAATAAAATGGCCGCTGTGGCCAAATTATCCAAAAAAGAAATTAACGTGGTGGTGTGTTTTCTTGGGTAATAGATGGAGGGGTTAAGAGGGGCAAGGTAGTTGGGGGTGGGGGATGCTTTACGGAAAGGATCCTTTATTGGCTATACGCGGTCATGTGTTTCCGCCATAACCTGCCTGTCTTGTGTTTCTGCCACACCCAGCCTTTCCTGTGTTCCCACATATCCAGTCTGTCCTGGCCATCCGCCATATCCCACCTATTCTTAGTCTCAGTCATTGCCAGTCAGTCCTGTGTCTCCGTTATAGCCAGTTCTGCTTCTTTTCCGCTCCTACTTCCTGTCCCCGGGTATCAGCTTCTGCGGCAATAGTCTCCCTTGAGCCTACCCCTAACACTCCCTGTATTGGGGGTGGTCCACCTGGCCAGCTCGCCCTTGGAAGGTTCGTTGTCGTGGTTCTGCGGGTTCACTTTAGGAGTTCCAAAAGAGCTGACAATTATTCTGTATAGAGGACTGTGTGGTGCCAATTATACTGTATGGAGCACTATATGGGGCCATTATATTGTATGGGGCAATATATGGGGCTCATTATTCTGTTTGGAGCAATATATGGGGCTCATTATTCTGCATAGAGGACTATACTGTCCGGTTTCTGAGCTAATGTAGAATGCACAATAGATATCACTCACGTAATGTAAGAAGTATGTGAAAACTTTGGCATTGTACGATACCTATACTTCTCTGCCGTATCCGTGCATTATGAATTGTGGTATGTGTTAAAGGGGCCCACCGGGACTCTTTCGCCCAGGGCCCATGAAAACCTGGAGCCGGTCCTGCCGGTCTCAGAAATGTGAGCACATTTGTAGGTCATGGCCAAGATTCTCAGCATTGTTCTATGTAAAGGGACATGTACTGGCGAGAGCAATAGCAGCTTATTCGCACAGAAAAATCTATTACTGATATATTACTGATCATTCTGTGCACATAGTAAATGCAGTCTGTCAGACTAAATAGGCTATTAAGTGACTGACAATTAGGAAACAAGTAGCTGATCGGTGGTCATTTAATGATGCAAGTCAGATGTTTTAAAGCCACACTAAAGGTACCGTCACACTCAGCGACGCTGCAGCGATATAGACAACGAGCCGATCGCTGGAGCGTCGCTGTTTCGGTCGCCGTAGAGACGTCAAACACAGCAACTCCAGAACGATGCAGGAGCGATCCAGTGACGTAACGGCGACTCACTTATCGTTCTCGCTGGTTGTTAGCTTCATGTAAAACTTTGCTGGCATCGTTGCTTTTGATGTCAAACATGACGATACACGCCGACCTGACGACCAAATAAAGTTCTGAACTTCTCGCTCCGACCAGCGATGGCACAGTGGTATCCAGATCGCTGCTGCGTGTCAAACACAACGAGATCGCTATCCAGGACGCTGCAACGTCACGGATCGTTGTCGTTCTCGTTGCAAAGTTGCTGAGTATGACGTTACCTTAAAACTGTCGCCTCATTACATCACACCCTTGTTGTCAACAACTGATATTAAGCCATTCACTTAATTGGGATAATGCTTGAATACCCTTCATTCCCACTACTAGCCTGACAGTATTAAGATAGACAGTACAATGTAAAGAGGTGTCAGCTGTTGCCCGTATAAATAGCTGATTGGCGGGGATGCAGAGAGTTGACCCTCTCACTCCCCACTGATCTGATATTAATGGCCTATTCAATGATAGACCATACATTTTGCAAACCAGAAATACAGAACGTGTGACTGAAGTCTGCAAAAACAATATCAGCTTTTACAGAAAACCCTCAAGGATGTCCTAATTATCCTTTAAGTGCTGTGCTCCGAAGAAGGTCTGCCAGGCAGCTCCTTTCTTACCTCAGGATGATGGTCTAACTATTCATGTATGTGTAAATGTATATTTTCCCCATTATGTAGAATGACTTCTCCTCTTTTGTTATTCTAGCTCTTGTTGCTGAGAGAAAGATGCATGAGACAATACGGACAAAAAAACATCCATTCCAGCCATTCTACTTTTGTGAGAAAATTTGAGTTGTGTGATTGGCTGGAAAGATTCCGAATGTCCAAAAATACTTTTATTTATTTGTGTGACCACCTAAGAAACAATCTTAATCGTCCTGGTCTCTCTCCGGAGGATAAAGTGGGCATAGCATTATGGAGGCTATCAAGCAAAAAACGATGCCCATTATTGCACCAAAAGTTTAGAGTGGGTCGAAATGTTGTAAACAGGTGTTTAAAGGAGGTAAGCTGATGTGGCTCATCTTATTCAATACTCTTTGCATCATTTTTGTACTGTGTTATTAATCAATGTTTCTTTTAAATATTAAGTTACATGTATTTATGTTTTCTCTTAAGGTATGTCAAGCCATTATAACCATTCTGAAGCCCATATATCTTCATCCACCAGACTACCAGTCCCTAAAGGACACAGCTCGAATTTTTAATGCTCGCTGGGGATTCCCACATTGTGTTGGCGCACTAGGCTCTTTTCCTATTCCTCTGTCTTCCAATTCAACAAAGGATGGCACTCATGCTTTGGTTTTGCATGCAGTAGTAGATGGACAAGGGTTACTTTGGGAAGCTTGTGCCTGCTATCCAGAAAATATGAGCAGTGCTGCAATCTTAGAAAATTCTGCTCTCTGGGAACTAGCTCAGGAAAGAAGGCTCCAAACTTCACCAAAAGATTATTTCTTAGGCAAAGCTCATAATTACTTTTTGTTAGCTAATTCTAACTATCCATTACAGAGCTGGCTACTAACTCCATACACAAAAATGGCTAAACTGAGTCAGCGAGAGAAACAGTATAATCTTCACCTTGAGCGTGCGCTAAGTGTGGCAGAAATTGCTCTCTTGCGGTTGCGTGCACGATGGCAGTGCTTACTAGCACCTTCTGGCTGTAAGATAGTGCCCACCGTAGCCTTAGCCTGTTGTGTGCTCCATAACATGTGTGAAACACTGGAACAGAGATTTGATTCTCGTTGGTTAGAAGGAGTACAAACTATGGACGTGCCTGTTTTGCCTAATTTTCTTTGTCAATCATGTCCTACCGATCTTCAAGCTGCAAGCATAAGGGATGCAATATGTGAATATTTTAATAGTCAAACTAAAATGTAAATTTTGGGAGAAGGATATGTCAATAAAAAAAGTACATTTAGCGTCTAATGTTTCTTTATTTGTTCAGTTCTTAGAAATTGAGTGTACTACAAATACTGCAGGTGGAATTGATAAAGAGGACTTTTCACCAGTTTTAGCATGTTAACATAGCCACATGATGGAGTATTGTGGCTCCTGAAATTAGTAAAATGCAGTTTTTTTTTTAAATTTCTCCTCTCCAATGCAGAGATATTAGCTGCTAGAATTTAGGTTATAATATATTTAAGTCCAAGTGGCAGTAGCTGAATTTGTTATCTAAGAGCATGCACTTAGGCTGGTTTCACACTTGCGTTTGGCTGGTCTGCGTATGGCTACGTACATCCTCCGTTAAGCTCCGCCTACTTCCGCATGCGTCCTGCGTTGTCCTGTGTACCTATCTTTAACATTGGGTATGCAGGGACACGTGTTGTATGCGGATGCGTCTGCATGCGGCATTTTCATGTGCCCACCGACCGCACGGGAACGCAACCCAATGTTAAAGATAGGTACGCAGGATGACGCAGGACACATGCGGAAGTAGGCAGAGTAGCCATACGCAGACCTGCCAAATGCAAGTGTGTACTTAGCCTTACCTGGCATAAGGTTGACCAATCATAAGAGGACAGCAACATACAAGGAAAAAAGAACACGTGCCCATAATAGCTTAGAGTGGGTTTGTCAGTATGAGACAAGTGCCAGGAGTAAAGCAGAGATAAGTAATACCTTTCAGCTTTTATCTCACCACAGTCAAGTGAAGGAGAATACAAGAGAGCTGACAACACTGTGAGAGGAGAGCTGCAACTGCAGACAAGTTTGTAATAAGGCAAAGCTCAGCTCTGCTGTACTACCCCTCCCACCACATTGACTGTCCTGAGATGAAAGCTAATAGGTGTATGCAATCACACTCGTCTCTGCTCTACACTTGGCACTTGTAATAACATACCACTCTACAGTGAGACCAATAAGTAGAGCAGACTGTCCTTCATTACACGTTTCACACTGAGAAATCTGCTCTAAGCTATTGTGGGGGGGGTGTTTTTTTTCTTCAGTATGTTGCTGCCTGTTTATGTTCCATGATATGGTGAGTTTAATCCCTTAGTGACCGAGCCAATTTTAGCCTTAATGACCAAGCCAAAATTTTAAATATGACCAGTGTCACTTCCCTGTAGTGGGCCACTTGATCACCTACACTTTCTCGTCAGGAGCATGCATGCCTTGCACAACTGAAACCAGCAGAATCAGGGGGCGGCACACTGTGCTGTTCTGTGCCACACCTTGGCCCTGCTGATTTCAGTTGTGCATCGCGATCGTGTGTGCAAAGCAAGCTAATCCTCCCTGGTGTGCATGCAGCTGAAGAGAGAATGGAGATGACGATAGATCGAGCCTCTATATCGTGCCCGCAGAGATGTCCAGGAGATGCTGCTCGATCCTTCCTATAATCAAATGTATTCCCATCTTTGAACAGTGTGGCACTGGGACAGGTGAAGTTGAGAGCTAGTCAGCCCTGCCCTCGACATGCAGCATGGTGATGAAGTCAGCACATTGCTGACATCATCACAATGCTGTTGGCACCACAGAGGCACATCGGGCACCTGTAAGCTCTCCATCAAAGAGATGAAGATTAAATATTTTATAAATGTGGATGAGTGGGTAAGGAGGTTAGGGCATATAATGGGGGAACAATTGTGAAAGGGGGCACGGGGGTACTTTATTTAGAGGTGCAGTGTGAAGGGGATATTTTGGAGAGGGGCATTGTGGGACAATATTTTGCAGAGGGGCAGTATGGAGGGAATATTATGGAGAAGGGCAGTGGGGGGACATAATAGAGGCACAATTGTAGGAACATTATGGAGAGGGGCAGCGTGGGGGAATATTAGCGAAAGGGTGTGAGGGGATATTTCTCAGAGGGGCAGAATAGAGGACATTATGGAGAGACGCAGCATAGGAGAAATATGGAGAGGGGCAGTGTAGGGGAAAACTTAAAGAGAAGGGCAGTGTGGGGGGATATTTTGCAGAGGGGCAGTATGGGGGATATTTTGAAGAAGGTCAGTGCGTGTGTGGGGATATTTTATGAAGGAAGCTCAGCAATTATGTATTCTGGGTGCAGCATGGGACATATTTCTATTTATGGGGCAGCATAATGATGCTTTTATTTTTAAAGGCTCCATGTCAGGAAGTGCTGCTGAAGATGGAGAAATAAAGTGTGAAATCTCATCATGGTGGCTATACTTCATGGAGACAAAAGGGAAGGGAACGACAAATTAGAGAAGATGTCACCTATAAGGTATCTGGATGGAAAAGTTTATTTGTGATACTGCGTCTCATCAGTTTTGTGGTTCATGTATGGTCCGCAGTCTGATGATGACATTTAACAACTCCCAGTATCTCTTTCCCATTGTTAAAGAGATACAGGGAGTTGTAGGTTCATGCGATACAATTGTACTTGGGGCTAAGATTGGTGATTTATTCATGTACTGATGGTGGCTCTGCCACTGCATTCATATACTGACGGGGTTCTGGCAGTGCATGCATGTATTGTTGTCACAAGTCACCTAACTACAATCTTTAATCTCTCCCTCTCCTCTGGCATTTTCCCCTCCTCCTTCAAACACTCTATCATTACTCCATTACTAAAGAAACCCACCCTCGACCCATCCTGCACAAACAACTACAGACCGGTCTCCAATCTCCCCTTCATCTCTAAACTCTTGGAGCGCCTGATATACTCCCGCCTTACCCGTTACCTCTCCACTCACTCCCTCCTAGACCCTTCACAGTCCGGTTTCCGCCCCCTACATTCGACAGAAACTGCACTCATCAAAGTGACCAATGACCTTCTGACAGCAAAACGTAATGGTGACCACTCTCTGCTCATTCTTCTCGACCTTTCTGCAGCTTTTGACACTGTTAACCACCCTCTCCTGCTCTCTAGGCTCCAGTCACTAGGCATTAAGGACACTGCTCTCTCCTGGTTCTCCTCCTATCTTTCCGACCGCTCCTTCAGTGTTCTGTTCTCTGGCTCCACTTCATCTCCTCTTCCTCTCACTGTTGGGGTACCTCAGGGCTCAGTCCTTGGCCCCCTTCTGTTCTCTCTCTACACGGCCCCAATTGGACAGACCATCAGCAGATTTGGCTTTCAGTACCATCTTTATGCCGACGACACACAACTATATACGTCATCCCCTGACCTTACCCCCGCTGTACTACAGAATGCCACTGACTGTCTGTCCGCAGTCTCCAACATCATGTCCGCTCTCTATCTGAAACTCAACCTCTCCAAAACTGAACTTCTTCTGCTCCCACCATCTACTAACCTCCCTAAATCTGACATTTCCCTCTCCGTGGGTGGCACCATAATAACACCCCGGCAGCAGGCGCGCTGTCTGGGTGTTATGTTTGACTCCGATCTCTCCTTCACCTCCCATATACAATCTCTTGCCCGCTCGTGCCGCTTACACCTAAAGAACATCTCTAGAATCCGCCCTTTTCTCACCATGGAGACAGCTAAAACCCTCACGGTCGCCCTGATCCACTCCCGCCTGGATTACTGTAACGCTCTATTAATTGGCCTCCCCCTCACTCGACTTTCCCCTCTCCAGTCCATCCTTAATGCAGCAGCCAGGGTCGTCCATCTGGCTAATCGTTACTCGGACGCGTCCGCTCTTCGCCAGTCGTTACACTGGCTGCCCATTCATTACAGGATACAATTCAAAGTACTTGTTCTCACCCACAAAGCTCTCCACAGTGCGGCACCCCCTTACATCTCCTCCCTCATTTCTGTCTATCAGCCTAACAGACCACTGCGCTCTGCAAATGACTTTCGGCTAACCTCTGCACTAATCCGTACCTCCCACTCCCGACTCCAAGACTTCTCCCGTGCTGCGCCAATCCTCTGGAATGCTCTACCCCAAGATATTAGGACCATCCATAATTTGCATAGTTTTAGGCGCTCGCTCAAAACACATTTGTTCAGAGCGGCCTATCACGTTCACTAATCAAAGTTATGTTATGTTTGTGTGTAGCCCATTCACTATCCCCATCTATTCCCCAACCCCTGAAGATGGCTGGACCATGATTGTAAATACATCATTGTAAATACACACCTGTACTTTGTATCTCCCCCACCTCATTGTAGATTGTAAGCTCTCACGAGCAGGGTCGTCTTATTTTGCTTTAATTATTGTATTGTTAACGTTGTTACTTATGACTTTTGTGTTTGAAACTGTTAAACTGTAAAGCGCTGCGGAATATGTTGGCGCTATATAAATAAAGATTATTATTATTATTATTATTAGTGGTCTTGGTGCTGCGTTTTGGTGGCAAAACAGATTTTTGTGCACTTTTTTGTGTTTTTTTTACACATTTTATTTTACTTTTTCTCTTTTCACTAAGTATCATTGTGGAACATGTATCATTTTTGCTTTGATTGTTGATCTCATACGCTGAAATTCTCATGTATTGCAGTGCCTGAGACCTGTCAGTGACTTGCTGACACAGCCTTTAAGAACCTGCTTATAGTTGGATCTCACAGGCCACCATACTCTGTGGTCATAATAATGATCAACACCCGAGATTACAAACACTGGTCGATCGTGCCATAGGGGCTCTTTTAACCCCTTTTTAACCACTTAGACACCTCTGTTGTAATTGTCAGCAGTATTTAAGGGGTTAATTGACCCTGATGGGTTCCAAATCCAACTAAGATCGATACAGCAAGGTATCAGCTATAGGGGTTTTCCCAGGAATAGAATACAATAAAAGTAAATGTCATTATAAATAAATTCCTAAATTCTTTTAATTAGCAAATCACAATTGTCTTGAGAGGTAATCACTTTAGATTTATAATGAATGCCACCTTGTTAAACTGAGAGAAACTTCGAATGTTAAAACTGGTGCCTGAGAGCATTTGCAGTAAGAAGCTCCACTACTGTGACCTGGAGTTCACCTATTTCATGTACTGTCATTTAGGCTACGTTCACATTAGCGTTGTGCGCCGCTGCGTCGGCGACGCAACGCACAATGCACGCAAAAACGCGCCAAAACGCACGCAAAAACGCTGCGTTTTGCGACGCATGCGTCGTTTTTTGCCGAAATTTGGACGCAAGAAAAATGCAACTTGTTGCGTTTTCTTGGTCCGACGCTTGCGGCAAAAAAGACGCATGCGTCGCACAACGCAACAAACAAAAACGCATGCATCCCCCATGTTAAATATTGCCCGACGCAAACCCGACGCAAACTAGCATAACGCTAGTGTGAACGTAGCCTTAGAAACAAAGAGTGGCCGATCTGTATTAGCAACCTCTTCTTACCTCAGCACTAAAGATGAGCGAACCTTTCAAGGTTCGGATCGGTTTGATTTCACATTTGATGAACATATTCGACGAACGTACACAAACGCTATTATATTCGATGGGAGGCCAAATCAAGACGTATATGCAGTACAGACCAAAAGATTGGACACACCTTCTCATTTAAAGATTTTTCTGTATTTTCATGACTTATGAAAATTGTATAATTAAAACTGAAGGCATCAAAACTATGAATTATCACATGTGGAATTATATACTTAACAAAAAAGTGTGAAACAACTGAAAATATGTCTTATATTCTAGGTTCTTCAAAGTAGCCACCTTTTGCTTTGATGACTGTTTTGCACACTCTTGGCATTCTCTTGATGAGCTTCAAGAGGTAGTCACCGGGAATGGTCTTCCAACAATCTTGAAGGAGTGCCCAGAGATGCTTATCACTTATTGGCCCTTTTGCCTTCACTCTGCGGTCCAGCTCACCCCAAACCATCTCGAATGGGTTCAGGTCGAGGTCATCTGTCATAGCAGCCCATCACTCTCCTTCTTGGTCAAATAGCCCTTACACAGCCTGGAGGTGTGTTTGGGGTCATTGTCCTGTTGAAAAATAAATGATGGTCCAACTAAACGCAAACCGGATGGAATAGCATGCCGCTGCAAGATATTGTTGTGGCCATGCTGGTTCAGTATGCCTTCAATTTTGAATAAATCCCCAACAGTGTCACCATCAAAGCACCCTCACACCATCACACCTCCTCCTCCATGCTTCACGGTGGGAACCATGCATGTAGAGTCCATAAAAGATCCTCTGAGGGGTGATAGCTTTCCCCGTCATCTGATGCTGGACTGAGATTGCTCTCACTTCCTGTGATGTCACGTCAAGTCGAGCCTTGTTTCGGGCACTGGATGTTGACGTAACTTTACCCAGACTACCTCTGACTGAGGCCATGTGACCTAAATGTCACCGCCCCTTATCATCCAGGAGTATCGCTGTGGAGATGTTCAGTGAACGTCTTCCTCCTTCCACTGATGATTGCGCTCATCAAACTACCAATCTTTGTACTGTGTTAGCCAGTAGATAGAAAAATATTACAATTCGAGACTTCTCAGCACTTAATACCTTTTAATAGCTAACTGAAAAGATGGTAACAAATTGCAATCTTTTAAAAGTACCAAGGTTTCTTCATCAGGCATAGAATAAGACAACATCTGAAGAGTCAATTGTGTTCCACGCTTGATCCAGGCTCCACTCTACCCTGAGCTCTTCTGTCTTTTGGTCTATCTGACCTGCCTAGTACTCTGTCTTGCATCCCGGGCCATCCTTCCTTGTGTACTCACTGTGTTCTCTCCTAGTGCCGTTCATCCCAGTCTGCATGTTTATCTTTCAGCTTCTTCAGTCCCTTCTGAGAGTACCTCCTCCGTTACCAGCCTTTGGATGTTAGTCTGTTTTTTCTTAGGTCGTCACTCCTTGCTTCCTGTCTCCCAGTCTGTGTTCCGCTTGTGACAATCAATTTCAAATGCTGTTGTGCAAATGGAATAGACAACAGATGGAAATTATTGGCAATTATCAAGACACACTCAATAAAGGAGTGGTTCTGCAAGTGGGGACCACAGACCACATCTCAGTACCAATGCTTTCTGGCTGATGTTTTGGTCACTTTTGAATGTTCGTTGTGTTTTCACACTCGTGGTAGCATGGGACGGGCTCTACAACCCACACAAGTGGCTCAGGTAGTGCAGCTCATAAAGGATGGCACATCAATACGAGAAGGTTTGCTGTGTCTGTCAGCGTAGTGTTCAGAGGCTGGTGGCGCTACCAGGAGACAGGCCAGTACACTAGGAAATGTGGAGGGGGCTGTAGGAGGGCAACAACCCAGTAGCAGGACCACTACCTCAGCGTTTGTGCAAGGAGGAACAGGAGGAGCACTGCCAGACCCCTGCAAAATTACCTCCAGCAGGCCACAAATGTGAATGTGTCTGCACAAACTGTTAGAAACTGACTCCATGAGGATGGTCTGACTGCCCGATGTCCACAGATGGGGGTTGTGCTCACAGGCCAAGATCGTGCAGGATGCTTGGCATTTGCCCCAGAACACCAGGATTGGCAAATTTGCCACTGGCGCATTGTGCTCTTCACAGATGAAAGCAGGTTCACACTGAGCACATGTGACAGATGTGATAGAGTTTGGAGACGCAGTGGAGAGCGATCTGCTGCCTGAAACATCCTTCAGCATGACCAGTTTGGCAGTGGGTCAGTAATGGTGTGGGGTGGCATTTCTTTGGAGGGCCGCACAGCCCTCCATGTGCTCACCAGAGGTAGTGTAACTGCCATTAGGTACCGAGATGAGATCCTCAGACCCCTTTGTTAGACCATATGCTGGTGCGATTGGCCCTGGGTTCCTCCTAATGCAGGACAATGCCAGATCTCATGTGGCTGGAGTGTGTCAGCAGTTCCTGCAAGATGAAGGCATTGAAGCTATGGACTGGTCTGCCCATTCCCCAGACCTGAATCCGATTGAACACATCTGGGACATCATGTCTCACTCCATCCACCAACGTGATGTTGCACCACAGACTGTCCAGGAGTTGGCAGATGCTTTAGTGCAGGTCTGGGAGGAGATACCTCAGGAGACCATCCGCCACCTCATCAGGAGCATGTCCTAGCATTGTAGGGAGGTCATACAGGCACGTGGAGGCCACACACACTACTGAGCATCATTTCCTTGTCTTGATGCATTTCCACTGTAGTTGGATCAGCCTGCAATTTGATTTTCCACTTTGATTTTGAGCATCATTCCAACTCCAGACCTCCATGGGATATTAGTTGTGATTTACATTGATCATTTTTAGATTTTACTGTTCTCAGCGCATTCCATTATATAATGAATAAAGATTTACAACTGGAATATTTCATTCAGTGATATCTAGGATGTGTGATTTTAGTGTTCCCTTTATTTTTTTGAGCAGTGTATTACCTTCATTGATAATATGATCTAATTCACATACTGTATGACATATTTCACTATACACAGTTAGTATATACTGTACTTTGTAAGTAAGGGGACCAGATTACAAGCTTTAATACCATGACTGTGTGCATTGCTTGGTTCTGGTGACATTCATGTGATCTCTCCTCATCAATAGTAATTACTTATATGTGTCACTGGTAATATTAAGCTGCAGATTCAGATTGTAGATAAGAGGATGGAACGGTTTGGGTTGGGTTTTGAGTGGGTGTGATAGGTGCTGGCTTACAGACCAGTGCAATGCATGATGGAACTTGTAGTAATAGATCACAGGAAGTTGAGGAAAAGGAAGTTATGTATGTGTGCCTCAAAACTGCAGCCAGCAAAGAGGAAAAGCGTGATAAAAGGCAAATACTGCTAAAATAAGATTATAGATGTAATTAGAGGTACATAAGAGCATTGTTATTGAAAAAAAATCAGTTAGGGTAGTGGATAATCTCTTTAAATTCACCTCATCACTGTTTAGGTCGCCCCACTGCTTTTCACCTGCCATCCGGTCTCCTTCTTTCCACCGTTGCGTGCCTTATCTCTGGCCTCTTCACTATCGACCAGGACTTCAGGCTGCATCCAGACCTTGGGTTAATGTGAGTCATAAGGTCGCAAAGTCAAAACTTAGCTTTCTGGATGCCACGTTGCTTGCCATTCAGTCCTCTTCTTTCTATCTTCGGGCTTGAAGACGCATCCTTATAACGCGCAGTGAGCTTTGGTCTGAATGCGTGTAGAAGTCCTGGCCTATAGTAAATAGGCCGTAGATGCGGCATGTGATGGCGTAAAGAAGAGGACCATACAGTACAAATTTTTTTTGAACATCCAATGTTAATAACAAGGGGTCAGTTGTAAGTTGAATACTTGTAATTTTTGGGACTGCCTGTGTATTCATGATCTAAGACACATAATTGAAGATCTGAAATAAAGATGCAGCAAATTTGTATGCTAATGTCCCAAGTCACAATGCTAATTCTTTATTTATTATTGACTATCACCTATTTTTGGCATACATGTTAAACAGCGATGTAATGGATAGTTCGATATCCTATAAATTACACCATATATACAGGTGCTTCTCACAAAATTAGAATGACTTTTGTGTTTTCAATGGCTGTAAGCCATAATCATCAACATTAACAGAAATAAAATCAAAACAATAGGAAAAGAATCCGCACCACTGTTAAACCAGACCCTGAAAGTCCATCCTCAGGGACGACCTTGCTGCAGGCACATATACCGGAACTCTCGGGTGCCCATCCAATGAAAATAGTGTCAATCGTCCATGCAAACGAAAAAGAAAAATGGTGGCACTCACCGTTCCATAAAATACAGTCTTTATTAACAAATGTTAAAACAGCTTCGGCAGGGGGGTGAGAACAAGTGGAATGAAAGGTCGACGGCCGTGGAAACGCAGGAGCGCAAAACGGCCGTCGTCTGTTCATTCCACTTGTTCTCACCCCCTTGCCAAAGCTGTTTTAACATTTGTTAATAAAGACAGGATTGTAAGGAATGGTGAGTGCCACCATTTTTCTTTTTCGTTTGCATGGACGATTAACAGAAATAAACACTTGAAATAGATCACTCTGTTTGTAATGACTCTAATATATGAGTTTCACTTTTTGTATTGAAGAACTGAAATAAATTAACTTTTTGATGATATTCTAATTTTGTGAGAAGCACCTGTATTTTGCTGTATGTACCCTATGTATAAATTTGGTGCAATTATCCCCCTCTACTCCTCCGTGATCAGGTGTCATATGGAACACAGTTCTATTGCTAATATCATAGTTTTTCTTAGCGGATGACAGTTTTTAAAAAAAAAAAAAATGTACTTGGACGCCATTTACCAGGAGCACAATGCGACAATACAGCCCCCACATCTACTTCAGATGCGTCAACGTCTACAATAAATGGCTGAGTGACATCAGGCTGTATGAGAATCAGCGCAGATGCATAACAATCTTTCAAGGTATCAAATGCCTCCCTGACCAGGCTGTACCATTTGAAAAAGTCTGTCCCTTTCCTGGTCATAGCCGTCAGAGGTTTGGCCACCACTGAAAAGATTTTGATGAAGTTACAACAGTAGTTGGTGATACCCAAGAACCTTTGTAACGCCTTTAGGTCCTCAGGATGATCTGAATCCAGTAATGCCTGGACTTTTGCTGGATACATCCAAAAACCTGAGGACGATAAGACATAACCTAGAATATGGATCTCCTCAACAAAGAACATATTTTCTCTGGTTTGACAAACAATTTATTGTCTCTGAGTATCTGTAAGACCTGCATGACATGTACCTGATGTGACTCAAGGTCATGTGAATAAATAATATGTCATCAAGATAGATCACAATGAATCTACCTACCAGGTGACTAAAAATGTAATTTACAAAGTGCTGGAAGACAACGGGAGCATTAATCAACCCAAATGGCAGCAATCAAGGTTTCAATAGTGTCCCTCAGGTGTATTGAAGGCTGTTTTCTGCTCATCGCTATCCTTAATACAAATGAGATTATACGCCCCCGAGATCCAGCTTAGAAAACTATTTTGCAACTATGACCTGTATAATGTGGTCGGGGATGAGAGGGGGAGGATACAAATCCCAGACCGTGATCTGATTGAGTTAATGGAAATCTAGCCAGGGGCCTAATCCCCCATTTTTGTTTCTTGCAAAGAAAAAAACCCCCATCAACTGGGGATGAAGATGATCTGCTATGACCCTTTGCCAGAGAATTTGCATTGTAGTCCTTCATGGCCTGCCTCTATTGACCAGAGATATTATATAGCCTACTCTTTGGCAGCTTGGCCCAGAAACTAGATTAACGGCGCAATCATAAAGACGATGGGGAGGAAGTTCAAGGCATTCCTGCTCCAAAAACACATCCGCAAAGTCAGACAGGTTTTCAGCCACAGATTGCATATCCACCCGGTCTAGCCTGGGGCCCAAATAGTGTCCCTAACAATACTTGCTCCACTTTACCACCTCCGGAGTCTGCCAATCTACCACATGGTTATGCGGTGTAAGCCAAGGTAGTCCAAGAAGCACAGGAGACGGTAGACCCTCTAGCACAAAACAGTCAATACATTCAGAGTACAAGGCCCCTACCTGTAGATGTATCCCTCAAATGACTTGAGTAATATACCCCTGGCTCAAGGGGTGCGGAGTCAATGGAGAACTCTTGATCAATCCTTATCGGCATACTTCTAGCGTGGTAAGCTCCTTTGTCCCTCTCCCTCCTCCCTTCTTATTCGAATGGGTGTGTGTCTAAATGTTACGCTCGCACCCTGACATGTTGGCTCGAGCGTGGAGGCTGTGGCCCCACTGTGCCACAAACCAGATTACCCTGGACGGGGTGTGACTAATCAGCTACCTTGGTGTTCACTGGAGCCTCTGATGGTGAGGTCAGGCTTGTGAGGCAGGTATCTGCCAGGTACCACTCCAGGGTGGTGTCTGGCTGTGGCTGCTGATCCCACTGGGGGACGGAGTGCTAGGACAGGAGCAGGTAATGGGCTCGACTGGCAGACACGGTTGAGACACTGGCAGGTGGGCACGGCTGAGACACCGGCAGGTGGGCACGGCTGAGACACTGGCAGGCAGGCACAGCTGAGACACTAGCAGGAAAGGCAGGCACGGCTGGTACTCTGGCGGGACAGGTACTGACTTAGGTAAGGGCCTGTTCAGACTGGATGGTATATGGGTACAGGTAGGGGCCTGTACAGACTGGAGGGTATATGGGAACAGGTAGGGACCTGTTCAGACTGGGAGGTATATGGGAATAGATGGGGACCTGACCCGCAGGTTGCAGAACAGAAGTAGAGCAGGACCGCAAGGTTGCGGAGCGGAAAGCATAACAGGGACACTGGTTGCAGTTCAGTGAGCTGAACTGCAAGGAGCGGAGCAAGGCAGAACTGCAAGGATCAGAGCAAAGCAAAACCGCAAGGAGCAGAGCAAGGCAGAACCGCAAGAGGTGGAGCAAAGACCAGAACCGCAGGAGGCGGAGCAAAGACCAGAGCCACAGGAGGCGGAGCAAAGAGCAGAACCAAAGGAGGCGGAGCAAAATAGCAGAGCCGAAGGAAGCAGAGCAAAGAGAAGGAGCGAACATAAGGAAACACACAGCACAATAGGAAAGGCTACAGACAGGGATACAAACGAACACAGGTATAGGACTAGGCTCAGACAGGGTAAGGAACGGGTCAAGGCACAGAAACAAGGACTCAGACCAGGGCATGAAGCCCCACTGGGTGGCAGAAACAAGAGACACAGGTACAGGCCAGGGTACGATGCCCCTCTGGGTGACTGACACAAGAGAAATAGCAAGACAGGACCTGGCACCTCAGCAGCAAGACACTAACTGAGGGAGTAAGATGCTCAGGCATCCTCCTATGGGCGGGGATGCCTTAAGTACCTGAGACCTCTTGACAATTGGCTGGGGATACCTTAGGGAGATGCACACTGACTCAATAAGAGCCAGGGAGTGCCGGCGCTGCCCCCCCCCCACAGCCAGGAAGTATGCAGAGAGCAGGCAGGAGACAAGAGGCACTCAGCATGGAGCCGGCAGAAGACAGAACTCACAGCATGGCCCAGGATAGTTAGTAAGTTGGTGTGTAAGGCAGGTGAGGGATGGGAGGCCATGCAGGGTTGTTACACTAGACAGTGTATATGGTTTGAGACTCTGGACCTGGATGAACATAGTGTCAATCAAGTTAAATCCAATCCAGTGTCCAGAGATATCCACCTTATTTTTGTCCAGATGGATCTCAACTGGTAGTAAAAATTGTCATTTACTCAGGGTGGAGATATGTACTCCAGGTTGCTAACTTCCCCGCAACCCAGGCTCCTTAGTTTTCCAACAGTTGTTTGTGGTGTGGTAGGGAAAGACAAGCATCCACAAAATAACCTGTTCCACCACAGTAAAAACACACTCCCCTTTATGCCGAACCACAGCTGGACCAATAAAATGAGTTGCCCCGCCCAACTGCATGGGTTTCTTAGTTGACTCAGACAAAGTTTCCCTTGACCCCAGACACCTCAATTTGGAGTGTCTATATATGTCTCTGACAAAGATGATGATCCACCTGGATAGCCAGAGACATGACCACCCTGACAGATAGCCTTTGACAGAGCTTTCTACTGAGTGCGGGGTCATTTCATTTTGGATCTGTGGACCTCCTCTGAATCTCAGAGCAATACTCCCCTGCTGGCTGGTCTGCCTGCTGAAGCCTATGTAATGTGGACTCGACCAGAGAGATGCAGTTCATATATATGAAAAAGCACCTGAAAAAATCCTCAACCGTCCGGAGAGACTGAGAGTCAGCTAGAAGAGAAAATGTTCAGGTTTGGGGGGCATCCTGAAGGAGGGAAATTGCAATCGCCACTCATTGCTCCTTGGTTTCTAAGTAGTGAGCACGTAACAACGTAAAGTTTACAGGTCTCCCTGAAAATAATAATCTTTTCCCACCCCCCCCAGAGAAGCTGTCAGGCAAAGCGATCTTGGGCTCCACTTGGGGTTGCCTGTGAGTCACGGTCCCCAAACCTGATGAGTTATGGTGTTGCAAAACTACAGTGCATAGGTCTACCACCTCCTGGTTGAGTTGCTGCATTTTCCCTCCCAAAGCAATGACAGGATGCATGATGGTATTGGCCAGAGTTAATGTCATTACTCTGTTGTCGGATATCCCGGCCACGTACCTTTCTGAGCTCCTGATTCTCCCCTTAGTCTGTTCCCTCCCCTATCCCAGGGAAAAGGGGAGTAGTAGTGTATGGAAATACACCAACCAGACTAACAAGGGAATATGTACAGGGATAAAGGAAAATACCTATCATGCAAACATGCTTTCACAAACAAGTGAAATACCAGGGAGCAAAGGAAGTGAAAAAAAAAGTAGGAGAAGAAGAGGATTTGCATACAGCCGAAACCAAGCAACAGTGTTTAGATAAATCCACCAAACACTTACTCAAACGACAAACTCCTCCAGCTCTTGAACCATGTAACCCAAAGTTAACTCTGGCAATGTCTGCTTGCCAGTATATATAGGTAGGGGAGTGGCCAACAGTGAACAACTGAGAGCATCAACTCAGGCATGCTTCCAGGAGCTCTCAACTGAACAGATTAACTCCTGCACTGCTAGAAGTAACATGCATTGTTTAATATTAAGGTGAAGTGCTTCTATTCAGTTCAGGAATAGGAGAAATCAGAAAGCATGGTCTTATATCTCCTCTCTGTCGTGGTAATCCCATGACACAAATGCTTTTCTGACGTCAAGATATACTATATCTACCACATTTCTCTAATCCACCCAGTCAGTGATTCCATCATAGAAGGAACTTAGGTTAGTCTAGCATGACTTTTTTGCTACAAGCCCATGCTGAGCCTGGTTAATTACTGTATTGTTATCCAAGTACTTACTAACTTGCTGTTTAACCCCTTAACAACCTTGCACTTTTCCGTTTTTGCGTTCTAGTTTTTCACTCCACTCCTTCCCAGAGCCATAACTTTTTTATTTTTCCATCAATATGGCCATGTGAGGGCTTGTTTTTTGCAGGACATGTTGCACTTTTCAACAACATCATTGGTTTTAGCATGTTGTGTACTAGAAAACGGGAAAAAAATTCTGAATGTGGTGAAATTGAAAAAAAAAGCGCAATCCCACACTTGTTTTTTGTTTGGCTTTTTTGCTAGGTTCACTAAATGCTAAAACTGCCATTTTGATTATCCAGGTCATTACGAGTTCATAGACACCAAACATGTCTAGGTTACATTTTATCTAAGTGGTAAAAATAAATTCCAAACTTTACTAAAAAAATAAATAAATTGCGCAATATTCCAATACCCGTAGCGTCTCCATTTTTCGTGATCTGGGGTCAGGTGGGGGCTTATTTGTTGCGTGCCGAGCTGGCATTTATAATGATACCATTTTGGTGCAGATACCTTCTTTTGATCGCTCGTTATTACATTTTAATGCAATGTCGTGGCGACCAAAAAAACGTAATTCTAGCGTTTCAAATTTTTTTCTCGCTAGGCTGTTTAGCGATCAGGTTAAACCTTTTTTTTATTGATAGATCGGGCGATTCTGAACGCGGCGATACCAAATATGTGTAGGTTTGATTTTTTTTATTGCTTTATTTTGAATGGGGCAAAAGGGGGGATATTTACATTTTTTTTATTTTTTATTTTTTTCTATTTTTTAAAACTTTTATTTTTACTTTTGCCATGCTTCAATAGCCTCCATGGGAGGCTAGATGCTGGCATAGCCTGATCGGCTCTGCTACATAGCAACGATCATAAGATCGCTCCTATGTAGCTGAATTGCAGGCTTGCTATGAGAGCCGACCACAGGGTGGCGCTCATAGCAATCCAGCATCAGCAACCATAGAGGTCTCAAGGAGACCTCTGGTTGCTATTCCGATGCATCCCTGACCCCCGATCATGTGATGGGGTCGGCGATGCACTCATTTCCAGCTGCGTGGCCGGAAGCTCCGGTTAAATGCCGCTGTCAGCATTTGACAGCGGCATTTAACTAGTTAATAGTGGCGGGTGAATCGCGATTTCACCCGCCGCTATTGCGGGCACATGTCAGCTGTTCAAAACAGGAGAAAAAAGGACGCTGCTACAAATTGCACACCACCCAGTATATAAACATACAAAACAAACACTTTATTGGCATAAACAATAAAAACAATTAAAATCACTACGCCACTGTAAACCATCTGGATATATAACGTGCATGCATGTATATAAACAATGACTATACAGCTTATCAATATGTCCAAGATAAATATAAAGACATATATGGTAGTAACATCCTACCTAACGGCTCATGGGGGATCTAAAACATGCATAAAGACCCGCAGAACCCAAGAGGGAAAATGGGCCAAATGACCACAAAAAACTCCCATATATGGGCCCCCGCTCTGTGTTTGCTCGGGATTATTTCCCGGGCGTGCACAGTGGGATGGCCTTTTTTGATCTAATTAGGTGGGCGTATGGTTAATTGTGTCCCCTTGGCACAGTCGCGGACGCGCGCTGGCCTTATTGTATATGCTCCTCCTCTTTGCCACTTTATTTGGTTATGCGGGCTTTATGCCCAGCTTTATTTCAAGCGGCGCACTGCTGTTGAGGCGGATGCTGGGTAGTGGCTATGATATACATACAGGCGCAGTTCGTCCCGTTTTGTTTGTTCCTTTCAGGTCCGTCTGCGCATGCGCATACTTTATGCAGCCCTGGTGTGGCTGCTTGTTATCTTTATAGTAGCGCCGGTGTTCACACAGGCGCAGTACGGCTTTTGGCTCCGTTTGTGTCCACGCATGCGCACTTGCGATTACCCTCCCGCTTGGGCGCAGGCGCAGTATGGCTTCTGGCTCCATGTTCATGGAAAGGTTTACGCAAGCGCATATACTATCACCCTCCTGGATGGGCGCAGGCGCATCACAGGCCGAATCTTTTAGTACTATGAGGCATGTCATTTCCGGTCTGGGGGCGACGTACCCCTCCTCAAGGGGGGGTACTGTTGTGAATTCTGCTTTTGGGCTCCCTCCGGTGGTTGTAGGTGGTAATGCAGTTGTCCCTGGGCTGCAGTCTTGGACAGGTGTATCTGCTGATTGCAATTCTGACTGGGGTATTTAGGTTTGCAGGACTCATTAGTCCTTGCCAGTTGTCAATGTTTCTTGGGAAGTGTTGGATCTCTGTCTGGCTTCTCCTGCTTAGCTGCCAATTCAGCAAAGATAAGTGTCTGTTTCTTTTTCTGTGGCACACATGCTGTGTGCTTATATTCTGTGCTATTCATTTGTTTTCTCTTGTCCAGCTTAGACTGTGTCAGTGTTTTCTCAGTCTTGTTGGATTCTCTGGAGTTGGAGATATATGCTCCACATCTTTAGTTAGATGGTGGAGTTTTTGTATTTTCTGCTGTGGATATTTTTGGAAGGATTTTAATACTGACCACTTAGTATCCTGTCCTATCCTTTCCTATTTTAGCTAGTGTGGCCTCTTTTGCTAAATCCTGTTTCCTGCCTGCGTGTGTCTTTTCCTCTACTACTCACAGTCATTATTTGTGGGGGGCTGCCTATCCTTTGGGGTTCTGCTCTGAGGCAAGGTAGAATTCCTATTTCCATCTATGGGGTATTTAGTCTTCCGGCTGTGTCGAGGTGTCTAGGATTTGTTAGGCACACCCCACGGCTACTTCTAGTTGCGGTGTTAAGATCAGGGTTTGCGGTCAGTATAGTTACCACCTACTCCAGTGAAAGTTTTCATGCTGCTCCAAGGTCACCTGATCATAACAGGCAATTAATCAGGGATTATTGCCTTATAAATTCTAAGTCTTGCTGCTGCTTTTTTCCATGGACAAATAGACCGTTCATGTTTTTTATGGTGTTCTGTTCTCAGAAATTGATGAAAGCAGGCAAAATTATCTGACGTAATGTGTCCATTCACATTTTTTCTCTAGCATCTGTATGTAAGAGGCAGTGGTGGGGCAGTTTATGCTAATTAAGCTGGAATTCCCACTTCTGAACTATTGAATGCTTTGTTTCCATCTATTTCTAGGTGCTTCTTTAAGTATGTTTGGGGTCATTGTCCTGCTGAAAGAACTATGACCTAGGCTGCAAACTCAGCTTTCAGACTCAGGGCACTACATTGTGACCCAAATTCCTTTGGGAGTCTTCACATTTCATGATACCTTGAACACAGTCAAGGCACCCAGGGCCAGAGGCAGCAAAGCAAACCCAAAATATCTTTGAATCTACCCAAAAAGTTTCATTGTAACTACAGTGTTCTCTTATTTGTAGAGCTGATTCCATTTACGATAAACAGTAGAATGATGTGCTTTACCAAAAAACTCTATCTTGGTCTTGTCTGTCCACTTGATGCCTGCTGGCCCTGTAAAAATAGTGGGGACTGCCTACTGTCCCTCTATAAATTGAGAGGGCCACCTGCCGGCCTTCCAAGTTTCAAAATTTACGGTATTAGTACAAAAAGAAAATTTGCCCATCTCAGATGGTTAAATTATTTTGCAGTAGCAATATATATTGTTTTGCAGTAGCAAAGCATAGCTGTAAGGCGGCCTTACAAAAATGCTTAGTGAGGACTGGCTGCTGTCCCTCATAATTTAGAGTGAGGGCCTCCTGATTGCCCTCTGACAATAGTGATGGCCACCTACTGGCTCTCTAATAGTGAGGGTATGTACACACGTTCAGGTTTTTTCGGTGTTTTTTTGCGATAAAAACGCGATAAAATGCATTACAAACTGCAGACATATGCATCCTATCATTTAGAATGCATTCTGCAATTATTGTGCACATGATGCGTTTTTTTCCACAAAAAAACGCATTGCTGTAAAAAAAGCAGCATGTTCATTAATTTTGTGGATTTTCTGCGTTTTTCCCACTATTCTATGCATTTGGGAAAAAACGCACAAGAAACACACCAAAAACGCGTCAAAAAGCGTGAGAAATACTCACCCAGCTACTGCGATGTATGCTCTCAGCGCCGGCAGCAGGTCCTGTGTGAGCGGTCACATGGTACCGCTCATTACAGTGATGAATATGCGCATATGGGCTGAGAGCATACATCGCAGGAGCTGGGTGAGTATTTCTCGGCAAGCGGGGGGGCGCACAGGGGATGGGAGGCGGGAGGTGAGTCACAAACTTTATTTTTAAGGAAAAAAAACCCTTGATTTTTCATTCCTTCTCTCCAGCCAACGCTGCTGGGGAGAAGGAAAGAATGCCCGCTTCAGCACCAAAAGCAGCGGACAGCGCTTAACTGTAGCGCTGTCTCCTGCACGGTCCATGTGGTCCTCAGTCGGCACACGGGCGGCACATGGCTGCTGCACTTGTGCCACACTGATGTGCTACGTGAGCACACGGACACACGGACATGGATAACTCCGGTACCGATTTCTCTGGTACCGGAATTATCTGGATGTGTGAGACTGGCCTTATGCTGTTTCAATGCCATTTCAGCACTGTTTCCATAGTTTTCAGCAATTTTTAGAGCCCTTCCAGACTTCCGGTGGGATAGGGGGGGGCGCCGGTAAATTCTCAAGTTCCCATTGACTTCCATTATACTTGTTACTCGGGTGCAGCACCCAAGCATTATGATTTGCTCGACTCGAATAAGGAATACTCAAGTGTTTTAGTGCTCCTCATAACTAGTTGCATCCTTAAAAAATGAATACAACACATATGTGAAACACGGACGTCTGAATAAGGTCACATAGACATATATGAGGCAGTCAATAGGTCAGCTTAAAAAAACACTTTAGCTCAGAAATCACTAAAAAAAAATAGTCTTACTATTCATTTCTATGTAAAAAACTATTTGTGTTCACCTGTTGAGGCTTTTGAGCATCTTGGTTTCCATAAATGCCCAGTGGATAAAAGATGTGTGCTGACCAATTTTCAGGTGTTTTATACTAGGAAGATGCTTTTTAAAGTCAGGGTCACACTTGCGAGTTCAATGTGAGTCTTTCGCATCAATACCGGGCACTGCCACCGGCAATTGGGACCGAAGCATTCAACTGTGTAGAAATACATGCAGCCGCAAACTCCGGTCCCGAGTGCCGGCAGCAATGTCAGGACTTGATGCACGATTTTCTCGCATTGAAGTCGCAAGTGTGACCCCGGCCTACTAGAAATAAATGGGAAGGCCAAAACGTTACCCTGGCACCTTTTTAAGCATTTTGTGCTCTTGCTTCAAAAAACGCTTGCGCTTTATTAATTGTTTATTCTATTTAAAAAAAGTAAATGACAGTAAAAAAAGCGCTGTAAAAAAAATTACATTTTAGGTTTACAAAACTTTAGAGATGAGTAGCAATTCCTGAAGAGTCTTCTGCTTGGAAAATGTTCATTTTTGACCACCTGAAGAAACTCTGTTGTGTGAACATAGCCTAACTCCGAGCAATAGCTCTCCTTACTAATTCCATACTTCGGCTATGTGCACACGTAGGAAATGTGGTGCAGAATTTTCTGCACAAAATCCGCATCTCCTGGCAGAATCCGCAGCTGCGGATTTGCTGCGGTTTTTATGCGGATTTTGTGCGGATTTGCTGTGGAATTGATGCAGATTTTGTGCGGATTTGCTGCAGTTTTAGCCACTGCAGATTTCTATCATGGAGGGGTGCAGAAACGCTGCAGATCCGCACAAAAGAAGTGACCTGCACTTCTTTTAAATCCGCAGCAATTCCGCACTGATTTTTCTGCACCATGTGCACAGCTATTTTTTATTTATTTTTTTTTACATTGATTTACATAGTACTGTAAATCACAGTGCGGATCTGCAGCATTTCTGCACAGAAAAATCTGCATCGTGTGCACATAGCAGAGCTTAAACCACTTTCTTTGGATGATCAGGTGTGGCAAATGTTTGGCTAATACTGAATTGTCAGCAGCTGGCACAGGATAAATAGTGGTGCTACTGACTTCCCTGTGTTTTTTTTTTCTTTTACATTTCATTCTCTAGTCCAATTTTGTCTTAGTTCAGTAAGCTGCTTATGTAGACGTGCCATCTGGAAAACAATGTCGTGGATATGTGCCGCATGGCTTTTAGGTGTTTTTACTGGACTTTTAGGGAATTTGGTAGCAGGTGAGTAACTGGTCAAACTCATTAAAGACCTCGGGGTATGTGCACATGTTGCAGAAAGGTGTGTGGATTTTTTCCACACTGTTTTTGCAAAATCTGCAGATAAAATGCTCTGCGTTTTGCCTGCAGAGTTACCGTGGAATTTTTATGGTTTTTGTGCAGATTCCTATTGAGGAGCAGGTGTAAACTGCTGCGGAATCCGCACAAAGAATTGACATGCTGTGGAATAAACAATGCAGCATTCCCGCGCATTTTTTTTCCGCAGCATGTGCATTGCGGATTTTGTTTTCCATAGGTTTGCATGGTACTGTAAACTCATGGAAAACTGCTGCAGATCCGCAGCGGCCAATCCGCTGTTAATTCCGCAGCAAAATCTGCAACGTGTGCACATAGCCTCAATCTATTAGAAGCATTTTTTTTAATTCTTCCTAAACCGCTAGAAAAGAGAGCTTTGCCCAATAAAACTTTTTTTTTTTTTTTTTACAATTCGTAATGAAAGTAGTCTAAAGGTATGTTCACACTGCGTCTTTCTTTTTTTTGAAAAATGTCTAAGTAGAAGGAGCTTTATGTAACTCTTTTCCCTGGATTCTTGAAAACCTGAAGCATCTGTCGGGGTTCTTTTTTTTTTTTTTTTTTTTTTTTCTTGGTGTCTCGAGACACTGAAGCATTTTAAAAGCACCCAATAGTCTGAATATATGATCAATGAATATAATTTTTTTTTAAATTTTGCCTACTTGTACAGTGCTGTTATTCTGTAGACCTTTAGAGATCATGGCTTCCTTTGGGGCATGCCATCTAAATTATTTTGCTCATCTTTGTAATATTTTTTATTTTTTTTGCTATGTTTTCCACGCTAAAACAGCGGAAAAAGATGCTGTATGATTATACACTATGGTTTGTTTTTTTTTGTTTTTTTTTTAGGCTGAGTTTTAGGCTATATGCACACGTTCAGGACTTATTTTTTTAGCGTTTTTTTTGTCCGTTTTCCGCTGAAAAAAAGCTGATAAAAGCTTGCATAAGCATCCCATCATTTTTAATGCACTCTGCATTTTTTGTGCACATGCTGCGCTTTTTCTCACGGCGGAATCGCATTCTGGAAAAAACGCAGCATGTTCATTCTTTGTGCAGAATCGCGGGGATTCCGCACACATAGGAATGCATTGATCCCCTTACTTCCTGCATGTGGATATGCCCACCATGTGGGAAGTAAGCGGATCGTGTGTGGCTGGTTGCCAGGGTGGAGGAGAGGAGATTCTCCTCCAGACCCTGGAAACCATATACCTGTTAAAAAAAAAAAAAAAAGTGATATTTTTACCTTCCAGCGGCCCCGCAGCCTTCCCGCTCCTCGCGATGCTCCTGTTCCCAGTAATGCCTTGCGACAATGACCTGTGATGATGTAGCGGTCACGTGTGATGCTACATCCTCTGGGGTCATTGCCGCGACTCATTACTGGGAACGGGAGCATTGCGAGGAACGGGAAGGCTGCGGGGGCTGTCGGAAGGTGAGAATATCACAATTTTTTTATTTTCAACATTATATCTTTTTACTATTGATGCTGCGTAGGCAGCATCAATAGTAAAAAAGTTGGTCACACTTGTAGAACACTATGTTTGACAAGTGTGACCAACCTGTCAATCAGTTTTCCAAGCGATGCTGCAGATTGCTTGGAAAACGCTAGCATTCTGCAAGCTAATTACGCTTGCAAAACGCTAGTGTTTAGCGGGAATACGCATGCCAATCCTGCATGCGTATTTCCCGTGGCAGCGAGTTTCAGATTTCTGCAACGTGTGCACATAGCCTTAAGGGAAAAACTTTGTAACAGTATGTGATCATCATCTTTAAGATGTCGGCATATCTGCTGAATCTGTCTGGGTTTCTCAATCAGAAATTGCTTCAGGGAATACTTCCCCCTAACAACTCTTCACTGTAGTCTTTTGTTCGGACAGCCCCTAGATTGGAGAAGTTCTCCTCAATGTCATCTTCAAAAAAAATTTAAATTTTTTTTTTTTTTTTGTAATACCTTTAAAATCCCAATACAAAATGAACACTTGTAACGTATCTCATGTAGCACAAGCATTGTGTATGAGCTACCTTGTTACTACTAGGAGTAGTGGCTAGGAATTATGAAGATTGCTTCATACAAATAGAACTTCCTATTTTTATTTTTTTTTTTAAATGTGTTCTCCTAACGTACGTATGTTTCCTAGACCCTTCAGGATGCAGTGTTCTGCAGCAGTCTGTGTGTAAGGATAAATGCATTCCGTTCTCTTGGTTGTGCAATGGAGAAAAGGATTGTCCTGATGGTACTGATGAGCAATGTGGTAAGGATTCTTTTTTTTTTTTTTGTCAATTTAAGTCTGATGTAATGGCATCTAATAATAATATAATGGAAAAATGCAAAGAAATGGGCAGTGGCAAAGATTGTTTAGAAACTGCCACACGCCTATCAGGACAAGTAAGCCCCAAAACAGCCAAGATGGAAAGCTATAGTGTGCATGTAGTGTGTGTTTTTTTTTTTTTTTTTTTTTTTTTTTTTTTTTTTTTTTATCCCCTTGTATGTACTTTCAGGACCAGAGTACCATATTGTTACATGTATATAACATAAAACCAATATCTGCCACAAAATGTGTCTTCTGCACTAATCAAAGATGTAAGGATATTCTGACACGGAAATCCTCACTGGAACACTTTACTTATTGAATGTTGCCTCTGGCCTAATGTGAAATTTCTTCCTGCAATTCTTTGCAAAATTCCTTTACAGATCTACCTTGCCGTGGAGATGTAAGCGCTTGGCAATGTGATAATGGAAAATGTATTTCTAAAAACTGGAAATGTGATGGTGTTGGTGACTGTCTGGATGGTTCGGATGAAGCGGACTGTGGCAAGTAGCACATAGTGCCTGACCATTATTGCACGTTTTTTTTTTTTTATTATTTTTTTTTTTTTTCCCCTTAATTCCAGGACTTTTCTCAATACAAAACAAACTGGCACAGGATTTATTCCTACAGCCAGTGGACATTCATTAGAGGAAAGGCATATCCCTCCGCTATATAGGAGGGGTTCAGGCACTGTGGAATGCCCGACCACAGGAGGTAGTAATGGCGGACCCTATGGCTATGTGCACACATTGCGGATTTTTCCGTACCGTTTGTGCAAAATGCACTGCGTTTTACATGCGGATTTCCTGCGTTTTTGTGCGGATTTCACCTGCGTTTTTACACCTGCGGATTCCTATTGAGGAGCAGGTGTAAACTGCTGCGGAATCCGCACAATTGACATGCTGCAGAAAATACAACGCAGTATTTCTGCGCTGTATTTTGCACAGCATGTCCACTGTAGATTTGGTTTTCCATAGGTTTACATGGTACTGAACAACGCCTGGAAAACAGCCAAATCCGCTACGTGTGCACATAGCCTATAACTGCATTTTGTATGCAAAAAATCTAGATTTTTTTTTTTTTCTTAGAATTAATGACTTGGTGGATTACAAGTGATCTAGTGATGATGTATAACTGGTTTCTCTCCCCAATCCTATGGAACTATGAATTACATTTTGCAAATTGCAGATGGAAAAATTAACAGCCTATCAACCTTTTGGGAAAATACCCTAACTGGAGCATTGTGCCCATTCACGTGGTTGCTCCATTCAATGATGCACTTGTTTATCCCTGCTCCCACCACAGCCATTAATTGTTTTGTATAAATCTTTTTGAACAGCGCTAAGGGCTCGTGCACATGACAGTATTTTTGGCCAGGGTGTGATCCAACAAAACGCACTCAGTCATTCAAGTCAATGAGTCTGCAGAAACAATCGGGCTGCACTTGGCTGACATCTGAGTGCAGTCTGATTTGCATGGACTGACAGAATGGAGGTTTTTTCCTCTTCCATAATACGGCTGATTCTCCCAGATGACATAAAATTGTGACCCTTGCCTAAGGATCACTGTGACATTATTTTTTAACTGTTATACTGGAACTGTATAGTTTGACTGTTTTTCCTCTATTATATTAATATGCACTTCTAGTAGAAAGCATGCTTCCAAAAAACTCAGATTCCCACTTCAAACAAACCAACCAACCCCCCCCCGCCCCCCCCCCCCCCCCAATATTAAAAAAAAAAAAAAAAAAAAATTGTCCCAAGAAAGAAAACATACTGTATATACAGGCAATCTAGTAGTTTAGTTGGTTAAACAAATTTTTCTAGTGTTCCCCAGTAGGATTGATCTATTGTTTTAGTATTTTTTATTTTTTTTTTCCTCCCCTCAAAGGTTGCACAGATAACAAAATCCAATGTGTTAACAGTGCTGAATGCATTCATCTATGGGAGGTTTGTGATGGTTACCATGACTGTGAAAATGGTTCTGAAGAACAGAACTGCTCTATGCAAAGCTGTATGGATCATCAAGTGCAGTGCAAGAATAAAGTGTGCATCATGGCGTCCTGGCAATGTGATGGAATAAATAGCTGTGGCGATGGGTCCGATGAAGAGTCTTGTGGTGAGTATTTTGTAATCCAATGCTTGTTGGTTCTGTAAGGCTGCCCATACACAGGTTTTACAGCACATCGCTATGATTACGCATATGCTTTTTTATTTTGCCATGCAGGAAGTACATGGGAGACGTTAAATACATGCTTTGTGGCTTAATTTGCATACTGTATTAAACAACCCATTCTGTATGTGTGTTGCTAGGCTTAATACTAGAGAAGTATTAGTAATAACTTAAATTCTGTAACGGGTGAGATCTAAATACTAGAATGAGGGGGGGAAAAACACAACTTTAAGGCCTGAGCCATGTTAAATATTTTGGATTGCGTTTGTACCTTTGCCCAACAAGGGGAGTGATTTTTCTTTAAACATGTATTTTGTTTTTTCTTTTTTTTTTTTTTTAAATGGGCAACACAATGTGCTGTTACTTGGGCCAAAATTATTTTACAGAACTCTGTGCTGATGGCTTCTATCAATGTGGAGATGGAAAATGTATCAATGACAGCAAAGTCTGTAACCGTAAAGTGGACTGCCTTGATCGCTCGGATGAATCAGATCTTTGTGGTGAGTAATTTGTTTTTTCTTTTTTTTGTTCCCATTCTGTCATGTACTTGAGTAGGTAGCAGAATATAGTACTAATCTGTTAAATTGCTGGATGGGTCAAGAGTAGCGATGAGTGGATCTTCTAAAGTTTAACTTGCTATGATGCTCTTTATGGCAGAGACTAATTTCCCAGGTAATAAGGGATAATGCTGATGTCGGCGCACAGGCTAAAATGTGCACACTGTCTATGGGTCTCCCTACCTTGGCTCAAAAGCATCATGGGCATCTACGAGGCTGTCAAGTTGAGGTTGGGGAAACCCATGGACAGCCTTACCTGACTCTTAAAGCTTGTTTTCACTTGCGAGGAACACGTCCGTGTCTCACATGTGGAAACGAAGCTCTGGTGCCGGCACTCCGGAGCGGAGCGTGCGGCCGCATAGCAACACATGGAGCCGCACGCTCCGCTCCGGAGTGCTGGCACCAGAGCTTCGTTTCCACATGCGAGACACGGACGTGTTCCTCGCAAGTGAAAACAAGCCCTTAAGGTGCTGTTGCTGCAGTTTATCACATCAGTTCAGTCACACTGACTATACAGCTTCAGCATCTCCCCCCAATATCACTTGAATCATTGGATTAATGGGAGACAACCGCTCACATTATTTTTCAGCTTACATCAGCACTGCAGTAGTATACCACAATCTGATTTGGGCCCTTTACAATACCGGTCATGAGATGTGCTCTATGACCACCATTATCTAGCCTGTAAAATCCTTAAATTGTCACAGCCTTTCCTGCTCTCCTTAGTGCCTGTGATGGTCCTCAGTCATTGACTGCTAGGCATTACATCTAAGCCTGCGTGCCAGTTTCTCATATTAATATCCACTTGGGCCGCGACAATAGTCAAGAGTGTAAAATTGTGCCAGGATTTTTTTTTTTTTTTTTGCAAATTTAATCTTGGGCTCATCTGAAGTTGATTTTAAAGCCTATAGGCATTTCCAGGTTGTGTGGCTTTTGTTTTTTATTTTTTTTATTTTTTCGTATTTTGCAATAGGGTTTAATAGCATAGAACACAGTGCAAACCCATGAGTGCATTCTGGCGCCAGACTGATAGCTGAGCTTCACTTCTCATGGACATCTAAGCTGACTAATCGTGATGTTAACTCCCAATAGTCTATCTACAATAATTAATAAATTGTTGAAACCGTTTTGTTTCTACAATTTAACCTTTTTTTTTTTTTTTTCTTAAAACCCTATTGCAAAAAACAATGCTTTCTATAGCTTTAGAAAAAAACAAATTTTATCACAAGTCACTGAGTCTTGCGCTTACCTAGGTCGCCAGTGCTCAAATAAAAATGGTGGCTGCTCACAGACCTGTAAAGATGCTCCATGGGGAGTAACTTGTTCCTGCTTGGAAGGATGGAAACTTAAGCAAGACCGCCGTAGTTGTTATGGTAAGACCAAAGTCTCATTGTTTAAATGCATGGCTACTCTTCCAAACCACACCTGACATAGTCTTTTTTTTTTTTTTTTTTTTTTTTTTTTTAAGACCTTGACGAGTGTTCTCTAGATTATAGTCCTTGTCATCAAATTTGCAACAACTCGAAAGGGTCTTTCACTTGTGGTTGTGTTAAAGGATTTAATCTAAAAGGATCAGTATGTGAAGTTACAGGTAAGTACTCACTTTGGCTATATAGCATCCCTTGGTGGCTTAAAAGTAAAGTATATGCATGTATAACAATAATAATTTATTTTACTCTTATTGATGTGGGTTATGTAGAAAATCTAAATTTTGAGAAAATTACCATTTCAAATGAAGGGCCAACCACATATCCAAAATGGAAGGAGATCTCTACTTCATGAAATGGGTCCCTAGCCAGGTGACCCCTCTTTAATTTGTATGTACCACCGTAGTCTTCAAATAAGTGTACACTTCCTGAACGCCTTTTCAGTTGCGTTTAGTTGTCAACACAATATCAAAGGTTTTCTGCTTATTTTTGGGAACTGTTTGCGCTATATACAGTAAATTCTATTTCTATAGCTATTGCTTACTATCTATATATTAAGCCTCAAGGCAGTTTTGTTGTATGCAATGCATAGTAAATCCTGTCACAGAAATTCTCTTCTACTGCCAATAGTTTACATATAGTCCAGAATGGTATCAGATCATGTTAGAAAATACAATATAATCTAACCAGTTTTGATGTAAAAATAATAAATAAAATAAACTGTTAATTTCTATTCCTGTTCCAGACAATGCCACGCTTATTCTGCTTGCTAAAAAAGATGAAATTGGTGTAGTGGATGCTAGGGGTGGTGACTACCAGCATCTCTTTTCGGTCCGTGGTCGGCCTACTTCTGTTGCCTATTACTTGTCTAGGGAATCATATTTCTGGATAAATGAAGACAAAACTCTGCAGTCTTTTGTAATTGGAAGAAAAAATTCAACTTTACTCTATCCAGGTATGGTTAACCATGAAATGCAAATTCTTTACATCCTACTGCCATCACTTAAATATAAGCCATTCCTGCTCCCCTCCTACACACAGACTCTGGTTAGCAACAATTAAACTGAACTGGTTATGAAGGAATAACCAATATGATGGTAGGACAGGCCTTCACTAGCCTTTCTCCTAGCCATACACATCAGTCTGAGGTCCCCCCACCTTAAAAAAAAAAAAAAAAAAAAAAAAAAAATAGAATCTTATGCTGTGATTTCCTCCAGTTTCAAGAGAAAGGAATTCGGTACACTTCTGAGGCTTAAAGTTATAAGAACCACCATGCTTGTTGCAGACCTGTAAAATTTAGGATGAAGTGTTGAGCTCTAGGGGAACGTGTCGATAACCTTAGATCTCAAAATCCAAGTATTGCTGTATAGCTTTCCAGAGGTGATGCATCTTTAATTCGGTTCTTGCTAAATTTCTTGAGCCACAGATCAGACTCTTCTAGAACCCATGCTTCAAGTTTTCCTCATTTCCCCCCCCCCCCCTCCCCCTCAGAACCAACAACATCCAAAGGAAAGCAAATGCCCAATATATGAAGAGGATAAATGTACTACTTAGCCAGGGCTTACCCAAACAAAAAAAAACCCTAGGAGAGAATTGCAGATTGTCATCTACAGTGGAGGAATATTGCAACTGTGAAATAAGGTTCAAAATCATAAAAGACTTCACATAACTTCTTGACATCCAAGGTCCCACAGGATTCATTAATATCTGACATACGAAAACTTCTTCTGATTGTCATTTCACCAGCTACTGTTCCAGAACAAGAACTAGTCCACAACTCCCATCATTAAATTAAAGGCAACCTGCTATGTCTAATAATAGAATTAGACCTACCGATAATTTGGTTTCTAGGAGCCTTCCACAACAGCCCAGGAGGTTGTCTCCATATCCTAATGGGGGACAGGAAGCACAAGAGGTTAAAAGCCCCTCCCACCTCCCATTAACCAGTGACTTACAACTGATACCATAGCACCGGTTACCTTTTAGGTTCTGAGAAAAATATCCAAGAATGTCGGAAGGGAATTAATGCTGTCATGGAAGGCTCCTAGAAACCGAATTATCGGTAGGTCTCATTCTATTTTCTCTAGTTGCCTTCCATGACAGCCCAGGAGGAATGCCAACCAATTCTGTATTTAGGGAGGGACCACAGCCTGGAGAACTTTCCGGCCAAAGACTAGATCCCGGTTGGACCAGAAGTCCAATCTATAATGTTTAGTAAAGGTGTGCAGAGAAGACCATGTTGCTTCAGTTATGGCCTTTTTTTTAACCAGTTGGCAATGGTATTCTTCGCTACTTTTTTGCCTTTGTTTCGGCCAGATAAATGAACGAAGAGATTTTGGTCAATTCTGAAAGATTTAGTTTGTTCTAAATAGTATAAGACTATGCGACGGACATCCAAAGTATGGAATCTATGTTCTTCCGGATTTGTAGGATTGTGACAGAACGATGGGAGGACTATGTCCTGTGATCGGTGAAAGTCTGACACCACCTTTGGAAGAAAGCATGGAGCAGGTCGGAACACAATGGAATCGTCTCTTATGCTGAGATAAGGTTCCCTGATTGAAAGGGCTTGTATTTCCCCCGCTCGTCTCGTAGTAGATATCCTGCAAAGCAGCCTTCTTAGTTGCCATAAGAGCAGAGAGGAACAAGAAGATAATGGCTCAAATGGAGGAGCCGTAAGGCCCTTTAGGACTATGTTTAATTCCCATGATGGTACAAAGATTTGTTGTATTGGATGATGTCTTGATGCTGAGACCATAAACCTTTTTTTTATTCGGACTCCCATGACAGCACACGAGAGAGGGGATCCGCCCTTAAGGAACAGGAAACCTACAGATACAAAAGGGCGGCACCTCTCCCCATGCATCAGTTGGTTTCCTGTTCCTGAAGGGACTGGATGCCTATAGAATCTACAGGAGTCCAGGCCGGCCGGACCGATTCTGGTGGCGAGGGGGTCTCCCACTTCGGCCGGTGCGGGTACCTGATGTAGTCACGGTGGCCCTGGCAGGGCGGCACGGCGGTGACTAGGCAGCGAGGAGCGGTCGCCAGGGGGTGTCCGGTCTCCGGGGCCAGCGTCTGGTAAGTCGCCCTTCCCGTGGGCTGTGGGTCTCTCTGGACAGGAGGGGGCGCGGCGGCATCTAGGGGGCGCCGATCGGATCGTAGCTGGCCGGCCTCGGCATTCCACGAGGGCTGCAGCGCTGACAGGAAGCGCTGAAAGCTGTGGTGACGTCGGGGGGCGGAGCCGGCGACGTCTTCCGGATCGGTGAGCTCCTGCGCATGTGCGGGGGCTCCAAGATGGCGGCGCCCACCGGAGATCATGCCGCAATCCCTCCGGAGTGACGATTGATTCCCCACAGCTGCGGGAGGGTGGGAAAATTAAACAAGCAAGCTGGGCAGGATGCGCTGACCGAAGGAGGGGCTTTATAAGGCGGCTCCAGCAGCATGTTCCCGGGTTCTGGCTCCAATTTACTGAAAATGGATTCAGATCAGGATCAGCAGGTTGTGCTGCTGGAACAAGCATCCCAGAAACCCAAGGAGAAGGAACATGAAAAGAGGAGCGATGGTTCGGGCCGCAGAAGCTCCTCCAGACAGGGGTCTGGAGGGTCAGCCAAAAAGGATCCCCCTCGTGCTTCGGTATTTCTGGGTGTGAGCTGGTAAGTGATCTTCGAGAAAGTTCACTTAGTGACTAGTCTCCCCTCATGTGTTTTTATGTAGGGAAGGAAAAACGTCAGTAAGGCGAAGCATAGGGAATGTGCCATCTGCGGGGTTCCCTTGCCTGACTCACACCCTAAAAAACTATGTGACCCCTGTATCCAGCAGACGGTGAGGTTCTGGAAGGAGGGGAGGGGGTATAGCATGTAGATCTTACTCTAGTCTACCTTGCTTATCCCCGTAGGTAGCCGAAGAATCCTCCTCTATTACGGCCAGTCTCAAGGAGATAATTAGAATGGAGGTTAAAGAGTCCTTTAAAAACCTTTCACAGTCAGGAGGTTCTAGGCAGAGAACTGAGTGGGCATCTGATTCGTCTATGGAAAAGGACAAGTCCGAAGAATCAGACAATTCAGCAGCATCATCCTCCTCTTCGGAAGAAGACGCTGCTCGGTTTTGCCTACCCCTAGAAAGGATAGACAAATTGGTAAAGGCGGTCAGAGGCACAATGGGTATATCAGAACCCAAGCCTCAACTATCCAAAGAACAAATGATGTTCAGTGGATTGGAGCAAAAGAGGCGCAGTGTTTCCTTTAAATGAGAAAATACAAGATCTTATTAATAGGGAGTGGAGAAAACCGGAGAGAAAAGGCTCCTTACCACCTGCGCAAAAACGTCGATACCCTTTTGATGACCCAGCAGTAGGTAACTGGGAGAAAGCACCAAAGCTGGATGCAGCAATTGCCAAGGTAGCTAAACGATCTTCTCTCCCATTTGAAGATATGGGAACACTTAAAGACCCCCTGGATAGGAAAGTGGATACCTTCCTGAAGGGAACCTGGGAGATGGCAGCTGGCTCCTTAAGACCTGCGGTAGCTTCAACCTGCACGGCAAGGTCAATGATGGTCTGGCTGGACCAGTTGGAGACCCAATTAAAACAAGGGGCCTCTAGAGATTCCATTCTCTCAGCATTACCTGTAATCCAGGAGGGGGCGGCTTTTTTATCAGACGCCTCAATTGACTCCGTAAAGTTGGCAGCTAGAGCAGCAGGACTTTCTAATGCTGCAAGGAGAGCCCTATGGCTGAAATGCTGGCCGGGGGATATGCAGGCAAATGCGAAGCTCTGCGCTATCCCTTGTAAAGGCGAGTATTTATTTGGGCCTACCCTGGATGAACTCCTGGAGAAAGCAGGAGATAAGAAAAAGTTTCCCAACCTGTTCAATCCATACCGTCGTCCCTTCAACAAAAGAAGGTTCAACCGGGGAGGAAAGCGAGCCTTTTCACCAGGGAGAGATCGTCCCAGATGGGAGGATAGGCGAAAGCGAGGTACAGGTCTCATGTTTCGCCGTAACCAGACGGAAAATAAAAAACAAGACCAATGACTGGCAATTCCAGTGGGAGGGAGACTATTGCGTTTCTCGGCAGAGTGGTCGAAAATCACAAACAGCGTTTGGATAAAAGACACTGTTTCCCATGGTCTCAAGCTGGAATTTGTTCATATTCCACAGGACAAATTTAGTTTAACACCCTGGCGCTCATCTCCCACTGAACAATTCGCCCTAGAAGAGGAAGTGAGGACTCTTTGTTCCAAAAATGTTTTGGTAGAAGTGCCGTATTCTCAGGCAGGGGAAGGGTTTTACTCTCCCCTGTTTCTAATCCAGAAGCCTGATAAATCTTACAGGACCATTATAAATCTTAAGGGTCTCAATAAGTTTTTGGTGAAACACACTTTCAAAATGGAGTCCATCAATTCGGCAATAAAAATGCTTTTCAACAACTGTTTCATGGTGGTAGTGGATTTGAAAGATGCCTACTATCATGTACCCATTCATGCTGATTTCCAACGGTACCTGAGGGTAGCGATACTAATGGGGGGTAGGATTCAACATTTTCAATTCAGAGCGCTCCCCTTTGGGATCACCTCGGCACCTAGGGTGTTTACTAAAATAATTGCGGAAGTCATGGCGCATTTAAGAGAGTCAAATATCCTTATAGTCCCCTACTTAGACGATTTCCTCATTGTAGGTAACTCTGTAGATCATTGTCTGTCACAATGGGAGATTGCTAAAACCAAACTAGAACGGTTGGGTTGGATCATAAACTTTGAAAAATCAAAATTACAGCCCCTAAATGTTCAAAAATTCCTGGGGTTAATGTTGAATTCAGTGACACAGCAGTGTCTCCTCCCTATGGAGAAAATGGACCAAATTCAGAGTTTTGTATTAAGAGCAATCAATACACCTTCCATGACACTTAGACAAGCAATGTCTCTACTTGGGTCACTCACATCTTGCATCCCAGCAGTTAAGTGGGCTCAGTTCCACACCAGGTCCCTACAAAAAGAAGTCCTGTTCCATGACAGAGCCTTAGGAGGCGCATTGAATGGGAAATTGACATTGAGGCCGATAACATTGAATTCCCTTAGATGGTGGCTAGATAAACAAAATTTATCAGCAGGGGTTCCCTGGATGGTAGATGTCACCCACGTGATAACCACGGATGCCAGCTCTTCAGGGTGGGGAGCCTATATGGGGGACATGGTGGTCCAGGGACAGTGGGAACCCTTCACAACATTTTCATCAAATCAAAGAGAGTTGTTGGCGGTTGAACTGGCTGTTAAAAAATTCCTCGTATATCTGCAGGGCCAGCACGTCAGAATTCTGTCGGACAACAGAGTGGCGGTCGCTTACATAAACCGGCAAGGGGGAACTCGTTCCGAAACTTTAATGCAGATCACGGATCGGTTGTTCCAGGTGGCAGAGCTCAATTTTCTATCTTTGACAGCTCTTCACATCAAGGGAAAAGAAAATGTGGCAG
The DNA here is from genome assembly GCF_032444005.1 of Ranitomeya imitator. Lineage (NCBI taxonomy): Eukaryota > Metazoa > Chordata > Amphibia > Anura > Dendrobatidae > Ranitomeya > Ranitomeya imitator. The sequence goes on along the minus strand of NC_091282.1, from coordinate 857,222,481 downwards.
CAGATTTCCTCAGCCGAAATGTGTTAAAACAGGGAGAGTGGTCTCTCAACGAGGACATTTTCAATCTCGTCGTCCGCAGATGGGGTCAACCAGTGGTGGATCTATTCGCCACCAGAAACAACAGAAAAGTAAAACTTTTTTTGCTCCCTAAATCCCAGGGAGAATCCCCTGGCGGTAGACGCGTTTCTCATAAAATGGGATTTTCCACTGGCCTATGCTTTCCCACCACTGAACCTGATACCTCTAGTGGTGAGGAAAATCAGGGAGGATCGAGCGAAAGTCATCCTTATCGCCCCCTTTTGGCCCAGAAGAACCTGGTTTGCCTGGCCCAAGACAATGTCTGTAGCGGTCCCCTGGGTACTGCCAGAGATCCCGGACTTGCTTTCTCAGGGACCGATCTCCCATCCACAAGTGGCGGGGCTCCATTTGACGGCATGGAGTTTGAACGGTCACTATTAGTGGGGAAAGGCTTCTCTCCAAACTTGGTGGAGACGCTCCTAAAGAGTAGAAAGCAAATAACTACGAGAATCTACTCTAGGACTTGGAGAAAGTTCTTGTCTTGTTCAAAGTTTAATGTCCAAGACGGGGTGCCAGTACAACAAATCCTAGAGTTCCTACAGAAGGGGTTCGAGTTAAAACTCTCTCCTAGTACCATTAGGGTACAGGTCTCAGCTTTAGGTGCCCTATTTTCCTGTAATATAGCGAATAACTACTGGATAGCGAGGTTTATGAAGGCAGTTAGTAGATCTACACCACTGCATAAAGACAGAACAGTTCCATGGGATTTAAATTTAGTTCTGTCCTCTCTAACTAAACCCCCCTTTGAACCTCTGCAGGAGGCCTCGATCAAAATGTTGACACTTAAGACAGCCTTCCTGATCGCCATAACCTCAGCTCGCAGGATAGGGGATATACAGGCACTTTCCAGAGCTCCTCCATACACTGAAATCTTGTCAGACAGAGTAGTCCTTAGACCAGACCCAGCATATCTGCCAAAGGTGGCGACACGGTTCCATAGATCACAGGAGATAGTTTTGCCGTCCTTTATTCCTAATCCCTCTAATCCTAAAGAGCAGGAGCTTCATACGTTAGATGTCAGGAGATCTCTTCTTCAGTATATTTCAGCTACTGATAATTGGAAGATGGGGCACTGCTTCTTTCCTTCCAAGGTCCAAGGAAAGGGTTTAGAGTATCGAAATATTTACTGGCTAAATGGATTAGGGAAACTATCTCTCTAGCTTATACAGCAGGTGGGGGGCCAGCTCCGCAGAACCTAAAGGCACATTCCACCCGGGCCATGGCGTCATCCTGGGCAGAAAGATCTGGAGTGTCAGTGGAGCAGATATGTAAGGAGGCCACATGGTCATCCCCTTCCACTTTCTTTAAACACTATCGGTTGGATTTGGGGTCCTCCTCTGATCTTTCCTTTGGGTTAAGGGTGCTACAATCTATAGTCCCTCCCTAAGGTAGCTTACATCTCTGTAAATCTCTCGTGTGCTGTCATGGGAGTCCGAATAAAGCATTAAGCTACTTACTGGTAGCGGCATTTTTCGGAGGCCCATGACGGCACCCTTAGTTCCCTCCCTATTCACGTGGGGGTAGCACTTCCTGATATGTATATAGCGTAATATGTAAATCTCACGTATGGTGTCTTATTACAATAATGGGTTATTTTGTTTCAAATGTATATAATGTATATTTGTGTACCACTAACCGCGGCAGTCCTCTCAGGCTCTGAAATACAACTGATGCATGGGGAGAGGTGCCGCCCTTTTGTATCTGTAGGTTTCCTGTTCCTTAAGGGCGGATCCCCTCTCTCTCGTGTGCTGTCATGGGCCTCCGAAAAATGCCGCTACCAGTAAGTAGCTTAATGCTATCCAACGATAACCTGCAAGGGCAAAGACAGAACTCAAGGCTGATACTTGAACCTTCAATGTACTCGGCTTTAACCCCAATTCCAGCCCTTTTTTTAAAAAAGTCCAATATTTGAGAGATATTGGGGTGGATGGGGGTCAGGATTACAAGGGTGACACCACGAGGAGAACCTTTTCCAAATTTTGAAAAAAAAAAAATTGTGTGTGTATATATATATATACACACACACACACACACACACACACACACACACACACACACACACACACACACACACACACACACACACACACACACACACACACACACACACACACACACACACACACACACACACACACACACACACACACACACACACACAGAGAGATATATATATATATATATATATATATATATATATATACAAATATATATACACACATATATACACACACGTGTTTTGGATTTCCAATCCTTTTTCAAGCAGTGAACATACAAATGAAGTGGGTATATATAGCTAATACATATGTTCTCTATTAATCATCATTAAAATTCATATTTCTGGCATTAGTGCTAATAGACTCCATATTCTAATAAAGTGCGTCAGTGTCTATGTGCATACATCTACAAATACATCGTTAAAACAATATCCATCATATACAGTGCACTATAAATATCTCGCAGATATAATAATGAGCAATTAGACCTAAACAGATGTCCCAATCTAATATATAATTAGGCAGAAGGCACACTTACAAGCATATCGCCGCTTGTATTCAATTCTCGGCGTCTTCCTGGAGACACTGCGCATGTCTATGGCATCTGACCTGAGACGCATGGCATTATGGTCAGCGCCTGCGCACTAGTGCTCTGAAGACATCGGCGCCATTTTGGAAAAGGGAATAACCTTAATTCCAAGCAAGAACATAAAAAAAAATTAAAAAAACTCTGCATTTTTATAGCGAATCTCTATATTTGATTAAGCGCTAGCCACAAGTATCTAAGTATCATGATACTGAAGATCATAATATAGATTTATTGGGCTAAAACAAGCGCTATTAACTATATACTAGTTTTCTGATTTCAGAAGTTTTGAGGTAAGACCTCTTCCCATTTAACTGAGGATGACTCATAAGTCATCAGATTCTGAGTCAGAATATTCCTGGATCTTTTCTTTGGAAGCAATGGACCAGGTGAGGGTGGTGGCGGGGGAGGGGCAAACGTGGCTAAAGAGGTTTGAACCTCCTGTCTAACCAAGGAACATATCTTTTCAATTAGTGAAGGATGTTTAGCCTGGATAATTTTGTCTATACAGGGTTGGCACTTTTTTTTTTTTTTTTCTCCCATTTTAAGGGCAATTTTTCATTACATGTAGCGCATTTGCGTTTAGTGGTGGATTTATGGACAGGCTTGTCTCCCTGAAACGAGAGAGCAGTATGAGAAGGTATACTATACTAAGATCCACACTTAAATGGGACCCGTCCCTGCCACACGTACTGGGGCTTGGGGAGCGCTGGTCTCTGCAGCTGCAGGGCAAGACGTATCCATGCTGAGCAGGCTTACCTGAGACGTCTTCTGCAGCTTTTTATAGAAAATAAATGCTGTCCCAGCGCCTGGCAATTAGCCGTCCCCTCCCCCTCCCCCTCCACAGTCCCAGGCAGGCGTGCGAGGATGCAGCGTGCCTCACCCGCCGTTCGGAGGTACAGAATCCCAGACGTAGTAACGCTCCTGTACAGGAGCGCGACCCGGAAGTGAAGCACCACGTGACTTCCGTGTCGCCGAACAGCGCGCACAGGAGGGGGAGATGCCAGAGAGCTCAGGGAGGCCTCCGGCAGGGAATCGCTGGTCTGCTTTACCCCCGCAAGGGGACACAGGAGGACCAGGAATGCGGTCCCAGAACCCGGAGGAGACTAGCAGAAACGGAGGAGGAAGCCCGGGGCCCGACCACCACTGCCCGGCACAAGATTAAGGTACCACTGCGAGCCGGCCCCGCAGCGTACCAGGAACCTCTCCATGCCCCATGGGGAACAGGAAAGACACTGGTTAATGGGAGGTGGGAGGGACTTTTAACCTCTTGTGCTTCCTGTCCCCATTAGGATATGGAGACAACCTCCTAGGCTGTCATGGAAGGCAAAAATGCTAGAAAAATAGAGAAAATGCTATTACCCTACAGATACAGGGTTAATCTGCAAGTTATGAAGATGCCCAGCACCAGGAAAACTGAACTTAATTTTTCCTAAGAGCTGCCAGCTTTGTCATGCCGATGTACACTCCAGCACTGACTCTCATTACTGATATACTGTAAAGCCAATGTCGATCCATTCCAGGATGTGCTTACAGCCACCGCTCTCCGTGCTGTGAGCTATGTCTGTAATTGCTGTGGGCACATCTGAATGACTGAAATCTGGTAGCTTCCAGAAGAAATGGTTAATCTTCTCCTGGGACATCACCTGTTCTCATTAAAACGGTTTGGTTTGTAAATGGCTTCATCAGAGGTCTTGAACTATATTGCCACCTATTGAAACGTGGCACTAGAGTATTCAGTTTGTGGCATACAAATTATTCAAGAAGTCGCAGCTATTCTTAATAAAACAAGACATTATGGCAATAAAAGCTCAAAGATGTATGTTACATCTCAATTCCAGAAATTTGTAAGATCGCCCATAATTTAAAGACCACAAATCTGTAGCTTCCAGTTCAATGTCCTGCCTTTTGCAACTTCCTTAGCTATGCAAAGATCATGATCGTGTCTTCCCTGGAGAAACTGAATGGATTCCACCATAAACTCTCATGGGCTGAGAAAGCAAGTGTTTCCATCAAGCAAATCCACAAGGCATCGACATGGTCTTCAGTTCATGGTTGCTGTCCTCAAAAATAGGCCACGAGCATTATATTTGACCTTGTTAATGGCACTCTCTCAAATTTTGTTTTTCAAAAATATTCTACAAGACCTGCATATGTTCATTATTTTTAATATTTGAATGCTTTGGGTGAGTTCCTGTCCGAATCAGCAAAGATGAAAGATGTTATGTGCGCACATTCTTAAACTAAGAACCTTTCCATTTATAGCAAGATATTGCAGACCTTTTCTAGTTGGTGTGCCTACATCTTGTTCCATTCATCCAAACTTCTTGAACTTGGATTTCTTTCTAAATAGCTTATAAATCAGACTAAAACCTAATGCGTTCATTCAGATTTCAGCCTTAAGTTCACATCTTGATCATGATCTTGCAAGCAGGGCCGGCTCCAGGTTTTCGAGGGCCCCGGGCGAAAGAGTCTCAGTGGGCCCCCCCTTTAATACATACCCCGATTTATGATGCACAGATACGGCAGAGAAATGTATAGTACAATGCCAGATTTCACTTCTTACATGAGTGACAGCTATTGTAAATTCTGCAGTGTATATATACAGGACAGGAGGAGAGGTACTGTGCAGTGTATATATAAAGGAGGAAAGGTGCTGTGCAGTGAATATATACAGGAGGAAAGGTGCTGTGCAGTGTGTATATACAGGGGGAGAGGTGCTGTGCAGTGTATATATACAGGGGGAGAGGTGCTGTGCAGTGTCGTGAGCAGGGCGTTGTATCAGAAAATCTTTTCTGTGTTGAGTTTTTCTATGAAACAAAGACTTTTCTACATAAACAACTTTGTTTGGTTTTGCGGCCCCAACAGATCTGTGCTACAAAGTAACAGGTGGCTCGGGCATTAATGAGGGACCTGATGCTGAATCCTTTCCACAAACCCTAATGACCCAATTAGTGCCCCATCATTAGAACCTCATTAAACACCTCCCTGTCCTGAGTAGTCATGTACAGTATGGGGGGATCCTGCAACCCACCCCCTGACTGCTCCATACCATACACTGCCCTCTGTCGCGCTCACTATTATCCTGTGCATTTCTCCTTCATCGTTACCCCATGTTACACTTGTCACCCCCCACTACAGAGTAGCAGGGCAGCCAATGTCACCCCCTCCCGGACCCTAATGGCAGCAGGAAATGTCTGCTCCTCTATTGGGTTGGAACCTGATTTAATCAAGGAATAATGTAGATTTGTTGCCGGTGGCCGCAGGGGAAGGGTTAAGTGATGCCATGTCCTTGGTGGGAGCAGTGGCAGCTGCTGGGACCTGGACAGACGGGACCTGGACAGACACAACCAATGTTGCTGTGACTGCACAGTGTGACCTGGAGGAGAGAAGCTGAGACTCAGAAATCACCCACATGCCAGCACTGGGCAGAGTCCCTCCAGTCACCAGCCTGGGGCCACAGGGCCCCAAGGTACAGCCCACAGCTCAGTTTTATCCATGGCAGCATCTCCCCTTCCTCCTGGCATCTGGTTAACCCCATTTATGCGGGTCGGATTGTTATCTTTAAGGTTCAGCAATAACCTTCATACAGATGGGAAAGGGTTAAGCTTCTTCCTACCCCACTGGTGCAGGTTTGGTGCAGCATGCATGTATTCTGGGAGAGCTGGGTGGCTGCAGGTTGCAGGCTGGACCCCACCAGCTGCTCCTCCAGACATCACCCACATTTTTAGGCAGCGGAGACAGACAGCAGCAGACTGAGCCACAAGTCCATCTGCAACCACTGCTCTGCTGGATACCTTTGCACTCACTCAGTCACTGGTAGGAGCTCCGGAATCTGCCTGATAAACTTCAGCAGCAGCCAGCCAGGGGCCAGAGCAGGAGAACGTGCTCTCTCCACCCACAATGTCACACTGGCTGCCTTCTCTTAACCCCTATGTGTGCCTGCCTGGCTGCACTGACTGAGTGAGAAGATGCTTGTGTCAGAGCTGGCACATAGGGGTTAAGAGAACGCAGCCAGCAGTGACTTTGTGGGCGGAGAGTTCTCCTGCTCTGCTCTCCCAGCTGTATCTATGACAGCGTGAGTGGGCCCCCTCTCTCCCCAGGGCCCCGGCATTTGCCCAGGTGCGCCGGGTGCTGACGCCGGCCCTGCTAGCAAGTCATCACTGCATATAGATTACAGCTGCCAGTTGTATGTTTCATTAAACTCTTGCGTTCATTCAAATGTCTTACATGTAGCATATCCTTTCTGAATCATTGATTTATCATTCAAAATGGCCTTTATTGGTCTAATCACTGAAGCGTAAGACACATGGGTCTTATTCTAGATAGACCATATCTACAAGTTCAAGGTGACAATCATTCTCTACCTTGTGTTCCAGCCCAAGGAGGTTTCTGATTTCAATGTCACAAAACAGTTTTACAATCAACTAAGAAAATTCCAGTTTCTTGATATCTGCAGAACTATTCTCAAACTTAGAAGTTGGAGTCCTTTTGAAAAGTCTTTCACTGTTGTGGTCCTAACAAAAGGGATGAAGATGCAAAATGCCCTAGTCAAATGGATCAAAATCTGTCAATCTTACCAGATACAGTATACATCTTCCCTGGAGAAACTGCATTCAAGCAGAACGCTCTCCTTGGCTCGGAAGACTAGTGTTTCTATCCAGCAGATCCACAGGGCTGTCGCATGGCCTTCGGTGCACACCTTCTCCAACATTACAGATTAAATTTGGTTAACCCTTTCACAATCGATGAAGCATATTGTATATTAGTCGTGTCCCTGCCTCTGATGCCTGAGCCTACACCTTTCCCTGGACTTGATGGCTGATGTAATCATGGAAATTGAGAATACATTTGTGTTTTGAGTCCCCCCTTTAGTGGAACTGTAACCTGTTGCTGAACAATGGCTTTTACTATGAAAATCCTGGTTCTTGCAAGCAACATGAAGGTGATGCATTCAAACATCGCTGGCACAGATTTCCTTCTAGAAAAGTAATGTACAGGGTGGGTCATTTTTATATGGATACACCTGGGTGGGCCGTTTATAAAGCTGCATCCAAAATGGCTGACTTCAAAATGGCCACCACACATCTTAGTTATCCCCCTCCCATATACTAATGGGCCACAAACAGGAAGTTGATATCATCAACATTCCCATTTTATTTAGGTGTATCCATATACATGGCCCACCAAGGTGTATCCATATAAATGGCCCATCCTGTATAAGTGTTGCAGGGGACAAGGTACTAAATTTCAATATTGTTAATTTTTTTTTACTTGCAGATGTAAGGAATATTAACAGCTTGTCTGTAGACTGGCTTACAGGACAACTCGTTTGGGCAAGTAGTGCAGACAAAACCATTTCTGTTGGCCTGACTGATGGGCGAGGCTATGTCCATATCATTGAAAAGGGCATTGTGCCAGATCAGCTTGTAGTCTTTCCACCAGAACGGTAATGTGAATTTTAATTTTTTTCCATCTTTGCTGCAAATCTCACTTTGTGGCATTAATCTATTCAGAATGCATTGCTTACATTACACGATTACTAATTGTCAAAAAAAAATGTTTCTGCTGAACTGATACAAATTTTCATTCTATAGAGAGGGTTCACCCTTAAACATTCTTGTTTACATACCAAAACATAAAAAAATTTGTAGTACTTGCCTAAATAATCAAAAATTAACGCATGACAAATTGCACTGTTTAACAAAGCCTAGGCTGAAATGCAGAAGTTGTGTGAAACTTAAGAACACTCTTACTGCTTTGAAGTTTCTAAAAAAATGCAAGTGGTAAGTACTACAAATTGGGCTTCGTTGTTGATCAGCAAGTATAATCACCTATATAAAAGCAGATGTTTGGACAGTTTGCTGGACTGAAGCATTCAGGCATGTTTCCCAGTTATCTGGGACTCTGGTTACTTTATACTGTGGGACGAAGAACGAACAGGCTGGTAGTTAACTACAGGTTAGTTCTACTCGGCAATGATCTTGGGTGGTAATTTCCCTGCTTAATTTTGCCTCTCAACAGAGCAGCACCTTGTCTTGTCTGATCTGTCGATTGGGCATCAAAGCCTAGGTTATGCTGACATGCAGCTCCCTGCAGTTAAGCAGTGCTAGGCTGGCTGTCTATTACCATTACATCGGCAGTGATGCCGTGTCAAAGAAGAAGCTAGTACATGGGATGTCGCTGGCAACAGCAGTCCATGACAACTCTGATGGCAGAGATCCGTTGCTGGGTAGAAAAGGCAGGTAATGGGCAACTACCGTCTGGTAAACTCTTGGCTCTATAGAGGGGGGAAAAAATTTAAAGTCCTGTTTAAATAAAGACCCTTTAATGCCAAGGATGAAGGACATCAGGAATTATCTTGAAGATGGTATTGTTACAGCTCCTCAATCTTGGAAGGGTTATAACTAAGGCAATTACCTAACTTTTTTTAGTCAATCATTCATGCCCTTAGGTTTTTCTCATGACTATATGCTTTAGAGACTAGTTTTATCTGGACTGCTTGTCAACGATTACCCTAATCAGGAAAAGTTTGTAGATGCTGGATGTTTTACACTTGCCAATCAAGAACGTTTCAGCAAATACCATCACTTTGCACAATCTTAAAACGTTAAACTTTTGGAAGATGTCAGAAAGAAGTAAATCAATTAGATTCGGACTTTCTATTTTCCTCTTTACTCATCCATCCAGGTACATGTACTGGGTAAATTATGGTTTAAAGGGTAATACCACTCTGCAGACTGCAGGAATGGATGGATCAGATTGGCATGTGATTTTATTTATACCTATGGAACAACCAACAGGCCTCACTATTGATTACATTACATCTCGGTTATACTGGATCAGTGAGTACAAGGAGGTAATTATTTAACTTACCGTATCTTACAGATAGTTTTCCAAATGTAACTTGACTGAGTGCTAAAAATTCAAAGTTGTGCTAAAAATTCAAAGTTGAGACTAAACCTAACTGCTGCCATTCTTTTTTGCTTTTTTTTTTTTCCCAAATTCATGTGACTTTCAGTCCTATGGCCCTGAACTGTGGCTCCCACTGAACTTATTTGGAACAGTATCACTGATCCCTGTCCAACTCACTAAAGGTACCATCACATTAAGCGACGCTGCAGCGATCTAGACAACGATGCCGATCGCTGCAGCGTCGCTGGGGAGCTGTCACACACAGCTCTCCAGCGACGAACGATGCCGAAGTCCCCTGGTAACCAGGGTAAACATCAGGTTACTAAGCGCTGGGCCACGCTTAGTAGCACGATGTTTACCCTGGTTACCATTGTAAATGTAAAAAAACAAACAGTACATACTTACATTCTGGTGTCTGTCCCCCGGCCTCAGCTTCCCTGCACTGTCAGCGCCGGCTGGCCATAAAGCAGAGCGGTGACGTCACCGCTGTGATTTACGGCCGGCCAGCGCTCAGTCAGTGCGGGAAGCTGACGGCGAGGGGACAGACACCGGAATGTAAGCATGTACTGTTTGTTCGTTTTTTTTTTTTTTTTTACATTTACAATGGTAACCAGGGTAAACATCGGGTTACAAAGCGCGGCCCTGCGCTTAGTAACCCGATATTTACCCTGGTTACTAGTGAAGACATCGCTGAATCGGCGTCACACACACCGATTCAGCGATGTCTGCGGGAGATCCAGCGACGAAATAAAGTTCTGGCCTTCTAGCTCCAACCAACGATATCACAGTGGGATCCAGATCGCTGCTGCGTGTCACACGATATCGCTATCCAGGACGCTGTAACGTCACGGATCGCTAGCGATATCATTAAGTTGTTCAGTGTGAAGGTACCTTTACTCTAAACCAGGAAGTGTCCCAACTAGAACTACTCCCAACTGGGAAATTCCCTAATGCTCAGAGAAGCACGTGGGTGCCCTACTTATTGGTAGCAGGTTCTTAGGCCAATCACACATTCAGGATTTTAGTTTTTGCCTCGGTATTTATAAGCCAAAACCAGGAGTGGCTGAATAATGCAGAATTGGTGTGCATATTTCTACTATGCTTTTTCTTCTGACTGTTCAACTCCCGGTTTTGGCTCACAAACTGAGGTAAAATACTGAATGTGGCCTTAGTGATGTTTTGGAATCTTTTATACTGGAGTTTGTGATGGTTAAAGCCAAAAGTGGATGGTCCAGGCATAAGTTAAATATGAATGCAGCAGATCTGGACTCAGCTTTTAACATTCAAGAATTATTAAAAGGGTTGTCTGGTCAAAAACATGTATGCAGTCACATGCCATGAGGTTTCTCCAGTCTCTGTGCTGGGAATGGCGATCGTTAGTGTGCGATATGCAGACTCCAGGCCAGAATTAAACTAAATGGATGTGGTCTAATTCAATGCAAGCATATTGAGCAGGGCTGGAAACTGTCTAGTCGTAATGTGGCCAGGAGTACAGAAACTGCATACCTGTGGTCGTGTAACTACTGTTCTCAGCACGGACACTGGAGAACCCTCAGTGCCCAATGTGAGAATTCACATCTGCAGTCAGACTGCAGACTGGACAACCCCTTTAAAGAATCTGATTTTCGTTATCAATATTACCCCTGATAATGTTGCGCTTCTCTAGTGACTAGTACAGGAGAGCATGGTTCTATGAAGTACAAAAGTTGTGATATAAACTTGTGTTTTTATGACTAACTAGAAGCCTGGACAGGACAATTGCTGCTCAGTGTCTTGGACTTTGCAAATGTTTCTATATATTGCATATAGCTCCTCCCCCCCCCCACCCCCCCATGGGTACATTGAGGTACATGGGTTAAGAATAGTTTGTGCTAGTTTTCGATCCAATTACAAATGCTACACCTAGAACGTTGTGGTGAATGACTGCTACTGACTGTCCTCCAGTAATAAGTGGTGTATTCGGAGGTTCACAACAGTCAATTAAATTGATACATGTTGACCTGAACTGAGTTTTTGAACTTTCACTTGTAAGATGAGGTTCTATGTGCACCACATTGAACATGTCCTAAACTGAAGGCATATGTTCTAGGTGAAATAAGACAAAGTAACTTGCAAAGAGGGATCCCAGCACTTCTGGCAAATGCCTGTTTGGGTTGGACTACATCAATTTCGACATTAAGGTATTGTCCTCAAAATGCCACTTTGCAATATACTTTTGGCTTGCTGGAAGCCAGTGCTACACAGGTTGTTGGTGTGATGGCATCACTGCATGATGATGCTGGCATACACCGCACACAATAGAATGGGAAAACAGCAGCTGTGGTAGCTGTTGGGGCTGGATTAAGTTAGGGGAATATGTATGTGTATACATTTTTTATTTATTTTTTTTTAGCTATGGTGCCCATATAGTATCGTGGTTGTGAGGGGGTCCCTCACAATCTATGAGCACCATAGCTAAAAAAACACACGCATGCATACCCAACCTTGGTTTGACCTTGATATAGAATATATATATATATTTTTTTTTTTTTTTTCTACTTCTCTTCTTGGTGGTGAGACCACATTTCCCACTAATCAGCTAACTGTATGTGTGACCCGGCAATGGCTTTTACAATGGAAGCCAATGGTGCCTCGTTCTGACACTCCTTAGACTTGCATTATTGGGAATTGTGGCAACATCACTGAAAAGTGAAGACAGTGGTAGGAGTAAATTACCGTAATACTTGCACTACATACATAAATGTAGGTGGGAGTGCTTCTTTAACAAACAAGGCAGGATTATCACGATTATAAATGCTGATATTTGTTATATTGCATTATCATTATTAAATCTTTTATATAGCGTGGTTATTGGAATTAGTGGCAGAAAATTTTTCCTGCAGGCATGATGATTTAAGTAATGGAGACCCTAAACTCCAGAAGGGGATGGAGCCAGCATGGGCCTGTGAGATTTCTAATTGCGGGGCTGAATTTTAGTCAAAGTTGTCCCTGAATCAGTGTGTACTTGTAGATTAACACTATGCAATATCAGGAGGCATCTTCTAAGGTCTGCAGGATATTGTCATGTATTAGTGACTTGCAGAAGTTGGGCAGTAATAAAATCCTAATAACTGCAATGGCACAGAGGGTCATGTAGGGCTCCTAAAGAGAAGCCTTGTCTTGAGTTTTTTTTTTTTTTTTTTTATCCACACAGAAATGTGGCATGTTTGTAGCATAAAAAAATTAATCTTATGGCATGCATTTTTTTTTCTTTTTTTTTTTTTTTTTTAATTTAAACCTTTTAGGTAAACGCATAATTCTTGTTCTGATTAATATTATTGACACTTGGGATCAGAAGGGAATATTTAATCTTTTAGAATGAGTAGCACTCTAAGCTACAGTTTTCATTTAGTAACCTATCCCCAACCTTTTTTTTTTCTCTATGCACCTTACTCTTTAACAACCATCAAGTGACATAAACAGGGTTAAGTCACATGTCAAGTGGACAACCTCCCACCCCCTCAACTGATCCTCCATATGTGCTCTTCTCTGGGGTCTTTGGATTCCCATTTAGGGTTATTAACTCACAAACTACAGTTTCCATCTGCAGTGCAAATCTAAGTGTTGGCACTGATGCCATGTCCTACTGGCTGATTCAAATCATTGCTTCTCGCTTGGTACATGTGACAACATCCATGTTCGCAGGAGTAAATTAAGCCTACGACATGTGATGTACTTATGGCATATAGGAAGGAAAGTGTGGGGCAAGTAATTAGTATAAAAACAGGAGACCTGAGAATTAAGATTATAGTGCATATCAAAATTTATTTATTTTTTTTTTAGAAAGATTGTCCCCAGATGCTTTGCTCTGTAATGCTAAAACTCTGCCTTAGGCTTCTTTCACACTAGCGTCGGAATCTCCCCGTCGCAATGCGTCGGGGAGAGATTCCGACGCTAGCGTTTGCTGCATTGCACAATGGAGGCAGCGGATGCATTTTTCCGGCGCATCCGCTGCCCCATTGTAAGGTGCGGGGAGGTGGGGGCGGAGTTCCGGCCACGCATGCGCGGTCGGAAAAAGCGGTCCGTCGGGAGAAAAAAACGTTACATGTAGGGTTTTTTCTCCCGACGGTCCGCCAAAGCACAACGCATTCGTCGCAAGACGGATGCGAAGTGTGCAAATCCGTCGCAAATGTGTCGTCAATAGAAGTGTATGGGGGAAAAAACGCATCCTGCAAGCACTTTTGCAGGATGCGTTTTTTCTGCAAAACGACGCATTGTGACGGATTTTAAAAAACGCTAGTGTGAAAGTACCCTTAGGCCGGTTTTACGAGTCATTGGCTCCGGTACGTGTGGTGAGTTTCCTCACGTAACTGAAGCACTGACACACGTAGACACGTTAAAATGAATGTGTCTCTGGAGATGTCAGCGAGTATTCATGGACCATGAGTCCGTGTGCAAAATACAGAGATGTCAGTGTTCGTGGGAGCGCACGGATCACACGGACCCATTAAAGTCAATGGGTGCGTGTAAACACGAACTGCAATGGATGCTGTCCGTGTGCTTTTTTTAAGTCCTAGTTAAAATTGAAACAAACTGTTTCAATACACGGTCAGCACATGGGTAGCACACACAGGGCACACGGATGGCTTATGTGCACACACTGACACGGATAGCTCCGGGACCGTTTCTACCGGTACCGGAAAAATCTGAATGTGTGAAACTGGCCTTGCACTCCTTCCCCAGGTCCAGCAACAGCTCACTGCTGCTTCAGGGTTTGTCAGCTGTAGTGCTGATGTCACATCAACAGGTCTGCAAAGCGCTGCAGACAAATGATTTTAGGGCTGCTGTGCAGAGCTAGTGCTGGACCCACTAGGATGAGTAATGCGCTGTGATTACATGCCACAAACTGTTTCTAAGCACAAAGGCTTCATGAAAATAGAAATGCCAGGGTGTTTAAAAAAAAAAAAAAAAAAAATTGCTTTATGGTGCACTTACGTTTTTGTCTTCAATCTAGTCAATAGAAACCATTAAAACTGATGGAAGTGGAAGATTTACTTTCCCAAATGTCCTGCACAAAGACCAGAATGTCCTGGGTTTGTCCATCTTTGAAGGATGGTTCTTTATGGCTGATGAAAGTCACCTGTTTTCGCTGTTAAGAAATAATCCAAAGGAGAGAAGGCTATTAATGAACACGTCTAATATATCGGCATTCACTGTTCTACATGAGCTGCAGCAACCTAATGGTGGGTGTTCATGTCCTCAGTCTTTATATAGCGAATGTCAATGAGATGACTAAAGTTTTTGAAAGTCAGAAGGGATGCACCAAGGCATATTGCTACAAGAGATGCTGTCTGAGGTTCTATCTAGTTCCCAGAAAATGCATGCTATGGCTGGCTTCACAAGTTCTCCTCTCACTATGTGTGGGAACCATGATGGTTGGACTGACTGTAGGTCGCCTGACTCTAACTAAAAGTTTGAGGAAATTTGACACTGGTTCTGTGCAATAGACCCATGGGACATCACGAAATCCTGGTTTGTACACCGATATGCTTTAAATGCCTGCAGGTGAATGTTTTTATGCTTGAAATAAAGTTTAAATCTGCATGTCCTACACAGATTTTGCAATGGAAAGGGTGAAATCTGCATTGAAATGGCACAACTTATTAACATGCCGCATATTTAAAAAATCTACACTGCATGTCGATTTGCATGCATAAAATATCAGATGGGATTTTGCATCTTATCTAAATTGCTAAGGTTCTACAGTATGACGGTTTTTCCATATGGATATGCGTGTAGAAAATGCACAACATGTGAACTAGTGATGAGCGAGCGTGCTCAGATAAGGTGCTATCTGAGCATGCTTTTGTGTGAAGTCTTTGGCGTGCCTGAAAAAATGTTCGTGTCCTGTGGCTACATGCATGTGCAGCGCCCCAGAGATCTGGTCGTTGCAGTAACGTCGCTCTGCCAATAAGGGGAGTGACGGTACGTCTGTTGGCACTAAAGGAGTTCTTCTAACCAGGTATCACCAGAACACATTACACTTCACACTCCGGCCACTAGGGGGAGCAAAAGGTTTTATTTACTAGGCCACTTCTCACACTGGTAAAACTAGGGGTTGGATAGGAAGTTAGTCAGAAGCTGACTGGGTTGGATTCAGGCAACATCCTGTGGCAGGGGGTGTTGCAGGGAGAAGACTCGGGGGGGGGGGGGGGGGGGGGGGGTCCCTGTCAGGCATGGGAACCTGGCAGGTACCTAGCGAACAGAACGTTACGGAACCGCGCCTGCACACCCCGCGGCGGTATCCTAAGAGACACGAAGTGAAGGATATTGTGGAACAGTGAGAAACGAGATCAAGCACAAAGGAGAACCAGTAGGAGTCGTGCCCGGAGAACGGCAACATCCTACTGAGACGCGTAGCCAGTGGCCGGAACACCGAGGAAGTAACTGACTCTATGCCTTACTTCAAACTCCGCAGGACAGTTAATTATAGGTTGGCTGTCTACCTTACATCTCCTAAGCAGACATAGGGGGCAACGCGTGGAGAGGGGCGTCTCTAGAGTCCTGGAACAGCTCCGAGCCTTCCCGTCAAACGGGTGCATCCTAGCCATAACATACCTGGGGGACGAGAAACTAGAAACATCTGGAACGAAAGAATTAGGAAGAACTAGAATGAACGAATGAGAACAGAAGTTGTGAGGACTATTCCGAATGCTCAGCAGGGTAGCACTACAACACACAGGCGCTAGTGGTAGGCAACGATTTCCACCTGCAAAGGGAACTCTGGATGTGCCATCGGACCGGCCGGTCTCAGAAAACCGTGTTAACCGTGCTCTGGATTGAGGATCCTGAAGTCTTCAGTAAAGAGGTAAAGAGACTGCAACCCTGTGTCCTCGTTATTGTCTGCACCTCACTCCATCACCATCCACCTTACTGGGAAGCCCTGGGGACATACTTCACCTGTGGGAAGGTATACCATCTAGCTGCCATCACATCACCTCAGTGGACCCCAAGCAGCGTCGATCACTCTGACTGAACACCACAGGTGGCGTCACGAAACCTTGACACTCCTATCACCTTTCATTGGACGCCCCTTAGCAGGGTCACGGACCAGGTCCAGCCACCGTAACAACCACAGAACTGAGACAGAAAGGACCGGTACCGAGTAACCTGTGGCCCTGTCTGGGGGCGCTCCACATGTACAATCAGTTAAGCAATCCCTGCGTGCTATGGCTGCAGAACAGCTGTGAGATATCCAGCCACGGGAACTCAAACAGTTTTCAGGCACGCCAGTCGCTCATTTAGTATACGAGTGCTCGGCTAACTTCTTACGCAAGCATGTTGGCTCATCACGATTGTAAAATAAACATACTGGTTTCCTTGGGACATCCACTCCCATCCAAACCTTTATTTTAAGTTTCCCAAAACTTGCTTAAGTTGCGAATGTGAAACTGTGGTACACTTTTTTTTTTTTTTTTTTTCCCCCATGTACATATCTAACAAAAATAAAAAGCGTATTTCCACTTGCTAAACTCTCATGGATTGACTTTTCTGTAGAGCACGCGCAGGAGTAAAACTGACCCAGTGTCTGCACGTGCCCAATGGAATCCGTGACTTTGACCTCTGTCCCTGTGGCTGATATAAAACCAAATGCTGAACTCCGTGGCCAAGCAAAGTGGCTAGCCCCAGGATTTGCTATGAATGATGTAAGCTAATACAATGAGAAGTAAACCTTTTAATAACTGCATTTAACTCTTCTAGAGGGCCCATCTCCATGTTCAATACGGACCTGTAGTCATATCTGTCTGCTATCGCCTGTCATGGCCAAATCCTACAAGTGTGCCTGTCCTGCAGGACTGTTTCTCTTGCCATCGGGAAAATGTGAAAGTGAGTTCACTTATAAACGTGTGTCATTGATAAACTTTGAAGTCAAGTTGTCATATTATACAGAATATTTTTTTTTTCTTTTTAATATAGATTTTAAGCTTGTATATGGAAAGCGTGATGGAATTTATTTATTGGAACTGGGATTTCAGGGCGTCGTTATAAAACGCGCTCTTATCTGGAAGATGCCAAAGATAAATTTGATGGCTGTTGACTGGAGAAGAGACTTTGTATACTGGACAGATGAGCATGGTCTTCTCCTGCGGTCTGATGGCTTCTCTGAAAATCCTAGAGTTATCCACACTAGTGGTGCAGGTATGTTCTGTATGTATGTGCTTGAAAAATGTGTGAATACTGGCAAAAGGCATGGGAAAGCTAGAATTTGTTGTAGATGAAACTTTTTAAACACTTTTTCAAAACTGGACTAAACATTTGCCTTCAGCAAATCTTTTTTTTCTTTTTCCTCCAGTGTGCGTGGTGAAAATAGACATTGCCACAGGAAACATTTATTGGCTTCCTTGCGAAAAGAACAAGATTTGTTTGACCAAACATTCTGGAACCGGGACTAAGGTTATTTATGAGTCCAAAAAGTCCATTCAGCACTTGCTGCTTAATTGGGAAAAGGCATTTCTGTATGTAGTGGAAGATGACAATCTAATCCGACAAATGAATCTTTCTGGTGGTGAAGTGGAGAATGTATTGAATGGCACAACATTTACACACATGAGTTTGGATATTAAATCCAATAGCATTGTGTGGACCTCACCAGATTATAGTAAGTATAATCAATAAATACTTGTAAAAATGAAGTGCTTGCTCTGTAATTTAATCTAAACTGGGACTGGCTAGTGAATTTCAATTTGAGGTAACGCGGACTGCACTGACTGCCAGTGAGTAGAAGCCCACCCTTGGGGTATATGCACACGGAGTTTCTTCACATGAAAAACTAGTTCTGGTTGGATAGATTCTGCTCTAAAAACAAGGCAAAAACAGTGTGAACACACCCAAATACAAATATGACCCATAGAGGACAATGAAGGTACAATATGCTTAAAAAGGTACAAATTTATTAGTTTCTCAAATATCAATAATTAGATGTAATACAACATAAATAATTACAAAGGTTATATTATAAACCTCATGAACTAAAACAAGGGGGAAAAGAGCTGACTGTGTCAGGAAACTACCGATGGGACCAAAACCATCCAGGTATCTATCACTACTATCAAGATACTACCTCGGCCAATAAGGAAATATATTGCCAAATCTCAAAAAACATAGGCCCTATTTAAAGCTGAGCAATGTACTTGTATATGTTCATAGAGCACTCATATTTACTTGTTATAACCCTGGGTGGTGGCGGGACCACCACCCAGAGTTATACTATGACTATGTGCCACAGTAGATAAGCAATACTGGGTTATTGCTCAGTTTGTTTATGTGATTGGTGCTGGGTAGTGATTATACCTATTAGGAGTACTTGCCATTAATATATTTAATTACATGGCAGATGTAGTGATACATTATATGGCATATCACTACATCTGCCATGTAATTAAATATATAAGCCAAAATCAGGAGTGACACAATCGGAGGAAAAAATAAAAACAAGTCACCACTTCTGTATTTATCACCCGCTCCTGGTTTTGGCTTACAAATACGAAGGTAAAATACTAAGCAAATACTGAATGTGGCCTTAACTGTACTGTTATGTTAAAAACCTGAAAGGTGAACTGTAGTGGTGATCGCATATACTCGAGATTTCCCGAGCACTCGGGTGTCCTGAGAGTATTTGGTGCTCGGAGATTTAGTTTTCATAGCCTCAGCTGAATGATTTACAGCTATTAGCCAGGCTAAGTACATGTGGGGGGTTGGCTGGTTGCTAGGGAATCCCCCACATGTAATCAAGCAGGCTAGTAGCTGTAAATCATCCAGCTGCTGCAAAAAAAACTAAATCTCCGAGCACTAAAAAATACTGAGGTCACCCGAGCATGCTAGGGAAATCTCAAGTAACGAGTATATTCGCTCATCACTAGTGAACTGTAACATTAGTTGGGATGCATGTTAGGACTGGCACTAAACAGACAAAACCTAAGACTAAAGCAAAATTAGCAAATACACTGCAGTAAATTTAAAATACATTTTAAATGTCAATAGTGCATGAAAATAACATGGGTTACTTGATTAAAAATATTTGGTTAAACGTAAAGGCAATGCCACCATTTTGGTGACTGTTTGGGATGGTCCTCACTTAATATTAAAACCTGGGCTGCCGGTGTCCATTTGGATTTAGTTGGTATAATATGGACACTGACAATATATTACATTGGGTACAGTTGTTCAATACAGCATGTTCTGCAAATGTTTTCATCAGAATTTGGTAAAGTTATGAAATGTCCTATAAATGTCTGTTCTGTTCCTGATCTAAAGATCTCTGCTTTTAGGCAAGATGAATCTGTGCTGCACTTTATGTACATGCTCAGTAATGATCAGTGCTGTGGAGTCGGAGGTCAGGGAAATTTAGGAGTCTGCAGTGTTGCATGCATACAAACTTGTGTTCCAGTTCATCTTTTTAGGGTTTTTGCTCTGTGCAAATTTAGGTTGATCTCCATTTTCTTTGACCTGTACATTACTTTTATATAGCTCCCCATGGCTTGGTGTCCACTAGTCATGATGACACAAGACCTATTGCAGCAACCCCACTTAACTCAACTGGGAAATAAGACATGTGACAACTGCTGTGGCGTCAAAAAACTGGCCGAGGTGCCTTTAAGAGATTACATGAATAAATTGAGTTTTAATTCATCGATCCGTAAAAAGAATGAATAAATTAATAAAATACCAGAACCAATCCGCCACAAGGGGGTATTCAAGAATTGGATACCTCCTTCCCCCAACACACCTCAGCAAATTTTCTGGAGTCCAATGTTAAATATATCAAGTCCCACATCGGACAGGTGAATCAAATCTGTCCAATAGAGATCCGACCTGAAGCCCTCCAAGTCAATGTGCCTAAGAGTTCATCTTAATAGCTATCGTAAACTTGCACATATCTTTAATTATGTGCTTCTGGAACCTTTCCAAAAAAACATAATCCAGAAGCATGCCGAAGCAACCTCCAGGACCATTTCAGAAAAGACCAAGTAGCAAGACCCAAATTGACATTGTTTGGATCCAATGTCTCTTTTCATTTGAGATAATAAATCCCAGTCACGAATCTTGCCTATATCGTTTCTTACTAAATGAATAACTAAAATGTCTGGGGATGGAAAAACAGTGCAGTCAAAAACTCAGGCAGATCAGCCCAACGGATGCCCCTTTTACCATGCTGAATACCCACACTTGATTTGTTCGAAAATCCAGGTTATTGGAATAACACTCTCAGCTCTCTGGTGAGCTCAGTGACCCACCAGCCATAACAAATTTAAGCATGAGGAAATGGAGAAAGTTAGTTCACTGCAGCAAAAGCAATTGAGGGCGCATGTACAACTTAATTTTTTTTAGACTGTAATCTCCCAATTTTTTTGAGTTAAAGAATTGCATAAACCTAAACTAGCAGCAGTAGTACCCTCTCCAATCCTGAATGAATGGGAAGTGAACTCAAAACCATCCAAGTGAAGCAGACTCCACTCAAGCACTTCTTTCAAATAAAATTGAACTGATAAACTGTTGCAGGGCAACCATTGCTATGACAAAGGACCAGGGACAACTCCCCTACATTTTAACCAAACTTCCACATTGCTAACTGGGCAAACTCTAAAGAATCTGGACAACAAAAGTGACTGATGCACCTCTACCACACTGGTCTGGTTTGAACTTTTCATATGAAAATCAACATATTGGATGTAGAAACCTGGATATTTGACAAACACAAACGAACTTTGTGGGAAGCTGAAACCAATTCACTGACCCGGAGTGCAGCAAAAAACTCCACGACAAAAGCCACATGAAAGAGCAACTTCGTAATCATCGCAACATACCTTCTCTGAAGAACCACACTCCAGTGGCTTTCCAGGATATCTGTCCAGCTGTGCCCTTATTCACACATAATTTAACCTATCGGTTAGGACCAGTTTTGACTAGGGTCGCCTTAATGCAGTGGGATGGAAATAAATATAGAGATATATTTTGACTTGCGTAAATTGTATGCACTATTGCTATTTATGAATTTTGTTTCTTGAGCTTTGTATGTTGTATCCAGATGTTACAATGGACCAGTAAGCCCAGACCTCAACCCAAAGGAAATTTTCTGTGGACTTTTAATATACAGTAGCTGTGCATAAATACACTACTGTTCCAAAGTTTAGGGTCACTTAGAAACTTCCTTATTTTTGTAAAAAAAGCAGTTTTTTTTTTCCCAATGAAGCTAACCTTAAATGATTCAGAAATACTCTATATATTGTTAATGTGGTAAATGACTATTCTAGCTGCAGTGCTCTTATGGTACTTTGTGTTTGCTAACGGTGTGAGAAGGCTAATGGATGGTTCGAATACCTTTTGAAATCCCTTGTGCAAGTATGTTAGCACAGCTGAAAAGTGTGGCTGATTAGAGAACCTATAAACCTGACCTTCCTTTTGAGCTAGTTGAGAATCTGGAGCATTAGATTTGTTGGTTCCATTAAACTCTCAAAATGGCCAGAAAAACAGATCTTTCATGTGCAACTCGGCAGTCTGTTCTTGTTCTTAGAAATGAAGGCTATTCCATGAGAGAAATTGCCAAGAAACTGAAGATTTCCTTCAACGGTGTGTACTACTCCCTTCAGAGGAGAGCACAAACAGGCTCTAACCAAAGTAGAAAGACAAGTGGGAGGCCCTGCTGCACAACTGAGCAACAAGACAAATACATTAGTCTGTAGTTTGAGAAATCGACGCCTCTCAGGTCCTCAACTGGCAGCTTCATTAAATGGTACATGCAAAACGCCAGTGTCAACGTCTACAGTGAAGCGGCAACTCCGGGATGCTGGCCTTCAGGGCAGAGTGGCAAAGAAAAAGCCATATCTGAGACTGGCTAATAAAAGGAAAAGATTAATATGGACAAAAGAACACATTGGACAGATGAAGATTGGAAAAAAAATGCTATGGACAGACGAATCCAAGTTTGAGGTGTTTGGATCACACAGAAGAACATTTGTGAGACGCAGAACTGAAAAGATGCTGGAAGAGTGCCTGACGCTATCTGTCAAGCATGGTGGAGGTAATGTGATGGTCTGGGGTTGCTTTGGTGCTGGTAAAGTGTGAGACTTGTAAAAGGGATTTTGAATAAGGAAGGCTATCACTCCATTTTGCAACGCCATGCCACACCCTGTGGACAGCGCTTAATTGGAGCCAATTTCATCCTACAACAGGACAGTGACCCAAAGCTCACCTCCAAATTATGCCCGAGCTATTTAGAATACCAGCTGCCTGCTTCTTCCCTATCTGTAATGGAGTGGCCAGTGCAGTCACCAGATCTCAAACCCATTGAGCTGTTGTGGGAGCAGCTTGACCATATGGTATGCAAAAAGTGCCCATCAAGCCAAACCAACTTGTGGGAGGGGTTTCTGGAAGCATGGGGGGAAATTTCTCCAGATTAACTCAGCAAATTAACTGCTAGAATGCCAAAGGTCAGCAATGCTGTTATTGCTGCAAATGGAGCATTCTTTGAAGAAGGCAAAGTTTGAAGGAGAGAATTATATCAAATCTTTTTTTTTTAACCTTGTCAATGTCTGGACTAGATTTTCAATTCATTTGGCAACTCATTTGATAATTGAGTTTTCATGGAAAACACAATTGTCTGGGTGACACTAAACTTTTGAACGGTAGTGTACATGCTCAAACATTAGCGTAAATGTATTTTTATAATAAAATGCAAGAGAATTCTTCCAGAACAGACTGAATCGTACAGAAAATTATAACTCCATGTCATTGCTGCTAAGTGGCTCTACAAGTCAATTTATGGGTTGTACTTACTTTTTTGGGCTCTTTATTTAGGCCTAATGTTGTGGTTGTATTTTTTTGTGTCCTGATTGTGTAGAATCGCAACCATACATGTTTGCTATTTTTCTTCTAGGTTTGTATTCATTTAGCCTTCTTAAAGATAAACTCCTCTATTTAAAAGAGAACTTCACAAGCATACTAATGGATTCCTTTGAACCATATCTGATTTCTTACAAAAATCTGTTTATTGAAATTTGGGACCGAAAAACCATGAGGCTTGTTTCCACTTTCAATGAAGCAAATGTTACCAAACTTGTAATGGCATCCAGTTATGTCAAAGGTAATGATTTCTTAGTGTCTCAACCGTATTATTCTGATGGTTTGTTGCAAATTAACTCGCTTTTGTATTTTAAGGAAGCCACTCTGCCTGCAGTGTGGACAATGGTGGCTGTACATCAGAAGAAATCTGTGTTCCTGGGTTTAAAGACTCTAAACACTGTCTATGCCCAGATGACCGGGTTAGCTGCTCCAGAGGTAAGTTTTCCAGGCCACTGCTTTTTAACGTGCAGGTAGTGTAATGGCCCTCAAAATAGATCAATTATCTTTAGAATCAGTTAATTTATACCTTTCAACAAAACTGCAGGATTAACTTCAAATTTAATCACAACCACAATGTATAAAAGCAGGTTCTGAATTCCCGCATTCTTTTGAGGTCATGTTAAAATGTCTGGATAGCCTCTGATGCTATTAACTTATTCCCTGTGAACAGAGTTTTGAGTGATTCAATTTCTCATCCATAAAATTTGTCAACTTTAGTACCAGCCTAGCAATTCTTTGTATTAAGTGTGCATCTTTAGAGGTGTAATACAGTTCTACTAGGCACTAAGTATTTTAACAGGGAATCTGTCAGCAGGATTGTGCACAGTAACCTACAGTGTCAGGTTGGCACCGTTAAACTGATTACAATGATACTTGGGTTGACGAAATCAATCTTGTGGTTGTTCAAATCTTTATTTTCAGTTTTGAGTTGATGTGCTCGTGCTCTGGGGAGGCCTGTGGGTTCTGATCTGTATGTCTTCTGATAGGGGGCAGGTCAGTGACCCATCTTGAATAACGATTGTATCTTGAAATAAAAAAAATCTTTCTACAAGCACCTGCGCCGCAGCATGATTGCATCTGTGTATGTAGTAATTTTCTTTCATGTTCATAAAACAAAATTGCGCCGCCTGTGCAATAGCGTCTATCTGCGATCTGATGGCTGTTACTGTGCAGGCGGCATCATCTTGCTAGGGGGAAAAAAAGATCTCCACGACGATTGCAACACCTGCACAGTAGCAGCTACAGGATTGCCGATAGCGGCTACTGCGCAAGTGCGGCCAGTGCCATTTTGAAGCTTTAGTTTTTTGTTTTTTTTTATGGATGACAAAGATGAATTGCATACACATTATAGATGCAATCATGCTGTAGTGCAGGCATGCCTGCCTGCTGAAGGGTTTTTTTTTTTTTTCTTTCAAGATATACAGTATATTATATTCATTATGTAATCTAGTGGGCAGGTCACTGGAAGATCGGTGACCTGTCAGAAGTCATACACATGAATAACTAATCAGAGCACCACATGCAGAACCCCCTCCCCCCCCCCCCCCACAGGCGGCCCCAAAGCACGGGCATATCATTAACTCAAAACTGAAAATAAAGATTAAATCACAAGATGGATTTAATCAATCCAGGTATCACTTTAATCAGTGTAATAGTGCTGACCTGACACTGTGTATAGGTTACTGTGCACAAAAACGCAATGTGCATTGCTCAAAATACACATGCAAATTTGTGAAATCCCAACAATCTGAATCCATCTAAATGGGCATTCAGGTTCAAGAGTTAAATAAAACCTACGTATGTGATCAGGTTTCTTATGCCAGAGATCCATTTTAATTTAAATACTTGATGGTGGCACGATTCCAACGCATCGGGTATTCTAGAATGTGTGTGTGTGTGTGTGTGTGTGTGTGTAAAATATATAGAATATAGAAAATATATCAGCCACATGGCATATAGCAGAGGCCACGTAACACACAGCGACGTAGTATATAGCACAGTCATGTAGTATATAGGAGCCACGTAGTATATAACACAGCCCACGTTCCCAGCGATGCATTGCGAAATTACCCAGATGACTTGGCTGTCTCTCGAGACCACAATGCAAGGCCCGGAGCGTCCTGAGGAGCGGGAATGGCACCGTACGGTGAGTATGTAATTTTTTTTTTTTATTTTTAACATTAGATCTTTTTACTATTGATGCTGCATAGGCAGCATCAATAGTAAAAAGTTGGTTACACAGGCTTAATAGCATTAACTGACTGCATTACACCGCGGTGTAACGCAGCCATTAACACTGTGTGAGCGCTGACTGGAGGAGAGTATGGAGGGGGCACTGACAGAGTAGGAAGGTGCAAATTCGCGGTCGAACTGTGGCCGTCGCTGATTGGTCCAATCAGCGACACGGGATTTCTGTGACAGACAAACAGACGGAAGTGCCCCTTAGACATAGATATGGATAGAAGCCGTTAAGATCCATGGGCCAGACACTGATCTGCCTCCAGAGCCTAATTTTAAATGAAGGGGGGGGGGGGGGGGATCACTGGTTTGTGGTTAAAAACAAAAAACAACCTGCATAACCCTTTTAATCTCTCGGTTTTATACTTGAGTCAATTAAAGTTTGAATTTAAATATCCCTCAAATTAATAATTGATTTTCCTTTTGACCATTGACTAAAATGTGTAATTTTTCAATTTGACTTTATGCATCAAAACAAAATGACATCATTAAATACTGTAGATCTTTTAACTCACCAAGGGGTAGTCATGGGATTCTCTGGTTGTCTCTAGGCTGTTCAAGTTTAGTAAGCTTTTGAGCAACGTCCCCTTAGACAAAATTGGCATACTAGTCACTAATAGTGATGAGTGAGCGTGCTCGCCACTACTCGTTACTCGCCAGAGTATCGCTATGCTCTGTGTACTCGGCGAGCATTTCCGGGATTATTCGACGGTAACTGGAGTCTCCACCCAGCAGTTTTGGTGGACTTTAGAGACCCAATCACGCTGCAGGGATTGTCTGCCAGGCCATGAAACACCGCAGCCATCTTTGTTGTGGTCGTGCAGAGATTGGCTTGGCCGCACAGCATCATCCAGAGTATGAGACCTGGTGCCACCCTGCTCACCGCATTCTGTTCCTGTTTCAGCGAGAGTAGGGAGAGCTGCTGCCGAGAGGGTCAGAATTGTGGTTTTTAGAGTTGGTGTAGGTCTGCAACTCTAACATCCACAACTCCTGAGAAACCAACAGTCCTTTTTAGGGCTAATTTGTGGGTCCCGATATTGCAGCGCTAGGCAGGCAGGGCACAGCATATCCACATCAGTGCAAGGCCTGCAGGCACTGTATGTGCATCCATTGCTCCCACTGCATCCTTCCCAAAGCTCCATAACAGACTGAGGGCCTGTTGAAAAATTAGTTTGTCAGGCATACGTAGCATAGTTGTGTGTGTGTGTGTGTGTGTGTGTGTGTGTGTGTGTGTGTGTGCTACCCTTGTGCTTTTTTTTTTTTTTTTTCCCTCTGATGGCTTTTAATTCACCTAAAAAGGCCTCATACGGTATATCTGTGCTCAAAGTTTGGTACTTAGAGGCCAGTGTACTTATTTTTTGGCTGTGATACCCAAATCCTATACAGTGCTATTTTACATAAATTTATTTAATAAAAAAAAAAAAATAAATAACCTGCGAGGTCAGGCTGAGGCCTGCTTGGTGTTTGGGTTTGAAAAATCGTAGATTTGCAGGCATACTGATCACATTATTTCACTTCTAATAAAGACATTTGTATTGAGCATTTGAAATAGTGCAGTAGTCCATTTAAAATGGGCAAGGATGCTGGGATGCTGATGGTGCATCCAGAGGACAAGGCCGTGGGCAACAACAAAGACCCACATCTTCTTGCTCGACCTTCCTGTCCCAGTTTCTGGGGGACTGCACCACACTAGTATTGAAGCCAGGGCAGTGTGAAACAGTTGTTGGTTGGATAGCGGATAATGCTTCGTCACTTAGCCACTTAGTCACTAACCACACCTTGTCTTCCACATGGTCAAGTCTGAGTGGCCGTGAGTGTGACCAGGATATTCCTCGCCCTGATCCTCCTTCTTTACTCGGACTCCCATGACAGCACGACGAGAGAGGGGATCCGCCCATTAGGAACAGGAAACCTACAGATACAAAAGGGCGGTACCTCTCCCTTGCCTCAGTTGTAAAACAAATTTTAGAATTCCTGCAAAAAGGCTTAGAGCTAGGTCTATCCACTAGTACTCTAAAGGTACAGGTCTCAGCCCTAGGGGCTCTATTCTCCTGTAACATCGCCAATAATTACTGGATCTCAAGGTTCATTAAGGCATCCAGTAGATCTAGACCCATTCAGAAAGATAGATCTATGCCTTGGGATCTCAACTTAGTCCTATCAGCATTGACTAAAGAGCCATTTGAACCTTTACAATCAGCTTCAATTAAGGCCCTATCCCTTAAGACAGCTTTTCTGGTAGCAATTACATCTGCCCGTAGAATAGGAGACATACAAGCTCTCTCCAGGGTATCCCCTTATACAGAGTTTCTACCAGACAGAGTAATCCTCAGACCGGACCCAGCCTATTTACCAAAAGTGTCATCACGGTTTCACAGGTCACAAGAGATAATTTTACCATCCTTCCTCCCTAATCCTGCTAACCCTAAGGAAGAACTACTCCATACATTAGACGTTAGGAGATGCCTGCTAGAATACATCTGTTACCGACACATGGAAGAAAGATGATGCATTATTTTTATCTTTCCAAAATCCTAGAAAGGGACTCCGGGTATCAAAATACACACTAGCAAAGTGGATTAGGGAGGCTATCTCTTTGGCTTATACTGCAGGTGGGGGTCCGGCTCCGCAGAATCTGAGGGCGCATTCCACCAGGGCCATGGCTACATCCTGGGCGGAAAAATCTGGAGTATCAATCGACCAGATATGTAAGGCAGCCACATGGTCATCCCCGTCCACCTTCTTTAAGCACTATAGGTTGGATTTGGGGGCTTCCTCTGATCTCACATTCGGGTTAAGGGTGCTACAAGCCATAGTCCCTCCCTAAGGTAGTTTTACATCTCTGTAATTCTCTCGTCGTGCTGTCATGGGAGTCCGAGTAAAGCATTAAGCTACTTACTGGTAGCGGCATTTCTCGGAGGCCCATGACAGCACCCTTAGTTCCCTCCCTATTCACGTGGGGGTTGCACTTCCTATAGATGTATAGATCTCACACATGATACCAGTTCCAAATATATAGCTGGAGATTTGTATATAATCTGTATATAATTTGTATATAGTGTATATTTTTTGTGCCACTAACCGCAGTAGTCCTCTCAAGACTCTGAAATACAACTGAGGCAAGGGAGAGGTACCGCCCTTCTGTATCTGTAGGTTTCCTGTTCCTAATGGGCGGATCCCCTCTCTCGTCGTGCTGTCATGGGCCTCAGAGAAATGCCGCTACCAGTAAGTAGCTTAATGCTTTCCCACCATGCCGAGTGCCCTGAGACAACTGATCCCACACTTGGACACTGAAGAGCTGTTCAGTTTTCCATTTCAAGATTCAGAAATCTCTGCCGGTCAACTTGAAGTGGGGAAAGATGAGATCGCATGTAGAGCTGCCCAAAGCTTTGACCAGCCCTGGTCACATGAAGGCGATGGTGGAAAGTGTCACAAGAGGAGGACGATGATGATGAGACACAATTGACAAAGTCAGGAGGAGCAGGGTGCGGATGTGGAAGACTAGGTGGTGGATGACTTGGTGACCCAACCTGGCAGGTGGACATGCATAGTGAGGACAGCAGCACAAATGGGAAGGAGGCATATCCCCCAACAGACAGGAAGCAGTGTGGTGGCCAAAGACAGAAGGCGTGCATCCATTCCCCGTAACACCAACATGAGTAAAGTTGCTATTCCACCTGTGAGATCTTCCAGAGTCTGGCTATCTTTTTAAAGACTCTGCCAATAACCCCAAACAGGCCATTTGCAGCACCTGCCATGCCCACATCAGCAGGGGTAGCAAAACAACCAGCCTGACCACCACCAGCATGATCAAGCACATGCAAGTAAAGCACCCGACTTTGCGGGCCAAACTCCAGGACCACTGCCTGCTGGTCACACCACTGCTTCTTCCACTGTTTTGCCTAGAAGCCAATCCCCCAGTATACTGTGCATGTGAAGATGCCTCTAGCCCTGCACCTGTTGTGGCACTGTCAAGCAGCACCATCAGCAAGCGCGTCCTTGTTCCAGCACAGCGTTCAATTGTCTATAGCCCAGTCTTAGAACGCAAAGGGAAATACCCAGCCAACGCCCCACAGTCCTGAATTCTAATATTTCTCTTCTGCTTGCACTAGAAATGCTGCCTTTTAGGCTTGTTGAGACAGGAGCCTTCCGCAACCTGATGGCGGCGGCCATCCCAAGGTACTCTGTCCCCAGTCGCCACTATTTCTCCTGGTGTGCCATACCGGTATTACACTAGCATGTGTCCCACAACATTAGCCATGCCCTCAACAATGCTGTTACCGGGAAAGTTCACCTAACCACGGACATGTGGACAAGTGCTTGTGGGCAGGGACTGTACATTTCAATGATGGCACACTGGGTTAACATAGTGGAAGCTGGGACCCAGTTGGACCTTGGGATGGAACACATCCTCCCCACTCCGAGGATTGCTGGCCCTACGTCAATCAGGGTTGCCCCCAGTCTACAGCTGCTCCTCCTTCTCCTCCGTTAGAAGCTGGAAGCACTGCCTCAGCCAAGCAGTAACTGGCTGTGCTGAAGCTAATCTGCATAGGTGACAAACCACACAATGCAGAAGAGTTGTGGACCGTGCTGAAAGCAGTCAGATGTTTGGATGACACCTCTGAACCTACAGCCAGGCATGGTCGTGTGACAATGGCTGTAAACTGGTGGCAGCTCTCAGGCAAGGTGAGCTCACATGTACCTTGCTTGCCCCATGTGCTTAACCTCGTGGTTCAATGTTTTCTGAAAAGCTACCCGGAGCTGCTGGATCTGCTAGTAAAAGTACACTGTCTGTCTAACCACTTTAGAAGGTCAGCCGCCCTTGCCGTGCTTCAGCAGCATTGTCAGCTTCCAGCTCACCGACTGGTGTGTAATGTCCCCACGCGCTGGAACTCTATGCTGCATATGTTGGAAAGGATTTGTGAGCAGAAGAGGGCCGTTTTTGACTACCAACATCAACAAGGCCATCGAATTTCAGGTCAGATTCCCCACAAGATTACAGACATCTGTAACATCCTCCAAAACTTTGAGGGCTGCACCAAGATGGTAAGCGGCGATGACTCCATAATTAGCATCACCATCCCGCTTCTCAGCATTCTGAAAAACTCTCTGCTCACAATCAGAGGATGTATTGCAGGCGGAGCACGAGGACATAGAACAAGGAAACATACATGGGGATTACACTCAGCCCAGCCTCATGTCTTCTCAACGTGGACTGGTAGGCAATGATGAGGAGGAACAGGAGCTACTTTCATGCGCTATAGACGGTACTACAAACACATGTGTATTAGCTTCTGTTCAGCGGGGATGGCCTGAGGGCAGGGAGGAGGACAGCACGGTCAGTCGTCCTGTTGGTGAGGACACGGAAGTCTTCTGTTAGAAGTCTGGCACACATGGCTGACTTTGTGTTGAGCTGCCTTTCATGTGACCCTCAGATTATCAAAATTTTGGGTGACACTCATTACTGGTTGGTGACACTTCTAGACCCACGCTACAAGAAGAACTTTCAATCTCTTCTGCCTGAGGTAGAGAGGTGTATTAAAATGTTGCAGTACCACAGGGCCCTTGTAGTAGAATTAGTTAGAAAATTCCCATGTGAGAACACTGGCAGCAGACGTCACTTTTTTTTTTGTACAACCAAGGACTCCAAGCGAGAGACAGAAGTACAATCCAGCTCAGGCAGGGGAACAATGGCCAAGTTCGGGACAGTTTTCTCAGACCCTCCCATCGTGGCGGCACAGAGGCAAGGGGTGCTGTCACAAGAAGT
Organism: Ranitomeya imitator; assembly: GCF_032444005.1. Classification (NCBI taxonomy): domain Eukaryota; kingdom Metazoa; phylum Chordata; class Amphibia; order Anura; family Dendrobatidae; genus Ranitomeya; species Ranitomeya imitator. The sequence goes on along the minus strand of NC_091282.1, from coordinate 857,191,022 downwards.
GCAATATTTGGGAAGATGGTGAGGGAGTACCTGGCAGATCGTACAAACGTCCTCCGCAATTCCTCTGTGCCTTTTAATTATTGGGTATCCAAGCTTGACACGTGGCATGAACTGGCTCTCTACGCCTGGGAGGTCCTGGCCTGCCCTGCTGCTAGCGTTCTGTCAGGGGGTTTTTAGTGCCACTGGTGGAATTATAACAGATAAGCGCATCTGCCTGTCAACTGAAAATGCTGACAGGCTGACTTATCAAAATGAACAAGGGCTGGATGGGGAAAGACTTCTGTGCACCACCAAGTGAAAACATCGAAACATAACCTCAAATACATTCTCTCTTGGGGAGGTGTATTCTCATGCACCTCTTAACAACCACACATGGGTATACGCTTCCAGATTTGGTCTGTTTGTTTTTATCCTCCTCCTTATCCTCATCCAGAGCCAGTATATCACCAGGGTGAACCTGGTCTGTATGGTGCATGTTGACCAAGGGTGCTGTGATGGAACTCTTGTCCTTTAAAAAAAAAAAAAAAACCATTGGGGTATTGGGCATGACATTTCTTTGGGTCGACTTCTTAACTGTCTCTTGCAATCTGTCCTGTACCTGCCACTAGATCACCAGGGTGAACGTGCTCAATACGGTTATAGGCCGTTGAAGTTTGGGCTAGGGGCATGTGATGGCACTAGTGTATTTTTAAAGAAGGTACCCCCATTGGGGAATTGTTTGGCAGATCATGCACTGCATTAAAAGTCTGAGTTAAGAATTAGGGCCAATGTAGTGGTGTGGGTCTGTTTCCTGAAATATCTCTTCCTTATCTCCATCATGACCAGGGTGCACGTGCTCAGTACTGTTATAGGCCGGTGATTTTTGGGCATATGGGCTGTGAAGGCACTATTTCATTTTGTAAAAACAGAACCCTACATTGGGTAATTGGGCATTACATTACATTGGGCCTACATCTTAACTGTCTCCTGCAATGTCTCTTGAATAACTGCCACTAGATCACCAGGGTGAACGTGCTTTGTACTGTTATAGGTTGAAGTTTGGTCAAGGAGGGCTGTGATGGCACTAGTCTATTTTTACGAAAGGTACCCCCCATTGGTGAAATCACATCCTTGTTGGAAAACGCTTAAAAACATTTGTGTACTTTAAGAGCTCCTTTTTTTTGCCTGGTGCGAACATTGGACACAGTTCACTTCATATAAATTTGATAAAGCAATGCTGTTAATTTGCCTCAGTAGTTTTTTAAAAATATAGCTTTGTCCACTAGATTTGTTTCTCAGCTAGCGAGCCTTAACCTTGTCTGCCACAACTGGAGAATATACAAATGGCGATTTGTAAACAAGATTGTCTGAATGCATTCAGTATACAGTATTTCAATCACATAGCTGCATTTCTTGTTAAACATTTAGAGATGTGACAGACAATGCTCATATTGACACAATCTTGATAAATGTTTGTTCACTTCACAAACGGTTCTAAGCCTCTGTCTGCTGTTTGTCACTGTAAAACATTAAGGTTTACTGAAACTATGCTGGTGGTGGTTTGATGTAAATCCTTGTGGCTTTTATTTTCTAGGGGTTTATGGCCCCTCGTCTGACTCCATGATATGTTTCATCCAACCTTGAAAAGTGGCCACTTGAAGGTGTGGGTGAAACGAGTTACTACATAGTGTTATTCACTATATGACCAGGGAAACATGACAAAGACCGATGCCAAAACTGGGGTACCGGTACATGTACAGTGTGCTGATACCTGCAAAATTGGGGACACACATGCAGTGTAGGTAATCTCCCAGGGGTTCTGTCTTGGTGTTGCTTCTCCGATATTCCAAACGGATGATGTTTAAAAGCCTCTTGGTGGTGATCTAACTATACTGTATGTAGTTAATCTTCATATATACCTAATCACTATATTTAATCCTTATATGTACTTATTAACCTGTGTATGTTAACACATACAAAAGTGTACACACTCACACTATTCAATCATACTATTCCTTGAATTTTGTAGTTTGCAATAAAAATGCCTTGTTTTGCAATTATTTGCCTTTTTTAAAGCCATATCTGAGCCTTAAGGTACCGTCACACTCGGCGACGCTGCAGCGATATAGACAACGAGCCGATCGCTGGAGCGTCGCTGTTTAGGTCGCTGTAGAGACGTCAAACACAGCAACTCCAGAACGATGCAGGAGCGATCCAGTGACGTAACTGCGACTCGCTTATCGTTCTCGCTGGTTGTTGGCTCCATGTAAAACGTTGCTGGCATCGTTGCTTTTGATGTCAAACATGACGATACATGCCGACCTGATGACAAAATAAAGTTCTGGACTTCTAGCTCCGACCAGCGATGGCACAGCGGGTTCCAGATCGCTGCTGCATGTCAAACACGAGATCGCTATCCAGGACGCTGCAACGCCACGGATCGTTGTCGGTCGTTCTCGTTGCAAAGTTGCTGAGTGTGACTGTACCTTAAGTGTTAAAATTGCACAATTTACAGGAGAATTTGGCAAAGAGGGAACCATCATACCATTAAAAAATGAGTGAATTTTCCTGGGTCCATCGAGTATGTGGGTTCCAAGGCCTAATGGGGTGCATATGAATTGGTAGCAGGGCAGGCCTTGAATTCAATGCAACACTTTTTCAGGAGTAAACCCCCTGGACATCTTATGACAGGGGTATTGTGGTGCGTCATAATTCTTGGCAGCCCATCCACTCACAGCATAGGCTACAACAGCTTAGGAGACACACTGTTTCACAATGGCCCTTTAAGAAGATTAATGCTGCCTGATGCACCAGTAAAAATAGGCTCTGTGATTTTTTAAGAGTCCCTCCCTCCTTCATAAATGAAACAAGATGGGTCTGCTTATGTGTCACACACCACATGGTCAGCTAGGGGTGTTAAATGTTACAATGACATTTCCCAGTGAATGCATTTGAAGTGGTTGAAAGCAATGTTAAAGTTGAAAAACGCTTCAACAACGCAGCGTCTGAACTAAGCCTAAGTGGGAGAGGAAATTTTCGGTCTGGAGTTAAATATTTGGCCTTACAGGCAAGTCATTAACCTGCAAAGGATGTACCTTGACATATTTCTAAGCAAAACCCTGTTTTGGTTTCGTTTTCATGTTTGTTTTTTGTGGCACCGGGAAAAATGGCATGAATCTCGGAAAAAATTAAGGCTGTGAACTAGGAGTCAGGAATGCTTCCAGGGGCGATCCCCATGATGTCCCTGTGTCATTTGAGCAGTGTTTCCATCATTTTCAGACGTTTGTAGACCTTAAAAGGACCCCCGCGGGGATCGTGGTAAAAATACTCGGGTTTCCCATAGACTTACATTGGACTCGTTGTTCTGGCCGAGTATTCAAATTTGCTCAACCTGAGCAACGAGCACCGGAGCATTTTAGTTCTCACCCATCACTAGTCACTAAATTAACATGTCTATAGAGCTTTATGGCCAAAAATGCAGTGGGAATAGAACTGTCCACTTATACAAAAACAACATAACCAACAGATGGCAAACTTGCATGTTAGAAGGTTAATTTTTTTTTTTTCTTTTAATTTGACATGTGCATGGCAGGTGAAAATGCTTTAAAAGAAAAACCCTCAGAGACCTTGACTTGTCAACGTGCATTTGTTCCATGTCGGGATGGAAAAGAGTGTGTGGCTGTAGAATTTATTTGTGATGGTGAAGAAGATTGCTTCGATGGATCTGATGAGCAAAATTGCAGAAGCTATTGTAACAAAGCAGGTAACAGATGCTTGGGGAAGTTTTTTATTAAAGCTTATTTTGCTATATACATTAATACCCAGTATTTTCCAATCTATGCATACTTATCAAAACACAGTACAAAGTTTGATTATTTTTGTTTTTTACAATATTTTTGAACACTAGCTTTAGAACTACAATGCAACAATTGGAACTAAATTGCATCAATCGAATAGAAGATTTTAATATAAGGTCATTAAATTGACAGGCTGTGTCCATGAGTTTTTCAATTTGATGCTGTTTGTTTGTTTGCTGCATCAACCCAGTCTTGCAATCTCAGCAGAGTGGATGGGATTTATAGAAATCTGATGCCCAGGTGCTTTCTTTACTCAGCATAAACTGACCTGTGGGGTGTTTCAGAGCTGCAAAATTACAATTTCTCTTGGTTATGTGGAGTTTTATCTGCAGATTTTCTCCATAGACTTGCATTTGTTGCAGATAATCTGCAGGTACAAAAAAAAATGTAATCCGCACATGACTGTATGTAGTGGTTCCTAATGGCCAAATAACAGGCAGTATTAATAATACAGCTGTTTTGTTTCACATGACACGAACACACAAAAACCACAGCGATAAATGCAATGAAGAAATGCGGGTAATACAGAAAATTTTGCATAGTCAAGTGCATTAAAAGCTCAATGTGGAAGCATTGCCTAAAAAGGTCTAGAATAGTGGCATTTGGATGGTCCATGAGCAGTTTACAAAAACTCTAACTCAAAGTAAAGCATGATCCGTGCAGTGTTGGACTGGAGTGTCAAGGGCCAACCCGTATCCAACTCCAGGGCACTACTTTTCACCTACATGCAAATGTGACTATTGTCAATCACAAATTTATATAATAATGAACTGGGTAGTTTAATAAATGAGTAAGATGCTGCTTTGGTCTGTACATAGGGATTCAAGTATATTGTGTCAATTACTGCTCATATAAGAGGGTGGTGGCCCACTCCTGCACAGCGGCCCACCAGAGGATTCTCCTGTGGACCAGCCCAAGCCTGCTTGCACATATCGCTCAGTAAGACCTTGGTCTTACAAATTGTAAAGCGGCTATGCACGTCAGTGTTGCTAGACCATATGGCTGTCACAAATAGAAGAAATGATGCTTGGCCATATTTGAAGAATATACCAATCACGGATAAGACAGAAAGGTCTGTTAAAGATTTGTGCTCATATTTTATTTTTTTAGGATTGTTTCAATGTATAACCGGTAACAAATGTATTGAAGATCGGTATCACTGCGATGGTGTGCGCCACTGCCTTGATGGCTCTGATGAGGAGAAATGCTGGAGTCCCTCAGAGACCTGTGCCATGCGCTGTGATAGAAACACTCGTTGTATTCCTCAGAGCTTTATATGTGATGGAAAACAAGACTGCTTTGATGAGACAGATGAGCAAGTCTGTGGTAAGCTTATTTATTTTTTTAACTTCCATCCAATGTATGCAAACTCTCAGTATATACCGTACAGTTAACTCCAGAGTAATAATCCACAAATCCTCCAACTAAAGTGGTCTTCTCTTGCTTTGACTGTACATCCACTACTCATCTGCGCAAAATGTAATATCTACAGCTGACCATTTGCAGAGCACCCTTTCCACCCCCCATTTGTACTGTAATGATGCCCCCTCCTTGTCCTCCAGTAACAGTATATCCCCAAATAAAATTATATACAGCAGTGTTCCCAATAAATGTAATGCTTATTGCCTTTTGTATATGATTACAATTGAATTTCCCCCACACTTGTGATGTACCTCTTAGCCTCAGATAACATAATAGGCCCCATGCATTAACAATATCCTCATAATGTGGACCTTATGGAGTACTAATGCTTGCACTAGTTAAAAAATCTCAACTGAACCCACTCCCATGCTAAGCAGGTTGTTCTTTCACCTTCTGCTGGACCAGTACCTGCCCCATACTTGCTGTACAGCTTCAGGCTCATTGGAGACCCGAAGCTGCAAAGCATGTTGCCATTCTCTGCAGTTGCAGGCTTCTGATTGTTGTATGGAATGACTCTTGTTATCCATTGACTATTTTGTTCAAGTTGTCGTTTTTTTGTTTTTTTAACAGGCTTCTGATTGGCCTGTGACTGAAGTGTGGGAAAGGAAGCCAGTGGCTCTCTAATCCACAATGGTTTTTAACTGGTAGTTCACCTGATGGACTCTATCCATAGTTGCGGTCGCATTCCCTGTGATGGCGATTATTTTCCTTATTTTGTGGATGTAGACTCTCGCAATCCTTTCTCTCATCATGTAATTACAAACAAACTGTTAAGAACATGGCTCTGTAGGGGCCATATCTGCCCTTCCAGGACTCCTGGTTCTTCATGCTGAAAATAGCACTTGATAACATTGTCCTGCTGCAAAATGAGTTTGCATCCAATGACCCAAAGATTGAACTAATTGGGTGCTGTTGGTGTTGGAGGCAGAGCAAGGGTTAACGTGGGGTTTACTTTAACATATCTACTCGGAGGAAAAAATGGAAAACTGCATAATTGAACAAGTGGTTTGGAACTCTGGGTAGATGGGTGTAGGGTATAAGATGGAAAGCTCAAGAATGGCAAAACTTATCAGTCCGACTTCAGAACGCAGTTTGAGTGGTGATTGTTGGCACCAAGACTTTGGTGCATAAGGGGTCCAGTGTAGTCCTGGAGGAGATGGCGTACTGGATCCTGGCGGCAGCAGGGAATCCTTGTTGTCCGATCGGCGGGGTCTAGGAGCGGTGAGCAGGAAAGAACACTGTCCTTTGCCTTGTTAGTCCAGTGATAATAATTGGTTGAAAGCAGGTGTAAAGAGAAACCACTCACGGCAACTTCCCCGATGATACGTGCACGTGTCAATGTCCTGACTGCAGGACTTGTCACTCATGGTCAATGCTGTCACACGAGGCCAAATACGTCTTTGTCGGCAGTGTCTGGTTACAGCTCTCAGACCAGTGTTACTGTGGCCTGCTTTGTCCAACAGTAGGAGCCCTGACATTGCCCTCCTGTGCGTTTTCGCTCTGACTTCCCACACTCTGCAGCTCTTTTAAGTTGGCTGTGCCCCCTACACCCAAGTGCAAAGGTCAGTTCGGGGTCTTATGCTTTCCCCTGTGCAACCTGGGTGACAGCCCTGATAGTTCCAGATCCGTCACGGAGTAGGTATGCCTGATCCGGGTGTTCTCCTTACATTGGCTCTAAGAATGGGCAATATTAAGGATGATGGATGCGCTGGTTTGGCAATCTCTATATGAAGATGACCATTAATGCTATAAGTGGGACCAAGCTGCACCTATCTTCTCTGTAGAAATCTGGTCAGAAGTGGTCGTTGAAAAGTTGTGACCAAAAACCTTTAACATGAAACAAATGTCCAGGCCAACAAAGTGACTTTTGTGAAGAGGTGCACTGGACTGAGTCAAAACTTGATATTTGTCTGTAACAGAAAATTTGTCGTAGAAGGGCAAGTCTGCTGTAAAAAGAGGAAGCATGACTTGGATTGCGTGCAAATTTGGGGTTGCTAATGGCATTTTGGCAAAGATTAATGGTTAATGCTAGGAAATGCATGTAAATGCATATACTTCATTCATTAAATAGGAGCAAACCATGTACAATCCTGATTTTAATTTATTCAGCAGGACAGCAACGCCAAAAAATGTCTTTAAGAATTATTCTTGGCTTAAAGAACCAGGAGTCCTGGAAGTGATTTTTCTATGGGCTCTAGAGCTCTGAACGAACCTTGAATCCATTTGGGTTTGTATAAAGATGCAGAAGTGTTTGCAGAAACCTACATCCACAGAAGATCTGTAGCTAAAACTACCAACCGGCCAAGTTCCTTCAAAAACTGAGTGCAACGGTGACAAGAAGAATTGATGCTCTCATGTTATGAAGGCAATGGGGATGGGCGTAACTCAAATATTGATTTACATTTCTTTTGTTCATTCACTTAGTTTATTTTCCAATTAAAATGTAAACAGTTTTTGTTAGACTTTTTTTTACTTTGCACCATTTTTCCATACCTGCATAAGACTTCAGCTGTTATACAGTTTGTGTGATATATTCTGGGAAATTCAGCAGAGGTTTGGACCTAAAACCTCACAGGCAACAGTAAGCTTCATTTGAGGGTAAATATATGACCATAATCTGATTTTACTTCCAGTGCCTAAGGAGTGTAGCAGGGGCAAGTTCCAATGTACAAGTGGACAATGTGTTCCCTACAGTATGCACTGTGATGGAGACAACGATTGTGATGATCACTCAGATGAACTAAACTGCATAATCTCTAAACCTGCACATTGTCAAAATGGGGATTTCAGGTGTCAAAGTGGTGAATGTATCTTAAAAGAATGGAAATGCGATGATACCAAAGACTGTAAGGATGGAAGTGATGAAAAGGTAAAAATAGACGATATACTAAACCCTCACACTGCTTCAGTCTTTCCTTGTGCACTGAACCCACATTACAATGCAAGTGAAAGGAGTTGAAACCTTCCTTTGTGTGCATTTTATAGCAGATGGCCTTTCAGTGTTGCATATTTAATACAGTACAATAAATGATTAACTGTTAAAGGGGACATCCACTTCTCGGACAATCACTCTTGCATTACAATTTTCCTTAACATGGAATGAAAAAACCTTTTTTTTTTTTGGCATCGGCATCATCCTCACATCAGTGCAAGGTCTTCTGGCTCCCGCGGCCTGCATGACGTTATGTCACACGAGCCCTGCAGCCGTGACTGCTAATGGACCGAATCACACTCCTTCCTTTGGACAAAACTGGCATCCAGAAGTCCATGGGCAGGGTGTTTGGTAGGTCTCACCTCCAATATAGCACAGTGCTTCCACCCAAATCTTATCGGGAGCGGTAATGGGATGCCGGAGGGTCTTCCACTTCAACCAGGGGTTGACTCCTATCAACATTCTGTATACAATCACAAGAGGAGGTTGGGACAGTTTAACATATTTATTTATATAGTGGAGAAATAGTGACCTATTGTTACTTGCTATCTACAAGTACAAAAGCAATATAGGGCTTTGCGATTAACCTGAATACTTCCACTTTGGCTGAAGCAATGGAAAAAACACAATTCAGTGTTGAAATGGCTGCTGCGGGTGATGGTGTGATGGAAGTCTGCTAGTGCATGTAAAGCCATAGGAGCAAGATGTCCCTCAACGGCTGGTTCAATTAGAACTATGTTAAACTACAAGTCCCAACAATGTTCCCTTATAGATGGCTCTTGTGGTCTCACTGGGGTCAATTATAAAAGTCCCAGCAAGCTATGCCCTCAATGAGGCAGTTCGGCAGTCACACAGGGTTCCAGCCATGAACTGCAGGATTCAGTTGCTTAGGGGTGCAAGGCAGTTTTTCTTCATGGGACGCCAGGAGGAGATGGGCAGCTTGCCCGGAATGTAGTGGTGCAGCTCCAAAGCTCTGTCCTCACATGGAGCTGCAAAACATAGTAACATAGTAACATAGTTAGTAAGGCCGAAAAAAGACATTTGTCCATCCAGTTCAGCCTATATTCCATCATAATAAATACCCAGATCTACGTCCTTCTACAGAACCTAATAATTGTATGATACAATATTGTTCTGCTCCAGTAAGACATCCAGGTCTCTCTTGAACCCCTCGACTGAGTTCGCCATCACCACCTCCTCAGGCAAGCAATTCCAGATTCTCACTGCCCTAACAGTAAAGAATCCTCTTCTATGTTGGTGGAAAAACCTTCTCTCCTCCAGACGCAAAGAATGCCCCCTTGTGCCCGTCACCTTCCTTGGTATAAACAGATCCTCAGCGAGATATTTGTATTGTCCCCTTATATACTTATACATGGTTATTAGATCGCCCCTCAGTCGTCTTTTTTCTAGACTAAATAATCCTAATTTCGCTAATCTATCTGGGTATTGTAGTTCTCCCATCCCCTTTATTAATTTTGTTGCCCTCCTTTGTACTCTCTCTAGTTCCATTATATCCTTCCTGAGCACCGGTGCCCAAAACTGGACACAGTACTCCATGTGCGGTCTAACTAGGGATTTGTACAGAGGCAGTATAATGCTCTCATCATGTGTATCCAGACCTCTTTTAATGCACCCCATGATCCTGTTTGCCTTGGCAGCTGCTGCCTGGCACTGGCTGCTCCAGGTAAGTTTATCATTAACTAGGATCCCCAAGTCCTTCTCCCTGTCAGATTTACCCAGTGGTTTCCCGTTCAGTGTGTAATGGTGATATTGATTCCCTCTTCCCATGTGTATAACCTTACATTTATCATTGTTAAACCTCATCTGCCACCTTTCAGCCCAAGTTTCCAACTTATCCAGATCCATCTGTAGCAGAATACTATCTTCTCTTGTATTAACTGCTTTACATAGTTTTGTATCATCTGCAAATATCGATATTTTACTGTGTAAACCTTCTACCAGATCATTAATGAATATGTTGAAGAGAACAGGTCCCAATACTGACCCCTGCGGTACCCCACTGGTCACAGCGACCCAGTTAGAGACTATACCATTTATAACCACCCTCTGCTTTCTATCACTAAGCCAGTTACTAACCCATTTACACACATTTTCCCCCAGACCAAGCATTCTCATTTTGTGTACCAACCTCTTGTGCGGCACGGTATCAAACGCTTTGGAAAAATCGAGATATACCACGTCCAATGACTCACCGTGGTCCAGTCTATAGCTTACCTCTTCATAAAAACTGATTAGATTGGTTTGACAGGAGCGATTTCTCATAAACCCATGCTGATATGGAGTTAAACAGTTATTCTCATTGAGATAATCCAGAATAACATCCCTCAGAAACCCTTCAAATATTTTACCAACAATAGAGGTTAGACTTACTGGCCTATAATTTCCAGGTTCACTTTTAGAGCCCTTTTTGAATATTGGCACCACATTTGCTATGCGCCAGTCCTGCGGAACAGACCCTGTCGCTATAGAGTCACTAAAAATAAGAAATAATGGTTTATCTATTACATTACTTAGTTCTCTTAGTACTCGTGGGTGTATGCCATCCGGACCCGGAGATTTATCTATTTTAATCTTATTTAGCCGGTTTCGCACCTCTTCTTGGGTTAGATTGGTGACCCTTAATATAGGGTTTTCATTGTTTCCGACGATCAGTCGGACTCGGCACACTGCTCTTTCTGGATCACTGCGGTCTCCTCTAGTAATGGCGGCAACCCTCATGTTCTGTTAAGGTCTCCTCCTCCCTTCTCCAGCTTGCTCAGTCAATCAGTCCTGTCCTCTCCTGTTCTTCCTCCTTACCAAAGCAAATTTTCAAAACCTGATCCTGTCAATCGACTGGATCAGAATAAAGAACAAGAATTTTATACACTTTCATAAGTGTTTTTTTTTTTTCTGCAAGAAATTAAATATGCGAGACTTATTAAAACCAATGACTGTTCCCACTTTGACCTGCTGTTGAGATGGGCTGTTTCACAGATTAATAGTTAATATAAGTGGTAACTGAAAAATAGATATGTGGCAATGTGTTTAAATATGTACTGTGTATTCACTAGATCTTGAAAGACCACAGCACAAAGATCTTGGAAAAATTAAGTGTGGATTTATTACTGTGTTGAGCCGAAACATCGCACACAATGAGCCTTTCCCAAGCTTTAGAGTGGCTCGTTGCTGGGCCTAAATGTCGCCTGCACTCACAAGCGATAAGTAATCCAGTTTTTCAGTGTTTCGATGCCCCTGGGGTCTTCATATCTGTAGGTGACTCTCGGCATTGTTGCACTTTTTCTGCCACTATGTGCGTGGAATACTGGTTGATAGCTGATGGTGAGCTGCCTTCAATATATGTAATCTTTAATTCTGTCTTCAGGACTGTCATTTAGAGAAGGTACCTTGTGAAAAGCAACAATGGTCTTGTGCTGGTGAAAAGCAATGTATCCCATCTTTTTGGAAATGTGATGGAAAAAAGGACTGTGAAGATGGCAGCGATGAAGTTGGATGTAAGTTGTTTTGTGCAACAAAATAGTGACTGTTTTTTTTTGTGTAAAGTATAAAATTGTTTCTAAAACTATCAAGAGGTTGATATATTGGGTTGTGCCAAAGACCTATGTAAAAAGGAAAAATATTTTCCCAGAGGTTTTATATATATAGATATGTGTTTAGCAGAACATGACTAACCTCTTGCTGCCCTAGACACCGAGCCACAATATTATCTTCAGGAGCCCACTGCTTCTATGTGCAGCACCCCAGAAATCTGGTTGTTGCAGTAACGTCGCTCTGCCACTAAGGGGAGTGATGGTACGTCTGATGGCACTAAAGGAGTTCTTCTGACCAGGTATCGCCAGCACACATTACACTTCACACTCCGGCCACTAGGGGGAGAAAAAGGTTTTATTTATTAGGCCATTCCTCACACTGGTAAAACTAGGGGTTGGATAGGAAGTTAGCCAGAAGCTGACTGGGTTGGATTCAGGCAACATCCCGTGGCAGGGGGTGTTGCAGGGAGAAGATTCAGGGGGGGCCCTGTCAGGCGTGGGAACCTGGCAGGTACCTAGCGACGAGAAAAGAACGTTACGGAACCGCACCTGCACACCCCGCGGCGGTATCCTAAGAAAGACACGAAGCGAAGGATATTGTGGACAGTGAGAAACGAGATCAAGCACAAAGAGCCAGTAGGAGTCGTGCCCGGAGAGCGGCAACATCCGACTGAGGCGCGTGGCCGGAAGACCGAGGAAGTAGCACTCTATGCCTTACTTCAAACTCCGCAGGACAGTTAATTATAGGTTGGCTGTCTACCTTACATCTCCTAAGCAGACATAGGGGGCAACGCGTGTAGAGGGGCATCTCTAGGGTCCCGGAAGAACTCCGAGCCTACCCGTCAAATGGGTACGTCCTAGCCATAACATACCTGGGGGACGGAGAACTGGAACGAATTAGAAAGAACGAGAATAGAAGTTGTGAGGACTATCCTGAATGCTCAGCAGGGAAGCACTACAACACACAGGCGCTAGTGGTAGGCACTGATTTCCACTTGCAAAGAGAACTCTGGATGTGCCTTCGGACCGGCCGGTCGCAGACAGCCTTGTTAACTGTGCTCTGGATTGAGGATCCTGAAGTCTTCAGTAAAGAGACTGCAACCCTGTATCCTCGTTATTGTCAGCACCTCACACCATCACCATTTACCTTACTGGGAAGCCCTGGGGACATACTTCACCTGTGGGAAGGTTTACCATCTAGCTGCCATCACATCACCCCAGTGGACCCCAAGCAGCGTCGGTCACCCTAACCGAATACCACAGGTGGCGTCACAAAACCTTGACAGACTCCTATCACCTTTCGTTGGACGCCCCTTAGCAGGGTCACAGACCGGGTCCAGCCACCGTGACATCCCCAGAACTGAGCCAGCAGAGGACCGGTATCGAGTAACCCGCGGCCCTGCGTCTGGGGGCGCTCCATATGCATCCTGGCTTCCCATTTGTTGGTGCAGTGTGCTCCTGCGTAGTAATAGTTTACTGAACAAAATGCTGACCAGTTCGCTTTAAGCTACACTCGGGTTGATGCAGTTATACTGAATAAAATACCTGGGTTGATTAAATCCATCTTGTGGTGGTTTATTCTTTGTAGTTTTCAGTGCTTCGGGGTGGCTTGTGGTGCTCTGCTTACATATTCATCCTTATAGCATATGACAAGTAACTGATCCCTCAGTGATCTGCCCCCTATCTTACATAATGCGTATAATATTGTGGGCTTAGGAAAACTTGCATCCAGCCAAATTTTGGGCAGGAGCTATATGGCTGCTTGCATCTATCATTTTGCTCAATGTAGAGAAAAAAAAATTCTAAGCCCACAATGATATGCAGTATGTAAAATTGTGGGCAGATCACTGAAGGATCGGTGATCTGTCCTAAATCATACTGATGAATACCTACGTGGAGCACCACATGAAGGCCGCCCGAAGCACGAGCAGATCATTATTAATCTTTAGTCTTTAGTTAAACAACCATCTTTAGTTTTAACTAAACCACAAGACGGATTTCATCAACTGAGGTATCCTTTTACTCCGGATAATGGCGCCGACCTGACACTGGCTTTACTTGGCAATATCCTGATGACCAGTTTGCTTCAAGTTTGCAGTATGATGGCACTCTAATGCTGCAGCATGGCAGGACATGTGGACACTAAAGCTGGACAGATCATGTGATCCAGCCATCTTTAGGCCCGTTCAGTCCTCTGAGTATGTAAATACTTAGCGTGCTCTTCTAGACTGCAGAGGTGGCTGGTAACCTAGCCCATAAACATAATGAAAAAATCATCATTTTTAAAATGCTTCATAATTTTAACTATTATTCTCGAGAAATAACTTTCATCAGTTTTTCTCTATTTTAAGCTGTTAACCCGTTAATTGAGGAAATTTTCATTTTTGCACCCTAATTATTTTCCTCCCTCTTCAAAGAGCTGTAACTTTATTTCCCACTGACAAAGCAAAGTGAGGGCTTGTTTGTGAGAATACTTGTACTTCTGCATGACCCCATCCATTTTACCATATGGTGTTCTGGAAAATGGGTAGGAGGGGGGAGGAATACACCCTGCATTTCCATATGTCTTGTTTCAATTTTTTTTAATTTTTATACAGAAGGTTAAAAAAAGAAAAAAAAACTCGTTCCCATACAATTAGGCTATGTTCACACGTTCCTGATTTCCCTGCTGTTTTTTCTGCACTAAAAACCGCAGCTCTTGGCAGAAAACGCAGGTCCTTTTTTTGGTGCCTTTTTTGGTGCGTTTTTTTGATGCGTTTTTTTGGTGCGTTATTTTTATGCAGTTTTCTATGCAGAGTCTGTGTTTTCTAGGAAGTTTTTTTTTTTAGGGTTAAAATGGCTGAAAATACCCGAACCCTACCCCTAACCCTACCCGAAAAAAAATTCTTTATTTTGTTGTTGTCCCTACCTATGGGGGTGACAAAGGGGGGGGGGGGGGGGGGGTCATTTACTATTTTTTTTATTTTGATCACTGAGAGGTTATATCTCAGTGATCAAAATGCACTTTGGAACAAATCGGCCGGCCGGCAGATTCGGCGGGCGCACTGCGCATGCGCCTGCCATTTTGCAAGAAGAGAAGCCGGACGGACACCGGGAGGCCGGGTAAGTATAAGGGGGGGAGATGAGGGCACGGGGGGGGGGGGCGTCTGAGCACGGGGGGTGGCATCGGAGCATGGGGGGGGGGTGGGATTGGGGCACGGGGGGGCAGCCACACTGCAGCGGTTCTGCACCACAAACCGCAGAAAACCCGCAGATATTTTTTTCATCTGCGGGTTTGACCTCACAATGGAGGTCTATGGGTGCAGAACCGCTGCAGTTCCGCAAAAAGAAGTGACATGGTACTTCTTTTTTACCGCGGCTATTCAGCGCAGCTTTTTTTGCGATTTTCCGCAATGTGGGCACAGCAGTTCCTGTTTTCCATAGGGTACATTGTAATGTACCCTGCATGGAAAACGGCTGCGGACCCGCAGCGGGAAAATCGCGGCAGTTCCGCATTAAAAAAAGGATGGTGTGAACATGGCCTTAATGGTTTTCTTGTTTTGGAAACCCTTGGTTGCAGTTTTCTTTTTGGAAAGACGAACTTATACTCTCCTGGTCCAGTACTGGGGCTCTGCGTCTGTTTGATTGTCTGCAGCGCAGACACAATATAGACCACGCTGCAGCAAACTACTGAGATAAGCGCCTCTTGCCTGAGTCGATGCCTCTACCTATAAGCTGATTCCTTTCTTCTCTGATCTCCCCTAGGCTAAGAAGACCAATAAATCTAAACATAAAGAGTGTGCTTTGTGCACGCAGCCCTTGCCGGACACATATCCTAAGAGGCTGTGTCAGTCCTGTATAAGTCAGACCTTACAGGATGAGGCGGCTGTTACAGCCACAAGTATTAGAGCCATAATACGGCAAGAAATACAGTCTCTGGGATCAGGGTCCATAAAAAAACAGAAATACTATGGGGTGCCCAGACGCTAAAGGAGTCAAATCTGCTGAAGATATTATGTTTGCAGGTCTGGGTCATAAAAAAAGACTAGCGTTTCCAGTAGTTTCTGCCATCAAGGACCTGGTAAAGAAAGAGTGGGACAAACAGGGGAAGGGGTTTCTCCCGTCCTCTTCTAAGAGGCGTTACCCCTTTAGCGATGAGGACTTAGCAGTATGGTCTAAAGTCCCAAAAGTGGATGCAGCTGTGGCATCCACCTCGAAACAGTCATCTCTTCCTGTGGAAGATGCAGGAATCTTGCTAGATCCCTTAGACCGCAAAACAGAGGCTCTCCTGAAAAGATCCTGGGAGACGAATACAGGAGCTTTCAAACCGGCCATATCAGGCACGTGCACAGCCAGGTCCCTATTAGTCTGGGTAGACCAACTGGAGCAACAAGTAAGAGGCAAGGTCTCAAGAGATAAAATCCTCCAAGCTTTGCCACTGATTAAAAGTGCCACGGCATTCTTAGCTGACGCTTCAGCGGACTCCCTCCGTTTAGCAGCGAGGTCAGCAGGTCTGGTCAATGCAGCTCGGCGTGCCCTTTGGCTCAAAGGATGGAAGGGAGATGCTCAGTCAAAAACTAGACTATGTTCAATCCCATGCCAGGGTGAGTTCTTGTTCGGGAAGGTCCTAGATGACCTACTTAACAAAGCTGGAGAGAGAAGGAAAGGCTTCCCTAAACAGTTTCTTCCTTCTTACAGGAGAGCGTTTAGAAGACGGCCATTTAACAGGAGGAGGCCATACGAGCCACAAAAAGATCGCTGGGAATCAAGACACCAAGCCG
Source organism: Ranitomeya imitator (assembly GCF_032444005.1). Lineage (NCBI taxonomy): Eukaryota > Metazoa > Chordata > Amphibia > Anura > Dendrobatidae > Ranitomeya > Ranitomeya imitator. The sequence goes on along the minus strand of NC_091282.1, from coordinate 857,174,524 downwards.
AAAGGTGCCGTATATAGTAACCCCGAAACATCTAGGCGGGGGCGATACTATCAGTAATGAAATACCAGTTGGTGGCAGACTGAAGTTTTTTTATCATAAATGGGAAGAGATAACATCAAATCAGTGGATTCTCAGTCTAATAAAAACTGGACTAAGACTAGATTTCTGTAAATTACCACAGGATAACTTTGTAGTAACATTAAGAGCGCCGGAACAACAAGAAGCACTTCAATTAGAAATTCTGAGCCTTTTGGCTAAGAATGTTCTCATCGAAGTACCATACAGTCAGAAAGGGAGGGGATTTTATTCCCCTTTATTTCTGGTTCCGAAACCAGATGGTACTTTTCGTACTATAATTAATCTAAGAAAATTAAATTCCTTTTTGCATGGGCATACCTTTAAGATGGAATCAATAAGATCAACCATAAAACTTTTGTTTCCTAGGTGCTTTATGGCAGGGCTGGATCTAAAGGATGCATATTATCTTCCAATCCATGCAGACCACCAACAATATCTCAGGGTGGCGATAAACCTGCAAGGCCGGGTCCGTCACTTCCAGTCCATGCCATTCGGCCTTTCTATGGCTCCTCGAATTTTCACGAAAGTCATGCTAGAGGTGATGGCCTATCTACGTCATCAGGACACGCTGATTGTGCCCTATTTGGACGATTTCCTAATAATTGGTAATTCAGCATCTCAGTGTGAAGAACGCTTATCTAATACCATTTCATCGTTACAGGCTCTAGGCTGGATTGTAAACTTCAAAAAATCAAGGCTGCTTCCAGAAACTCTTCAGTCCTTCCTAGGACTACTCTTGGACTCTGTAAGTCAAAAATGTCTCTTACCAGAAGACAAAAAATCAATCAATTTCAAAAATCATTACAGCAAGATCTAGTCCTCGTATGTCTCTTAGAGAGGCCATGTCTCTCCTAGGTTCACTCTCCTCCTGCATTCCGGCGGTTCAATGGGCCCAATACCATACTAGGGCTCTACAACACCAGATACTCCATGCCCAGTCATATTGCCAGGAGCATCTAAATTCAAAAATTACCTTATCTGATAACGTGCTTCAATCACTTCTTTGGTGGTTGAATAAAGACCATTTGTCCAGAGGAGTCTCATGGACAATTAGATCCTCTAAATTACTCGCTACTGACGCAGGCCCAGAAGGGTGGGGAGCCCATCTAGACCAAAATATAGCCCAAGGTCGCTGGAATGCTTTAGAGATTCAGCAGTCTTCCAACTGGAAAGAACTAAATGCAGTATATTATGCTTTGAAATTTTTTCTTCCCCAGCTTCGTGGTTCTCATGTCAAGATCCAATCAGACGACACAACTGTCGTCGCATATTTAAATCGGCAAGGCGGAACACGATCGGGAAGTCTGTGTTCAGCGGCAGAAATATTCGATCTAGCAGAACCCAATTTCCTTTCTCTCATGGCTGTCCATATCAGAGGAATAGAAAACTTAAGAGCCGACTTCCTAAGTCGTCACATGCTCCGCCAGGGAGAATGGACCCTCAATCCTCGCATATTCAAAAACATAGTGGACATATGGGGTCTTCCGCAGATAGACTTGTTTGCAACCAGGAGCAACAGGCAGGTACCAATGTTTGCTTCCCTGAGTCTGGCAGATCATCCAGATATAGTAGACTCTCTCCAGTATCCTTGGAATTACGATCTAGCCTACGCCTTCCCACCAATGATGCTAATCCCATTGGTGGTCAAGAAAATAAGAGAAGAAAAATCGAGGGTGGTTCTGATAGCTCCATTTTGGCCGAAGAGGCCCTGGTTCTCCTGTCTTCGAGCGATGTCCGTTTGCGATCCATGGATTCTGCCAATGACATCAGATCTACTCTCCCAAGGTCCATTCTACCATCCACAAGTGAAGGGCCTCCACCTCACGGCGTGGAACTTGAGAGGCAGATACTGACTTCGAGAGGGTTCTCTCAAGAGCTAATTAACACACTACTGTTAAGCAGAAAAAAGTCTACAACTATAATATATAGTAGGATATGGAAAAAATTCCTCGACTTCTATACAAAACCTTTTTCCAGCAAAGTCCCTATTAATGCTGTCCTTGAATTTTTACAAAAAGGCCATGAGCTGGGGTTATCAGTCAATACTTTGAGGGTTCAAGTATCTGCCCTGGGAGCCCTTTATAGTGCTAATATTGCTGCTAATAGATGGATTAAAAGATTTATTAGAGCATGTGAAAGATGTACACCAGTACATGTCCCACGTTTGCCTCCCTGGGATTTGAATTTAGTCCTAGATGCCTTAACGGGACCTCCCTTTGAGCCCTTGCATTCTATCCCTTTAAAAAATATTACATACAAGGTAGCTTTATTAATAGCCTTGACCTCTGCCAGAAGAGTGGGAGATATCCAAGCTCTTTCCATAGATCCTCCGTTCCTAATGATATATCAGGACAGAGTAGTTCTCAAACCCGATCCTTCAGATCTCCCTAAAGTAGCTACAAAATACCATAGATCCCAAGAAATTTTTCTACCTTCCTTTTATGATAATCCAACAAATTCAGAGGAGGAGATGCTACATATGTTGGATGTTAAAAGAGCGGTCCTGAGCTACATAGAGAGAACCCAGTCCTACAGACAGAGTAGGGCTCTGTTTGTCTCTTTTCAGGGTCATCGAAAAGGCTACGGGGTCACAAAAGCTACCTTGTCTCGATGGATCAAAGATGCCATCTGTCTTGCATACTTGTCAAAAGGCAAAGATCCTCCAGAGGGAGTAAAGGCGCATTCAGCTCGAGCCGTATCATCCTCATGGGCGGAGAATAAAGACATCTCCATCGAGCTTATATGTAAGGCCGCAACCTGGTCGTCGCCTTCAACATTCTATAAACACTATAGACTTGATCTGTCTTCCACCTCTGACTTGGCATTCGGGAGAGCCGTCCTTAGTACGGTAATCCCACCCAGGTGAAGGTTCTCTGAAAGTCTCTCAAAGTGGGTGCTGTCGTGGTGAAGAGTAAAAAGCCGGATTACGTACCGGTAATGCTCTTTTAATGAGCCACGACAGCACCCTGTCACTTCCCACCCTTGTAGATATGTATGTTTATTAATACTAAAATATTCGCATGGGTGATTATAGATATGATAAGATATACTTGTAATTAAGGATGTACACTAATTTTAACAACGGCGGTTCCTCTCGTACTCTGAAAAACAACTGAGGAGGAGAGGGACCGCCCTTTTTATCTCTGTAGGTTTCCTGTTCCTATGGGCGGGTCCCTCTCTCAAAGTGGGTGCTGTCGTGGCTCATTAAAAGCATTACCGGTACGTAATCCGGCTTTTTGTAATTAAAAATGAGGTGCAAGTGTAACAAAAACAAGGTAATTATAAAGCTGCCATTGACAATAATATTGATGTTATAATCGACTAGACCTATAGATCACAGTATATTGTGACGCCCAGGAGACCGGGATACCCAGCATCGGCCAATGGGGTCTGTCTCTTGAGGGGGATGTCACGGGTGGCTTGACCCGGTGCTGTGGCCTCAGGCAATGCACAGTGTAAGGGGTATCGTGAGGGGACAGGCACTTACTTGATCAGCAGCAGGTTCTCCCAGCGGTGACGATCCCGATCCTGGATAGATGGCTATTGTCCAAATGAAAGACTGAGGCACTGAAACGTTTAACCAGTTTACTTTAACATAAAAGGATTTACAACCAGTCCTGTCACCGGAGTCTGTATGGGAACGGAGTTACTTTGACCCTGCCGGGGTCTTCGCCTCTTATTGTGCGCAATTTCTGTGTGGCCCTGCTGCTGTATGTGAACTGGCTGCCGGCCCAATCTGTCCCCTCCGGGTCCTGGTTCGACGGGCAACCCGAGTCCTTTTATCGGCTTACCCCCTCCGGGAGTACCGCTGAACTCTGTGTCTGTTGCTGCGTCCGGCCCTAGTGAAGCTGATATCACCTCACGTTTTTCCGGTTGCTGTATTATATGTAATGAATACAGCCACGGATCCGGTATCCGTCTTTGCGCCTGTTCTGGGTAGTCATTAATGCTACCCGGTTCTCACAATGTCCTTTTTCTCTATCCCTCTTCTCCTCAGGCCGGTGATTTGGGCCTGGAAACAGTCATAGGGCTGTTAGAAATTCAGCTGTATGACCTCTCACTATCAGCTCCTTAGCCCAACTGCCATTTCTTCTCTCAGACCAGAATGGATCAAGGGGAGTCTCTGGAGCTCCCCCTTCTGGCCGGAGGTGGTAGTGCAGTCTTGCTATTTTAGTATTTGTATCCAGTGTCAGTAACTGTTTTTGTGGCAAATACCCCTAGGGGTGCCACAATATCATACTACATCCCTATATTAAAGCCAATTGCCAGTAAATGCAGAAATAGATGTAATAAAGTGCTAGTGCAACTAAGCCGGTAGATCATAACAAGAAATAGATGATTACCCATATTGTGTATAGTGTGCAATCCACTCAATGTGCCCGGACACGTGTTTCTCTATTGCTGCTTTTTCAAGGGAATATGTTCTGCCTGAAGCAACAACCTCATGTCATGGGTGCAACATGTTTTGGTCCAGACTACCCTTTTTCATTCCTCTTTTTTTTTTAATCTAATTTTAATATGCATGTCTGGTTGAATTTGAATAAAAAAATTATTGATTTTTAACATGTGTAGGTAGCTTGAGTTCGTATAGATTTAATGACTAATAGTAGCAGCAGTGAGGTTCTGAACTGGCCCTGTGGAGCATGAGCAAGGAAGTTTGGCTTTGTTTAAAAAAAAAAAAAGAAAAAAAAAAAAACTTGACAAGTTGTGTTTTCCCAAACTGTAAGACCCTTTTTTTTTTTTTTTCTTTTTTTTTTTTAAAGGCCATGTGCACACATTGCAGATTTTGATGCATTTTTGGATGCATGGAATTGCTTTTGCACTACACTGGATTTGATTCAATGTTGGTCAATGTGAAATTGAGAATTGTTGTGCACATGCTGTGGGGGGAAAAATGCACGAAATTGCAGATTTTTTTTTTTATTTTTTTATTCTTTTTTTTTTTTTTTTTTTTTTTTTTTTTTTTTGCAGCATGTCAATTCTTTTTGCGGATCTACAGAATTTCTGCACCCATTGACTTCCATTGTGTCAGGATCTGCAGGTTTGCTGCAGATGTGCCTGAGAGAAACGCTGCAGCTCAGGAGGGTGAAGATTGTGGGTGGGGAAGATGTGTGTGTGTGTGTGTGTGTGTGTGTACAGGGCTGAGTGTGGGGCTGTGTGTGTGTGTGCAGGTATCATCCAATGGGACTTCTAGTCCCATCCGGCTATGTCTGCTACAGTGACAGGTAGCCGGATGATGGGACAGCAGTAGTCCTGTCATCTGGCTACTGTGTTCATGTGTGTAAAAACAAATACACACATATACACATACAGTACATACAACATATACTCACAACACCAGCTAATCCCTGAAGCCAGGGGTGTAACTACAACAGGTGCAGGGGTTGCAATCGCACCAGGGCCCTGGAGCCTAGGGGCCCTTAAGAGTCCCTTTGGCCTATAGAAAGACTATTGCTATTAATGATTTAAAATATTTGGAGGCCCCGTTGGAGCTTTCGCATCGGGGCCCATGAGTTTCAAGTTACCACTGCCTGAAGCAATCGATCACCTGTATAAAAAAACAAACAAACAAAAAACCCCCATAATAAACCAACAATATACTCCCTGATCTGCAGTAATCCATATAATGAGTGTCCCACGACGATCTCCCATGGAGAGCTGTCACATCTGTAGATGCGACGGCTCTCCAGGGGCTCCGCTGATGGTGACTGAAGGTATCCTTCTGCACTGAATCCCTCCGCCGCTGAGTGCGGAGTTTATACTGTCTCTTGCAGCACTGCTGGTTGGGAAAATTCTCATGCAGCAGCACTTTAAAGTTTAAGGCCATTAAAGCCTCGGTGATAATACTACAGGAGACATTGTCTCCTTTTCAGTGTGTCACTGGATGCCTATAGAGCTGTCCTGATGTGACAGCTCTATAGGAGAGATCGTCTTGGGACACTCTTTATAAAATGGACTGCGACGGACCAGGGAGTATACTGTTATTTTTATTTTCCAGGAGAATGAGGGCGTCGCAGGAATGAGCGTACAATAAAGATGGCAAAACTGTTTTTTCATTAAAATACTTAATTTTGCATGTGTTTATTTAACCCATTAATAACTATAGGATTAGTATCGGATAGATGTTTTGAGACCTCATCATTAATAAGCTGGCTTAATGTCACAGGGCAGTGGGAAGAGAGGCTACAGTAAGTGCTGGAATTGGCACATCTTACAGATGCACCATTTCTGGGGTGGCTGTGTGCTGGTGTTTGTAGGTGGGGGCAATATCCATGGTACATTCCTAGGCTATGAATATCAGCCCGCAGCTGTCTGCATAGCCTTTTCTGGCTATAAATTAAAGGGGACCCCACGCTTTTTTTTTTTTTGCTCTTTGGGGTCCCCCTATTTTAATAGCCAGTAACGGCTATACAGCTGCAGGCTGATATTCATAGCCTGGGAAGATCCATGGGTATTAACACCTTCCCAGGCTATAAACATCGGCCTCTAGTCACTGGCTTTCCCTCTCTGGCGCAGAAAATTGAATGGGAGCCCATGCAATTTTTTTTTTTTTTTTTTTTTTAACAGATATTGCGTTTAAGGTTGGGGTCACACTGGCGAGAAACTCGCATGAGTCTCTATCAATACCTGGCACTGCCGCTGGCACTCGGGACCTGAATGTGCGGCTGCATGCATTTCTATGTAGCTGGTGTCAGTGCCTGGTATTGAGGTTTGAGACTCGTGAGCGTTTCTGCAAGTGTGACCCCAGCCTAACAGATTGTCTTTATTTAACTCTTTATGTAACATTTTATTGTTTATTACTAAACATCGGGCTAGGTATTTATCTATAGATCTATCTATAGCTCTTTTTTTTCTTTTTTCTTTAACTGTAAACCTTATTCTTCAATGACGTATGTAAATGAAGTTTAACAAATTACATCACAATTTTTTTTATTTTTTACAAGATGGCAGCCCGATTCTAAAGAATCGGGAGTCTAGAATCCATATATACTTTATTTATTCAAATGTAAGAATAATACAATTAATAAATAATAGTAAGAAAGAACAAAAATAATAGGCAGTATATGGAGAAAACACCAAACAAAAGTTCAAAATTGGTGTGAAAATGTCACTGAACCACTTCACAACTAAATATATATAGTTTTGGTAAATGGTATCATTTTTTTGACGAAATTCAGCAGGAGCTTGAAGAGCAACGTCACTGGGCCCGCCTCCACGCAGTAGAAACTTGCTGTGAGGTAAAAATTCAAAAATCACACCAAAATGGCGTGCGGAGTGTGTCACAGTACGGCACGTTTCTGATTGGTCGCTCGCAGCAGGCGGCAACCAATCAGACACTGAACACTGTTGACGTCACTTGGCTCCGGACATTAGCTCCGGACATTAGCTCCGGACAAAGCCACGGAAGTTGGCACAAATTGCAGGAAGTAGTATTCTAGGCAATTATATATTAGATTGTTCAATAGATCTTTATTTAGTTTTCAAAACTCATACAAATCTTTATGAAAAAACTCATGAAAATCTGCAATGTGTGCACATACCCTAACAGATTGGTGCCATTTGCTCAGCTCCAAACTACCCCACAAGTGAAGTTGCAGATGTTGCTTTATTTCCAATAAAAAGTTCCCGTTAAACATGTTGATTAAACTCTTCCACATTTAAGACCTGTTTCTGCCACACCAATATCTTACATTTTTAGGCTGTCATTATAGGTTCTAAAATTGCTGATTGCAGGATGTAAACATGTCAATTTGTCTGCACAAATATAGCTACATGGGCATTCAGCTCTATTCTTGTGTTCTTCAGGTGAACCCAAAAAGTGTGATAGTCACATGTACCAGTGTAGCAATTTTGACTGCATTTCTATAGCTGTAGTTTGTGATGGGAAAATTGATTGCTCGGATGGTTCAGATGAAGGCGGAAAATGTCAAGTCCCGTGTGACGAAGGATGCTCCCATGTCTGCCATTTCACGCCACTTGGTCCAGTAAGTATAGACAACAGAATCTGTGAATTTGTCAATACGATCAACCCTCCTAAGCCATCTATGTGTGTATAGGTCCTAAGAAGTTGAATAAAATGTTGATATTGGCAATCTTTTATTCCAAAGAAATGGACACTTATTGTAAAATGTAAATGAGCTGTTAAGATATGAGTCAGACCCAGATCTCCATGAGGATCTGCCTTCATGGAGTCATTTAAAGACGGCATTACCATTTGGAGAGATGTAATGACTGCCTGACAGTCTGACCTCCTGATCTCACTGCAGAGCTGTATGTGATTAGAACACAATAAAGCAGAGCTGAACTTAAGGTACCTTCACACTCAGCGACGCTGCAGCGATACCGACAACGATGTTGATCGCTGCAGCGTTGCTGTTTGGTCGCTGGAGAGCTGTCACACAGACCGCTCTCCAGCGACCAACGATCCCGAGGTCCCCGGTAACCAGGGTTAACATCGGGTTACTAAGCGCAGGGCCGCGCTTAGTAACCCGATGTTTACCCTGGTTACCAGCGTAAAAGTAAAAAAAACACACTACATACTTACCTGCCGCTGTCTGTCCCCGGCGCTCAGCTTCTCTGCACTCCTCCTGCACTGGCTGTGAGCACAGCGGCCAGAAAGCAGAGCGGTGACGTCACCGCTCTGCTTTCCGGCTGACCGACGCTCACAGCCAGTACAGGAGGAGTGCAGAGAAGCAGAGCGGGGGACACAGCGGTAGGTAAGTATGTAGTGTGTTTTTTTTACTTTTACGCTGGTAACCAGGGTAAACATCGGGTTACGAAGCGCGGCCCTGCACTTAGTAACCCGATGTTTACCCTGGTTACCAGTGAAGACATCGCTGGATCGGTGTCACACACGCCGATCCAGCGATGTCTGCAGGGAGTCCAGCGACGAAATAAAGTTCTGGACTTTCCTCAGCGACCAACACTCTCCCAGCAGGGGCCTGATCATTGGTCGCTGTCACACAGAACGATTTCCTTAACGATATCGTTGCTACGTCACAAAAATTAACGATATCGTTATGTGTGAAGGTACCTTTAGTCTTATTGCAAACAAATTTGCAGCAGATGTTGTCCTCTCATTGTGATGTCAGTTGTAATCATGCACAGCTCTGTAGCAGCAGTACGGCCTAGCTGAATCTGGTCTCTTTACTAGTGTTTAGTGAACGTGCTCGAATAAGGTGTTATCCAAGCACGCTCAGGTGCTAACAGTATCTTTATTCTTGAATACTATGTTAGAATCACCGCGGCTGCTCGACAGCCGCAACACATGCGTGGACTGTTAGATTGCCACAACACATGAAGGGATTGACTAACTGCTGCAAGACAAGCAGCTGCGGCAACTTGAACGTGGTATTTGAGCATGACGAAGATGCTGCTAGCCCCAGAGCGTGCTCGGATAACACCTTATCTAAGCTCTTTCGCTCAACCCTACTCTTAACAAATACATTTACAGATGTACGGTCGGCTCTACTGTGCTCGTTTTCGCTCTCACTCTTTGGCTCTGTAATGGCAGACAGTTGTTCAGTGAGATCGGGCAAGTAGGCTCGGTCTACATGTCTTAATGGTAACACCTTTTTTGTGTAATTTAGCTGCATGAGTATCTGCCTCCAGAGGTGTTCTATCCAACAGATCTTACCAACTAATGACTTATTCTAGAAAAATTCACATTTTATTAATATGTACATCTAATTGTACAAATCAGTCGTTTTATCCAACTTTCAATGACCAATTCCCTTTCATGTCCACTAAGCATTATTAAACATCATTCAGACCTAACTTGAAATACTGTTTCTATGTTAAAAAAAAAAAGTATAATTAAGGATATATGCTAGCCACCTTAGGGAGAGACCCAAGTTGGGCTAAATGTAGCGGGACGAAAGACCGAAAAGCCCTCTACTTAAAGGAAAATATAGTAGATGCTTTCCTGAAACGGAAAGTACTTGCAAGCAGCATAATACAAAGAATAGCAGGTTTACCCAGAATCCTTTGCAGTAGGCGGAGCTATGTAAATCATCTCTTTCCACCCCAGTCTAATCCACAGCGCTTGGAACCGCCAAGCGTGCAATGCTGCGGATTAGTTTCTAAATTTACACAGCCAACCAATTCCTACCTGTGGACACGTGTTTCGGGCTTTAGGCCCTCATCAGCACAGGGCTGGAATTGGTTGGCTGTATGGAGTGGGGCTCGGTGAGCAAGCGATACTAATCCGCAGCATTGCACGCTTGGCGGTTCCAAGCGCTGTGGATTAGACTGGGGTGGAAAGATGATTTGCATAGCTCCGCCTACTGCAAAGGATTCTGGGTAAACCTGCTATTCTTTGTATTATGCTGCTTGCAAGTACTTTCCGTTTCAGGAAAGCATCCACTATATAATTAAGGAAACATTTTGTTTGGGTCAATTGGGTATGTACTCAAATCTGTTAGTGGACCAGAGGCTGCACCTGAGATTTCATCAAGGATTTACTGAATTTGACTTATTACAATCCTATTTTTGCCATTGGTTACTCCTCCTAGGTATTAATGATTTAAATTGACAACTGGGTGTTGATAGATGGGTTCATAGTAGTCTACTGAGCAATCTGTTCCGATTGTGCCAGACTGTAATAACGGTTATTCTCAGAGGCAGCTACCTACTACACATGTAGTGCTTCTCTTTGCCATCATGCAGGGAAGAGAACCAATCTCTCAAGGTCTGAATTTAAAGGGCCACTGTCACCCCCCTCCAGCCGTTATAAACTAAAAGAGCCACCTTGTGTAGCAGTAATGCTGCATTCTAACAAGGTGGCTTTTAGTTTTTTGTTCATGTATTCCCAAAATAAAGCGCTTTGAAATTTATCCAAAATACCTTTGTCCGTGGAGGCGGGTCCTCACTCCCCAGCTTGAACCGGTACTCTGCCGTCGCTCCAATCTTCAGGGGCTTTCGGGCCCCGCCCCCTCCGCGCTGTTTTCACTTCAAAGCCTGCGCTGTGTACAACTGTGTGGGGCAGGTGCAGTAAGCTCTGGCCGTCTGACATCCCAGCCAGGCTTGCAGACTGCGCATGTGCGGGCAGTGCAGCCACCCACCTTGGTAATCCCTGCCCTGCAGTGTGTTATGCATTATGCACAGTGCGGGGCTAGGATTCCTGGGCATGCGCACTGTGTGTCAGCCACTCACCCAGGTCCCCCGCCTTACAGCCTCTGTATATTCAGCTGATCGTGCCTCCTCCTAGCAATCGCCGGGAAAGAATTGCTAGGAGGAGGCCCGATCAGCTGATTATACAGACGCTGTAAGGCAGGGGACCTGGGTGACAGGCTGACACACGCAGTGCGCATGCCCAGGAATCCTAGCCCCGCACTGTGCATAATGCATAACACACTGTGGGGCTGGGATTCCCAAGGTGGGTGGCCGCACTGCCCACACAGGCGCAGTCTGCAAGCCTGGCTGGGACGTCAGACGGCCAGAGCTTACTGCGCCTGCCCCACACAGTTGTACACAGCGCAGGTGCAGGTTTTGAAGCGAAAACAGCGCGGAGGGGGCAGCGCCAAAAGCCCCTGAAGATTGGAGTGATGGCAGAGTACCGGTTCAAGCTGGGGAGTGAGGACCCGCCTCCATGGACAAAGGTATTTTAGATAAATTTCAAAGCGCTTTATTTTGGGAATATATGAACAAAGAACTAAAAGAGCCACCTTGTTAGAAAGGAGCATTACTGCTGCACAAGGTGGCTTTTAGTTTATAACAGCTGGAGGGGGTGACTGTGGCCCTTTAAGACCGAAGTGTTACTTTTGGAATTGCATAACAAATAAAACTTCTATTTACTACACCTGGAATGCTGGATTCCCTTTCTTAGTCTGCATTAACACACCCTTGGCGCTAAAATGGCAGCTCCCAGATCTCATTTTAATCCAAATTTCTAGGAGATGTAAGTGAGGATTTGGAAAAATGAAACAAAAAAACATTAACTTCAGATTTTTTTGCATGGTTAATTTCCATCATTTGTTAATCACGTCAGGAGTAGTTGCTAATCCCCTTTTGACTTTTGGATTTTTGCACATTTTTTTTTTTTTTTGTTCCTTTTGTCATGTTTTAGGAAATGATCTCTGGCAAACCTTTTAGTGGTTTTTATAAACTACTTTAAATGTTTAGCATAAAATTCAACGCCTGTCTTAATGGTGGTCTGTGCATTTTCGATTTAATTAACATTTTTTTTTTTTTTTAAATTTCAGAAGTGTATGTGTGACAAAGGGTTCAAGTTTAAAGGTAATGGGAGTCTTTGCGTTGACATAAATGAGTGCAAAGAACTTGATCCTTCTCCATGCAGCCAGTCTTGTATCAACCTTAATGGCACATTCAACTGCACTTGTCATCCAGGTTATGTTCTGCAGCGAGACGGTCTCCAATGTAAAGTTACAGGTAAACATGTCTTTTCACTTAAGAATCCTTATGATTTCAAAAAAAAATCCACTGAAGTGAAAAGACATAGCACTTAAAGATTACCAAGGCTGTTTGCATTAACATGATCTTAACATGTAATGGCTATTGGTAAACTAATGGTAGTAACCCAACACTGTTCCTCGTGCACACTAATCTTCACTGTAGTGCAGTCACTTTGTTTCTTCTGTGTTTAGGTCCTGGCTACTCTAAGCAACTACATACTCATTATCTAGATTCACCACAAAATGGCTGCTGCATTTCCTTCCCCTGCTTTTATACAAGCCTTGAAAGTCCCTGCTAACTGGCTGTACTATACCATGTGATGGCCACAAATCATTAAGTGGAAGCCTGGCTTTGCTATAGGCCATGTGAAGTTTCTCTGGCTGATGTAACCTTGAGCAATGCCAGTGGCTGTACTAAAACTTGCCGGGTTCCGTACATGCCTACAAGTTTGACACAGATTCACTTCAAATCAATTTACTCATCTCTACTAATTTATATAAAATGAAAGTTCAGAACTGCAAAATGTTCTTCGTAATGGGCATCAGTTGAAAGTGAATTATCAGTCTACAGTCTTATTTCAGGTCAATGGTCAAAAGTGTTTTATAATCCTTGTTGACTATAGAAAACATGCTTTGACTGCCAATTCAACTCTTGTCGTTGTGTACTCTTGTTAAATTTCCATAGTATACGGTGTTTGGTGGGTATACATAGTTTGCAGTTCATGAAGTAGTGTTTTCATTTCCCCATGTGTTTTTTTTTTTTTTTCCTTAACATTTTAGGTACAGAACCAGTTTTGCTGGTAGCGGTGCAATTTGATCTTCTAATATACAAGTTACGGTCATTTGATGAAGAGATTCTTGTGTCTACAGATAAAAGCTCAATGATATTCTCTGTAGATTATGACATAATGGAGCAGAAAGTTTTCTGGATGGACCTTAATGCTGAGAGCGTCAAGTGGCAAACTCTGGGCACCGAAGCTAAAGGAACCCTAGTTAAAGGTAGGGAGCTGATCTTGCATGCTTTCATACTATACTCTGTGTATGGCTGTCGATGGCTGACAAGATGTGGCATGATGAATCATGTTTTTTTGTTTTTCTATTCAGGAATAAAATCTGATTGCATTGCTGTTGACTGGGTTGGCCGCAATCTATACTGGACAGATGGAATAGCTGGGCAGATCCTTGCAACAGCTCTCAATGCATCATGGAAGGGCTTTCCTGAATACGCAGTAGTGCTCGATGAAGATGTAGATCAACCACGTTCTTTGGTTTTACAGCCACTTAGTGGGTGAGTTGTTCGTGCTCGGAAGCAAAAAGTAAACCAATCTCTAATCATGTGACTTGTAAAGTGAATATCGTCATCTTGAGGTAAAAATCTTATCTTCCATTGAAAAAACTAATTTACTTGTACTTTTTACAGACTTATGTACTGGTGTGAAATTGGAACTCGGACGCAAATTGAATGTGCTGGTATGGATGGCAGTCACAGAAGAGTTTTAATTGCAGAACAACTTGGTTGGCCAACCGGATTAGCACTTGATCTGCTGAGTTGGAGAATTTATTGGTCTGATGATAAGTTTCACGCAATTGGTTCAGCTAGTTTGGACGGGACTGACATTAAGGTAGCTACTGTAACTGTAAGTTGTAGCTTGCTCATACATGTTTAATAGTGGTTATTGGCCACAATGTGCCCAGTCTCCCAACACACACTAAACTGAACTGGGAAATTGACAACCATGTTAAATCCACATCCCCTTCAAAGTACGATTTTATTTTTTTTTATTTTTTTGCTAACAAGAGTCTAGAGCCTATTTCTTCCCATTTAGACAAACCTTTTTAAATCTGTAGTAATGGCTTTACAATAATTGGAAAGGCTTGGTATTTTCCTCTTCAAAACAGGTGATTCAGCTAACAACTATTCAAAGTCCCTTTGCCTTGGCTGTTTTTGAGGACGAGATCTACTGGTCTGAAATAAAAGCAAGGACAGTGCAAAAAATCAGTAAGAAGACTGGCAAGAACTTATCTGTTCTGATGAAGCGCCATGGACAACCTTACGGCCTTAAGGTACTTTACCAAGGGTAACATGTCACTTACATTTCACAATTACTTAGTTTATGGTCTGCCACTAAGCAGATATAAAGGGGGTAAGGGTCTGTTGGCACAAAATGTCTATTTAAACCAAACACGTTTGGAACACATTCTCAAAAAAAGTGCATTGAGGGCTTATGCTTTGACAACTAGTCTCCCTTTTTTTTTTTTTACATGTTAGGTACAGTTGCCTTTGCAACTGGTTTCCTTGGGCCCCCAAAAAAGTTCTTCTAGGGGGCCATTGTCCTATATTATGAGTACACAAAGGCCACATTTCCATACTGAGCCAATCCCAAGTGCTGCAAAACATATATAAAGGGGTTACTTGCATAAATACATCACCAGAACCACAATCAGTACATTAATACAACACCAGAACAACGTTTTAAGTATTTGAGGCACATTTGGAAATCCTGCATCTGTGCAATCCAACTGCTGTTGCTCCTCTTCAGTGTTCTGTCCTTCTATGAGCACTGGCATGTAGATTCTGCTCAGTTGAGTCACTGGTACTTCTGATCTGAGTGATTTTTATTAAACTGGGGCATTGAAAATGACATTCTTAAACTGTAAGGAGGGGAGGAAGTCGGGAGTGCACCTATTCAACGTGCTAAAGATCACTGGGAGTGAAAGCACCACTGAAGCCAATGCCCATAGGAGGGGGTGACATTGAAGAGGAGTGACTGAAGTCAAAATACACAGGTGTGGTATTTCCGGTCGTACACCTTACATTTCGGACAGTGACTATGGAAATAGAGAGGAGGGATAATGACGTGATGAGGCAGCTTATGCCCCATAGCCTGGAAGAACAAATTGACTTAAAGTGATAAATGATTTGGCCACAACAACCCATCTGATGTGAAACGCACAAGTAGGTATACAGGTTCTAGAATGTTGAAAAGTCCTATGTTAATACATCAAACACTCAAATGTTGACAGATTGCCTTTTACAGAGTCAAAAGAAGGAACAGGGACAGTTAAATGTCTCAAATTTGTCTCAACACTTTCTGTATACCCATTTTAATTGGCTTAATATTTTTGCCTTTTTTTGTGTAGGTCTTCAAGTCAAATGCTATAATGTATACACTTTACTATGAATATTTATATTAAACTTTTTTTAGGTGATGCATGAAGTTTTACAACCAGCAGTAGACAACAACTGCCGAAAACTGAGTTGTTCTCATATGTGCCTAATTGGTCCTGGATTAAAAGCAAGCTGCTGGTGTCCCATAGGACTTATGCTTTCAAGTAATTTGTTTGTTTGTGTTCTACTTAAGGATTTGCCATTTCTTCTTATTGCATCATCGTCATCAGTCAATCAGGTATACTAGTTATAAGTCATGATAACGTTTAAATGTAGTCTTAGTTTGATCATATGCTGCTTTGGCCAGGGATCCAGAATGTACTTGGTTTAGAATAAGTGCCATTATTCATAAATGTTCTGTTGGGTTGTGACTACAAATCAATGCAGAGGAAAAAGTGGCCTATACCAATATTAGTATTTTATTCATTTCATATGAAGATTCATCTGATTCTGTAGAAATTGGACCGAAAAATTACATTTTATACAGTTGGTTGGATCGCCCCCATGTAATGGCAGTGGGGTACTCTGTACTGGGTCCTTCAGTTCCCTCAGTGAGGATGTCAGTGGCCCGACCCGGACCGTGGCCCTATGAGGGGTGCCCAATAAAAGGCAGAGTTCGTAGATAGCGGTAGTGTTCGTGACGCCACTTGTGGAATTCAGTCAGAGTGACAGATGCTGCTCAGGGGTCCGCTGGGGTGATGTTATGGCAGCTAGATGGTATACCTTCCCACAGGTGAAGTTTTTCCCCAGGACTTCCCAGAAGTGTAGATGATGGTGGATGATGTAAGGCGTGGCGAATAACGAGGACACAATGGGTGCAGTCTCTTTACCTTTACTGAAGGCTTCAGCATCCACAGTCCAGAGTGCCGGATGACAGGGTAGGCAGGGTCCTGCTGGTCTGATGGCAATTCCAGAGTCCCCTTATCCAGGTGGAAATCAGTCGCCTTCCCCTTGCGCACAGTAACGTAGTAGGTCCCTACTTGCATAAGCTACCATAAGGTCCTCACTGTTTCTTCTCTCTCTCCCCAAGATGGATAGGACAAACCCGTATGACTGATGGCCTGAGGCTATTTTATAGGGACCCTAGAGACGCCCCTCCTCCACAATTGCCACCGTGTCTGCTTAGGTGTTTAGGTCGGACAGCCAACTTGGAATTGACTGCCCTGCCGGTCTCTGAAGTAAAGCGTAGTCTATTACTCCCTCGGTGTTCCGGCCACCGGCCGGCGCTCCAGAAGGAGGCAGCCTGCTTCTAGCTCGTCTCCCACTGATGCTTCACTCCTGTTGCCATGACTTCTTTTCTCACTCACTACAGCACAATTCCTTCCGTGTCCTTTCTTAGGATGCTGCCGCATGGGTTGCAGGTGCAGCTCCGTGTCCTTCTTTCGCCCCTCCTCAGACTTGTCTGGATCTGACCAGGGATCACCCCAGCCAGCTCGACCTGGAGACCTTTCCTCGTCGGTCCCCAGCGAGGAACTCTCCTCTCCTCCTTCTGACTAACTTCCTAACCAACCCACCAGCTTTACCCTATGTGAGGAGTGGCCTAGTAGATAGAACCCTTAGCTCCCCCTGGTGGACTTGAGTGTGAAGTGTGTGTGTGTGTGTGTGTGTGGCTGTGATACCTGGCAAGGTGAACTCCTTTGGTGCCATTAGACGTAACATCACTCCCCCCTGGTGGAAGAACGACATTACTGCAACGACCAGGACTCTGGGGCGCTGCATGGTCATACAGATGGCAATTGTCCATCAGCACGAGTCTGCATACAGCCTCCAAACACTACTGTAAAGCTATGTACATGAGGTTTTGGTCAACCACTGAAATGGTTTCCTAATACTAGATGCAGACTGATTTTTGCTGGGCAATGAGGGTCATTAACACTTCAAGGTTACTGAAGCCAATACAATCCAAGACGCATGCCAAACAAGTAACCTCACCATACAGGGATGCTCTAATCTTGTATAATCACTAATGGTAAAAAGAAAAAAAAAAAAAAAAAAAATCATACAAGGGCAAACTAATAACAACAAAAATCCTTGTTCAAAGAAAAAGGTCATACTAGATGGAGCTGAGCTTACGTTTGTATGGGGGCTGTCTAAAGACAGATTTCATAAGTTCTCTAAGCCAGCTCTGTGTATGGACATGTTCCACAAATCCAGAATTCCTGAACTTTCCACAGGTCATCTACACCACCTTCATATAAGCTTATGAGGCTGTTGGTTCTGGTCAGGTGAGCCATGGCCTCTTTAGAAGGACGCCATCAGCACATGACTATTGAAGCAAAGTACAGGAGCTTGGTGCACAAGGACATGGCCAAACATTTGAAGGAAACTTGTCATCATGAAAATACAGTACAATCTGCAGGCACCTTGTTGGAGTAGGTGCAGTGGAGTAGACTGATAGTTTTGTGAGAAGAATCAGTATAACCTGACTTGGGGCTCATACTCACTTGTTAGAAAAAAAACAGTCCGTAATCTGGACCGAAAAAATTGATGCAAACTATGCGATTGTCATGTGAGTTCAATGCGAATTTTAATCGCACCATCCGTTTTACATCTGTATGACATCGTATGCAATTTGTTTTTTTTTTTTTTTGTTTTTTTCTCTGCAATTTTTATACAATCATTTACAGTGTTCTATGCCACAGAATGGTAAGGTATCTGTAAAAAACAGACGGAAAACGGATGGTCTGTATTCCGTCCGTATTTTTTCTCGCACCCATTGACTTGCAGTGGCGAGACTCGCAGCATGCTGCGATTATTTATTTTTTTTCCCTCAGTCCGATTTCGGCTGAGAAAAAAAATTGCAAAGGAGATGTCACCTATTGAATAACATTGGTCCGAGTGCAATCTGTTTTTGTTTTTTTTCTAGGATTGCACTCGTTCGGTTTGCTTTGCAAGTGAGTGTGAGCCCTTAATCAGACAAACCAAAGAATGCTGTCAATCACAGCACAGTCACGTATTCAATTTTTAATAATGAACCAACTTACCCCTTCCCAGTGGAACCAGGTTGTTCAAGATTTCAATGAAGCCTTGAGTGCTATGTTTTTGATATATATATATATATATATATATATATATATATATATATATATATATATAATTTTTTTTTTTGTGATCAGTGTATTGTGCTTTGCTGCTTTTTTTGGGACATGGAGCATGTCACTACTTTCAGCGTTTTTGCTGCTTTTTTTTCACCCATTGACTTGAATGGGTGTCAATAAAAACGCAGGTATCATTATTTGCTGCGTTTTTGCTGCTGAAAATCCAAGGACAGTAGCATGGACAAAGAGGGGAAAAAGCACACCTAAACCTAATTTTTTGGCGCAGCTTCTTTCCTGCTAAGATCCGGTTTTGCTGCAGCAAAAATGCACTGTGAGAACTTACCCTTACTGGTGATCACATGTTAACTTGTATATGTTGCACATTACAGTATTGGTGATGATAAAATGGTAATTCTTTTTTAAGGGCTTTGGTTAATATTCCAGAGATCCAATCGGTTCTATTTTATTTTGGAGGAGCTGATGAGGTTGACAGATGAAGCCCCTCTCTGTAAGCACCTGGCCGCCATAGTCGCGATTGGCTGTGACATCTAAAGGGTTAAATCACTAAGATTACCTGCAGCTGGAATCAGTGAGATCTAAAAGAGTTGAACCCACACCTTGCATTACCTGCTATATCAATTTCTGTACATATACAGTACTTTAAATATTGCAATTAATTTACGCAATGAGTTCTACTCTAATAACTTTCTAATACTTAGGAAGCCCACACTAGAAAATGGCTAATCTAGTATTCTTCTGCCCATAGGTTGATATGCAAAAACTTAATTTGCTAGACGAGAAGGCTCCTCCTCCAAAGCATAAGATTGCAGGTCTAACTAACGTTAACCAGATCTCGTCTATTGATCACAACCTACAAGATCGATCCCTTGTTTTTTCTGTTAAGTATGGTGGATATATTGGCTTGACAAAAGTCAAAGATTTTGAATCTAAAGACTGGAAGAAAGTTGTTTTTGTTGAGGACAGCGTGACATGTATTGCTGTGGACTGGGTAACTGGCAATATTTTCTGGATTGGCACATCCAAAGCAGCCATTCAAGTGTCAACTTCAAATGGGATGTATAAAGCTGTAGTAAATGATGACTTGTATAAACCATCCTGCCTGGTGCTCAACCCAGCCATTGGCCTGATGTGCTATTTTGATGCAGGAATAGAGAATAAAAAAAATAGCTTAAAGATAGAATGTGCCAATATGGATGGAAGTAACCCGAGAGTTGTGTGGCGGAAGAGCAAAGCTGTGGTAGGTCTGACATTTGCAGACTCCGGGACCAGACTTTATTGGGCTGATAAAGGTAAAACTTCGATTTTTATCTCCTTACTGTAACAAATGTAGCTACAACTTAAAAAATGCTAAATTTTCACTATACAAAACTTTGAGTAAATTTATTTTGACTTACTGCAGGATTTGGTTCTATTGAATCTATTATGGCAGATGGATCAAGTTACCAGCTACTCCGCAGTGGGCTCCGTGGCATGAACATGTTCACTGCTGGGGGTGGTTTATTATTCTGGACCACTTCTGATGATGGTAAGCTCATTAAAGCTACGTTCCCACAATGAGCTTTTGGAGAGTTTTTGATCTTGCAGACTTAAGTAGGTTACTTACATTAAAAAAAAAAAAAAAAAAAAAAAATGCAGCGTCAAACTCCCCAAAAACTCAACATGGGCACACAGCCTTACAGGACTTCAGCAATTCTGGTAAACTAGAATTGCTTTGGAGGAGTTAAAGTGGGATGCCCCATGAAGTACATTTTAACCAATGGCTCTTGGAATAAAAATATGAATAATTCACAATTGTATGTGTTTGTAAAAATAAGGGCCTTTGCTACATATTTTGTAATGGCTGCGTCTGACTGTGCAGGACAGAGGCGTAGCTAGAGCTTTTGCCGCCCGGGGCTGATCCCGAGTTTGGCGCCCCCCCCATCCCCCCCCATCCCCCCCCCCAGCTCAATACACACAAAGGTTACCAAAAATGGTTTTCCTGTTTTGTAGAACTTAAACTGGGCCTAATGGTGTCACCCCCATATGCCACACCTGTGACTTAATACCACCACACCATGACCAGGCCACATAGTGACCGAATAATACTACATACAAGGGACAAATACCGCCGCACCATTTCCAGACCACATATTACCACCACATAGTGACTGAATACTACAATACTGATCAGTAATAAAAAAAAAAACCACAATACTATCACCATAAGTGCCAGTATTCACAGGAGATCTGTACTTAGTATGCAGTGTCTGTGTAGAGGTAATACAGAGATCACTGGTGACATTATACACAGGACCTCTATATAGTATACAGTGTATAGTGTCAGTGTATAGGTAACACTGACTCACCAGTGACGTCTCTAGGTGAAGTCCTTCATCTTTCATCCAGCACAGACCGCCATCATTCCTTCCAGCCAGGACTCGTTTCTGCAGGAAATAACAGTTATCTCGAGCTCCGCTTGCAGAACACATTACTTAATTTTTCACAACTTCTACATTACACCACATGAAGAAAAAAAGGTGATATAGTGTCACTCTGCACAGTAACAGGACCGCCCCCCCATTTAAAACAGTATACTCAAAAAATAAAATAAATACATCACTGCAGTAACAATATCCCTTAATTATCCCCTATGGTAATAATATTCCCCACCCTGGCCCCGTTTATCTCATTCCTGGCTCCAGCCATATGTTGTCGTATCCTGCCCTCATGAGTATCCATTCTACCCCATATGATCTCCCCATCCTGCCCCACCAGCCTCCATCGTATCCGTCCTGCCCCATGATCCAATCCTGCCCCGTGTCTCCAATCATGCCCCGTATCTACATTCTGCCCATGCCTCAAGTCCTGCCCCCAGTGTGTCCAGCATATTACCCCCATGTTGTCCAGCAATCTGCCCCAGTGTGTCCAGCATATTACCCCCATGTTGTCCAGCAATCTGCCCCAGTGTCCAGCATATTACCCCCAGTGTGTCCAGCAATCTGCCCCAGTATGTCCAGCATATTACCCCCAGTGTGTCCAGCAATCTGCCCTCAGTGTGTCCAGCAATCTGCCCCAGTGTCCAGCCTTTCCCCAGTGTGTCCAGCAGTCTGCCCCAGTGTGTCCAGCATATTACCCCCAGTGTCCAGCATTGCCCCAGTGTGTCCAGTATATTACCCCCAGTGTGTCCAGCAATCTGCCCCAGTGTCCAGCATTGCCCCAGTGTGTCCAGAAGTCTGCCCCAGGGTCTCCAGCATTGCCTCAATGTGTCCAGAAATCTGCCCCAGGGTCTCCAGTATTGCCCCAGTGTGTCCAGCAATCTGCCCCATGGTCTCCAGTATTGCCCCAGTGTGTCCAGCAATCTGCCCCATGGTCTCCTGTATTGCCCCAGTGTGTCCAGCAATCTGCCCCATAGTCTCCTGTATTGCCCCAGTGTGTCCAGCATTCTGCCCCATGGTCTCCAGTACTGCCCCAGTGTGTCCAGCAATCTGCCCCATGGTCTCCAGCATTGCCCCAGCCCCAGACAGTCAGACATAAAGAAAAAAAAAAAAGTAAAATCCTCACCTCTCCCGTTCCCAGCGCAGGTCCGGTGCAGTCAGCGTCTCTCCGGCTCTGCGACGCTCAGGACAGAGAGGCAGAGCGGCGCGCACAGTAGTGACGTCATCGCGCCCTCTGCTCTGAGACGTCGCAGAGTCAGAGGACGCTGAAGCCGCAGGAACCAGGAGAGGTGAGTATTAGAGCGGGGGGCGGGGGCGGGACCCGGGGGTGGGGGGAGCTGGCCCTGGTCGTGGCGGCGGACGGCGCCGCCCGAAGATTTAAAGGGGCGTCTTTTTTTTTTTTTTTTTTTTTTTTTAAATCTTCTTCTCCTGCAGCGCCGGCCGCCCCCAGCATTGTGCCGCCCGGGCCGGACCCCCCCCCCCCCCCGCACCCCCCTTCCTACGCCACTGGTGCAGGAACATGTTCTAATCATAGCACAGCTCCTGGCCAGGGGAGGAAGCAAGAGTACACATACAGGACAGCATGGGATAACTGCTTATTTCCTTGTGAGATAAAACGTGAACATAAAAAGGCAGGGAAATGTTTTAACTCAGAAAGCAGCAT
Organism: Ranitomeya imitator; assembly: GCF_032444005.1. NCBI lineage: Eukaryota > Metazoa > Chordata > Amphibia > Anura > Dendrobatidae > Ranitomeya > Ranitomeya imitator. Next base: position 857,151,728 of record NC_091282.1, on the reverse strand, counting down.
TTGCAAACCTATGCTGTCCTGTCTATACTTTTGCTTCCACCCTTGCCCACGAGATGTGGTATGATCAGAGCATGTTCGTACAGTCATACAAATTACACACATTTTAAAAGTTTAAGACTAAAATGTTAAGTAATCTGAAAAGCTGTTAGAACTTTAAAAATACATGTACCACAAAAGCCTTATATCTAGCTCTATCGTACTCATTCTGAGAAGCTTGCTTATGTCCTAAGTCTTGGCTTGCTTGGGGTGTGCTCCTGACTGACCATTCGGGGCGGTAGCAGCATAATTGATTCTGCTGGCCAGAAATGAGCTCTGTAGGCTGAGGCCGCTTTACCTCTGCGGGATCAGTGGAGCACACCAGAGCCATAGATTTGGCTGGGCTTAGTAATCCACTGGAAAATGGCTTGTAAGCACGGAAGTCCTTGCCTCGGAGAATGCCACAGACTGAAGCGTTGGAAATGATACTCAAATAAAATTAAAAATTCCTCCAAGGTTAATGGCCAAGTAAAAACTTCTTAAAATGGATAATAAAATTCTTTCACATTCTCAAGAACAAAGTTGCTTATTTTAACTGTAACAACTGTGGTTGTTGGCCTCAACATTTGTGGGGATTCCCTAACAGGGAATCTGCGCATCTGCTGTAGCTGTCTAACAGCCGCAAATGATGCAGCTGCAGGGACTCTAACATAATATACGAGCACGCCCAAGATACTTGGATAACACCCGAGCATGCTCGGATAAGAAGTTATCCGAGCAGGTTTGCTCATCCATATTAGTATAATCATTTTATTAAATTTGTCTTTGACCAGGGTTAGGTATTTGAACTTGAATCTTTTCAAACAGTAGCTCCTGACCAGGAGATGCCATATTCTCTGGTCAATGCTAACCTATAGTATGTCCAGTTCGGCAAGGGCTACAAAAGTATTGCTCGCAATGTTTTCTTGTATAGATTTCTATTTAGTTTTCTTTTCTTTAGAAATGGGAAGAATTTGGTTTAGCAAAATTGGTAAAACTGAAGATAAGTATTTTGATACAAACCAAAAGGTGGTGGATCTAAAAGTATATAGCAGACCAGCTCAGCAAGGTAAGTTAATATAATAGATTTTTTTTTTCTAGATAAACTCTACAATATATAATAGTACACAGAGGTTTTGTCCTATAACTTGGTTCAGCATCCTCACAACACTTTTGCCATGTTCTCTGAAAAGGTGTGCTCGGCATTCCTCTTTTGCCAAAGTAATTTCCCCAATGAAAACCACCTCCAAATGTATGCATTTGAGACAAATAGGTCTCTCTACTCAACCTCAAACCCATTCAAGTATAGTATACAGGTACTCGTATTGGTCTCCTCTCATCCTATGCAGGACGACCAGTGTTGTAGCTGGCTGTTCTGAATTAAGGGCATGTCTTAACAAAAAAACACACTTTTTAGTTTGACTAGCTATTGGGATCTTCTGGGGTAGTGCAATCCAGAAAACTGGCACTATACGAGAAGTGTTGAAGACTGAAGTGGGATGTTCTGCTTGTGGAGGATGTTGGTCTTGGATCAGTTGCACAATGGACCACACAGGTAGGGTGATGGACAAATGAAGGAGATGTTGGGTGGAGCAGAACTTTTGAGGGCTTTGTGGGTGAGAGGTTTATATTGTACAATGTAGCAGATTGGTGATCGGTGCAATGATTGGCACATGGTGTTGGCATCATTGTAGCAGCTGGATAGAAGTATAACACAGGCTGCCGCATTCAGAACTGATTGAAGAAAGTTTGGCAAGAGGGAGACTGATCAGTAGAGTTGCAGTAGTCCATAGTAGAATAAATAACGGCGACCATAAGTTTTGAGAATTTCAAGTGACAAAAGATCAGTTTCAGGTCATGTGAGTGATTGGATCTAGGGAATAAAAGAAAGTTTGATCATAAAGAACACAAGACATGAGTATTTAATGAAGAGTGAATGTCTCTGCAGTTACATAAGATCTGAACAGCGTAAACCGGAATATCAACTTTAAAACAACCCTATACGGTACCTCGAGATGGCTGCAGCAGGTAATCTGCAAAGGGGGTTCTGGCTTGTCAATTGAGCTTTGGGCAAAGACATGGTTTCGCTTGCAACCAGCAATATCCACTTCCTGGCCACAAGGATACTTAATAGGCATTGCCTGAGCAAGTGGTTGGTTTTTAATTATTAAAAAAAACAAAAATAAACTTGATGTACTCACACACCGGATCAGTCAAATTGTCACTTCTGCCAGAGAAGGCAAAGTGCAGCACTTTAGGATGGTTACAGGTCCCAGAAGTTTAACCATGAACTATGAGTAGGTTCTCCTCTGGATCAGGGACAATTTGCAATTCTCAGAAGAACTTCTTACTATACTGCAGATAACCTGTACCTAAACTCACAGGCTATAACTTTTGCTTCTTTGCCATGCAAACATCTGTTAAACTACCATGGTGGTAAACTTCTGCTAGTTCCCGCAGCACCTATCCCTGACAACAATCAGCATGCTAATGCTCAAGATATGAGCGATCCAGATATAGTCATAACCCAAGTTTGTTGGGTTTTTACTTTTTGTACTACTAGCGCTTGTGTTTTTTTTTTTTTTTTTTTTTTAAATTGAACTTTGTAATTAATTTCTTCCTTTTTTATACCAGGCAAAAATGGATGCTCCCAAAACAATGGTGGATGTAGCCAAATTTGTCTGCCAAACCTTGGAAGTCGTACATGCCGCTGTTCACCTACGTACCATCTAGTGAATGCAACAATGTGCCTCGAGGAACCTAATTGTCACAAAGGCTATATGCTCTGCAAAGATGGGTTAAAATGTGTCCCTAATAACAAGAGATGCGACAATCAGATGGACTGTTTGGATGGTTCTGATGAGCAAGGCTGTAAGTGGCTTTTGAGATGTATGAACATATCCAATAAGTATGCGGTCTATTGCATGCCCTCCTTTAAATTTTAAAAAGCTGGTATTTCAGAGGTGCTGTTTGATCATTGTCCATTTAAAAATCCTGTTTGATAACGCCAAAACACCATTAAAGAAGTTCTTACAATGTATTAGACTCCCATACGAAGGACCGCAGCAGTGGACAGTAATTTGGACTATTATTTTGACACTTATGGCCAACTTAATGTGCATGAATAAAACGGAAATTTACAAACTTTTTTTTAAAGGTAAAAAATAAGTTATGGAACTCTGCAAATCACTTTTTCTAGGGGAATTCTTACAAGCAGGTGTCCCCCACCCACCATAAACCCCTAGTCCAGTTGTCTACATTATCATTTGGAGTACTGATGCTGGCAGTGAATGGTCAGCACCTGTTGTCCTGAGTGCTTGGCTTGCATAAACCGGGCCTGTCTCCATAGTGGAGCTCGGCCACACTGCTTCTGTAGATCCTATCACCTCGCTGTGTGGCTGGTTGAACCTGCAGCATTATCTGCCCACCTACACTTCAAATGGTGTATGTAATGTGTCCATAACCGGACTTGTACTGTCCCCTGTATACTGTACTATACTACATTTCTAATTGGAGTCATTTGCTAATATTACACCTACTACATATTGGTATAGGATCATGGAGATGGGAATACCTCTTTAACACTCTACACTAGCTGACTAACAAAACGGACTACTCCTTCATGAACTCTAGTAGGTCTGTCATGCATTATAGGTAACATGTATATGGACAAAGAAATACGCTTTTTGTCCCAACTCCTGGGTGGGATTGAAAAATTAACAGCACTAGTCGTGAGGATGCTCTTTGACCCTCTAACCATTGACTGAGCCATTGCTCAGTCACTGGGTGGTCAAAATATACTATTGACCGATCTGCTGTAAAATGGCAGTGTTGTCATCTGAAGACTTTTAGTTGATTCCTCCATATTGAGATGTAACACAAACTATTGCTTAATGAAAACTTGACTCTATTGATATTATCTCCTCTTTTCAGGTACCTATAGCAGTGATAAAGGCTTAAAGTCTGTCACCTCTCCAACAAAATCCAAAATGCCCACCAAGGGCATGGTTTCTCCAAAACTTGAAGCGGGTACTGTCGAAACATTGTTAAAGACCAAAGCACCATCTCCAGGAAAAATGTTCCCTGATTATTTTGAAGGACGTGATGATGATAGCCTGGATAATGAAGGTTTTGGAAGAAACATGGAGTCTAGGCCATGTAACGCTGAAACTTGTAACATGAGGGGAGAATGTGTAGTAGATGCTGGTGTAATCAAATGCAGCTGTTTTCCAGACTACAGTGGAGACTTCTGTGAACATGGGGTGAAACCTATAGCGGTGCCCCTAACTGTTGGAACAGTTGCAGTTCTATTTGTCTTTGCATTGGGGGCTGGAGTCTTTGTGTTTGTGACCCAAAGAAGAGCCTTACAGAGGTTAGTAGCTTTAACAGATCGCTGAGTATTGGGGCCATGGCATCAATGCACTTTTTTAAAAATCCAGATGGCTTCACTTTGCTTTTAAACTGATGGCCTGTCCAGGCGAAAGCCTTAAAAAATATGGCTGACATCTTCAGTCGGTTTGTAGGAATCTGTGAAAGTAAATGTAAGTGACAGAGCCTGCAGAGCTGCAGCCCCTTCAAACGGGCAGGAATGCTGAGATTTGGACCCCACCTGCTGTAATCTTTATAGCCCATCCTAAAAGGTGGAAGTGGTGGCCAACTACGGGCAGTGTTTCCAAGCTTTGCTACTGGGCCTTCAATGGAACCTGTCACCACCAGGTTTCTGCTACCTAATCTGAGAGCTGCATAATGTAGACAGAGCCTGATTTGAGCGATGTCACTGGGCTGCTTGGTGTAGATCTAATAAAATCACTTAAGATTGTTGGAGGACTAGTAAACCTGCTGCCAGGTAGTCCTCCATATTCATGAGCTGTGTAATCCCGCCCACACCACTGGATGGAAGGTTTCCGCCGATGTACACAAACCTTCCAATCAGTGATGTGGGCGGGGTTATACAGAGCTTGGAATTCAGAGATCTGCTGCAGATAAAACAATGATTTTATCAAAATGACAGCGAGCAACCCAATAAATGATACATTGTTGTAATCTGGGTCTCTGCCCAACATTATACTGCTCTCAGATGGGGAATCTAATGTATGCTATTTGAAAATGTCAGAATGGACCTAGAGCACTGTTGAGTGCTCTCCATCGATGGATGCCTGAGTTCGTGTATTCAGTTTCTACCCACCAAGCCTGACCGCTTTATTGAACAGTAAAGCTGCTGAGTATTTAAAGGGGGTTATCCACTACAGGACAACACCCAACATAATTGGTTTAGAGCAGAAATTAAGATCCTGGTGTCGTTGAGTCACATGCCCACTGCAGCCAATGAGAGGCTGCTGTTTGGCTACAGCGTCTTACATTAGAGCTGCCGTCCTGGAATATTGATGAGCTGCAGCCATGTTACTCATGCTGGAAACTGCACTGCTGTGCAAGGTGAATATACTTTGTTTTTATTGGGGATCTGAATCTATTATGCTGGGGTTGTCCCAGCATAATTTTGGTACCGCTATTCTGATGTGAATTTCCTAAATACACCAGCCTCATGAGTGTAGAAATATTTTTAATGTACGGTATGTAGTTTGTGGAAGATTCATCAACGGACTGCAAATGCTTAAAGCTGATCTGTTTGTATTATGAAATCTGACAGAACGCAATCTTGCATTGACTCTGAAACTGTCTTTATTTGTGTTCATCCTTTTCTACACCCCCATCCATATACTTTTAGGACTTCCAGCTCAGCTTCTTCAAGGACCCTGACTAGGCATTCTGCTAAGGACCTGGAACCTCTAGACATTCAAACCACTGAATCTTCTGAAACCTTCCTCAATGAAGCATTTGATGATGGTGGCACCACTGCTGATCAGGTAGAGGCTGTTCTTCAGAAAGCCCTTGAAGGCCAGTGCCTAGGGTGGCAGGTTGTGTTAACTGCATCAGCTGAAAGGAGTGGGGGAAACACTTCTTGTGAAGCAATGTTGGAGCTGGAACAGAATGTTGCTACATTCTCCTGAATTGGCTGAAGAGTAAACAAGCAATGAGCACTGACCACCCACCAGCCACTCTTGGGAGACTTCACGTGTCTGTGTGAGCTAGATTATAATTTATTGCACAGCATGTGGAACTCCCACCACGGCCATGGGGATGCTCTAGACCAGAGGTCCCCAACTCCAGTCCTCAAGGCCCACCAACAGGTCATGTTTTCAGGATTTCCTTAGTCTTGCCCAGGTAATAATTGCATCACCTGTGCAATGCAAAGGAAATCCTGAAAACATGACCTGTTGGTAGGCCTTGAGGACTGGAGTTGGGGACCTCTGCTCTAGACCGGGTCCTGTACTTAAAGGGATGTGTCCGGTCCATGGCCCTGGGCGCCTATGTAAAAGGGAAATTGATTAAAGTTTGTGATGTCACCTGCGGTATTCGGTCAGTGGGGACCGACGCTGCTTAAAGGGGTCCTCTGGGGTAATGGTATGGCAGGTAGATGGTTTAACTTCCCACAAGTGAAGTAGGTCCCCAGGGCTCCCGGTGGCTAGGTGAAGATGGTGAGAGGTGCATTAAAGAATGAGGACACAGGTTTGCAGTCTCTTTACCTGGTTTACGGAAGCTTCAGACAACCGCAGTCTAGGGCACCAGATCACAGGTACAGGCAGGGTCCGGCCGGCTTGGAAGCGAATCCAGAGTCCCCTTTACCAGGTGGAGATGAAAGACTTCCTCAAAGTGCAGTGGTGTTGTAGTCCCTTACTGCCTATGGCTTCTGATAAGGTCCTCACAGTTCCTCTGTCCCCATATAGGTTAGGACACAAACCCATATGACAGGTGACTAGAGCCTTTTTACATGGTCTCTATCATGACCTGGGCTGTGTCACTGTGCCTCCTGGGTGTAAAGGCAGACAACTTAAAGTCCAGCTGTCCTGCCAGTTTCTGCTATGCCTCAGAGTCCAACACTGCCTCGGTCTTCCAGCTTCCGGAATCTGCGCACAGCCAGGGAGGTAGCCAAATCACTGCTCTGCTCCCCTGGTGTCACTCTCCTGTGCATTTTCTCTCCTGCACACTTTCCACAAGCTGTCCTTTAAGGTACCCAGAGAAACGTAGAAAGAACAGCGCTCCATCCGGGTGTAGAATTTCTTAGAACAAATTTATTAAAGCCATAATCAAGCAACGTTTCGACCGGTATACGGTCTTTGTCAAGCGTATACCGGTCGAAACGTTGCTTGATTATGGCTTTAATAAATTTGTTCTAAGAAATTCTACACCCGGATGGAGCGCTGTTCTTTCTACGTTTCTCTGACTACATTGGATCCGGGACGGTTCCCTGGATGGTGAACGGGCGCTCCGATGTAGAGTGCTGTCAGCCGCTATTTACTCTTTTGTCCTTTAAGGTACCGTCACACTGAACAACTTAACAACGATTTATTCGGTCGTCCATGACAGCACTACGGAGAGAGGGGATCCGCCCTTCAGGAACAGGAAACCTACAGATACATAAGGGCGGCATCTCTCCCACGCATCAGTTGGTTTCCTGTTCCTGGAGGACAGGATGCCCTACAGATTTATCTTCAGTCACCTATCAAGCACCCAGGCCAGCTGTCCGACCCAGGTAGCGAGGGGGTCTCCTACCTCGGGCAGTGCGGGTCCCTGGAAGCGCCACGGTGGGCCCGGGTAGGGCTCCACGACAGTGAGCGGTGCAGAGGGGAGCAGCGTCCAGAGGAGGTCTGTCTCTGGGGTCAGCGAGGTGAGTATGTCTCCCCACCCCCCCCACGCGGTCCGTTCACTCTCCCGTGCCCTGTGTCCCTACCTCTGGTCCTATCCAGGCGGCGCAGGCTTCCTGGAATGCCCCTCTGCACTCCTTTGGGATCGGGCCGGATCCGGGTGTCGGGCACCGGCTTCCGCCGCGATCGTCGCTGTGCTGGGGCCGCGTGCAGTGTTGGTAAAGCGGCGTGCGGCTGGAGGATCCGGCGACGCCGTCCCCAGCTTCCGGGCGCGTCTCTGGGCGCTCTAGCCGTTTCTGGAAGTGATGCGGCGGGGGGGCGGAGCCAGGACCGGAAGTCGGATGCCGGCCGGCTTCAGCTGGAAATGCCGCGTCCTGCATGTGATGGGAGCTGCAGGGGGGGAGCGTTCAGGGGCGGGGGAGGATCGAGCAGGGTCCGGTGCAGGGGGGAGATTGATTACTGGCCATACACACCTGCACATGTTCCGGCGGGGGAAGGCTATATATAGCCGATTAGATTGCTGCCAGAGCTGCTTATGGCCATCTGCAGCTATGGATGTGCCGGAAGCTGCTGTTGGTCTGCTGGAGCAGGACAGATCCTCGGAGACCCTTGCAAACCCCCGGCAGAAGACCCGCGGACGCAGTAATCAGGCCAGTCGCAGATCAAGGCAGAAGGATCTGGACCGAAAGTGATCCGGTACCTACCGCTACTGCCTGGGTAAGAGATCTTCGTGAATGTACCCTGATGCAGTCTTTTCCTATGTTTATTTCCGTAAGGGAAAAAAAAGCTGGTTAAATCAAAAAACAAGGAGTGCGCGCTGTGCGCTTGCCTTCTGCCAGACGCCTACCCTAAAAGACTTTCAGTCGTGTGTGCGGCAGACGGTGGCGGAGGAGTCTCCCGATTTCACTTCAAATCTTAGGGAGATTATCAGGAAGGAGGTGAAGGATTCCCTGAAATCCCTATCCCGGGGAGAGCCTTCCAAGAGAAGAAGGGAGCCTAGCGCCTCAAATTCAGATTCGTCCGCTGGCCCAAGTAGGGAGACTGATTCAGACGCCTCTGTCTCCTCAGCGTCCTCTTCGGAAGAAGAGTCTAACCGTTTGTTTCCCGTTGGACCAAATGGACAAACTAATTAAATCAGTTAGATCCACCATGGGGGTGGCAGACGAAAGGCCAGAACGTTCAACGCAGGACCTAATGTTTGGCGGTCTAGACCCTAAAAAACGTAGGTCTTTTCCGCTCAATGACAAGGTGCAGAACCTCATCAAAAGAGAATGGAAGAAGCCAGAGAAAAAGGCTCTTTTCCACCGGCCTTTAAACGAAGATACCCCTTTGAGGACCCCATGGTGAACACCTGGGATAAGGTGCCAAAATTAGACGCGGCGGTGTCTAAGGCATCTAAGAAATAATCTATCCCCTTTGATGACATGGCTTCCCTAAAGGATCCTCTAGATAAAAAGGCTGACTCGTTCCTTAAAGGGACATGGGAGATGTCGGCGGGTGCCTTGAGACCTGCTGTAGCTGTGACATGCGCAGCTAGATCGATGATGGTCTGGCTGGATCAGCTAGGGTCTAAATTGGAAGAAGGTGTTTCCAGAGATTCCATGTTGAAATTCCTGCCAACAATCCAAAATGCTGCTGCCTTTCTCGCAGACGCTTCTGCGGATTCGGCAAGAATGGCAGCTAGAGCGGCAGGATTATCGAACGCAGCACGCAGGGCCCTATGGCTGAAATGTTGGCCGGGTGACCTTCAATCCAGATCTCGTCTGTGCTCTATCCCATGCGAAGGGGAATACCTGTTTGGGCCAGTTCTAGATGAGCTGCTAGAGAAAGCCGGAGATGAGAAGTTTCCTAATCTACCAACTACTTCTTACAGGCGCCCCTTCGCAGGGAAAAGATTCTTTCGGAAGAGACCAGCCAGAGACCAGAGCAGATGGGAAGATAAAAAGAGAGGTACTGGATTCATGTTTGGTGGAGGACGTCAGGAGCCATCCTGTGAAATCAAAAAACCACCCCAATGACTAGTCGCCCCGGTGGGAGGTAGACTATCTGCCTTCTACCCGGCCTGGTCCAAGATCTCCAGTAGTGATTGGATTTTGGAGTTGATAGCTACGGGTCTGCGGCTAGAATTCTCCTGTATCCCTCAGAACTTCTTCAGAATCACCCCTCTCAGATCCTCTCCAGCGGAACAGGCGGCCCTGGAAGCGGAAGTTCACGATCTGCTCAATAAAAATGTCCTATCAGAGGTTACGGAAGGAGAACAGGGTAGTGGTTTCTACTCTCCTCTATTCCTAATAAGCAAACCAGACGGCTCCTTCAGAACAATCATTAACCTTAGAGCGCTGAATAATTTTCTGACCGTTCAACCATTTAAAATGGAAACTATTAACACCGCAATAAAGCACCTGTTTAAAAACTGCTTTATGGTAGTATTGGATTTGAAGGACGCCTATTACCATATCCCTATTTATGCAGGTCACCAACGATACCTGAGGGTGGCGGTACGGTTGGATGGGGTAGTAAAACACTTCCAGTATAGGGCCCTTCCCTTTGGGATTTCGGTCGCCCCTCGGGTATTTACCAAAGTAATGGCGGAAGTTATGGCACACCTGCATGAGTCCAACATTCTAATAATCCCCTACATGGACGATCTCCTTATCGTAGGTAAAACGGCGGATCACTGTCTGGAACAGTTACATAAAGTGATGTCGGCTCTAGAGCGTCTGGGGTGGATGCTAAACGTTAAAAAATCACGGTTACAGCCCATGACGGTGCAGCGATTTTTAGGCCTGACCCTGGATTCCCAGGTTCAGGAATGCCGTTTGCCTCAAGAAAAAATTGATCGCCTGCACCTTCAGGTGCTGAATGCCTCAAAAAACCCCACCATGTCCCTACGAAGAGCCATGTCTGTTAGGCTCTCTCTCGTCCTGTATTCCAGCGGTCCGATGGGCTCAGTATCATACGAGGATACTTCAGGGCGAGGTGCTGTTGCATCAAAAAAGGTTGGGGGGATGTCTAGAAAGTATGCTGACCCTATCCCAAGACGCCATTGTATCCCTCAGTTGGTGGTTAGACCAAGAGAATCTGTCCACAGGGGTCCCCTGGGAATATAATATAACTCGTATTGTCACCTCGGACGCTAGCCCTTCTGGGTGGGGGGGCTCACATGGGGGATACATTGGTCCAGGGGCTTTGGGATCGTGATCAGATGGAGATGTCCTCCAACCTGAAGGAGTTAACGGCAGTGGAACAGGCTGTTAAATCACTCCTTGTCTATCTACAGGGCCACCACGTGCAGGTATTCTCAGACAATCGGGTCACCGTGGCATACATAAATCACCAAGGCGGGACTCGTTCCAGATCCCTGATGTGTGTAGCAGATCGTCTGTTTCATCTAGCAGAGCAACATCTTCTCTCGTTGACGGCTCTACACCTAAAAGGGGCAGAAAACACTACGGCGGATTTCTTAAGTCGCAACACATTGAGGCAGGGAGAGTGGTCCCTGAACGGCACCATCTTCGACCTTATCGTGGGAAGGTGGGGACAACCAGAGGTAGACCTGTTTGCCACAAAAGAAAACCGGAAAGTGGCACAATTCTGCTCTCTGAACCCCAGAGAAAATTCCCTGTCAGTAGACGCCCTCCTCATAAACTGTGACTTCAGGCTAGCCTACGCCTTTCCTCCCCTGTCTCTACTTCCTCTGGTGGTGAGGAAAATCAGGAAGGACAAAGCCACCGTAATATTAATCGCCCCCTTCTGGCCCAGAAGGACGTGGTTTCCATGCCTGAGGGCTATGTCGATGTCCGATCCATGGGTCTTGCCAGACATTCCGGATCTCCTATCCCAGGGCCCAGTCTACCATCCTCGAGCGGTTGGCCTTCATCTGACTGCGTGGATTTTGAGCGGGCGCTGCTAAAAGATAGGGGGTTCTCACCGGCCCTCATTAACACGCTGCTGAAAAGCAGGAAAATGATGACCACAAAAATCTGTCAGAATCTGGAAGAGATTTCTTCAGAACTCGGGGGCAACAGCTGGACAGTCAATACCGATTGTCCAGATCTTGGAATTCTTACAAAGGGGGTTAGATATGGGGTTGTCCCCAAATACTCTTAAAGTGCAGGTATCAGCCTTAGGGGCCCTCTTTGGCTGCAACATTGCTGAGAATCACTGGGTCAGCAGATTCATCAGAGCGACAAAACGGTCTAGGCCAATTGTGAAGAATAGTCATGCCTTGGGACCTGAACCTAGTCCTCTCAGCCATGACAGAGGCCCCATTTGAGCCAGTTTCCTCAGCCTCTATTAAAAATTTATCTCTTAAAGTAGCCTTCCTGGTGGCCATAACATCGGCGCGTAGGATAGGTGACATACAAGCATTATCCAGGGTTCCCCCTTACATGCAGCTTAGAGATGATAGAGTGATACTATCCCCTGATCCAGCATATCTCCCTAAAGTAGTGTCCAGTTTCCAGAGAACACAGGAAATGGTTCTTCCATCTTTCCTCCCCAATCCTACTAACGATAAGGAAAGGAAGTTACACACTTTAGATGTAAGAAGATGTATCCTGGAGTATCTAGCGGTAACTGATCCCTGGAAGTTAGATAATGCCCTATCAGGGTAGTAGGAAAGGTCATAGAGCATCGAAATCTACTTTAGCTAGATGGATCAGGGAGGCTATCTCGCTGGCATACATCTCAAAGGGCAAGCCGGCGCCTGAAGGTCTTAAAGCACATTCCACTAGAGCTATGGCGGCTTCGTGGGCGGAAAGATTGGAGGTGTCGATCGACCAGATTTGTAAGGCTGCTACTTGGTCTTCTCAACACTTTCTATAACCATTATAGATTGAACCTGGGTGTCTCTTCTGACCTCTTTTGGTGTAAGAGTGCTGCAAGCTGTAGTCCCTCCCTAGTTAGTTACTCTCTGTAATTCTCTCCGTAGTGCTGTCATGGACGACCGAATAAAGTCTTAGTTACTCACCGGTTAACGGTGTTTTTCGGAGTCCATGACAGCACCTGTACATACCCTCCCGTCTTAAGTTCTGGGTGTACACCTCTTCCTTTATTTATATATAATTCACGGGTAGTGAATAGTTAGTTATTGTATTATTGTTTATTATGTATGCTATTAACCTTGGTGGTCCTCTTGTGCTCTGTAAAGCAACTGATGCGTGGGAGAGGTGCCGCCCTTATGTATCTGTAGGTTTCCTGTTCCTGAAGGGCGGATCCCCTCTCTCCGTAGTGCGGTCATGGACTCCGAAAAACACCGTTAACCGGTGAGTAACTAAGACTATCGATAGCGATCCGTGACGTTGCAGCGTCCTGGATAGCGATATCGTTGTGTTTGACACGCAGCAGCTATCTGGATCCTGCTGTGACATCGTTGGTCGGAGCAGAAAGGTCAAAACTTTATTTAGTCGCTGGATCTCCCGCAGACATCGCTGAATCGGCGTGTGACGCCGATCCAGCGATGTCGTCACTGGTAACCAGGGTAAACATCGGGTTACTAAGCGCAGGGCCGCGCTTAGTAACCCGATATTTACCCTGGTTACCAGTGTAAATGTAAAAAAAAAACAGTACATATTTACATTCTGGTGTCTGTCCCCTGGCGTTCTGCTTCCCTGCACTCCTCCTGCATCCTGTGTCAGCGCCAGCTGGCCGTGAAGCAGAGCACAGCAGTGACGTCACCGCTCTGCTTTAAAGCCGGCGCTTACACAGTGCAGGGAAGCAGAACGCCGGGGGACGCAACAGGAATGTAAGTATGTAGTGTTTGTTTTTTTTACATTTACACTGGTAACCAGGGTAAACATCGGGTTACTAAGCGTGGCCCTGCGCTTAGTAACCCGAAGTTTACCCTGGTTACCCGGGGACCTCTGCATCGTTGGTCGCTGGAGAGCGGTCTGTGTGACAGCTCTCGAGCGACCACACAGCGACGCTGCAGCGATCGGCATCGTTGTCTAGATCGCTGCAGCGTCGCTTAATGTGACGGTACCTTAAATTCTTTCTCTAGGAGCTGTAGCAACTCTTGCTCCTCTGGCAGACTGCCCATTAACTTCCCCTCCAGCCAGAATATATTAGGGAAGTTCCCCTTAATCTGGGTTCAGGGCCCCCTTCTGGCCTGGAGTATGAACGTGTTGTACATATGTGATTACCTGATGAGGTCTTTCATCGCTTCCAAGTGTGACATCGCTGTTTATCTTGATTATTCACTGGGGACCGCAATTTTCACTTATTACTTCAGGTGTGCACAACAAAAACAAAAAACTAAATAAATGTGTTGCTGTTTAAGGGTTACTTGCATGAATACTTCACAAGAACCACCATCAGTATGTTAATACAAAAAAAATCAATAGTCAAAATTTGGTTCTGGTGATGTAACAAGCTCTCAATCCTGCTCAGTGTGAACACGCACTAATTTAGAGACTTGAGATTTTGGAGGTGCATTTGGAGAGTTTTTTTTTTTAAAAATGTATTACTTGGTCATGAAACTGTTTATGGATTGCTACATATGCACAAGATCAGAACCACAATCTGTAAATGAATGCATGCAGCATCAGGACCACACACTGCCCTGCTCCAAAATATCTCGCCTACACTACCCTTCTCTAGAATAACCCCCCCCCCCCCCACACTGCCGCCCTTCAAATTCTCTCCAATCTACCCCTCTATATAATCTCTACTACATATCCCTCACACAACCCCTCTCCATAATATTCCCCCCATATAGTGACCCCTTCCATATCGGCACCATAATGTTGCAAATTGCCACATGTGTCCTTGTAGTAACATTACCCTGGCCCCTCATCTAACATAACATGACCCTTAATCTTTGGCTCTGGCAAGAGCTCCATGAAGGAGTCAGAGGTCTCCCCTGCTTGTGAGACACTGACAGCAGTGTGGTGAGGTCAGCAGCGTGCTGACCTAATCATGCTGCATATCCCGGCAGGGGCTGACCAGCGTTTTCTTTGGCCCTCTTTCGGAGGTGCAGTGTTCAATATTAAATAGAAGGGGGGGCATTTCCCAGACAGCTACGTGGGCTGCACAACACTGTTCAGCAGGTCTGCCGGCTGCATGTTGTGTAGGCCTTTGATAGTGTTGGTGTTACTGCACATAGGCCATAGGGTCAGACAGATAACTTTCGCAGTGTCAATCTCCTTTATTGCCACTTCAGCTGTGGACTGTGCACCCTCATTTCATGGACAGTTCACAGCTGTGGAGGAAGCCAAATGCCATTTTATTGCAGTACATTGCCTTGTGAGCTGCAGTTTCCGTCATATGGCTTAATTTGGTCCCCACTGAACACTAAGTTTGGGCAACAGCTGTGAGAACTTATTGGGTAGCCTATAGTGATGAGTGTGCTTGTTACTCGAGGTTTCCGAGCATGCTCTGGTGGTCTCCGAGTATTTTGGGCGTTCTCGTAGATTGAGTCCCGCGCAGCTGCATGATTTGCGGCTGCTAGACAGCCTAAAAACATGTGGGGATTCCCTAACAGACAACCTGAACACATTCAGGGATTGCCTGTAATTAGCAGCAAATCATGCAGCTGCGGGGACTCAAACATAATCTACAAACCCCCAAAATACTCGGAGAACACCCAAGCATGCTCGGGAAAACTCAAGTAACAAGCACACTCGCTCATCACTAGTAGCCTACCATTGTATACGAAGGACAGGTTACAGACTTGTTACTAAAAACCTCTAAGGTTAATGCTGTTGCCGTGCCGTGTTAAGAGCTGAAAGTGCCGCAGACTAGTTCACCTTGTAGCCAGTGACCGTTGTCTTGTCACACGTTCTTTGCGATGACAGTGTAACTGCTTCCTCTGTAAAGCTGTGTAGCGGTCCTGATTTGACTTGACTGTGGCACTCTGCATAGTGAATTTATTTATATTACTCATTTTATATAGCTCCATTAATTCCACAGCGCTCTACATACATTATTGGCACTGTCCCCATTGGGGCTCCCAATCTAAATTTCCTATCAGTAGGTCTTTGGAGTGTGGGTGGAAACCGTGAGGAAGCCCACGTGAACTTGAGGAGAACATACAAACTCCTTGCAGATGTGGTCCTTGGTGGGATTTGAAGCCATGTCCCCAGTGTGGCTAGGCTGCAGTGCGAACCACTGAGCCTCACTGTAGTTAATACAAAAAGTTTTAAAAAAAACAAACAAATTAAACCCACTTCTCCCCTTTAACCTTTTTTGTGACTGGTAAATCTTCGTCTTGAGCTTTTATTTTTCTACTCCGTTCTAAGAGTCATAACATATTTTATTTTTTCATGCCCTTAAATCAGAGATATGTCACACAAAATACTTAAGTAACATTTCCCACATGTCTACTTTACATAAGCACAATTTTGGAAACAAAATTAATTTTTAGCTTCCGAACAGCAATTTCTTTTTTTTTTTTTTTTTTTTTTTTAGACCAAATTTTTATTTTATTTTACTAAGAGTAACGGGACAAATTGCACAACTTTTGGGGGTCCAATAAACTACTGGGTGCATGGCAGAGCTCAGAAGGGAAGGAGTGCCAGATTTTACAGATATGGTTTGCAGGTGCCATAACCCACTAGGAGAGCCCATGAGGTGCCAAAACAGCAGAACCCCCATTTTTGCAAGCTACACCTCTCAATTAATTCATCTAGGGGTGCAGTGATCATATGGACTCCATGGGTGTCGCAGAATTTTATACCATTGGACAGTGAGGACAAAATAACTAAATTTTTGCCATAAACATTTTGTTTTAGCCAAAGATTTTGTTTTCACACAAGTGAAAACCAGGGATTCAAGCTTCAGGAGGCTAATTTGCATATTCCAGGTGCCTTCTGGGAGAAGCGAAGTCTCCCTAAGCTAGAAGATCGTTGGGTACAGCCGGGACCAGCTGCTTCGAAAGCATCACCAAACCAGGGATTCAAGCTTCAGGAGGCTAATTTGCATATTCCAGGTGCCTTCTGGGAGAAGCGAAGTCTCCCTAAGCTAGAAGATCGTTGGGTACAGCCGGGACCAGCTGCTTCGAAAGCATCACCAAACCAGGGATTCAAGCTTCAGGAGGCTAATTTGCATATTCCAGGTGCCTTCTGGGAGAAGCGAAGTCTCCCTAAGCTAGAAGATCGTTGGGTACAGCCGGGACCAGCTGCTTCGAAAGCATCACCAAACCAGGGATTCAAGCTTCAGGAGGCTAATTTGCATATTCCAGGTGCCTTCTGGGAGAAGCGAAGTCTCCCTAAGCTAGAAGATCGTTGGGTACAGCCGGGACCAGCTGCTTCGAAAGCATCACCAAACCAGGGATTCAAGCTTCAGGAGGCTAATTTGCATATTCCAGGTGCCTTCTGGGAGAAGCGAAGTCTCCCTAAGCTAGAAGATCGTTGGGTACAGCCGGGACCAGCTGCTTCGAAAGCATCACCAAACCAGGGATTCAAGCTTCAGGAGGCTAATTTGCATATTCCAGGTGCCTTCTGGGAGAAGCGAAGTCTCCCTAAGCTAGAAGATCGTTGGGTACAGCCGGGACCAGCTGCCTGTAGGACATTATTGCAAGAGAGCTTGGCTGAGTAGATTACACAAGAAGGAAAACACACAGCAAGTCAGCAGGATCTAGGAGCAACATGGCAGATGTGACAACCTACATGGTGAGCTGCAGCATGTGCTACATGTTCACAGATCGACCAGAAGAAGAATCCAATTTCACCTGTCAGAAGTGTAGACTAGTGGCCCTTTTAGAAGAAAAGGTGCGGGGTCTGGAAGAAAGAATAGCAACTTTGAAACTCATCAAAGAGAATGAAGACTTTCTAGACAGAACAGAAGCATCTCTACTGGTCACAGAAGGTGCAAAAAGTGTCAGAGAACCTCCAAAAGCAGATGAGTGGAAGCATGTGACCAAAAGAAGCAAGAAGACCATGGAGAAATCACCAACCACACAACTGAAGAACCGATATCAAATCTTTGTAGAGGATGAAGATAGCACACCTAAGAATGAAGCAATACCAGCAAGCAAAAAAGAAAAGGGCACACAGCAACAAGTGACAGCAAAAAGTACAGCCAAGAAGCAACGAAGAGTGGTGGTGGTGGGAGACTCACTACTGAGAGGCACAGAAGCAGCCATCTGCAGACCGGACATAACTGCAAGAGAAGTATGCTGCCTTCCAGGTGCGATGATCAAGGATGTGACCGATAGGATACCAAAGCTCTTCAGCTCCAAGGACGTCCACCCATTTCTTCTGATACATGTTGGCACCAATGACACGGCAAGGAAGGACCTACCGACAATCTGCAAGGACTTTGAAGAGTTGGGGAAGAAAGTAAAGGAACTGGATGCACAGGTAGTTTTTTCTTCTATCCTTCCAGTAGACGGGCATGGCACCAGGAGATGGAACAGGATCCTTGATGCAAACAACTGGCTAAGACGATGGTGCAGACAACAAGGATTTGGATTCCTGGACCACGGTGTGAATTACTGGTATGATGGACTCCTCGCCAGAGACGGACTACACCTCAACAAACCTGGGAAACACACATTCGCCAGAAGACTCGCTACACTCATCAGGAGGGCGTTAAACTAGAAGAAGAGGGGACAGGAAGAAAAACATTAGACTCGAACAAAGACGACCCAGGAAAACATACTCAGAAGGGAGGTAAGAACATTTCTAAAACAATCCACAGTGAGGAGATTGGAACAAAACAAAATCCTCAACTGCATGCTCGCAAACGCCAGAAGCCTGACAAACAAGATGGAAGAACTAGAAGCAGAAATATCTACAGGTAACTTTGACATAGTGGGAATAACCGAGACATGGTTAGATGAAAGCTATGACTGGGCAGTTAACTTACAGGGTTACAGTCTGTTTAGAAAGGATCGTAAAAATCGGAGAGGAGGAGGGGTTTGTCTCTATGTAAAGTCTTGTCTAAAGTCCACTTTAAGGGAGGATATTAGCGAAGGGAATGAGGATGTCGAGTCCATATGGGTTGAAATTCATGGAGGGAAAAATGGTAACAAAATTCTCATTGGGGTCTGTTACAAACCCCCAAATATAACAGAAAGCATGGAAAGTCTACTTCTAAAGCAGATAGATGAAGCTGCAACCCATAATGAGGTCCTGGTTATGGGGGACTTTAACTACCCGGATATTAACTGGGAAACAGAAACCTGTGAAACCCATAAAGGCAACAGGTTTCTGCTAATAACCAAGAAAAATTATCTTTCACAATTGGTGCAGAATCCAACCAGAGGAGCAGCACTTTTAGACCTAATACTATCTAATAGACCTGACAGAATAACAAATCTGCAAGTGGTTGGGCATTTAGGAAATAGCGACCACAATATTGTGCAGTTTCACCTGTCTTTCACTAGGGGGACTTGTCAGGGAGTCACAAAAACATTGAACTTTAGGAAGGCAAAGTTTGAACAGCTTAGAGATGCCCTTAATCTGGTAGACTGGGACAATATCCTCAGAAATGAGAATACAGATAATAAATGGGAAATGTTTAAGAACCTCCTAAATAGGCAGTGTAAGCGGTTTATACCTTGTGGGAATAAAAGGACTAGAAATAGGAAAAACCCAATGTGGCTAAACAAAGAAGTAAGACAGGCAATTAACAGTAAAAAGAAAGCATTTGCACTACTAAAGCAGGATGGCACCATTGAAGCTCTAAAAAACTATAGGGAGAAAAATACTTTATCTAAAAAACTAATTAAAGCTGCCAAAAAGGAAACAGAGAAGCACATTGCTAAGGAGAGTAAAACTAATCCCAAACTGTTCTTCAACTATATCAATAGTAAAAGAATAAAAACTGAAAATGTAGGCCCCTTAAAAAATAGTGAGGAAAGAATGGTTGTAGATGACGAGGAAAAAGCTAACATATTAAACACCTTCTTCTCCACGGTATTCACGGTGGAAAATGAAATGCTAGGTGAAATCCCAAGAAACAATGAAAACCCTATATTAAGGGTCACCAATCTAACCCAAGAAGAGGTGCGAAACCGGCTAAATAAGATTAAAATAGATAAATCTCCGGGTCCGGATGGCATACACCCACGAGTACTAAGAGAACTAAGTAATGTAATAGATAAACCATTATTTCTTATTTTTAGTGACTCTATAGCGACAGGGTCTGTTCCGCAGGACTGGCGCATAGCAAATGTGGTGCCAATATTCAAAAAGGGCTCTAAAAGTGAACCTGGAAATTATAGGCCAGTAAGTCTAACCTCTATTGTTGGTAAAATATTTGAAGGGTTTCTGAGGGATGTTATTCTGGATTATCTCAATGAGAATAACTGTTTAACTCCATATTAGCATGGGTTTATGAGAAATCGCTCCTGTCAAACCAATCTAATCAGTTTTTATGAAGAGGTAAGCTATAGACTGGACCACGGTGAGTCATTGGACGTGGTATATCTCGATTTTTCCAAAGCGTTTGATACCGTGCCGCACAAGAGGTTGGTACACAAAATGAGAATGCTTGGTCTGGGGGAAAATGTGTGTAAATGGGTTAGTAACTGGCTTAGTGATAGAGACTATACCATTTATAACCACCCTCTGCTTTCTAACTGGGTCGCTGTGACCAGTGGGGTACCGCAGGGGTCAGTATTGGGACCTGTTCTCTTCAACATATTCATTAATGATCTGGTAGAAGGTTTACACAGTAAAATATCGATATTTGCAGATGATACAAAACTATGTAAAGCAGTTAATACAAGAGAAGATAGTATTCTGCTACAGATGGATCTGGATAAGTTGGAAACTTGGGCTGAAAGGTGGCAGATGAGGTTTAACAATGATAAATGTAAGGTTATACACATGGGAAGAGGGAATCAATATCACCATTACACACTGAACGGGAAACCACTGGGTAAATCTGACAGGGAGAAGGACTTGGGGATCCTAGTTAATGATAAACTTACCTGGAGCAGCCAGTGCCAGGCAGCAGCTGCCAAGGCAAACAGGATCATGGGGTGCATTAAAAGAGGTCTGGATACACATGATGAGAGCATTATACTGCCTCTGTACAAATCCCTAGTTAGACCGCACATGGAGTACTGTGTCCAGTTTTGGGCACCGGTGCTCAGGAAGGATATAATGGAACTAGAGAGAGTACAAAGGAGGGCAACAAAATTAATAAAGGGGATGGGAGAACTACAATACCCAGATAGATTAGCGAAATTAGGATTATTTAGTCTAGAAAAAAGATGACTGAGGGGCGATCTAATAACCATGTATAAGTATATAAGGGGACAATACAAATATCTCGCTGAGGATCTGTTTATACCAAGGAAGGTGACGGGCACAAGGGGGCATTCTTTGCGTCTGGAGGAGAGAAGGTTTTTCCACCAACATAGAAGAGGATTCTTTACTGTTAGGGCAGTGAGAATCTGGAATTGCTTGCCTGAGGAGGTGGTGATGGCGAACTCAGTCGAGGGGTTCAAGAGAGGCCTGGATGTCTTCCTGGAGCAGAACAATATTGTATCATACAATTATTAGGTTCTGTAGAAGGACGTAGATCTGGGGATTTATTATGATGGAATATAGGCTGAACTGGATGGACAAATGTCTTTTTTCGGCCTTACTAACTATGTTACTATGTTACTTACTAACTATGAATAAAAAGGCATCAAAACTTGTTCCACAATTTCTACTGAACGTGGCAATACCCCATATATGGCTGTACAGTGCTACTTGGGGTACGTTCACATTTGCGCTGTTGGGCGCAGCGTCATTGACGCATGCGTCATGCACCCCTATCTTTAACATGGGGGGTGCATGGACATGCGCCGGTATGCGTTGTATTGCATTTTACAACGCATGCGTCATATTCACGCACAGACAGGGCGCAGAGGACGCTACTTGTAGCGATTTTTCTCTGCGCCAAAATTCCTGCTCTGTACGATCTTATGACAACGCATGCGTTGCAAAACGCTGCGTTGTGTACATGCGTTGTTGGTTGCGTCGCCAACGCTGCGCCCAACAGCGCAAATGTGAACGTTACCTTAGCCATGTGGAGAGACTCTGGAGGAACGGAGCGCTATTTGCCTATTCAAGTGACTGGGTCTGTGCACATGTCAGTGTGTTTCCACAGACCTTGTCCATGGGCAAAACATGCTGACATGTCCATTTTCTCTAGTCACCTTCCACGACTGCATATGGAGGTGGTCTCTTTGCCCTGATGGGAACAGGAAACAGAGGGGTTAAAAGGACCTCCCACCTTCCACTTGCCAGTGTCTTTCCTGTTCCCCATGGGACAGGGAGAGGTTCCATGTGCTGTAGTGGCTGGCAACTGCAGTACCTCGTGACAGACTTTGCCTGTGTAGCCAGGCAGCTGGTAGTCGCTCCTCGCCTCTTCCGGTGCTGCTCCCCGTCGTCCCATGTGTGGGTACCTTGGGACTCCTCCTGGCTTTCCCGCGCCCCCAAGAGGGAAAAGCAGGCTAGGCATCCCCAGCCAGGCTCCTCCCGGAGTTTCCCGGCTTCTCTCCCTCCGTGCTCGGCGTTCCGGAAGTGATGTCAGCGGGTGCGCGCTTCACTTCCGGTTCTCGCATTCCTCCTGGAGCGCAAAGACGTCCGGGATTCGCCGGCCGGCGTGACAGGCCTGCATTAGCGGCGTCGCTGACACATGGACCCAGGAAGGGGAGGGGGAGTGTACCATGCTGGAGGCAGGTGCTGGTGATGAATCTCCATAAAAATCCTGTAGAAGTCGCCACAGAGGTAAGACTGAAACACCCTCAGTATGGATGTCATGCCCTGCGTCTGCAGAGCCCAGCGCTGCCCCTGCTACATTGAGTGTATGCAGGGATTGGGTCCGGGAGGTAGTTAATTATGGGGATCATCTGTCCTCACTCCTCTCTCCTTTTCATTTTAGGGAGACATGTCTGCCCCCAAAGCCGCCTATGGGAAGAGGTTCCCGGTCTGTAATACAATATTCCCCCCTCTATGGGATAAACTCTGCCAGCCATGCATTGACAGAGATGGTTGCTCGGCTCTCACTATCCTATTAGATGAAATCGCTCTCTCGTGCAACAGGAAATGCAGTCTTCCTTGGCAGCTTTTACTCCTCCACCACCACATTCTCCAGCTAAAAAGCGGAATATGCAGATCATGGACTCTGACTCTGAATCAGACCTCTCTCATACCTCGTCGACTGGATGGGAGGATCTGGTTTCACCCAAGGCTGAGGCCAGGAAATACCTCTTGTCCTCAGAGTATATCGAGGATCTAGTGTCCGCAGTTCGTAACTCCATGGGACTGGAGGAGGAATCTGAACCCCAGTCCATCCAGGATCAAATGTTTGGTGGGCTTAGATCGGAGGAAAGGTTGGGGTTCCCGGTACATGCTAATATCCTTAGTATGATAGATCAGGAATGGGAACTACCAGAGAAATGCCTCAGCACTCCCTTGGACATGAAACATAGATTTCCTCTGGAGGGTGAATTCGTTAAGTGGGACACTCCCAGGGTTGATGTTAAGGTGGCTAGAGTTGACAAAAGAACCGTGCTCCCCTTTGATGACTCTTCACAATTGAAGGATCCCATGGACAGGAAAATTGAGTCTCCTAAAAAAAAGTCATGGCAAACTTCTACATCTGTCTTGAAGGCTAACATCGCCTCCACTTGTGTAGTTAGGGCCCTCTCCAGCTGGCTAGAAAAATTGGAAACACATCTCTTAGGGTACCTTGAGAGGTGAGATGTTGGACTCGCTGCTTATTCTTCATAAAGCTACTGGATTCCTGGCGGACGCTTCTCTGGAATCTGTTAGTTGCCGCCAGGTCTCTATTGCTTTCCAACTCTGCCAGAAGAGCTCTCTGGCTCAAAATGTGGAGTGGTGATATTGCTTCCAAAGCCAAGCTGTGTGCTATACCCTTTAAAGGAGAATCTTTGGTCCAGCCCTAGATGACATTCTAGACAAAGCTACTGACAAGAAAAAAGCACCCCCTCGGTCAGTGAGAAAACATCACCAGTTCCCACTGGGTCCTCAATGTTTTCAAAGAGGGCCTATTGATAGTTAATCTCTTGTTCCCTTCCCCCCCCCCCCCAGGTATGAA
The DNA here is from genome assembly GCF_032444005.1 of Ranitomeya imitator. Lineage (NCBI taxonomy): Eukaryota > Metazoa > Chordata > Amphibia > Anura > Dendrobatidae > Ranitomeya > Ranitomeya imitator. The sequence continues at coordinate 857,128,002 of NC_091282.1, read as the reverse complement.
GATCACTTCCCTTCCAACTTCAAAAGCTCACAAATTATTAGGTCTCAGGGAACTTATAAAATTGGACGTGATCTCCCCAGTTCCACTATCTGAATGGGAGCTAGGACATTATTCCCGATTTTATTTCTGGTACCCAAACCATCAGGCAACGTTCGTATCATTATAAATCTAAAGGGTCTGACCCAACATGTGATATACCGCAAGTTCAAGACTGAGTCCGTAAGTTCAGCCATTCCTCTGATCAGGCATCACTCCTTTATGGCAACCGTCGACTTAAAAGATGCGTATTTCCATATTCCAATCCACCCGAGACACAGAAAATATCTCAGGTTTGCGGTACAGGGGAGTCGTCAGGTGGAGCACTCAGTTCAGAGTCCTTCCTTTTGGCATTTCATTAGCGCCAAGAGTCTTCTCCAAAGTAATGGCAGAGGTAGTGTCATTTATCCGGAGACAAGATGTCTGTATAGTGCCCTATCTGGACGACCTCCTGATAGTAGCTCCCACCGAGATGATCCTGAAATCCCACGTGTCAACCACTTTAGGGATATTGAGATCTCTGGGTTGGATTCCGAATTTAAAAAAAATCCCAGCTTCAACCCTCCAAAACCAGAAATTTTTGGGGAGTACTTCTGGATTCTGCAAAACAGATGTCCTTTCTTCCAGACGACCACAGGCTACCATTAATGGCAAAGCTCAAAAATTCAGAGATATCCTACACTCCGGGAGACAGTCGCTCTTGGGCTCCATGACAGCCTGTATAGTCGGTGGCCTGGGCACAAGCCCACTCAAGAATCCTTCAAGCTCACATTTTAGATAATTGGGACGGTCGTCCTGGTACCCTGAGCAAAAGGATTCACACACTGGGTCAAGTGAAAGTCTCATTGACATGGTAAATGAATTCCAAAAACCTCATCAAAGGTGTAAGCTGGATTCAGATTCCGCTAACTACGATCATGTCAGATGCCAGCAGGAGGGACTAGGGAGCAATGATAAACCATGTTCCTTTCCAAGGTCTCTGGGATCAGTCGATCAGAGGGAAATCGTCAAATTTCAGAACTCAAAGCCGTGAAAGAAGCTCTGTTGGCAGCACGTCGTTGGATTTCTGGACAATGCATCCAGATATATTCGGACAACCTGACCACGGTGGCTCATATCAAACACCAAGGCAGTACAAGATTCAACAGCCTAAAGAAGATTTCTGCTCGGATATTTTGTTGGGCTGAAAACACCTACTGTCCCTGATGGCAGTCCACTTGAAAGATAATCTACCTTAACGTTGGCAGAACCTAAGTTGCCAGGAAATTCACCCGGGCGAATGGCAAATGGAGTTTGGAAATGGAGTTTGGACTATCAGACCTTCAAGATGTTGGTACACAGGTGGGGTCTTCCAGAAGTCGACCTTTTTTGCCTCACCAAAACGTGACAGTCAAAACCTTCTTGAACTTGAGAGACAATCCCAGAGGAGTGGATGCCTTAGTCCAGAGTTGGGATTTTCACCTAGCTTACTCGTTACCACCAATCCCAATTCTTGCAAAGGTTCTACAGAAGATTCGAGTAGACGGGACCCGGACTATATTGATAGCCCCTTATGGCCCAAAAGAAGTTGGTTCAATCTGATCATCCAGCTACAGGTGGACGGGCCAGTACTGTTACCAGTAAAAGACTAACTCCTCTCTCAGGGACCTATTCTTCACTTAGACCCTCAGAGATGGAATCTAGCAACGTGGTTACTGAAGCCCAGGTGCTGAAAGCAAAAGGGGTTCTCAAACCCAGTTATAGCTACCCTGCAAAGATCCAGGAAACCAGTAACAAACGCCATCTACAATAAAGTCTGGATAAAGTTCTCATCCTTTTGTCTACCCAACCTTCCAGACCCACTCAAACCAAATATATCTCGAATTCTAGATTTCTTACAAAAAGGATTAGAGATCGGTCTTGGACCTAGTACTCTGAAGGTCCAGGTCTCTGCACTCAGCGCAGTCTTTGACCAAGATCTAGCAGGTCATCGCTGGATCAAAAGATTTATGATCTCAGCAGTCAGAATGAACCCTAAACGGATTATAGTTCCTCCATGGGATCTCAACGTGGTACTCCAGGGGCTTACAGGTCCACTCTTTTGAACCGTTGTCTTCCTGCTCTCCCCAAAACCTTGCATATAAAGCGATCTTTTTGGTAGCCATAGCTACAGCTAGGAGAGTGGGTGAATTACAAGCTTTATCAATAAGAGAGCCTTATCTATTGATTAGGGATGATTCAATAGTGCTTCGTCTCGATCCATTTCTTCCGAAAGTAGTCTCTGAATTCCACTGTTCCCGAGAGTTTATCCCGCTCCGTGTGGTAAAATTGATAAGGCAGTTTTATTCTTCGGGCTAGTAAAATTACAGCAGTACCTCACTTGTTTACATAAACCATAACACTTTTTGCCTCCTTTTATTCTAAGAGCTATAACATTTTTTTTTTATTTTATTTTTCTGTGGATGAGCTATATGGGGGCTTGTTTTTTGTGGGACAAGATTTTTTTTTTTTTTTTTTTTTTTTGCGGTGCTGTGATTATTTATATCCTTCTTTTTGATTGCATGTTACTCCACTTTGTTTGGCGGTATGATGATAAAGCAGTTTTTTGCCTTTCTTTATGGTGTTCGCTGAAAGGGTTAGCTAGTAAGACAGTTTTATAGGTTGGGTCAAATATTTACTTAGTGATTGTAAAAAATATAAAGACAAAAAAAATAACCATATTTATTCTATTTAAACTTTTTTTTTTTTTTTTAACTTTATTCTGACTTTTTCACTTTGCCCCACTATGGGACAATCATATTTTTGAAGGCTGATCGCTTCTATAGCATGCAGATGAAGCAGTAGTCTGACAGACTTCCTGATCACGCACTGTGCATGACCAGGAAGTTTCTTAGCTGTGGTAACCTGGATGTTATAAAAACATCGGGTTACCATGGCAGCGACCGGGACCCCACATCACGCCCCGGGGTCTCCGATGCAGAGGGGTGGTCAGCCCCTGCGCCTGTGAGTCGCCTGCCAGTGCCGTGGGGTACTCACAGGGGGATGTCACGTGGCGGCGACCCAGTCCGCGGCCCTGGGCGCCCATGTGAAAGGGAAAGTCTTTAAAGGGGTTTTAGGAATAAAGTTTGTTCGTGACGCCACCTGTGGTGTTCGGTCAGTAGGGACCGATGCTGCTTAAAGGGGTCCTCTGGGGTGATGGTATGGCAGCTAGATGGTATAACGTTCCACGGGTGAAGTAGATCCCCAGGGCTCCCGTGTGTAGATGGAGATTGTGAATGCTGCAATAAAGAACAGAGGACACAGGTTTGCAGTCTTTGTGGCTGCCTGCTACCATCAGTAAACCAGGTAGTCCAGGGCACCAGATCACAGGTACAGGCAGGGTCTGGCTGGCTTGGAAGCAAATCCTGAGTCCCCCTTTACCAGGTGGAGTTAAAAGCCTTCCTATAGTGTGGTGGTGTTTTAGTCTTACTGCCTACGGCTTCTGATGAGGTCCTCAGTTCTCCTGTCCCCCCTATAGGTTAGGACGCAAACCCGTATGACAGATGACTTGAGCCTTTTTACAGGGTCTCTATCGCGACCTGGGCTCTGTCACTGTGTCTCCTGGGTATTGAGGCATACAGGTAACTTGCAGTTCAGCTGTCCTGCCGGTTTCTGCTGTAAGTCTGAGTCCCTCACAACCCTGGTGTTCCAGCTACCGGTAATATGTGCTTCAGAGAGCTCATTCGCAGCTGTCCTCCCTTGTTGTCACTCTTCTGTACCTCGCTATCCTTCACGCTCCCTGAACGATGTGCTTTCCTTTTCTGTTCTTTCTCGAGGGGCTGTAGTACCTCAGACTACAGGGCCCCTTCAGACCTTCTGACACTGTTGGTCTGCTCTCTTCCTCTGTCTCTGACAGTATGCTCAACTCACTCGCCCTTCCCTCCAGATCAGAAAGTATTTATAGGGGAGTTCTCCCTAAACCAGGTTTAGAGCTCCCCCTTCTGGCCTGGAGTATGAACATGTTGTGTGCATTATAGTTACCTGATATCCTTCATCGCTTCCAAGCGTAACATCACTCTCCCTGTGAGGAAATCAATGCCTCTGTGACAACCAGGACCCTGGGGCGTCACACTTGCTTCCGAAATGCTACGATTGTTAGATCGCTGTATTTTGGGGGGTTAAAGTGCTTGGAGCGGTCTGTGACCTCTCCTAGCACCTAGTGCGGGGTGTCAGCTTTGAGAATCGCACCCCCCCCCCCACCCGTGTGCACGGCCCATCGCGATGTACTATTCCGTCCATGGGTAGTAAGGCCCAGGTCACATGGACAGAATAGTACGTCGGCTGGCAAAAAAAAATAACATTTTACTAATGGTGCTGATGTAAAGTAGATGTGTAGCAAATGTTAATGTTTTTCTGTGGTATCTGGATTAAAGGGATAATCACTCAGTTTTGCATTTTTCTTTTTTTTGTCAAATTTTTGATATTTTTTATAAACACAACGTATTAACCTAAATTTACCATTATCAAAAATTCTAACGTGCCACGAAAAAATCTCGAACACTGGGATTTGTTAAACAATTCTAGAGTTTACCACATAAAGTGACACTGGTCAGATTTCAGAAGTTTGGCCTGGTCACTAAGGGGAAAAAGAAACTAATTTGAACAAGCACTATACTTTGTTGTTTGGGTGTATAAGGAATAAATGATTTTCTTCCCATCTACTATATAATTGTCTAAGGGTCACTTCCGTCTTTCTTTCTGTCCTTCTGTCTGTCACGGATATTCATTGGTCGCGGCCTCTGTCTGTCATGAATCCAAGTCGCTAATTGGTCTCGCCAGCTGCCTGTCATGGCTGCCACGACCAATCAGCGACGGCCACAGTCCGATTAGTCCCTCCCCTGCAGTCAGAGCCCGCTCCATACTCACCGCAGTCACCGCTCACACAGGGTTAATGCCAGCAGTAACGGACCGCGTTATGCCACGGGTAACTCACTCCGTTACCGCCGCTATTAACCCTGTGTGACCAAGTTTTTACTATTGATGCTGCCTATGCAGCGTCAATAGTAAAAACATCTAATGTTAAAAATAATAAAAAAAATAAAAAATTATATACTTACTTTTCGCGACGCTCTGGTGACCGCTCCATGCAAGCGGAAGGTTCCGGTGCCAAGGATGGTATGGGAGAAGGACCTACCATGACGTCACGGTCATGTGACCGAGCTACAAGGGGCTCTCAGAAGGTGAGTATATGTTTATTTTTTATTTTTTAACCTGTGACATACGTGGCTGGGCAATATACTACGTGGCTCTGTGCTGTATACTACGTCACCATGCAATATTCTACGTGGCTCTGTGCTGTATACTACGTCGCTGTGTAATATACTACGTGGCTCTGTGCTGTATACTACGTGACTGGGCAATATACTACGTGGGCTGTGCAATATACTACGTGGACATGCATATTCTAGAATACCCGATGGGTTAGAATCGGGCCACCATCTAGTTAGACATAATTGTGAATAAGCTCATGTTACAAGACCATGTCCTCCTAGTGTGAGCCGCAATGCCCAGTTGTCAGTCCCATTGCTGTTTCCCAGTATCTGCCAGTTGCCCCCATATGTGCAATACTCCTAATTGTCAGCCAAAAATGTCCCCTGCAGCACAGTATCTAAAAGTCCGCAGCAGTACAGAAAACACGTGGCAATCGTGTGCGGGTGTCGGCTGTGTGTAACAGCTGACATCCTGCAGCAATGCCCATGATCAGTGCTGGCACCAATCATGGGCATTAACATCTCTGATGCCGCTGTCAGTAGTGACAGTGGCATAGAGAAGCATTGCTCAGGGAGGGGGCTCCCTGCGCGCTTCCATCAGAACGTGATGAGATTGCGTTATCATGTTGTTCTGATGGTCTCCATGGAGACCCCTGGCACCAAGTGGCCCCGGGGTCCTTCCGGGTCCTGCAGGGAAGTGGCTTGAGTGCCTGCTGAGCAGGCGTCGACATGCCGCCTTCCCTGTCTGTCAGATGCTGATCTGACACGCTGCGGTGCGAAGTGTCAGATCAGCGATCTGCTGTAATATTCCATACTGGGATAATCTAATAACATTAAAATTAATAAAGTGTAAAAACATTTTTTTAAATCCCCAAATGTAAATATGGGAAAAATATTTGTTTATGTAAATAAAAAAAATAAAATTACACATTTGGTATCACCGCGTCAGTAACAACCCGCACTATAAAACTGTCACACTAGTTTAACCCCTTCAGTGAACACTTTAAAAAAAGGCAAAATACAATGCTTTATCATACCGCCAAGCAAAGTGCAATAAAATGTGATCAAAAAGACAGATGTAAATAAAAATAGTACACCAGAAATAGTCATCTTGTCCCAAAAAAACAAGCCACAATACAGCGTCATCAGCAGAAAAATAAAAGTAACAGCTCAGACTAAAGCGATGCAAAAATAATTTTTTTTCTTTAAAATAGTGTAAAAGCACCAAAACATAAAAAAATATAAATGAGGTATCGCTGTATTTGTACTGACCCAAAGAAAAAAAACTGCCTTATCAATTTTACCACACGCGGAGCGGTAAAAATCAATTCCTGAATTGCTAGTTTTTGTTCGCTTTCTATTCCCATTTTTGAGATGGAATGATCAAAAAATGTCATGTGCCTGAAAATCATACCAACAAACGTCAACTCGTCCCGCAAAAAAGAAGCCCTGACATGACTGTCGGACAAAATATGGCAAAAGTTATAGCTGTGATCCAAGTAGTAACCTTTGTCTTTGTAGAGGAAGAGGACTAGAACTCTAGTGCCACCTACACTATTTGCAGAGATTTAGATGAAAACGCCAAATAGGATCCCAAACATTATGTAAAATGTGCCCAATAAAAGCTTCCACGCAATCTACAAAAAAAGACCCCACTCAGATCTGTCATCTGTTAACGTAAATATAGGGGGGCTTTCACGTTACTGGTAGCACAAAGGCTCTGGAAAAGCAAAATGGCTCCTCACCTGCCCAAACAAATTCAGCAAATTCTGCACTGCCAAATCCCAATGCCCCCTCCCTTCTGAGCCCCATTGTGCCTAAACCACATATAGCGCCCACATGTTTGGTATTCCTGTAGTGATGAGACCCCACCAAATTTACGTGTGTCTCCCGAAGCATGGGCTGGGCATAATGTACTGGTGACTGCAATGACAGTTTGCAATTTTCACTCAGCAACATCCACTGCTGCCTGTTTCTGGAAAGCACCCATGAAGTCAAAATCATCACAACATGTGTAGATAAATTCCCAAAGGAGATAGTTTCCAAAATGGGGTCACTTATGTGTGGTTCTGCTGTTGTGGCAGCTCAGAGGCTCTGTCAATGTAACATGGCACCCTCAAACAAGTGCAGCAAAATATGCACTGTAATATGGCGCTTGTTGTGAGTTCTGTTTTTGGGCTCCCTCTGGTGGTTACTGATGGTACTGGGTGATTTGTGTTCTGCTGTCTCTGGTGTCCACCTGTTCTATTAGCATTTGGGAGTTTCCTATTTAACCGGGCTTTCTTGTCATTTCCCCGCCGGCTATCAAGGTTATCAGAGTGTTTTGTTACCTCAGCTTCTGGCTTCAGTAATCTTCAGGACATGCTAAGTTTTTGATTTTCTTGTTCCACGTTTTGCTTTATTTTTGTCTAGTCCAGCTTGCATATAATTGTTTCTTTGCTGCTGGTTGCTCTGGTGGGCTGTAATTGCTCCTCATGTTCCATGAGTTGGAACATGAGTTCAAGTAATTACAGGATGGTTTTTTGAAGGGTTTTTTTTGCTGACCGCGCAGTTTACTTTTGTATCCTCTGCTATCTAGTTTTAGCGGGCCTCATTTTGCTGAATCTGTTTTCATACTGTGTATGTGCCTTCCTCTCATTTCACCGTCATTATATGTGGGGGGCTGCTATTTCTGTGGGGTATTTCTCTGGAGGCAAGAGAGGTCTGTGTTTCTTCTAATAGGGGAAGTTAGATCTTCGGCTGGTGCGAGACGTCTAGGACCAACGTAGGCAAGTTCCCCGGCTATTGTTATTTGTGTGTTCAGGTTTAGGGTCGCGGTCAGCTCAGGTTCCATCACCCTAGAGCTCGTTGGTGCTTGTCCTTTTGTGATTCCCTGCCATTGGAATCATGACAGGCGCTACTTGGTCTGATCTTTGCACTGTGCCTCCAAAAGTAGTTTTTGACCACATATGGAGTATCGGTGAATTCAGGAGAAACTGCACAACAAACTTTGGGGTCGATTTTTCTCCTTTTGCCCATGAGAAAATACAAAATTTATAGCTAAAAAAGATTTGTTGGAAAAATGTTTGTTTTATTTTCACGGCTTATTATAAACTTCTGTGAAGAACCTGTGGGTTCAAGGTGCGCAATAAAAATCTAGATAAGTTCCCTAAGGGGTCTATTTTCCAAAATGGTATCACTTGGTGATTTCCACTGTTTAGGCACATCAGGGGCTCAAAGTGAAATGGCGCTTTTTCCCTTCGGAGCCTTGCCGTGCGCCCAAACAGTAGATTTCCCCCACATATGGGGTATCTGCATGCTCAAAAGAAACTGCACAAGAAAATTAGGTCTAAAGGAAGTTTTTTGTGAAAAAAAGTAAATGTTTGTGGGTTTTTTTTTTCCCTTCCACATTCCAAAAATTCCTGTGAAGCACCTGAAGGGTTAATAAACTTCTTGAATGTGGTTTTGAGTACCTTGAGGGGTGTAGCTTTTAGAATGTTTTTTTAAGTCACTTTGTTACTTTTGGGTATTTTCTTTTATAGACCCCTCAAAGTGTAAAATTTGCTATAAAAATTAAAGATCGCTGGTTAACTTGACTCTTAACTTCATAACACAATTTTGGTGACTAAATTTTGGTTACAAAATTGTGCTGGTGTAAAGCACACGTGGGAAATGTTTAACTATTTTGTGTGATCTGACTCTTATTTATGGGCATAAAAATGAAGTTTGAAAATTACAAAGTTTTCAAAATCTTCACCAAATTTCCGTATTTTTTTTTTTCACAAATAAACGCAAGTCATATCAAAGAAATTTTTACCTCTATCATAAAGTACAATGTCACGAGAAAACAATCTCAATCACTAGGATTCTCTGAAGCGTTCAGTTATTACCTCCTGAAGTGACAGTGGTCAGAATTGTGAAAACTGACCTGGTCATTTAGGTGAAAACAGGCTAGCTCTCAAAGGGTTAAAAAGAGAAAAGTAATTCTAATTGTTTTCTTCTAATGCACCACTTGGAATTTTTACCTACTTTCCAGTACATCACATTAATGAATGGTGTCGTTAAAATTTACACCTCATCCTGCAAAAAAGCAAGCCCTCATATGGCTATGTTGATGGGGAAAATAAGTTATGGCTCTTAAAGGGGAGATGCAAAAATGGAAAAATGGCAATGTCAGGAAGGGTTAAAGGATGCAAATTGGTCAAATATATAGTTTAACATTTTCCATCTTCTCCATACTGACAACTTTTAAAACACAAATGGTTCCAACGAGATAAATCCGTAATTCACAGGTGACCTCTTTATTAATTTGCCTTTGGCTGGACATATCATATTGATCAGACGCAGGTTAAAGTATACCTGTGTGATATCTGAATAATTTCACTACACGGAAACTAAATAAAAATGGTCACTTTCAGTCTGGAGGTGTAATCCAGCCCCACTGTGCAGTATTAGTCAGACATGGTATAGGAGTATTATCCAGGCATGGTGCTGGTGGTGTTATCCGCTAAGGCTGTGGTGGTAACATGTAGTCACTGCATTCTGAATAACGTTGGTCACATTTATATATGCGCACTCTGAGTCTGGATAGCAGGGTTATTTTCCTTCCTTAAGAACACTGAAATCTTGGTGATCCCAGTGCACACTACTGGACCCTGGACCTGGCTGTGATCTAGGAATAGATCACTGGGTTAAATGTCATTTATACATTGTGCCACAGTAGATGATCAATGATAAACTATACAGTGGGCAATTTATATGGATACCCCTAAATTTAAAATGGGAATGGTTAGTGATATCAACTTCCTGTTTGTGGCACATTAGTATATGGGAAGGGGGAAACTTTTCAAGATGGGTGGGAACCATGGAGGCCATTTTGAAGTTGGCCATTTTGGATCCAACTTTTTTCCAATGGGAAGAGGGTAATGTTGTAACACATCAAACTTATTGAGAATTTCACAAGAAAAACAATGGTGTGCTTGGTTTTAACGTAACTGTATTCTTTCATGAATTACTTACAAGCTTATGACCACTTATAAAATGTGTTCAAAGTGCTGCCCATTGTGTTGGATTGTCAATGCAATCCTCTTCTCCCACTCTTGACACACTGATAGCAACACCGCAGAAGAAATGCTAGCACAGGCTTCCAGTATCTGATGTTTCAGATGCTGCACATCTTGTATCTTCACAGCATAGACTTATCTTTGGGGTCATCTGAAGGCAATTGTCGAAGGGTATACGTTGCAGACTTGTGTGGATTTTTCCCTACAGAATCTGAAAAATTTGCAGGTAAAACACCCTGCATTTTACTTGCGGATTTACAGCATTTTTTGTGTGGTTTCCACATGCGTTTTGACACCTGCAGAGGTGTAAAACGCTGCGGAATCCGCACAAAATTGACATGCTGCAGAAAATAAACTGCAGCATTTCCACGCAGTATTTTCTGCAGCATGGGCACTGCGGATTTGGTTTTCCATAGATTTACATGGTACTGTACAACGCATGGAAAACTGCTGCAAATCCGCAGCGTCAAATCTGCTGCGGATCTGCAGTCAAATACACAATGTGTGCACATACTCTAAGAGGGTCAGTTTGGGAGACCTTGGTAGCCATTCAACTAGCCCTCGACGACCAATCCAGTTTCCAGGAATCTGTTCATGTAGCAATGCTCGGACCTGACACACATAATGTGGTGGTGCACAATCTTGCTGGAAAAACTCAGGAAACGTGCCATCTTAAGTGTATAAAGAGGGCAACACATCATGCATCATGTAGCAATTTCAGATATCCAGTGGCATTGAGGTTTCCATTGATGAAGAATGGCACCACTATCTTTGTACCCCATATACCACACCATACCCATACAAACCCATCCAAAGATATGGATATCTGAAATGGCTACGTGATGCGTTTCCCTCTTTATGCACTGAAGATGGCACGTTCCCTGAGTTTTTCCAGCAAGATTATGCACCAACACATTATGGTGTCAGATCCAAGCATTCCTACATGAAGTTTCCTGGAAAGTGGATTGGTCGTTGTGGGCCAGTTGAATGGCCACCAAGGTCTTCTGATCTCACCCCTTTAGACTTTTGTCTTTGGGGTCATACTGGAAGCCTGTGCTAGAATTTCTTCTGCAGTGTTGCGATCAGTATGTCACGAATGGGAGAAGAGGGTTGCATTGACAATCCAACACAATGGGCGGCACTTTGAATGCATTTTATAAGTGGTCATAAACATGTGCATAACTCATGAAACAATAGTTGCATTAAAACCAAGCACACCATTGTTTTTGTTGTGAAATTCTCTAAGTGTATCACATGACCCTTTTCCCATTGGAAAAAATAAAGTTGGATCCAAAATGGCTGACTTCAAAATGGCCACCATGGTCACCACTCATCTTGAAAAGTTCCCCCTCCCATATACTAATGTGCCACAAACAGGAAGTTGATATCACCAACCATTCCCATTTAATTTTAGGTGTATCTATATAAATGGCCCACCATGTAGTACTGAAAATAATTGGCAAACCAGAATACACACCAAAAAGACAATGGCAGCAAGAGATGAATTCGGCCCTGGGTGTCCATTTACAGTATTCTAAAACGGATGGGTCCTACTTACTATCCCCCCCACCTCCCCACTGGACAATCTTAAGATTCTTCTAAGTCCAGATGCTAAGGTCTTGACACAAATGTTTGGTATTCTGCCGTTTCAGATAATGTGCGATGTGCCAGTGCTCACACGTTTTTTTTTTTTTTTTTTTTATCTTGCTGTAGCTAAATAGGTGGAATTACACAACAATAACGGTCACCCTAAAAAATAGTTAACCTAATGGCTAGAAGAGATCCCTCTTCATCACTATTTTTGACCTGTGCAGTGGCGGGAATAGCCATGTTGCCTTATTAGCCTGTCATCTCACCATCCAGATTCTTTGAGTATGACCACTATCCACAGGCCTTCTGGGAGGGCGTCAAGACTGTGCACCATAACAAGTGTGTTCTAGCTAAATGGATAGATTTCAATTTACTTTTCTTTTTTTTTCTCTGCTTTCTACCTCCCTCCCGACCCCGTAGATTTACACCGAGAATCAGATTTGGCGCAACTGCAGATTAGTACGTGACATAATCAAAAAAATCTTCTGAGTTGCCTGGATGAAACTAATTTTCATCAGTGTTTTTAAGTCTGTGTGAGATCAGTTTTCTTACAATTGAGCTAAAAAGGACCTAAACAAATGGTTTGCTAGGCTAACAGTAATGTATCCATAAATCAGATGCCAGTTGGATGTTGGTGGGATCAGTTTAGAAGTGTATTTTAAAAAAATATTTTTTATATTTCTCTTGGAAACTATATGATCATGTACATTTATGCATTCAGACTGGAATGGATGAGCGTAGATGTATTCATACGAGACTCAAAAGAAAGTCTTGTATGCTGTAGTTCTGTTTTTTTTCCTTAAGGACAGTTGGCATTAAAAATCTGATTGCGCACATCCGATTTATACAGTAGTCTGCATGAGCCTCTGCTTGTACTTCATGTGTTACAGGAGTGTACAATTTGAGCTGTGCACTCCTTTTTGACTTGGTCACGTATGCAGGGGCAGACATATCTTTGGTGCATCCGGGGGCCACAAGGTAAGGGGCTCACTTCCACCTCCAAAGCTAGTGGACTTGTGTATTATGATGAACTATTGGGCTGCAAAGGGCCCGTATATTGTTCTTACCCAAGGGCCTCTTCTGTCTCCAGTGCAGGTACCAAAATTATATGTTGTGGTTGAGGTAGACTGTTATGCCTGGTGTACCTTGAATAGATCACCTGTGGAAAAGAGTAAATGGTTAAAAAAAAAGTAGAAATCTAGTTGAAAGATCTCCAGGGAATAAGTATATGTAGCTTAATCTATTATCTAATATTGTATATTGAAGCCTTCTGTTTGAGAGTTTGGTTTGTGGACTCTTCTTGCATTTTATTTCCCTTGCCTTTTTAACATTGGTTATATTATGATTTTTTTTTTCTTGTAGGACCACATTTGACACAGATTAAGAAAAATAAGGTACAGCATTTTGTTAAAATTTACAAAAGTTAATTCCTCAACTTGGATGTTGTATTTCATTTAAAAATTATTTTGCTGATCTATTCGATAGTAAGGAGTTGGCAGCCCAGATATAGCCCTATTTCTGGACAGTTTATCAAATTACAACAGGGCTGTAAAATTTACATATTGAAACAATGGTAAATCATTAAATTAGAATTGTGTATATAGACATATCACTCCTAAAGGGGTTGCCCAACCATAGGCTAGAAGTCTGCAGTCACTTTTTTTTTCTTGGGTAATGTCGGCAAAAAAATGACTTTTATAAAGTACAGGCATTCCGTGCACCTATGGCAGGGCCAAACATTCAAGTGCTCCTTGCCAACAGCTTGTTTTCTGCTATAAAGCTAGAGCTGTCGATCAGGACAGGGGAATGGACCGAGGAGTAAAACAGTGGGAAGATGCACTTAGATGAATCATGGTGTGACCAAACATTCATCACCTGTACTTGGTTAAAAGGACTCTGTTAGGTTGCTTTTACACATCCGGTTTTTTGCCGTCAGGCTCAATCTGGTGAATTCTGGAAGGAAAAAAAAAAACCTGATCCGGCAAAAGTTGCCGCTGGATCCATTTTTTTTCTTATAGACTTGTATTCGTGACGGATGGTCTCACGTTTCATCCGTTTTTTGCCGGATCCATCAAATTGGGATTCCGGAAAAAAATAACATAGTAACATTTGTGTCTGTCGAAAACTGACATTAACGGATCCATCGCCATCCATCCGACATTTGCTACAATGGAACCCTATGGCGCCAGATCCGTCAAATGACTGAATCTGGCGATGGATTCTGTTTTTTTTTTTTTTTTTTTTTTTTTTTTAACAGAGCATGTTCCAATTTTCAAGGATCCAATTAGCTGGATAAGCTAGTTGGATCTGTCAAACAGATCTGTCGCATCAGTTTTTCACAATCTGCGACTGTTCTTTTTTGTTTTTTTTTGTTTGTAACATTCGACAGATTCTGCCTGATGGCAAAAAAAACTAATATGTGAAAGCAAGCCTTACAGAATGATTGTTCAGATCAAATTTCATATGTATTCCGAATGTAGTCTAATCTATGGTCTTTGTTCCTGTAGATAAAAAGGTACACGAAGTTCCACAAGACTCAAGAATTCAATCTAGAACGCTAGAAAAAATAAATGAATAAAAAATACACGTTTACTAAACTGTAGTGTTCTTGTGTTCCCTTTACACATGCAGTGGTGTGTTTACACCCTTCCTGATTCCCTATTCTTGTTTCAGATCACCAATCATGAAAAAGTGACAAATGTAAATATTAGACAAAAATGACAAACACAAAATGCAGTTTTTAAATGCAGGTCTTTATTAATGGACAAAGAAATCCAAACCTACAGGGCCCTGTGTGAAAGTGATCCCATTGTCCACAACAATACAGTTTAATTGGATGTGAAAATGTACAGTACTAATCTGCAGTTCTTTTGGCCTACATTTTTAAAGTTCTGTTGCGAAAAAGAAAGCCTAGTGTAGAGGAGTTTATATTTTTTTCTTGTATACCCCTGCTCATTAGTGTTGAGCATTACGATACTGCAAGTATCGGGTATCGGCCGATATTTGCTGTATCGGAATTCCGATAGAGTTCTGATATTTTTGTGATATCGGAAATCGGTATCGGAGTGTGCCGTGTGTATGGTTCCCAGGGTCTGAAGGAGAGGAAACTCCTTCTGGCCCTGGGATCCATATTAATATAAAAAATAAAGAATAAAAAAAAAAATATATATGGCTATACTCACCCCTCCGAAGAATCCTGGCTGTCACCGCTGCGAGCGTCCGCCTCCGTTCCTGAGAATGTAGTGAGTGAAGGACCTTCAATGATGTCGCGGTCAGGTGACCGGTCACCTGACCGCGACGTCATCGAAGGTCCTTCACTCTCTGCCAGCCGGTCAGGTTTTTGAAATGTATTCTTTAGCCTTCTGATCGTGCACTCCGCCTCCTAGCTTCAGGTGTTTTAATTACAGCAGGTCCAATACCCCTCCACAGAGAGAGAGAATTTTAGTCTAGTAAGAGGTTTTCACATGTACCCATTCAGATGGAGACGTTTATTCTCAGCGAGGTAAGGCAAGTTTAGGACCTGGTATAAGAGAGATGCCGTAACGGGGCTACCAGGTACACATAAAATTGGCCATTTTTATGCGCTAAAAGCTCTCATTTTTCATATTTCTAGTGCAGTAATGCAGTTCAAATTTCGTTTTTTAAGTTTGTATGTTCTAGCGCTGCAGTGTGCTGCCTTATTTACTTAAGCAGTGGGAAACCAGTTATCAATCAGCAGTCACGCCCCATCAACAGAGTAGCCTGGAAGAGCTGCTTCCCTGGAGCGGCTGAAATGCTGGCAGGAATGAGGAGTACGCAGCTGGGTAAATGTTACAATAAAGGGTAGGGGAAAAGTGCCAGGGAGCTCAGTCCTTATCTGGCAGAACCTAGTAAATATAAAACATACAAGAAACAAACAAAATAAACCCTGTTGTAACTAAGTAAAAGGCAAAAGTTCATCCAAATAACGGTTATTAGAAATGCTGTTTTTGATCAAAAATGCCTAAAACCGGCCCTGGATGGCTTTTATGACAAAGTGGGGCCCTAGGCAAAGGTTTAAAATGGGGCCCCAAATGCTACCATATTGCACATCACACAGAAGCATTTCTGTTGTATTTACATGTGCGGAGTTCAGGTCACTAAACGAGTGATCGACAATACTGAAGTAGTTCGCTTGTTTCCTGGTCTCTTTACACCAACTGAAAAAGAATGATGAACTGAACAATGACTATTAGATCAATCTGTCCCCATACAGTATCATGTTATCAGCAGCACGGGGAAAGGGGATGGGAGAACTACAATACCCAGATAGATTAGCGAAATTAGGATTTAGTCTAGAAAAAAGACTGAGGGGCGATCTAATAACCATGTATAGTTATATAAGGGGACAATACAAATATCTCGCTGAGGATCTGTTTATACCAAGGAAGGTGACGGGCACAAGGGGGCATTCTTTGCGTCTGGAGGAGAGAAGGTTTTTCCACCAACATAGAAGAGGATTCTTTACTGTTAGGGCAGTGAGAATCTGGAATTGCTTGCCTGAGGAGGTGGTGATGGCGAACTCAGTCGAGGGGTTCAAGAGAGGCCTGGATGTCTTCCTGGAGCAGAACAATATTGTATCATACAATTAGGTTCTGTAGAAGGACGTAGATCTGGGGATTTATTATGATGGAATATAGGCTGAACTGGATGGACAAATGTCTTTTTTCGGCCTTACTAACTATGTTACAGTTTACACCGGCAATGTGCTGCTGTGAACAATTATTTTTGTTCCCGCATAAACAATCCAGTGACTCGATGAATAGGCAGCATTTTGTTTCTTTAGTATAATGCACTCCATAGTACAAGGTTCACTACAGTCCTCCATATTGTAAAATGCACTCCCCATAATCCTCCATATAGTATAATACAAAAAACACTATCCTCACCTCTCCTCGTGTCCCGTGCTGCTCCCAGTGCTCCAGGCTTGGCTCTGGTCTCAGCGGCTGCAGTCTGCCCGGTACACAGCAGGTATGTGATGTGACGCCATCGCGCACCCACAGTGTCAGAAGCAGAGGGGAATGATGGAGGAGAGAGCGTCAGCTGACACTCACTCACCAATCATTGCATTAAAATGTACCGGAGTCTTAGATGCTGGTATAGTTGAATGTGTCGGTGCTGGTGGCAGGTGACTGGCTGGGAGCCCCTGGGGGAGTGGGGGCCATAGGCAAGTGCCTAATCTATCTGCCACTAATGCCGGCCCTGAAGCCATCACACCATCGGCAAGGTGCCCTGATTGGGAAGGTCATATGCTGTCTAATATTAAAAACCTTACCATGTGTCAGAATTGACCTCAGTGTGTGAATAAGGGCAAACAAAAGGACTAAGTAAATATGCCGGTTTGGCTGATATTATGAATGCTAGGAGCAAATCCTGGGCTTGCAATCAGGAAAATGACTGCTGTAGGAAGGAAGGACATAGGAGTGCAGCAAAGGCCAGACAGATGTTGGTGGTAGGGGACTCTATAATTAAGCAGAGAGGGTAATTTGCTGCAGAGATCATGAATGCTGAAAAATGTATTGTCTGCCGGGTGCTCAGGTTCAGCAGATTGGGGATCGGATAGACAGACTGCTGGGAGGGGCTGGGATAAACCCAACTGACACTGGTACCGATGTGTACCATGACCAAGTTAGAGGGGGGTGGAAGGTCCTTAAAAATGATTACAGGGAGCTTGGAGAGAAGCTGAATGCCAAGGCCTTCAAGGTGGTTTCCAAAATACTGTCGGTGCCACTTGAAAGACAGCAGTTGCTTAGAAATTGGTGAAGGAAGGGTTTGTTCATGGAGAAGTGGGCTGACTTTTCTGTCTGCTACAGGCTCTACAGTGGGGATGGGTTACACCTCAATGGGGAGGGTGCAGCTGTGCTGGGGGGGGGGAGAAATTGTCAGATGGATGGAGGTGCTTTTAAACTAAGGTCTGGAAGCTAAGTAGATTTGATAAAAAGGATAGAGTAGATGGACAGTTGGGGTGATTGAGAATTTTGGGGGACTGGGACCTGCAAGGAATATGGGAAGGTGAGAAGGAGTAATACATGTGTTAATAGTATTAAATAAATGTCTACTGGCAAATGCAAGAAGTATTGCAAACAAAATTAACTGGAGACTCTTATGTCAGCAAGAGAATGCGATGGGGTGGGCATTACGGAGACCAGGTTTGAAGAAAGCCATGACTGGATGAGAGAGGGTTACACTACAGGGAGGATAATTTGATCATCCCCACCGCTCACACCAGTAAGTCATGAACTGGGGTTGTTTGGTTGCCCAGTTCTTTTCTGAAGGGGATTTATCTATATCCCACTTCCGGATTGTAACTTGCAGCTCTATGGCGCCCTACCTTACCCCCAGGTCAGACGGGGTACTACACCTAGAATTAGTCGCCAGAAAGGCTGCCATACTTTGTACTGGCAAATGGGCACACTGCAGTGAGGGCGATAAAACTAAAACTACTCCCACTCAGGCGGGAACAATAATTAACGCC
The DNA here is from genome assembly GCF_032444005.1 of Ranitomeya imitator. Classification (NCBI taxonomy): domain Eukaryota; kingdom Metazoa; phylum Chordata; class Amphibia; order Anura; family Dendrobatidae; genus Ranitomeya; species Ranitomeya imitator. The sequence continues at coordinate 857,109,613 of NC_091282.1, read as the reverse complement.
GTCCTTTGCTGCCAGTTTTCCCAAAAATGCATGACAATTTCGCTGCCACCAGCTCCGATTTCTTAATTAATTACTGGTCCGAAGCTAACCCAAATTAGTAGCGTAATTCATTTCAGAGGATGTGACAATGCATTATAGAGCAAGGAGAAACGAAGCTAGCAATTTTATATATTTTACTCCAAAAGATAGGCAGTGTTTACAAAAGGGTGAAAGGATATTATAAAATGAGACAATTATGTATATACAGACGATTACAAATAAAAAGGATTAAAGTTGGAAAAAAACGCTTACAGTTCTCTCATCATTTCAGATCATGGCCAACCGTGCAGCTGGGTGAGGGGCAGCTGTTGGCTCTCTTCCTGGGCAAAAACTCCCTCACAACTCAGCAGGGTTAATATATGCCCTCTGGTCGTGACATCACTGAGTGGGTTGAGTTATGAAATGCACTCCTCTTTTCTCAGAGGGACTCAGTTATGAAACATTCATATCCACCGTAGCTCCAGGATTCAACCTTGTATAGCAATGATAGAATTAACATTGATCTTGTTTTGCAGCCAGCATTCTATTCAGACCAAACATGACCTGGCTATGCACCAGTAAGCAGTAATTCGTTTCTCGGATACCAAGGGTACAGGAAATTGGAAAACACACTGGGTGATGGCCCTGCCAATGCAGATACCAAATATATAACTTTCATATCTGTCACTTAGTAGTAAGGCATAACTTGACTCCAATAAGTTTGTATGTGAACAAAAGAGCACATGATTTCAGACAAGACTTGTTTTCCCGTTCACTACTGCCTTCGAGAGGGGAGGGGGGACAGAGTCCCACAGTGGAGTTTTAAGTTACGGCTGTTTTGTCAGCAGGGAGCAAGAAAACCTGCGGCGTGTCTGCTCAGCTATAATGGACATAGCAGAGCTCAGTGTGCGTGATCATAGACAATCAAATACATCATGTTCCTGACAACTCCTAATATAGCTGAACAGGTAGAGGAAATGCTACAACAAATAGTCCATATTATGGGGGATTTTAACTATTCAGACATTGAATTGGACATAAAGTCTGGTTGTGCTAAAAGCTGCAAGTTTTTTTTTTTGTATAAATAATGTTTATTGAGTGAAGCAAAAAGAATAAAAGTGAACGGTACAATCAAGTAGATCAACAGGATACCAGGCAGAATTACATGTTAACCAAGAAATGCGTTACAACAACACCATGCATCTAAAGCTGCAAGTTTTTATTAACAATTCAGGACCATTACTTCCCTCATCTGGTAGATGAACCGACCAGGAGAGGTTATTTGCTGGATTTGGTTCTGTACAATTTCAGATCTACAGGTCAGGGAGCATTTGGGATGCAGTGACTATAATATGATGAATTGCAATGTAATTTTCAATCAAAAATTCAAAAGGGGAAATGCAAGAAACCTGGAACTTTAGGAAAGCTGATTTCAACAAATTACACGATTAAGCTCTTCAGTTAGACTGGGACCATCTCATGGTAACTGGGGAAACTGACAATAAATGGGGCATTTTTAAGGATATGCTATGGGCAGTATGCTTTGCCCAACTGCGGGCAAAGCTGAAAAGCATTAGTGCGCATGTGCTGGCGCACTATGTCCCGGAAGTATTTCGCTGTGTTTTGGGACATGGTGTGCCAGTGCATGCGCACTTATGCTTTTCGGCTTTTCCCGCAGTTGGGCAAAGCATACTGTGCAAGGCAAGATTGCCTTGCGCATGTATGTTCTACGGAGGAAAGCGAATCAACTTCCAGACAATATTGTGGCCAGCGGGAAAGGAAGGGGTGAGTAAAAGACCTGAAAACACCGCCAAAAAAGGGCCTGCCAAATTCAGGTGACAGGTTCCCTTTAAACAGAATATAACTCCAAGTAAATCAAACTTCTGTGAAATCAAACTGTCCACTTAGGAAGATGCTGTGGAGCGTGATCTGCTGCCTGCAACATCCTTCAGCATGACCGGTTTGGCAGTGGGTCAGTAATGGTGTGGGGTGACATTTCTTTAGAGGGCCGTACAGCCCTCCATGTGCTCCCCAGAGGTATCCTGACTGCCATTAGGTACCGAGATGAAATCCTCAGACCCGTTGTGAGACCATATGCTGGTGCGGTTGGCCATGGGTTCCTCCTAATGCAGGACAATGCCAGACCTCATGTGGCTGGAGTGTGTCAGCAGTTCCTGCAAGATGAAGGCATTGATGCCATGGACTGGCCCACCTGTTCCCCAGACCTGAATCTGATTGAACACATCTGGGACATCATGTCTTGCACCATCAACATCACGCTGCACCACAGACTGTCCAGGAGTTGGCGAATGCTTTAGTCCAGGTCTGGGAGGAGATCCTTCAGGTGACTATCTGTCGCCTCATCAGGAGCGTTGCAGGGAGGTTATACAGGCACATGGAGGCCACACACACTACTGAGCATCATTTTCTTGTCTTGAGGCATTTCCACTGAAGTTGGATCAGCCTGTAACTTCATTTTCCACTTTGATTTTGAGCATCATTCCAACTCCAGACCTCCTTGGGGATATTAGTTGTGATTAACTTTGATCATTTTTATGTTTTATTGTTCTCAACAAATTCCTCTATGTAATGAATAAAGATTTACAACTGGAATATTTCATTCAGTGATATCCAGGATGTGGGATTTTAGTGTTTCCTTTATTTTTTTGAGCAGTGTATACACATGGGTAAGGAATTGGCTAAATGACAGGAAACGGTCATCCTAAATGGAACGTTCTCTAAATGGGATATAGTCCGCAGTGGGGTACCGCATGGATCTGTACTATGACAGATATTTTTCAACCTCTTAACTCTCAATCCCATCCAAAAGGTCATTACTAGTAAAGTGTCAGTCTTTGCTGATGACACAAAACTATGTAGGATAATATTTGACCTTGACATTAACATTTTTCAAAACTTCCTGGATAAGATGTCCGAATGGGCAAACACTTGGCAAATGAGGTTGAATTGAGAGTAATGCATCTAGGATGGAGTAATCCTACTGCTGCCTATACATTAAATAGGAGTATACTTGGGACTACAGAACAGGAGAATTACTTGGGTATTCTGGTTACAAGTAAGCTGAGCAGTAGTACTCAATGTCAAGTAGCAGCCGCAAAGCAAACAAAATTTTAGGGTGTATAAAAAGAAAACAAATCCGGCTATCCCAAAGTATTGTTATCCCTTTTACAAATTGCTTGTAAGGCCACATCTAGAATATGGGATCCAGTTTTGGGACCCACATTTAAAAAGACTTTCAGAAATTAGTCAGTTCAAAGGTGGGCAACTAGATTATTATAAGAGATGGAAGGCCTCTCATCTGATAAGAGGTTGAAAAAGTTAGGCTTGTTTAGCTTAGAAAAAAAGACTCCTCAGTGGGGATCTTATTTATATGTATAAGGCCGGCTTCACACTCAGCGTATGAAAATACGGTCCGTTTTTTACGGCCGTAATACGCTGAAAAGTCCCCAAAATAGTGGTCCGTAGCTCCTCCGTAGGCAGGGTGTTTCAGCGTTTTTTGCGCATGGCATCCTCCGTATGTAATCCGTATGTCATCCGTACTGTGTGTTTTTATCGCAGGCTTGCAAAACCGACATACGGCTATACAAGGGATCCATGTGTAAAAAAAAAAAAAAAATATAGAGTAGACACATATATGTGTATATATATATTAATATTTCATCCAGCGCGATATAGCAGAAAGCCGGTAATTCAATTACCGGCTTTTGCTTTCTCCTTCCTAAACCCGACATGATATGAGACCTGGTTTACATACAGTAAACCATGTCATATCCCCATTTTTTTTGCATATTCCACACTACTAATGTCAGTAGTGTCTATGCAAAATTTGGCCGTTCTAGCTAGTAAATTAAAGGGTTAAATGGCGGAAAAAATTGGCGTGGGCTCCCGCACAATTTTCTCTGCCAGAGTAGTAAAGCCAGTGACTGAGGGCAGATACTAATAGCCTGGAGAGGGTCCATGGTTATTGCCCCCCCCCCCCTGGCTAAAAACACCTGCCCCCCGCCACCCCAGAAAAGGCACATCTGGAAGATGCGCCTATTCTGGCACTTGGCCACTCTCTTCCCATTCCCGTGTAGCGGTGGGATATGGGGTAATGAAGGGTTAATGTCACCTTGCTATTGTAAGGTGACATTAAGCCAAATTAATAATGGAGAGGCGCCAATTCTGACACCTATCCATTATTAATCCAATACTAGTAAAGGGTTAAAAAAAAAACACACACACATTATTAAAAATTAATTTATTGAAAAAATCACAAAGGTTGTTGTATTAATTTATTCTACGCTCAATCCACTCACTGAAGACCCTCGATCTGTAAATAAATTAAAAAAAACAAACCAACAATATACATACCGAGGATCTGTCACGTCCAACGATGTAAATCCATCTGAAGGGGTTAAAATATTTTGCAGCCACGAGCTTTGCTAATGCAACGTTGCTCATGTCTGCAAAACCCTGGAGAATGTAGGTAAAGTAGGTCATTAACCTATATTTACCTGCATTTGCGGTGAGGCGCCCTCTGCTGGCTGTTCCTAGATCGTGGGAACTTTCCTAGAAAGCTCCCAGGCTCAAGATCATAAGAGGGCGCCCTTTGCTGGTTGTCCTCATATGAACTCGAGCCAGGAAGCTTTCTAGGAAAGTTCCCACGATCTAGGAACAGCCAGCAGAGGGCGCCTCACCGCAAATGCAGGTAAATATAGGTCAATGACCTACTTTACCTACATTGTGCGGGAGCCAAAGCCAATTTTTTCCGCCATTTAACCTTTTAAATTACTAGCTAGAACGGCCAAATTTTGCATAGACACACTACTGACATTAGTAGTGTGGAATATGCAAAAAAAATGGGGATATGACATGGTTTACTATATGTGAACCAGGTCTCGTATCATGTCGGGTTTAGGAAGGAGAAAGCAAAAGCCGGTAATTGAATTACCGACTTTCTGCTATATCGCGCTGGATGAAGTAATAATATATATACATATGTGTCTCAATGACATAGAATAGGTATATATATATATATATATATATATATATATATATATATATATAATTAATGTGTACACATTTATTCTACCTATTCTACTGTAAGCTGTCAGTGTGATTTTACTGTACACCCCACTGAATTAGCGGCTTTTCTCTCTAACACCGCTGCGTATTCCTCGCAAGTCACACTGCTGGTCCGTGTGTAATCCGTATTTTTGGGGCTTCCATAGACTTTCATTGACGTTTTATTTGCGCAATACGGTGACAAATGCAGCATGCTGCGATTTTCTACGGCCGTAGAAAGCCGTATAATACTGATCAGGAAAATACGGCAGATAGGAGCAGGGGCATAGAGAATAATTGTGCCGTATTTTATGCGAGTTTTACGGACGTAGTTTCTGCGCTCTTACGTCCGTAAAACTCGCTAGTGTGAGGCCGGCCTAAATGTGTGGTCAGTACAAAAGACTGGCACATGACTCATTCCTTCCAAGAACCATACTAAGGACCAGGGAGCATTCATTACGGGTGGAAGAAAGGCGATTCTGACAGCTAAATAGGAAAGGGTTCTTTACAGTTAGAACAGTCAGACTGTGGAATGCCCTACCATAAGAGGTAGTAATGGCAGACACTAGAACAGCTTTAAAAAAAAAAGGGCTGGATGATTTCCTCAATAACTATAACCTTCTAGGTTAGGGGTGTCAAACTGCAGCCATCGAGGAATGCAAACAGGTCATGTTTTCAGGATTTCCTTGTACTGCACAGGTAATAATTTAATCACCAACTCATTATTTGTGTAGGTGATTAAATTATCACCTGTGCAGTACAAGGAAATCCTGAAAACATGACCTGTTTGCAGCCCTCGAGGAATGCAGTTTGACACCCCTGTTCTAGGTTATGTGTAATTTAATGACAAAAAACAATTGGTGGCGAAAGGTAGAACTTGATGGACCTAGGTCTTTTTTCAACCTATAACTATGTAATGGTCTGTAATATTTCTGACCAGGCACCAGATAGAAAAGGCAGATAGTTAAATACCTGCCTGTTTTTTTTAGGCCCAAAATAAAAATGGACGTCCTGGACAACCACTTTTAAAAGTGAAGGATCATACACCATTCTTGCACATGGACTCTTTGCTCTGTTTCTGTTCTCTACCTTTCTGTACAATAAGAATATTGAGAATCCCTAACATTCTTGTATATTACAGCCTGTTTCTCTCTAAAGCCCTAAGGCAGAGGTCCCCAACTCCAGTCCTCAAGGCCCACCAACAGGTCATGTTTTCAGGATTTCCTTTGCATTGCACAGGTGATGCAATTATTACCTGGGCAAGACTAAGGAAATCCTGAAAACATGACCTGTTGGTGGGCCTTGAGGACTGGAGTTGGGGACCTCTGCCCTAAGGTACTGACCTGCATGTGGGCGGGTCAGAGGCGTAGCTAGGGTTTCGGTTCGGGGGGGGGGGGGGTGGTGAAACTTCTGAGTGGGCCCCTAACCAGGTAACCTTGAATACAACTGGGTGATGCGCCCTAATAGCAAAGGAGAACCTCAGCAGATGACCGCACTGTTACTGAAGATAATCTACATATAATTGTCTATGGGTCACTTCCGTCTTTCTGTGTGTGTCTGTCACGGATATTCATTGGTCGCGGCCTCTGTCTGTCAAGGAAATCCAAGTCACTGATTGGTCGCGGAAAAAAAACCACGAGCACAGTCCGGAAGAAAATGGCAGCTCCTTATTCCCCGCAGTCACTGCCCGGCGCCCACATACTCCCCTCCAGCCACCGCTAACACAGGGTTAATGCCGGCGGTAATGGACCGCGTTATGCTGCGGGTAACACACTCCGTTACCGCCGCTATTTACCCTGTGTGTCCTCAACTTTTTACTATTGATGCTGCCTATGCGGCATCAATAGTAAAAAATCTAATGTTAACGGGAACCTGTCACCCCGTTTTTTAAAGATGATATAAAAATAGCGCTAAATAGGGGCAGAGCTGTGCTTTAAATTAGTGTATTTTTGGAGCCTTTATTCCCCACCTATGCTGCCGAAATACCTTTGAAAAGTCGCCGTTTTGGGCTGTCACTCACGCTGGTCTGGTCATATAGGCGTGGTGACAGCGCTGTTTCTCCCCCAGATCTCCGTTGGTGGCGTATTGGTGTGCGCATGCCCAGCAGGCGAATCCAGTGCGCAGGTAAAGGAAAAAAGCGCGATCTGCGCTATTCCGTGGTTTATTGGTGGGTACGGCCATCTTTGTGAGGCCGTGCGTGCGCAGATGGTACTTCTCGGCTTCCCGGGGCTTCAGGAAAATGGCCGCGGGATGCCGCGCGTGCGCAGATGGAGATCGCGGCGGCCATTTTTCTGAAGCTGAGTTCGCATCTCTCAGTATCCCCCAAACTGTTTGATTACTCCATCACTGTAATCGACACACTGTATGATGGCCCCTTAGATAGCCTTCATATAGTATAATGCAACAGATAGTCCTCAATATAGTTTAATGCACGCCCCATAGGTCTCCACATAGTATAATTCACTCCCCATAGGCTTCCATATAGTATACTGCACCCCTCATAGGCAGACTCTACATGGTATAATGCAGACTATAGTATAATGTAGCCCCCATAAGCAGACTCTAATAGAATGCAGCCTCCCAGGCAGACTCTAATAAAATACAGCCCCCCCATAGGCAGACTCTAATAAAATGCAGTCCCCATAGGCAGACTGTTATATAATGCACCCCCCACAGGCAGACTCTCATAAAATGCATTCCGCCATAGGCAGACTTTAATATAATGCACCTCCATAGGCAGCCTTTATAGTATAATGCACCCTCATAGGCAAACTCTATAGTATAATGCAGCCCCCCATAGGCAGATTGTAATATAATGCAGCCCCCCAAAGGCAGACTTTAATATAATACACCCCCATAGGCAGCCTTTATAGTATAATGCACCCCCATAGGCAGACTCTATAGTATAATGCAGCCCCCCAAAGGCAGACTCTACAGCGTAATTCAGCCCTATAAAACAATAAATCCAATACTCGCCTTTCTTCCTGATTCCTCCGCTGCTTTGGGCGTCCACACAACTCTGGACCGCAGGTGTCAAGTAGTGACGTAATCGCGCCCGCTGTTGGTGACGTCAGACGCTGACAGGGGGAATGATGGGAGGAGTGTGGCAGAGAAGGGAGATCGAATGGCAGAGCAGGGAGATCGATTCTGGGATCTGGGGCAGGTTCTACCTTGGTGCTAGAGCGCTGTTGTAACAAGGGTGACCGGGGGGGTAGTTGTGGCTGAGTTATTTAAAGGCACAGTTCACAGACAGAGTCCAATGAGCAAGTTAGCGAGCACCCCTGGCTCCTTGTACATAAATAGACGGTACCGACACAACTCCTCCCACAGCTTACTTTGTTCTCTCTCCGGCCACGGTAGTCCAGGTGACATAGAGTCCAATAAGGCAACTGTTGTCCAACAGGAAATAACGTTTAATGAACAGGGATGGAATAAAATGGAGAGTACAACACTGAATTTCCTGATCTCTCCCAGCACTCTCAACAGCTACACCCACAGCAGCTGCAGCAGCAGAAGATCTTCAGTAGTCCACATGCTGGAATCTGGGCGTGTAAAACCCCTTTCGCAGCGGCCCTTCCAGAGTCCTCGGGCCCGTGTTGCAGTCCTCAGTTGTCCTTTAGTCCTTAGGGCCTTTTTAGGCCTTGAGGCCTATTTTAGTCCTCAGTCCGGGGCAACAGATCTCTCCCCTCCGGGAGTCTGGCAGTGTCCCATCTATTCAGCACGTCTGCTCTGGGCAAAAATACCCGAGCTTCTGACCAGGAACAGCAGCCTCCTCCGCCTTTCTGCTGCTGATGGAACAGCCCCCAGTATTAGCTATTCACTGTCCCTAACTATGTACAGCCAGTTAAAGTGGAACATCACAATACATAGTAAACGTGCAACATATGGCGGTACACACATTGCAAACACATCACAGCATAAAACACATGACATTATATACTGCATAACACATACTGTATAGCGTAAGGCAATAGGAATAATGGCAAACAAAATGTAGAAAGGACCACATATTTCCCATGTGGGGGAGGAGTAAATGAGGGTTCCTGTCACCTGCGTACACTATATTGGAATAGTGAGATAAGTGTGAAATGCTGCTTAGTGCAATGATTTGCTCATAGTAAGATGCTGTATATGAAATGCTTGCAGTGGTTATACTGCACAGAGATAATAGCTTGATGGGGTTACATGGCAACATTTGCTGTAATTCCCTGAACACTATAATGTAAGGGAATGCGGCTGTACTGCAACTGACAAGTTTTCTGGACCATGACACAGAAGTGCAAAAAAAAAGCTAAATCCTTTTGGTTTTTGTAACCAGCACATTTACTTGCTCTACTAAGAAAGTTTGGGATATTTTGGCTTTTGCGTGAAATTTATGTAAAATGTACACTTCACATTACTGTGATATTTTATCACGAAAGTAGGCCATTTAAGTAGAAGCATGCAGAGGTGATTTCCTTATCTCAATGTATTGAAACAATAGCTAACTGTGGGTATACCAGCCAAAATGACAATGTCTCAATAACTTTTCATGTGGCCTAGAGTATAAATTACAGATTGTCTTGTGAACAGCATGAGACTTCATTGTCGAGTTATTGTCTGCTGAGGCATGGCATCCCACTCTTCTTGAAAGGCGGCCCTCAGGTCATTGATGTTCTTGGCTACAGAATTACGAGCGTCTGCTTGGCGAGTCAGCTGATTTCATAGGTTTTCTATGGGATTCAGGTCTGAAGGAAGTGCAAGCCATGTCATTTGAGGTACCTCAGTCTCCAGCAACCATTCCCCAATGATGTGACCTCGGTGAGCTGGAGCATTGTCGTTCATGAAGATGAAATTAAGCCTGTGGTGTTCATGCATATGGCGCGCCTACCAGGGCTGCAAGATTACTTGGTACAAAGTCCTGTCTTAAAGGGGATGTCACGGTGGCTGCGACCCAGTCCGTGGCCCTGGGCCTCCAATTAGAGGGAAAAGTCTTTAAGGAGTTTTATGAATGGAGTTTGTGTTCGTGATGCCACCTGTGGTTCTCGGTCAGGGTGACCGACGCTGCTCTAAGGGGGTCCTCTGGGGTGATGGTATGCAGCTAGATGGTATAACTTCCCACAGGTGAAGTATGTCCCCAGGGCTCCCGGTGTGTAGGTGAAGACACAGGTGAAGTATGTCCCCAGGGCTCCCGGTGTGTAGGTGAAGATGGTGAATGGTGTGATGAAGAACGAGGACACAGGTTTGCAGTCTCTACCTGGTTTACTGTAGCTTCAGACAACCGCAGTCCAGGGCACCAGACCACGGGGCAGGCAGGGTCCGGCCGGCTTAGAAGCGATTCCAGAGTCTCCTTCACCAGGTGGAGATCAAAGCCTTCCTCCAAGTGCGGTGGTGATGTGGTCCCTTACTGCCTAGGGCTTCACATAAGGTCCTCACAGTTTCTCGCTGTCCCCCATAAAGGATAGGACAAAACCCGTATGACAGGTGAACTGGGCCTTTTTCTCTTGGATGTCCCGGGCCCTATAATTATCACTGTGTCTCCTGGGTATAAATGCAGACAGGCGATCTGCAACCCAGCTGTCCTGCCGTTTTCAGCTATGCCACCAGGGCCGGACTGGCCATCTGGCAATTCTGGCAAATGCCAGAAGAGCCTGTCTGATCATGGGCTGCCTTGTCTGCTACGTTGTTAACTGTTCTCAAGATACCCATACTGTTAAGAGTTGTGATGGAGCAAAGTTGCTGACTCAGTCACTTACCCCAGCAGGCCACGAGTATCATTAGAAATATTGGTCTTGTAGAAAATCTTCCTTTCCTCCATCCAGGGTAATATTAGTAATATATCCCATCTGGTTCATGGGGATGGGGACAACATGGGCCTATGTGATTTCAAATGCCAGGACTGAATTTCAGCCCCAGTCTGTACCTGTATGCCACTTTAGAGTTCAGCACGGCCTCGGTCTTCCAGCTACCGGAATCTGCACTAGCCAGGGAGATAGCCTCTTCTCAGCTCTGCTCCCTGGTGTTTCTCTCCTTTGCTTTCTCCCTCCTATTCTCCTTCTACGTGCTTTCTGTTCCCTTGCTCCAGGAGCTGTGGTTCCTTGGACCACACGGCTCCTTCAGACTTTCCAACCCTCTATGTCCATCTACCCTCTTTCACTGTCTCTCTCAGACTCCTTCTAACTTTCCCTCCAGCCAGAATCTAAAGACGTACCCTTAATCCGGGGTCAGAGCTCCCCCTTCTGGCCTGGAGTGTGAACGTGTTGTATGTGAGATTTACCTGGTGAAAGATATCCTTCATCGCTTCCAAGCATGACACCCCTCTCCCCAAGGGGAAAGTAATGCCACTGTGATGACCAAGACCCTGGGGCGCCACACATAAGCATAACTAGATTAATGGGAGGTGTCGGACCCAGACCTGCGACACCCATCAGACTGGTCTGCCCCCCCCCCCAGGTGAGTATAATATAACTTATTTTTCTTCACTTGCAGATGGGACCAGCATGGAATGTGAAGAACGATATGGCAACACTCACCAGTCCAAGTGTGGTACAAATTCTTTATTGAAGCCTTAAAAAGCCATCTCGTTCACGGCCCGGGACGGTAACACAGGAAAGGAGGTGAGCAGGATGAAAATGAGAAGGTGAAAGGAGGTGAGCAGGATGTGACGATGGCCGTTTCGCGCCTACGTCAGTGCTTCAACGGGTCCCCATTGAAGCGCTGACGTAGGCGCGAAACGGCCGTCGTCACATCCTGCTCACCTCCTTTCCTGTTTTACTGTCCCGCACCGTGAACGAGATGGCTTTTTAAGGCTTCAATAAAGAATTTGTACCACACTTGGACCGGTGAGTGTTGCCGTATCGTTCTTCACATTCCCTGATGGTTTCCTTTTTTCTATACGAGCACCTCTACCGTGATGTCAGGTTCACGTTTTCAACTGGAGGGACCGCTGTCAATCTTTGATCCAGCAGCAGCTGTGCGGTTGTGCTTTTCTGCTTTTTTTTTTGTGTGCTTATCTACAGCATTATAGAATGCTGTAGATATGCCCTGAAAGGCGGTGACCGCATCTTATAGCGGCAAAATCTGCTGACAGGTTCCCTTTAATGTTTTAGTTGTCACTGCACCGATCACAAAGTGTAGAGCAGTTTTGTATTGACTAGACACACCTGTCCACACTGTAACACCACCACCATCAAAGTCTCACTTGACAGTGGCTGATACATAGCGCTACCCTTGATGTCTCCAACATTGTTGGCAGCCATCATTTCTGTTCAGCACAAATCTACTTTCATGAGTAAACAGCACTGAGGCCCACTGGTCCCTCTTTCAGCGTAGATTCTCCCTGGCCCATGCAAGACTGACACCTGTGCCTGGTACCATTGCAGGTCATCTAGCGTGCAGATTACACTGTTGTCACCTTTCTGTGACTCTACCAGTCTATCTCTAGATCTGTTGGACTCTGCTGCTGACTTTGACACTCTAAGCTCAGTGGCCATTTCCATTGAAGCCTCACCATGGTACTGTTCACCAATTGTTAGGTGTCCTCTTAGTCTCATGATGTTAAAATGTAAACAGCATGATGAGGAGAACTGCTTAAATACCTATTCTAATTGAACCTAAAAATTTATTTGGAGATTTCATGGATCAGACACTTTTTTTTTGCCATTAACCCCTTTCCAACATCGGGCGTAAAAGTACGCAAATGTCGGACTCCCCGTTTGGTGTGGACTGTGGTGCGGAGCCCGCACCTTTCCGGGCACATGTCAGCTGATCTATACAGGTGACATGTGCGATCCACCCGCAGCTGTTAACCAGTTAAATGCTGATGTCAATCTCTGATGATGGCATTTAACTTGTGCTCACCGGAAGCGCGTTGGAAATCCCGCCCATCGGTGACCCCGTGACATGATTGTGGGTCACTGATGGGTTGGCATCATAACCAGAGGTCTCCAGCAGACCTCTATGGTTGTCATTGCCGGATTGCTGTGAGCGCCACCTGGTGGAGATCAGACATCTGCAGCATCTAGTCTCCCATGGAAACTATTGAAGCATGTTAAAAAAAAAAAAAAAAAAAATTTTAAATGGTAAAAAGAATTAAAAAATAAAAGTTCAAATCACCCCCTTTCGTCCCATTCAAAATAAAACAATAAAAAAATCAAATATACAAATATTTGATATCGCCGCGTTCAGAATCGCCCAATCAAAATAAAAAAATTAACTCGATCGCTAAACAACGTAACGAGAAAAAAGTAAAAACGCCAGAATTACATTTTTTTTGGTAAAGATCGTATCTGCACCAAAATGATATCATTAAAAACAGCTTGCCACGCAAAAAATACGCTTTCACCCAAGCCAAGATCATGAAAAATGGAGACGCAATGAGTATCAGAATATGGCGCACTTTTTGAACAAACTTTGTTTTTTATTTAAGTGGTGAAAAAAAAATTCCAACCTACACATTTCATAGGCCAGTTTTAGTATTTAGTGAACATAGTAAAAAAAACCAAAAACACGTGAAATTGCACTTTTTTTTGTAATTTTTCCACACATTGAATTTTTTTTCCGTTTTCCAGTACACGATATGTTAAAACCAATGGTGTCTTTCAAAAGTACAATTCGTCTGGCAAAAACAAGTCCTCACGTGGCCATTTTGACCAAAAAATAAAAAACTTATGGCTCTGGGTAGAGAGCAAAAAACAAAAACGCAAAAACAAATACCTCCTTTTTGGTAGAACAGCAAATTGTACTGAAACATTGCACAGTTGGACATGTGTATTCAAAAGTTTAGAGACAGTTAAATTAAGTTCACCTGAAAAGTTTAGTGCATTTTAGTATCACAATGAAATTTCACCCGAAAGCTAACTATCCCTTTTTGTGAGCAGTGCTATGGTGCATTGTAATAGGTTTGTAATGTGATCTTTAGTCGTGCGATGTGGGTCGTGGGCAAAGTCGTTGTGCCGTCTCAGCCGAAGGGCATATTCAAATGACTGTGAAACCTGGTCTATGTACAGGTCTTGATACACTAGTAGCAGCTCTCCAGTGCTTACTGATGAGTAGTGATGAGCGAGTGTACTCGTTGCTCGGGTTTTCCAGAGCACGCTCGGGTGTCCTCTGAGTATTTTTAGGTGCTCGAAGATTTAGTTTTCATCGCCTCAGCTGAATGATTTACAGCTACTAGCCTGCTTGATTACATGTGGGGATTCCCTAGCAACCAGGCAACCCCCACATGTACTTAGCCTGGCTAGTAGCTGTAAATCATTCAGCTGCCGCAATGAAAATTAAATCTCCGAGTGGTCATAAATACTCGGTCACTCGAGCATGCTCTGGAAAACCCAAGCAACGAGTACACTCGCTCATCACTACTGATGAGCCATGTTAAAGATAATCATATCAGTGGGGGCCAAAGGTACCTTCACACATAACGATATCGTTAACGATATCGTTGCAACGTCACGCTTTTGGTGACGTAGCAACGATCCCACTAACGATCTCGTTATGTGTGAGAGCGACCAACGATCAGGCCCCTGCTGGGAGATAGTTGGTTGTTGGGAATGATCAGGACCATTTTTTGGTCGCTGATCACCCGCTGTCATCGCTGGATCGGCGTGTGTGACGCCGATCCAGCGATGTGTTCACTTGTAACCAGGGTAAATATCGGGTTACTAAGCGCAGGGCCGCGCTTAGTAACCCGATATTTACCCTGGTTACCACTGTAAAAGTTTTTTAAAAAAAGCAGTACATACTCACATTCTGATGTCTGTCACGTCCCGTGGCGTCCACAGGGTTAAAGCTGCTTTCGGCAGGAGCGCTGCTAATGTGTCAGCGCCGGCCGTAAAGCAGAGCACAGCGGTGACGTCACCGCTGTTACTGCCGGCGCTGACACAGTCAGTGTAGGGAAGCTCTCGGCAGCAGCGTGTGCATTAGCAGCGCTCTTGCCGAAAGCAGTTTTAACCCTGTGGACACCAGCGGAGGACGTGACAGACATCAGAATGTGAGTATGTAGTTTTTTTTTTTTTTTACTTTTACAATGGTAACCAGGGTAAATATCGGGTTACTAAGCGCGGCCCTGCACTTAGTAACCCGATGTTTACCCTGGTTACCCGGGTGCTGCAGGGGGACTTCGGCATCGTTGAAGACAGTTTCAACGATGCCGAAGTCTTTCCCCTGATCATTGGTCGCTGGAGAGAGCTGTCTGTGTGACACAACGACTTACCAACGATCACGGCCAGGTCGTATCGCTGGTTGTGATCGTTGGTAAGTCGTTTAGTGTGACTTAAGCTCAACACCTGCCACCTTCCACAGATAAGCCACTTTCAGCTTCTGCTGCAGTAAACTGATCCAGAACACTACAGCGCCATATTTGGCCGTCTTCTGGTACTGCAAATCTCGGAGATTGCAACTAAACTCATTCACTTCATTACTATGTGACTGGCTACTACACAGTAAAGGGCACTATGCTGTTAAGCTCCAGTCATTGTACACATGTGGCACAGCGGGACCCAAAAACATCTGATCTGTAGAAGTGCCAGATGTCTGTAATCTGATATTCAGATATTCATCTGATTTATTTTTTTTTACATTTTGGCATACCTCACATTTTGAACTGGCTGTTTAAAAAATGTAATGGAAGTGCCTCATTCACTAAACCTGCGTAAATGTATATTCAGGATAAGTGCATGAATACAGTCAACAACAGTCTTCCCAGGTTTCCAACGCAACTCGGGTTGTTTTCTGTGTCACGTGACTTGTGTGAATCAACAAGTTGGAACAGAAGTCACCTGACTGAGGAGGACCAAAGTGGCTCTAGAAACCGGCTGCAATTGCTGAGTATAATGCCGTACCTGACGTGCTGCTTAGAGCGAATGTTGAAGAACATGCTAAATTAAGGTCTTATTCAGATGTTGATTTTCATGTGTGTCCTACTTATGATTTTCAAGGGTAGAAGTTATCCCTTATGCTGTTCACATACGGAAGTGACTGTTTTTTTTTTTTTCATTTTATTTTAAGTCTTGGATCCAAATCGCCTATACTAGTCTGTCCATGAAAATCATGGACTGCATTGCCATCCATGTGTGATCCATATGCTATCTGGTTTTTACATTGTTAGGCTATGATCACACACTGCGTTTTTGCAGCGTTTTTTGGGGGGGTCTCTTGTGCATGCTGAGAGTGTAGTGCCTCCCCTTCCCCCCCCAAAAAAACGCAGAAACTTCCTTAAGGTTTATGGACCAAAAAAATACAGCAAAACCTGATATCTTTGCTTTTCGCTGCTTTTTTTGCACTTATTGCTTTCTATGGGTGGGAAAAAAATGCTGAAAGTAACATGCCTCACTTTTCAAAAAGAATGAAGAAGATATTTTCCACCCGCAGAGTGTATGGCTGTAACATATCCGTACTATGGGAAGCAGAATACCCCATGTCTAGAAGTGGACAACAAGAGCGCAGTGTTAACGTGGCCTGGAAGCTAGCCGTTCCTACTCTGACCAGGAGGGGACATGAAGGTACACCTGTCGTGGAGGATAGAAGTGATGGCCAGGGTTAGAAAGCTTGAAGTACTGACACTCATGCAGAATATCAATATGCTCAAAATTCCACAAATGATGTGTATAAAGAGCCTCTGTATGATACAAGATTTGTACCAAAAGTGTTGTGCCTGCTATTGCTTGTAACAGTTCTGCATACATATATTTACTGGAATTTATTTTTTTTACATTAGACTCTAGTCTCCCATGTTGCATATTTTCAAGGACCCTATACCATCAAAGCATTGTGCCCTGACCACCACAACATCAGCCCAGGTTCCTTATCTGGGGACTTTTGGAACAGCAAGCCCTCCCTGAACCAGTATAGAAAGTGGGTCTCATGGTAACACACCCCAATTATATTTTATTTTGTTGTGGGTTCTTTTGTGGATGTAATGGTGTTAACCATTGTATTATACTTACAAAAGGTCATCCAGTCAGCGGTGTCTGTGACATGAGCAAGTTCTATCTGATTCCAGCTGGTTGATTTGACATTCTTTTTTACATGTTTTGATTGGCCATCTTTGAAAAAGTGGGAAGATTAAAGAACATACAGGTCCTTCTCAAAAAATTAGCATTTAGTGTTAAATTTCATTATTTACCATAATGTAATGATTACAATTAAACTTTCATATATTATAGATTCATTATCCACCAACTGAAATTTGTCAGGTCTTTTATTGTTTTAATACTGATGATTTTGGCATACAACTCCTGATAACCCAAAAAACCTGTCTCAATAAATTAGCATATTTCACCCATCCAATCAAATAAAAGTGTTTTTCAATAACAAACAAAAAAACCAACAAATAATAATGTTCAGTTATGCACTCAATACTTGGTCGGGAATCCTTTGGCAGAAATGACTGCTTCAATGCGGCGTGGCATGGAGGCAATCAGCCTGTGACACTGCTGAGATGTTATGGAGGCCCAGGATGCTTCAATAGCGGCCTTAAGCTCATCCAGAGTGTTGGGTCTTGCGTCTCTCAACTTTCTCTTCACAATATCCCACAGATTCTCTATGGGGTTCAGGTCAGGAGAGTTGGCAGGCCAATTGAGCACAGTAATACCATGGTCAGTAAACCATTTACCAGTGGTTTTGGCACTGTGAGCAGGTGCCAGGTCGTGCTGAAAAATGAAATCTTCATCTCCATAAAGCATTTCAGCCGTTGGAAGCATGAAGTGCTCCAAAATCTCCTGATAGCTAGCTGCATTGACCCTGCTCTTGATGAAACACAGTGGACCAACACCAGCAGCTGACATGGCACCCCACACCATCACTGACTGTGGGTACTTGACACTGGACTTCAGGCATTTTGGCATTTCCTTCTCCCCAGTCTTCCTCCAAACTCTGGCACCTTGATTTCCGAATGACATGCAAAATTTGCTTTCATCAGAAAAAAGTACTTGGGACCACTTAGCAACAGTCCAGTGCTGCTTCTCTGTAGCCCAGGTCAGGCGCCTCTGCCGCTGTTTATGGTTCAAAAGTGGCTTTACCTGGGGAATGCGGCACCTGTAGCCCATTTCCTGCACACGCCTGTGCACGGTGGCTCTGGATGTTTCCACACCAGACTCAGTCCACTGCTTCCTCAGGTTCCCCAAGGTCTGGAATCGTTCCTTCTCCACAATCTTCCTCAGGGTCCGGTCTCCTCTTCTCGTTGTACAGCGTTTTCTGCCACATTGTTTCCTTCCAACAGACTTACCATTGAGGTGCCTTGATACAGCACTCTGGGAACAGCCTATTTGTTGAGAAATTTCTTTCTGGGTCTTACCCTCTTGCTTGAGGGTGTCAATGATGGCCTTCTTGACATCTGTCAGGTCGCTAGTCTTACCCATGATGGGGGTTTTGAGTAATGAACCAGGCAGGGAGTTTATAAAAGCCTCAGGTATCTTTTGCATGTGTTTAGAGTTAATTAGTTGATTCAGAAGATTAGGGTAATAGGTCGTTTAGAGAACCTTTTCTTGATATGCTAATTTATTGAGACAAGTTTTTTGGGTTATCAGGAGTTGTATGCCAAAATCATCAGTATTAAAACAATAAAAGACCTGACAAATTTCAGTTGGTGGATAATGAATCTATAATATATGAAAGTTTAATTGTAATCATTACATTATGGTAAATAATGAAATTTAACACTATATGCTAATTTTTTGAGAAGGACCTGTATAAAGACTGACGTTCGTAGATTTGATTCATTATCATCTGAGCAAAGCTCCCACCAGCCCTCCTCTTTTCTCATGTAACCCCTTCTCATGATGCAGGGCCGGTTTTAGGCAAAGTTTAAAATGGGGCCCCAAATGCTAACATATTGCACATCACATAGAAGCATTTCGGTTGTGCTTACATGCACTGATCTCAGGCCACTAAACGAGTGTGATCGACAATACTGAAGTCGTTGGACGCTTGTTTCCCAGCCTCTTTCCACCATCTGAGAAAGAATGATGGGGACAGAACCATCACTAATAGATCACTAACAGATCACCATACAGTATCATGTTATCAGCAGTACATCTACTGTTTACACCGGCGATGTGCTGCTGAGAACAAGGATTTTTATTCCGGCATAAACAATCCAATCACCCAATGAATATGCTGCATTTTGCTTGTTTAGAATAATACACCCCATACTCCTCCATATATTATAATGTGCACCACAGTCCTCCATATTGTAAAATGTATAATACACTCCTCATAATCCTCCATATAGTATTATACATTTCCCATAGTCCTCCAAATAGTATAATAGACTCCTCGTAGTCCTCCATATATTAAAATATACTCCTCAGTCCTCCATATAGCATAATACACTCCTCACAGTGCTCCATAAAGTATAATGCACCACCATAGTCATCCATGTAGTACATTCACTTCCCATAGTATAATGCACCCCATAGTTCTTCAAATAGTATAATGTATTCCCCATAGTCCTTGATACAGTATAATGCAGCCCACATATAGTATAATGCAGCCACCCCACAGAGTATAATGCAGCCCCCCACAGAGTATAGTGTAACCTCCCCAGAGAATATAATGCAGCCCCCCCATATAGTATAATGTAGCGCCCTCATAGAGTATGATGCAATCAACCCTCATATAATATAAATATAATAAAGCCTCCCATAGAATGTAATGTAGCCCTAAGCAGGATATAATACAGCCCACCTCCCCATAGAATATAATGTAGCCCCATCAAAGAGTATGCAATCGTCCTTCATAAAATCTAATAAAACCCTCCCACAGAATATAATGCAGCCCCTCATAGTATATAACACAACCCCCTCCATAGAATATAATGTATAACGTACCCCCCAAATATATAACAGTCGCATAGTATATAGCACAGCCCACGTAGTAGTATATAGCACAGCCCACACAGTAGTATATAGCACTGCCCACACAGTAGCATATAGCACTACCCACATCCCCCTTCCCTCCCCTCCTCTTTCCTCCTGAGAATGGCCCCACAGTCCAGTAAATAAAATAAAAAAACACAAGCTCCTCACGTGCCTGCGGTGCTCCCTGCTCCTGTCTCGGCGGCTGCCGCTGCACTGCCTGGAACACAGTGAGTGCGCGCGCACCCGCAGTGTCAGAGGCAGAGCAGGGAATGATGGGAGAGGGAGCATCAGGTGACTCTCTCTCCTCCATCATTGCATTGAACTGTACCAGCAGATGCCGGTATACTTCAATGCGGTGGGGGAGTCAGCGCTGACGGCAGGCGGGTCCCCCTGCCTCACAGGGGCCCCATAGAGGCTGCGTGACATGCCGCTAGCTGGGGGCCCCTGGGGGAGCGGGGGCCCCAGGCAGCTGCCTGGTCTGCCTGCCCCTAACGCTGGCCCTGTCATGATGTTCATTAGTGGGATAATCGCCCAGTCCTTGCTGGGTGGATTGGTTACCGTAATTCTTAATGGTTTGGGGTAAATTGGTATATTTTTAGTCTTATGATTGTTTTTTTAATTAAGCATAACTAATTTAATTTAAATAAAATCACTGCCTATTTTTATCAAAATTCACTGTGTGGTGTTTTACTATATGGGTTTTGTTACCCTGATCCCTTACAGTGTAGTGGACTGTGCAACCCCTGCACCTGTTGTAGTTACACCCCTGCCTGGTATGCATGGCCTCCTCATCCCTATCCTGGTTTGCATGGCCTCCTCATCCCTATCCTGGTAGGCATGGCCCCCCTCATCACTATCATGGTAGGCATGGTCCCCCTCATTTCTATTCTGGTATGCACGGCCCCATCAGAAAAATATTAAAGAAACATAAACCATTATACTTGTGTAACACTCCAGGGGACCGGTTGTTACTGTAATGTTGCCTTCCTTTCGGGGAGGGCAATATCATGCTTGGAGGCAGTGGGGTTCTCTTTACCAAGTAAGCACACACATGCACCACATTCTGAATCCATGCCAGAAGGAGGAGTTCTGAACTCGGATTCAGGGGAGCGTCCCTCAACTTTATGTGCTCTGGCCTAGAGGAGGAGTTAGAGAGTTGGTCCAGGGAGACCAAGGAGAGCAGGCATCTAGGAGAGACGTGGAGCAGATAGCTGGAGCCGTGCAGCCAGGGAAGTGCTGCAGCTCCAGGAAAGGATGGAGAACCTGAAAGGTGAAGTGCAGTGGAGCACAGAAGGAAAGGAGCATGGGAGTGGAGCAGGGGTCAGCCGGGGAACAGCGGCAGGACACCCTCAGAGCCAGAGTGCAGTAACCGGGTACTGGGAGCCCAAGGCCTTAGTGGAACTGTAGGACACTTGGCAGAACTGGAGGACTAAGAACTTTATGTGATTGGCCCACACCACGCCTGAGACACTGCAGCACCTGAAGAGCCCGGGGCATGATAGAGTCCCTGTAAAATGGCTCAAGCTGCCCATCATGCAGGTACTTGTCTTAGGACAGGGGGGAAAGAGGACTTTGCTAAACCGCTTCAAGCAGCAGGGACCTCATAGGACAGCGCTAGTTGGAAAGGCTTACGGACCTCACCTGGGAGGGGGATTCCTCTATTGCCTCCAAGCCGTCCGGACCCTAACTACACTGCTACATCTACAGTAAACCAGGTAAAGACTTTACAGCTTGTGTCCTCTACTTATTGACTGGCATACACCATCATCGCCATACACCTTGGTAGCCCTGGGGACCCTGCTACACCTGTGGGAAGCATCACCATCATTGCTGCAACAACATCCCCCAGAGGACCCCTTTAAGGCAGCGTCGGTCCCCACTGACCGAACACCACAGGTGGCGTCACGACAGACTTTATCACAAAAACCCCTTTAAAGACCTTTCCCCTTTAATTGAGCGCCCAGAGCCACGGACTGGTTCTCAGCCACTGTGACATCCCCTTTAAGACCGGACCCGGTACCGAGTACCCCGCGGTCCTGGTGGGTGACTCACTTGCCTTCCCTGCGCTCTCTCGCAGCATCTTGTTCCGTTGCCAGCAGCTGATTTGCTTATAAGCTGTGCATGGCAGTGACGTCATGCGTTGCTTACATGCCAAGGATAGCTGCCAGAATACTCACTGCATTGCGGGACTATGTGCCTGGAGGGCAGTGACTATTCATTGCTCTTTAATAGTGGGCACAGTGTTAGCCGCAGCCGCCTGCTTCATTCAACAACTGGGCATTGACATGTGCCCGCTACTAAATGGAATTATTCCACGCCTATGGGAGTGGAGTCGAGTGAATATTCATTCCCTTAAATAGCGGGGACACATTATTGCCTGGCGGCTGCAGGAATCTGGCTGCTGAGACTAACAGCATGTTCGCTGTTAAAGAGAAATTAATATTCACTGCTTTCCACTTCCATGGGTGTGGAATGCAGTGAATATTTATTTCTCTTTATCATCAAGCAGTTAGCTGCAGTCACCAGCTTCTGCCTCCTGTGACTCGCTGTGCTACCGCTCTCCCACCTCCCCACCACAGCCAGAGCAGGTACATCTGGACTATAAGACGCACCCCCATTTTCTTCCACATTTTTGGAGGAAAAAGTGCATCTTATAGTACGAAAAATACGGTAGTCTCACCATTGCACTGGCGACAGATCGGTTACACTGAGAATAAAACTGAATTTTCTCTGTGTAGCCTCATGACCACACAGCAGGCTACAAGGTTTTAATGCTTTTCAGCTGCAGATAAATGCTACATGCGCATGCAAATAAATGCTGGTGAGATATATAGATGCGACGCCCCCTAGGACCGTGGGGTATTCGGACCCACATTGGACCCAGTTCTTAAAGGGGTGGTCACAGCAGCAGTAACCCGGTCCGTGGCCCTGGGCGCGCAATAAAAGTGATGAGGGAATGTTTGTAGGGGATTTCACATGACGCCATCTTTGGTGTTCGGCAATGGGTAGCAGACGCTGCTTAAGGGGACCACTGGGGCCGATGGTGTCGCAGCTGAGATGGTTCTGCTCCCCACAGATGAAGCATGGCCCCAGGGCTACGGGTACAGTCTATCAGGGATTGTGGACATTGGGGTGCAGGACTGAACGTGCGGGAAATGACTGGAGGACACAAAGACTGTAGTTTCTTTTCCCTTTAATTGCAGATGCAGTCCGGGGCACTAGTGACAGGTGACAGGTGGTCATGGAGATACGGGCAGCCAGGAAGCATTTCAGGGTCCACCTAGCCAGGTTCTCCTCACATGCCTCTTCCTTCTTCACTGTCTGCTCCTTAGACTAAAGCTGCCGTCACACGATCAGTATTTGGTCAGTATTTTACATCAGTAAAAAGCAGGAGTGGGTGATAAATGCAGAAGTGGTGTATATGTTTCTATTATACTTTTCCTCTATTTGTTCCACTCCTGGTTTTGGCTTACAAATACTGATGTAAAATACTGAACAAATACTGCTAATGTGACAGCAGCCTAACACTCACACTGACTAACTAACCCGGCTTCCAGGCCAGAACTAATACGGAAGCTCCCCTAAAACAGGTGTTAGAGCTCCCCCTTCTGGTCTAGAGTCAGGAAAGATGTTGTATATGGAAGTTATCTGGTAAGGGGACCCCTCTTTGCTCCCAGGCATGACATCACCCCCTGTGAAGGAGGCAATGCCACTGTGGCAACCTGACTACTGGGGTGCCACATACAGTACAGACCAAAAGTTTGGACACACCTCATTTAAAGATTTTTCTGTATTTTCATGACTATGAAAATTGTACATTCACACTGAAGGCATCAAAACTATGAATTAACACATGTGGAATTATATACTTAACAAAAAAGTGTGAAACAACTGAAATTATGTCTTATATTCTATGTTCTTCAATGTAGCCACCTTTTCCTTTGATGAAGCATGGAGGAGGAGGTGTGATGGTGACACTGTTGGAGATTTATTCAAAATTGAAGGCATACTGAACCAGCATGGCTACCACAGCATCTTGCAGCGGCATACTATTCCATCCGGTTTGCGTTTAATTGGACCATCAATTATGTTTCAACAGGACAATGACCCCAAACACACCTCCAGGCTGTGTAAGGGCTATTTGACCAAGAAGGAGAGTGATGGGGTGCTATGCCAGATGACCCGGCCTCCACGGTCACCAGACCTGAACCCAATCGAGATGGTTTGGGGTGAGATGGACCGCAGAGTGAAGGCAAAAGGGCCAACACGTGCTAAGCATCTCGGGGAACTCCTTCAAGATTGTTGGAAGACCATTCCCGGTGACTACCTCTTGAAGCTCATCAAGAGAATGCCAAGAGTGTGCAAAGCAGTCATCAAAGCAAAAGGTGGCTACTTTGAAGAACCTAGAATATAAGACATAATTTCAGTTGTTTCACACTTTTTTGTTAAGTATATAATTCCACTTGTGTTAATTCATAGTTTTGATGCCTTCAGTGTGAATGTACAATTTCCATAGTCATGAAAATACAAATCTTTAAATGAGAAGGTGTGTCCAAACTTTTGGTCTGTACTGTAGATATCGAGCTCTATTATATATATTTTTTCATAAATCAATAGTACACACAAAAATAAACTTTTGTAATATAACTTATTAAATCAAACCTGGAGTAGAAAGAAGCTGATTTTCTTTCATTCTCATAATTTTGAATTCAAAAATATAATCTGAATTAGGCGGTTGGTTACCATGACATCTAATCGTCTTATTGGTTTTATGTATTACCATTTATTTGAAAGTCACATCATGGCCGAGGCATTAAATGTGGAGCAGTATATGAACTTTGAGTGGTAGGGATACATACATATGTAAAGAGGGGAGAATAGCTGGCACTGGATGAGGAAATCCACGCCTGGAGAAGCCCTGGTCCTGGGCGTTTCTTGAAACAGAAAAATAAAAAAATGTTCTCCTGCATAGATGAGTAAAACTTCACATTTATTCCACACTTGTTAAAATAAGGACATGTTGGCACACCAAACCAAGGGGGAAGGGGGGGGGCTTGACCGACTTGTACATACATATGTACTTTTAGAGCAATAATGGGAGATGCATAGTGTCGCCTCTCTGGACAGACTTGTGTGCTCTTCTGGACATTGGATTAATATCGCTACCCTACTTTCATTGAAGGCTTTCATCCTGGATGATTTAAACAGAGTTGTGGAGACACGGGGGGTGGGGGGATATAGTTTAGTCAGCGGGTGCTTTGATCCGCTAGCCGAAACTGCATGGACCAGTGGTCATCCCACCAAATGCCCATGCTCCTTTATTACCATTGATGAAATCTACTCAGATAATACAGGGTGAGGGTAAACAGTGTGGCAATACTATATTGAATCACAAAATGGGCAAATAACATATGTAATAGTCCCAGCCAAATACAGAAAATGGTGCTTATAAGGCCGGCGTCACACTCAGCGTATAAAAATACGGTCCGTAATTTACGGCCGTAATGCGCAGAAAAGTCCCCAAAATAGTGGTCCGTACCTGCTCCATAGGCAGGGTGTATCAGCGTATTTTGCGCATGGCATCCTCCGTATGTAATCCGTATGGCATCCGTACTGCGAGATTTTCTCGCAGGCTTGCAAAACCGACATACGGACATACAATGGATCCATGTGCTCCCAAAAACATAAAAAAAATATGTACTGTCTATATATATATATTTTAATATTTCATCCTGCGCGAGATAGCTTAAAAGCCGGTAATTCAATTGCCGGCTTTGCTATCTCCTTCCTAAACCCGCCCTCTGCTGGATGTCCTCATATGACCTCAAGTGTGGGAACTTTTCTGAATATTTTCCCAGCCTCGAGGTCATATGAGGACATCCATCAGAGGGCGCATCACCGCGAATGAAGGTAACTACAGGTCATTGACCTACTTTCCATTCATTCGCTGGGGTTTTACAGGTAGGAGCACAGCTGCATTACAGCAGAGCTCCTGCCTGTAAAATAATTTAACCCTTCAGATGGATTTACATCATGGGACATATCGACGGAAGGTATGAGATATTGTTGGTTTATTATTTTTAATTTGTTACAGGTCGAGGGTCTTCAGGTGGATTGAGAGTGGAATAAAATATTACAACAATCTGTGTGTTTTATTTCATTAAAATACTTTGCAATATTGTGTGTGTGTGTTTTTTTTAACCATTTCATGCTATTGGATTAATAATGGATAGGTGTCATAATTGACGCCTCTCCATTATTAATTTGGCTTAATGTCACCTTACAATAGCAAGGTGACATTAACCCTTCATTACCCCATATCCCACCGCTACACGGGAATGGGAAGAGAGTGGCCAAGTGCCAGAATAGGCGCATCTTCCAGATGTGCCTTTTTCTGGGGTGGCTGGGGGCAGATGTTTTTAGCCGGGGGGGGGGGCAGTAACCATGGACCCTCTCCAGGCTATTAATATCTGCCCTCAGTCACTGGCTTTACTACTCTGGCGGAGAAAATTGCGCGGGAGCCCACGCCAATGTTTTCCGCCATTTAACCCTTTAACCCCTTAGTGACAGAGCCAATTTGGTACTTAATGACCAGGCCAATTTTTGCAATTCTGACCACTGTCATTTTATGAGGTTATAACTCTGGAACGCTTCAACGGATCCCGCTGATTCTGAGATTGTTTTTTCGTGACATATTGTACTTCATGTTAGTGGTAACATTTCTTCGATATTACTTGCGATAATTTATGAAAAAAACGGAAATATGGCGAAAATTTTTAAAATTTTGCAATTTTCAAACTTTGTATTTTTATGCCCTTAAATCAGAGAGATATGTCATAAAAAGTAGTTAATAAATAACATTTCCCACATGTCTACTTTACATCAGCACAATTTTGGAACCAAAATTTTTTTTTGTTAGGGAGTTATAAGGGTTAAAAGTTGACCAGCAATTTCTCATTTTTACAACACCATTTTTTTTTAGGGACCACATCACATTTGAAGTCATTTTGAGGGGTCTATATGATAGAAAATAATGAAGTGTGACACCATTCTAAAAACTACACCCCTCAAGGTTCTCAAAACCACATTCAAGAAGTTTATTAACCCTTTACGTGCTTCACAGGAACTGAAACAATGTGGAAGGAAAAAATTAACATTTAACTTTTTTTTGCAAACATCTTAATTCAGAACCATTTTTTTTATTTTCACAAGTGTAAAAACAGAAATGTAACCATAAATTTTGTTATGCAATTTCTCCTGAATACGCCAATACCCCATATGTGGGGTTAAACCACTGTTAGGGCGCACCGCAGAACTTAGAAGTGAAGGAGCGCCGTTTGACTTTTTCAATGCAGAATTGGCTGGAATTGAGATCGGACACCATGTCACATTTAGAGAGCCCCTGATGTACCTAAACAGTGGAAACTCCCCACAAGTGACACCATTTTGGAAACTAGACCCCTTAAGGAACTTATCTAGATGTGTGGTGAGCACTTTGAACCCCCAAGTGCTTCACAGAAGTTTATAACGTAGAGCCGTGAAAATAAAAAATCGCTTTTGTTTACACAAAAATGATCTTTTTGCCCACAAATTCTTATTTTCACAAGGGTAACAGGAGAAATTAGACCACAAAAGTTGTTGTGCAATTTCTCCTGAGTACGCTGATACCCAATATGTGGGGGTAAACAACTGTTAGGGCGCACCGCAGAGCTTGGAAGAGAAGGAGTGCCGTTTTACTTTTTCAATGTAGAATTGGCTGGAATTGAGATTGGACGCCATGTCGCGTTTGGAGAGCCCCTGATGTGCCTAAACAGTGGAAACCCCCCACAAGTGACACCATTTTGGAAACTAGACCCCTTAAGGAACTTATCTAGATGTGTGGCGAGCACTTTGAACCCCCATGTGCTTCACAGAAGTTTATAACGTAGAGCCGTGAAAAAAAAAATTGCATTTTTTCTACAAAAATGATCTCTTTTGCCCACAAATTTTTATTTTCACAAGGGTAACAGGAGAAATTAGACCACAAAAGTTGTTGTGCAATTTCTCCTGAGTACGTCGATACCCAATATGTGGGGGTAAACCACTGTTTGGGCGCACCGCAGAGCTTGGAAGAGAAAGAGTGCCGTTTTACTTTTTCAATGTAGAATTGGCTGGAATTGAGATCGGACGCCATGTCGCGTTTGGAGAGCCCCTGATGTGCCTAAACGGTAGAAATCCCCCACAAGTGACCCCATTTTGGAAACTAGACCCCCCATGGAACTTATCTAGATGTGTGGTGAGAACCTTGAATGCCCAAGTGCTTCACAGAAGTTTATAATGCAGAGCCGTGAAAATAAAAAATATTTTTTTTTTCCACAAAAAAGATTTTTTAGCCACCAAATTTTTATTTTCACAAGGGTAACAAGAGAAACTGGACCCCAAAAGTTGTTGTCCAATTTGTCCTGAGTATGCTGGTACCCCATATGTGGGGGTAAACCACTGTTTGGGCGCACGGCAGAGCTCGGAAGGAAGGAGCGCCGTTTTGGAATGCAGACTTTGATAGAATGGTCTGCGGGTATTATGTTGCGTTTGCAGAGCCCCTGATGTACCTAACCAGTAGAAACCCTCAAGTGACCCCATTTTGGAAACTAGACCCCCCAAGGAACTTATCTAGATGTGTGGTGAGAACTTTGAATGCCCAAGTGCTTCACAGAAGTTTAGAATGCAGAGTCGTGAAAATAAAAAATATTTTTTTTTCCACAAAAAAGATATTGTAGCCCCCAAGTTTTTATTTTCACAAGGGTAACAGGAGAAATTGGACTGCAATAGTTGTTGTCCAATTTATCCCGAGTACGCTGATGCGCCATATGTGGCGGTAAACCACTGTTTGGGCGCACGGCAGAGCTCGGAAGGGAAGGAGCGCCTTTTTGGAATGCAGACTTTGATAGAATGGTCTGTGGGCATTATGTTGCGATTGCAGAGCCCCTGATGTACCTAAACCCCCCAATTCTAGCTCCAACCCTAACCCCAACTCACCCCTAACCCTAATCCCAACCTCATCCATAATCCTAATCACTAACCCTAACCATAATCACAACCCTTACCCCAAAACAACCCTAATGTCAACCCTAACCATAACCCTAATCAAAACCCTAAATCCAACACACCCCTAATCCTAATCCTAATCTCAACCCTAACCTCAAACCTAACCCTAATCCCAATACACCCCTAATCACAACCCTAACCTTAACCCTAATCCCAAACCTAACCCTAATCCCAAGCGTAACCCTAATGCCAACCCTAACCCTAATACGAACCCTAATCCAAACCCTAACCCTAATCCCAGCTCTAACCCTAACTTTAGCCCCAACCCTAGCCCTAACTTTAGCCCCAACCCTAACCCTAGCCCTAGGGCTACTTTCACACTTGCGTCGTTTGGCATTCCATCTCAATCCGTCGTTTTGGACAAGAAACGGATCCTGCAAATGTGCCCGCAGGATGCGTTTTTTGCCCATAGACTTGTATTGCCGACGGATCGCGACGGATGGCCACACGTCGCGTCCGTCGTGCACTGGATCAGTTGTGTTTTGGCGGAGCGTCGGCACAAAAAAAGTTCAATGAAACGTTTTTTTGTATGTCGCATCCGCCATTTCTGACCGCGCATGCGTGGCCGTAACTCCGCCCCCTCCTCCCCAGGACATAGATTGGGCAGCGGATGTGTTGAAAAACTACAGCTGCTGCCCACGTTGTGCACAATTTTCACAACGTGCGTCGGTATGTCGGGCCGACGCATTGCGACGGCCCCGTACCGACATAAGTGTGAAAGAAGCCTAACCCTAAGTTTAGCCCCAACCCTAACCCTAAATTTAGCCCCAACCCTAACCCTAAATTTAGCCCCAACCCTAGCCCTACCCCTAACCTAACCCTACCCCTAACCTAACCCTACCCCTAACCCTACCCCTACCCCTAACCTAACCCTACCCCTAACCCTACCCCTAACCCTACCCCTAACCCTAACCCTAACCTAACCCTACCCCTAACCCTACCCCTAACCTAACCCTACCCCTAACCTAACCCTACCCCTAACCCTACCCCTAACCTAACCCTAACCTAACCCTACCCCTAACCCTACCCCTAACCCTACCCCTAACCCTACCCCTAACCTAACCCTACCCCTAACCCTACCCCTACCCCTAACCTAACCCTACCCCTAACCCTACCCCTAACCCTACCCCTAACCCTAACCTAACCCTACCCCTAACCCTACCCCTAACCTAACCCTACCCCTAACCTAACCCTACCCCTAACCCTACCCCTAACCTAACCCTAACCTAACCCTACCCCTAACCCTACCCCTAACCCTACCCCTAACCCTAACCTAACCCTACCCCTAACCCTAACCTAACCCTAACCTAACCCTACCCCTAACCCTACCCCTAACCCTACCCCTAATTTTAGCCCCAACTGCTGTTCTCCTGCCGGCCGGCAGATGGAGACAGATGGCGGGCGCACTGGGCATGCGTCCGCCATGTTCTGCTGCTGGCGGCCAGGAGGAGCAGCAAGAGGATCCAGGGACCTAGGTGAGTATGCTAGGGTCCCCGAATCCCCCTATTTCTCTGTCCTCTGATGTGCGATTACATCAGAGGACAGAGAATTACACTTTACTTTTTTTTTTTTTTTTTTTGCGGTCGCCGGTAAACAGTTAATTACCGGCGATCGCAAAACAGGGGTCGGTAATACCGACCCCGATCGTGCTCTTTGGGGTCTCGGCTACCCCCGGCAGCCGAGACCCCAAAGATTCTCCCGGTGCCGGCCGGCGGGCGCACTGCGCATGCGCCCGCCATTTTGAAGATGGCGGCGCCCACCGGGAGACACGAGGAGCATCGGGGGAGCTAGGTGAGTATTGGGGGGCCTCCTGGGACCCCTTTTCTCTGTCCTCCGATGTGCGATCACATCGGAGGACAGAGAAATTAAAAAGAGATCGCTTTTTTTTTTTTTTTGCGATCGCCGGTAAACGGTTAATTACCGGCGATCGCAAATACGGGGTGGGTTAAAACCCCCCCGAATCATGTTCTCTGGGGTCTCGGCTACCCCCGGCAGCCGAGACCCCGGAGAAAATCGGCCTCTGGGGGGCGCTATGGACTTTTTCCACAGCGCCGTTAATTAACGGCGCTGTGGTTTAAGTACCCTTAGCGGCCGCCGTTAAAAGGCGTATCGGCGGTTGCTAAGGGGTTAATTTAATAGCTAGAGCGCCCAAATTCTGCACATACACACTACTAACATTAGTAGTGTGCAATATGGAAAAAAATAGGGATATGACATGGTTTACTGCATGTAAACCATGTCTCATATCATGTCGGGTTTTGGAAGGAGATAGCAAAGCCGGCAATTGAATTACCGGCTTTTAACCCCTTCCCGACCTTTGACGCCACGTAGGCGTCATGAAAGTCGGTGCCATTCCGACCCATGACGCCTATGCGGCGTCATGGAAAGATCGCGTCCCTGCAGATCGGGTGAAAGGGTTAACTCCCATTTCACCCGATCTGCAGGGACAGGGGGAGTGGTAGTTTAGCCCAGGGGGGGTGGCTTCACCCCCTCGTGGCTACGATCGCTCTGATTGGCTGTTGAAAGTGAAACTGCCAATCAGAGCGATTTGTAATATTTCACCCATTATAACGGGTGAAATATTACAATCCAGCCATGGCCGATGCTGAAATATCATCGGCCATGGCTGGAAATACTAGTGTGCCCCCACCCCACCCCTCCGATCGCCCCCCCAGCCCTCCGATCTGGCCGGTACACTGCTCCGGCTCCCCTCCGTCCAGTGCTCCGCTCCCCCCCGTGCTCTTGTCCGCTCCCCCCGTGCTCCAATCACCCCCCCGTGCTCCAATCACCCCCCCTGCACTCCGATCCACCCCCCCCCGGTGCTCCGTTCCACCCCCCCGTGCTCCATTCCAGCCCCCCCGTGCTCCGTTCCACGCCCCCGTGCTCCGTTCCACCCCTCCCGCACTCCGATTCCCCCCCCGTGCTCCGATCCCCCCCCCGTGGTCCCCCCCCACCCCATCATACTTACCGATCCAGCCGGGGTCCCGTCCGTCTTCTCCCTGGGCGCCGCCATCTTCCAAAATGGCGGGCGCATGCGCAGTGCGCCCGCCGAATCTGCCGGCCGGCAGATTCGTTCCAAAGTGCATTTTGATCACAGAGATAGATTATATCTCAGTGATCAAAATAAAAAAAATAATAAATGACCCCCCCCCTTTGTCACCCCCATAGGTAGGGACAATAAAAAAATAAAGAAATTTTTTTTTTTCCACTAATGTTAGAATAGGGTTAGGGGTAGGGTTAGGGGTAGGGTTAGGGTTAGGGGTAGGGTTAGGGCTAGGGTTAGGGTTAGGGTTGGGGCTAGGGTTAGGGTTAGGGCTAGGGGTAGGGGTAGGGTTAGGGTTAGGGGTAGGGTTAGGGTTTCGGTATGTGCACACGTATTCTGGTCCTCTGCGGATTTTTCCGCTGCGGATTTGATAAATCCGCAGTGCTAAACCGCTGCGGATTTATGGCGGATTTACCGCGGTTTTTCTGCGCATTTCACTGCGGTTTTACAACTGCGATTTTCTATTTGAGCAGTTGTAAAACCGCTGCGGAATCCGCACAAAGAAGTGACATGCTGCGGAATGTAAACCGCTGCGTTTCCGTGCAGTTTTTCCGCAGCATGGGCACAGCGATTTTTGTTTCCCGTAGGTTTACATTGAACTGTAAACTCATGGGAAACTGCTGCGGATCCGCAGCGTTTTCCGCAGCGTGTGCACATACCTTTAGAATTAGGCTATGTGCACACGGTGCGGATTTGGCTGCGGATTCGCAGCAGTGTTCCATCAGGTTTACAGTACCATGTAAACATATGGAAACCAAATCCGCTGTGCCCATGGTGCAGAAAATACCACGCGGAAACGCTGCGTTGTATTTTCCGCAGCATGTCAATTCTTTGTGCGGATTCCGCAGCGTTTTACACCTGTTCCTCAATAGGAATCCGCAGGTGAAATCCGCACAAAAAACACTGGAAATCCGCGGAAGATCCGCAGGTAAAACGCAGTGCCTTTTACCCGCGGATTTTTCAAAAATGGTGCGAAAATGTCTCACACGAATCCGCAATGTGGGCACATAGCCTTAGGGTTAGGGTTGGAATTAGGGTTGTGGTTATGGTTAGGGGTGTGTTGGGGTTAGGGTTGTGGTTAGGGGTGTGTTGCGGTTAGGGTTGTGTTTAGGGTTATGGCTACAGTTGGGATTAGGGTTAGGGGTGTGTTGGGGTTAGTGTTGGAGGTAGAATTGAGGGGTTACCACTGTTTAGGCACATCAGGGGTATCCAAACGCAACATGGCGCCACCATTGATTCCAGCCAATCTCGTATTCAAAAAGTCAAATGGTGCTCCCTCACTTCCGAGCCCTGACGTGTGCCCAAACAGTGGTTTACCCCCACATATGGGGTACCAGCATACTCAGGACAAACTGCGCAACAATTACTGGGGTCCAATTTCTCCTGTTACCCTTGTGAATCAAAAAAAATGCTTGCTAAAACATAATTTTTGAGGAAAGAAAAATGATTTTTTATTTTCACGGCTCTGCGTTGTAAACGTCTGTGAAGCACTTGGGGGTTCAAAGTGCTCACCACATATCTAGATAAGTTCCTTGGGGGGTCTAATTTCTAAAATGGGGTCACTTGTGGGGGTTTCTACTGTTTAGGCACACCAGGGGCTCTGCAAACGCAACGTGACACCCGCAGACCATTCCATCAAAGTCTGCATTTCAAAAGTCACTACTTCCCTTCTGAGCCCCGACGTGTGCCCAAACAGTGGTTTACCCCCACTCATGGGGTATCAGCGTACTCAGGAGAAACTGGACAACAACTTTTGGGGTCCAATTTCTCCTGTAACCCTTGGGAAAATAAAAAATTCTGGGCTAAATAATTATTTTTGAGGAAAGAAAACGTATTTATTATTTTCACGGCTCTGCATTATAAACTTCTATGAAGCGCTTGGGGGTTCAAAGTGCTCACCACACATCTAGATAAGTTCCTTTCGGGGTCTAGTTTCCAAAATGCGGTCACTTGTGGGGGGTTTCTACTGGTAAGCCACATCAGGGGCTCTGCAAACGCAACGTGACGCCCACAGAGCATTCCATCAAAGTCTGCATTTCAAAACGTCACTACTTCACTTCCGAGCCTCGGCATGTGCCCAAACAGTGGTTTACCCCCACATATGGGGTATCAGCGTACTCAGGAGAAACTGGACAACAACTTTTGGGGTCCAGTTTCTTCTGTAACCCTTGGGAAAATAAAAAATTCTGGGCTAAATAATTATTTTTGAGGAAAGAAAACGTATTTATTATTTTCACGGCTCTGCATTATAAACTTCTATGAAGCACTTGGGGGTTCAAAGTGCTCACCACACATCTAGATAAGTTCCTTTGGGGGTCTAGTTTCCAAAATGGGGTCACTTGTGGGGGGTTTCTACTGTTAAGCCACATCAGGGGCTCTGCAAACGCAACGTGACGCCCACAGAGCATTCCATCAAAGTCTGCATTTCAAAACGTCACTACTTCACTTCCGAGCCCCGGCATGTGCCCAAACAGTGATTTACCCCCACATATGGGGTATCAGCGTACTCAGGAGAAACTGGACAACAACTTTTGGGGTCAAATTTCTCCTGTTACCCTTGGGAAAATAAAAAATTGCAGGCTAAAAAATCATTTTTGAGAAAATAATTTTTTTTTTTTTTCATGGCTCTGCGTTATAAACTTCTGTGAAGCACTTGGGGGTTCAAAGTCCTCACCACACATCTAGATTAGTTCCTTTGGGGGTCTAGTTTCCAAAATGGGGTTATTTCTGGGGGATCTCCAATGTTTAGGCACACAGGGGCTCTCAAAAAGTGACATGGTGTCCGCTAATGATTGGAGCTAATTTTCCATTTAAAAAGCCAAATGGCGTGCCATCCCTTCCGAGCCCTGCCGTGCGCCCAAACAGTGGTTTACCCCCACATATTGGGTATCTGCGTACTCAGGACAAACAGGACAACAATATTTGGGGTCCAATTTCTCCTATTATCCTTGGCAAAATAGGAAATTCCAGGCTAAAAAATCATTTTTGAGGAAAGAAAAATTATTTTTTATTTTCATGGCTCTGCGTTATAAACTTCTGTGAAGCACCTGGGGGTTTAAAGTGCTCAATATGCATCTAGATAAGTTCCTTGGGGGGTCTAGTTTCCAAAATGGGGTCACTTGTGGGGGAGCTCCAATGTTTAGGCACACAGGAGCTCTCCAAACGCGACATGGTGTCCGCTAACGATGGAAATAATTTTTCATTCAAAAAGTCAAATGGCGCTCCTTCCCTTCCGAGCCTTACCATGTGCCCAAACAGTGGTTTACCCTCACATGTGAGGTATTGGTGTACTCAGGAGAAATTGCCCAACACATTTTAGGATCCATTTTATCCTGTTGCCCATGTGAAAATGAAAAAATTGAGGCTAAAAGAATTTTTTTGTGAAAAAAAAGTACTTTTTCATTTTTATGGATTAATTTGTGAAGCACCTGGGGGTTCAAAGTGCTCACTATGCATCTAGATAAGTTCCTTGGGGCGTCTAGTTTCCAAAATGGGGTCACTTGTGGGGGAGCTCCAATTTTTAGGCACACGGGGGCTCTCCAAACGTGACATGGTGTCCGCTAAAGAGTGGAGCCAATTTTTGATTCAAAAAGTCAAATGGCGCTCCTTCCCTTCCAAGCCCTGCCGTGCGCCCAAACAGTGGTTTACCCCCACATATGAGGTATCAGCGTACTCAGGACAAATTGGACAACAACTTTCGTGGTTCAGTTTCTCCTTTTACCATTGGGAAAATAAAAAAATTGTTGCTAAAAGATAATTTTTGTGACTAAAAAGTTAAATGTTCATTTTTTCCTTCCATGTTGCTTCTGCTGCTGTGAAGCACCTGAAGGGTTAATAAACTTCTTGAATGTGGTTTTGAGTACCTTGAGGGGTGCAGTTTTTAGAATGGTGTCACTTTTGGGTATTTTCAGCCATATAGACCCCTCAAACTGACTTCAAATGTGAGGTGGTCCCTAAAAAAAATGGTTTTGTAAATTTCGTTGTAAAAATGACAAATCGCTGGTCAAATTTTAACCCTTAACTTCCTAACAAAAAAAAATTTTGTTTCCAAAATTGTGCTGATGTAAAGTAAACATGTGGGAAATGTTATTTATTAACTATTTTGTGTCACATATCTCTCTGGTTTAACAGAATAAAAATTCAAAATGTGAAAATTGCGAAATTTTCAAAATTTTCGCCAAATTTCCGTTTTTATCACAAATAAACGCAGAATTTATTGACCTAAATTTACCACTAACATGAAGCCCAATATGTCACGAAAAAACAATCTCAGAACCGCTAGGATCCGTTGAAGCGTTCCTGAGTTATTACCTCATAAAGGGACACTGGTCAGAATTGCAAAAAACGGCAAGGTCTTTAAGGTCAAAATAGGCTGGGTCATGAAGGGGTTAAGCTATCTCGCGCTGGATCTACCTATTCTATTGTAAGCTGTCAGTGTGATTTTACTGTACACCGCACTGAATTGCCGGCTTTTCTCTCTAACACCACTGCGTATTTCTCGCAAGTCACACTGCTGGTCCGTGTGTAATCCGTATTTTTCTGGTCCCCATAGACTTTCATTGGCGTATTTTTTGCGCAATACGGTGACAAAAGCAGCATGCTGCGATTTCCTACGGCCGTAGAAGACCGTATAATATGGATCAGTAAAATACGGCTGATAGGAGCTGGGGCATAGAGAAGCATTGTACCGTATGCAATCCGTATTTTCAGCACCTCTCTTACGTCCGTAAAACACGGTAGTGTGACGCCGGCTTAAGGCTGCCGTCACACTAGCAGTATTTGGTCAGTATTTTACATCAGTATTTGTAAGCCAAAACCAGGAGTGGAACAATTAGAGGAAAAGTATAATAGACACATATGCACCACTTCTGCATTTATCACCCACTCCTGGTTTTGGCTTACAAATACTGATGTAAAATACTGACCAAATGCTGCTAGTGTGACGGCAGCCTAAGTCTCACCCTTCCACCAACTCGTTGGGATAAGAGCAGCTGTGAGTTCAGGGCCGACTACACCCATCTGTGGCATGCACAGAGGCGGTAACGACAAGCATAGGAAGCTGACAATCCATTGAGGTATAAGACCAGTTGATTGGAGGGTCACAACCTGACTTCTCTGAACACATCAATGGAGCCAGGCGATAGTTGGGTCTCAATCCGGGCTTCCCCAAATATATCCATAGGGCTAAGATGACTGGTGGGTCCAAATGCTGCTAACCCCAAACATGTACTGTAGAACAGAGGTGTCAAACTGCATTCCTCGTGGGCTGCAAACAGGTCATGTTTTCAGGATTTCCTTAGTATTGCACAGGTGATGGAATCATTCTGTGCAGGTGATTAAATTATCACCTGTGCAACACAAGGAAATCCTGAAAACATGACCTGTTTGCAGCCCTCGAGGAATGCAGTTTGACACCTCTGCTGTAGAATGTCAAATCTGTGCCCCTTGTGATGGAGCCATGATATCGTGGCTTTTGCCTTGTAAAGAGTCTCTGGTTCACTTGGATGTCTTGAATGTATCTTGTTACAGAGGCATATCCCCCTTTTCCATAGTACACAACTTTTCTTCAAGCCATTATTTACAGGTTAAGTGGAAGGGGTGATGAGATTAACTCGCATTGTTTGATTATTTAGTTTATCTTTCAATGTTTGCAAGTCAAACTCTATGGCCTGGTATAATGTGTAATCAACATATCAGCAAGCATAATTTTTCAGTGACCCTGCATCCCTATTTTGCAAAGATAACAGTACAATAAGGGTAAGTTCACACAGATCGTTTTTGCTGTGTTTTTTGCAGCTTTTTTATGCTAATTTTCAGCTGCTTTTTACAATACCAGCAAAGCCAATGAGATTTCGGAAATCTCATGCACACACATTGGTTTTTTTTGTTTGATCAGTATTTTGTGCTTTGCTGCGTTTTTTGGACATAGAGCATGTCACTTCTTTCAGCTTTTTGCTGCATTTTTTCACCCATTGACTTGAATGGGTGTTGAAAAAAATGCAGCAGAAACGCAGGTATTATTATTTGCTGCATTTTTGCTGCTGAAAATCCAAGGACATTAGCATGGACGAAGAGAAAAAAATGCACCAAATACGCAAAAAAAAAAAATGCACCAAAAACGCACTTAAACCTGCGTTTTTGATGCAGCTTCTTTCCTGCCAATGAGATCAGGTGTTGCTGCAGAAAAAAAAGCAACAACAACTCCCTGTGTGAACTTACCCTAAACTGTAGGAGTTGATATTAGGCAAATAACCATTCTTTAATTTACAAATATCCATTTGACCTACAAGAAGAGTCAACATTTCAGATTCTTGACCAACAGAAGAAAGAAACACAAATTCAAGTCAACATATAGATAACAGTTTATGCCTACTGGCTTACTGAATAATAGGAGTCTTTTTACTTGGTTTGAACAATCATTCTGTGCTGACAGACACTTGGAACACAATCGGCATGGCAAAAAGGTTCAGACTAAGTCCAAAGTAACTCTGCTTCCTCATTATAGTGAATAGATCCCTTGAGGTTTCATCTGAATCACGTCACTCAGAGATTTAGATGGAAATCCCAAAGTAAGTGGTCAGAGTAGAGCGCCGGATAACTGTGATCCCAAATGTTATAAAGCTTTAACTCGATCCACAGAAAAACACTTCCCCACCCTGGTCTGTCATCTGTTAACAGAAATATAGTGGGCTTCCACGTTACTAGTAGCACAAAGGTTCTGGAAAAGCGAAATGGCTCCTAGCCCCCCAAATTAAATTCAGCAAATTTTTTCTGCCCTCCCAAATTCAAATGCCCCTTTTTCTTCCGAGCACCAGTGTGTATAAACCACCTTTTACCATCCACAGGTTTGGCAGGGATAAAATGGGGTTACTTGAGGAGGAGATTCTGCTCTCTAGCACTTATGGGCTATGTATATGGAGTTTGCAAACTATTCTAGGAAAATCTGCTCTTCAGGAGGCAAATAGCTCTCCATCCCTACCAAGTCTCGCCGTGTGGCCAGTCTTTACTGTACAGCTACATATAGGGTATTTCTACATTTAGCAGAAATTGTGTGACAGTTTTTGGTGCCATTTTTACCCATTTCTCCTTGTGAAAATGTAAAATCTGGAAACATAAAATTTTTGTGGTAAAAATGTTATTTTTTCTTCACTGCTTAATGGTATAATTCTGAGACACACCTGTGGTGTCAATATGATTACTGAACCCTTAGATTAATTTATCAAGAGGTATATTTTGTACAATGGGGTCACTTATGAAGAGTTCTTCTGTTCTGGCATCTCAGGGGCTCTCCCAGTGGGTCATGGCACCCTCAAACCATAATAGTAAAATCTGAACAATAATATGGCACTTCTTCCCAAGATTTTAGTTAAACAAATGTATTTAGTCTTTCTTCACCGCCTAACAATATAAATTTATGTGACAACTGTGGAGTCAACGTGGTCACTGCACCCTGCGATGAATTAACTAAGAGGTGTAGTTTGTAAAATGACATCACTTTTGGGGGTTTCGGTTGTTCTGGCACCTCAAGTGAACTGCTAATGTGACATGGCATGCTCAAACCATTACAGCAAAATTTGAACTCCAATATGGCGTTTCTTCCTTTTTGGGTTTTGCACTGTGCCTCAAAAGTAGTTTTCATCCAAACATGGGGTATTTGCACATTGCATATTTGGGGCTAAAAGAAATATTTGGTAGATAAGTTACTTGAGGGGTCTAGTTTACAAAATAGGGTCAGTTGTGGGGAGTTTCCACTGTTCAGGCACATCCAAACGTGACATGTCATCTGCTTTTAATTGCAGACAATTTTGTGTTCAGAAAGTCAAACCTTGCTCCTTCCTTTCTGGGTCCTACCCTTCACACAAACAGTGTTTTTTCCCCCCACATATGGGGTATCGACGCACAACAAGTATTGGGGTTCATTTTCTCATGATACTCTTGTGAAAATTAAAAATTGGGTCAGAAGTAAAATGTTTGTGAAAAAATGTTCATTTTTTTCTTTCTACAGTTCCTGTGAAGCACCTGAAGGGTTAACAAACTTCTTGAATGTGGTTTTGAGCACTTTGAAAGGTGCAGTTTTTTTAATTGTGTCATTTTGGAGTATTGTCTGTCATATAGGCCCCTCAATGTCATTTAAAAATGTGATGTGGTCCCTAAAAAAAAAAGTTTTGTAAATTTTGTTGTAAAAAATGAGAGAGCTCTGGTCAACTTTTAACCCTTATAACTTCCTAACAAAAAAAATTTCAAAAATTGTGCTGATGTAAAGTAGACATGTGGGAAATGTTACTTATTAACTATTTTGTGTGACACCACTCTCTGATTTAAGTGCATACAAATTTTAAAGTTTAAAAATTGTGAAATTTTCAAAATTTTTCTCAAATTTACGTTTTTTTTTTCACAAATAAATGCAAGTCAAATCGAATTTTTTTTACCACTATTATGAAGTACAATATGTCACAAAAAACAGTCTCAGAATCCGTGGGATCTGTTGAAGTGTTTCAGAGTTATGACTTCATAAAGTGACAGTGGTCAGATTTCAAAATTTACGCCTGGTCATTAACCTACCAAGTGGCTTGGTCCTTATGGGGTTAAAATGAACTTTTCTTTGTGAGGAAAACCCCTTTTTTAATTTTCATTATTTTGCACATATTTCTACAGTGTAAACAAAGGAAGCAAAATATTGATTTTATTTTAAGATCAAGAATATCCAGTGTCAAAATTTAATTTTCCAAACCTCTATAAAAGAATTGCTGGAATTACAAAAACATATTTGCACATTCATATAAATAGGGGAGTTTGGCCTAAGAGGGGTATCCATGGTTTGACAGCTGCAGAGAAGGCGGAAGTGGGTATGTGCTTGAATATTTGGGCTGATGAGAAATATGACAACTAATCACCATCTTGCCTATTACTATAAGAAAATACTTTTTTTTTTCTCTCTTCTTTACTGTCACTCTGTATTACAAATCCAGTGAGTCAGCAGTCCAGGAGGATGTGGTTATTTACCAAGAATAAGCCATCTTGTCCCTTACATACAAGAAGCAACAATATATTTCACAGAGGAAAGCATAACTGGATGTGTAGCTTATCACTAATTCACAGTAAATATTTAATCAGTCTTAAAGTGACATAATTGTACTTTTATAGGATATTCAACATTTTTTATTGCTACCCCATTTGTCACTGATATATTCTGACAGTTTGGATATTAACCCAGTCTTAAAATACGTTCATCAAAAGTCCATCACTTTTACTTCTGCCCTTAACGCTTTAAGGACTGGGCTATTTTTCATTTATGCACTTCTGTTTTTTTTTCCTTTCATTATTCCAAGGTGTATAACTTTTTTTATTTTTCAACCAACATAGTGTGTGGCGGTGCCTTCTTTGCATTTCTTTCCATGAATCAGGAGCGCCGGACGAGTGGCATGCTTTGGGCAGAACCTGGGGTAGGATTTGTGGCACTTTGCCAGGGCTGGGTAAAAATGCCAGGTTGCGTAATTTTAGCACAATCACCAGTTGCGACAAAATTGTGACATTTCAAAGCTTTTTACAGAATACTGGCGAAAAAGTTATGATGAATCGGGCACATTGTTTATAAAGTATTTATACAACTCTCTTACTTTTCATGTATAGAAGTCCAGATCACAAATTTTGCTTTCTTATTGTGTTAGATAAGAGAAAAAAATTACAAATGCTGATTTTTTTTTTTTATTTATTGGGACTCAACCCCTCCCAAACTTATTTACACTTGTAATTCTTGTACCTCCTTGACGCCACTTGACGCCACTTTAGTATTTAATGTCTATTCTTCTTACACTTGTTTGCTACTCAGTTCACAAAAGGAGATCCAAAACCAATTCAATTGCCATTCAGATTATAATTAGAAATGTTAATAAGAGTAGGTCAGAAATACAAAGCCAAGTCTCACTAAAAAGCTTTCCTGGAGATCAATCACACAGGTATTTTTGTTATGGAGAAGGCAAGTCCAGGCAACACCATCAATGCAACTATTTACCTCTGTAATGAAGTTAGAGTGGAACCTGCCATTCCCAGACAGAAATATCTAGCACGATATATCCTGGATGAATTATTTTATCTAAAGCTCACCATACACATTTAATACCCATTACGAGATTAGATGGCCGCCGGCCATATACAGGAGCACTCATCACGCTTAGCTTCCTTTTGTGCTTTATTGTTCTTTATGAGAAGGCTGTCAACAGATTTTGGAGATGCAGCAACCGTTGTCAGCCGCATGACGTGACCTCAAGTATACGATTTGCATACTTTTAACTGGACATGCTCCGCCTCACGCAATTCATTTGTATTGAGCAAAGCCTGGCATGTGACCATATGTATGTAAATCCGAAACTTGTAGTTATGGACAGCTACTGTTGCCGCAACCGGAGAATCCTGACAGTGTGCGGTGCATACACTCTAAGGTTTTTGGAGTCTGCAGTCACATAGTGACTATGGACTTGCATCGGGAGAATGGATAACCACTTTAAGGCTGCCGTCACACTAGCAGTATTTGGTCAGTATTTTACATCAGTATTTCTCAGCCAAAACCAGGAGTGGGTGATAAATGCAGAAGTGGTGTATATGTTTCTATTATACTTTTCCTCTGTTTGTTCCACTCCAGGTTTTGGCTTACAAATACTGATGTAAAATACTGACCAAATACTGCTAGTGTGATGGCAGCCTCATGCCAACCATTTATAAATTCCTGGACAAGCCATAAACCTAGAGTCTTGAATAATTGCTTTTCAAGTTATCTTACACAGTTCATAGTGGATGCAGCTGATGTATTCATATCTGCATTATGGCCTGTGGATATACATCACTTAACCTTAAAGTTTTCCATTGAGTCTATAAAAAAAATGTGGTGGCTTTTCGTGATTTTTGGACAAGTTGTTTAGAAATAAAGGAGAAAAAAACAGCTTGGCAGCCCTACATATGATGCCTATAAAATATTAAACAAGTGGAAAGGGGGAGTCCAAACATGCTCCAAGGTTAGGTTCACACAGGGCAATTTGATTCATTACATTTCTATTTTTGGTAAAGACGATGATTAGATGAGGAAACCGTGTGCATTAGCCCTAAACATGGCTGGTGTAAGTAGCTGCAAGTTGTAATGATTAAAAAAACACTACTTCAAAGAGGCCAGAATTTAGCAGGGTACATTGCCCTTATTAATTATGGGGTTCTCAGAGAATTATATTTGGCTCTTAGTATCCTTCCCTTACTGCAATCCAGCTTCTCCTTCCAGTAGAGTTAAATGATTTGGAGATGGCATGTGTTTGGGGCTTCCATATACAGGTGCTTCTCACAAAATTGGAATATCATCAAAAAGTTAATTTATTTCAGTTCTTCAATACAAAAAGTGAAATTCATATATTATATAGAGTCATTACAAACAGAGTGATCTATTTCAAGTGTTTATTTCTGTTAATGTAGATGATTATGGCTTACAGCCAATGAAAACCCAAAAGTCATTATCTCAGTAAAATTTGAATACTTTGTAACACCAGTTTGAAAAATGATTTTAAAATCTGAAATGTTGGCCTACTGAAATGTATGTTCAGTAAATTCACTCAACACTTGGTCTGGGCATGGAGGCCATCAGCCTGTGGCACTGCTGAGGTGTTATGGAAGCCCAGGTTGCTTTGATAGCAGCCTTCAGCTTGTCTGCATTGTTGGGTCTGGTGACTCATCTTCCTCTTGACAAGGTCAGGTGAGTTTGCTGGCCAATCAAGCACAGCAATTCTGAGGTTTTTAAACCAGGTATTGGTACTTTTGGCAGTGTGGACAGGTGCCAAGTCCTGCTGGAGAAGGAAATTTCCCTCTCCAAAAATTCTCTAAAATTTCCAGGCAGAGGGCTGTGCTGACTTTAGTCTTGATAAAACACAGTGGACCTACACCAGCAGATGACATGGCTCCCCAAACCATGACTGATTGTGGAAACTTCCCACTAGACCTCAAGTAGCTTGGATTATGTGCCTCTCCACTCTTCCTCCAGACTCTGGAACCTTGATTTCCAAATGAAATGCAAAATTTACTTTCATCTGAAAACACCACCTTGGACCACTGAGCAACAGTCCAGTTCTTTTGTCCTTGGCCCAGGTAAGACGCTTCTGGCTTTGTCTATTCATCATGAGTGCCTTGAGACAAGGAATGCAACACTTGTATCTCATATTCTGGATACCTCTCTGTGTGGTGGCTCTTGAAGCAATGACTCCAGCAGCAGTCCACTCCTTGTGAGTCTCCCCCACATTTTTGAATGGCCTTTTAACAATCCTCTCAAGGCTTCTGTTATCCCGGTTGCTTGTGCACCTTTTCTACCACACTTTTTCCTTCAACTCAGCTTTCCATTAATATGCTTAGATACAGCACTCTGTGAACAGCCAGCTTCTGTAGCAATTACCTTTTGTGGCTTACGCTCCTTGTGGAGTATGTCTGCCTTCTGGACATCTGTCAAGTCAGCAGTCGTCCCCATGATTGTGGAGCCTACTGAAACAGACTAAAGGTACCTTCACACTGAACAACTTTCCAACGAGATTGACAGCGATCCGTGACGTTGCAGCGTCCTGGATAGCGATCTCGTTGTGTTTAACACGCAGCAGCGATCTGGATCCCGCTGTGACATCGCTGGTCGTAGCTAGAAGTCTGGAACTTTATTTGGTCGTCAGGTTGGCGTGATTCGTCATGTTTGACAGCAAAAGCAACGATGCCTGCAATGTTTTTTCATGGAGCTAACAACCAGCGAAAACGATAAGTACGTCACTAGATCGCTCCTGCATCGTTCTGCTGTTGCCGTGTTTGACGTCTCCTAGCGACCTAAATAGCGACGCTGCAGCGA
Organism: Ranitomeya imitator; assembly: GCF_032444005.1. Classification (NCBI taxonomy): domain Eukaryota; kingdom Metazoa; phylum Chordata; class Amphibia; order Anura; family Dendrobatidae; genus Ranitomeya; species Ranitomeya imitator. The sequence goes on along the minus strand of NC_091282.1, from coordinate 857,064,711 downwards.
TTGGCTCGTTGTCTATAACGCTGCAGCGTCGCTTAGTGTAACGGTACCTTAAGGGACCTTTTTAAATGCTTAGGAAGCTTTTGCAGGTGTTTTTTGTTAATTATTCTAATTTACTGAGATAATGATTTTGGGTTTTCATTGGCTGTAAGCCATAATCAACATTAACAGAAATAAACACTTGCAATAGATCACTATGTTTATAATTACTCTATAATATATGAGTTTCACTTTTTGTATTTAAGAACTGAACTAAATTAACTTTTTGATGATATTCTAATTTTGTGAGAAGCACCTGTATGAAAGTACTAGGGTCAGGAATTCCTCCCTACAGCAGAGGTCCCACCAATCCTAAGGCGTGGTATACATGCCACAGGATGGCCAATATAAATGAGACTAGCTATTCCGAGTAGTGTTAGTTACCTATTAAACATCTAAGATAAAGTTGTGCAAACATCCACTCAATACTCAATCTTATCTCAAAATGGTGACTTCTTCAGAATGCCGCTTTTATGATTGCTGTGCACATCAAAGTAAAGACTGCCATCCCAACAATTTTATATAAAAAACAAAAGTGATAGGATTAGGGAAATCATTACTTATGTGATATGGGAATAAGCCAAGTTAGGTTCACATTTATAGGTAAGGAAACCTATGCGTAGGATGTTTACTTCACAAATGTATGCAAGAGTCAGAACTAGGCCTGTCTGAATTTCACATATGCATCATCCACATCTATATACGTATTTTTTTTTTATGGTATAGACAAGAAAGCACAGATTTTAGATATTTTTTTAACAACGATTATTTGTTTAAAAACATTCACCACTGAGAATAAAGGGGGAAAAAAATCTTTCATGTATTTGGAGACAGGGCAAAAAAAATTATATCATCAACTGGATTTTCTTTGCACTTCCAAAAAAACAAACTGCAATACATGATTCCCTGCATTGACAAGCAGTGTTACATAAAGCTACATAATGTAATTACTCAGCACAGAATTTAAAGAAGCTCTCCTCCCATCAAAATTTTTATCCTTTTAATATATTGCAATCATCATATTATATAGCACTATGTACTTACAATTGCTCATTTTTCCTTTCTGCCCAGATAATTCTTCTCTTTTCCATTAGGTCTATGACATCACGTGATTAAAAACTGACTAGCTGAATCCTTCTAAGCTGCACCCACTGCTGGATAAGGGTTATCATCACCTCTACATAGAGAGCGTCTTGAAGAGTGGGAGGCTGCTGTAAAAGTTATCTGTGAGAGGTACAGTTGCGTGGGGCACCATGCAAAAAAAAAAATCAGAGAGGCCTCCCTAAGCCGCTAATTGGGCAACTGCTGAGAAAGGGCGAAAGCAGAGTGCAATGCAGTGACAACATGTTGGTGGTCAAGTATAAGGACAAGAGGGATGTCCTTATCTTGACCACCTACACATCTGACATCTCCCATGTGACTTTCCGAGTTACCACAACAATACCCAAAGATTGTATCTTGGCTTATAAAAAGTACAAAGGGTATGTAGATCTGTAGGCAATACGGTGACCTTACTTCAGTTTCAGGAGGTAGTCATCAAGGCCCTAATGTTTGGCAGTCAGGAAGCTGATGGTCCCAGTACTTCTGAAACTGATGGTGCCCGTATCATACCAGGTCAACATTTTCCATCAGATGGCCCCCCAAACAGCAAAAAGAGAAGATCACAAAAAGGTGCAGAGTATGCAATTACGACATTATACGCACAGACCATTCCATAAGTCTGCATTCCAAAACATCAGTTCTTCCCTTTCAGGCCCTACTGTGCGCCCAAACAGTAGTTTTCCACCACATATGGGGTATCTGCATACTCAGAAGAAATTGCACAACAATTTTTGTGGTCCATTTTCTCCTGTTACCCTTGTGAGAAAAAAAAATGGATTTTTTTGTTATTATTTTCATTTTTTTATTTTCATGGCTCAACATTATACATTTCTGTGAAGCATCTGGGGGTTCAAGATGCTCACACACATCTAAATAAGTTCCTTGAGGGGGTTTAATTTCCAATATGGGGTCACTTGTGGGGTATTTCCATGATTTATGTACATAAGGGGCTCTCGAAACGCAACATGGCGTCTGCCCTCGTTTTTAGGCAATTTTGCATTCAAAAGGTCAAACGGTGCTTCTTCCCTTCCAACCCCTGCAGTGTGCCAAAACAGAAGTTTTCCCCACATTTGGGGTTTTGGCATACTCAGGAGAAATTGCACAACCATTTTTGGTGTCAATTTCTCTTGTTACCCTTGTGGGAAAAAAAAATGGGGCTAAAATAACATTTTTGTGGGAAAAAATAAATTTTGGTTCAGTTCATGTGAAGCACCTGAAGGGTTAATACACTTCTTGAACGTGTTTTTGAGCACCTTGAGGGTACTGTTTTTAGAATGGTGTCACTTTTGACCCCCTCAAAGTCACTTCAAATGGGATCTCTTACCTGCATCTCAAAAACATTTCTAGAATTCGCCCTTTTCTTACTTTCGACTCTGCAAAAACTCTTACTGTTTCACTTATTCATTCTCGTCTGGACTATTGTAACTCTCTACTAATCGGCCTCCCTCTTACCAAACTCTCCCCGCTCCAATCTGTCCTGAATGCTGCTGCCAGGATCATATTCCTCACCAACCGTTACACCGATGCCTCTACCTTGTGCCAGTCATTACACTGGTTACCCATCCACTCAAGAATCCAGTACAAAACTACTACCCTCATCCACAAAGCACTCCATGGCTCAGCACCACCCTACATCTCCTCTCTGGTCTCAGTCTACCACCCTACCCGTGCCCTCCGCTCCGCTGATGACCTCAGGTTAGCATCCTCAATAATCAGAACCTCCCACTCCCGTCTCCAAGACTTTACACGTGCTGCGCCGATTCTTTGGAATGCACTACCTAGGATAATACGATTAATCCCCAATCCCCACAGTTTTAAGCGTGCCCTAAAAACTCATTTGTTCAGACTGGCCTACCGCCTCAATGCATTAACCTAACGATCCCTGTGTGGCCTATATTAAAAAAAAAAAAAAAAAAAAAAAAAATTAATTAACTGGTTCATGCAGCTTTACATGAACACCCAAGCCTTACACTATGGCTGGTCCGAATAACTATAGCAATTGTTACCATCCACCTCTCGTGTCTCCCCTTTTCCTCATAGTTTGTAAGCTTACGAGCAGGGCCCTCACTCCTCTTGGTATCTGTTTTGAACTGTATTTCTGTTATGCTGTAATGTCTATTGTATGTACAAGTCCCCTCTATAATTTGTAAAGCGCTGCGGAATATGTTGGCGCTATATAAATAAAAATTATTATTATTATTATTATTATCTGGTCCCTAAAAAAAAGAAATTGTAAATTTAGTTGGAAAAATGATAAATTGTTGGTCAACTTTTAACGCTTCTATCTTCCTAAGAAAAAAAAGTTTCTATTTTACATCAGAACAATTTCTAAATGTGGGAAATGTTATATCACACAAAATAGTTAATACGCAACTCTCTGGTTTAAGGGCATAAAGGAAAAAGTTTGAAAATTGCTAAATTTTCATCAAATTTCCGATATTTTCACAAATAAATGCAAACAAATATTGAACAAATTTCACCACTATATTGAAGTACAATATGTCTCAGAATCAGTGGGATCCCTTGAAGCGTTCCAGAGTTATGACCTCATAAAGTGACAGTGGTCAGAATTGACAAAATTGGCCTGGTCAGGAAGGTGAAAACAGGCTTTAGGGCAGGGCCGTATTTGCCACCAGGCCCTTGAGGGCACGTGCCTAGGGCGGGATGATGCGGGAGGAGGGAGGGGGTTGGCACCTGAGCAAGTTTTTTTTTTTAAATTAAAGTCCGGGGTCACCTCCCAACACAGACGGCACAATTTAGTAACATCATCATGGCTTCTCTGCCAAGCCTCAGACAGCTTAGGGGAAAGTCACATCCAGCTCCATCACATATCCATCAAAGTGGGACATGCCGTTGACTTCCTATGGCAGCTCCTCAAATCCAGGACATCTGGAACTATTGGGAGGCATGGCTTGTAGATCAATTGGACTGCTGCTATTTTATTTAAACCAGTTGAGGGCACATTGAGAATTCCATAAACTTTTATGTATTTAGACCTGCTCTAGTTGTGCTTAATTTGCAAGACTATAGCAAGATTACCATAAGTATAGACACCCTACACTGCTAATCACTGCTACACAAAGACAAATAGCTTTCCAATAGAGAGCTGCCAGCATGAGATCAAGACAAGGTTTTAACCCCTTCCCGACCCATGACGCCACGTAGGCGTCATGAAAGTCGGTGCCAATCCGACCCATGACGCCTATGTGGCGTTATGGAAAGATCGCGTCCCTGCAGATCCGGTGAAAGGGTTAACTCCAATTTCACCCGATCTGCAGGGACAGGGGGAGTGGCAATTTAGCCCAGGGGGGTGGCTTCACCCCCCCCCCCATGGCTACGATCGCTCTGATTGGCTGTTGAAAGTGAAACTGCCAATCAGAGCGATTTGTAATATTTCACCTAAAAAACTGGTGAAATATTACAATCCAGCCATGGCCGATGCTGCAATATCATCGGCCATGGCTGGAAACACTGATGTTCCCCCCCCCTCACCCCACCAATCGCCACCCCAAGCCACCGATCTGTGGTCCGCTCCCCTCCGTCCTGTGCTCCGCTCCCCCGTCCTCCTGTCCGCTCCCCCCGTGCTCATATGGGTTGTGATTACGGTTATGGCTAGAGTTGAGATTAGGGTTAGGGGTGTGTTGGGGTTAGTGTTGGAGTTAGAATTGAGGGGTTTCCACTGTTTAGGCACATCAGGGGTCTCCAAACGCAACATGGCGCCACCAGTGATTCCAGCCAATCTTACGTTCAAAAAGTCAAATGGTGCTCCCTCCCTTCCGAGCCCCGACATGCGCCAAAACAGTGGTTTACCCCCACATATGGAGTACCAGCATACTCGGGACAAACTAGGCAACAACTATTGGGGTCCAATTTCTCCTGCTACCCTTGTGAAAATAAAAAACTGCTTGCTAAAACATCATTTTTGAGGAAAGAAAAATTATTTTTTTATTTTCACGGCTCTGCGTTATAAACTTCTGTGAAGCACTTGGGGGTTCAAAGTGCTCACCACATATCTAGATAAGTTCCTTTGGGGGTCTAGTTTCCAAAATAGGGTTACTTGTGTTTTTTTTACTGTTTAGGTACATCAGGGGCTCTGCAAATGCAACGTGACGCCCGCAGACCATTCCATCAATGTCTGCATTTCAAAACGTCACTACTTCCCTTCCGAGCCCTGACGTGTGCCCAATCAGTAGTTTACCCCCACATATGGGGTATCAGCGTACTCAGGACAAACTGGCAACAATTATTGGGGTCCAATTTCTCCTGTTCCCTTGTGAAAATAAAAAAATTGCTTGCTAAAACATCATTTTTGAGGAAAGAAATATGATTTTTTTATTTTCACGGCTCTGCGTTGTAAACTTCTGTGAAGCACTTGGGGGTTCAAAGTGCTCAACACATATCTAGATAAGTTCCTTGGGGGGTTTAGATTCCAAAATGGGGTCACATGTGGGGGAGCTCAAATGTTTAGGCACACAAGGGCTCTCCAAACGCGAAATGGTGTCAGCTAACGATTGGAGCTAATTTTTCATTCAAAAAGTCAAATGGCGCTCCTTCCCTTCCAAGCCCGGCCGTGTGCCCAAACAGTCGTTTACCCCCACATGTGAGGTATCACTGTACTCAGGAGAAATTGCCCAATAAATTTTAGGATCCATCTTATCCTGTTGCCCTTGTGGAAATGAACAAATTGAGGCTAAAATAATTTTTTTGTGAAAAAAAAGTACTTTTTCATTTTTACTGATCAATTTGTGAAGCACCTGGGGGTTCAAAGTGCTCACTATGCATCTAGATAAGTTCCTTGGGGAGTCTAGTTTCCAAAATGGGGTCACTTGTGGGGGAGCTCCAATGTTTAGGCACACAGAGGCTCTCCATACGCGACATGGTGTCCGCTAAAGATTGGAGACAATTTTTCATTGAAAAAGTCAAATGGCGCTCCTTCCCTTTCGAGCCCTGTCGTGCGCCCAAACAGTAGTTCCCCCCCACATATGGGGTATCGGCGTACTCAGGACAAATTGTACAATAACTTTTGGGGGCCAGTTTCTCTCTTTACCCTTGGGAAAATAAAAAAATTGTTGCTAAAAGATCATTTGTGTGACAAAAAAGTTAAATGTTCATTTTTTTCCTTCCATGTTGCTTCTGCTGCTGTGAAGCACCTGAAGGGTTAATAAACTTATTGAATGTGGTTTTGAGCACCTTGAGGGGTGCAGTTTTTAGAATGGTGTCACTTTTGGGTATTTTCAGCCATATAGACCTCACAAAGTGACTTCAAATGTGAGGTGGTCCCTAAAAAAAATGGTTTTGTAAATTTCGTTGTAAAAATGAGAAATCACTGGTCAAATTTTAACCCTTATAACTTCCTAGCAAAAAAAAATGTTGTTTCCAAAATTGTGCTGATGTAATGTAGACATGTGGGAAATGTTATTTATTAACTATTTTGTGTCACATAACTCTCTCGTTTAACAGAATAAAAATTAAAAATTTGAAAATTGCGAAATTTTCAAAATTTTAGCCAAATTTCCATTTTTTTCACAAATAAACGCAAAAATTATTGACCTAAATTTACCACTAACATGAAGCCCAATATGTCACAAAAAAACAATCTCAGAACCGTTAGGATCCGTTGAAGCGTTCCTGAGTTATTACCTCATAAAGGGACACTGGTCAGAATTGCAAAAAACGGCCAGGTCATGAAGGTCAAAATAGGCTGGGTCATGAAGAGGTTAAATACAAAAATATTGTATTATATGATGCACTTTACACATTTGTTCTTATATTTGAAAAATAATTAGAGGAGACAAAACACATACATCACACGTTATTGCTGATCATCCAAAGTCCCGGCTATCTTTACCAATAGAGGTTAGGTGTACCAGCATGTAGCAAAGAAATACAATAATTGGCTTTATTAAACAAAACCCTTAGCAAAAAGAAAAACTGTCCTTGCTGCCCACCGCAAACTGTTATATTGTAGGACCACTTTAATTTTCTAATGCAGTTTAAGCAATTGAAGCCGAGTTCTGATTGGTTTCTGTCGCCAGTAATGTCATCCGGAAGCTCTGGCACAGAAGTTGGGTTTATCTAAAGTGGACCTATCGACACCAAAAGTGGACAGCTTTTTTTTTTTTTTTATTTCACGTCCATTACTCTACTGATTATTGTTTTTTTTTTTCTATGAATTGCTTCCAGAGTAATTTTGCAGAGCAGTGTGAAGACCCCCTCACTCCCCCAGAAAATCCCGTGAGCCAGTCCCCCTTGTAAAGATCATAAGTCTTCATTACACACTCAAGTCTTGCGAAGGTGAATTTTTTTTATTCAAGTGCTATAAATGTGTTCAAATATACAGTGATGGTTCTGGGTTGCAACAGAAGGTGACGTTTTGATTTACAGGAATCTTTCTCAATCACTTTAAGGAGCAACAGGAAGGAGGGCGTCTTATATAGTGCTGTATGTTTGTACGTGTTTGTAGCACTTGAATACAATTATTTCACCTTTGCAAGATAGGAATGTGCCGTGAATACGTCTTCTTGCATCCGGGGGATCCACTCCATGGCGCTGGCACCTCGATGATATCTGTCTGTGTACTCAGAATTTGACTGCAGAGCAGGTCCTTAAGTATAGACTTCAAAGGATTATATAAAGGTTCCTTATCTGATAGGCCTGTGTTAAAGGAAAATTGACATAGTTCGGCTTTTGTCTGTGTGCCAACCATGAGTTTTTGACGCTGTGTATTTTCGCTGCTTCGATAAAACAGCATCTTACAGATCCTGCAGAGTGGATGGGATTTAGGCTGTGTGAACACGTTCAGGATTTTTCGTGTTTTTTTTCGCTATAAAAACGCAATAAAAGGGCTTAAAAAATGCATATATTATGCATCCCATCATTTATAATACATTCCGCAATTTTTTTTGCATATGTTGCGTTTTTTTCCGCGAAAAAAACACATCGCGGTAAAAACGCAGCATGTTCATTAATTGTTCGGATTTTTTGCGGATTTCCTCTCATACATATACAGCCCAGCAGAAGCCTCTCATACATATACAGCCAGCACAGCAACAGCCTCTGATATATACAGGTAAACAGCCTGTGATATACACAGCCCAGCAGAAACCCCTCATATATATATACAGCCCAGTAGAAACCCCTCATATATATACAGCCCAGCAGAAGCCCCTCATATATATACAGCCTAGCAGAAGCCTCTCATACATATGCAGCCCAGCAGAAGCCTCTCATACATATAGAGACCAGCAGAAGCCTCTGACATATAGAGCCCAGGAGCAGTCTTTGATATAGATAGCCCAAATTTCTACAATATACATACATATGTACATATTTTAATCTTTAACGCCCTTTCAGGACTTCAAGGGTTGACAGGTTCAGATATACTGCATGAATTGGACTTTAGTGACATCATTAGTGATTTTGCTGCACAAAAATCAATGAAAGTGCCCTGATTGTAAAAAATAAATGATTTTACTTTAATTACTATGTGTAAATGATTTTTGTAAATAAACTTGCGATCGTTTCATTTTGTGTTTTTGCATTACATATTGCAGCACCTTGAAAAATGGGCCTCCCTCCAAAATGGGCCCCGGGCCACCCACCTCCTAAATCCGGCCCTGGTTACACTTTTTTTTTTTTAAATCTGCAACATCAAAAACTCAACATGGGAACATAGCCTTAATTTTCCAAACTGCATTGGAAAAATTAAAGCTAAATTGTGATTGGTTGCCATTGATAACCCATTAGGCTCTAATCAGTGTTTTTCAAATGTTGTTAGGTGCTTTCTAGCAGGTTTTTTCTAAAAAAACAACAACACCAAAGTAGATGCAAAACCCACGAAAAGTATAAAGCAAAGTCTATTTCCTAATCTCTGTTTTGGATCCAGTTCGCACTTAGCAAAAAAAAAAAAAAATATCACAAAAAATAAAAAGCATGTAATTCGTGTTCTCAAGCAGATCTGCAATATTATAATCAAAGTATCGAAGAAAAAAAATAGCAGGGATTTTTGGGTGTCAATTGATAATTTGGTATGGCTGCATTTTGTAATTAATTCATAGCTTGATCAGATAAGCATTGCAATATTGAAGATATATCAGATAGTCCATTTCCCTCTCATTGGAGAAAGTGCTAGAGGGGACTATTACCTTATTGATAAATCATTTATACCTTGGTAATACTAGGGACGTTTTGCTGTAAATGTTTTTTTTTTCTTTTGAATTTCTTGTGCCTCTTATGTAAACTTATAGGAGAACTAATGCATATCATAAAATCACATTTCCAATAAACAAAGTCAAATACTAATGAGAAGTCAGATATCTTACTAGTATGTATATTATGTGGTTGCACATCCAAAACTAGTAATTTGAGTTTGCTAAACAATAAAAATTCTGAATGACTAATATATATGGTCTCTTAATTTGTTTTATATTTATTAATGTATAACAGACAGCTGTTGGCCAAACTATATATCTTCTCCATACACATCAACACTAATCTGACCCAAGAGCTCATGTATTCTGTATGAGAGAACTGCTGCTAGACTTCTCTGGCTTCCGCTTATCTCCTGGGAGATAAAGAAGATCAGCTGTTGGAAATCCAAGATGTCAGATCCTTCTGTCCCTCAACATGATGTGTCCTGGAAATCAGGAGAATTCTCAGCTCTTGGAAATCCAAGATATCAGATCCTTCTGTCCCTCAACAACATGTGTCCTGGAAATCAGGAGAATTCTCAGCTGTTGGAAATCCAAGACCTCAGACCCTTCTCTCACTCAACATGATGTGTCCTGGAAATCAGGAGAATTCTGCATAGTGGTCTCCTGACTCTGTGGCCACAAGATCAGGAGGCCACTATGCAGATCAGACTTTCAGATGATCCCTGAAATATTGGTGGGTTTGGCCGACTTTAGTCTGTGTATGGGGGCTATGATTTTGAAAAATTTGCGGATTTCTGGCTATGGCTTTCATGTCAGAGTAGATAACACTTTACTGCTGTGGTTTGATGTCATCAGTTGTGGTGACATGTATCATAAAGTGTGCAAACGTAGCCTTACAATAATAACAAAATTAAATAAAAAAAATGGAGATTAAAATTTAGATTTAAATATAAACGTAGCACATGGATATAACAAAAGGAATTTGCCATATGGTAATTCCCATTTCAGAGATTTAGGTTTTAGAACCAAGTTCTACTATACAGTTCTACGTACAACACATATGTATAGCAGAGCACAGAGGTTACTTGTGATTTAGTAGAAGTTTACAAAATATTTAATTTGGCAACATAAGATAATAACATGATTTGTAGTTATCACATCCATAAAAAAGATATAACATATAATGTGCGCATGTTGAATTACATGCTCCTTCATCTGGAAATATAAGGGTTCCACCGCTTTACAGTAGATCAGAGTCACAAGGTAGAGAGCTCAGTTGGCTGCCAGGTCTACCATAACGTGTTGGGTGCTCTCCAGCTGTCACATCCATAGGGTTGGTGTAGGATCTGGGACTGGAAGCCACAGAGGTACCTCTCTTACTGTGCTGGTAGTTGTCATTGCCTACACTGTATCCAATCTTACTGGAAGGATAGTCAATGTCCTGGATGCTGTAGACATGGCTGACAGGTTTTTCCTGGTAGGGCGTTTGTTTATTGTTGTAGTACATAGAAGAAGTAGGTTTACCTCGGTTTCTGATGCATTTCTTACAGGGTGGCACAAAGCAGAGCATAAGGGATAACCCACCTATGATCTCTAGGCAACTGCCCAGGTAGCCCAGAACCAGGGCATACCCTGCATAAGTGTTTAGTTGATCCACTGAAGATGGCATGCTGTACATCAGGTAGTTGTACCAAGCAATGGGTATCAGGCTGAGAATTCCTGAGATGAAGATCACAGTTCCACCAAAGGCTGATATTAAGAAGTTTGGTTTATCTTCCCAGCAGCGTACACCCCAGGAGGCCAAAGCGATGCCCAGTACATTGACGGCCAGAGAGGTGATCATTAATCCCCGGGCAACCTGCACCACCTGTTGGCTGAAGTATTGAGTATTGGTAATGCCACATTGCATGTTCTGATTAGTGGTCGTCACCTCGCATATATCCCAAATCCCCTGATTCTGTACCACGTCCGTGGGTCGGTTGATTAAAGAAGTGAGTGTCCGCCAGGCTGGTGCCACAGTAGAAGTGAGATTGAAAACCAGTCCACAGGGGGCCAGCACCATGCCAATGATCATCACTGTGGGGGTCCTCATATTGCAGACTTCTTTATAAATCAAAGTACGTGGTTGATTATCCAAAAAGCGAGTCTGCAGGGCAACTTGCCCAGGGATAATTTGTAATCCACAAGGATTATAATCCACGCTGTCCCTGTGATCTACTGATGGTATCTAGGCACAAAGCAGAAGCAGTCCAGCAGGCATCATGATGATCAGGGGGTCCCATCCAGGGCTCCTCCAGGCTCTGCACAACAATCCTCAAAGTAGTTTCTTTTTCTCAGTTTGTGATCTGCCTGCATCAAGTGTAAAGTTCTCTAATGCAGCGAAACTGGCTTGACAGAAACTACACAGGGCTAGAAGCAGGAAGAAGGGAGGGGCCACTGGGCACAAGAGTCCTGGCTAGGTATTCTGCAGGGAGGGGAAAATAAAGGAGCCTGCACAGATCCACATAGCATTGCACCTGGTGGGATTAGCAATACACATAGCATTGTACCTGGTGGGATTAGCAATACACATAGCATTGTACCTGGTGGGATTAGCAATACACATAGCATTGCACCTGGTGGGATTAGACATACACGTAGCATTGTACCCAGTGGGATTAGCAATACACGTAGCATTGTACCCAGTGGGATTAGCAATACACGTAGCATTGCACCTGGTGGGATTAGCCATACACATAGCCAGGGGTGGATTAAGGGTAGCCAGGGCCCGGGCTGTTCAAACACTGTGGGCCCCCCGGTCATGTGACGGGGGTCATGTTATACCTGAACCAGAATATTCCAGAAAAATGGCCGGGCCCTACTCCACTGTAACCTATTAAATATTTGTTAAAATATGCAATACAATTTAGGTATATTTTGACCAATATCACACACAAGGAACAAATACCACCGAACCATGACCAGACCACATATTACCACCTCTTGGTGACAAAATAGCACATACAAGGGACAAATACCACAACACCATTTCCAGACCACATATTACCACCACATAGTGACTGAATACTACAATACTGATCAGTAATAAAAAAGAAAAACACAATACTATCACCATAAGTGCCAGTATTCAAAGGAGATCTGTACTTAGTATGCAGTGTCTGTGTAGATGTAATACAGAGATCACTGGTGACATTATACACAGGAGCTCTGTATATAATATATAGGTAATACAGTGATCACTGGTGACATTGTACACAGGACCTCTGTATAAAGTATACAGTGTATAGCGTCAGTGTATAGGTAACACTGACTCACCAGTGACGTCTCTAGGTGAAGTCCTTCATCTTTCATCCAGCACAGACCGCCATCATTTCTTCCAGCCAGGACTCGTTTCTGCAGGAAATAACACAGTTATCTCAAGCTCCGCTTGCAGAACACATTACTTAATTTTTCACAACTTCTACATTACACCACATGAAGAAAAAAAGGCGATATAGTGTCACTCTACACAGTAACAGGACCACCCCCCATTTAAAACAGTATACTCAAAAAATAAAATAAATACATCACTGCAGTAATAATATCCCTTAATTAGCCCCTATGGTAATAATATTCCCCATCCTGGCCCCGTTTATCTCATTCCTGGCTCCAGCCATATGTTCTTGCATCCTGCCTTCATGAGTATCCATTCTACCCCATATGATCTCCCCATCCTGCCCCATCTGTCTTCATCGTATCCATCCTGCCCCATGATCCAATCCTGCCCCATGTCTTTCATTCTTCCCCGTGTCTCCAATCATGCCCCATATCTACAGTCTGCCCATGCCTCCAGTCCTGCCCCCAGTGTGTCCAGCAATCTGCCCCAGTGTGTCCAGCATATTACCCCCAGTGTGTCCAGCAATCTGCCCCAGTATGTCCACCATATTGCCCCAGTGTCCAGCAATCTGCCCCAGTGTGTCCAGCATTGCCCCCAGTGTGTCCAGCAATCTGCCCCAGTGTCTGACTCCAGCATATTGCCCCCAGTGTGTCCAGCAATCTTCCCCAGTGTGTCCAGCATTGCCCCCAGACAGTGTGTCCAGCAATCTGCCCCAGTATGTCCAATTTTCTAGCATTGCCCACAGTGTGTCCAGCAATCTGCCCCAGTGTCCAGCATTGCTCGTGTCTCCAGCATTGCCCCAGTGTCTCCAGCATTGCCCCAGTGTCTCCAGCATTGCCCCCAGACAGTGTGTTAAACAATCTGCCCCAGTATCTCCAATTGTCCAGCATTGCCCACAGTGTGTCCAGCAATCTGCCCCAGTGTCCAGCATTGCCCCAGTGTCTCCAGCATTGCCCCAGTGTCTCCAGCATTGCCCCCAGTGTGTCCAGCATATTACCACCAGTGTGTCCAGCATATTACCACCAGTGTGTCCAGCAATCTGCCCCAGTATGTCCAGCATTGCCCCCAGTGTGCCCAGCATATTACCACCAGTGTGTCCAGCAATCTGCCCCAGTATGTCCAGCATTGCCCCCAGTGTCTCCTGTCCAGCAATATGCCCCAGTATGTCTAATTGTCCAGCATTGCCAACAATGTGTCCAGCAATCTGCCCCAGTGTGTCCAGAATTGCCTCAGTGTCTGAACTTCAACTGCATGAATTGTTTTGTTTAAAATTCATTGTGGTAATGTCTATAACCAAAATTAGAAAAATGTTATCTCTGTCCAAATATATATGGACCTAACTGTATTTAAAAAAAGAAGGGTTATTCCAGGTACCAAGTCAATTTAGAACATATATTGAAAAAAGTAACAAGAAAAACTGCACTCATGATCCTTCTTTCAAGCTGTGGTTTTAATCCAGGAAAATGTTTACATTGATATTTGCGGAGGTGCAGGTGTCAGGGGAGATTTTCATGAGTAGTGAGACCTTTTTTCGATATTATCTATACACATAGCATTGCATTTGATGGGATTAACTGCTCAGGTCACATCCCATCAGGGACCAGCCATGGATTGCTGCTCTGCCATTTACAAGCAAATGTCCTAATTAAATAAGAACAGTGAGGTGTAAAATCTGTCACAACAAGAGCTGGAGGGGATGTCTCCTTACATGCAACAGATAAAGAGCAAATAATCTACCTTTTAATATGCAAGTTTGAATCATAAATAGGATATAAATCTTTCTTTTAATTCTGTTTCTGAGTAGTAAATGATTTACAAAGGGGTAATTCAACAGTAAAAACGTCAAACAAGCAGCAATAAATGTAACATTTTTCTGATACGTGTCCTATCCATGTTTTTCACAGGCAGGAAATGTTCCCATTAAGGGTATGTGTCCACTTTCAGGATTGCATCAGGATTTGGTCAGGATTTTATGCAGGTAAAATCCTGACCAAATCTGCACCTGAGGTCACTGGCAGGTAACCTGCGCTGTCCTTGCGTTGTTTCTGCAATGTAAGGACATGCTGCGTTCTTAGAAGACGCGCCACATGTGCGTTTTCACGGGTCTGCCACCTGCGTCTTTTAATGCATAGTGGAGACGGGATTTCATGAAATCCCCTCCACTATGCTTTAACATCTGGACGCTGCGTTTTTGACGCTGAGGCTCAACGCAGCGTCAAAAACGCAGCGTTTCCTGAACTTGGAAACATACCCTAATAATACTCTTAGGAGGTGTTCACATGTCTGTGATTTTATCCGGACAGTGAGGGTGGGGAAAAAATAGTCACTGAAACCGATACATTTTTGATTCGTGTCACGAGTCAAATCCCCCACCCAAATTTATGGGTCCATGAAAAATCACCGCACCCGTTATGTTCCATGCACATCACTGATGAAACGGAGTCACTGACCAAGGGCTCATTCAGACGGATGATTTTAGCATACCAGTGCCATCTGACACTGAAGAAAGTTGAACTTGCGTTGGAGAAAAATTACTGCCATCTGAATGGGGTTGCTTTATTTACACTGCAAGATAATTGTGAACGAGAGTAGTTGAAAACTCTTGTTTTATGATTATTTTTCCATGTAAACAGGCTGCTGATCCCCAGATGAATGAGCAAAATTGTGGTTCATTGGGCAAAATTATTTTACACCGCATAAATGATCATCGGCAGTGCATCAACTTGTGTAAACAGGATTTTCACTGCCGAGAACTGTAGCAGCCCATATATACTGAGCGATCCAGTATAGATTACTCAGTCCTCACCACATGCATTGGTCTACCTGTTTTAATAGTCTTTCAAAAACGAATGCGCTCACTGGGAAAAACAAGATAATCTTGTTAGGATACTTTTTCACAAAGGTTTTCAAACACTCGCTGATTGGTAAAAGTTTGCCATTGGTGGTCTGTCTGACAGGGCTGTGTAGTCCGTGAGCCAAACCACCGACTCTTCAATTTCCCTGACTTCCGACTCCAACCCCACCGCACTGGTCACTACTGAGCCTGTACATATGTAAGAGGGTGGTGCTGTTATGGACAGTAAGGAACACGCTGTCACTTTAAGAGGCTGCACCCCCTTGTCTGGCGTTATGGAATGTTCTGCTTCTCCCCTGCAATAATCGTTGTAATGAGCTAGTCTGTGCAGAGTGCAGGTGTGGAGCTGGAGCAGCGTGTGTGAGCTGAGGCTGCTGCAGAGAGGGCTTTTTGTGCTGATAGCTGAAAGAGAGAAGAACTGTGTCCTGATATAGCTGCAAGAGAGCCACGAAGATACAGAGAAAGGGGATTTACAGTTTCCAGGAGCATCCCTAGGATCCAGAAGCAAGGAGAAGACCACGCTTCACAGAGCTGACAGAAAGCCGTGCGCACCACCGTATTAGACTGCTGGGGCCCCCCCCCTGGGACTGGACCTGATTCTCTAACATCACCGTTAGTCTGTTCCTGTTTGGTGCACCTGTTAGGGCCTAGTATAGGCTTCAATAGTCAGTACACGGGAGCCGTGTGGCCTGCTTAGTAAAGGCCAGGGAGGTTATACGTAGAGTAGCATCATCACTTGTTTATTGTTACATTTGCTTGTTAGACATATTTTGAGTCTGCAATAGTTGGAGCACCGTGCTATTTTACGGAAAAGATAAAGTTTATTTCTCTTGTAAATTGTCTGTTGCCATTGTATACCCCTGTTTGCATCTTCCTCATTCCCTTCCTTGCCTTCCAATAAATCTACCCTTTGATGTTTGCACCTCATCTTGTGTACAGTAGTCTTCCTGCACCGTGGTGGTCCCCCGGTCATCGCTTCAAGTGGCGCTGAGAGCAGGGTACTGTCACCAAGATGGAGGCAGCAGACAGCAATGGCGAGAATGCTAATGTTAATGGAGATGCTGTAGGCATTGGTAGAACCCCTGCAAGGACACTCCCTATGAGCACCATATTTAGTGTGCTAACAAAGTTTGACGGCAAGAATATGCCACTGTCCGACTGGGTGTCCCGGCTGCAAAGTACCCTGAAGATTTATAACATCAGCCCAGACCTTGAAGTGGACATTGCGTTAACTGCCCTAGAGGGAGAAGCCCGTAGAAACGGCTGCCTACAACCTGAACTCACCCGCAGTACCCTAAAGGAGCTAGTGAAGTTCCTGGAAGAGATCTATGGCAAGACTGCTAGCGCCGGACACCTTCGCGCCAAATTTTTCTCTAGGCTGCAGCGGGAAGAAGAAGGAATTTCTCAGTATGCAACAGCACTGCAAGAAGTGTTAGCAGAGGTGCAGAGAAAGGAGGTGGATGGATTTGGCAGCATGGGCTCTAAAGACCGGATACTCCGGGAGCAATTAATTCTGGGACTGCACAACACATCCTTGAGGCGAGCACGGTCAGAACGGGTCCGGGCAGATCCGGCTCTTACGTTTCGTCAAATCCTGGCGGAAACAGTGGCCCGAAGTAAAGAAGAGAGCTATGCGTCTGGGGTGATGCGTGTCCAGGGCACCAATACCAGAGGGGACCCAAACCATCAGGAGGTGCTGGTCGAGGTGGTGCAAGACTTGCAGCGGTCCCTTGTCAATGTGCAAGAGAAACTGACCCAGATGGAGTGAAGAGTGGGGGAACTACAACAGTCTGAGCCACCGTACTCATGCAACCATACTTCAGCCCGACCGATAAGGGATCAGTTTGAGCAAGCCCCCTCCCATCAGGCATTGGAGGCACGAGGACAGGCTCGAGGTACCCCCCAGCGAGGAGGAGGCATCCAATGCTGGGAATGTGGAGGACAGGGGCACCTTGCCAGAGACTGTCGGAACTATACTCAAGACCAGCGGAAGCCGCCGTTAAACTACCAACCCCCGCAGTAGTGCGGCACTCTGCGGGGGAGGTGAGGAGAGAGGCTGTTCCATATCATAACGAACACTTGATTGCTGGGAGCCCCATCCTACGTGCTGAATTTGAAGCAGTTCTAGTGGATTGCCTGATAGATACTGGGTCACAAGTGACAACGATGCCAGAAGCGTATTTCAAGCAGCATTTCCAGGACCTGGCCAAGCCAGAAAAAGAGACATTGATCCGGTTGTTTGCTGCCAACCAACAACAGATCCCAGTCACAGGGGTCGTGTGGATGAATATTCGAATCTGTGGGCAAGAACATGGGAGAAAAGGGATCCTGCTAGTCCCTGAGCCTATTAAGTAAGATGTGCCTGTAGTACTGGGAATGAACATCCTACGTGAACTCGATCAGATTATGTTTACCAAACCGGGACCTGGATATTGGAAGAAGGCTACTACACATAAGCCTACTTAAGAAACCCTTCAACGACTGATCCACATCTGTGGGATGCAGAAGAGTGTGCCATCTTATCAGATGGTAGGGGTCATCAGGGCTCCTGGTAAAGAACCTGTAATCCTACCTCCCGAGCGAGAAACTATAGTATACCTTCCAGTGGGGACTCACCGCAACCTTGATGGGTTGGAAGTGGTTGTTCAGCCTGTGGTAGGCGGAGGAGTGGACCAAGAAGTCATGATAGCTCGTACGATAGCTGTGGTCCAGCGAGGACATGTCCCCATAAGAGCTTTGAATGAGGGCCCCGGGGAGGTCACCTTGCCACGAGGGACAGATCTGGCCCTGGTCTACCTACATAAGCGTGAAATGGTGAGTCAGAAGGAGATGTCTTTATCACCGAAAGAAGGTGTGGGGTGGACCCTAGCAGTTGCTGCGGGGGACGAAGAGACACCATCCCCGGAGTGGAGTGGACGGGTCATCCTTGATCAAATGGAAGTGGATGTGAAGGCCCTGGGCCCTGAGCATGTGCAAGCAATAGAAACTATGCTGTGGGAAAATCAGGCCACATTCGCCCGTCACGCCGAAGATTTTGGCTGTACTGAAGCCATCATACATGAGATACCGACTGGGGAAGCTCGTCCAATTCGAGAACGATACCGGCAGATCCCGCCCAAGATGTATCAAGAGGTGAAAACATTACTGAGACAGATGCTGTATTCAGGAGTGGTGTGGAGTAGTCAGAGTCCTTGGGCAACCCCGGTGGTGCTCATCAAAAAAAAGGATGGGACCATCCGGTTCTGTGTAGATTACAGGAAACTCAATGCCTGCACTGTTCGAGACTCGTATCCGTTGCCCCGCATCGAGGAATCCTTGACAGCATTGGGAAAAGCCAAGTACTTCTCCACCCTGGACCTAGCAAGCGGATACTGGCAAGTAGCCGTGGCAGAGAAAGACAAAGAAAACCACCTTCATCCTCCCTATGGGGCGGTTCGAGTTTAACCGGATGCCCTTCGGGCTCTCCAATGCTCTAGGCACATTTCAATGGCTGATGGAAAAGTGTTTGGGAGACTTAAATTTTGAGGCTACCCTGATCTATCTGGATGACATCATTGTGTTTTCGGCCTCATTCGAAGAACACCTTGCCCGGCTTGGACAGGTACTCGGAAGACTGCGGGCTCATAACCTGAAGGTGAAGCCAAAGAAGTGCCACCTCATCAAGAGAGAGATTGAGTACCTGGGCCACATAGTGTCACAGGATGGAGTTCTACCCTCGCCAGAAAAAGTGGCTGCTATCCAGAAGTGGCCAGTCCCTCGAACAGTGAGAGAACTCCAGGCATTCCTGGGACTCGCTGGGTACTATCGCTGGTTTGTTAAAGACTTCGCAAAGGTGGCGGGTCCTCTCAATGAGTTGCTGAGGGGGACCGCTGGAGTGCCGAAGACCCAGCGCATCCCCTGTGCACAGGGACAAGACAAGGCCTTCCAGGCTATAAAGAATGCCCTTACTTCAGCCCCGATTTTGGCCTACACAGACTTCGATCAACCGTTCCTGTTATACACAGATGGTAGCCTTCATGGACTCGGTGCAGTACTTTCTCAGATACAGGATGGACATGAGAGAGTCATCGGGTATGCCAGCAGGTCCCTGCGAGACAGCGAAAGAAACCCTCACAATTACAGCTCCTTCCAGTTAGAGCTCCTGGCCCTGGTGTGGGCCATGACAGAAAAGTTTGCAGGCTTCCTGACAGGTACCAAGATTCAAGTTCGAACAGACAATAATCCCCTGGCCCACCTTGAGAATGCTAAATTAGGGCCCTTAGAACAATGGTGGGTGGCTTGCCTAGCCAAGTTCGACTTTACCATCCGTTATCGTTCTGCTACCGAAAACGCAAATGCTGATGGGCTGTCAAGAGTGACTGTGGAGACTCCAGTGGGGGATCTTGATGAGCAACTCGAAGAGGAGGAAACCCCAGACTTTCGCAAGCTTAAGCCCCCAATGGTTGCAGCCCAGTCAAGAAGGGAGGCCTGCACATTACCCCGCTCCCTGGGGAGAACCAATGAGGAATGGGGACACGTTCAGGATGAAGACGAAGGGCTGAGACAGATGAAATGGTGGGTAACTCAAAAGCGGAAGCCTGGCAAACAAGAGCGAGATGATCTGGACTCTGAAATGAGGAGTGTGGTACATCAGTGGGATAGACTGGAGGTGCGAGAGTCAGTGCTATATCGTAAGAGGCAACAGCCAAAAGATATGGAAGTAAGGTGGCAAGTTGTCATCCCAGGAAGAATGGCTCAAGAAGAAGCTAAAGAAGCCCACGAATTTGGAGTGCACTTTGGCCCCACGAAGACCTACCAATGGTTAAAACGGTATGTGTATTGCCCCCGGTTGGAGTTTGTGGTGGAAGAGGTTTGCCGGCAATGTTGAGTATGTGACCTCATTAAGAGTAACGAACAGAGGGCACTCATCCAGGCCATACAAACTAACGAACCGCTAGAAGTCTTGATGATCGACTACCTCCTCGTGGGACACTCGGCCCGGGGGCTGCAATACTGTTTGGTGATGACTAGTGTTGAGCGATACCGTCCGATACTTGAAAGTATCGGTATCGGATAGTATCGGCCGATACCCGAAAAATATCGGATATCGCCGATACCGATATCCGATACCAATACAAGTCAATGGGACATCAAGTATCGGAATGTATCCTCATGGATCCCAGGGTCTGAAGGAGAGGAAACTCTCCTTCAGGCCCTGGGATCCATATTAAAGTGTAAAATAAAGAATTAAAATAAAAAATATTGTTATATTCACCTCTCCGGCGGCCCCTGGACATCAGCGGGAGGATCCGGCGTCCGGCACGGCTTCTTTCTTCAAAATGCGCGCCTTCAGGACCTGTGGAATGACGTCCCGGCTTCTGATTGGTCGCGTGCCGCCCATGTGACCGCCACGCGACCAATCAGAAGCCGCGACGTCATTCCTCAGGTCCTAAAAGGCGCTTATTCTAGGACTTTAGCTGAGGAATGACGTCGCGGCTTCTGATTGGTCGCGTGGCGGTCACATGGGCGGCACGCGACCAATCAGAAGCCGGGACGTCATACCACAGGTCCTGAAGGCGCGCATTTTGAAGAAAGAAGCCGTGCCGGACGCCGGATCCTCCCGCTGATGTCCAGGGGCCGCCGGAGAGGTGAATATAACAATATTTTTTATTTTAATTCGTTTAGTTTACACTTCCGATACCGATACCCGATATCACAAAAATATCGGATCTCGGTATCGGAATTCCGATACCGCAAGTATCGGCCGATACCCGATACTTGCGGTATCGGAATGCTCAACACTAGTGATGACTGATGATTTCTTTAAGTTCGCAGTAGTCACTCCGACTAGAGATCGCAAAATCGGCGGTGCACCTGTCAAGACTTCATCCGGGTGTATGGGTGCTCAAAGCGCATCCATTCCGACCAAGGCGCATGTTTCCAAGGCAAGGTGATGGAAGAATTGTATCGTATGTATGGCATCGAGCGGTCCCGGACCACCCCTTACCACCCTCAAGGCAACAGAGCTTGTGAACGCTTCAACCGAACCTTACTTCAAACGCTGAGAACGTTGGAGGAGGATAAGAAGGCGTGTTGGCCAGACTATCTGCCGGAATTGGTCTGGACCTACAACAATCGAGTTCACTCCACCACGGGCTATACCCCCTATCTACTGTTGTTTGGAAGAGCTGGACGAGAGAACATTAAGCTGAATTTGGAACAGCCAGAGGAGCTGATGGAGCGAACTGTCACCTCATGGGTGAAAGAGCATCGGCAACGATTGCAAACGATACGGTGGTTGGCGGGTCAGCAGCTGCAAGAAAAAGAACATACGGGCCGCAAACCGACTCAAGAGTTACCGCTCCAACCTGGAGACCGAGTATTAGTCAGAGAGAAATGCCCCAAGGGAAAACTAAGTGAGAGATGGGACGTACAGCCATACAAAGTTATCGAGCGAGTGTATGCTAATGGCCCTGTCTACAAGGTACAGATTGAGACTGGGGTATCCACCCCTAGAGTACTTCAAAGAAATATGCTGCGGCCTTACCGGTCTGAGGTCTGTTCTACGCCATTGTCGCCTGAAGGCACTACTCCACTTCCTGAATCTGTCATGCCTGATGGTGAAATTGATGATGAGTGGTGGACCGTCCCTGACACAGTAGGGGGTCCTCAGCCACACAGAGACAGTAATCCCATGGATGTACCAGTACTGCCACGTGAGGATGAGACCAGACAAGAGCCCACGATGACTCCTGCAGCAAGTGTTCCTCTGGAAGATAGTGAAGCCTTGCCTGACAGCCAAGAGCTTCGGAGATCCCAGAGGTCTAATGCAGGGGTTCCACCAGTCTGATATGTAGAACAGTGTGCTCTGTCTGTTTTTACACCTTTGTTGCCTCCTCTATAGGTGCTGTTTCCGCATTGCACGTTCCTCCATTACACTTTGACCCTGATGCTGTGATGGCCGAGGACGACCATCATTAAGAAGGGAGGCATGTAAGAGGGTGGTGCTGGTATGGATAGTAAGGAGCACGCTGTCACTTTAAGAGGCTGCACCCCCTTGTCTGGCGTGATGGAATGTTTTGCTTCTCCCCTGCAATAATCGTTGTAATGAGCTAGTCTGTGCAGACTCTACGGAGTCAACGGGATTCCAAGTAGTAAATGATGAACTTGGGTTTTTGGCAAAAAATTGCAGGGCATACAAGTTTGTTTGCTCCACCATGAGACTGACAATTGACTCAGAGAAAAAGACTTTGAAAAAGTCTATTTCCCTGAGATCGGCAGTCTCGAATTGGATTCCTGATTGGGGAATGAAATCAGGAATCCATGGAGCAAAATTTTCAGGGATGGGGGTCCAGGTGGGGGCACTTGTGCTAGGTTGGGCATGACTAGCACTAGATTGGGGGTTACTTACACTTGGCTCAGGCTCTTCTCCCCTGGGCTCCGGCTCTCCTCCCCTGGGCTCTGGACGATTTCTCGTCCTGCGACATCTTGGGGGTGGCGAGTCCGTGTCACTGGAGGAGGAAAAGTGGGAGGAATACAGAAAAGTGGGGTCCTCTCCCTCACTATCAGCTTCGGAGGCAAGAAAGGAATATACCTCCTCAGCTGAGTACAGACTTTGTGACTGGGATGACTGGGATGAGCGTGACATTGTGTGTGTGGTGTATGTAAAAAAACTAAACTTTATTATAGTGTGTGTGTGTGTTTGTGTATGTGCGAGTGTTTGGTGAAACTTTCAACTGCAGGAGGGGGCTGTCAGGCGCGGGGGGGGCTGTCTGGCGTGAGGGGGCTGTCAGGCACGAGGGGGCTGAGGCAATGCAGCAGCAGCAGATGGAATCGGCGTCAGCAGCAGGGGGGTCATCAGGGGGGCAGGGGGTGATCACCGGGGGACAGGAGAGGGCTGTCAGGCGCGGGGGGAAGAGGCGATGCAGCAGCAGATGGAATCGGCGGCAGCAGGGGGTGATCAGGGGGACGGGGGTGATCAGGAGGTCAGGGGGTGATCGGGGGGCATGGGGTGATCAGGGGGCAGTGGGTGATCAGGGGGGCAGGGGTGATCAGGGGGGCAGTGGGTGATCAGGGGGGCAGGGGGTGATCACCGGGGGACAGGAGAGGGCTGTCAGGCATGGGGGGGCAGAGGCGATGCAGCAGCAGATGGAATCGGCATCAGCAGCAGGGGGGTGATCAGGGGGGCTGGGGGTGATCAGTGGGGCAGGAGGGGGCTGTCAGGCGCAGGGGGGGCAGAGGCAATGCAGCAGCAAATGGACTCGGCAGCAGCAGCAGGGGGTGATCAGGGGGACGGGGGGTAATCAGGGGGGCAGGGGGTGATCGGGGGCAGGCAGTGATCAGGAGGGCAGTGGGTGATCTGGGGGCAGGGGAAATCACCAGGGGACAGGAGGGGGCGATGCAGCAGCAGCAGCAGATGGAATCGGCGTCAGAGCAGGGGGTGATCAGGGGGGCAGGGGGTGATCACCGAGGGGCAGGAGGAGGCTTTCAGGCGCGGGGGGGCTGAGGCAATGCAGCAGGAGCAGATAAAATCTGCGGCAGCAGCAGGGGGGTGATCAGGGGGGCGGGGGATGAAAAGGGGGGCAGGGGGTGCTCAGGGGGGCAGGGGGTGCTCAGGGGGTGATCAAGTGGACAGGGGTGATCACCAGGGGGCAGGCGGGAGCTGGGGGAGCTGAGGTGATGCAGCTGATGGAGCTGGCAGCAGCAGCAGGGGGGTGAAAAGGGGGGCAGGGAGTAAGATTGGGGGAGGGTGATCAGGGGGGCAGAGCGTGGAGGTGGACGGTAGAGAGGGGAGTACCTTACGGCGGCAGCAGCAGGAACACAGGCGGCGGCAGGAGCAGCGGCAGAGGTGGAGCAGCAGCTGTGTCGGCAGCAGCGGCGATTGGTGGCAGGTATGACAGGAGGGACCTCGTTCTCCAGCTTCCAGCAACGGGATGAGTCTGGAGAACGAGGGCAGACATGTTTTACTCCGCCCCTCCAGATCTGATTGGAGAGCTAGCGTCACATGGACGCTAGCTCCAATCAGAGCTGGAGGGGGAGACAAAAAGGTCACCCGAAGTGATCGTAGACCCGTGGGGGCAAAGCCACCCCCCCGGGGTGAAGTACAGGCCCCCCTGCACCTGCGGGTCTGGTGACATTTCAATGACCCCGGTCACCCGACCCGCAGGGAAGCGTTCCCACCATGACGCCACATAGGCGTCACAGGTCGGATTGGCTCAGATTTTCATGACGCCTATGTGGTAAACATAGGTCGGGAAGGGGTTAAAGTAATGATGGCCACTCATTTTTCTTTACCTAGCTGCTTTTTTCTTGCCATAATACAAATTCTAACAGTCTATTCAGTAGGACAATCAGCTGTGTATTCACCAGATTTCTGCTCAACACAACTGATGGTCCTAACCCCATTTATAAGGCAAGAAATCCCACTTATTAAACCTGACAGGGTACACCTGTGAAGTGAAAACCATTCCCGGTGACTACCTCTTGAAGCTCATCAAGAGAATGCCAAGAGTGCGCCAAGCAGTCATCAAGGCAAAAGGTGGCTACTTTGAAGAACCTAGAATATAAGACATATTTTCAGTTGTTTCACACTTTTTTGTTAAGTATATAACTCCACATGTGTTAATTCATAGTTTTGATGCCTTCAGTGTGAATTTACAATTTTCATAGTCATGAAAATACAGAAAAATCTTTAAATGAGAAGGTGTGTCCAAACTTTTGGTCTGTACTGTATAAATATATATACCAGGATGGAGATAGGGGAGTCCGTTCCAAATCTTGCAGCGGGACCCGTAGGACTCTAGTTACGCCACTGCTTATGTTACAGGTATGGTTGTTTCTGCAGCTGACAATCGAGTCCTAAGCTTCATTTTCCAACAAAACATAGCTCCACCATATTGCCATTTAGAGGTGCATCACTATCGCAATGAGAAACTTCCAAACTGGTGGATTGGGCTCTGTACTAGTATTGACTTGGCATTCTTAAGATGGCCTCTCAGGTCTCCCGATCTGACAGTGTGTGATTTCTTCCTTTAGGGGTATGTCAAAGACATTGTTTACGTGCCACCTTTGCCAGCAGCACTAGAAGAGCTCCGGGACCGCATTACCTCTGCTCTAATGACCATCGACGGGGACATGCTGCAGCGTCTTTGGGTCGAACAAGATTACTTCATAGATGTGTCCTGTTTGACAAAAGGGGCACACATATAACATTTGTAAGCATTATGTGCTAAAGATGGAGAGTTTATGTTCGTTATCATGTGCCAGTCACTATGGTGCATGTAATACATTTTGAAATATACATTACAGACCAAAGGTTTGGACACACCTTCTCATTTAAAGATTTTTCTGCATTTTCATGACTATGAAAATTGTACATTCCCACTGAAGGCATCAAAACTATGAATTAACACATGTGGAATTATATGCTTAAAGGGAACCTGTCACCCCGTTTTTTGAGATTGAGCTATAAATACTGTTAAATAGGGCCTGCGCTGTGTGTTCCTATAGTGTATGTAGTGTACCCCGATTCCCCATGTATGCTGAGAAATAACTTACCAAAGTCGCCGTTTTCGCCTGTCAATCAGGCTGGTCAGGTCGGGAGGGCGTGGTGACATCGGTGGTTCTTCCTCAGCTTTACGTTGGTGGCGTAGTGGCGTAGTGGTGAAGACACAGCGCGCGATCTGCGCTGTAATCCCTTGCATCGGTGGGGGCGGCCATCTTCCTGGGGCCGCGCATGCGCAGATCGAGTGCTCTGCTGCACGGGGCTTCAGGAAAATGGCCGCGGGATGCCGCGCGTGCGCATTAGAGATCGCGGCGGCCATTTTCCCAAAGCCGAGATGCAAACTCGGCTTTGGGAAAATGGCCGCCGCGATCTCTAATGCGCACGCGCGGCATCCCGCGGCCATTTTCCTGAAGCCCCGTGCAGCAGAGCACTCGATCTGCGCACGCGCGGCCCCAGGAAGATGGCCGCCCCCACCGATGCAAGGGATTACAGCGCAGATCGCGCGCTGTGTCTTCACCACTACGCCACTACGCCACCAACGTAAAGCTGAGGAAGAACCACCGATGTCACCACGCCCTCCCGACCTGACCAGCCTGATTGACAGGCGAAAACGGCGACTTTGGTAAGTTATTTCTCAGCATACATGGGGAATCGGGGTACACTACATACACTATAGGAACACACAGCGCAGGCCCTATTTAACAGTATTTATAGCTCAATCTCAAAAAACGGGGTGACAGGTTCCCTTTAACAAAAAAGTGTGAAACAACTGAAATTATGTCTTATATTCTAGGTTTTTCAAAGTAGCCATCTTTTGCTTTGATGACTGCTTTGCACACTCTTTGCCACAGCTAAAGACGTTCCATGAACAGTTTAATCAATTTCATCCTACCATCAACTTGACACTCAACTACTCCTGCACTGAAATTAACTTTTTGGACACCATCATTAAGCTGCAGAACAATAAAATAGAGACATCCTTGTATCAGAAGCCAATCGACCGTCCAACATACCTTAAATGGGACAGTTTCCATCCAAAACACATAAAAAACTCTATTGTCTACAGCCAAGCCATCAGATACAATCGTATATGTTCCAACCCAATGGATAGGGATGAACACCTTGGTCGCCTCAGAAAGACCTTTTTGAATCAGGGCTACCATCCAAGAACAATTGAAAACCGGATAACAAGAGCCACTAGAATATCAAGGAATCACCTGCTACATTACAAAGCTAAAGAAGAAAATAACCGGGTACCTCTAGTAGTTACCTACAATCCAAATCTGGAGGTGCTAAGGGGAGCTGCACGGAAATTACAACCTTTACTACAAAAAGATGCCCGCTTACAATCTATTTTTCCAGACCCCCCACTACTGTGTTTTAGGCAGCCCCCAAATCTAAGAAGCATCATTGTCAAGAGCTCCCTGTCCTCTCCAACAGCTGCAGGTACCTTTCCTTGCAACCAGAAAAAATGTAAAACCTGTCCATTTATAATGACCACGGACAAGATAAAGATCCCCAATTCACATCAGGACTACAAGATCCCAGGTACTTTCAGCTGCGTCACATCTAATGTGGTGTACCTAATTATTTGTACTAAATGTCCAACTGGGAGTCTGTATGTGGGGGAGACAGGGCAGAAACTGAGAACAAGGATGAACTCTCATTGCCATACAATAAGAGAAAAAAGAATGGATCTACCTGTGTCAATACATTTTTGTCTCCCAAATCATAACATTACGGACATGAAATTACTTGTGTTAAAAGGTAGCTTCAAATCTCAGAGAGACAGAAGAGTCTGGGAATATAAACTGATGATGACCTTTGACAGCCTTAGTGCAGGAATGAATGTGTCGCATGGATTTATGTCTTTTTACATCAACTAAGGAACTTGCCCCTCAGACTATGAGGGGTCATCACAACAGAGACCCTAATCAGAGGACAATAAAACATTCCTTATCTAAGAGCTGGCCCAATATTTATGGACATTTCTGTTTATCACTCATGGTAATTCTGCTTCATGTCACCTGTCTTATCCATGGTTTTCCCCCCTTTTTTTTCTCTGTGCTATGTTGTGCATAAATATGTGATTCTTCAGAATTTGTTTTAGTCTTGCCTGATGAAGAGATCCGTGTAGTCCCGAAAGCTTGCAATTTGTTACCATCTTTTCAGTTAGCCATTAAAAGATATCAACCACTGAGGACTCTCAATTCTAAATATTTTTCTATCTACTGGCTAACACGGTACCAAGATATATATCTTTCTTGCATACTCTTGGCATTCTCTTGATGAACTTCAAGAGGTAGTCACTAGGAATGGTTTTCACTTCACAGGTGTGCCCTGTCAGGTTTAATAAGTGGGATTTCTTGCCTTATAAATGGGGTTGGGACCATTGGTTGTGTTCTGCAGAAGTCTGGTGGATACACAGCTGATAGTCCTACTGAATAGACTGTTAGAATTTGTATTAGGGCAAGAAAAAAGCAGGTAAGTGTTATGAAAGGTAATTCAGTACCACAATGGACATAGAGGTCAGCGCACATACAGTGACCTGGCAATAACCCAAAAAACAAGAACGAGCTCTGAGACGTGGGAACTCTGTTGACCGCAATCCCTAATCCTCTCCAACCACACTAAAGGCAGCCGTGGATTGCGCCTAACGCTCCCTATGCAACTCGGCACGGCCTGAGAAACTAGCTAGCCTGAAGATAGAAAATAAGCCTACCTTGCCTCAGAGAAATACCCCAAAGGAAAAGGCAGCCCCCACATATAATGACTGTGAGTTAAGATGAAAAGACAAACGTAGAGATGAAATAGATTTAGCAAAGTGAGGCCCAACTTTCTGAACAGAGCGAGGATAGGAAAGGTAACTTTGCGGTCAACACAAAACCCTACAAAAACCACCCAAAGGTGGCAAAAAGACCCTCTGTACCGAACTAACGGCACGGAGGTACACCCTCTGCATCCCAGAGCTTCCAGCAAGCAGTGAAAAACAAATTGACAAGCTGGACAGAAAAAAACAGCAAACAAATAGCAAAGAGGAACTTAGCTATGCAGAGCAGCAGGCCACAGGAACGATCCAGGAGGAAACAGGTCCAATACTAGAACATTGACTGGAGGCCAGGATCAAAGCACTAGGTGGAGTTAAATAGAGCAGCACCTAACGACTTCACCACATCACCTGAGGAAGGAAACTCAGAAGCCGCAGTACCACTTTCCTCCACCAACGGAAGCTCACAGAGAGAACCAGCCGAAGTACCACTTGTGACCACAGGAGGGAGCTCTGCCACAGAATTCACAACAGTACCCCCCCCTTGAGGAGGGGTCACCGAACCCTCACCAGAGCTCCCAGGACGACCAGGATGAGCCATATGAAAGGCACGAACAAGATCGGGAGCATCGACATCAGAGGCAAAGACCCAGGAATTATCTTCCTGAGCATAACCCTTCCACTTAACCAGATACTGGAGTTTCCGCCTTGAAACACGAGAATCCAAAATCTTCTCCACAATATACTCCAACTCCCCCTCCACCAAAACCGGGGCAGGAGGGTCAACAGATGGAACCATAGGTGCCACGTATCTCCGCAACAATGACCTATGGAATACGTTATGTATGGAAAAAGAATCTGGAAGGGTCAGACGAAAAGACACAGGATTAAGAACCTCAGAAATCCTATACGGACCAATAAAACGAGGTTTAACCCCTTCATGACCCAGCCTATTTTGACCTTAAAGACCTTGCCGTTTTTTGCAATTCTGACCAGTGTCCCTTTATGAGGTAATAAATTTAGGTCAATAAATTCTGCGTTTATTTGTGATAAAAACGGAAATTTGGCGAAAATTTTGAAAATTTCGCAATTTTCACATTTTGAATTTTTATTCTGTTAAACCAGAGAGATATGTGACACAAAATAGTTAATAAATAACATTTCCCACATGTCTACTTTACATCAGCACAATTTTGGAATCAAATTTTTTTTTTTGTTAGGAAGTTATAAGGGTTAAAATTTGACCAGCGATTTGTCATTTTTACAACGAAATTTACAAAACCATTTTTTTTAGGGACCACCTCACATTTGAAGTCAGTTTGAGGGGTCTATATGGCTGAAAATACCCAAAAGTGACACCATTCTAAAAACTGCACCCCTCAAGGTACTCAAAACCACATTCAAGAAGTTTATTAACCCTTCAGGTGCTTCACAGCAGCAGAAGCAACATGGAAGGAAAAAATGAACATTTAACTTTTTAGTCACAAAAATTATCTTTTAGCAACAATTTTTTTATTTTGCCAATGGTAAAAGGAGAAACTGAACCACGAAAGTTGTTGTCCAATTTGTCCTGAGTACGCTGATACCTCATATGTGGGGGTAAACCACTGTTTGGGCGCACGGCAGGGCTTGGAAGGGAAGGAGCGCCATTTGACTTTTTGAATCAAAAATTGGCTCCACTCTTTAGCGGACACCATGTCAAGTTTGGAGAGCACCCGTGTGCCTAAAAATTGGAGCTCCCCCACAAGTGACCCCATTTTGGAAACTAGACGCCCCAAGGAACTTA
Source organism: Ranitomeya imitator (assembly GCF_032444005.1). Taxonomy (NCBI): domain Eukaryota; kingdom Metazoa; phylum Chordata; class Amphibia; order Anura; family Dendrobatidae; genus Ranitomeya; species Ranitomeya imitator. The sequence continues at coordinate 857,034,155 of NC_091282.1, read as the reverse complement.
TCTAGATGCATAGTGAGCACTTTGAACCCCCAGGTGCTTCACAAATTGATCCGTAAAAATGAAAAAGTACTTTTTTTTCACAAAAAAATTCTTTTAGCCTCAATTTTTTCATTTTCACATGGGCAACAGGATAAAATGGATCCTAAAATGTGTTGGGCAATTTCTCCTGAGTACACCAATACCTCACATGTGGGGGTAAACCACTGTTTGGGCACATGGTAAGGCTCGGAAGGGAAGGAGCGCCATTTGACTTTTTGAATGAAAAATTATTTCCATCGTTAGCGGACACCATGTCGCGTTTGGATAGCTCCTGTGTGCCTAAACATTGGCGCTCCCCCACAAGTGACCCCATTTTGGAAACTAGACACCCCAAGGAACTTATTTGGATGCCTAGTGAGCACTTTAAACCCTCAGGTGCTTCACAAATTGATCTGTAAAAATGAAAAAGTACTTTTTTTTCACAAAAAAATTCTTTTCGCCTCAATTTTTTCATTTTCACATGGGCAGTAGGATAAAATGGATCATAAAATTTGTTGGGCAATTTCTCCCGAGTACGCCGATACCTCATATGTGGGGGTAAACCACTGTTTGGGCACTCGGCAGGGCTCGGAAGGGAAGGCGCGCCATTTGACTTTTTGAATGGAAAATTAGCTCCAATTGTTAGCGGACACCATGTCGCGTTTGGAGAGCCCCTGTGTGCCTAAACATTGGAGCTCCCCCACAAGTGACCCCATTTTGGAAACTAGACCCCCCAAGGAACTTATCTAGATGCATATTGAGCACTTTAAACCCCCAGGTGCTTCACAGAAGTTTATAACGCAGAGCCATGAAAATAAAAAATAATTTTTCTTTCCTCAAAAATGATTTTTTAGCCTGGAATTTCCTATTTTGCCAAGGATAATAGGAGAAATTGGACCCCAAATATTGTTGTCCAGTTTGTCCTGAGTACTCTGATACCCCATATGTGGGGGTAAACCACTGTTTGGGCACACGGCAGGGCTCGGAAGGGATGACACGCCATTGGGCTTTTTAAATGGAAAATTAGCTCCAATCATTAGCGGACACCATGTCATGTTTGGAGAGCCCCTGTGTGCCTAAACATTGGAGATCCCCCAGAAATGACCCCATTTTGGAAACTAGACCCCCAAAAGGAACTAATCTAGATGTGTGGTGAGGACTTTGAACCCCCAAGTGCTTCACAGAAGTTTATAACGCAGAGCCATGAAAATAAAATAAAAAAATTATTTTCTCAAAAATGATCTTTTAGCCTGCAATTTTTTATTTTCCCAAGGGTACCAGGAGAAATTTGACCCCAAAAGTTGTTGTCCAGTTTCTCCTGAGTACGCTGATACCCCATATGTGGGGGTAAATCACTGTTTGGGCACATGCCGGGGCTCGGAAGTGAAGTAGTGACGTTTTGAAATGCAGACTTTGATGGAATGCTCTGTGGGCGTCACGTTGCGTTTGCAGAGCCCCTGATGTGGCTTAACAGTAGAAACCCCCCACAAGTGACCCCATTTTGGAAACTAGACCCCCAAAGGAACTTATCTAGATGTGTGGTGAGCACTTTGAACCCCCAAGTGCTTCATAGAAGTTTATAATGCAGAGCCGTGAAAATAATAAATACGTTTTCTTTCCTCAAAAATAATTATTTAGCCGAGAATTATTTATTTTCCCAAGGGTTACAGGAGAAATTGGACCCCATAAGTTGTTGTCCATTTTCTCCTGAGTACGCTGATACCCCATATGTGGGGGTAAACCACTGTTTGGGCACATGCCGAGGCTCGGAAGTGAAGTAGTGACGTTTTGAAATGCAGACTTTGATGGAATGCTCTGTGGGCGTCACGTTGCGTTTGCAGAGCCCCTGATGTGGCTTAACAGTAGAAACCCCCCACAAGTGACCCCATTTTGGAAACTAGACCCCGAAAGGAACTTATCTAGATGTGTGGTGAGCACTTTGAACCCCCAAGTGCTTCATAGAAGTTTATAATGCAGAGCCGTGAAAATAATAAATACGTTATCTTTCCTCAAAAATAATTATTTAGCCCAGAATTTTTTATTTTCCCAAGGGTAACAGGAGAAATTGGACCCCAATAGTTGTTGTCCAGTTTCTCCTGAGTACGCTGATACCCCATGTGTGGGGGTAAACCACTGGTTGGGCACACGTCGGGGCTCAGAAGGGAAGTAGTGACTTTTGAAATGCAGACTTTGATGGAATGGTCTGCGGGCGTCACATTGCGTTTGCAGAGCCCCTGGTGTGCCTAAACAGTAGAAACCCCCCACAAGTGACCACATTTTAGAAACTAGACCCCCCAAGGAACTTATCTAGATATGTGGTGAGCACTTTGAACCCCCAAGTGCTTCACAGACGTTTACAACGCAGAGCCGTGAAAATAAAAAATCATTTTTCTTTCCTCAAAAATGATGTTTTAGCAAGCATTTTTTTAGATTCACAAGGGTAACAGGAAAAATTGGACCCCAGTAATTGTTGCGCAGTTTATCCTGAGTACACTGATACTCCATATGTGGGGGTAAACCACTGTTTGGGCACACGTCGGGGCTTGGAAGTGAGGGAGCACCATTTGACTTTTTGAATACGAGATTGGCTGGAATCAATGGTGGCGCCATGTTGCGTTTGGAGACCCCTGATGTGCCTAACAGTGATAACCCCTCAATTCTACCTCCAACACTAACCCCAACACACCCCTAACCCTAATCCCAACTGTAGCCATAACCCTAATCACAACCCTAACCACAACCCTAATTCCAACCCTAACCCTAAGGCTATGTGCCCACGTTGCGGATTCGTGTGAGATATTTCCACACCATTTTTGAAAAATCCGCGGGTAAAAGGCACTGTGTTTTACCTGCGGATTTTCCGCGGATTTCCAGTGTTTTTTGTGTGGATTTCACCTGCGGATTCCTATTGAGGAACAGGTGTAAAACGCCGCGGAATCCGCACAAAGAATTGACATGCTGCGGAAAATACAACGCAGCGTTTCCGCGTGGTATTTTCTGCACCATGGGCACAGCGGATTTGGTTTTCCATATGTTTACATGGTACTGTAAACCTGATGGAACACTGCGGATCCACAGCCAAATCCGCACCGTGTGCACATAGCCTAATTCTAAAGGTATGTGCACACACTGCGGAAAACGCTGCAGATCCGCAGCAGTTTCCCATGAGTTTACAGTTCAATGTAGACCTATGGGAAACAAAAATCGCTGTACACATGCTGCGGAAAAACTGCACGGAAACGCAGCGGTTTACATTCCGCAGCATGTCACTTCTTTGTGCGGATTCCGCAGCGGTTTTACAACTGCTCAAATAGAAAATCGCATTTGTAAAACCGCAGTGAAATGCGCAGAAAAAAACGCGGTAAATCCGCAGCGATTTAGCACTGCGGATTTATCAAATCCGCAGCGGAAAAATCCGCAGAGGACCAGAATACGTGTGCACATACCGAAACCCTAACCCTAACCCTACCCCTAACCCTAACCCTAGCCCTAACCCTACCCCTAACCCTAACCCTAGCCCTAACCCTACCCCTAACCCTACCCCTAACCCTAACCCTACCCCTAACCCTACCCCTAACCCTAACCCTACCCCTAACCCTAACCCTATTCTAACATTAGTGGAAAAAAAAAATTTCTTTATTTTTTTATTGTCCCTACCTATGGGGGTGACAAAGGGGGGGGGGGTCATTTATTATTTTTTTTATTTTGATCACTGAGATATAATCTATCTCAGTGATCAAAATGCACTTTGGAACGAATCTGCCGGCCGGCAGATTCGGCGGGCGCACTGCGCATGCGCCCGCCATTTTGGAAGATGGCGGCGCCCAGGGAGAAGACGGACGGGACCCCGGCAGGACCGGTAAGTATGATGGGGTGGGGGGGGACCACGGGGGGGGGGGATCGGAGCACGGGGGGGTAATCGGAGCGCGGCAGGCGTGGAACAGAGCACGGGGGGCTGGAACGGAGCACCGGGGGAGCTGGAACGGAGCACGGGGGGTGGAACGGAGCACGGGGGGGTGGATCGGAATGCAGGGTTGGTGATTGGAGCACGGGGGGGTGATTGGAGCACGGGGGGAGCGGACAAGAGCACGGGGGGGAGCGGAGCACTGGATGGAGGGGAGCCGGAGCAGTGTACCGGCCAGATCAGGGGGCTGGGGGGGGCGATCGGTGGGGTGGGGTGGGGGCACATTAGTATTTCCAGCCATGGCCGATGATATTTCAGCATCGGCCATGGCTGGATTGTAATATTTCACCCGTTATAATAGGTGAAATATTACAAATCGCTCTGATTGGCAGTTTCACTTTCAACAGCCAATCAGAGCGATCGTAGCCACGAGGGGGTGAAGCCACCCCCCCTGGGCTAAACTACCACTCCCCCTGTCCCTGCAGATCGGGTGAAATGGGAGTTAACCCTTTCACCGGATCTGCAGGAACGCGATCTTTCCATGACGCCACATAGGCGTCATGGGTCGGATTGGCACCGACTTTCATGACGCCTACGTGGCGTCAAAGGTCGGGAAGGGGTTAAACTTAGGAGAGGAAACCTTCATAGGAATATGACGAGAAGATAACCAAACCAAGTCCCCAACCCGAAGTCGGGGACCCACACAGCGTCTGCAATTAGCGAAACGTTGAGCCTTCTCCTGGGACAAAGTCAAATTGTTCACCACATGAGTCCAAATCTGCTGCAACCTGTCCACCACAGTATCCACACCAGTTTCAAAGAGAAAAAAAACAAAACAAAAAAAAAAAAACTCCAAGTTTTTTATAGTGCTTATTGTATTGTTTGTTCTTTTTGTTTTTTTACTACCTGATGAAGGCTGCACTGTAAAAATAGCAGCCGAAACGCGTTGTACTGTTTTTTAAAAAAATTTACAAATATATTTTATTTTGAGAAAATAAATGAATTTTTTAACATTTTTCACTTGAAGTGGATGAATTAAAAAAATCCGTAGGTGCTTAGCGCCACATTTACTTGGAGTTTTTTTTTTTTTTTGTTTTGTTTTTTTTCTCTTTGAAATTGCCACCTATGTGGATCTGAAGCAGGATCAACACATAGTTCTCCAAAGTGAGCTGCACACCTTATTGGATTATACAACATACGAAGAAGAGTTGCCTAAAGAATTGATTCCTTGAGAATCTCAACGTGCATTTCTTACCGATAGAAGGTGAGCATAACTACAAATAAAAGAAATGTTTTTAACTTGTTGGTAAAAACGTATTACGCTCAGAGGAAGCGCCGCACTTGTCTCTTTTTTTTTTTTTTTTTTCCCCTCTTTCCCTAAACCAGGGTATTTCTAAAGTATCCACACCAGGACAGTCCGAAGACTCAACCTGCCCTGAAGAGAAACGAGGATGGAACCCAGAGTTGCAGAAAAACGGTGAAACCAAGGTAGCCGAGCTGGCCCGATTATTAAGGGCGAACTCAGCCAAAGGCAAAAAGGACACCCAGTCATCCTGATCAGCAGAAACAAAGCATCTCAGATATGTTTCCAAGGTCTGATTGGTTCGTTCGGTCTGGCCATTAGTCTGAGGATGGAAAGCCGAGGAAAAAGACAAGTCAATGCCCATCCTACCACAAAAGGCTCGCCAAAACCTCGAAACAAACTGGGAACCTCTGTCAGAAACGATATTCTCAGGAATGCCATGTAAACGAACCACATGCTGGAAAAACAATGGCACCAAATCAGAGGAGGAAGGCAATTTAGACAAGGGTACCAAATGGACCATCTTAGAGAAGCGATCACAGACCACCCAAATGACTGACATCTTTTGAGAGACGGGAAGATCTGAAATAAAATCCATAGAGATATGTGTCCAAGGCCTCTTCGGGACCGGCAAGGGCAAAAGCAACCCACTGGCATGAGAACAGCAGGGCTTAGCCCGAGCACAAATCCCACAGGACTGCACAAAAGTACGCACATCCCGCGACAGAGATGGCCACCAAAAGGATCTAGCCACTAACTCTCTGGTACCAAAGATTCCAGGATGACCAGCCAACACCGAACAATGAACCTCAGAGATAACTTTATTCGTCCACCTATCAGGGACAAACAGTTTCTCCGCTGGGCAACGATCAGGTTTATTAGCCTGAAATTTTTGCAGCACCCGCCGCAAATCAGGGGAGATGGCAGACACAATTACTCCCTCTTTGAGGATACCTGCCGGCTCAGATACACCCGGAGAGTCGGGCACAAAACTCCTAGACAGAGCATCCGCCTTCACATTTTTAGAGCCCGGAAGGTATGAAATCACAAAGTCAAAACGGGCAAAAAACAACGACCAACGAGCTTGTCTAGGATTCAACCGCTTGGCGGACTCGAGATAAGTCAAGTTCTTATGATCAGTCAAGACCACCACGCGATGCTTAGCTCCTTCAAGCCAATGACGCCACTCCTCGAATGCCCACTTCAAGGCCAGCAACTCTTGATTGCCCACATCATAATTTCGCTCAGCAGGCGAAAACTTCTTGGAAAAGAAGGCGCATGGTTTCATCACCGAGCAATCAGAACTTCTCTGCGACAAAACAGCCCCTGCTCCAATCTCAGAAGCATCAACCTCGACCTGGAACGGAAGCGAAACATCTGGTTGACACAACACAGGGGCAGAAGAAAAACGACGCTTCAACTCTTGAAAAGCTTCCACCGCAGCAGAAGACAAATTGACCAAATCAGCACCTTTCTTGGTCAAATCGGTCAATGGTTTAGCAACACTAGAAAAATTGCAGATGAAGCGACGATAAAAATTAGCAAAGCCCAGGAACTTTTGCAGACTTTTCAGAGATGTCGGCTGAGTCCAATTATGGATGGCTTGGACCTTAACAGGGTCCATCTCAATAGTAGAAGGGGAAAAGATGAACCCCAAAAATGAAACCTTCTGAACACCAAAGAGACACTTTGATCCCTTCACAAACAAAGAATTAGCACGCAGGACCTGAAACACCGTTCTGACCTGCTTCACATGAGACTCCCAATCATCCGAGAAGATCAAAATGTCATCTAAGTACACAATCAGGAATTTATCCAGGTACTCTCGGAAGATGTCATGCATAAAGGACTGAAACACTGATGGAGCATTGGCAAGTCCGAATGGCATTACTAGATACTCAAAATGGCCCTCGGGCGTATTAAATGCAGTTTTCCACTCATCGCCTCGCTTAATACGCACAAGATTATACACACCACGAAGATCTATCTTGGTGAACCAACTAGCCCCCTTAATCCGAGCAAACAAATCAGATAACAATGGCAAGGGGTACTGAAATTTAACCGTGATCTTATTTAAAAGGCGGTAATCTATACAAGGTCTCAGTGAACCATCCTTCTTGGCTACAAAAAAGAACCCTGCTCCTAATGGCGACGATGACGGGCAAATATGTCCCTTCTCCAAAGACTCCTTCACATAACTCCGCATAGCGGCGTGCTCAGGCACAGATAAATTAAACAGTCGACCTTTTGGGAATTTACTACCAGGAATCAAATCGATAGCACAATCACAATCCCTATGCGGAGGTAGGGTATCGGACTTGGGCTCATCAAATAAATCCCGATAATCAGACAAGAACTCAGGAACCTCAGAATGGGTGGATGACGAAATAGTCAGAAATGGGACATCACCATGTACCCCCTGACAACCCCAGCTGGACACAGACATGGATTTCCAATCTAATACTGGATTATGGACTTGTAGCCATGGCAACCCCAACACGACCACATCATGCAGATTATGCAACACCAGAAAGCGAATAACCTCCTGATGTGCAGGAGCCATGCACATGGTCAGTTGGGTCCAGTACTGAGGCTTATTCTTGGCCAAAGGCGTAGCATCAATTCCTCTCAATGGAATAGGACACTGCAAGGGCTCCAAGAAAAACCCACAACGCCTAGCATACTCCAAGTCCATCAAATTCAGAGCAGCGCCTGAGTCCACAAATGCCATGACAGAATACGATGACAAAGAGCAGATCAAGGTAACAGACAGAAGAAATTTTGACTGTACCATACCAATGGTGGCAGACCTAGCGAACCACTTAGTGCGTTTAGGACAATCAGAGATAGCATGAGTGGAATCACCACAGTAGAAACACAGCCCATTCAGACGTCTGTGTTCTTGCCGTTCAACTCTGGTCAAAGTCCTATCGCACTGCATAGGCTCAGGTTTAAGCTCAGGTAATACCGCCAAATGGTGCACAGATTTACGCTCGCGCAAGCGTCGACCGATCTGAATGGCCAAAGACATAGACTCATTCAGACCAGCAGGCATAGGAAATCCCACCATGACATCCTTAAGGGCTTCAGAGAGACCTTTTCTGAAAATAGCTGCGAGCGCACCTTCATTCCACTGAGTGAGTACGGACCACTTTCTAAATTTCTGACAATATACCTCTATTTCATCCTGACCCTGACACAGAGCCAGCAAATTCTTCTCTGCCTGATCCACAGAATTAGGCTCATCGTACAGCAATCCCAGCGCCAGGAAAAATGCATCGATATTACTTAATGCAGGATCTCCTGACGCAAGAGAAAATGCCCAGTCCTGAGGGTCGCCACGCAAAAAAGAAATAACGATCCTAACTTGTTGAACTGGGTCACCAGAGGAGCGAGGTTTCAAAGCCAGAAATAGTTTACAATTATTTTTGAAACTCAGAAATTTAGTTCTATCTCCAAAAAACAAATCAGGAATAGGAATTCTCGGTTCTAACATAGAATTCTGAACCACAAGGTCTTGAATACTTTGTACTCTTGCCGTGAGCTGATCCACACATGAAGACAGACCTTTAATGTCCATTGCTACACCTGTGTCCTGAACCACCCAAATGTCTAGGGGAAGAAAAAGGCAAAACACAGTGCAAAGAAAAAAAAATGGTCTCAGAACTTCTTATTTCCCTCTATTGAGAATCTTTAGTACTTTGGGCCTCCAGTACTGTTATGAAAGGTAATTCAGTACCACAATGGACATAGAGGTCAGCGCACATACAGTGACCTGGCAATAACCCAAAAAACAAGAACGAGCTCTGAGACGTGGGAACTCTGTTGACCGCAATCCCTAATCCTCTCCAACCACACTAAAGGCAGCCGTGGATTGCGCCTAACGCTCCCTATGCAACTTGGCACAGCCTGAGAAACTAGCTAGCCTGAAGATAGAAAATAAGCCTACCTTGCCTCAGAGAAATACCCCAAAGGAAAAGGCAGCCCCCACATATAATGACTGTGAGTTAAGATGAAAAGACAAACGTAGAGATGAAATAGATTTAGCAAAGTGAGGCCCAACTTTCTGAACAGAGCGAGGATAGGAAAGGTAACTTTGCGGTCAACACAAAACCCTACAAAAACCACGCAAAGGGGGCAAAAAGACCCTCCGTACCGAACTAACGGCACGGAGGTACACCCTCTGCGTCCCAGAGCTTCCAGCAAGCAGTAAAAAACAAATTGACAAGCTGGACAGAAAAAAACAGCAAACAAATAGCAAAGAGGAACTTAGCTATGCAGAGCAGCAGGCCACAGGAACGATCCAGGAGGAAACAGGTCCAATACTAGAACATTGACTGGAGGCCAGGCTCAAAGCACTAGGTGGAGTTAAATAGAGCAGCACCTAACAACTTCACCACATCACCTGAGGAAGGAAACTCAGAAGCCGCAGTACCACTTTCCTCCACCAACGGAAGCTCACAGAGAGAACCAGCCGAAGTACCACTTGTGACCACAGGAGGGAGCTCTGCCACAGAATTCACAACAGGTAAGTAAAGAAAAACGAGTGGCCATCAATACTTTAAAAAATGAAGATCAGTCAGTCTGAAAAATTGGGCAAACTTTGAAAATGTCCCCAAGTGCAGTGACAAAAACCATCAAGCGTGTTACACCTGGTCCGGTCTCTGTACCTTTGCGGGGTCCCCGTCGGGACTCCCGCTCTGTGCTGGCTCCACGCTGTCAGGATGCAGCTTCTGCCTCCCCTAACTTTTCCTGCTACCTGGCGTGCTGCAAGCAGGTTCTCAGGCAGAGTGCTTAGGCCATGCTCGCGCTCGCTCCCGATCTCTTAAAGAGACAGCGCGCATTTTTAAAAATATGCTTCTGGCCAATGGCATGTTGTTCAATGCTATTTATAGCTCCTCCACCATAGGGAGGGCGCCGAAGCAACAAGTATCTATGGTTGTTTCTTCCGATTCCTGTCAGCATGTGCTTCAGTTTCTGAGAGTTCTCTGCCAGTGATCTGCTAATTCTCTCTGTTTCCACAGATCATCAGCTATCAGTTACCAGGCTATCTTGGACGACGTTCGCTCTGTCTACGCCAATTCCATCTTGTCCTGCCAATCTGCCATCCTCATCTCTGGACAACGCCAGTACCGCTGGAACCAGCTTCTACCTGTACATCCGGTTCCACCTGGTTAGCTCCACGTCTCCCGCTAACCCTGCTTGTCCATTTGTCCCGCTGGGACAGCTACCACAAGTCCGGGGTCTAACTGGAGGTAGCACCCGTGTCCCCCAGGCATACCATTCTGACCCTGTTCGAGGGGACTTACCACCGGTGTCTGGGACTCACGTAGTCACGACCCCTTCGGAGCCCCCTGGACCGTGGCCCAGAGGCTCCACGTTAAACCTTAATAAAAACAAATGTGAACTTCAACTTCTGTGCCTCTGTTTCCATTCGTTACAAAGTGCTATAAAGAAACTGGCTCACATGAGGACCACCTCAGGAAAGGAAGACCAAGAGTCACCTCTGCTTCTGAGGATACATTTATCCGAGTCACCAGCCTCAGAAATCGCAGGTTAACAACAGCTCAGATTAGAGACCAGGTCAATGCCACACAGAGTTCTATCAGCAAACACATCTCTACAACAACTGTTAAAAGGAGACTTTGTACAGCAGGCCTTCATGGTAAAATAACTGCTAGGAAACCACTGCTAAGGACAGGCAACAAGCAGAAGAGACTTGTTTGGGCTAAAGAACACAAGGAATGGACATTAGACCAGTGGAAATCTGTGCTTTGGTCTGATGAGTCCAAATTTGAGATCTTTGGTTCCAACCACCGTGTCTTTGTGCAACGCAGAAAAGGTGAACGGATGGACTCTACATGCCTGGTTCCCACCGTGAAGCATGGAGGAGGAGGTGTGATGGTGTGGGGGTGCTTTGCTGGTGATACTGTTGGGGATTTATTCAAAATTGAAGGCATACTGAACCAGCATGGCTACCACAGTATCTTGCATCGGCATGCTATTCCATCCGGTTTGCGTTTAGTTGGACCTTCATTTATTTATCAACAGGACAATGACCCCAAACACACCTTCAGCTATTTGACCAAGAAGGAGTGTGATAGGGTGCTACGCCAGATGACCTGGCCTCCACAGTCACCAGACCTGAACCCAATCTAGATGGTTTGTGGTGAGCTGGACCGCAGAGTGAAGGCAAAAGGGCCAACAAGTGCTAAGCATCTATGGGAACTCCTTCAAGATTGTTGGAAGACCATTTTCGGTGACTACCTCTTGAAGCTCATCAAGAGTATGCCAAGAGTGTGCAAAGCAGTCATCAAAGCAAAAGGTGGCTACTTTGAATAACCTAGAATATATCTGAAATTGTTTTATTTCACACTTTTTTGTTAAGTATATAATTCAACATGTGTTATTTCATAGTTTTGATGCCTTCAGTGTGAATGTACAATTTTCATAGTCATGAAAATACAGAAAAATCTTTAAATGAGAAGGTGTGTCCAAACTATTGGTCTGTACTGTACATCTTTGAAACTCGATGAATCTATTATAATCACCCTATAATTATAACATATCTTATGCTATTCCCTATATTTATAATGTCCCTATTTTGGTTCCCATATACTTCTAATATCCTACATTCTGGCCCTCATATATTTTGTCTCTTGTGTATTTATATTGTCCCATTCTGGACCCCATATACTATTATAAAGCCCCCTTTTATGGTAACTATATCATTATGATGTTCCCTACTCTGGCCCCCATACATCCCCATTTTGATCCCATATACTTTTAATATCCCACTCTTGTCCTTTTATACAGTAGTGTCCAGTTTATGGCTCCCATAGAAGTTAAATGTCTCCCATACAATTATAATATCCCAATTCCAGCTTCAATATAGGAATATGTCCCCCCTGCACTTAGAATACCCACCATTCTGGACCCATATACTTATGATGTCTAGTATGGTCTTCATATACTTATGATATCCCCCATAATAGTCCTCTCTGTATAGAAAGTAAAAAACAACAACCTGGTTTTCTCCTTACTCCCAGCACCTATTTTTATATAGTTTTTTCAGCTGCAGTTTTTGGCTCTTTTTTTGTAAATAATGTTTTGAATTTTAGTTCGGAACTTCCTGGCTGCACAGATACCTAATTAAATGTTATTTTACCTGCATTTGTCATCAGGGGATTTTCCTAATTTCATTAAAGTCTATGGGGAAAATCCTCAAATAAGTGAAATTGACATTTTGCGAATTTCAAAATAACACCACTGGTCAGTTTTGAGTATTGCAAAAAAAAGCAAATTAGGCACGAGCTTTCAATAAATGCCACTCGCTTTGCTGGATCTATGCTACACTGTGTTTTTGGGCAATGAAAATGCTCAGGGTCTAAAACACACTAAATACTCATCGTGGGAATTTAGGCCCAATACATCAAGAAAGGTGCTTTTCAGGCTGTCTTGATTAAGAGGCGAGGTGGAGTGTAATATATAAATAAGAAAAAGAAAGAACTCGTGACAAATCTATTTTCTTGTACAGCACATTCTAGGTCTACTCCCTTTCTATTATCTATTTCTGACTGTAAAGATACATTGCGAAACCAGTTGTTTCAGATTCCTATGCAAGTGTTTGACTTCTTGAGGAAACAAGAATGGCTGCACCTCAACAGGCTATCCTGCATTCATGGAGACCTTTATTTGTCCAAGGCAATGCATCAAAACAGAAGCCTAGATTACTAAAGAACAATGACCTAGACCAGCACGTGAAATTCATATCCTTGTTCCTAGTTTGACAGCTCAAAGAGAAAAATAAATTAGTACTGGCAGTGGCAATACCATTAAATTTACTTATTGAAGCAGAAATGATAGTCGTAATAAATCCCAAACAAACTGATGCTTGTCACCTCTTTTTTCCAGCATAATTATTTTAATTTTTAGTTATTTTGCTTGTATAGTACCATTATATTCCACAGCTCTTTACAGACATTTTCATCACTGCCTCCAATGGGGTTCACATAGAATTTTGGTTCAGAGGGCCACAAACTATGTAACTTTGATTACAACTGGGTGACGCACCCTAATAGTGGAGGAGAACCTCAGCAGATGACAGCGATGTTAATGAAAATAATCTCTATACAAAGAGTAACATTGAATTTACCGCCATATAGTCAGTCCTACAGAACATATAAGTGAATACAGCACAGTTATAGATGGTGACTTACCGCTGACATTCTTTCTGATGGAATCGTTCACTTTTCCTGCATTTTCCGTCTGGCCCAGACCGACATGACAACTTCTGCCAGCCAGGACTCGATTGCAGACATTACAACAAAGACACATTTCACTTCTCATTGCCACGTAGTACAGGGACAACCACCAGAGGGCGTAGGAGGGATGTAACAGGAGCTCACCTTAAGCAAATATCCGCAGAGCTGAGCAAACACAGCTAGGGGGCAGTAGAGAGAGGATGCACAAGCCAAGTTAGCAACAGCCAGGAACGCGGTGTCAGAGGGGCAGGCAGGAACTAGGTCTAAAGCAAGCCAGGGGTCAAAAAGTCGGTCAGGAGCGCGGTAACAAGAGGATGAGACAGAAGCACAGCCGGAAACACACCAAAGGTCAGAACCAGATAGATCAATCCAAAACAGGAACGGAAGACGAAGGAGAAGGTCAGACGTCAAGCAGAGAAGATTAACCCCCGCCTGACCAGGTCAGAAAGCCAAAAGCAAGCTCCGACCTGGATCATGACATTCATATTTTCAGCACCATCCGCATGTGTCCCAACCTGCACCAACTCCTCATCCCGCTGATACCCCAATGCTACGCCACTGCTGCCATATGTGTCCCTTCTGCGTGTTACTGTGTGCCTCCAGATGGTAAAACAAATCTCTAGAATATAGTGATGCTGTGTGCAAGTGCCCTAAAAACAGTGCAAACATTTTGCCCCCTAGAAAGTAATAATGTCCTCTGTGTGCCCATTTTACAGTCACAGTAACCTAAGTTCCCCTATAACAATCAGTGCCCACTTTACATTTAATAATGTCCTGAGTACACCTGTACAGCTCCCCTCTAAACAGTATGATGCTCTCCTGCACACAGTATAATGCCCTCTCACTGTAGAGTACCCCCCACAGAGTATAGTGACCCCTTAGTAGCCCCCAATATGTTTGATGGCTCCAACAGTGTATGATGGCCACCTTATTACAATTCCCACACTGTATGATGGTCCCTGTGAGGCAGGAGGGGGATCATATGCGAGGATCAATATATATCCCCCAGGATGCACATAGAAGCATATTAAACCCACCGGAGAGCATTGCAGTCACAGACATTGCTGTGGCTGCAGTGCAAAATAAAAGTAAGTGTGGACCTGATCAAGCTATTTGACCAAGGCAATGTTTAGGAAAACCCGTTAAGAGCTTTTATTTTTGGAGTGGACTACAGGATGGTAGTGGGGTGGTCCACTCCCTCCAGACCGGGTCTTACAAATGGCCCATGGCCACAGATTCCATTTTTAAAACCCTGCAGCAAAGGGGTTGGGGTGTCAGAGAATTGTTTGCAAAGTGCAGAGCAGGTGGCTCTGCAACATCCGACTTAGGCATGCAGTAATACAGAGCCAAGAGCAGCGAATGCCTGGCACCCCTGAGCGTGACACGGTGCAGTCGCCCTCAGCAACTGGCCTTGAATACAGACTATTGCTGGCTCAGTGCCTGTCTGTCACACTGCACCAACTCCACTACACTACATATGGTGGAAAAAGCGGGCAGTGTGATCTGAAGTATACCCAAAGCCCGCTGCATGTCGGTTATTAGGCCTGCAACGCTGCAGTCCAAGCCTGTCGACAAAATGGAGAAGCTACTGAAGCAATTAGTCCTTAGTCAGCGGCTCAGCAGGAGTTGTACCAGCAGCAGCAGACCAATAGTTTGATCCTGCAGAAGATTGCTGTCCTGTGAGAGGCAGCCTCACCTGCTACCCCGATCCATTGTGAGGCCCGGTACAAGGTCTGGTCAGCACTGAGGAAGATGAGTCCTGAGGATGAAATGGAAGCTTTCCTTACCGTGTTTGAGCACACAGCAGAGTGGGAGAGCTTGACGCTTTCCCAGTGGGCTGAAGTGGTGGCCCCCTTCCTGACAGGTGATGCCCCAAAAGCCTACTTGGACCTCAGTCGGGATGACACCATAGACTTTGGGAAGCTGAAAGGTGAGATCCTTGCCCGACTGGGGGGTTAACACCTATGTACGTGCATAACGGGTGTTCCAATGGTTCTTTGTGGAGACTCGGCACACCAGCTCTCAGGCATATGACTTTCTGCAGCTAGTAAACCTAGCTTCCTCCTGAGACCTTAACCCCTTTCCAGATGGTAGAGAGAGGGTGGTGGTCGACCGGTTGGTGAGGGCTCTGCCAGCAGCCGTACAGCGTTGGGTGGGGCAAGGGGACACTGCTTCACTTCAGCTATCACGTCGGGCACGCGCACAGCCAAGGAGCCTGGGAACGGTCCATGACCCTCTGCTGGGGCCAATCAGGACCGAACCCGAAGTGAGAGTGACAAGAGAAGCAGTTGCCCCAAGATCCAGTCGTGCCGCAGCTATTAAGTATTGGCGGTGCCAAGGACATGTGGTCAACTGCCCCCTGATAGATGAACCTATGGACTGCGGGTATACTCGTCGTATGTCGATGTATGCACAGGCCGCTTTCACTGCGGATCTGTTCGTCCCAGCGGGTGAACCGCATCTGTGCCAGGTGCACATCAACGGATACTAGGCCCAGGCCCTCCTGGACTCAGGGAGCCTGGTGACACTTGTGCATGGGTCATTAATCTCGGCATTAGAACCCACTGGGAAAAATGTGTGTTTTGTATGCATTCATGGTGAACTCTGTGAGTACCCAACAGTGGAGGTCTCATTTGTAACGTCCTGTGGGGAAATTAAACATGTGGTGGGGGTAGTGAAGACCCTTCCTTATGGGACTGTCCTGGGAAGGGATTTGCCCCTCTTCTGGTCTCTATGGAAGAATAAAATCAATCCTCCCAGAGTAAATGTTATTCTGGGTGCGGAACCCAAAGATCCCGAGTCAGAGATACCTGCTGTAGGGGTCGCCAACCTAGGGACAGAGTGTAAACCCCAATAAGTTTCCCCTAGAGGTATTGGCAGGAGAGGTCGAAGAGATCACATCGATCCCCAAGCTAGAAGTGTCCCCTAGTACGTTTGGGACAGCTCAGCTCCAGGATCCCACTCTGACCTGGGCATGGGAAAGAGTAATCGAGGTAAATGGGGTGGCTCAGCACCCAGGTGGGGAGGTGATGTTCCCACATATGGCGATCAACTAGGAGTTACTCTACAGGGTTGATAAAATCTGGGACAAGGTGGTAGAACAACTGGTAGTGCCCCAATCCTACCATTGGGCAGTGCTCGAAATGGCTCACACCCATATGCTGGGAGGATGCTTGGGGGCCAAAAAGATGCAGGAGCTTATATTGCAATGGTTTTTTGCCTGGGTTCTATGCTGAGGTGCTGAAGTTCCGCGAAATGTGTCCTGAGTGCCAGCTAACCTCACCCACTGCAAACTACCGGAGTCCATTGGTACCTCTTTCCATTATAGAGGTACCTTTCAAACAGATTGTGATGGATCTGGTAGGGCCGATAGTAAAATCCACCCAGGGCCAGCAACACATACTAGTGGTCGTAGACTACGCCACACAGTACCCAGAGGCCATTCCGATTCGGCACACCTCGGTTAAGCTTATCTCCCGGGAGTTGTTTGCCATGTTCTGTCACTTTGGACTACCGAAAAAGAAACTTCTTTCGTGTCCAAGGTGACAAAGGAATTGTACAAAACTCTCAAAATAAAACAGTTGTGCACGTCGGTATATCACCCTCAGACCGACGGACTAGGCGAACGCTTCAACAAAACCCTCAAATCCATGTTGAAGAATGTAGTTTCCACGGATGGAAGGGATTGGGACATGTTGTTGCCATACTTGATGTTCGTGATTCTCAAGGTTCTGCAGACTTACACAGGATTTTCACCCTTTGAGCTACTGTATGGCAGGCATGCTAGGGGTCTGCTGTACGTAGCCAAATAGACCAGAGAGCAAGAACCTACACCACATAAAAGCATAATAGAACACGTGACCAATATGCAGCAGTCATGCCTATCATAAAGGAGCATTTGGTGGATGCTCAGGCAGCACAGAGCCACGCATATAACAGGAAGGCCACGGCATGCTCCTTTAAAGCCGGAGATCGGGTTTTAGTCTTGGTACCATCCGCCGAAAGTAAGTTTATGATCAAGTTCAGGAAAAGATTGGAGAGGCGAACTACCGAGTAAGAGAAAACCCTAACAGTTGTACCATAATAATCTGTTAAAGGCGCTGAAGGACTGGGAGTGTATGCTTACGGATGGGACTCCAGAAGTGTCATCTGAGGACCCTTCAACAGCAGCCTGGACGGAGACTAAGAGCGAGTTAAATATAGGAGACACTCTCTCAAAACAGCAGTGTTGAGAGGTGTGGAAATTAGTAAAAAAGAATACGGATGTATTCTTGGAATTACCCGGTCGTTCCTCTGTCATACAGCATGACATTGTCACCGAGCCTCACGTAAGGGTGTGAATGAAACCATACCATGTGCCCGAGGCCCGGAGACAAGCCATCGTGAGTGAGGTAAGACAAATACTCCAGCTAGGGGTAATTGAGGAGTCCCTTGGTAACTGGGCTAGCCCATTGTGCTAATCCCGAAGCCGGATGGATCATTACGGTTCTGTAATGACTTCTGCAGCGCCCCAGAGATCTGGTCGTTGCAGTATGACACTCTGCCGCTAAGGGGAGTGATGGTACGTCTGATGGCACTGAAGGAATTCTACTGACCAGGTATCACCAGCACACATTACACTTCACACTCCAGCCACTAGGGGGAAAAAAAGGCTTTATTTATTGGGCCACTCCTCACACTGGTAAAACTAGGGGTTGGATAGGAAGTTGGTCAGAAGCTAACTGGGTTGGATTCAGGCAACATCCCGTGGCAGGGGGTGTTGCAGGGAGAAGACACAGTGGGGTCCCTGTCAGGCGTGGGAACCTGGCAGGTGCTTAGCGAGCAGAGCAGAACGTTATGGAACCGTGCCTGCACACCCCGCGGCGGTATCCTAAGAAAGTGACACGAAGGGAAGGATATTGTGGAACAGTGAGAAACGAGATCAAGCACAAAGGAGAGCCAGTAGGAGTCGTGCCGTGAGACCGAGGCAACATCCGACTGAGGCGCGTAGCCGGTGGCCGGAACACCGCGGGAGTAACTGACTTACTTCGAACTCCGCAGGACAGTTAATTATAGGTTGGCTGTCTACCTTAAATTTCCTACAAAGACATAGGGGCAACGCGTGGAGAGGGGCGTCTCTAGAGTCCCGGAAGAGCTCCGAGCCTTCCCGTCATACGGGTGCGTCCTAGCCATAACATACCTGGGGGACGAGAAACTAGTGACATCTGGAACAAGAAAGAGAGAATTAGAAAGAACGAACGAACGAGAACAGAAGTTGTGTCTATTCTGAATGCTCAGCAGGGTAGCACTACAACACACAGGCGCTAGTGGTAGGCACTGATTTCCACCTGCAAAGGGAACTCTGGATGTGCCCATCGGACCGGCCGGTCTCAGAAAGCCCTGTTAATCGTGCTCTGGATTGAGGATCCTGAAGTCTTCAGTAAAGAGGTAAAGAGACTGCAACCCTGTGTCCTCGTTATTGACTGCACCTCACACCATCACCATCCACCTTACTGGGAAGCCCTGGGGACATACTTCATCTGTGGGAAGGTATACCATCCAGCTGTCATTCCATCACCCCAGCGGACCCCACAGCAGCGTCGGTCACCCTGACCGAACACCACAGGTGGCGTCACGAATCCCTGACAGACTGTACCACCTTTATTGGACGCCCCTTAGCAGGGTCGCGGACTGGGTCTAGCCACCGTGACAGCCTCAGAACCGAACCAGAGAGGCCCGGTACCGAGAACTCGTGGCCCTGTGTCTGGGGGCGATCCACTTCCATAAATTGAATGAGTTGTCGAAGTTCGACCTTAATCCAAAAGCCCAGATGGACGAGCTGATCGAACGACTGGATCAGGCCCAGTACTTTATCACACTCAATCTGACCAAGGGTTAACGGCAGGTACCTCTTACGGAGTCGGCAAAAGAAAAACCATCTTCGTAACACCGGAGGGTCTGTACCACTATGTCGTCTTGCCCTTTGGACTACATGGGGCACCAGCCACGTTCCAGAGGCTGATGGACATAGTGCTGGAACCCCATTGGAAGTATACACCAGGGTACTTGGATGACATCATCTTTAGTACTGACTGGCATATTCACTTGTCCTAGGTACAAGCAGTAGTAGATTCGCTGAGAGCCGTGAGCTTGATAGCGAATCCCAAAAAATGTGTGCTAGGGCTAGAGGAAGCCTGGTACTTAGGGTATGTGATTGGCCGTGGGGTTATCAAACCCAAAATAAATAAAATCTAGGCCATACAAAACTGGCCCCGACCTGTTACCACCAAACAGGTGAGAGAGTTTCTGGGCATCATCGGGTATTACCAAAGGTTTATACCTAATTTCTCTGGGAAAATAACACCCCTAACTGATCTCCTAAAGGGAAAGAAATCAGTCATGGTGTGAAGGAATCCTCAAGCAGAGGAAGCATGCCAGTCTATGAAGGTGGTGCTGTGCAGACATCCTGTCCTCATCAGCTCCAACTTCAAGAGAGACTTCATCATGCGGACGGATGCCTCTAACATGGGCCTAGGAGCAGTGCTTTTGCAGGAGGTGAATGGAGAGGAACATCCGGTCACCTACCCAAGTAGGAAACTCACCCCGGCCGAGAAGAATTATAGCATATTGGAGAAGGAGTGCCTGGCCATTAAGTGGGCCTTGGAGTCCCTACACTGTTATTTGCTCAGTCGACCGTTTTGCTTGGTGACAGATCATTCACCCTTGG
The DNA here is from genome assembly GCF_032444005.1 of Ranitomeya imitator. NCBI lineage: Eukaryota > Metazoa > Chordata > Amphibia > Anura > Dendrobatidae > Ranitomeya > Ranitomeya imitator. Next base: position 857,013,960 of record NC_091282.1, on the reverse strand, counting down.
TATGGATGAGAAATACCAGGGAGAGGAATGCTCGGGTCCCCAGATAGTTCCTGTCTTTGCAAAATTTCAATTTCACTGTGGAACATCGCGCAGGGAAAGCACAAGGGAATGCGGATGCCCTGTGCCGGCCACCCTCTGTGGTGACAAGTGTTCAACCCCACATGTTTGAACAGGGGGGATATGTGAGGCAGTGAAGAGGATCATATGTGAGGATCGATATGTATCCCCCAGGATGCGCGTAGAAACGTATTAAACCCACTGGAGTGCATTGCGGTCACAGATATAGCTGTGGCTGCAGTGCCTGGCTTCACGCGTCGTTCGGCTGGCGTCCCGTTGTCTGAGCAATGTCAACTAAATTTTACCTCGAGCATTCCCATATAACACTTGTGGGGATTTAATGAGGTTTTGCTTATGATATGTCGGGAAATATAGGATGAAATAGGCTTTCCATACATGCGCGTGCGCATGCGCAGCTTGATCTTTTTGATAATTAAAAAGTTTCGATTTGTTGGCGCAATGCGCCCTTTTGAGGACGGGCTGTTTCAAAGCTTAATATATTGGCCTATAATGCCCTATTGTTTATTAGCATACGTATCCATGTAGATGCCAACAATATGCTTTTTTGCCTCTAATCCACATGTGCGCATGCGCCGTTTGATTGACGAATTGGGGAAGCTTTCTATGAATCCAACGCCTTGATATAATATTGTCAATGATGTATCTGCCCCCATTTACAGTACAGCATCACGTTATGGTTTACCGCCCACTGGCTGATGCTCTGATGCCTGGTCTCATGCGTCTGCTGGCGTCCCGTTGTCTGAGCAACGTCAACTTCCGGTCGCTACCGGAAGTTGTTGTTCTCGTGGCTCTACAATGGACGCTTAGCGTTTTCCAGCCTGTCAGAAAAGATTAAACAGGTAATTTTAATGAATTATGGGGCGTTATACATCGCGGCATGTCTCTCTATTAGAGATTGATTTTGAGTAAATCCCATAGCATCAGTTTCATCCATTATAAACGCCGTACATATTATACCATCTGTCTAATTAAGCCTGTCACATGATTCTTGTGAAGTTGGTGATAGGCTGTTTATGCCTTGCAGCACACCTTTTTAAGGGGAACTTATCGTTCCTCCCACTCTCTGCAGTGTAGCATAGAGGGTGGCAGGTCTCTATGTCTTTTCATGTATCACTTTAGCACTTTATCTCCCATGCAAGCTAGTCCCCTGATGATCCAGCTTGAAAGGAACGCGTTGGGACACCGATATAGGGAGAGTGCAGGGCTTGTTATATTTTAGGGGTAGATGTGGACTGCCCTTGTAAGGGCGGGAGCTTGGGGATTCAGCTTTATTGATAGCCCCTATAGGGATTGACAGGGTATGGTCTCCAAACGCTGTGGCATGATGGATTCTTTCATTCCAGCAAGTTTTGGCTCCACTTTACTGGTCCTTGGCAATTGGTGAGACTGTTCCATTTTATATATTTGTTCATATTTCACACCATTTGACTCCTGCTCCTTTTTGTGATACCTGCTGATATTTATGCAACCAAGGTTATCCATTTATTTGTTTTGGCACTCAACTAGTGCTATTGCATGTGTGTGTTACCCTTATCAAATAAGGTACCTTGGGTTGATTAATAAACACACTGGACCATTGCGAGTAGAGTTGAGCGACCTTGACCTTTTCAGAGTCGAGCCGGGTTTCGCGAAACCCGACTATCTCAAAAGTCGGGTCGAGTGAAATCGGCCGATTATGACGTAAAGTCGGGATCGACCGAAACACGAAACCCAATGCAAGTCAATGGGGCAGCATAGTCGGCAGTGAGTGGGGGCCAGGAAAACACCTAGAGTGCCCATTTTAATGTCAAAACCATCCATTCTTCTTAATGAAGCTTGTCAAGCGTAATTTACCTTATAATAATTGGAAGGCATTTGAAATTGGGGGTCATTTGGCTAAAGTTGTGGTGGGTAGGGCTGGTTCAAGTAATTAGTGGGCCCAGGAAATCTAGACCACGTCACGGCAGTGGAGCAGGGAGAGGTAAGTATTTCAACTTTGCAAGTGCTGTGAACCTGAGCAAGCAGGGGGGGCCCACTCGTTGGCATTGGCACTGGCACAGGGCCCCTCAAAGTACAGCTGTGTGTTTGCACGGCGGGGGCGCCTCCCACCGGCAGCAACACTTTTGCGTACTATGAGAGGCCCTGTGCCAGTGACGTCGCCAACTAGTATTCCTCCCCCCACCTGATGAAGGAACCTGCACTTTCATCTGCACCTTCCTCTTTGTCCCCGTGTAAGGTGGTATGGTATGCGGGAAGAGCAACCTGACTTTCAGCAGGGTCACAATGTTGTTGTGTAGCGTGCACGGGGAATGTTGCGTTATGGGTCAATGTACCAGCAGACTCATCTATCACTGGCTGGGCAATGGGCAGGATGAGGAGGAAACACAGATATAGGCCCAAAGAATAAAGTTGGCTAAATGCAGTTCAAAATTGGTAACACAGGAATAACCAGGGGGCATTGCAGTGGAGGACAACTGGAATGAGAGGCTGACACAGAGAGTAGGCCCAAATCAGTAAGTAGTCGAAATGCAGTTCAAAATTGGCAACCGTAGTAAACAGGCGGCACAGCTTTGTTCAGTGGAGGAGAACAGCAAGGAGTGGCAGACACCGATAGTAGGCCCCAACCCAACTAGTAGGCCAAATGCAGTCTAACATTAACAACTACTTAACGAGCGCCTGAAAACGGAATTTCAGGACAGGAAACCAGGAGAACAGCAAGGAGCGGCAGACACTGTTAGTAGGCCCCAAACCAACTAGTACGCCAAATGCAGTTGTTCCATTTAACCACAATTTAACGAGAGCCTGAAGATAGAAGCTCAGGAAAGGCAACCTGGAGAACACCTTGGAGTGGAACACACCATCTCTCTCCACCCCATACCCATTTTGTAGGCCTAATGCAGTGTAGTTTTCTACAACTACTAAACGAGAGTCGGAAGACCGAAGCAATGGCAAGGAAACCTGGGGAACACCTTGGAGTGTAACACACCATCTCTCTCCACCCGATACCCATTTTGTAGGCCTAATGCAGTGTAGTTTTCTACAACTACTAAACGAGAGTCGGAAGATCGAAGCAATGGCGAGGAAACCTGGAGAACACCTTGGAGTGTAACACACCATCTCTCTCCACCCCATAGCCAATTTGGAGGCCTAATGCAGTGTAGTTTCCAACAACTACTAAACGAGAGCATTAAGATCGAAGCTCTGGAAAGGCAACCTGGAGAACACCTTGGAGTGTAACACACCATCTCTCTCCACCCGATACCCATTTTGTAGGCCTAATGCAGTGTAGTTTTCTACAACTACTGAACGAGAGTCGGAAGACCGAAGCAATGGCAAGGAAACCTGGGGAACACCTTGGAGTGTAACACACCATCTCTCTCCACCCGATACCCATTTTGTAGGCCTAATGCAGTGTAGTTTTCTACAACTACTAAACGAGAGTCGGAAGACCGAAGCAATGGCAAGGAAACCTGGGGAACACCTTGGAGTGTAACACACCATCTCTCTCCACCCGATACCCATTTTGTAGGCCTAATGCAGTGTAGTTTTCTACAACTACTAAACGAGAGTCGGAAGACCGAAGCAATGGCAAGGAAACCTGGGGAACACCTTGGAGTGTAACACACCATCTCTCTCCACCCCATACCCAATTTGTAGGCCTAATGCAGCCTACTTTCCGACAACTACTAAACGAGAGCATGAAGATCGAAGCTCAGGAAAGGCAACCTGGGGAACACCTTGGAGTGTAACACACCCTCTCTCTACACCACGGAAGGGCTGATTCTTAGGAAGGAAGGCTGTCGGAAAGAAGCAGGGCGCGTCCGAGGGTGATTATATTCTTATTAGGTATATACTCACCCTCGGACGCGCCCTGCTTCTTTATTTGTAATGAATGTTTATTTGCAATGTGGTTTTGACTTACTCTATTTATTTGGTAAATAATGATTTTATTATTTTCATTGTTTTGCATCTTCTTGGCAATAATATAAAGAAGACGCGACAGGACAACACTCGGTGGATGCCATATCTGTGTTTTAAATTGAAAAAAACTTTCAGTTAACTACTTGCAGGAGAAAGTTATTGTAGCTGGTGGCCATTTTTAGTACTGTACCAGTTTTTTGTTGTATGTGTTTGTTTTTAATGTTAAAATGTCTGCATTTGATATCTCTCCAGTATTTTCTTTTTTATAAGCAAAATACTTATTTTTATATTTTCTGATGTTGGTTCAAGGGGTACACGGGCAGCAGTAGACAGGTCAGTGGAGGCCTAGTGGAAGGAGGGACCGCAGACAGGCTTCGAAGGCCTAACATAATAAATTGGGCTGGCTGTAGGCAATTTAAAATTGGTTCCAGGGGAACACGGACAGCAGTGGCCTGGTCTGTGTAGTAGTAGTGGAAAGAACGGGCCGCAGACAGGCTTCGAAGGCCTAACATAACAAAAATTGGGATGTAGGCAATTTACAATTGGTTCCAGGGGAACACGGACAGCAGTAGACAGGTCAGTGGAGGCCTAGTGGAAGGAGGGACCGCAGACAGGCTTCGAAGGCCTAACATAATAAATTGGGCTTGCTGTCGGCAATTTTAAATTGGTTCCAGGGGAACACGGGCGGCAGTAGCCAGGTCAGTGTAGTAATAGTGGAAAGAACGGGCCGCAGACAGGCTTCGAAGGCCTAACATAACAAAAATTGGGCTGTAGGCAATTTAAAATTGGTTCCAGGGGAACACGGGCAGCAGTAGACAGGTCAGTGGAGGCCTAGTGGAAGGAGGGACCGCAGACAGGCTTCGAAGCCCTAACATAATAAATTGGGCTTGCTGTCGGCAATTTTAAATTGGTTCCAGGGGAACACGGGCAGCAGTGGCCTGGTCAGTGTAGTAGTAGTGGAAAGAACGGGCCGCAGACAGGCTTCGAAGGCCTAACATAACAAAAATTGGGATGTAGGCAATTTACAATTGGTTCCAGGGGAACACGGACAGCATTAGACAGGTCAGTGGAGGCCTAGTGGAAGGAGGGACCGCAGACAGGCTTCGAAGGCCTAACATAATAAATTGGGCTTGCTGTCGGCAATTTTAAATTGGTTCCAGGGGAACACGGGCGGCAGTAGCCAGGTCAGTGTAGTAGTAGTGGAAAGAACGGGCCGCAGACAGGCTTCGAAGGCCTAACATAACAAAAATTGGGATGTAGGCAATTTAAAATTGGTTCCAGGGGAACACGGGCAGCAGTAGACAGGTCAGTGGAGGCCTAGTGGAAGGAGTGACCGCAGACAGGCTTCGAAGGCCTAACATAAGAAAAATGTCAATACAATGGTATTGACAGTGCCAGGCATTGAAGGATGTCAGCGCATAGACTAAACATTGGTGGAGCTGTGAGAGAAAATTTTGCAAGTGGTAGAACACTGTTTGAGCTGGGGGGGACTGTCTTGTGGCCGGCGGTACAGGCCCAGGGCCCCTCATATTACAACGGTGTGTCTGACGTTGGGTGCGCACCACCACCGCCAGACACTTTATTGTACTATGAGGGACCTAGTGGCAGTGCCGTCGACCAAAAGCGGGCACACCCACCTCCTCAGACAAACAGTACTCTCACGGGTGCTGGCGCCAAGTGGCGATACCACGGCCCCGTGTGGGGACTTTGGCCATTTAGGGAGGTGTTAACATGTCGGATGCTGGACAATCAGGTGCTGCAAATTACGAGATTGGAAAAGTCGTTCAGAATAGTCCACAGGCAAGACCTTTACATAGGAAAGCTAGGTGTCAGCCGGGCAAGGTGGGGCAAAAGATTTCGAAATCCAGTTGTGGTTCATTTTAATGAAGGTTAGATCATCTACATTTTGGGTAGCCAGACGAGTCCTTTTTTCTGTTAGTATTGAACCTGCAGCACTGAATACTCTATCTGATAGGACACTAGCTGCCGGGCAAGCAAGCTCCTGCAATGCATATTCTGCCAATTCTGGCCAGGTGTCTAATTTTGATGCCCAGTAATCAAATGGGAATGACGGTTGAGGGAGAACGTCGATAAGGGATGAAAAATAGTTAGTAACCATACTGGACAAATGTTGTCTCCTGTCACTTTGAATTGATGCTGCAGTACCTGTCCTGTCTGCGGTCATAGCAAAATCACTCCACAACCTGGTCAGAAAACCCCTCTGGCCAACGACACTTCTGATTTCTGCCCCTCTAACACCTCTGGTCTGCTGGCCCCTGCAGCTCGTGTTAGAACGATCACGGGCGCTGTGTGCAGGGAATGCCAGAAGCAAACGGTCAACAAGAGTTGATTGTTTGGTTGCTAATATTAGTTCCAAGTTCTCATGTGGCATTATATTTTGCAATTTGCCTTTATAGCGAGGATCAAGGAGGCAGGCCAACCAGTAATCGTCATCGTTCATCATTTTTATTATGCGTGTGTCCCTTTTGAGGATACGTAAGGCATAATCCGCCATGTGGCCCAAAGTTCCAGTTCTCAAATCTGTGGTTGTGCTTGGTTGAGGGGCAGTTTCAGGCAAATCCACGTCACTTGTGTCCCTCCAAAAACCAGAACCCGGCCTTGCCGCGCCAACAATTTCCACTGGCCCCGGAAAAGCTTCCTCATTAAAAATATAATCATCCCCATCACCCTCCTCGTCCTCCTCCTCCTGTTCGCCCGCTACCTCGTCCTGTACACTGCCCTGGCCAGACAATGGCTGACTGTCATCAAGGCTTTCCTCTTCCTCAGCTGCAGACGCCTGATCCTTTATGTGCGTCAAACTTTGCATCAGCAGATGCATTAGGGGGATGCTCATGCTTATTATGGCGTTGTCTGCACTAACCAGCCGTGTGCATTCCTCAAAACACTGAAGGACTTGACACATGTCTTGAATCTTCGACCACTGCACACCTGACAACTCCATGTCTGCCATCCTACTGCCTGCCCGTGTATGTGTATCCTCCCACAAAAACATAACAGCCCGCCTCTGTTCACACAGTCTCTGAAGCATGTGCAGTGTTGAGTTCCACCTTGTTGCAACGTCTATGATTAGGCGATGCTGGGGAAGGTTCAAAGAACGCTGATAGGTCTGCATACGGCTGGAGTGTACGGGCGAACGGCGGATATGTGAGCAAAGTCCACGCACTTTGAGGAGCAGGTCGGATAACCCCGGATAACTTTTCAGGAAGCACTGCACCACCAGGTTTAAGGTGTGAGCCAGGCAAGGAATGTGTTTCAGTTGGGAAAGGGAGATGGCAGCCATGAAATTCCTTCCGTTATCACTCACTACCTTGCCTGCCTCAAGATCTACAGTGCCCAGCCACGACTGCGTTTCTTTCTGCAAGAACTCGGACAGAACTTCAGCGGTGTGTCTGTTGTCGCCCAAACACTTCATAGCCAATACAGCCTGCTGACGTTTGCCAGTAGCTGCCCCATAATGGGAGACCTGGTGTGCAACAGTGGCAGCTGCGGATGGAGTGGTTGTGCGACTGCGGTCTGTGGACGAGGTCTCGCTTCTGCAGGAGGACGAGGAGGAGGAGGAGGGGGTGCGAATGGCTACAGCCAACTGTTTCCTAGACCGTGGGCTAGGCAGAACTGTCCCAAACTTGCTGTCCCCTGTGGACCCTGCATCCACCACATTTACCCAGTGTGCCGTGATGGACACGTAACGTCCCTGGCCATGCCTACTGGTCCATGCATCTGTTGTCAGGTGCACCTTTGTGCTCACAGATTGCCTGAGTGCATGGACGATGCGCTCTTTAACATGCTGGTGGAGGGCTGGGATGGCTTTTCTGGAAAAAAAGTGTCGACTGGGTAGCTCGTAGCGTGGTACAGCGTAGTCCATCAGGGCTTTGAAAGCTTCGCTTTCAACTAACCGGTAGGGCATCATCTCTAACGAGATTAGTCTAGCTATGTGGGCGTTCAAACCCTGTGTACGCGGATGCGAGGCTAAGTACTTCCTTTTTCTAACCATAGTCTCATGTAGGGTGAGCTGGACTGGAGAGCTGGAGATCGTGGAACTAGCGGGGGTGCCGGTGGACATGGCAGACTGAGAGACGGTGGGAGATGGTATTGTTGCCGCCGGTGCCCTAGATGCAGTGTTTCCTACTACGAAACTGGTGATTCCCTGACCCTGACTGCTTTGGCCTGGCAAAGAAACCTGCACAGATACTGCAGGTGGTGCAGAAAATAGTGGCCCTACACTGCCGGAAGGGATGTTGCGTTGATGACTAGCTTCATTGGCCGAGGGTGCTACAACCTTAAGGGACGTTTGGTAGTTAGTCCAAGCTTGCAAATGCATGGTGGTTAAATGTCTATGCATGCAACTTGTATTGAGACTTTTCAGATTCTGCCCTCTGCTTAAGGTAGTTGAACATTTTTGACAGATGACTTTGCGCTGATCAATTGGATGTTGTTTAAAAAAAATGCCAGACTGCACTCTTTCTAGCATCGGATACCTTTTCAGGCATTACAGACTGAGCTTTAACCGGATGGCCACGCTGTCCTCCAACAGGTTTTAACTTTGCCACGCATTTTGGGCAAGATACGGGCCCGGCAGATGGAACCTGTTGCGATGTTGATGCCTGCTGCGGCCCCTCCTCCTCCGCTTCAGAACTGCTGCCGCCTGCACCCTGTTCCCCCAATGGCTGCCAATCGGGGTCAAGAACTGGGTCATCTATTACCTCTTCTTGTAGCTCGTGTGCAACTTCGTCTGTGTCACCGTGTCGGTCGGTGGTATAGCGTTCGTGATGGGGCAACATAGTCTCATCAGGGTCTGATTCTTGATCAGCACCCTGCGAGGGCAATGTTGTGGTCTGAGTCAAAGGACCAGCATAGTAGTCTGGCTGTGGCTGTGCATCAGTGCACTCCATGTCAGATTCAACTTGTAATGGGCATGGACTGTTAACTGCTTCACTTTCTAAGCCAGGGACGGTATGTGTAAAGAGCTCCATGGAGTAACCCGTTGTGTCGCCTGCTGCATTCTTCTCTGTTGTTGTTTTTGCTGAAGAGGACAAGGAAGCGACTTGTCCCTGACCGTGAACATCCACTAACGACGCGCTGCTTTTACTTTTACCAGTTTCACGAGAGGAGGCAAAAGAGCTAGAGGCTGAGTCAGCAAGATAAGCCAAAACTTGCTCTTGCTGCTCCGGCTTTAAAAGCGGTTTTCCTATTCCCAGAAAAGGGAGCGTTCGAGGCCTTGTGTAGCCAGACGACGAACCTGGCTCCACAGCTCCAGACTTAGGTGCAATATTTTTTTTCCCACGACCACCTGATGCTCCACCACTACCACTACCCTCATTACCAGCTGACAATGAACGCCCCCGGCCACGACCTCTTCCACCAGACTTCCTCATTGTTTTAAAAACGTTACCAAACTAACGGTATTTGTTGCTGTCACACAACTTACACGGTGAGCTATAACTTCAGTATGATTTAGCTACCCCTTTACAGGTGGGTGAGACCACAACGAAAATCAGGCACAATGTTACACACTCTGTTGTTGGTGGCAACAAATGAGAGAGATGCCACACACGCAGGACTGTCACTGAAGCGCAAATGTAAATATTAATCTCCCACTGATTTGTTTTTTTTTTTTAAAAGGGAGACTTTAGAAAAAAAAAAATAATAAAAAAAAATGATTTTTTAAGGAAGAATTTATAAACCAAATAAAATGAAATGATTGTTTCAGGGAGAACTTAGAAAACAAATTAAAAAAAAATAGGCTTTCTATGGCCCACTGAGTGAGAGAGGACGCACACAGGAGTCAGGAGTGGCACACAAGCCCAGTGGCCAATATTTATCTCCCACTGATTGATTTAGTGATTTTTTCAGGTAGATTTTGGAACCCAAATCAAGCAAAAAAATAAATAGGCTTTCTATGGCCCACAATTGGAGAGAGAGAGAGAGATGGTACACCCAGGAGTCAAGACTGGCACACAAGCAGAAAGGGCAATATTAATCTCCCACTGATTTGTTTTTTTTTGTTTTTTTCAGGGAGACTTTAGAAAAAAAAAATACAAAAAATGAATTTTTCAGGAAGAATTTAGAAACCAAATAAAATGAAATGATTGTTTCAGGGAGAATTTAGAAAACAAATAAAAAAAAAATAGGCTTTGTAGGGCCCACTGAGTGAGAGAGGACGCACACAGGAGTCAGGAGTGGCACACGAGCCCAGAGGCCAATATTTATCTCCCACTGATTGATTTAGTGATTTTTTCAGGTAGATTTTGGAACCCAAATCAAGCAAAAAAATTAATAGGCTTTCTATGGCCCACAATTGGAGAGAGAGAGATGGCACACCCAGGAGTCAAGACTGGCACACAAGCAGAAAGGGCAATATTAATCTCCCACTGATTTGATTTTTTTTTTTTTTTTCAGGGAGACTTTAGAAAAAAAAAAGTACAAAAAAAATGATTTTTTCAGGAATAATTTAGAAACCAAATAAAATAAAATGATTGTTTCAGGGAGAATTTAGAAAACAAATAAAAAAAAAATAGGCTTTGTAGGGCCCACTGAGTGAGAGAGGACGCACACAGGAGTCAGGAGTGGCACACAAGCCCAGAGGCCAATATTTATCTCCCACTGATTGATTTATTGATTTTTTCAGGTAGAATTTAGAACCCAAATCAACCAAAAAAATAAATAGGCTTTCTATGGCCCACTATTTGTGAGAGAGATGGCACGCTCAGGACTGGCACACAAGCCCAGAGGCCAATATTAATCTCCCACTTTTTTTTTTTTTTCCAGGGAAAATTTATAAACCCAATAAAAAAAATAATAAATAGGCTTTCTATGGCCCACTATCTGAGAGAGAGAGATGGCACGCTTAGGACTGGCACACAAGCCCAAAGGCCAATATTAATCTCCCACTGATTGATTTATTGATTTTTTCAGGTAGAATTTAGAACCCAAATCAACCAAAAAAATAAATAGGCTTTCTATGGCCCACTATTTGTGAGAGAGATGGCACGCTCAGGACTGGCACACAAGCCCAGAGGCCAATATTAATCTCCCACTTTTTTTTTTTTTTCCAGGGAAAATTTATAAACCCAATAAAAAAAATAATAAATAGGCTTTCTATGGCCCACTATCTGAGAGAGAGAGATGGCACGCTTAGGACTGGCACACAAGCCCAAAGGCCAATATTAATCTCCCACTGATTGATTTATTGATTTTTTCAGGTAGAATTTAGAACCCAAATCAAGCAAAAAAATTAATAGGCTTTCTATGGCCCACTGAGTGAGAGATGGCACACACAGGAGTCAGGAGTGGCACACAAGCCCTGAGGCCAATATTTTTCTCCCACTGATTGATGTTGTGATTTTTTCAGGTAGATTTTGGAACCCAAATCAAGCAAAAAAATAAATAGGCTTTCTATGGCCCACTGAGTGAGAGATGGCACACACAGGAGTAAGGAGTGGCACACAAGCCCTGAGGCCAATATTTTTCTCCCACTGATTGATGTAGTGATTTTTTCAGGTAGATTTTAGAACCCAAATCAAGCAAAAAAATAAATAGGCTTTCTATGGCCCACTGAGTGAGAGATGACACAGACAGGGATGGCACTCTAGCAGAAATGCCAATCTTAATCTCCCACAAAAAAAAAAAATAAAAAATAAAAAAGGAACTGTCCTTCAATTACTATCTCCCTGCAGTAATCTCAGCCAGGTATGGCAGGCAGCAATAAGGAGTGGACTGATGCACAAATTAAATAAAAAGTGTGGACAAACAAACAAGATAGCTGTGCAGAAAGGAAGGAACAAGAGGATTTGTGCTTTGAAAAAAGCAGTTGGTTTGCACAGCGGCGTACACACAACAATGCAGCTATCAGGGAGCCTTCTAGGGCAGCCCAATGAGCTACAGCGCTGAGGAAAAAAAAAAAATGTAGCTTCCACTGTCCCTGCACACCGAAGGTGGTGTTGGGCTGTGGAAATCGCTACAGCACAAGCGGTTTGGTGGTTAATGGACCCTGCCTAACGCTATCCCTGCTTCTGACGAAGCGGCAGCAACCTCTCCCTAAGCTCAGATCAGCAGCAGTAACATGGCGGTCGGCGGGAACGCCCCTTTATAGCCCCTGTGATGCCGCGGACAGCAAGCCAATCACTGCAATGCCCTTCTCTAAGATGGTGGGGACCAGGACCTATGTCATCACGCTGCCCACACTCTGCGTTTACCTTCATTGGCTGAGAAATGGCGCTTTTCGCGTCATTGAAACGCGACTTTGGCGCGAAAGTCGCGTACCGCATGGCCGACCCCGCACAGGGGTCGGATCGGGTTTCATGAAACCCGACTTTGCCAAAAGTCGGCGACTTTTGAAAATGAACGACCCGTTTCGCTCAACCCTAATTGCGAGTGTTGTTTTATTAAACCCTTAGGAGTACTAATCCAGTTATGATGTAGTACCTGACAGGTCACATTTTGTAGTACCCTTTTTATATTCCTCTTTAGGTGACACTATTTTTTGTACTTTGTTTTCTTTTTATATATACGCATTAATAGTTATGTTTTAATTCCTGCTTATGCTATGTTCACTGTTATTGACATCATAGGTAAACCACAACTATGAGAGTCAAAATGAGAAAACAAATCCAGAAATCACCTTGTCTGATTTGGCAAGATTTATTTAGCAAATTATGGTGGAAAATAAGTATTTAGTCACCTAAAAACATGCAAGATTTCTGTCTCTCACAGTCCTGTAACTTCATTAAGAGGCTCCTCTGTCCTCCCCTTATTACCTGTAGTAATGGCACCTGTTTAAACTTGTTATCAGTATAAAAGACACCTGTCCACAACCTCAAACAGTCACACTCAAAATTGCACTATGGTGAAGAACAAAGAGCTGTCGAAGGACACCAGAAACAAAATTGTAGCCCTGCTCCAAGATGGGAAGACTGAATCTGCAATAGTCAATCAGCTTGGTGTGATGAAATCAACTGTGGGAGCAATAATAAGAAAATGGAAGACATACAAGACCACTGATAAACTCCCTCGATCTGGTGATCCACGCAAGATCTCACCCTGTGGGGTCAAAATGATCACAAGAATGTTGAGCCAAAATCCAGAACCACACGGGGGGACCTAGTGAATTACCTGCATAGAGCTGGTACCACTGTAACAAAGGCTACCATCAGTAATAAACTACACTGCCAGGGTCTCAGATCCTGCAGTGCCAGATGTGTCCCCCTGCTTAAGCCAGTATATGTCCGGGCTCGTCTGAAGTTTGCTAGAGAGCATTTGGATTATCCAGAAGAGCATTGGGAGAATGTCATATGGTCTGATGAAACCAAAGTAGAACTGTTTGGTAGAAACAAAACTCGTCATGTTTGAAGAGACAGAATGCTGAGTTGCATCCAAAGAACACCACACCTACTGTGAAGCATGGAGGTAGCAACATCATGCTTTGGGGCCGTTTCTCTGCAAAGGAACCAGGACGACTGATCCATGTACATGAAAGAACGAATGGGGCCATATATCATGAGATTTTGAGTGTAAACCTCCTTCCATCAGCAAGGGCATTGAAGATGAAATATGGATCCGTGTTTCAGCAGGATAATGATTCTAAGCATACCGCCAGGGCAACAAAGGAGTGGCTTCGTAAGAAGCATATGAAGGTCCTGGAGTGGCCTAGCCAGTCTCTAGATCTCAATCCCATAGAAAACCTTTGAAGGGAGTTGAAAGTCCGTGTTGCCCAGCGACAGGCCCAAAACATCAAAGCTCTAGAGGAGATCTGCATGAAGGAATGGGCCAACATGCCACCAACAGTGTGTGCCAACCTTGTGAAGACTTACAGGACGCATTTGACCTCTGTCATTGCAAACAAAGGATATAAAACAAAATTTTGAAATGAACTTTTGTTAATGACCAATTACTTATTTTTCACCATAATTTGCAAAATAAATCTTGCCAATCTTGACAAGGTGATTTTCTGGATTTGTTTTCTGATTTTGACTCTCCTTATTGTGGTCTGCCTATGATGTCAAATCCAGGCCTCACTCATCTTTTTAAGCGGGAGAACTTGCACAATTGGTGGCTGACTAAATACATTTTTTCCCCATGGTATATATATATATATATATATATATATATATATATATATATATAAAACCAACACTCACCACTCCTCCTCTCGCTGATCCCAGGCTCTGTTCTGGTCTCAGCAATTGCACTGTCGTCTGCCCGGCATACAGCATGGTGCTCGATTAAGTGACTTCATGACGCACCCGCTGTGTAAGAGGCAGAGGGAAATAATGAAAGAGGGAGTGTCATCTGAAGCTCTCTCCTACATTATTGCTTTCAACTGTATCTGCATCTGCCTTGCTGTGCCAGGTGGGCCCCCCTGACACATGGTCTCCATAGCGGGGTCTTAGTCTACCTGCACCTAATGCCAGCCCTGATAGCGGGCAGTATTAGCCACAGCTGCAGGTTTCCTACTGCTGGGCGATCACGGTGCCCGCTACTAAAGGGAATGAATATTCACAGCTCTCCACTCCCATGGGCGTGGAGAGCAGTGAATATTTATTCTCTTTATTAGTGGGCATACATAATCATCCAGCAGCAGAAAACCTGTGTCTAAGGTTAACATTAACCCGCTGTTAAAGTGAAATAAATATTCACTGCTTTCCATGCTCATGGATGTGGGAAGCAGTGAATATTAATTTATTTTTATCAGCGGGCACAGGCTCTAGCCTCACCAGCCACCTCCTGTCTCCTGTCACAAGCTGCTCCGCTGGCACCAGACAGGACACCCTTACTCACGGGTCTCTTAGCAGTTGTGTGGTGTGCTACTGTTAGTTTTCTATCACCTACATGCTCATATAGATAGCTTAGATAGGTTGATCCTACTGACAGATTCCTTTTAATGAAAGTAACAGATTGTAAATAAATAAAAAGTGGTGCTTCTTAAATATTATTTGATCCAAATGCTGTACAAATACATTGACATATCTCCCCCAATATTGTTTGGAAGGTATTATATAATTCAGCAATCAAACTGTAGTAAGAGTTTATATTTCATTATTTTTGCATGTGTGCCATATGCCATGGCCAAAGTTGGTGTGTAGCCCAGGTCTTATTCACATAAGAAACACACTCCTCTCAGGGAACAATAAATTTACATCTCTTCAGTTGTCTCTATGTTTCACCTTTACCCCAGAGGCAAGAATACTTTTAATTACTGTACATATTAAATACAATGAACAAAATCAAACAATAAATCAGACAACGCCTAAAGGTACCGTCATACTCAGCGACGCTGCAGCGATATACACAACAAGCCGATCGCTGGAGCGTCGCTGTTTAGGTCGCTGTAGAGACATCAAACACGGCAACACCAGAACGATGCAGGAATGATCCCGTGACGTAACGGCGACTCACTTATCGTTCTCGCTGGTTGTTAGCTCCATGTAAAACATTGCTGGCATCGTTGCTTTTGCTGTCAAACATGACGATACACGCCGACCTGACGACCAAATAAAGTTCTGGACTTCTAGCTCCGACCAGCAGTGGCACAGCAGGATCCAGATCGCTGCTGCGTGTCAAACACAACGAGATCACTATCCAGGACACTGCAACGTCACAGATCGTTGTCGTTCTCATTGTAAAGTTGCTGAGTGTGACGGTACCTTAGCAGAAAGCAGAAGACCAGATGGAATGCAAATTCTCCCAGGTTATGATAGAGCTGCCTTCAGGGATTTAAAGGTAATCCGTCACTCGATTTTTGCCACCTAATCTAAAAGCAACATGATGTAGAGACAGAGACCCAGCTGAGCTGTTTGCTGCAGTTTTGATAAAATCATTGTTTTATTTTATCAGCAGGAGCTCATCATTAGGTCATGTGTAGAATTTGTTCCTCTCCTGGTTTTGGCTTTTGGCTTAGGCCTCTTTCAAACATCATCAAGCATCCGCTGCCCATTCTGCAGTCCGGGAGGAGGGGGCGGAGTTTCTCGATGGCGGTCGAAAATGGCAGACGCGAAGTACAAGAAAACGTTACCTTGAACTTTTTTGTGACGACGGTCTGCCAAAACACAACGGATCCGTCGCACGACGCATCGCGATCTGTCGCTAATACAAGTCTATGGGCAAAAAACGCATCCTGCAAGGACATTTGCAGGATCCGTTTTTTGCCCAAAACAACGGAATGCAAAAAACGGAAGTGTGAAAGAGGCCTTAGGCTGCTTTCACACATCAGTTTTTTGCCATGAGTCACAATCCGTCGAATGTTGAATAAAAGGGATCCGTCACAGATTGTGAAAAACTGATCCGTTTTTTCGCTGGATCTGACTAGCTGATCCAGCTAATTGTATCCTAAAAAAAATTGGTGCATGCTCAGTTATAAAAGGAACTCGCCATAGGCTTCCATTCTAGCAAACGACGGACGGCGACGGATCTGTCACTGTCCGTTGTTTTGACGGACACAAAAAACAATGCTATGTCTGTTTTCTCTGGACGCCGGATAAACAATTTTTAATGGTTCCGGTGAATGACGGATGAAACGTGAGGCCATCCGTCACTAATACAAGTCTATGAGAAAAAAAACGGATCCGGCGGCAACATTCGTCGGATCTGTTTTTTTTTCATAATTCGACGGATTGAGACTGACGGCAAAAGACTGATGTGTGAAAGGGGCCTTACAAATACTCGTGTAAAATTCTGATCAATCGGATGAAAAGTATAAGGCCACGTTCACACGTTCAATATTTGGTCAATATTTTACATCAGTATTTGTAAGTCAAAACCAGGAGTGGAGAAGTCAGAGGAAAACTATAATAGAAACATGTCACTACTTCTGTATTTATCACCCACTCCTGATTTTGGCTTACAAATACAAAGGTAAAATACGGTCCAAATACTGAGTGTGCGAATGTGGCCTTACTTTTCCTCTGATTGATCTAAATTTGACATCAGTATTTTACCTCAGTATTTGTAAGCCAAAACCAGGAGTGGAACAAATAGAGGAAAAGTATAATAGAAATACGTCACCACTTCTGTATTTATCACCCACTCCTGGTTTTGTCTTACAGATACTGAGGTAAAATATTGACCAAATACTGAATGTGTGAATGTGGCCTTACAGAAACATGTCCCCATTTCTGTAGTTTTCCCCGACTCCTGATTTTGGCTTACAAATACTGATGGAAAATACTGACCGAATACTGAACGTGTGAACGGGGCTATAGGCCAAGTACAAACATTGAGTATTTGGTGAGCTTTTAAAGGGCCACTGTCACCCCCTCCAGCCGTTATAAACTAAAAGAGCCACCTTGTGCAGCAGTAATGCTGCATTCTAACAAGGTGGCTCTTTTAGTTTTAGGTTCAAGTATACCCCAAATAAAGCGTTTTTATACTTAGCCACAATTCCTGTCTCTAGCCAGGGAGGCGGGTCCTCACTCCCCAGCTCTAACCGCTCCTCTGCCGTCAATCCAATCTTCCTGTGCTTTTGGCGCCGCCCCCTCAGCGCTGTGTACGTTTCAAAACCGGCACCTGCGCTGTGTACTACTGTGCTGCACAGACGCAGTAAGCTCTGGCCGTCTGACGTCCCAGCCAGGCTTGCAGACTGCGCCTGCGCGGGCATTGCGGCTAGCCACCTTTGGAATCCCCGCCCCGCACTGTGTTATGCATTATGCACAGCGCAGGCGCAGTTTGCAAGCCTGGCTGGGACGTCAGACGGCCAGAGCTTACTGCGTCTGCGCAGCACAGTAGTACACAGCGCAGGTGCCGGTTTTGAAACGTACACAGCGCTGAGGGGGCGGCGCCGAAAGCACAGGAAGATTGGATTGACTGCAGAGGAGCGGTTAGAGCTGGGGAGTGAGGACCCGCCTCCCTGGCTAGAGACATGAATTGTGGCTAAGTATAAAAACGCTTTATTTGGGGTATACTTGAACCTAAAACTAAAAGAGCCACCTTGTTAGAATGCAGCATTACTGCTGCACAAGGTAGCTCTTTTAGTTCATAACGGCTGGAGGGGGTGACAGTGGCCCTTTAACCAAATACATTAGCATCAGCATTAGTAAGTCAAAACCAGGAGTGGAACAATCAGAGGAAAAGTATAATAGAAACACGTCACCACTTCTGAAATTTGTACCCACTCCTGGTTTTGGCTTACAAACACTGAGGTAAAAAACTCACCAAACAGTCCACGTGTGCATGTGACCTAAGAGCACTAGCTGCCAGGTAAAGCATATTCATGAGCTCTGTATAACCACGTCTTCAGATGTGAGTGGCAACCTTCTGCCTATGCACATTGTGCACAGAAATCAGTGGTGTGTGTGGGCTAATACAGGGTTCAGCATTCAGAGAACTGTAGATTTGCAGCAGATAAAACATGGATTTCATCAAAACTATATCAATAGTCCAGTAAATGATACCTTGCTACAATCGGGGTTTCTGTCCCTACATTATGCTGCTCTCAGATAGGATAGCAAAAACAGCATGACAGACTCCCTGTAACCATAATTGGTGCAGGAGTTCAAGTTGCAGATGAGCTCTGAAGTCTATAAGGCCTCAAATGCTCCCTTTAAACCTTATAAAAAGCCCAATACTATAAAAGAATTATGGGGCCCTTATGTTTATGTTGCATTAAGTTACGCCACTGGATGGAATGCCACGGGTTATCTTCATATTGAAATAAAAATGAATGTGTTTTATTTCACATATGGATATATGGTGCAAAGCATCTTTACAAGAGATGGGCGGACACCTAGATGTTTGGGTCTAGCGGGTACGGCCGAATAGTTACAAAATAGTTCGGGTTTGGGTACCCGAACAGTTCCCAAACCCGAACACAGAACCCATTCACTTGAATGGGGGGCCCGAACAACCAGTTTTTGTTGCGCTGTCATGTGCATGACAGTGCAACAAACACTGCTTCTGATTGGCAGTAAAATCATTACAGACGATCAGACAGCAGCGGTTCCCATTATGTCAAATGTTTACCTCCGATCACGCAACTGTGATTGGTGGTAAAACGTTTACCTCCCGTCACTAGCGTGGGCTAATGGGACTACTGCTCCCATCAGCCTACGCGTGCTGTCGCTAATAACAGTGGGAGCAGAGAGCAGGTGATGGGAGTATTCATCAGCCAGTGCCTGCGCTCTAAATAAATGATTAAAAAAAATGCCTTGGGTTCCCCTGTATTTTTGATAACCAGCCAGGCAAACTCACAGCTGGGGGCTGCAACTCTCAGCTGCCAGCTTCAGTAAGGCTGGTTATCAAGAATAGCAGAGTCCCCACTCCAATTTTTTTAGTTATTTAAATAACTTAAAAAAACAGCTTGAGTTCTTCCCTATTTTTGACAACCAACCAAGCTAGAGCAGACAGCTGGGGGCTGTTATTCCCAGGCTGGTAAGGAGCCATGGACATTGGTCCCCCCAGCCTAAAAATAGCAGCCTGCAGCCTCCCAGAAAAGACACATCCATTAGATGTGCTAATTCTGGCGCTTTGCCCAGCTCTTCCGACTTGCTCTCTAGCGGTGGCAAATGCGGTTCATATTTGAGGGGTTGATGTCTCCTTTGTATTGTCTGGTGACATCAAGCTCACAACTGGAAATAAGTAATGGAGAGGAATCTATAAGACACATATCCATTACTAATCCTATAGTTGTATTGTAAATAAACACACAAAGTATAAAGTATAAAGTCTTTTATTTGAAATTAAAAAGTAAAAGTGTGGTTTGTTTCATTTAAAAATAACAAACACAGTTATACTCACCTAATGCCTGTTCCATTGAATCCCTCGTCTTCTGTAATAAAACAAAAATAAGCAACAACCATATCCCTCACCTGTCCGACGTTCTGTCCCACGCCATAATCCATGTCTGGGGATAAACGGTTTTCAACCTGGATATTACCAAGATGCATCTAATAGATGTGTCTTTTATGAGCAGCTGTTGGCTGCTATTTTTAGGCTGGGGGGAGGCAATATCCATGGCCCCTTACCTGTCTGCAGAGGTGTATCTAGCTCCTCCTGCACCCCGGGGCAAAAGATCAGTTTGGGGCCCCCCCTCCCCCTCAGATTTCTGCTCCCTATAATCTCCTCAGATTTCTTCTGCCCCCACAATGTCCTCAGATTTCTTCTTCCCCCATAATGTCCTGATTCCTGCCTCCATCCCCTCCCTTCCCGGGTGCAGTTGCATGTGGTGGAGAAATCTGAGGAACATATGGGGGGGATGGGGGTGGAAATCAGGACATTAGGGGGGCAGAAGAAACCTGAGCACATTATGGGGGCAGAAATCAGGACATTGCACCCATCCAGCCCCCTGGCCTTGTTTCAGTCCTCACATGGTAGTATATAGCACAGCCCAAACAGTAGTATACAGCACAGCCCACACAGTAGTATACAGCACAGCCCACACAGTAGTATACAGCACAGCCCACACAGTAGTATACAGCACTGCCCACATAGTAGTATACAGCACAGCCCACATTGTAGTATACAGCACAGCCCACATTGTAGTATACAGCACAGCCCACATAGTAGTATACAGCACAGCCCACATAGTAGTATACAGCACTGCCCACGTAGCATATAGCAGCCCACGTAGTATATAACACAGCCCACGTAGTATATAGCAGCCCATGTAGTATATAACACAGCCCACGTAGTATATAGCAGCCCACGTAGTATATAGCAGCCAACGTAGTATATAGCAGCCCACGTAGTAAATAGCAGCCCACGTAGTATATAGCAGAGCCCATGTAGTAAATAGCAGCCCACGTAGTATATAGCAGCCCATGTAGTATATATCAGTCCACGTAGTATATAGCAGCCCACGTAGTATATAGCAGCCAACGTAGTATATAACACAGCCCACGTAGTATATAGCAGCCCACGTAGTAAATAGCAGCCCACGTAGTATATAGCAGCCCACGTAGTATATAGCAGCCCACGTAGTAAATAGCAGCCCACGTAGTACATAGCAGCCTACGTAGTATATAGCAGCCTACGTAGTATATAGCAGAGCCCATGTAGTATATAGCAGCCCACGTAGTATATAGCAGAGCCCACATAGTAAATAGCAGCCCACGTAGTATATAGCAGAGCCCACATAGTAAATAGCAGCCCATGTAGTATATAGCAGCCCACATAGTATATAGCAGCCCACATAGTATATAGCAGCCCACGTAGTATATAGCAGCCCACGTAGTATACAGCAGCCCACGTAGTATATAGCAGAGCCCACATAGTAAATAGCAGCCCATGTAGTATACAGCAGCCCATGTAGTAAATAGCAGATCCCACATAGTATATAGCAGAGCCCACATAGTAAATAGCAGCCCATGTAGTATATAGCAGAGCCCACGTAATAAATAGCAGCCCATGTAGTATATAGCAGCCCATGTAATATATAGCAGCCCATGCAGTATATTAGAGCCCATACCTTGTCCTCCCAGCCAGGCTCTGCATCCCCCTGGCCCCCGCAATCCTTTGTTCCAGGTGCTGCACAGTGCACACTTCCTGTTTAGGGACGCACGGCTCATTCTCCGGGCACTGGACGGGGTCGGAAGTCACTGCGTATCCATGGCAACGCATTGTGGGCAGCTCTCGTCTCCAGCAGCTGCGAAAGTCCCAGAGCTCTGTGCCGCCTCCTCTTCTAGCGTGCACCTTGGGCCGCAGATGCTTGCCTCAGGGGCTGCATGTTTGAGACCCCGGCAGAATTCCGCCGACGGGGAGCCTCCTGCTTGGACCACTGCAGCAGGTGGCCTGCTGGCGACCCCTTGTTGGCTGCGCCCGGGGCACATGCCCCGGCTGCCCCCCCCTGGATACGCCACTGCCTGTCTGAGAATACTAGCACCCAGTTGTCTGCTTTAGCTTGGTTGATTGTTAAAAATGGCCTGCTGGCGACCCCTTGTTGGCTGCGCCCGGGGCACATGCCCCGGCTGCCCCCCGTGGATACGCCACTGCCTGTCTGAGAATACTAGCACCCAGTTGTCTGCTTTAGCTTGGTTGATTGTTAAAAATGGAGAGGACCCCATGCCGTTTTTGTAAATTATTTTATTAGTGGTGACCCCATTATCCATAATAACCAACTTTGATGAAGCTGACAGTTGAGGGTTGCAGCCCCCAGTTGTGAGTTTTTCCTGGCTGGTTATCAAAAATACAGGGGAACCCACGCCATTTTTTAAAATTATTATTTACTTATTTATAGCTCAGGCGCCGTATGATGAATACTCCCATCAGCTTCCGTCTGCTTTCGCTGTTACTAATGGCAGCAGGCCACCTCCGATCACAGCTGCGGGCTTAAGCTGCCATTTGACGGTGTGGGAGCCGCGGCTGTCTGACCGGGGGCGATAATTTTACCGCCAATCAGAAGCAGTGGCTGATGTGCTGTCATTACACATGACAGCGTGAGAAACACCTGATGTTCGGGGGGCGGGGGGGTGAACTCTAACAGTAACACGGACGTCCTAGTGAAGTCCGTATTCAATGTCCGTACCTGAAAAGTAGGTTCGCCTATCTCCAGTCTTTACATTTCCATGCTGTTAGTAACCTTACAATATGAGCCTCTCCACATAATTGTGGTCTATTTGAATAGTTCCTGAAAGTCCAGATTTTCCACCTATTGTTTTATATATATATAGCAGGTTTAGGTGCCTCTCCCTTACTTCCTCTATCCGTCAGTGTTTAGCAATACCATTGAACTGGTAACTATATTCCTACTATTGTGAATATGGCATAATTTGTCATACTTTATGATCCGCAAAGCATTGTATTACTGGTGAGTTATACATGTACTGTAATTAAACCAGCAATAAAAGGTAACTCTGTAAATGACACTTTCTGTTCTGTAGAGGACAATTTGTATGTGCCAATATTACCCAAAGAGATCTGAACAGTCCACTTAATTGAACATGCATGTTCTTCCAGGGTCTCTATTTAGACTTGCACAGAGCCATTGGTGACATGCATGTGTGGTGGACCTACCCGGTATCTCACTTCTGCTCTCATCATAAAACTTAGCTCTTTCTATCTTCCTTTCTCCCCATATTAGTGATCCCTTGGAAGCTTTTTTGCTTCACAAATTATTCACGCTCACTTGATCTCAAGTATGACCTCTTAACTTTCCTCTATATAGCGGTGAATCAGACAATAGACCATGCCTAGAAACAAAACCACATTCTTTTCTCAGAATTCTAAGTTCGTGTAGATAACTTTATGGTCAATGAGAAATTACTAGTGTTCTGAATGATACCCAGGCTAAGTTTTTAAGTTTTTCAAAATCTGAAACGTGTGGATAGCACATACTCATTCATAATTGCTAAATGGTCAGGCTCACCTGGTGAGGTGGATCATCTAAGCATTAAGCCCGAGTGGGCAAATGGACCCTCGGTGTTGATGCAGAAAGGCATGAGGGCAGCATTGCTTTGGCACACACAGGAATATCAGGAGCAACAGGACAGATGGAGCCGTACCCAGCAGGGACACATGCAAGCCCAGACCCAAATGCACAATGGTTGAGCACACCAAACATAGGACTAGAGTCTCAATTCCAAGATATAGGTGTGTGTCTAAATGAGCCTTAATTAGGTCTATGGAGATTATGCCATTGATCCACTCCGGGCAACTTGCAGAACCCGTTTTTGGCCAATTGTGTAACATAGTACATTATAGCTTTATCAACTTCTGGTTATTTTTATTTTCCATGTAATTCCTCACCTACTTCTACTTTGGTTTTACCCCATCCTCCACTCCCCAGTGTATCGCTCTGTTGTTTGTGACAGTAAATTTGTATGATTTATATTTTCCTTTATCCCTGTTTGTATTACCTTGTTAGTCTGGTTGGTGTATTATGGTACACTACTACTCCACTCTTCCCTGGGTGGAGAAAAGGTACAGACTGATGAAGGATTCAGGCGCTAAGGCAAGAAACGTGGCCCTGGCGTCTTCACCATCAGAAGTAATGCATTAGGGACAGGAAAGGAGCCCCTTATCCCGGGACACCCAACAACAGAGTCGTAACAAATATATTGTGGACGGAAAAGAACAAAATAGAGTTTTTTTTGGCTTAAATGAAAAGTGTTATGTTTGGAGAAAAATAAACACTGCATTACAGCATTACAGCAAAAAAAAAGACCATTTATGAAACACAGTAGTGGTAGTACTATGCTTTCGGCATGTTTTGCTGTATCTGGGCTAGGGCAGCTTGCCATAATTAATGGAAGAATGAAAGCTGAATTATACCAACAATTTTTATCCAAAAATATCAGGACACCTGTCCATAAACTGAATCTCAAGGCAGTGTGGGACATGCAGCAGGAAAACAATCAATAGCACATAAGTAATTCTACGAATGAATCGTTAAATAAAAATAAAGTTAAAAGTTTTGAAATTGCGAAATCAAACTTCTGACTTTAATCCTATAGAAATGTTGAGGAAAGACCTGAAGAGCAGATTTCATGAGTGAAAATCCACCAACATAACAGAGATGAAGCTGTTTTGTAGGGAAGAATGAGCTAAAATTCCACCAAGCCGATGAGAGACTAACCAACAATTACCAGAAACAATTAGACACAGCCATTGCTGCACAAGAGGGTTACACCAGGTACCCATTCCTCATTTAAAAAATTACAAAGTCTAATATTTTATTCTCATTTGCTTATTTGGTTTTCCACATACTTTTAGGACTTGTGTGCAGCACTGTAATTGCTGTCACCCATCAGCCCCAGACAACATGATTGACAAAATCCTGTATGACTCTCAGATTATATTAACCCCCAAAATGAAGTTAACATGCAAACCTGACGTGAATACCTTAAAATTTACAAATAAAAAAGTCCCAAAAATTACACAATTGCATTTTTTCCACCACCACCCTCCCCCACCCCCCAGAAAGAAAAAGGAATAGAAATAGAAAATTTTAATTACAATAGATGTATCCTAATTTGGTGTTAAAAAATACCACAAAAACCTCATACAAGTACGATACAGCAATGTAAAATTAGAAATGTTCAGGCTGTTAGATGGCAAGAAAATAAAAAAAAACTTTACAGGAAGCTAGTGTGGCACCCCCAGGGGTATTTGCCACAAAAATAGTTACTGACACTAGACACAAATACTAAAATAGCAAAACTGCACTACCACCTCCGGCCAGAAGGGGGAGCTCCAGAGACTCCCCTTAATCCATTCTGGTCTGAGAGAAGAAATGGCAGTTGGGCCAAGGAGCTAATAGTGAGAGGTCATACAGCTGAATTTCTAACAGCCCTATGACTGTTTCCAGGCCTAAATCACCGGCCTGAGGAGAAGAGGGACAGAGAAAAGGGACATTGTGAGAATCGGGTAGCATTAATCACTACCCAGAACAGGCGCAAAGACGGATACCGGATCCGTGGCTGTATTCATTATATATAATACAGCAACCGGAAAAACGTGAGGTGATATCAGCTTCACTAGGGCCGGACGCAGCAACAGACACAGAGTTCAGCGGTACTCCCGGAGGGGGTAAGCCGATAAAAGGACTCGGGTTGCCCGTCGAACCAGGACCCGGAGGGGACAGATTGGGCCGACAGCCAGTTCACATACAGCAGCAGGGCCACACAGAAATTGCGCACAATAAGAGGCGAAGACCCCGGCAGGGTCAAAGTAACTCAGAGTTCCCATACAGACTCCCGTGACAGGACTGGTTGTAAATCCTTTTATGTTAAAGTAAACTGGTTAAACGTTTCAGTGCCTCAGTCTTTCATTTGGACAATAGCCATCTATCCAGGATCGGGATCATCGCCGCTGGGAGAACCTGCTGTTGATCAAGTAAGTGCCTGTCCCCTCACGATACCCCTTACACTGTGCATTGCCTGAAACCACAGCACCGGGTCAAGCCACCCGTGACATCCCCCTCAAGAGACAGACCCCATTGGTCCGGTGCTGGGTATCCCGGTCTCTTGGGCGTCACAATAGCATCAGGATTAACTCTTCTATAGTGCTCCCACTACTCTCTAGGACTTTTAAACACCTTTGAGGCCGGAAGTATCAGCCATTTTCAGGTCTAACTAGACCGTTCATCCCTGACTGATACCAATGACACCTGCTGCTTTTTCCATAGGCTTCTCATGGTATCACCCTTGTACTGCAGTAAATGATTTGATTGAAGGCTTGTTACTGTCCATCATCCTCTTGATTACATTCCAGAGGTTTTCAATGGGGTTCAGGACTGGAGATTGGGCTGCCAATGGCAGGGTTTTGATGTGATGGTCTCTTAATTTTTGCCAGAGCTGTAAATTGGGGACCAGTGCATGCACAAAAGGGAAAATGATGAAGCATGTACCATGTACCCCTGCCTGAATGATATATCCCTGCCTTCCCATATCATGTACCCTGAGTGTGTGACTGTGTAGCAGAGGAATCATGGCTAACAGAACTATAACTATACTGCCTCTACCACGTGCCACGCCAGAGAGGCAACGGGAGATTAGGGAGGTTAATAAGTGGCTCAAGAATTGGTGTAGGAAGGAAGGGTTTGGGTTCCTGCAGAACTGGGCCGACTTCTCAGTTGGCTACAGGTTCTACCCTAGGGCCGGGCTGCACCTCAATGGGGAGGGTGCAGCTGTGTTGAGGGAGAAAATGGCTAGAAGGTTGGAGGAGTGTTTAAACTAGGGATTGGGGAGGAGGGTATTCATTTTATAGGAGGGGAAGATAGTGCAGATAGAGACCTGGGCACAAATAAGGAAGATAGGGGTTGCGGTGGCATGGGGGTTGGGGTTTGAACAGTTTATAATTTAAGAAAGAATAGAGGTACAGAGAGGAACCTCAAGTGCATGTATACTAATGCCAGAAGCCTCGCTAACAAAATGGACGAATTAGAATTAATGTTGTTGGAGCATAATTATGACATGGTGGGGATATCTGAAACATGGCTGGATGAGAGCCATGACTGGGCTGTTAACTTGCAGGGTTATAGTCTGTTTAGAAATGACCGAACGGATAAGCAAGGGGGAGGGGTGTGTCTATATGTAAAATCATCCTTAAAACCCATCCGGCGTGATATTATAGATGAATCTAATGAAAATGTAGAGTCCCTGTGGGTGGAGATAAGGGGAGGGGAAAAATAAATTACTGATAGGAGTTTGTTATAAATCTCCAAAAATAATGGAAGCAATGGAGAATATCCTCGTAAAGCAAATAGATGAAGCTGCGACTCAAGGGGAAGTCATTATTATGGGGGACTTCAACTACCCTGAAATTGATTGGGGAACGGAAATCTGCAGTTCCAGCAAAGGTAATCGGTTTTTGACAACTATGAGAGACAAATATCTTTCACAACTGCTTCAGGACCCAACAAGAAGGGGGGCACTGCTAGACCTAATATTAACCAAGAGGCCAGACCGCATATCAAATAACAGGGTTGGCGGTCACTTGGGGAATAGTGATCACAAAATAATAAGTTTTCATGTATCCTTTAATAAGATGTATAGTAGAGGGGTTACAAGGACACTAAACTTCAGGAGGGCAAATTTCCAACGGATGAGAGAGGATCTTGGTGCAATTAACTGGGACGATATCCTGAGACATAAAAATACACAAAGAAAATGGGAGACATTTATTAGCATCCTGGATAGGACCTGTGCACAGTATATACCGTATGGGAATAAACATACTAGAAATAGGAGGAAACCAATATGGCTAAATAGAGCTGTAAGGGGCGCAATAAGTGACAAAAAGAAAACATTTAGAGAATTAAAGGAAGTAGGTAGTGAGGAGGCATTAAATAAACACAGAAAATTAAATAAGTTCTGTAAGCAAATCAAGGCAGCAAAGATTGAGACAGAGAGACTCATTGCCAGAAAGAGTAAAAATAATCCCAAAATATTCTTTAACTACGTAAATAGTAAGAAACTAAAAAATTATAGTGTTGGCCCCCTTAAAAATAGTCTGGGTTAAATGGTGGATGAGGATGAGGAAAAAGCCAATATGCTAAATGATTTTTTTCATCAGTATTTACACAAGAAAATCCCATGGCGGACAAAATGACTAGTGATAAAAATTCCACATTAAATGTCACCTGCTTAACCCAGCAGGGTGACGTTGGCATCTAAAAATCACTAAAATTGACAAATCTCCGGGCCCGGATGGGATACACCCCCGAGTACTGCAGGAATTAAGTACAGTCATTGATAGACCATTATTTTTAATCTTTAAAGACTCCATAATAACAGGGTCTGTACCACAGGACTGGCGTATAGCAAATGTGGTGCCAATATTCAAAAAGGGGACAAAAACTGAACTCGGTAATTATAGGCCAGTAAGCTTAACCTCTATTGTGGGTAAAATACTGGCGGGCATTCTAAGGGATGCTATACTGGAGTATCTGAAGAGGAATAACCTCATGACCCAGTATCAGCACGGGTTTACTAGGGACCGTTCATGTCAGACTAATCTGATCAGCTTCTATAAAGAGGTAAGTTCCGGACTGGACCAAGGGAACCCAGTGGACGTAGTGTATATGGACTTTTCAAAGGCTTTTGATACGGTGCACAGGTAGTTTTTTTCTTCTATCCTTCCAGTAGACGGGCATGGCACCAGGAGATGGAACAGGATCCTTGATGCAAACAACTGGCTAAGACGATGGTGCAGACAACAAGGATTCGGATTCCTGGACCACGGTGTGAATTACTTGTACAATGGACTCCTCGCCAGAGACGGACTACACCTCAACAAACCTGGGAAACACACATTCGCCAGAAGACTTGCTACACTCATCAGGAGGGCGTTAAACTAGAAGAAGAGGGGACGGGATGAAAAACATTAGACTCGAACAAAGAAGACCCAGGAAAACATACTCAGAAGGGAGGTAAGAACATTTCTAAAACAATCCACAGCGAGGAGATTGGAACAAAACAAAATCCTCTAAACTGCATGCTCGCAAATGCCAGAAGCCTGACAAACAAGATGGAAGAACTAGAAGCAGAAATATCTACAGGTAACTTTGACATAGTGGGAATAACCGAGACATGGTTAGATGAAAGCTATGACTGGGCAGTTAACTTACAGGGTTACAGTCTGTTTAGAAAGGATCATAAAAATCGGAGAGGAGGAGGGGTTTGTCTCTATGTAAAGTCTTGTCTAAAGTCCACTTTAAGGGAGGATATTAGGGAAGGGAATGAGGATGTCGAGTCCATATGGGTCGAAATTCATGGAGGGAAAAATAGTAACAAAATTCTCATTGGGGTCTGTTACAAACCCCCAAATATAACAGAAATCATGGAAAGTCTACTTCTAAAGCAGATAGATGAAGCTGCAACCCATAATGAGGTCCTGGTTATGGGGGACTTTAACTATCCGGATATTAACTGGGAAATAGAAACCTGTGAAACCCATAAAGGCAACAGGTTTCTGCTAATAACCAAGAAATTTTATCTTTCACAATTGGTGCAGAATCCAACCAGAGGAGCAGCACTTTTAGACCTAATACTATCTAATAGACCTGACAGAATAACAAATCTGCAAGTGGTCGGGCATCTAGGAAATAGCGACCACAATATTGTACAGTTTCACCTGTCTTTCACTAGGGGGACTTGTCAGGGAGTCACAAAAACACTCAACTTTAGGAAGGAAAAGTTTGACCAGCTTAGAGATGCCCTTAATCTGGTAGACTGGGACAATATCCTCAGAAATAAGAATACAGATATTAAATGGAAAATGTTTAAGAACATCCTAAATAGGCACTGTAAGCGGTTTATACCTTGTGGGAATAAAAGGACTAGAAATAGGAAAAACCCAATGTGGCTAAACAAAGAAGTAAGACAGGCAATTGACAGTAAAAAGAAAGCATTTGCACTACTAAAGCAGGATGGCACCATTGAAGCTCTAAAAACTATAGGGAGAAAAATACTTTATCTAAAAAACTAATTAAAGCTGCCAAAAAGGAAACAGAGAAGCACATTGCTAAGGAGAGTAAAACTAATCCCAAACTGTTCTTCAACTATATCAATAGTAAAAGAATAAAAATTGAAAATGTAGGCCCCTTAAAAAATAGTGAGGAAAGAATGGTTGTAGATGACAAGGAAAAAGCTAACATATTAAACACCTTCTTCTCCACGGTATTCACGGCGGAAAATGAAATGCTAGGTGAAATCCCAAGAAACAATGAAAACCCTATATTAAGGGTCACCAATCTAACCCAAGGAGAGGTGCGAAACCGGCTAAATAAGATCAAAATAGATAAATGTCCGGGTCCGGATGGCATACACCCACGAGTACTAAGAAAACTAAGTAATGTAATAGATAAACCATTATTTCTTATTTTTAGGGACTCTATAGCGACGGGGTCGGTTCCGCAGGACTGTTGCATAGCAAATGTGGTGCCAATATTCAAAAAGGGCTCTAAAATTGAACCTGGAAATTATAGGCCAGTAAGTCTAACCTCTATTGTTGGTAAAATATTTGAAGAGTTTCTGAGGGATGTTATTCTGGATTATCTCAATGAGAATAACTGTTTAACTCCATATCAGCATGGGTTTATGAGAAATCGCTCCTGTCAAACCAATCTAATCAGTTTTTATGAAGAGGTAAGCTATAGGCTGGACAACGGTGAGTCATTGGACGTGGTATATCTCGATTTTTCCAAAGCGTTTGATACCGTGCCGCACAAGAGGTTGGTACACAAAATGAGAATGCTTGGTCTGGGGGAAAATGTGTGTAAATGGGTTAGTAACTGGCTTAGTGATAGAAAGCAGAGGGTGGTTATAAATGGTATAGTCTCTAACTGGGTCACTGTGACCAGTGGGGTACCACAAGGGTCGGTATTGGGACCTGTTCTCTTCAACATATTCATTAATGATCTGGTAGAAGGTTTACACAGTAAAATATCGATATTTGCAGATGATACAAAACTATGTAAAGCAGTTAATACAAGAGAAGATAGTATTCTGCTACAGATGGATCTGGATAGGTTGGAAACTTGGGCTGAAAGGTGGCAGATGAGGTTTAACAATGATAAACGTAAGGTTATACACATGGGAAGAAGGAATCAATATCACCATTACACACTGAACGGGAAACCACTGGGTTAATCTGACAGGGAGAAGGACTTGGGGATCCTAGTTAATGATAAACTTACCTGGAGCAGCCAGTGCCAGGCAGCAGCTGCCAAGGCAAACAGGATCATGGGGTGCATTAAAAGAGGTCTGGATACACATGATGAGAGCATTATACTGCCTCTGTACAAATCCCTAGTTAGACCGCACATGGAGTACTGTGTCCAGTTTTGGGCACCGGTGCTCAGGAAGGATATAATGGAACTAGAGAGAGTACAAAGGAGGGCAGCAAAATTAATAAAGGGGATGGGAGAACTACAATACCTAGATAGATTAGCAAAATTAGGATTATTTAGTCTAGAAAAAAGACGACTGAGGGACGATCTAATAACCATGTATAAGAATATAAGGGGACAATACAAATATCTCGCTGAGGATCTGTTTATACCAAGGAAGGTGATGGGCACAAGGGGGCATTCTTTGCGTCTGGAGGAGAGAAGGTTTTTCCACCAACATAGAAGAGGATTCTTTACTGTTAGGGCAGTGAGAATCTGGAATTGCTTGCCCGAGGAGGTGGTGATGTCGAACTCAGTCGAGGGGTTCAAGAGAGGCCTGGATGTCTTCCTGGAGCAGAACAATATTGTATCATACAATTATTAGGTTCTGTAGAAGGACGTAAATCTGGGGATTTATTATGATGGAATATAGGCTGAACTGGATGGACAAATGTCTTTTTTCGGCCTCACTAACTATGTTATAATAATTTGTGCACATAGCTTATGACTTTTATACGGTTTCTTATCTATATCCTTTTCCAGATTTATTAATATTCTGGTATTACCTAGTTCTCTGGAATAGTATACCCTGTGGCATTACAATTATTTATGTAGTTTTTGATAGTTGATATTCCCGTTACAGACAAAACCGCTACTTTTACATTCTGTGGATACTAATGTTGAAATTATTATTTGCATGTATGTGGATATTTTTTGGAGATTTATTTATCTTCATTTCATTATAATATATGCTATTTTGGTCTTTGTGTTACCCCGTACCTCTTTTCCACCTGTTTTTGTTTCTCCCTTTTACTTATGTCTTGTGACTTTTGTATGATTAATAAAATTACATTTACTATATTTTTATGAGTTGTGCATTATGTTATAGGTTTGGTACCTTTCTTGAAAAGTATAATGTTGCAGGGTATATATACTAGATTCCTTGATAGGGCGTTGATCCAGGGAACTAGTCTTATTGCCATATGTGGAGTCGGGAAGGAATTTTTTCCCCAAAGTGGAGCTTACTATTTGCCACATGGGTTTTTTTGTCTTCCTCTCGATCACCATGTTAGGGCATGTTAGGTTAGACTATGGGTTGAACTAGATGGACTTAAAGTCTTCCTTCAACCTTAATATCTATGTAACTATGTTATATAGGCTCCTAGGGTAAGGCAGGGTAACAACGTTGGTTACTTCTCGGGAACAGCATATCTTCTCTTCTGCTAAGTAATTCAAATAAACTCCTTTTTTAAATTTTCTTTACTTTTATCCCAATGTAGAACTATGACTCTCAGAAAGCTCCAACAGCAGCAGATCTTCAGGAACTGCTGGGAGTAATAGTTTCCCCTACAGATTCCCTTCCACTGAAAAGTGGAGTTCACATACAGCGACAACAGTGTGGATGAGATGAGGCCTAGAAGAATGCTGATATGTAGTTTCTCCTCAATCAACATGGTTTCAAATTAATTGTTAATAACCGTGCAATTTTGAAGCTAATTGCAAAACTGAGCAACCATTAAAGAGTGGATCTAAAACTTCATCTTCGAGTGTACAATGCTCTATTGTCTCCAAGCTTCCTGATTGTTAAGGTCTATGGGCTCCTGAAAATTCACATTTTGGACCAAACTGTGCAGCATTGTAGAAGTACAGGGACAATAAAGATGGCCGAATCATGTATTTCAGTGTTTCAACCAACTTTAGATCAGTACTTGCAAGCTCTATTAAAAAGAGCTTGTAAGGACTTTCCTTGCTCAACCATACTGCTAGGGTGCAGCAGTGGCTGGTAGCCTACAAAAATAACATTAATGCTGTAGATAAGCCCCCGATGTATCCTGAAAGATGAGAAAAAGAGGTTACATTATACTCACCCAGAGACGTTTCGGTCCGATGGGTGTCACAGTCCAGTCCGATAGGCGTCACAGTCCGGTCCGATGGGCATCGCAGTCCGGTCCGTATCCTCCTATCTTCATAAGTTGATATCCTATTCTTGTCTTCACGCTGTGGCTCCGGCGCAGGCATACTTTGTCTGCCCTGTTGAGGGCAGAGCAAAGTACTGCAGTGCACAGGCACCGGGCCTCTCTGACCTTTCCCAGCGCCGGCTCACTGCAGGACTTTGTTCTGCCCTCAACAGGGCAGACAAAGTACACCTGCACTGGAGCCGCACTTTTCCATGTGTTTAGCATGCGTTTGTGTTTTCTGTGCGCATGGTGGAAAATGGGACACCGCCAATGGGACTACAGTGGGCGTATATTATGGGATATCTTCATATAGACCTTGTACTACTGCAATCTTCACAGTTTGCTACTGTATCCTGTGTCATGATGGATCTTCGCATGGAGAGAAAGACAGAGAAAGATACGGCATCTGAGTTTTTGGAGACACCCCATTATTGAACTCCGGGAGAGTCGTGGAGACTACCACATGCTATATGGCGAGCTTAATGCCAACCTGGACAAATTCCCGGAATATACCAGGATGTCTCAAGAGACTTTTCAGGATTTGCTTGGTCGTGTCCAAGGAGCCCTCCGGAGACAGGACACCCAGCTCCGTAGAGCGATTCCTGCAGAGGATCGTCTCCTGGTCACACTAAGGTAGGTAATAATTCTAAACAAATGCCTGTCATAATTATTATTGGTCTGCCATGTATTATTTGCATTTTCCTTTATGTGTTTAGCTAAACACCACCATAAATAGAATTGTTCGTAATTTTTTCTTTTCTTTTTTTCTTTCAGATTCCTGGCTACCGGAGAGAGCTTATCATCGCTCCACTTTCAGTACCGGCTTGGAATTTCAACCTTGTCTGGAATAGTCGTGGACACCAGCCGGACTTTGTGGAACGTTCTCTGGGATGAATTTATCCCCCTACCCACCGCGGACATGTGGATGGAAATTGCTGACAAATTCTGAAGTGTGTGTAACTTCCCCAACTGTTTGGGAGCGGTGGATGGAAAGCACATATGAATTACCACACCCGCCAGATCTGGATCCGAGTACTTTACAAGAAATATTTTTCTGCAGTGCTCATGGCAATAGCAGATGCAGACTGTCGCTTTATCGCCGTGGACATTGGAGCTTTTGGCCGTGGCAATGACTTCCAGACTTTCAAGAACTCGGATATGGGCCGACATTTGTTTGGTAAAAATGTTAATTTTCCCCTGCCACGACCTTTCCCAAACACTCAAGGCCCACCGATGCCATTTGTTATGGTTGGGGATGAGGCCTTTCAGATGTGTGAAAACCTACTGAAGCCATATTCCAGTCAAGACTTGAACCACACTAAAAGGATTTATAACTACAGACAGACCAGGTCCGAAGAACAGTTGAGTGTACCTTTGGGATTCTTGTCTCAAAATGGTGCATTCTTGGGACAACTATTAATCTAAAATGGAGACAGTCGATGAGGTTGTCAAAGCCTGTGTGGTTCTCCACAATTACATAATGGCTAAGGAGTGACCCAATATTGAACTGGATGAACCAGTTTGCAAACCCATTGCCAGATTACCAGCATCACCAGCTGCGGTTAACTGTTGAAGTTGCCCACATGCGGGACCAATTTGATGCCTATTTTGTTTGACATCAGACGTGTGCCATGGCAAGATAATATTGTGCAAAATGTGCTGTTGTGTGTGGATCTGTACCAGTTATGTTTTAAATTTTACTAATATTTTTTGTTAATAAACAACGTGTTTTGATACCTGTACCGAGTCTCCTATGTCTTTCCTCTAAAAACCACTTACCGTATATACTCGAGTATAAGCCGAGATTTTCAGCTCAAATTTTTGGGCTGAAAGTGCCCCTCTCGGCTTATACTCGAGTCACGGTCTGTGGCAAGGTCGGCGGGTGAGGGGAAGAGAGGATTGTCGCATACTCACCTAGTCCCGGCGGTCCTGGCGCTCCCCCTGCCTGTCACACTGTCTTCGGGTGCCGCAGCTCTTCCCCTGTACAGCGGTCACGTGGGACCGCTCATTAAACTTATGAATATGGACTCCACTCCCATAGGGGTGGAGCCGCATATTCATTCCTCTAATGAGCGGTGCCAGTGACCGCTGTACAGGGGAAGAGCTGCGGCACCCGAAGACAGTGTGACAGGCAGGGGGAGCATCAGGACCGCCGGGACTAGGTGAGTATTTTATATTCACCAGTCCACGTTCCACCCGCCGGGCGCCGCTCCGTCTTCCCATCCTCTGGCTCTGACTGTGCAGGTCAGAGGGCGCGATGACGTACTAGTGTGCGCGGCGCACTACCTGAACAGTCAGTGCGGAAAGACGCCAAGACGGGACGCTGAGGAGCTGCAAGCAAGAGAGGTGAGTATGTGTTGTTGTTTTTTTTATTGCAGCAGCAGCGTTATATATGGCACAGCTTTATAAGGAGCATCTATGGGGCCATAATGAACGGTGCAGAGCATATATGGCACAGCTTTATAAGGAGCATCTATGGGGCCATAATGAACGGTGCAGAGCATATATGGCACAGCTTTATAAGGAGCATCTATAGGGCCAAACTGAACGGTGCAGAGCATATATTGCACAGCTTTACAAGGAGCATCTATGGGGCCATAATGAACGGTGCAGAGCATTGTATATGGGGCACAGCTTTATATGGAACATCTATGGGGCCATAATGAACGGTGCAGAGCATTCAATATAGCACAGCTTTATATGGAGCATCTATGGGGCCATAATGAACGGTGCAGAGCATTCTATATGGCACAGCTATATATGGATCATCTATGTGGCAATAATCATGGTATGGAGCATTATATATGGCGCAGCTTTATATGGAACCTCCTTTGGGGCAATAATGAACGGTATGGAGCATCTATTTTTATTTTTGAAATTCACCGGTAGCTGCTGCATTTTCCACCATAGGCTTATACTCGAGTCAGTAAGTCAATAAGTTTTCCCAGTTTTTTGGGGCAAAATTAGGGGGGTCGGCTTATTCTCGGGTCGGCTTATACTCGAGTATATACGGGTATGTTGTTAGTGGTAACTTAGTTGATGTCATTACATCCTGAATCTCTTCTACAGTATCTATTGGATGCAGACTGAAGAGACAATGGAGGTATAATTAAAAGCAGATCTATACTCACCAGTTCATGTGTGAGAAATAATGACTTCATGATGCACAAAACCCAGCCTCATGAATTCACTATTTCTGACACCTGTCCAGGTCAGTATAGATATGCCTTGTATGACCTCGATCGTCTCCTCAGTTTGTGTGAAATAGATTACATAGATTACATAGACTGAAGAGAAAATGGAGGTTATACAAGGCAGTTCTCTACTCACCAGGTCAGGTGTCATAAATAAAGAGTTCAAGACGCAGAGTTTTGTGCATCATGAACTCTCTATTTATGACACATGACCTGTTGAGTATAGATCTGCTTTGTATTACCGCCATTGTCTCTTCAGTCTGCATCATATACATTAAGCAGACTGAAGAGATTATGGAGAAAATACAAGTAATATTAGTTTTTTGACAACTCATAGCTCCATACCAAACACACAAAGCTGCAGTGTTCTACTTAATTCTTGGAGCTATGAGGTGGCAAGAAAACAAAGTGTATGGCACAGTGTGTTTATTTGGTGCACGGTGTGTGTTGCTGGTGGCGAAATACACAAATAACAAACAGTATTGGGGCAAAAAACTATTAACATTTACTTAAACCAAAAAAAATTAACTGCGCCAGCTTGGGGTAGAGTGACGGAACTGGGGGTGTGTGTAGCTGAGAGGCCTGGCTGACTGAAGACAATGCAGGGGTTGCAGGAGAAGGGTCAATTAAACTAGTGGGGTCAGGGAGTTCAGGGATGGCTCTAGAGTCATTGAAAGGCAGAGACACACTGGAAGGGCGAGACAAACCTGACATCACAGACACATTGGGAGGTGAGGGGGGAGGGATAGCGATAGTCCACATCTTTTTCTTTTTCCCTTTTTGGGATCGGCGCTGCGGTCTGGGGAGCCTCGGTGGGCTCATTTCTTGCGGCCCGGTCATGATGGCTGACCTGTCATGGTTCGTGTGCTGTTGCATGGTGGTGGTGGGGAAGGCCATGCCAGGGTTCGGCTGCTGCTGCTGCATGGTGGTGGTGGGGAAGGCCATGCCAGGGTCCGGGTGCTGCTGCATCCTGGTGATGGTGAAAGCCATTCCAGGGTCCGAGTGCTGCTGCATGCTGGTGGTGAAAAGCATGCCAGGGTCCGGATGCTGCTGCTGCAGCTGGCACCTGGTGATGGTGTCCGACCTGTCCTGATCCGGGTGCTGCTGCATGGTGGTGGCAGTGGAGGATGTCCAAGTAGGAACAGCAGTTGGCATGGTGGTGGCAGTGGGCTGTCCAACAGCACTCGGCATGGTGGTGGCGCTGCAGTGGTGTCCGGCAGTGCTTGGAATGGTGGTGGCCGTGAAGTGATATGCAGCAGAGGTCGGCATTGAGGTCAAGCGTGACAGTCTTGGCACAGTTGGAAATGCCACCACTGGTTGCTGAAAATACTGAGTCTGGTGCGTAGCCTGCACATAAGCAGCATTGCAGGCCTGCATGACACTAAGCAGGAGATTAGGAGTAAGGTGTTCCGACATGCCCTGTTCAATTTGATTGAAAAATTGATGTGCTGGCCTCTGGAGGTTGGCTTTCACTTGGTCAAGGCCTCTGGTGACAACCTGGATAAGTGTATTCTTATGGTTTAAGCCACGATCCAGTCTGTCTCCCATCGCCTTGAGTCCATCATGAAAGATCGAGCTCAAGTGCAAAAACTCGGGCATGAGTGACCTGTCCGAGGCCCTCTGCCGCTACCGGGAAGAGCCCCAAAAAAAGCGGCAGAGGCAGAGGACTGAGACAGGGGAACACCTGATGGACCAGCTTCCTGGTCTCCAGTCTGTGTTGCAGGCCCGCTTGCTGCTGCGCTGCTGGATGGCTGGGACAGGTCAGTGGCTGTTTGATGAAGGACCGCTCCAGAACCAGGGTCAAAAGTACTGTTCCAGGTGCTGTGAACAAAAAAACAAAAAAAAATAGTACAAAACATTTATAATAGTAAAAGCGCCAACTCCTGTGGAATTGAAAAATACAGATTAGGCAATACAACACAATCCAATGCAACACAAAAATACTTACGTTCTCTGGGCAAGGACCGGTCTCAAAAATGCCAGCATGCGGTGATGCTTATATTTTCTGATCCTTGCTCCAGAACCACTGAGAACCCGGCTCTCATGACGAAGGTCCTTGTTGAAGCGATCCTTTATCGAACGCCAACGTGTTCTGACTTTGAGCACTGTTGAAAAATAAAAATAATGGTTAGACAATGCACTTTTGGCCAGGATCACACAACTGTGTGTGATGAGAGAAACTCTCAGGAGTTTCTCTCATCACACACAGTTGTGTGATCCCGGCCAAGGTCACTACTGCATCACACTGCATTGCAATACTTACGAAATGCTTTGCGGACCCGAGCAGGTGCGTTGTACCAGCCATCTCACATTGCTTGGGCCACCTCATTCCATAGACGCCTAATCGTCACGTTGTCCAAGTGCTGCGGAACCCGGATGTCCCACAATGGGACTCGCTCATGGACCAGGGAGATGAGGATATCGTTATCAATGAGGTCCTCATCCCATTCTGGAAACTAGTAAATAAAAAAATACATTAATGTTGGAGACATTAACATAAGGAAAAGAAAGAAAATAACAGAGACAGAAAACAGGCAAGAATATTCAAAGTCAAGAAAAAAAAAGGAGTCAAGAGGAAAAAGGTAAAGAAAGAGCAAAGTAAAGAAATGAACAGTCAAGAATAGTAAAGTCAGGATACATTAAACAGAGGACAATCAGTCAGGTATACTTACATGCCACCTTGCCACATGACCGTGTCCACGCTGCTCCTGCTCGGCCTCTGCTGCAGTTGAAGAACTCTTCTGAAAAAGAAAAAAAAAAAAGAAAAATTTGTCACATGCGTAGATGTGACAGAGAATACTTACCAATCTGAAGAGGTGAGTACTGACTTCACTGTCATTTCCACCTTCTTCAGGCCCAAGAAGCTCCTCAGAAGAAGACAACGACGACATTCTGATGCATGCAGCAAGAGAAAAGAGACAGAAATTATTAGGACATGCTGATTTGGCTTAGATCCTATGTCATATTGCACAACTCGTTAAAGGGTAAATTGTGACTTGTAGGATTGCTACTTCCAACAGGTGGCACTATAGAGTTTAAGTCCTCGTTTTCTCTGAAGAGGCAATTTGCATAGGACATATACAGTGCCTACAAGTAGCATTCAGCCCCCTGCAGATTTAGCAGGTTTACACATTTGGAATTAATTTGGCATTGTGACATTTGGACTGTAGATCAGCCTGGAAGTGTGAAATGCACTGCAGCAAAAAAGAATGTTATTTCTTTGTTTATTTTTTTTTAAATTGTGAAAAGTCTTTTCAGAGGGTCATTTATTATTCAACCCCTCAACCCACCAGAATTCTGTTTGGTTCCCCTAAAGTATTAAGAAGTAGTTCAGGCACAAAGAACAATGAGCTTCACATGTTTGGATTAATTATCTCTTTTTCCAGCCTTTTCTGACTATTTAAGACCCTCCCCAAACTTGTGAACAGCACTCATACATGGTCAACATGGGAAAGACAAAAGGAGCATTCCAAGGCCATCAGAGACAAGATCGTGGAGGGTCACAAGGCTGGCAAGGGGTACAAAACCCTTTCCAAGGAGTTGGGCCTACCTGTCTCCACTGTTGGGAGCATCATCCGGAAGTGGAAGGCTTATGGAACTACTGTTAGCCTTCCACGGCCTGGACAGCCTTTGAAAGTTTCCTCCCGTGCCGAGGCCAGACTTGTCCGAAGAGTCAAGGCTAACCCAAGGACAACAAGGAAGGAGCTCCGGGAAGATCTCATGGCAGTGGGGACATTGGTTTCAGTCAATACCATAAGTAACGTACTCCACCGCAATGGTCTCCGTTCCAGACGAGCCCGTAAGGTACCTTTACTTTCAAAGCGTCATGTCAAGGCTTGTCTACAGTTTGCTCATGATCACTTGGAGGACTCTGAGACTGACTGGTTCAAGGTTCTCTGGTCTGATGAGACCAAGATCGAGATTCTTGGTGCCAACCACACACGTGACGTTTGGAGACTGGATGGCACTGCATACGACCCCAAGAATACCATCCCTACAGTCAAGCATGGTGGTGGCAGCATCATGCTGTGGGGCTGTTTCTCAGCCAAGGGGCCTGGCCATCTGGTCCGCATCCATGGGAAGATGGATAGCACGGCCTACCTGGAGATTTTGGCCAAGAACCTCCGCTCCTCCCTCAAGGATCTTAAGATGGGTCGTCATTTCATCTTCCAACAAGACAGCGACCCAAAGCACACAGCCAAGAAAACCAAGGCCTGGTTCAAGAGGCAAAAAATCAAGGTGTTGCAGTGGCCTAGTCAGTCTCCTGACCTTAACCCAATTGAAAACTTGTGGAAGGAGCTCAAGATTAAAGTCCACATGAGACACCCAAAGAACCTAGATAACTTGGAGAAGATCTGCATGGAGGAGTGGGCCAAGATAACTCCAGAGACCTGTGCCGGCCTGATCAGGTCTTATAAAAGACGATTATTAGCTGTAATTGCAAACAAAGGTTATTCCACAAAATATTAAACCTAGGGGTTGAATAATAATTGACCCACACTTTTATGTTTAAAATTTATAAAAATTTAACTGAGCAACAAAACTTTTTGGTTTGTAAGATTTATGCATCTGTTAATAAATCCTGCTCTTGTTTGAAGTTTGAAGGCTCTAACTTATTTGCATCTTATTAAACCTGCTAAATCTGCAGGGGGTTGAATACTATTTGTAGGCATTGTAGAGAGAGAAAAAAGAAAAGACAGAAATTGGCTTTGATACTCACATTGTCCAAAGTGGAGATTCCTCACAGGTTCTTTCCAGTCTCAGAGCTTCGTCCAGTCTGCAGAGTTGTGGACTGCAAAGGCCCACTCCCTCCTTTTATCAGTTTGTATGAGGGGGGTGGCTAATCAGTGTCTAGACATGTTTTCCTGTGGTACGACGCATGCGTTCACAAATGTAAACATTAGACTGTAATGCGTTTTTTCGCCACATTCCTTCTGCTAACAACAGCATACGTTTCGAGGCGGCAAATTCACGCCACTGAAATTACAACATGTAGCGTTTACCACACCAAGCCACAGACAACGGAATGACGCATGCATCTTCAAACATGGCAAAACGCATCCAATCACAGGCACCTGCGCCCCTAATGTTAACGATAGGAATACACGACACATGCGGAAAATTGCGGCATAAACGCTGCGGACACAACCGCAAATGTGAAACCAGCCTGCTGCATTCCTTACAATTTCCATTACAAACTGGTTTTATTAAGCTTGAATGTATTACCAGGTACATTTTTTGGTTTGCAGTACAGAAAAACAGCGAAAAACTCCGAAACATTCTATGTCTAAACCTCATTTGAATGGTTCCTGTTTAGCATCTCCACTGTTGTTATTTGCACTAGTCCTTACACATGACCGCAAGTTCCTAAGATACATGTTTTAATACATTTCTCAGAAATTGTTGGCGGGATGTTAACTTTATCAATGATTAAAGGGAACCTGTCACCCTCCTCAGGCGTTTGTAACTAAAAGAGCCACTTTGTGCAGCCCAAATGCTGCATTCTCACAAGGTGGCTCTTTTAGTTATGATGTCTGCACATGCTGAAATAAACGTTTATAAAATGTGCCCCCTCATACCCTGAAACCGTCCCGGGGGCGGGACTCTCCTTCCTGATCAGACGCAGCACAGCCGTCACTCCGGGCCTGTGCGCACTGGGCGCCGCCTCCTCTTGCAATCGTCCCCGGCGCCTGTTCATTAAGTTTTTTTTTTCAGGCATGCGCAGTTGCGCTGCTCTTTGTACTTACAGTGCATGCGCCGGGGACGATAATGCAGCAAGAGGAGGCGGCGCCCGGCGCGCACAGGACCGGAATGATGGCTGTGCTGCGTCTGATTAGGAAGGAGAGTCCCACCCCGGGACGGTTTCAGGGTATGAGGGGGCACATTTTATAAACGTTTATTTCAGCGTGTGCAGGCATCATAACTAAAAGAGCCACCTTGTCAGAATCAGTGGCGTACCCGGGG
Organism: Ranitomeya imitator; assembly: GCF_032444005.1. NCBI lineage: Eukaryota > Metazoa > Chordata > Amphibia > Anura > Dendrobatidae > Ranitomeya > Ranitomeya imitator. The sequence continues at coordinate 856,971,592 of NC_091282.1, read as the reverse complement.
GAAGGGGGGGCAGCCGGGGCATGTGCCCTGGGCGCAGCCAACAGGGGGGCGCCAGCGGGCCACCTGATGATGCGGCAGTCCAAGGAGGCTCCTCGTCGGCGGCATCCTGCCGCCCCCACACTGAGATAGTCCCGTTCTCTGAGCCGGCTGTCAAATTGACAGCTGCTCAGAGAAAGTGCTGTGCATCGAATCCCAGTGGCATAACTACCCCACAGCAGAGCCCCTGCACCGCAAAGAGCCCCACAGCTGTTGCTGATGCTGCTCTGTGCGCACAGAACCTGTGATGAGGTCACAGGAGGGGAGGAGTCAGGAGTCACATGATCAAGGGCCTCCATATAGTGCAGGACTCTGCTGGTTGTCACTCATGGTGCTGGACGAGGTTAAGCCTTTGTGCGGGGTCAGGAGAGGTTTGTGTGGATGTAGCAGAGCCGTATGTGTACGAGGTGTACAGAGCGGAAGCCGTGTGTGCCAGGTGTATGGAGCGGAGCTGTGTGTGTATGAGGTGTACGGAGCAGAGCTGGGTGTGTACGAGGTGTATGGAGCGAAGCCGTGTGTGTACGTGGTGTACGGAGCAGAGCTGGGTTTGTATGGAGCGAAGCCGTGTTTGTACGAGGTGTACGGAGCAGAGCCGTGTGTGTATGGAGCAGAACTGGGTGTGTACGAGGTGTATGGAGCGGAGTCATGTGTGTCTATGAGGTGTACAGAGCGGAGCTGAGTATGTGCAAGGTGCATGGAGCACCTGTATTTTTTCATTTTTTGACTAGCACTTGCTTATTTACTGTGACTTTTTTACAACAGATTATTTTTTTTACCTCTCTGTGCGCTTTTGTGTTTTCTTTCTCTTCAGTTTTATTTACAACTAATCCAATTCATTACTGTGCAGATGCACAGGTACTTTTGCACACAGAGTGGTACTACACATGGTGCTACTTTAGATAACCATACTCGCCTCTGATTCGGATACTTTAATGGGTGTTCTTATACTCCTGCAATAAAGGTATCATGTGTTGGAGTATACTGGTTGTCAGGAGTATTTATTTATGCATACTGGGTAGATTAATGGCCCCATTTGGTCATACCTTTGATTAGAGTACCTATACCATATATCTACAATGTATATCACATGATTGAACTGTTTGTCCTTGCACCTTGCACTTTGGTTTTGCATGATTCTTTTGTATTTTAGATTTTACTTTTAAAAGTTACAAACTTTTCCTGGTCCCCCGCGCCATACTTACCTTTCGCAAGTGCATGGCAACTTTCCCGCTCATTATTAATCCTCTGAAGCCTGGTGTATTTTTTGCAGCTTCAGAGAGGCGCATCATGCGCAGTGCACCTCTCTGAAGCCGGGACAAACACACCTGGCTTCAGAAAATCAATAATGAGCGGGGAAGAAGCCGCACGCATGAGCAAGGTAAGTATAGCGCTTGAGATGTTGCCGGCGCTTGTAAGTTATGTTATCACTCCCACAGGGACATGATATCATGCTTAGGGGACCGACTGGTCTGGGGACACTAACGCCCCCCAACTAGTTAAAGCCCTCATTTACATATCATAAACAGACATTAGAAATACTTTTTCTAAAGATCTGTCTATGTATGTAATGTAATAAAGCGACTGTTAAGCAATGTGTCTACATAGTGTTCAAAATAATAACAGTCTAATATGACTAACCAGATTAATCACCGTTTTTGGTATAAATTATATTACCACATGTCAAACAATTTACCAGTTGGTGCAGTAAATTCTAAGAAAACCAACAGACTCAGCATTCACGATCTGCATGTTTTTGAGTCTGTGTATTAGAATAATTAATTGAAAGAGGGTGTGTTCAAAATAATAGTAATGTGGAGTTCAATTAGTGAGGTCAATCATTTTGGGGAGAATCAGGTGTTAATTAGGTAGCACTTATTTAAGGGTGAAGTCAGGACATGTTGTACATGCATTTCTCCTTGAAAGGCTGAGAAATATGGGTCGTTCGTGATATTGTTCAGAAGAACAACGTACTTTGATTAAAAAGTTGATTGGAGAGGATACAGTACACTCTGAAGACAGTAAAGCATGATGGTGCAAGCATCATGATATTGGAATGTATCTCTTACTATGGTTTCAAACCTATTTACCGCATAACAGGGATCATGGACCAGTTTGCATATACTAAAATACTTGAAGAGGTCATGTTGCCTTACACTGAAGAGGTTATGCCCTTGAAATGTGTGTTTTAACAAGACAACGACCCTAAACACACCAGTAAAAGAGCAAAATCTTGGTTCCAGTCCAACAAGGTTACGGAGTGGCCAGCTCAATTCCTGGACCATAATCCGATAGAACACTTGTGGGGTGACATTAAAAATGCAGTTTCTGAGGCAAAGCTAACAAGTGCCACAAAATTGTGGGATGTAGTCCACGTATTCTGGGCTGGAATAACAGTTGACAGGTGACAGAAGTTAGTTGACTCTATGCAACATAGCAGTGAAGCAGTTCTAAAAAGAAAAACTGTGGGCATACAACTAAATATGAGGTTAGTGATTCACAGGAATGCTAAATCCACAAAAACAAAAGTACATATTGTGAGTTTGTAAAGACAAATGCAGACACTGCTATTTTTTTTAGAACACCCCAATGTTTTGAAGTAGAAAACAGTGCGCAATGTTCCCAATGCGTGGAAATAAAAACTACTATAAAGATTTTATGATTACGTTTTTGAACACACTGCTATTATTTTGAACACTACTGTACATATGCAGACACAACTGCTGGTAGCTATGGGGAACGGGGGCAGGACAGGTTCCCTTTAAAGCCCCAAAATAACTTGTCCCAACTGAGCCTTTCTTACCTCTGTTTTCCAACTTACACCACACAGAGGTCTATATAGAAAGAAAAGATACTACCATAACTACGTAGGATTGTGACAACAGGTGATATCACACCCTGTGGGCGGACCTTAACCCTGCATGTGTTTTAAAAGGAGACCCCTACAGGGCGTTATTGAGGATTCACTTTAGGCTGTAAACACAGACATCTACTCTGACCTATGGGTACCTAGCCACTGCTGGACCTGTAATATGTACGGACCTATGCTGGACTTTTCTTGTATGCCCTATTGGCACTGATTTCTATTTGACTCCCCTGATGATTCCCCGCTATTGGTTATTTACATTTAATGGTGGTTGTCCATAGTAGGGTCCACTTGGGGCTTGTCCTTGTGAGGACAGGAGTACTACAGGGGCACGACAGGGAAGAAAGGAAAATAACCCTACCCCCTACCCATACTTTTGGACCACCAATTTTCAGCTCAGGAGACTGAGGAGCAAACTATTACGAGGATACGTCTGTCGTCATTGGTGAGACCGAACCAATTTTTATCTTTGAGCACTGGTTCATATGAGCACATTTCTTGTTTAATGTTATTGTTTGCATTTTCTGTTGGGCGTCCAGGTTTTACCGTATTTTTCGGACTACAAGACGCACTTTTTCCCCCCCAAAAAAGGGGGAAAATTGGGGGTGCGTCTAATAGTCGCAATGCAGGCTTACCATGGCGGCAGAGGTGCGTTGATGAGGAGGCGCAGTAAGCGGGGTCCCTTTCTCCGGCGAGGTGATGCAGCAGCCAGGTAAGCAGCAGAGCCGGGTGAATCCTGTTGTTATCGGTGGGGGCGGCCATCTTCCTGAAGCCACGCGTGCGCAGATGAAGCGCTCTGCTTCCCGGGGCTTCAGGAAAATGGCCGCCGCGATCTCCATCTGCTTCAGGAAAATGGCCGCGGGAGGCCGCGCGTGCGCAGATGGAGATCGCGGCGGCCATTTTCCTGAAGCCCCAGGAAGCAGAGCACTTCATCTGCGCACGTGCGGCTTCAGGAAGATGGCCGCCCCCACCGTTAACAACAGGATTCACCCGGCTCTGCTGCTTACCGGGCTGCTGCATCACCTCACCGGGGAAAGGGACCCCTCTCACAGCACCTCCTCAGCCTGGCACCCCTCTCACAGCACCTCCTCAGCCCGGGACCCCTCTCACAGCACCTCCTCAGCCCAGCACCTCCTCAGCCCGGGACCCCTCTCACAGCACCTCCTCAGCCCAGCACCTCCTCAGCCCAGCACCAATGCCGGTAATCACATGCTGCAACCCTCCCATGGACACCAGGCCGTGGCATCGCCCACCTAAGCAGGAAGGGACCCTGCTCAGGTGCACGCCACACCGCATCACCCCACCTCTGCCGACACCATGCCTCCTGTGACCCTGCTTTGCCACCGCCATCCCTCAGGTAAGATACTGTACATTTGGACAATAAGACAGACCCCCATCTTATAGAAAATCTTTTTTTCTGCAATTTTCACCCCAAATTTGGGGTGCGTCTTATGGTCCGGTGCGTCTTATAGTCCGAAAAATACGGTAATTAATATATTAAAAGTTACGTTTTATTATTGGGATATCCTCCAAGCTATACTCTGCTGCTAACCCTGAGGGTACTGAAATAGTGTAAATTATCTCACACTATAGCTGATTGAGCCATAACTCGGTGCTCTCAGTAGAAGTGCAGTTTTCCAGCATGACAATGATCCAACATACACATAAAAGGCCAGTGTTCCATTTCTGAAGAAGAATACGGTGAAAGTGATTCAGTGGTCAAGTGTATCTCCTGATCTGAACCCATATTAACACCTACGGGGAATTTTGAAGAAACAAGTTGAGCATCATTCTCCATCCATCATCCAGGTTCTAAAAGAGTTAGCTCTTGAAGAATAAAAAAAGGTGTATGTTGCAATATGTCGCTAACTTTTTAATTCTATGCCTAGAAGACTTGGTATTGTCCTTAAAAAATCATGGATGTCATACAAAATACTAGATGCAGTTGTTTTTATGTGGGGTGTATTCATTTTTGCATCATTATTAACCTTACTTTCATGCTATGGGTTAAAAAAAGTTATATGAACTCAGTCTTGTCAAAAGTTTGGAATTTGTTATTTTTGTGTTGTGTTCTATTTAATCAATAGATTAAAATATTACTCTTCAAAGGGGGTGTACTCATTTATGCTGAGCACTGTATGTATTACACAGTTTTCTCTCTTAGGTATAATACTGCCCCTTATTACATGGCATCCTCTCTTGTTAAAGGGGTATTCCCATCTTCAAGATCCTATCCCAATATGTAGTAGGTGTAGTAGTAACAATAATAGTAGCAAATACCTTCATTTGGAAATGTAGTACAGTTTTTCTGATTCACTATGTCTCTTTCCTCATGTGCAAGCATTGCAAGACCTTAGGTATCCATGGATACGACCATTAATACAGTGAAAGTTAGCTAGTTGCTAGTGGTCGTTACCATGGATACCTAAGGTCCTGCATTGCCCGGCACATGAGGAAAGAGATATAGTGAATCAGAAAAACTATACAAGAGAGAGAGATTTTCCATGCCAGAATCAAAACCAAAGCTTCTGGGCATGCTCAATGTCTAAAAAACGGATTCGGTCGCTGGAAACGATCATTCACACATCAGTTCCATACGTTTATTGCCGGAAACGTCCCTTCAGGCTTTTTCGCCGGACACAAAAAACGTTGCAGGAGACTTTTTTTGTGTCCAGCAAAAAAAGCCTGAAAGGACGGATACGGCACAAAACGGATGAAACACATGTCCTTCAGGCACAATCCGCCGCTAATACAACTCTATGGGAAAAAAACGGATCCGACGTAAGAAAAAAACGGATCTGGATTGTGCCTGAAACTGCCGGATTGTGCCTGAAAGAAAAAACCTGATGTGTGAAAGCAGCCTAAAAGAACCATTTTGAGCTAGTACAGCCATGAGTCTTCTTGTAAATGATGCAACAAGTTTTTTACACCTGTATTTGGGGATCCTCTGCCATTCTTCCTTGCAGATCCTCTCCAGTTCCGTCAGGTTGGATGGTGATTGTTGGTGAACATCCATTTTCAGATCTCTCCAGAGATGCTCAATTGGATTTAGGTCAGGGCTCTGGCTGGGCCAGTCAAGAATGGTCACAGGGTTGTTCTGAAGCCTTTCCTTTGTTATTTTAGCTGTGTGCTTAGGGTTATTGTCTTGTTGGAAGGTGAGCCTTCGGCCAAGTCTGAGATCCAGATTTGCATAAGAGGGAGCAAAGGCCGCCCCCATAGCTGTACCCTGGAGCTGTAGGAAGAATTGATCATTAAAAATGAAAACATTATGGGTGAGTGCAAACTGGAGGAGGTCCATAGTGAATGAGCAGAACTCACCATCCTCATTGGACATCAATAGAAATTGTTTGACAGCCAGAAGTCCATCTTCTTATGCAAATCTGTTCTAGGGGCTGTGGGAGAGGAGAATCTTTATGACTGAACCTCCCCCACTAGGGAGATCCATTGAATATATTCTATGCATTTGGCAGGGATCATTGGAGGAACTACAGATTTTCATGAACTATTTGAATCAGAATGACATAAATCTTCATCTGACCTAAAAAACAGGAAGATCAAATATAGAATTTTTAGATATTCTTTTACAAGTTGATGAGGTTGGACATATCCACACTGATGTTTTTTGAAAACCTAAACCTAGCTCTACAAACAGTTTGCTCCATGCTTCATCATCTCATCAGTGGAACTTAATTCGGGGAATACCAGTGGGGCAGTTCCTGCATATGCGACGTATTTGTTCCAATGAGGATCTTTTTGAAAAGCAAAGTAGAGACCTGAGTGAAAGATTTAGAGAAAAGATATAAATCTCTATATATCAAACAGGCATATTGGCGAGCGAAAAGAACTAATAGTTTTCATGCACTCCATAAATAAAAATTGGAAACACAGTCCTTCGACTAGGTATGATATATACAATCATTCAATTGTAGATGGCGTGAGGTCAGTGAAATTCTGTCTAGGCATTGGAAAGTTTTACAATTACCGGTAGATCCAATTCTTATAAAATATTTACCATCAAAACCTGCTATTACGTATAGAAGATCACAGGACTTTCATGATGTCTTAGAACATAGTCATTACAAGAGGAAATCTGAATATTTGTTTGGATCACGGGGCCCGAAGTGGGGCTGTCGTCTGTGTGGGTCATGCGTGGCATGTCCAAATATAGAACTGTGTGCGTTTTTTTCTAGTGCTGATGAGAATAAGACATTTAAAATTCTTTATCCTATTTCATGTGCCACCACAGCAGTGATTTACTGTGCCAGTTGTCCATGTAATCTTAAATATGTTGGTCTAAACTCCAGAGAATTCAGACGTAGAGTAAAGGTACCTTCACACATAACGATTTCGTTAACGATATCGTTGCTTTTTGTGACGTAGCAACGATATCGTTAATGAAATCGTTATGCGTGACAGCGACCAACGATCAGGCCCCTGCTGGGAGATCGTTGGTCGCTGGGAATGATCAGGACCTTTTTTTTGGTCGCTGATCACCCACTGTCATAGTAACATAGTAACATAGTAACATAGTTAGTAAGGCCGAAAAAAGACATTTGTCCATCCAGTTCAGCCTATGTTCCATCATAAAAAATCCCCAGATCTACAGAACCTAATAATTGTATGATACAATATTGTTCTGCTCCAGGAAGACATCCAGGCCTCTCTTGAACCCCTCGACTGAGTTCGGCATCACCACCTCCTCAGGCAAGCAATTCCAGATTCTTACCGCCCTAACAGTAAAGAATCCTCTTCTATGTTGGTGGAAAAACCTTCTCTCCTCCAGACGCAAAAAATTCCCTCTTGTGCCAGTCACCTTCCTTGGTATAAACAGATCCTCAGCGAGATATTTGTATTGTCCCCTTATATACTTATACATGGTTATTAGATCGCCCCTCAGTCGTCTTTTTTCTAGACTAAATAATCCTAATTTTGCTAATCTATCTGGGTATTGTAGTTCTCCCATCCCCTTTATTAATTTTGTTGCCCTCCTTTGTACTCTCTCTAGTTCCATTATATCTTTCCTGAGCACCAGTGCCCAAAACTGGACACAGTACTCCATGTGCGGTCTAACTAGGGATTTGTACAGAGGCAGTATAATGCTCTCATCATGTGTATCCAGACCTCTCTTAATGCACCCCATGATCCTGTTTGCCTTGGCAGCTGCTGCCTGCCACTGGCTGCTCCAGGTAAGTTTATCATTAACTAGGATCCCCAAGTCCTTCTCCCTGTCAGATTTACCCAGTGGTTTCCCGTTCAGTGTGTAATGGTGATATTGATTCCTTCTTCCCATGTGTATAACCTTACATTTATCATTGTTAAACCTCATCTGCCACCTTTCAGCCCAAGTTTCCAACTTATCCAGATCCATCTGTAGCAGAATACTATCTTCTCTTGTATTAACTGCTTTACATAGTTTTGTATCATCTGCAAATATCGATATTTTACTGTGTAAACCTTCTACCAGATCATTAATGAATATGTTGAAAAGAACAGGTTTCCCAATACCGACCCCTGCGGTACCCCACTGGTCACAGCGACCCAGTTAGAGACTATACCATTTATAACCACCCTCTGCTTTCTATCACTAAGCCAGTTACTAACCCATTTACACACATTTTCCCCCAGACCAAGCATTCTCATTTTGTGTACCAACCTCTTGTGCGGCACGGTATCAAACGCTTTGGAAAAATTGAGATATACCACGTCCAATGACTCACCGTGGTCCAGCCTATAGCTTACCTCTTCATAAAAACTGATTAGATTGGTTTGACAGGAGCGATTTCTCATAAACCCATGCTGATATGGAGTTAAACAGTTATTCTCATTGAGATAATCCAGAATAACATCCTTCAGAAACCCTTCAAATATTTTACCAACAATAGAGGTTAGGCTTACTGGCCTATAATTTCCAGGTTCACTTTTAGAGCCCTTTTTGAATAATGGCACCACATTTGCTATGCGCCAGTCCTGCGGAACAGACCCCGTCGCTATAGAGTCCCTAAAAATAAGAAATAATGGTTTATCTATTACATTACTTAGTTCTCTTAATACTCGTGGGTGTATGCCATCCGGACCCGGAGATTTATCTATTTTAATCTTATTTAGCCAGTTTCGCACCTCTCCTTGGGTTAGATTGGTGACCCTTAATATAGGGTTTTCATTGTTTCTTGGGATTTCACCTAGCATTTCATTTTCTGCCGTGAATACGGTGGAGAAGAAGGTGTTTAATATGTTAGCTTTTTCCTCGTCATCTACAACCATTCTTTCCTCACTATTTTTTAAGGGGCCTACATTTTCAGTTTTTATTCTTATACTATTGATATAGTTGAAGAACAGTTTGGGATTAGTTTTACTCTCCTTAGCAATGTGCTTCTCTGTTTCCTTTTTGGCAGCTTTAATTAGTTTTTTAGATAAAGTATTTTTCTCTCTATAGTTTTTTAGAGCTTCAATGGTGCCATCCTGCTTTAGTAGTGCAAATGCTTTCTTTTTACTGTTAATTGCCTGTCTTACTTCTTTGTTTAGCCACATTGGGTTTTTCCTATTTCTAGTCCTTTTATTCCCACAAGGTATAAACCGCTTACAGTGCCTATTTAGGATGTTCTTAAACATTTTCCATTTATTATCTGTATTCTTATTTCTGAGGATATTGTCCCAGTCTACCAGATTAAGGGCATCTCTAAGCTGGTCAAACTTTGCCTTCCTAAAGTTCAGTGTTTTTGTGACTCCCTGACAAGTCCCCCTAGTGAAAGACAGGTGAAACTGTACAATATTGTGGTCGCTATTTCCTAGATGCCCGACCACCTGCAGATTTGTTATTCTGTCAGGTCTATTAGATAGTATTAGGTCTAAAAGTGCTGCTCCTCTGGTTGGATTCTGCACCAATTGTGAAAGATAAAATTTCTTGGTTATTAGCAGAAACCTGTTGCCTTTATGGGTTTCACAGGTTTCTGTTTCCCAGTTAATATCCGGATAGTTAAAGTCCCACATAACCAGGACCTCATTATGGGTTGCAGCTTCATCTATCTGCTTTAGAAGTAGACTTTCCATGATTTCTGTTATATTTGGGGGTTTGTAACAGACCCCAATGAGAATTTTGTTACCATTTTTCCCTCCATGAATTTCGACATCCTCTTTCCCTTCGCTAATATCCTCCCTTAAAGTGGACTTTAGACAAGACTTTGTGACGCCGATCCAGCGATGTGTTCATTGGTAACCAGGGTAAATATCAGGTTACTAAGCGCAGGGCCGCGCTTAGTAACCCGATGTTTACCCTGGTTACCATTGTAAAAGTTAAAAAAAACAAACAGTACATACTCACATTCCGGTGTCTGTCACGTCCCCCGGCGTCAGCTTCCCGCACTGACTGTCAGCGCCGGCCGGCCGTAAAGCAGAGCACAGCGGTGATGTCACCTCTGTGCTCTGCTTTACGGCCGGCCGGCGCTGACACAGTGCAGGGAAGCTGATGCCGGGGGACATAACAGACACCGGAATGTGAGTATGTACTGTTTGTTTTTTTTAACTTTTACAATGGTAGCCCTGATGGGAAAATGGAAATAAATACATTTTTTTAATTTTATTATTTTTCCCTAACTAAGGGGGTAATGAAGGGGGGTTTGATTTACTTTTATAGCAATTTTTATATCGGATATTTATGATTGGCAGCCGTCACACACTAAAATACGCTTTTTTATAGCAAAAAAGTTTTTGCGTCTCCACATTTTGAGACCTATAATTTTTCCATATTTTGGTCCACAGTCATGTGAGGTCTTGTTTTTTGCGGGTCGAGTTGACGTTTTTATTGGTAACATTTTAGGACACGTGACAGTTTTTGATCACTTTTTATTCCGATTTTTGTGAGGCAGAATGACCAAAAACCAACTATTCATGAATTTCTTTTGGGGGAGGCGTTTATGCCGTTCCGCGTTTGGTAAAGTGGATGAAGCACTTTTATTCGTCGGGTCAGTACGATTACAGCGACTCCTCATTTATATCATTTTTTTATGTTTTGGCGCTTTTATACGATAAAAGCTATTTTATAGAAAAAATAATTATTTTGGCATCGCTTTATTCTCAGGACTATAACTTTTTTATTTTTTTGCTTATTATGCTTTGTGGCGGCTCGTTTTTTGCGGGACAAGATGACATTTTCAGCGGTATCATGGTTATTTATATCCGTCTTTTTGATCGCGTGTTATTCCACTTTTTGTTCGGCGGTATGATAATAAAGCATTGTTTTTTGGCTCGTTTTTTTTTTTTTCTTACGGTGTTCACTGAAGGGGTTAACTAGTGGGACAGTTTTATAGGTCGGGTCGTTACGGACGCGGCGATACTAAATATGTGTACATTTATTGTTTTTTTTTTTTTTAGATAAAGAAATGTATTTATGGGAATAATATTTTTTTTAAAATTTATTTATTTATTTTTTTTTTTTACACATGTGGAAATTTTTTTTTTAAACTTTTTTACTTTGTCCCGGGGGGGGGGACATCACAGATCGCCGATCTTAAAGTTTGCACAGCACTCTGTAAGATCGGCGATCTCACTGACATCGCTGCAGGCTTATGTGGCACCCCTAGGGGTATTTGCCACAAAAATAGTTACTGACAGTAAATACAATTACTAAAATAGCAAGACTGCACTACCACCTCCGGCCAGAAGGGGGAGCTCCAGAGACTCCCCTTGATCCATTCTGGTCTGAGAGGAGAAATGGCAGTTGGGCCAAGGAGCTGATAGTGAGAGGTCATACAGTTGAATCTCTAACAGCCCTGTGACTGTTACCAGGCCTAAATCACCGGCCTGAGGAGAAGAGGGATAGAGAAAAAGGACATTGTGAGAACCAGGTAGCATTAATCACTACCCAGAACAGGCGCAAAGACGGATACCGGATCCGTGGCTGTATTCATTATATATAATACAGCAACCGGAAAAACGTGAGGTGATATCAGCTTCACTAGGGCCGGATGCAGCAACAGACACAGAGTTCAGCGGTACTCCCGGAGGGGGTAAGCCGATAAAAGGACTCGAGTTGCCCGTCGAACCAGGACCCGGAGGGGACAGATTGGGCCGGCAGCCAGTTCACATACAGCAGCAGGGCCACACAGAAATTGCGCACAATAAGAGGCGAAGACCCCGGCAGGGTCAAAGTAACTCAGAGTTCCCATACAGACTCCGGTGACAGGACTGGTTGTAAATCCTTTTATGTTAAAGTAAACTGGTTAAACGTTTCAGTGCCTCAGTCTTTCATTTGGACAATAGCCATCTATCCAGGATCGGGATCGTCACCGCTGGGAGAACCTGCTGCTGATCAAGTAAGTGCCTGTCCCCTCACGATACCCCTTACCCCTTACACTGTGCATTGCCTGAGGCCACAGCACCGGGTCAAGCCACCCGTGACATCCCCCTCAAGAGACAGACTCCATTGGTCCGGTGCTGGGTACCCCGGTCTCCTGGGCGTCACACTTACCAGCACCTGCAGGCGACCTGGAAGTACTCCCTGCAGGACCCGGATGCAGCCCCGTGACCATTTTGGATCCGGGGACTGCAGGGAGAAGACGCTCGGTACACGGTGAGTACATCACCGTGTACCGATCGTCTCAGGGAAGCCCGCAGGGAGCCCCCTCCCTGCGCGATGCTTCCCTGTACCGCCGGCATATCGCGATCATGTTTGATCGCGGTGTGCCGGGGGTTAATGTGCCGGGAGCGGTCCGTGACCACTCCTGGCACATAGTGCCGGATGTCAGCTGCGATAGTCAGCTGACACCCGGCCGCGATCGGCCGCGCTCCCCCCGTGAGCGCGGCCGATCGCATATGACGTACTATCCCGTCACTGGGAATTAAGTCCCAGGTCACCTGGACGGGATAGTACGTCATATGGGATTAAGGGGTTAAAACATTACCAAAACAAAAAGTTGTTTCATCAATGCAATGATTCTTTACTCAAGGTCAGAGGTCAAGTTACCCTCATTGCTAGAGGTGGGGATCTTAAAGGGAATTTTTTTCAGAAATTGTAAAAATGTAAAGAATTAATGATTACATTTTCTTAAAAAATATTATCATTTGTTTATAATTTAGTAAAATATGAAAAATAATTTGAAAAGTTTTGGAATTTCCACTTTTAAACACTAGGGGGAGCAGCTGCTGAAATTTCAGAAAAACCTAGTGTACAAATAGCTCACATTACTGCACTGCAGTAATTATGGGCGGAGTCTGCTGACGTGTGTGATTTCTCCTCCCCTCCCCTTCTGGGTGTTTGCTAAGGGATTAGAGAGGATGATATTCAGGAACCCAGAGAGCAGCCATTTTGTTGGTGACTGCAGAGTATGGTCAGTATTTTACATCAGTAAAATTTGTAAGCCAAAACCAGGAGTGGAACAATCAGAGGGAAAGTATAATAGAAACATATGCACCACTTCTGTATATATCACTCACTCCTGGTTTTGTCTTACAAATACTGATAGTGTGAAGGCAGCCTTATACTGACAAGTAGACAGTCACCGAGGATGGCAGGCAGCAAGGATTCTGGGAGATATGTGGTGGAGGGAGCAGGGTGACAGCAGCACAGAGTATTTCAGGAGAGCAGTGTGCTGGTCTATGGGGGCCCCCTGTTAGGTGTGCGGAGCAGCCAGGGATTGTACATAGAGCGCTGTCTTTTATACACATGGATGGACCATCTGCTTGTCTGCTCCACAGAAATCCAGGAAACATTTCTGCAGATTGATGACCTGTTCTGATCCAGACTTTGCATGCAGACCCCATTCCCCTCCTCAGATCCTGTCTTCCCCATCCTGTCCTGGCAATGTGTGAAAGCGAGGCGACAGGCGCAGTCTGGGGTGACGCTGGGAAGGAAATGTAGCCATATAGTAACGATAAAAATGAGACCCCTCTCTTCATCTACCTCACCAGCCTTCCCCTGACTACACCTAACTGGAGGTCATGCTGTCCCCTTTATTACCCCAGACCCGCGTGCAGGTGCTCAGCCAGAACCACCATAGAATGGGTCCGCTTTATGAAGATAATACTGCCATAGTGTTCTCACATAATACCGCCATATAGATCACACACAAGACTATCAAATAGATCACACGATACTGTCATACAGTTCTCACATAATACCACCATATAGATCACACATAATACCGCCAGTGTTCTCACATACCGCCATATAGATCACACATAATACCGCCAGTGTTCTCACATACCGCCATATAGATCACACATAATACCGCCAGTGTTCTCACATACCACCATATGCTTCTCACATAATACCGCCATATAGATCGCCCATAATGCCGCCACATAGATCTCACATGTATTGTAAAAACTCGGCCAGAATAAAGTCCTTTATTAATCTTTTTTAAACCATACCGAACGCATAATCTTCGACTCCCTCATCTCCCACAACAAAAATAATAAACCACAATGGGGAAAGACACGCAAGGGGGAGAGGAGTGCATAGGAGAGGATTAGATACTGACTGCTGAGCCGTGTATCTAATCCTGTCCTGTGTGATACTGTGCTGCGCCGTGTATCTAATCCTATCTTGTGTGATACTGTACACAGAACAGGATTAGCTACACAGGACAGAGGTAGCAGTGGTAGATGGTATATAGAGGCAGGCAGCAGTGGTAGATGGTATATAAAAGCAGGCAGCAGTGGTATATGGGGGCAGGTAGCAGTGGTATATAGGGGCAGGTAGCAGTGGTATATAGGGGCAGGTAGCAGTGGTATATAGGGTCTGGTAGCAGTGGTATATAGGGGCAGGTAGCAGTGGTATATAGGGGAAGGTAGCAGTGGTATATAGGGGCAGGTAGCAGTGGTATATAGGGGCAGGTAGCAGTGGTATATAGGGGCAGGTAGCAGTGGTATATAGGGGCTGGTAGCAGTGGTATATAGGGACAGGTAGCAGTGGTAGATGCATGAAAATAAAAACTCTGTACTTACCTTCAGTCCTCTCCCAGGAAGTGCTGAATCATGTTCAGGGCAGAGCAGTGTGACGATCTCCCTGCTCTGCTCCGCAGTGAGCAGTGATTGCAGCCTGTACTGTAGTAATAAGTACAGGCTGCAATCACAGCTCCTGGCTGCAGATACTCACCCCAAACCTCTCTTCCCAGCAGCAGCTTCTCCCTGGCAGCTCCTGCTATGATCGCACACACTGAGCTGTGTGTGCGATGACAGAGGAAAATAAACAACAAAATGGCTGCGATCTCCTCTCACAGCTGTGACGTTGCAGCTCAGTGGGCGTGCCCAAGTCACAGCTGAGAGGCAGGAGGAGCGGCCTCAATATAAGAGATGCGGTCGGGTCCGACCGTTGGCTCCTATGCCCATGGCTGCCGTAAGTGAGGTTTGTAAGTGTCGTACCCAGACTATTGTGAATTCTGCTCTTGGGCTCCCTCCGGTGGTTATGAGTGGTAGTGCTGCGGTAGTTGGATCGCAGCATTTATCAGGTGTATCTATTTTTTGCAATTTGGGCTGGGCTATATAGCCTTGCTTGTTCCTTTAGTCAGTGCCAGTTGTCCATTGTTTTTGGAGGATTCACATCCCTTCTGGTCTCTCCTGTTCGCTGTGCTTTTCTTCAAAGATAAGTCCTGGCTTTGTTTTTGCTGTTCACCTGCTGTGGACCTTATAGTTCTGTGCATTTTTCATGTTTTGTCTTGTCCAGCTTTGTTGTGAAGGATTTTTTGCAGCCTAGCTGTGTCTCTGGAGATGCAGATATACCCTCCATGTCTTTAGTCAGATGTGGTGTTTTGTATTTTCTGTGGTGGATATTTTCTAGTGTTTTAATATTGACCGCATAGTACTCTGTTCTATCCTTTCTTTTTAGCTAGTATGGCCTCCTATGCTAAATCCTGATTTCATGTCTGAGTATGTTATTTCCCTCTCCTCTCACAGTCAATATTTGTGGGGGGCTGTCTATCCTTTGGGGATTTTCTCTGAGGCAAGATAGGTTTCCTGTTTCTGTCTTTAGGGGTGGTTATTTCTTAGGCTGTATCGAGGGGTCTAGGGAGCGTTAGGTACCCCCCACGGCTACTTCTAGTTGCGCTGCTAAGTTCAGGGTTTGCGGTCAGTACAGGTTCCACCTTCTCCAGAGTATGTCTCATGATGCTCCAAGGCCACCAGATCATAACACCAGACACTTACACCCACACTAATGAAAATGGCGGCCTCCAGTGGTAAAAATAAAAATGAATAAATAAAAAAGTATGAAAGTAGTACATTTACTTTTGTATTAAAAATAATTGATTATATAATCAATAATTATTAATACAAAAACTAAAATCATGGCACCCTCCCTTTAAGCAATGCCTTGCCCAAGTGGAAGCGAAATAGATTTTCAGACTGGACACACTAGCACCCAAAGGCCTCAATGAAAAAAATTTCTTTTAGTGCGTTTTTATGAATTTATTGTTGTTTTTAACTTCTCTTTATTTAGTTTTTTTTTAGCTTTTTACCTGTCATCAAGCCCTCAAAATAAAGTCATTATTCATCCAAACTCATTTGCACACTGTTCTCTATGGATTTTATTATTCTATTATGTCACTCTGTCATTCGTTCGCACGCGTAATGCACTGCAATTTTTTCACTTTATACCCATTTATTCTGAGCATATTTCAATATTTAAGTATTATATTTTATTATGCACTTGTCACTTTATTATGTACTTTATATGTAAAGATGATATTGTCATTGATTCGAAAGTTTCATAGTTTTATTCTTTTTTTCCCTTCGGTCAGTATAGCATATCTTTCTATATAGTTGGTGTCTCTGTTGGTGTCCCTTAAGGCTCTGTCATGGGGGCCCCTACTTTTTTCCATCTATACCCTTGGCCTAGGACAACTCATAAAGTCCTATCGCTTCCAGTACCACCTGTATGCGGACAACACTCAGATCTACCTTTCGGGCCCAGATGTCACCTCCCTGCTGTCCAGAATCTCGGAGTGTCTATCAGCCATATCCTCCTTCACCTCTGGCTTCCTAAAACTCAATGTAGACAAAACCGAAATACGGATTGCACACGGTACAATGATTCTCTATAGCCCAGCTCCTATCTGCCGTATTTTACTGATCCGTATTAGAAAACTACGGATTACACACGGACCAACAGTGTGACTTGCGAGAAATACGCAGCGGTGTTCTATGGAAAAGCCGGCAATTCAGTGCGGTGTACAGTAAAATCACACTGACAGGTTAGAATAGAATAGCTAAGATAAATGTCTACACATAGTATAGGGGTATATGTATATATATATATATATGTATGTCAGTGAGACACACATATATATATATATATATATTAATATTTCATACAGCACTAGATAGCAGAAAAGCCGGTAATTCAATTGCCGGCTTTTCCTATCTCCTTCTCAAACCCAACATGATATGAGACATGGTTTACATACAGTAAACCATCTCATATCCCTTCTTTTATTACATATTCCTCTTTAGTAATGTAAGAAGTGTCTGGGTGTAAAACTTGGGGGCTGTAGCTATTAAATTAAAGGGTTAAATCGTGGAAAAAATTGGCGTGGGAGCTCCCACGCAATTTTCTCCGCCAGAGTGGGAAAGCCAGTGACTGAGGGCAGATATTAATAGCCTGGAGAGGGTCCATGGTTATTGGCCCCCCCTTGGCTAAAAACATCTGCCCCCAGCCACCCCAGAAAAGGCACATCTGGAAGATGCGCCTATTCTTGCACTTAGGATCTCTCTTCCCACTCCCATGTAGCAGTGGGATATGGGGTAATGAAGGGTTAATGTCACCTTGCTATTGTAAGGTGACATTAAGCCAGATTAATAATGAAGAGGCATCAACTATGACACCTATCCATTATTAATCCAATAGTACGAAATGGTTAATAAAACAAACACACATTATTACAAAGTATTTTAATGAAATAAAGACACAGGGTGTTTTAATATTTTATTATACTCTTAATCCACCTGAAGACCCTTGTAACCTGGAACAAAGTAAAAAAAACCAAACAACAATATTCCATACCTTCCGTCCTTCAGTCTTGTCCCACGCTGTAAATCCATCTGAAAGGGTTACATCATTTTACACCCAGGAGCCTGCTAATGCAGCTGTGCTCATGGCTGTAAAAACCCGGGGAATGAATGGAATGCAGGGGAATGACCTGTAGTTACCTCGAGTCGTGGTGATGCGCCCTCTGCTGGATGTCCTCATATGAACTCGAGCGTGGGAAAATATTCTGAAAAGTTCCCAGCTAATTTATACACTAAAAAAAGATGATGGCCAAATACACATTCAGTTGATGGCTATCCTTGTGCACTGTCATCAAAGGAGGGTGATGAGCAACTGCTGGGATTTAGGGAAACAAATGATTGAGCATAATGAAAATAATGTACAGTACATTGAACCTCTATAACTTTTATAGGTTTCATGGATTTTCCGGTTTAGAAAGTGAAAAAATATAGATACAGAAAGATCGTCTGGGTTGCTACTATAAATCTGAAAATAAACCTTTATTTTGTTGCACGATTTATCTAATCTCCAATATAACAGTATGTACGACTCAACAATCGCCGATTATGTTGCAGACGTCAGATAACTGTTGGGAACTTTAAGCAGAAATACATAAGCATATCTGACAACACATCTGAGAAATATTTATGACTACTGTGACCTTAAATTGACTCTTATTTTACTATCACATCTTGTAGATTACAAAGAGGACTCATTACTTAGGGATAAAAGGGCTGTCACTTGTTTATCATTTATAAATGGAAAAAATGGACCTTACTATTGCTCATGGTCGCAGCAATGTCACTTCCATGTTCGTTCTGACTCAGGCTGGGTCAGTGACATGATAGAAAGGCATAAGAGTCTGGCTCACTTTAAAGCCTAAGAAAGCCTCCCTCTCTGTCATACCTGGGACTGGGTCAGGTACTCTACCTAACCTTGGTACTAGCCCTCTTACATTATGTCACCAAGTCTGCCTTAGCATGGCCATTTATTAGGAGGTTCATCTTTTTATGGTTTTTAAACACCTAAACAGTATTCTTGCCATGCAAAATGCTTTTAAGATTAAAAGCAAAAAAATAATAATAATAAAAGAAAAGTATAAATCTTCCTCTCTGTCCTAAGAATTTTCAAATCAGGGTGAATATTCCTAGCAAAGTGGAGCAAATGCTAGGTTCCACTGCACTGAAATGGATGTATTGCCCCCTGGGTAAGACAGTATCCTCTTGAATCCTCTTGTCAGCCCACATTAGTATGTACAACATATATTACATTCTCATTAATTAGATAGAAATATATACAGAGGAGGCAGTTTGTGAGGGTCATTACGCTGAAGGGCCCATAGTAATTTAGCATTGAATTTCCCACAAGTGCGGGCATGCATAGCTTGTATAGTGACACATGGAATCTCTGGTGTTCCACATTTCAGATATGTGCTCTCCATTTACTGGGGAAATTCTCCTTGGAAACATACTACAAACTGTCATTTATTTTACATTAAAGTAAATTATTGTCAACTGTAGCTGAACGAGACAGAAGATTCATCAAGATTAGTGGAATGGAAAAAAGAATGGAAGAGTTTCACAGCAACCTATTACGTCATTGCATGTAAAAGAGACTAAATAATCATTTGCAAGGAGCAACCCATTTCGCTTTTCTTTGCTATAAATCTCTGCTGATTAGGGCTCATACTCATTTGTGTTTAACCCCTTCCCGACCCATGACGCCATGTAGGCGTCATGAAAGTCGGTGCCAATCCGACCCATGACGCCTATGTGGCGTCATGGAAAGATCGCGTCCCTGCAGATCGGGTGAAAGGGTTAACTCCCATTTCACCCGATCTGCAGGGACAGGGGGAGTGGTAGTTTAGCCCAGGGGGGGTGGCTTCACCCCCCCGTGTCTACGATCGCTCTGATTGGCTGTTGAAAGTGAAACTGCCAATCAGAGCGATTTGTAATATTTCACCTATTATAACTGGTGAAATATTACAATCCAGCCATGGCCGATGCTGCAATATCATCGGCCATGGCTGGAAACACTAATGTGCCCCTACCCCACCCCACCGATCGCCCCCCCAGCCCTCCGATCTGTCCGGTACACTGCTCCGGCTCCCCTCCATCCTGTGCTCCACTCCCCGTGTGCTCTTGTCTGCTCCCCCCGTGCTCCAATCCCCCTCCCCGTGCTCCAATCACCCCCCCTGCACTCCGATCCACCCCCCGTGCTCCGTTCCACCCCCCCCGTGCTCCGTTCCACCACCCCCGTGCTCCGTTCCACCCCCACCCCCCGTGCTCCGTTCCACCCCTCCCGCGCTCCGATCCACCCCCCCGTGCTCAGATCCCCCCCCCCCCCGTGCTCCCCCCCACTCCATCATACTTACCGATCCTGCCGGGGTCCGTCCGTCTTCTCCCTCGGCGCCGCCATCTTCCAAAATGGCGGGCGCATGCACAGTGCGCCCGCCGAATCTGCCGGCCGGCAGATTCGTTCCAAAGTGCATTTTGATCACTGAGATAGATTATATCTCAGTGATCAAAATAAAAAAAATAATAAATGACCCCCCCCCCCTTTGTCACCCCCATAGGTAGGGACAATAAAAAAATAAAGTATTTTTTTTTTCCACTAATGTTAGAATAGGGTTAGGGCTAGGGATAGGGTTAGGGCTAGGGCTAGGGTTAGGGGTAGGGCTAGGGCTAGGGTTAGGGCTAGGGTTTCGGTATGTGCACACGTATTCTGGTCCTCTGCGGATTTTTCCGCTGCGGATTTGATAAATCCGCAGTGCTAAACCGCTGCGGATTTATGGCGGATTTACAGCGCTTTTTCTGCGCATTTCACTGCGGTTTTACAACTGCGATTTTCTATTTGAGCAGTTGTAAAACCGCTGCGGAATCCGCAGAAAGAAGTGACATGCTGCGGAATGTAAACCGCTGCGTTTCCGTGCAGTTTTTCTGCAGCATGTGTACAGCGATTTTTGTTTCCCATAGGTTTACATTGAACTGTAAACTCATGGGAAACTGCTGCGGATCCGCAGTGTTTTCCGCAGCGTGTGCACATACCTTTAGAATTAGGCTATGTGCACACGGTGCGGATTTGGCTGCGGATCCGCAGCGGATTGGCCGCTGCGGATTCGCAGCAGTGTTCCATCAGGTTTACAGTACCATGTAAACCTATGGAAAACCAAATCCGCTGTGCCCATGGTGCCGAAAATACCGCGCGGAAACGCTGCGTTGTATTTTCCGCAGCATGTCAATTCTTTGTGCGGATTCCGCAGCGTTTTACACCTGTTCCTCAATAGGAATCCGCAGGTGAAATCCGCACAAAAAACACTGGAAATCCGCGGAAAATCCGCAGGTAAAACGCAGTGCCTTTTACCCGCGGATTTTTCAAAAATGATGCTGAAAAATCTCACACGAATCCGCAACGTGGGCACATAGCTTTAGGGTTAGGGTTGGAATTAGGGTTGTGGTTAGGGGTGTGATTAGGGTTATGGCTACAGTTGGGATTAGAGTTAGGGGTGTGTTGGGGTTAGGGTTGTGGTTAGGGGTGTGTTGCGGTTAGGGTTGTGATAAGGGTTATGGCTACAGTTGGGATTAGGGTTAGGGGTGTGTTGGGGTTAGTGTTGGAGATAGAATTGAGGGGTTACCACTGTTTAGGCACATCAGGGGTCTCCAAACGCAACATGGCGCCACCATTGATTCCAGCCAATCTCGTATTCAAAAAGTCAAATGGTGCTCCCTCAATTCCGAGCCCCGACGTGTGCCCAAACAGTGGTTTACCCCCACATATGGGGTACCAGCATACTCAGGATAAACTGCGCAACAATTACTGGGGTCCAATTTCTCCTGTTACCCTTGTGAAAATAAAAAAATGCTTGCTAAAACATCTTTTTTGAGGAAAGAAAAATGATTTTTTATTTTCACAGCTCTGCGTTGTAAACGTCTGTGAAGCACTTGGGGGATCAAAGTGCTCACCACATATCTAGATAAGTTCCTTGGGGGGTCTAGTTTCTAAAATGGGGTCACTTGTGGGTGTTTCTACTGTTTAGGCACACCAGGGGCTCTGCAAACGCAACGTGACGCCCGCAGACCATTCCATCAAAGTCTGTATTTCAAAAGTCACTACTTCCCTTCTGAGCCCAGACGTGTGCCCAAACAGTGGTTTACCTCCACACATGGGGTATCAGCGTACTCAGGAGAAACTGGACAACAACTTTTGGGGTCCAATTTCTCCTGTAACCCTTGGGAAAATAAAAAATTCTGGGCTAAATAATTGTTTTTGAGGAAAGAAAACGTATTTATTATTTTCACGGCTCTGCATTATAAACTTCTATGAAGCACTTGGGGGTTCAAAGTGCTCACCACACATCTAGATAAGTTCCTTTCGGGGTTTAGTTTCCAAAATGGGGTCACTTGTGGGGGGTTTCTACTGTTTAGCCACATCAGGGGCTCTGCAAACGCAACGTGACGCCCGCAGAGCATTCCATCAAAGTCTGCATTTCAAAACGTCACTACTTCAATTCCGAGCCCCGGCATGTGCCCAAACAGTAGTTTACGCCCACATATGGGGTATCACCGTACTCAGGAGAAACTGGACAACAAATATTGGGGTCAAATTTCTCCTGTTACCCTTGGGTAACACGGTTCTGCATTATAAACTTCTATGAAGCACTTGGGGGTTCAAAGTGCTCACCACACATCTAGATAAGTTCCTTTCGGGGTCTAGTTTCCAAAATGGGGTCACTTGTGGGGGGTTTCTACTGTTTAGGCACACCAGGGGCTCTGCAAACGCAACGTGACGCCCGCAGACCATTTCATCAAAGTCTACATTTCAAAAGTCACTACTTCAATTCCGAGCCCCGGCATGTGCCCAAACAGTAGTTTACCCCCACATATGGGGTATCATCGTACTCAGGAGAAACTGGACAACAACTTGTGGGGTCAAATTTCTCCTGTTACCCTTGGGAAAATAAAAAATTGCAGGCTAAAAGATCATTTTTGAGAAAATATTTTTTTTTTTTTTTTTCATAGCTCTGCGTTATAAACTTCTGTGAAGCACTTGGGGGTTCAAAGTCCTCACCACACATCTAGATTAGTTCCTTTGGGGGTCTAGTTTCCAAAATGGGGTCATTTCTGGGGGATCTCCAATGTTTAGGCACACAGGGGCTCTCCAAACGTGACATGGTGTCCGTTAATGATTGGAGCTAATTTTCCATTTAAAAAGCCAAATGGCGTGCCTTCCCTTCCGAGCCCTGCCGTGCGCCCAAACAGTGGTTTACCCCCACATATGGGGTATCAGCGTACTCAGGACAAACTGGACAACAACATTTGGGGTCCAATTTCTCCTATTACCCTTGGCAAAATAGGAAATTCCAGGCTAAAAAATCATTTTTGAGGAAAGAAAAATTATTTTTTATTTTTATGGCTCTGCGTTATAAACTTCTGTGAAGCACCTGGGGGTTTAAAGTGCTCAATATGCATCTAGATAAGTTCCTTGGGGGGTCTAGTTTCCAAAATGGGGTCACTTGTGGGGGAGCTCTGTTATGAACAGGTGATTCAGAACCACAATGGACCTTGAAGTTCAGAGCACACAAAGTGACCTGACAATTACCAAAAACATAAGACGAGCTCTGAGACGTGGGAACTCTGCTGACCGCAATCCCTAATCCTATCCAACCACACCAAAGGTAGCCGTGGAGTGCTCCTGACCAGTCCTATGCGCCTTGAGCACAGCCTGAGAAACTAGCTAGCCCTAAGAAAGAAAAATAAGCCTACCTTGCCTCAGAGAAATACCCCAAAGGAAAAGGCAGCCCCCCACATATAATGACTGTGAGTTGAGATGAAAATACAAACGCAGAGATGAAATAGATTTAGCAAAGTGAGGCCCAACTTACTGAACAGACCGAAGATAGGAAAGATTGCTTTGCGGTCAACACAAAACCCTACAAACAACCACGCAGAGGGGCAAAAAGACCCTCCGCACCAACTAACGGTACGGAGGTGCTCCCTCTGCGTCCCAGAGCTTCCAGCAAGCAAGAAAAACCAATATAGCAAGCTGGACAGAAAAAATAGCAAACAAAAATAACACAAGCAAAACTTAGCTTATGCAGGATAGACAGGCCACAGGAACGATCCAGGAGAAAGCAAGACCAATACTAGAACATTGACTGGAGGCCAGGATCAAAGCACTAGGTGGAGTTAAATAGAGCAGCACCTAACGACTTAACCTCATCACCTGAGGAAGGAAACTCAGAAGCCGCAGTACCACTCTCATCCACCAAAGGAAGCTCATAGACAGAACCAGCCGAAGTACCACTCACGACCACAGGAGGGAGCTTGGCCACAGAATTCACAACAGAGCTCCAATGTTTAGGCACACAGGGGCTCTCCAAACGCGACATGGTGTCCGCTAACAATTGGAGCTAATTTTCCATTCAAAAAGTCAAATGGCGCGCCTTCCCTTCCGAGCCCTGCCGTGTGCCCAAACAGTGGTTTACCCCCACATGTGAGGTATCGACGTACTCGGGAGAAATTGCCCAATACGTAACAGTACGTACATCACACCACTAAGTTATCTTGTCATGACATGGACCCCTCAGGTGTAAGAAAATGATCCTCAAGAACTTCATGGACTATGAGACCTGAAGGATCCCTGAATCTAGCCAAAACCTGTGCAACTGAACCAGGATTGTTAGCTAATCCTCCCTCAGCATCCACAGACACAGACGAATAGTGGATATGGGTAAAATTGTGCATTATTACATGGACCTTAATGACACCATTTACATTTTGCTCGCTTAATTGGAGGGCCGTGCGATACCCTTCATTTAACAGTGAAAATGCCAAAGGCGAATTCAACCAGACACAGTACTAAACCTGTAATTGAAAATATCAATTTGTCTGTCAAGACCATGCCAAGGACAAGGCCTCATCAAATGGCTCGTGAGCTGAAATGCATCAACCATGATTACCTACGGTACCAGTTTGCCACTTAAGCCAAGGAGGATCCTTGTGGGTAGCACACCCATTTTATTGTTCTTAAGCCACCTACCCATTAAGGAAGAATTGAAGACTCTAGAATCTCGCCACCTACCCATTAAGGAAGAATTGAAGACTCTAGAATCTCTACTTCTTCCATAAGCCCCAATATCAACAATTAAAACTACTAGTTGCTGTCAACCAATGCCAACAGCACTACAGAAAAAATTGTTTCTAAATGTAGTATTGGGACTCTGAGTTCGGCGACTTCTTGACAGGGATGTGTTTGCCATCTAAAGCGCTCAAACAATTTGGAAACTTACACCTAGTAAACATCCCCCTTGCAATGTGCTCCCTGTCTTCAGGGGTTGGCTCAGGGATTACTTTGTTCTGAAGACGGTCCCATATTTTAATACAAGTATGTTTTACAATATTTGATATTATTGTTGTTGTTCCAAGAAGAAAATCTAAGTGTATTGCAGCATAGGAGATTCCAGTGTCAAGAAACCTAAAATACAAAAGCTAAAATATAATTAATAAATTAACCAAAAAAAAAACCCATGGAGTGGGATACACTATTTTATGTAACCAGACAATGGAGAGCAGATAAATGGCTGCTGGTTTTAATCAAAGAACGGGAGTGTATCTATGAGCCTGAAGCTGCCTGCTTATCCTCTGCTGGTTAAAGCAGGGGAGAATCCAAGGCATTTTAACTAGGAAATATATTTAAGAACAAGTACAGTAACAGATCAACGCAAGCCTCTGCTTCAGTACTCTGACCACTGGCTCCCCAGTGTTTATTATTTAAGCTTATTTCAAAACTAACATTTTCTCTTATCCTTTTCCCATGCACAATTTGGAATTCAAAAAATGGTGTCCCCAATGACATCTATGGTCATTGGGTCCAGGGTCATGTTAGAGTAACGAAGCTAACCTTAGGACACAAGTTTGACTAAACACGACAACCCAGAACATCCACGCCTACAATCATAGATGATCCCCTGATGACGCCAGGTCTCTGGTGAAACATGTCGGGGAGGCTTTAGGGCAGTTTTTAATCACCATTGGTCAGATGTGTATGGTTAATTTGAAAGGAATAAGGTAGCGGCTGCCCCAAGAAATCCCTATAAAACCGTATTACAGGGCAATGATTTGGAGTAAGGAGATAAGTACTATGATTATGATAAGAGATAGGATATACCTGATCTGCTCCTTATACACACTGACCTCTGTAGGGATTTTTAATAATTAATTCCTTTTAAATAGTGAATTAAAAGTAAATTTTTATGGTCCTTAGATGGGTTTTTGTTGCTTTAGGCAAATAGTAATTAAAGCTTGTATACCCTACGCTGACCTAGTGGACAGCAATTTTTTGTGTTGAACTGATCATGACCAAAGTTCTTAGATATCATTTGAATATAAATGAAAACAATGCTTTTATATTATGGAGCAGTGATGTGGAACCAGTGGTCCTACATCTGTTTTTGAAGCACACTCGGAGATAGACACCACAGTTCTGAAGTGCAATATATAGACAATAAGTAAAAGTCATGGTGTATATACAATGAAAAAAATTGGGGTTTTGGTCTGTTGCACCACTCTTTTCAGTGGTTAAGCCTTCTGAATTGATATTTTCCTACTTCTAAAAGTGCCTGAAAAAACCACAAGTTCACAAGTATGACCACCAATACTATGAATGGAGCAGCGATCATGGCTGTTTGAACACAAAACTCCATCCTCTTGATCAGTGAATGTTGTACCAGTCAAGCTCCTAATGATCATATATTTATTACCTATACTATAGATCGGTGAAAAATGTTGCTTGTAGGAGTATGTGGTGTCATAGCTAATTTTCTTCCCATGTTCATACAATGTGCCCTCAACGTACGGTATATAACCAGACTTCCACGGTTCCAGCACTAACACCACAGTTATACTACCTGGTCTCTGTTTACTGTGCTGCAGGAATGAGGTCACAAACATCTACCTGATCAGTGCCCTAGGTAGTCATGCTTGTGTGTATGACACAAGACTACAAGTGAATGTTTATCAAGTCATCACTCGAACAAAATAAACAAAGACCAATGAGATCACTAAGGTAGAGGCGCCTTAGCCATAAGGGATTTAGTAGGTGGGCATTTTTTTTCTTAACATTTCCTGTTTTTTTTTTTTAATCCTGAAAAGTCCATCAAAGCAGCACTCCCACAAATTTTGTATGGGCTCAATCTATCTAAATGAAGATG
Source organism: Ranitomeya imitator (assembly GCF_032444005.1). Lineage (NCBI taxonomy): Eukaryota > Metazoa > Chordata > Amphibia > Anura > Dendrobatidae > Ranitomeya > Ranitomeya imitator. Next base: position 856,944,508 of record NC_091282.1, on the reverse strand, counting down.
TAGTGTAAGTGCATTAACATGCTCACCGATCACAGGCTTCCTCAGTTTCTAGCACTGCTTCGATCCTCTACTCACTCACATGACCAAAATTCTGACACACGGGATCACACTGGGGTTTATGTGAGAGTTGAAGGTGACTTTCAAAATGAAGTCTTTGGTGCTTGAGAACGAGGCTCAAAAGGCTTATATTGCAAAAGAGATTTCTGGGTTCACACATAATCCCTCGTTTTTTTTAGGCGTAGAGCACAGTACATTTAAATTGGCCTATTTATAATAAAAAAAAAAAAAAAAAAAAGGTTCCTCGCATCATGTTCTCATACACTTTATGCAGTATTAGCCCTCTGTGTCTGTACTGCTACATACTGGTTCATGCAGCTTTACATGAACACCTGAGCCTTACACTATAGCTGGTCCGAATAACTAAAGCAATTGTTACCATCCACCTCTCGTGTCTCCCCTTTTCCCCATAGTTTGTAAGCTTGCGAGCAGGGCCCTCACTCCTCCTGGTATCTGTTTTGAACTGTATTTCTGTTATGCTGTAATGTTTATTGTCTGTACAAGTCCCCTCTATAATTTGTAAAGCGCTGCGGAATATGTTGGCGCTATATAAATAAAAATTATTATTATTATTATTATTTAAATAGATTTGACAAGTCATAACAAATATAGAATTTTACGGAAACACACCAAGAGGCTTTATAAAATCACCTTCAGAGAACATCACTTAATGGCTAGAAGAGGTGATTGGCTGAGTAATAATGGAGTAATGGATTACTTATGTCAAAGTTGACAAAATTAGACAATTTAGCACAGTCACTTTATTCTACAAGATGTATAATATACAGATTTGGACAAAAAATAATGCTCATCAGACCTGCCAATCCAAGAGTTCAACAACAATTGATAAAAAATAATGGAAAGTTTGCAGCCTTGTCTTTAAAAGAAGCACTCCTATCACAATTTTTATCCTATTAATTATTTGCAATCATATTATAAAGCCATGTGTACTTATAATTACTCCTCATTTTGCCCTTCTACACACTTAGACATAATGGAAACCAAAAGAATTATGACATGAGGTGATTAAAAAATGATTAGCTGAATCCTTCTAAGCACTATGTAGTAACAGGAAATCAATTAGACCTGTATGACTCATAAGTCACAGCAAAAGTCATAGGCAGGGAGGAGGTGTGGAGCAGCTGGGTCAGTGGTTGAAGAGGGCAGTGATTTCTACAGGGATAAGACACTTCCTGTTCCTACATAGAGCAGAGAAAAGAAAATAATTATCTGGGTAGATGGGAGTGCTTCTTTAATAAGAAGGACATCTGCCCCACTGTGCCTGATCAGTACACTAACCCTCGGTGGTAACTTTACCCATTTATGATTGTAACAATTATTTTACAATTTACATTGAAGGTTGTCTGTGGTATAATTAATGTAAATTTTTTTTATTATTAGCTTTGTTGTTTATTCAGTCTATAAAAAAATATACAAATTGGCTAAATGATAGTCTAGAAAACAAAAACTTAAATTGCCAAATAATACAATAACTCAACAGGTCAATGATCAAAATTTGTTTTAGCCTCATATTTAAACATGACAAAGTATAAAATGTTCTGTAATTGACAGAATTACATTGATGAAGCCAATGCACAGCAAAATGAAGTACAATTAAACTTAGTTGGCTCGGATACAAATTTCTGGCCAAGTTGCTACATAGTAGAGTTGAGCAAAAAGATTTGTGAGACTCTGGTTCACCAGCCTTAATGGTAGTTCCTGGTTGCTAGATCAGAACATTGTGAACTTCCTACTATCTGCGACATTCTTGGTGTCTTCGGAATATTAGGCCACCACAACATTATCCTTTTGTCATGCCACAATGTAATTACATCATAGTGCCTACTAATCAGAAGAAACACCAGGGATGCCACATGTACCAGAAGGTTCACAGAGCTCGACTCCAGCACAACCAAATCTTGGTCAACTGTACTACATAGTTTCTATTAATGTGACCATCATTCATGAAGTGATTCTGTAATGCTGGAGTCCCCAACCTGTGGTTCAGGAGCCACATGTAGCTAATGAGACCATGATGTATGGCTCATGTCTGTCTGCTAACTTGGTGCATTAGCACTAGGGCTAGCATACGGCTAACAAGAGCAGGTTTCCAGGTGGTAACTTTTGTGAATAACCTCACATAAAGGAGCAGATCTGTATTCGCACATACTGACCTTACCATTGGAGACATAAATTAAGTGGTAAACTATCAGAGGGGATTTTTAATGCTAGATATGACAGCGTGGTTGGATTGCTTGCTACAAGAAAACAAAATGAAGGTATGGTACCCCTAGATGCAAGTATACCACCTTAATGCGATTTCTGTGGGGAAGCTTTGTCTGTCATTATACCGATAAAGGGGGCTATGGATCATTACTGTGGGAGAAGCTTAGGCAGGGGCTAGATGTAACTATTCGGGGGAGGAGGGGCAGAGGGGGTTCTGGATGTGAATCCCGACTCTCTCTCAGAGCTGAATGTGACTCTTGGTATAAGAAAGGTTTGGAGACCACTGCTGTAATGGAAAATCGAAACATAGTGATCAATAAAACATTTCCATGAGGATTGTGTCTCTTATTTTGCAAATGTCTATGTATCTTCTTCGTCATCACTGACACCCATGTAATTTCCTCTACTTCGGAGGTCTTTTTTACTTTTCACATACTCCCGTTTTATATTTTCCAGTTCAACAAGTTCTGCTTTGAATTTTTCCATATGAGCTACTCGACGATTCCTCACAAGCTTCATTGGGAAAGGATTCATTTCATTAAATGCAATAGTCATTAATTTCCTGAGAAAGTGAAATAAAGAGTATACAGCTTATATATTAAAGCACCAACAGGATTGGGACTCTGTCACAAACTTTGCATGGTTTATGCAACATAAAAACACTTCTGAAAAAATAAATGAAAATTGATATACAGTACAGAGCAAAAGTTTGGACACACCTTCTCATTTAAAGATTTTTCTGTATTTTCCTGACTATGAAAATTGTAAATTCACACTGAAGGCATCAAAACTATGAATTAACACGTGGAATTACCATATATACTCGAGTATAAGCCGACCCAAGTATAAGCCGACCCCCCCTATATTTGCCACAAAAAACTGGGAAAACTTAATGACTTGAGTATAAGCCTAGGGTGGAAAATGCAGCAGCTACCGGTAAATTTCAAAAGTAAAAATAGATACGAATAAAAGTAAAATTAATTGAGACATCAGTAGGTTAAGTGTTTTTGAATATCCATATTGAATCATAAAGTTTGATGGGCCCCATTAGATGCTCCATATTAAAATATGCCCCATATAATCCTGCATAAAGGGTAATAAGGGCCCCATAAGATGCTCCATAGAGATACTTGCCCTATATAGTGCTGCTCAAACGTTATGGCCCCATAAGATGCTCCGTACAGTCACTTATCCCATTATAGTGCTGCATAGGCGTTATGGCCCCATAAGATGCTCCATACAGTCACTTGCCCCATATAATGCTGCCCAAGCATTATGGCCCATAAGATGCTCCAAACAGTCACTTGCCCCATATAGTGCTGCACAAGCGTTATGGCCCCATAAGATGCTCCGTACAGTCACTTGCCCCATATAATGCTGCACAAGCGTTATGGCCCCATAAGATGCTCCGTACAGTCACTTGTCCCATTATAGTGCTGCACAGGCGTTATGGCCCCATAAGATGCTCGATACAGTCACTTGCCCCATATAATGCTGCCCAAGCGTTATGGCCCCATAAGATGCTCCATACAGTCACTTGCCCCATATAGTGCTGCACAAGCGTTATGGCCCCATAAGATGCTCCGTACAGTCACTTGCCCCATATAATGCTGCAAAAGCGTTATGGCCCCATAAGATGCTCCATACAGTCACTTGCCCCATTATAATGCTGCACAAGCATTATGGCCCCATAAGATGCCCCGTACAGTCACTTGCCCCACATAGCGCTGCACAAGCGTTATGGCCCCATAAGATGCTGCGTACAGTCACTTGCCCCATATAATACTGCACAAGCGTTATGGCCCCATAAGATGCTCCGTACAGTCACTTGCCCCTTATAGTGCTGCACAAACGTTATGGCCCCATAAGATGCTCCGTACAGTCACTTGCCCCATATAGTGCTGCACAAGCGTTATGGCCCCATAAGATGCTGCGTACAGTCACTTGCCCCATATAATGCTACACAAGCGTTATGGCCCCATAAGATGCTCCGTACAGTCACTTGCCCCTTATAGTGCTGCACAAACGTTATGGCCCCATAAGATGCTCCATACAGTCACTTGCCCCATATAGTGCTGCACAAGCGTTATGGCCCCATAAGATGATCCATACAGTCACTTGTCCCATTATAGTGCTGCACAAGTGTTATGGCCCGATAAGATGCTCCGTACAGTCACTTGCCCCATATAATGCTGCAAAAGCGTTATGGCCCCATAAGATGCTCCGTACAGTCACTTGCCCCATTATAATGCTCCACAAGCGTTATGGCCCCATAAGATGCTCCGTACAGTCACTTGCCCCATATAATGCTGCACAAGCGTTATTGCCCCATAAGATGCTGCGTACAGTCACTTGCCCCACATAGTGCTGCACAAGCGTTATGGCCCCATAAGATGCTGCGTACAGTCACTTGCCCCATATAATGGTGCACAAGCGTTATGGCCCCATAAGATGCCCCGTACAGTCACTTGCCCCATATAATACTGCACAAGCGTTATGGCCCCATAAGATGCTCCGTACAGTCACTTGCCCCTTATAGTGCTGCACAAACGTTATGGCCCCATAAGATGCTCCATACAGTCACTTGCCCCATATAGTGCTGCACAAGCTATATGGCCCCATAAGATGCTCCGTACAATCACTTGTCCCATTATAGTGCTGCACAAGCGTTATGGCCCCATAAGATGCTCCATACAGTCACTTGCCCCATATAATGTTGCCCAAGCGTTATGGCCCCATAAGATGCTCCATACAGTCACTTGCCCCATATAGTGCTGCACAAGCGTTATGGCCCCATAAGATGCTCCGTACAGACTCTTGCCCCATATAATGCTGCACAAGCGTTATGGCCCCATAAGATGCTCCGTACAGTCACTTGCCCCATTATAATGCTGCACAAGCGTTATGGCCCCATAAGATGCTCCGTACAGTCACTTGCCCCACATAGTGCTGCACAAGCGTTATGGCCCCATAAGATGCTCCGAACAGTCACTTGCCCCATTATAATGCTGCACAAGCGTTATGGCCCCCTAGATGCTCCATACAGTCACTTGCCCCTTATGCTTTTGCTGCGATAAAAAAAAAAAATCACATACTCACCTCTCTTCGCTCAGGATCCCCGGAACTTTCAATATTTACCTGCTCCTTGTGCGGCTCCGTCTTCAGCACTGACTATGTCACCGCACCCTCTCACCTGAGCGTCACAGCCAGAGGACGATGAAGACGGAGCCGCACCGGAACGAGGAGCGGTAAATATCGCGCAGCGCTCCCCTCCCCGTATACTCACCTACTGCTGGCGCTGTGCAGTCCCTGCTTCTTCCAGCGCTGCATCTTCTTCCTGTATTGAGTGGTCACCGTTACCGGAGCCGCATATTCATTACTGTAATGAGCGGTACCATGTGACTGCTCAGTACAGGAAGAATCTGCAGTGCTGGAAGAAGCAGGGACCGCACCAGCAGTAGGCGAGTATAATTAGACAGCCCCCGTTCCTCCTCCCCTGCCGACCCCCGGGTATGACTCAAGTATTAGCCGAGAGGGGGACTTTCAGCCCCCAAAATATGGGCTGAAAATCTCAGCTTATACTCGAGTATATACTTAACAAAAAAGTGTCAAACAACTGAAAATATGTCTTATATTCTAGGTTCTTCAAAGTAGCCACCTTTTGCTTTGATGACTGCTTTTCACACTCTTGGCATTCTCTTGATGAGCTTCAAGAGGTAGTCACCGGAAATGGTCTTCCAACAATCTTGAAGGAGTGCCCAGAGATGCTTAGCACTTGTTGGCGCTTTTGCCTTCACTCTGCGGTCCAGCTCACCCCAAACCATCTTGATTGGGTTCAGGTCTGGTGACTGTGGAAGCCAGGTAATCTGGCGTAGCACCCCATCACTCTTCTTCTTGGTCAAATAGCCCTTACACAGCCTGGAGGTGTGTTTGGGGTCATTGTTCTGTTGAAAAATAAATGATGGTCCAACTAAACACAAAGCAGATGGAATAGCATGCCGCTGCAAGATGCTGTGGTAGCCATGCTGGTTCAGTATGCCTTCAATTTTGATTAAATCCCCAACAGCGTAACCAGCAAAGCACCCCCACACCATCACACCTCCTCCTCCATGCTTCACGGTGGGAACCAGGCATGTAGAGTCCGTCCGTTCACCTTTTCTGCGTCGCACAAAGACGCGGTGGTTGGAACCAAAAATATCAAATTTGGACTCAAAAGATCACAGCACTGATTTCCACTGGTCTAATGTCCATTCCTTGTGATCTTTACCCCAAACAAGTCTCTTCTGCTTGTTGCCTGTCCTTAGCAGTGGTTTCCTAGCAGCTATTTTACCATGAAGGCCTGCTGCACAAAGTCTCCTCTTAACAGTTGTTATAGAGATGTGTCTGCTGCTAGGCAGTGTGCTGTGTGGCATTGACCTGGTCTCTAATCTGAGCTGCTGTTAACCTGCGATTTCTGAGGCTGGTGACTCGGATTAACTTATCCTCAGAAGCAGAAGTGACTCTTGGTCTTCCTTTCCTGGGGCGGTCATCATGTGAGCCAGTTTCTTTGTAGCGCTTGATGGTTTTTTCAACTGCACTTGGGGACACTTTCAAAGTTATCCCAATTTTTCGGACTGACTTACCTTCATTTCTTAAAGTAATGATGGTCACTTGTTTTTCTTTACTTAGCTGTGTTTTCTTGCCATAATACAAATTTTAACAGTCTATTCAGTAGGACTATCAGCTGTGTATCCACCAGACCTCTACACAACACAACTGATGGTCCCTACCCCATTTATAAGGCAAGAAATCCCACTTATTAAACCTGACAGGGCACACCTGTGAAGTGAAAGCAATTTCCGGTGACTACCTCTTGAAGCTCATCAAGAGAATGCCAAGAGTGTGCAAAGCAGTAATCAAAGCAAAAGGTGGCTACTTTGAAGAACCTAGAAAATCTACTATATAATTGTCTATGGGTCACTTCCGTCTTTCTGTCTGTCCTTCTGTCTGTCTTTCTTTCTTTCTGTCACAGATATTCATTGGTCGCGGCCTCTGTCTGTCATGGAATCTAAGTCGCTGATTGCTCGTGGCAAAACGCCCACGACCATTGCCACGACCAATCAGCAACGGGCGCAGTCCGGCGGCAACATGGCGGCTCCTTCCTCCCCGCAGTCAGTGCCCGCTCCATACTCCCCTCCAGTCAGCACTCACACAGGGTTAATGGCAGCGCTAATGGACCGCGCTATGCCGCGGTGTAACGCACTCCATTAACGCTGCTATTAACCCTGTGTGACCAACTTTTTTACTATTGATGCTGCCTATGCAGCATCAATAGTAAAAAGATCTAATGTTAAAAATAATTAAAAAAAATAAAAAATCATCATATACTCACCTTCTGGTGGCTTTCACGCTCCTCGCGACGCTCCGGTGACCGGTCCATGCATTGCGATCTCGCGAGATGATGATGTAGCGGTCTCCCGAGACCGCTACGTCATCATCTCGCGAGACCGCAATGCACTCTTGAGACCGGATCGCGCGAGGAGCGTCGGTAAACGCTTCCTGGATCCAGGGGCCAACGGAAGGTGAGTATATAACTATTTTTTATTTTAATTATTTTTTATTAACAGGAATATGATGCCCACATTGCTATATACTACGTGGGCTGTGCAATATACTATGCGGGCTGGGCAATGTACTACGCGGGCTGGGCAATGTACTACGCGGGCTGGGCAATATACTACGTGACTGGGCAATATAGTACGTGACTGGGCAATATACTACGTGGCTGGGCAATATACTATGTGGACATATATATTCTAGAATACCCGATGCGTTAGAATCGGGCCACCATCTAGTAAGACTTATTTTCAGTTGTTTCACACTTTTTTTGTTAAGTATATAATTCCACATGTGTTAATTCATAGTTTTAATGTCTTCAGTGTGAATTTACAATTTTCATAGTAATGAAAATACAGAAAAATCTTTAAATGAGAAGGTGTGTCCAAACTTTTGCTCTGTACTGTATGTTGATCTATATCCTGACTACTTGTTTTATGCAATATGTAATTTTCTGATCATAGAAGCCCTCTGAATTTAATATAACATTTTACTTGATGTCCTCTTTAGAACACAGGCCCTAATGTATCAAGACCAGCGTGGAAAAACAGCGAGGGATGGACAAGTGCACGCCTCTTAATGAATCAGGCATGGTGCAAAGTGGTCAAAGAAGTCCACGCCTTCAGTGAAAACACCCACTTGAACCTAAATTTAGTTAACTCATTAGTTGCCAAATAATTTCATTGATATTTCCACAATTCAAAAGTGAAATTTAAAGAAAACAATTTGTTCCGCTCTGCAGCCACTATTAATTTGTGTGTTCAGTTCACCTTGTAAAATTAGGTGACCAGTACACTTTTTTTATTTCAAGGTTCATTTCATTGTTGATATACTGTTTTAAGACATGTTATTGGCATAACTGATAATATGTATAAACCAACATAGGGCTACAAGGCTCTGATCACACTGGTATTAAGGATTCTATTTTGAATAAGTCCATGATGATCCATTTGTTTTACTGATCAAAATGGACGTGGTCTTGTAACAAAAAGGTCAGGAGGCTATCCTGCCCACTAAACTGACTGAACAAAACCTAACTAAACCAAAGACAGGATAAAAAATACTATTAAAGTCAATAGCTCTAGAATTTTTTCTGGACAAAGTCAATTAAGAGAATAACTGGTCAAAAGACATTATTGTACGAGCATGTCAGATTATGATGTGTTTACCTGCCATCACAAATAGTCTTGGTAAAGAATGAAAGGTACTGGTAGATTTCTGTTTCATTATTTAGCTTTAAGATCTCTTCTTCATTGTATTTAAATATTGCAAGTGCATAACGAAAGATAACCTGTGAAAAAGAGGATGTTTTATAACAAAGTAAACCAAATTTTTAGTCTCACGATTATAATAGAGCATCAATGAGATTTAATATGTATGTGTATATATATCTAATCAATAAAGCTGTGTGTGTGTGTGTGTATGTGTATGTATGTGTGTATGTCTGGGATTGGCATCTGCACCGTTGCAGCTACAGCCACAAAATTTTGCACAGTCACCCATCTGGACCCCGAGAGAGTCATAGGCTATATTGTAAGGTGAAATTTTAACCCCGCGCGTTCCAATTCATCAAACAATTTTGCCCCATCTACCTAATGGTGAAAAAGTGAAAGGAAAAGTGTTGGAGGCAAATTGACAGCTGCCAGATGTGAACAAGGGGAACTTAAAGAATGAGAGCGATGGCGCCAAAGAGTATATACCATATATGGGGCCCCGACATGGGATACTCACCACCACACACGGGGATATGAACACACACACAAAATGTGCCGCACACTACCATGTGCTTGAACACATATACCACCCTCAGCACACATTTCACCACACATACACCAACCTCGCCACATAAAAGTCGAAACACAAAAGTTGCCACTCAAAACTCGCCATGTGCAAAATTCGCCACATGCAAAACTAGGCTCATGCAAAACTCACCACACGTGCAAAACTCACCTCATGGAAAACTCGCCACATGCAAAGCTTGCGGAAAAATTGTCAGATGCACAAAAGTTGCAACACATGCAAAAGTTGCCTCACACAAAAATTGCACACGCGGAAAAATTGCCACATGCACAAAAGTTGCAACACCTGCATAAGTTGCCTCACACAAAAGTTGCACATACTCAAAATGCACCACACATAAAACTCGCCACGCGCAAAACTCGCCATGCGCAAAACTTGCTGCACACAACTTGCTACACTAACCTGTCACATGCAACTCGACACACAAAAAGTTGCTACACGCATGTCGCCACACAAAACTCATCTCACAAAAGTCGGTACATGTATGTCGCCACATGCAACTCAACACACAACTTGACACATGAAACTCGCCCTAAAATACACACAAGTCTGGTATTATCCTTCAAAAATAGAAATCTGATTAATAAGCAGACAAACTACAAGAGCAACAAATGTACCATATAGGAAATATGGCAGCTGTCAGTCACATGACCTGTCTATTATGTGTATGTGTGAGCTAATATATACTGCCAGGGGGGAGGGCTTCCTGTTGGCTGGGGATTTATCAGGCTGCTAATAGCAACCAATCACAGCCCAGCTTCTATTTTGCTACAGTTAATCTGAGATCTGATTGGTTAATATAGGCAACAAAGGACATTCTCAGTATAACAAAGCTTGTGTGAGGTAATAGCATGTCAGTTAGGGTGTGTTGGTGGAAAGGCTGATGTCAGTCACATTACCTCTATGTGAGAGGATATAGAAACTGTCAGTTACAGACTATTTTTACCACAATAATGCCTCATAAGAAAAGGAATTCCATGGCACAAATGTCAGCTGATGCGAAAAGAAAAGCTGCATTACAGGCCAATGAAAAATGTGAAGACCGAGAAACAAGGCTGACACACATGAGAACAGCAGCTGCTTCCTCAAGAGCCAATGAACTTTCTGAGTAGAGGGAAGTGAGGCTTGCATACAAGAGAACAAGAGCTGCTACCTCAAGGGCCAATGAACTTTCTGAGGAGAAGAAAGCGAGGCTTGCAGACATTAAAACAAGAGCTGCTTCCTCAAGGGCCAATGAACTTTCTGAGGAGAGGGAAGCGAGGCTTTCAGACAAGAGAATAAGAACTGCTTCCTCAAGGGCCAATGAGTCATCTCAGCAGAGAGAAGGCTAAATTGCCACTAAGAGAATAGCTATTTCTTCCACCAGGGCACCGGAAATGGTTTGAGATTTGAAACATGCTGCCTTTTGTTACCAGTCAGACATAAACTATCAGGATAATCCTAAAGTTCAGATAGGAAAAATGGATGTGGTCTGCATGTACTGCAGTGCCCTGAAATGGAAAGATGAACCGTCAGGTTTATGCTGTGCAAATGACTAGATAAAACTTCCATGTCTCCTGTCACCACCAGATCCCCTAAAGTCTCTGATGACAGGTACCAGTACAATATCAAAGCATTTCTTGGACAACATCAGGAAGTACAACTCCTGCTTCCAAATGACATCATTTGGTGCAACTTAAGAAATGTTTACAACAGGATTTATGCCGACATTTAATGTTCAAGGACAGGTTTACCACTCGATTTGCTCACTGCTTCTATTACAAGGAGAAGAACCTCAATTCCTTCAACTCTTCTTCATGGGAAATGTAGAAGCAGAGGCTCCGCGGAGATGTTCCTTAATTCCTAACACTCGCCTTAATATTGTCACTATTTTGCAGCAGTTCCTTCACTCCAACAATCCATATGTTCAACTTTTCAAGACTGCACTTGAATGCATGCCAAATGACGATTACAAGGTTGTCATTCGAGCTGACAAAACACCACAAGGTGAACATCAGCGATGTTTCAATGCTCCCACATTTGATGAGGTAGCCATCTTGATTGTAGGTAATGATTTTCAAAGCCATGACATTGTGCTTCAGAAAAGGAACAATAGTTTGCAAAAAGTAGCAGAAACTCACAGGTCCTATGATGCACTGCAATATCCAATCATCTTTTGGCAGGGACAGGATGACTATCACTTTGGAATACCTCAGACAGATCCTACAACAGGCAACCCATCAGGAAAAAAGTGTCTGCCATGGACTTCTATGCATATAGGATCATGACAAGATTTGCAGAGGAAAATCACATCTTGAAATGCAAACACCTCTTCCACCAATTTACTGTTGACATGTATGCAAAGATTGAGAGTGAACGTCTTTTATATATCCAACTAAATCAAAAGAAGCTCAGGGCAGAGGAATATATTCACCTTAGAGATGCTATTGCAAATGATGCTGATCCAAAAGAGTTTGGGGAAAATGGTTATTCTTCCATCAACTGTCACTGGAAGACCATGACACATACATGAATACACACAGGATGCAATGACTTATGTGAGAAAGTATGGCCGTCCAGATCTTTTCATCACCTTTACTTGCAATCCTGCCTGGGAGGAAATTGGAGGGCACCTGTTGCCGGGCCAAAAAACATTGAATCGCCATGACATTATTCGGGTTTTCAAACAGAAACTTTCAAAAATGACTAATCTCATCACAAAATCACATATTTATGGTGAGACGCAGTGCTGGATGTATTCAGTTGAATGGCAAAAAAAGAGGCCTTACTCATGCCCACGTCTTGATCTGGCTGAAGCAAAAAATACAGCCTACCGAAATTTACAATATCATCAGTGCCGAATTCCCAGACCTTCAGATTGACCCATTGCGGTTTGACACCATCACAAAAAACATGATCAATGGTCCGTGTGGGAGTCTTACCAAACATTCTCCCTGTATGATTGATGGCAGGTGTTCAAAGCATTACCCATGATCCCTGGTCCAAGAAACCCAAACAGGACAAGATGGATATCCAGTCTACCGAAGAAGAAAGCCAGGGGATGGTGGTTTCACAGCACAGCTCAAAATGCGTGTTGGATCCTCACTCCAAGAGATAGAAATTGACAACACGTGGGTAGTGCCTTACAACCCTTTGCTCTCAAAAATCTTCCAGGCCCACATAAATGTCGAATCTTTCTACTCTGTGAAATCAATCAAGTATATCTGCAAATATCTCCACAAAGGAAGTGATCAAGCAGTTTTTAAACTCCAGAATAATTTACCTATTATTGATGAAGTGGAGGCATTCCAGATGGGCAGGTACATTAGCAGCAATGAAGCTGTTTGGAGAATACTAGGATTCTCCATTCATGAGCGCTACCCACCAGTTGTGCATCTGAGTGTGCACTTGAAAAATCGACAGAGAATTTACTTTAACCCAGCAAACTTGCAGCAGCAGTTCCTAACACCACCTAAGACCACCCTCTTGGCATTTTCTGAGCTGTGTCAACAAGACCCTTTTGCAAAAACAATTCTCTACTGTGATTTACCAAAGTACTACACTTGGAATGCCTCCAGAAAAACACTGGAACGGAGGAAACGGGGGCTTGATATTGAAGGCTATCCAGGGATGAAAGCAACTGATACTCTTGATCGCATCTACACTGTTCATCCGTCAAATGCAGAGTGCTTCTACCTGTGCATGTTACTTCATGTTGTCAAAGGCCCTACATCATTTTCTGACCTGAAGACCGTCGGAGGCCATGTGTGTGAAACATTCAGGGAAGCTTGCCAAAGAAAAGGACTTTTGGAAAATGATGGACATTGGGACATGACCCTCAGTGAAGCAGCAGCCACACAAACCCCAAAGCGACTAAGACACCTCTTTGCTATTATTCTAACAACCTGCAGCATTTCAAATCCTCTTGAGATTTGGACAAAGTACAAAACTGATCTCAGTGAGGACATCCTCATGCAGATTAGAAGGGAAAATCCTCAGCAACTCATCAACTTCACTGAGGAAATATTCAATGAAACTTTAATGCTCCTTGAAGATCAGTGCATAGCAATGACAGGAAAAGCCTTACAGTTGCTTGGTTTGCCAACTCCAATAAGAAACCCTGAAGGCATCCAAATGTGTAGGGAGATTTTCATAGAAAAACTACAATATTGATGAACTGACAGCATTTGTTTCTCAGAATGAGCCAATATTGGTACCAGATCAAAGGGACGCCTATAACTACATTTTAAGTTTCAGTGAAACCAACAAAGTTGTGATTGTCTTCCTTGATGCTCCAGGTGGAACAGGAAAGACATTTGTAATCAACTTGCTCTTGGAAAAATTTCGACAACAAAAAAAGATTGCACTTGCAGTGGCATCTTCTGGAATTGCAGCTATGCTTTTAAAAGGTGGCAGGACAGCACATTCGACATTCAAACTACCACTTAACCTGTCCCATAGTGACAGCCCCGTGTGTAATATTGCCAAGGGATCAGGACTGGCCAAATTGCTTAAAAAATGCAGTGCCATCATTTGGGATGAATGCACCATGTCACACAAAAGGGTTCTGGGAGCAGTGGACAAACTGCTGCAAGACCTGCGTAGCAACAAATATATCATGGGAGGGGTGGTAGTTGTTTTGGCAGGTGACTTCCACCAAACACTACCTGTTATTCCAAGATCAACCCCTGCAGACAAACTCAATGCCTGTCTCAAAGCATCGTACCTTTGGAGAAAAGTAAAGAAAATGTCACTGAACACAAACATGAGGGTCTACATGACAGGTGATGTTTCTGCTGGACTGTTTTCGAGCCAGCTGTTGACTATTGGAGATGACAAGGCACCAGTAAACTCAACCACTGGACAGATCACCTTCCCAAGCAACTTTTGTTGCATTGTGACTTCCATTGAGGAGTTGAAAGCAAAGGTTTTTCCAAACATTCAACTCCACTTCAAAAATTCTGGCTGGCCGTGTGAAAGGGCTATTCTAGCTCCCAAAAATGACAGCGTCAACAAGATCAATCTTCAAATTCTAAATCTCCTTCCAGTTGTGTGCACAACCTACAAGTCAGTGGATACAGTAATAGACCCTGCTCAAGCATTATTTTATCCAACCAAGTTCCTCAATTCGTTGGAGCCACAAGGACTTCCTCCTCACAACCTCTTTCTAAAACCTGGAACACCTATTCTGCTATTGAGAAATTTGGATCCACCAAAGCTGTGTAATGGAACAAGACTCTTGATTAAGAACCTGTTTCCACATGTAATTGAGGCAACCATTTTGACAGATGTGCCACAGAAGATGTTTTCATTCCAACAATTCCCCTCATTCCATCTATTTGCCCTTTAATTTTAAACGCCTCCAGTTTCCTGTTCGACTGGCATTTGCTATGTCCATCAACAAGGCTCAGGGACAGCCCTTGAAAGTAGTTGGAATCGATTTAGAATCTCCATGTTTTTCTCATGGTCAACTTGATGTGGCCTGTTCAAGAGTTGGAACAACCAAAAATCTGTTCGTCTTTGCCCCTGAAGAAAAAACGAAGAATGTCGTTTATCAAAAGGCTCTCGAATAAGTAGTAGAAGATTACTTCACATCACTTGGCCAATTTAGTTAAATCGTTAAATCTGTGTGGAATATCTCTGGTGTTCAAATATATATTTGTGAAATGCTTCTATTAGCTTAGTTTTTGCCTTTTAATAATTATGTTTCCATCTATTTGTTTTGTGGTTCTTGTGTGCAGAATACATTTTTGTGAATACATTCTATTTTGCTAACAGCAGTTATTAACCCGGGTGAAGCTGGGTAGTACAGCTAGTATATATATATATATATATATATATATATATGTATATATATATGTATATATATATATATAATATGCTATTCACTTGGGAGCGATATGAGGTATCACAGGAACCATTTTATTTAAAAGTCAGTATGGCTTATTTCAGTTCTCAATAACCACATCACAGGAAAGCAAATACAGCCCTTGTCTGGCATAAAGTGAAACAATGTAAAAAGTCTGTTCAATAGTGCAGATTTGTCCGCTTGACTTGTCCAGCTTCTAAGTCCTTTTGCAAAGACACGCTATCCAGGAGTTCTACACACCTCCATACACAGAACCATGTGTCAGATAAATGGGTCCCATTTTACAATGTGAACCACACCCAGGGGGGTGAGATATGGTGAGCAGTCGTCCAGCCATAACTCTTCAGCTGCTCACAATAAGACCTGGCCCTAACATGGCCAATTAACCCCTCTTAGTACTATCTATACTAGAACATTACTCCAGGTTTACGTCACAGAGGACATGCATTTTTACGATACATATCTTGTGTCCAGCAGCCACCTTGCATACCTCCCCCCTCTGCCTAAAGTTGTGGTACTTGGTACCTTCTACCACGAGATATGGGATTTTCAAGAGAGCATCGGCATTACCATGTATCTTCCTGGCTCTATGTTCCACATAAAAGTAGAAATCTTGCAGGGCTAGAGACCATCGGGTAACCAACATTTTTACCCTTTCTGTCCCTCATGCACATGAGTGGGGCATGGCTTGACGTGAATTTGTGTCCACCGCCCACTTTATGGCCAAGAATTCCTTTTTGGAATAATTTTTCTCACATGCCGAGAGTTTCCTATGCTCCTCTCTGTGTATCTCCTGAGAAATGACCACTCCTAATCCGACTTCTGAGGTGTCCGTTTGAAGTACAAATTCCATCTTAAAGTTGGTGGCTAACAGGACGGACTGCTTACACAGAGCTACTTTCAATTCCTGAAAGGCCGTCTCCCCCTCAGACGTCCATTTGGCCATAATGGACTTTGACCGTTAAGGCGGTCGGTGAGGGGTTCAGCCACCATTCCAAAGTTTGGAATGAACCTCCTGTAGTACCCCATGATTCCCAGACAGGCCCTATCTTGCCTTTTTTTTTAGATTGGTCTTGGCCAGTTCAGAATTGAATCCACTTTATTGATCTGGGGTTTGATTTTCCCTTTACCTACTACATATCCAAGGTATTTAGCCTCCTCTTTCCACATTGCACATTTTTTTGCTTTTTTATACAGTATCCTGCCTTCCTGGAAGCAAACACTACCTGCACCTTTCCCAGATGACTTCCCCAATCCAGGCTGAAGATTATGATATTGTCTAGGTATGCTGCAGAGTAATTCTAATGGAGTATGAGGAACCAGTCCATAGCCCTCTGAAAGGTGTCCGGAGCACCCTGCAGTCCGAGCAGCATCCGGACGTATTGGAAGCACCAACTGGGCATGAAGAAAGCAGTCTTCTCCTTGGCCTCTTGTGACATGAGGATTTGCTAATTGGGCTAGACCACGCATTCTTAGATTCCACAATGACTCTGACATTTAGCATACGCTTCAATTCCTTGAGGATCAGTTCGCACTGGAGATGGTAAAACTCACATCTTCAGTTGTTTAATTTGCAAGGCCTTACACCGTACCCTCATCACCTTACTCATAACGGGTGTTCCTTGGTCGGTCAGGATCTCTGTCAGTCCTGTCTGGGCAAAGATGTGGACCAACTCACAGGCTGAGGCATTTCTTAAGGGAACCGCTTCTGGGTACCACACAGAATAGTTGAGGACAACCAATATATCGATGCCCACAAGCAGACTGAACAAGGGCAATGACTAGGTCCATGGCATTTCGCTTAAATGGCACCTCTGATGGGTAGCGGCACAATTTGGCATTTCAGATGTAAGAGATAGGAACGGTTATCTGGCAGGTGGGACAGGACTTGCAATATCTTAGAATTTCTCGGTGACATCTGGGCCAATAGAATCTCTGTGTGACCCGTTATTGGGTTTTGTTGACACCCAGATGGCCACCCAAGACATGTGAATGGGCCATGTTCAATACCCTCCATCTACAGGGTCCTGGTACCAACAATTATTCCACTGTTTCCTCTCTGACCTTAGTGACCCAGTAGAATAAGTCCCTACTTATCATAAAATAAGGAAATCTGGTGTCAGCTCTTGGCTCCAACGATATGCAGTTTATAACAGAGACTTAACTCTAAAAGAAGTGTTCAATAATGTAACTGTTAGGAGGACCCAAAACTTATGGCTCTCAAGAGGAACACCAAAACTAGTAGTCCAGTAATTTGCAGACCATTCACTTTTATGGGGCAAGTTTGAGGCCCACGCCTGGTGGACAGTCCGCCCTGCAGGCCGAATATGAGTTGCACAATAACGGCATCCCATGCTACAGTCTATTTGCTTGGTAATCAGGGGACAACGGGTGGCTATATGGCCTGGGCCATGACATTTCCAGCAAATTACATCCCCTGATGGGACTTTCGGCATGATTTCAGCAAACCCGTTGGATTTTAGACGCCTCCCCCTCTTTTTAGCATCCGCCCCTTGATGGAACCCCCAGTATGGAGTGGTTTGCCTAGCCAAGAAACCCTCATACTTTTTGATCAGTCCAACCAAGTCATCAGCATTTCGGGGATCTCCCTGGGCAACTGCATCAGCCTCAGAAGGGAGTGTACGAATCAGACCATTACAACTTGCTCCACCATCTGCGCTGGGGTAGAGGACTGCGACTGCAACCACTATTGGACGAGGTTCAGCAGATCAAACATTTGGGAGCAAGAGGGCTTGTCACAGTGATACGTCCAGCAGTGTACCTGTTATGCTCTGACAGTCTTTATCACTCCCAAACCTGCCCATATTTTCATTTTCAATTTTGCATATTCTTTTGTGTCCTGTAAGGATAAATTATAGCAGGCCTTTTGTGGCTCTCCTGGTAAGTATGGCGACAGGACTTCGGCTCACTGCTCTGACGGGAGTTTCTTCCTATCGGTGACTGAAAAATGATTAAGAAGGCCTCGATGTTGTCACCCGGGGTAATTTTCTGCAAGGCTCTCCTCACCGCCTTCTGGACAGAGAAATCATTAGCTGACCTTGGAGTTGAAGCTGCAGCCATCCTATGAAACGACTTTGTGAATAATTCAATCTGCTGCTATCAGTGCTGGTTTTGTTGCTGCTACTGTTGGAGCGGTTGCTGGTGCTGCTGCTGCTGTTGGAGATGTTGCTGGTGCTGCTGCTGTTGTAGCTGGTGCATACACAGCTCATTTTTCTCCCTTTGTGCCAACTGTCGTTACTGCTGCAGCTGGTGCTGTGCTTGTAGCAGGTGTTTAATAAGGTCCTCCATGCTATCTGACATTGCTCTCTGGCTTTTAGCCCCCTTAATCTAAGACATGCAGTACTTGCGTAGCAGTCGCACCTGTTCCATTGTTCAGAATTCAAAGAAAAGCCCACAAACAACATCAGCAGAAATACAGGACTCTGAAAACTAGTGGTGTGGCTGTTTCAAGAAATACAATAAGGAGGCACTTGAAGAAAAATGGGCTGCATGATCGAGTCGCCAGAAGAAAGCCATTACTGCGAAAATGCCACAAAGTATCTAGCCTACAATACGCAAAACAGCACAGAGACAAGCCTCAAAACTTCTGAAACAAGGTAATTTGAAGTGATAAGATCAAAATTAAACTTTTTGGCCACAACCATAAATGTTACATTTGGAGAGAGGTCAGCAAGGCCTATGATAAAAGGAACACCATTCCTACTGTAAAGCACGGAGGTGGATTGCTGATGTTCTGGGGATGTGTGGGCTACAAAGGCACAGGAACCTTGATCAAAGTTGAAGGAAAGTTGAATGCAGCACGTTAAATACTGGAGGCAAATTTGGACTCATCATCCTGAAGCTGAGCATGGGACGTGCTTGGACGTTCCAACATGACAATGATCCAAAACACAAGGCCAAGTCAACCTGTCATTGGCTACAGCAGAACAAAGTGAAGGTTATGGAGTGGCCATCTCAGTCTCCTGACCTCAATATCATTGAGCCACTCTGGAGAGATCTCAAGCACGCAGTTCATGCTAGACAGCCCAGGAATTTACAGGAACTGGAGGCTTTTTGCCAAGAAGAGTGGGCAGCTTTACCATCTGAGAAAATAAAGAAGCTCATCCACAACTACCACAAAATACTTCAAGCAGTCATTGATGTTAGAGGGCGCAATACACGGTATTACGAAATGGGGCATGTGAACTTTTGCTCAGGGTCATTTGGATGTTTTGGGTTGTCATTATGATTTTAAAAGAGAAAACACAGTAGTTTGACAATAAATGGCTTCACCCAACCACTAACCATGAGTAGAGAAAAAGTTTTGATGTTATCATTCATATTTTCTGAAAAAAAGGCCAAGAATGCAAAAATTCTGCCTGGGTATGTAAACTTTTGAGCACAACTGTAAAAACAGCCCTTTACAAAGTGAAACAAAGTAAACAGTACATACAATAGTGCGGGCTCGCCCGCTTGGCTTAGAGCGTGGCGACACGCGTTGGGTGCCTGCAGCCCACACTTACTCTGCACTGGGTATGCATTACCTATTTGCCCTGTCTATGACCGGCGCATCTAGAGTGTTGTCATCTTGGCACTCTATGCTCTTATCCTATTATGGGCGCACGGTCTGACTATAGGAGGGTAACTGACTACGTACTTGTGCTTATTTGCGGTCCCAGCATTCATATATCTTTATGACCGGCTCTTTGCTTGCTTGAGCACCATCTCTATCAGTGGCTATTGGGCTACATTGTTTATATGGTGTGTAGCTGGCCATGTTATTCCATCCCCAGGTTTTCATAACGTGTACTTACGGTGTATATACTTGGGGTCTGCTGAGATTGCTTTCCCTCATTTAGTAATTTATCTATTAGGCTTATTTATCCCTTAGATACGTGCTTCTTACCCGGTTCAGGTCTGTGTGGGCTTTTTTGCCTTATTCTGGGCTTGAGTACATATGGGGCTATTGCATACCCCCTTGTTTTTAATGTTTTTAGTGTGTTTTGCCTTTTGTTATATTCTTGTTATCAATAAAGCTGTGTTTTCATATTTGTCTGGTGGTGACTCCCATTTGTAAGGCTTATCTGTTCTTTCTTAGTATATGTTTGAACATTCTTATTCAACTACCCCTTTAAAGTCTTTCCCTTTTACATGGGCGCATAGGACCATGGATCGGGTCACCGCCACCGTGACACATCCCTTTAAGTACCGGACCCGGTACAGAGTACCCCACGGCCCTGGCGGGCGTTCCAATCGTGTTGTGCATGTTGGGTTGCGCTTTGCCTCTCATTGTCTGTGCATACTGAGCTCCATATTTTGATAGAACCGGAGGCCTGAGGTACAAAGCAGTGACATAGGTGCTGACAACAGGAATGAAAATATACCAACCGAACATCAGTTATAAGAAACAACCAAAAAATAATAAAAAGGCGACTCAAATAATAATCATATGAAAACAGGAGAACTATGAGTCAAAATAGGCCAAAAGGTAATTTAGAATGATTTTATTAGAAAATGTAATCAAAAGACAAATAAGATCATGTACCATATAAGTGACATCATGTGACAATACCGTGAGTACATCAAGAACCCAAGATCACGGAACAGGATACTGAAGGTATATAAAATGTAATGCAATGCACATAAGTGCAATTAACATGCCATAATCAAATATACCAAAATGAAGACAGATTGTGGCAAATTATAGCTAATTCAAATGTTTAATACCGGTACTATTGCCTACATAGCTGTCATCAAATAGCGTACAAATGCAAGTGCTGGATAAGGATTAATTACCCATGATAATCGTAACAGGTCCTGTCCCGGTCCGAGGTGCTACCCCAACGCGCGTTTCGCGTCAAATGAATCCCGCTTCCTCAGGGTTCTTGATGTACTCACGGTATTGTCACATGATGTCACTCATAGTTTTCCTGTTTTCATAGGAATGAAAATATAATGGCTGCCATCTTTCTGCTGGTGGTACCTGCATCAGTGTGCACAGTGTGACAGATGAAAGTAATGTGTCGCAGAATTGCTGTGCCATAAGGGGTTATCAGTGGACAATGTACTTAGGGCAAAACTTGACAAAGTGACTGGAGCAACTCCATAACTCCTAGGCACAACAAGCTATAAAAGTGGTCACTCCAACAGACCTACAGCAGCAATATGGGCCAGTCAAAGCGAGCAGCCATTTTGGGAACAAATTGAAGGTAAAAAGGCCAATTGGAAATAATTTCACAAAAACAAAATGGTCCTGACAAAATTGTTGGCACCGTTAATTTAATATTTGGTTGCACAACCTTTGGAAAAATAATTGGACTCACTAACATGGATCACTTCTGGTTGGAACGAAGCACTGTATACCATAAGGCCTGTTTTGCAGATGCTTTTATCTACATTTACATTGTTATGCTTGTGTGGAAATTTCACAAATGAAATGTATACAGTACCTACCTTTGTCCCTTCATATAAAAACGCATCCCATACTCTTAGGAGAATATCACTAACTAGGCTGTCAACAAAAACCACAAGGAACCAGTTGAAAGTGATGAGAGACAGATCAATTTTGTATTGTACAAAGTGAGCAGTCAAACGGGGCAGTTTTTCGGACAAAAAATCTCTGAATACTCTTTGATCTACCTAGAAAAATAATAAAAGTTTTTACATCACTTTAATTAGCAGATATTTCTTTGCAGCAAATTATGAATGAATAAAATAGTAAACTTTAAAAACATACCATCCCCTCACTGGCAGACAGACAGAAAAGGGCCCTGTGCAAGAACAATATATGTGCTGTTTGCAGTCCAAGAGCTCCTAAAAATGCAAAACTGAACCTGCTTTGGAGATAGAAATGGGCCCCCTTACCTCTTGGACCCCGATGCAGTCATGCAGACGTTTTTAGCATTTTTTACAGCTAAAATCTGGTGTACGAGGATAGGCAGGAAACACTTTGCCTCTCTGCTAAAGTGAATCTCTATGCCCAAAATGTTCAAACCAAACAGCCACTTGGCATCACAGCAGTTCAGTATTCATTTCCTATCTACTTGTTTAATATTTGAAACATCCAAGGCACCAGATGTTCTTCTTGAAAAGTAATCTTTATTTTGTTACAGCATATACAGGATAAAAAGGTGACATTTTGGCAATATAGGGTCTTTTTCAATCCATATACTAAAAAAGGAACATGAACATGTTCAGTGGGTATGGAAAGTATTCAGACCCCTTTAAATTTTTCTCTCTTTTTTTAATTTACCAAATGGCTGCAATGAACAAAGTTCATTTTTTCTTATTAATGTACATGCTGCACCCCATCTTGACTGAAAAAAAAACAGAAATATAGTAATTTTTGCAAATTTAATAAAGAAAAATTGAAATATCACATGGTCATAAGTATTCAGACCCTTTACTCAGACACTCATATTTAAGTCACATGCTGTCCATTTCCTTGTGATCCTCCTTGAGATGGTTCTACTCATTCATTGGAGTCCAGCTGTGTTTACTTAAACTGATAGGATTTGATTTGGAAAGGCACACATCTGTCTATATAAGACCTCACAGCTCACAGTGCATGTCAGACCAAAGGAGAATTATGAGATCAAAGGAACTGGCCAAGGAGCTCAGAGACAGAATTGTGGCAAGGCACAGACCTGGCCAAGGTTACAACAGAATTTCTGCAGTACTCAAAGTTCCAAAGAGCACAGTGGCCTCCATAATCCTTAAATGGAAGAAGTTGGGGGCCACCAGAAAGTCCTCCTAGATCTGGCTGTCCAGCCAAACTGGACATGTTTTTTTCTGTCAAGATGGGGTGCAGAGTGTACATTAATGAGAAAAAAAGATGAACTTTTTTGAATTTACCAAATAGCTGCATGGAACAAAGAGTGAAAAAATTAAAGAGGTCTGAATACTTTCCGTACCCACTGTATCAAAACAAAGATACACTGTGCTATTTCTAATGACACAATCATGGACCACTCCTCCTTGCTCTTCTCATTAATTAGTTCAACCTCCGCTGTCATAGGAACACTAAACAAAATGTGAAAAGAGGGCAAAATAAAATAAAAAAAACACTAGTCTAAAAAAATATACGTAATAATTGGTAGGATAATAGTTCAATAGTTCTAATCATACTAACAGATCATATTATAGAAGTTACACAGTCATATAATCCAAGTAAACTATGGATCATTACCATAATTATTTAAATAAATCACACCTCCATACCACCTTTTGGCCATTCACATTGAGTTAGCTTGTGCATATTCATAGCTAATAGCAAAAAGGCCAATGCATGGCCATAGTCTTACCCCTATGTAAGGTAAAGGGAGGCGCAATAGGACACCATCTATCACGGCTAATTTAAAATTGCAAAAAACTATCCAGGAAATGGAGAAGCAGTGTTATTGTGGCACATGTCGGCGACTCTGAGTAATGTTATCAGTGACCCAGACAGGTGACCATGGCCATATGACCAATGTCCCACTGAAGACACACCTCCAGTTGTGTCCCACTGTGACAACGTGGTCACGCGATCACCTAGTTGACGCCTTCCATGTCATCACAGGGGCACACTCGAGTGCTTCACAGCACGATGGCTCAAACACATGACCATTAAAAGTCACACGGTCCATGTCATCGCATAGACACCAGATTCATCACTGAATGCATTCATTCTTGAGATTATCGCCATAAATTGCAACTTTATGAATGGTGGTTAGTCTTGGGAAATTATTATTATTATTTATATAGCACTATTGATTCCGTGGTGCTGTACATGAGAAAGGGTTACATACAATTTACAGTTATCACTTACAGTAAGCAAACTAACAATTACAGACTGATACAGAGTGACGAGGACCCTGCCCTTGCGGGATTACATTCTACAAGATGGTGGGGAAGGAGACAGTAGGTCGAGAGTGGAGCTCTGGTGTTGGTGAGACGGTAGCTCCGGTAGTGGTGAGGTGGCAGCGGGGTCATTGCAGACTGTAAGCTTTCCTGAAGAGGTGGGTTTTCAGGTTCTGTCTGAAGGATCCGAATGTGGTTAATAGTTGGACGTGTTGAGGCAAAGAATTCCAGAGGATGGGGGATATTCGGGAGAAGTCTTAAAATCGGTTGGGTGAGGAGCGAATAAGTGTGGAGGAGAGAAGGAGGTCTTGGGAGGACCGGAGATTGCATGAGGGAAGATATCGGGAGATTAGTTCAGAGATATATGGAGGACCCAGGTTATGGATGGCTTTGAATGTCAGTATTAGTAATTTGAACTGGATACGCTAAGGGAATGGGAGCCAGTGAAGTGATATGCAGCGGGGGGAAGTGGAGGAGTAGCGAGGAGAGAGATAAATTAGCCAGGCAGCAGAGTCAAAGATGGATTGGAGAGGTGCAAGGGTGTTAGCAGGGAGACCACAGAAAAGAATGTTGCAGTAGTTGCACAAGCATTTTAGTAGATCGACGGTTGAGGAAAGGACGGATTCTGGAGATATTTTTGAGCTGGAGGCGACAGGAGGTGGAAAGAGCTTGGATGTGCGGTTTGAAGGACAGGGCAAAGTCAAGGGTTACTCCAAGGCAGCGGACTTCCAGTACAGGGGAAAGCCATGATGTCGTTAATTGCGATAGATTGTTCAGGTAAGGAAGATCTATGAGATGGAGGAAAGATGATGAGTTCAGATTTGTCCACATTGAGTTTGAGGAAGCAAGAGTAGAAGAAGGAGGATATGGCTGATAGACACTCCAGGATTCTGGACAGCAGAGAGGTGACGTCTGGGCCAGAGAGGTAGATCTGAGTGTCATCAGCATAAAGGTGGTACTGGAATCCATGGAACTTTACGGGTTGTCCCAGGCCAAGTGTATAGATTGAGAAGAGTAAGGGTCCTAGAACAGAGCCTTGGGGGACTCCAACAGAGAGAGGGCGGGATGAGGAGGCAGTGTGGGAGACGCTGAATGTTCGGTTGGAAAGGTATGAGGAGATCCAGGATATGGCTAGGTCTTTGATGCCAAAAGGAGGAGAGGATCTGTAGTAGGAGGCAGTGGTCAACTGTGTTGAAAGCAGAGGACAGGTCTAGAAGGAGGAGTATAGAGTATTGTCCGTTAACTTTGGCTGTAAGTAAGTCGTTAGTAATTTTGGTCAGGGCTGTCTCAGTTGAGTGATGGGGGCAGATACCAAATTGTAAATTGTCAAAGAGCAAGTTAGGTGAGAGGTGGGAGGAAAGTTCAGTGTGGAAGTGCTGCTCCAGGAGTTTGGAAGCGAATGGGAGCAGCGATATTGGGCGATAGCTGGACATAGCAGTTGGATCAAAGGATGGCTTTTTAAGGATAGGCGTGATTGTGGCATGTTTGAAAGCAGAAGGGAAGGTGCCAGAAGTTAGTGATAGGTTGAAGAGGTGGGTTAGGGATGAGATAAGAGTGGCGGTGAGGTTGGGGAGGAGGTGGGATGGGATGGGAAATATTCCAATGTTCGCTATATAGCTTGCCATACTATTCTCTTTCATCTGGACAAGGTTGGGAGATTGGAAAAACAAGGATAATAAAAGAAAGGAGAAAAAGGAAGATACAAAGAAGACAATGAGTAAGAATAGTAATGAGACAAAAAGGAAATGAGAAAAAAGATAAAAGGAAAAAGGAGAAAAATGGGAGAAAGGAAGAGGAGATTCAGAGATAAAAGAGGAGAGACTAGGGTAAAGAAAAAGGGGAAAAAGGAAGAAAAAGAATGTACAGCACAAAAAAAAAATAAGAACCCTAGATATAGAAAAGAAAAAGGAAGAACAAGGAAAGATAAAACCACAAAACTTGAGGGAAAAGAAATCTTTTGATTTTAAATTAGCCTAGGCAGGTGGTGTCGAATTGTGCCTCCCATTACCTTAGACAGGGGTAAGAATATGGCCTATCATTGGCCATTTTGCTTTTGGCAATTAAATATGCACAAGATAACATTAATGTGAATGACCAAAAGGAGGTATGGAGGTGTGATTTATGGTAATGATTCATTGTCTACATGGATTACATGACTATGTTTTGTAACATCTGGGACATGATCTATCAGTATGACTAGTACTAGTAAACTATTAGCCTACCAATGATTATGGATTTTTTAGATTAGTGTTTTTTTAATTTTACTTTTACCTCTTTTCACCTTTGTTTACTGTTGCTATGAAAATGCAAGTGGGACCAAGGAGTGGTCTATGACTCTCATTAGAAATAGCACTGTGTATCTTTGCATTGATGTGTGTTCCTTTTGTACATGGCTTGAAAAAGACCCTATGTGGCTGATATGTCAGTTTTTTATCCTGTATATGCTGTGACAAAATAAAGAATACTTTTTTAAGAAGAACATCTCATGCCTTGGATATCTCTAATTCATTGATTTGGCAATAATGTGGGGAGAGGCACCAAGTCTGCCTTGAAGTGGTGCCCTGGACAGCATAATTTTGACCATCTATTCGCTTTGTGCCCATCTCTACCTAATCTTCATTCATTTTTAATTCTGTCTATATAGAAGCCAGAGGAGAGTGAAGACAGATAAAAAAAAAATAGGTGGGAAAGTGCTTTGAACTGATTGACAACGCAAAGGATGCAGCAAATGGCTGTGCTTGGTTTGAACAGTCATTTTGTGCTGACAGATGCCATTTTAAATGGATATTTCAAATTTTAAAATATCAAATAATCTCAAAAGCTAAAATATCATATTCTTAAATGCTTACCTGTGATCCTGCAAGATTATTGCTGTAGTATTCCGCTGGCATTATATTCTCGACAATATCAACTAAACAATAAAATGCACTCTCCTCATCTTCCAGGACTAATAGTGCCAAGGCGGCTAACCTACATGAAAATAGAAACTATAGGTTTAACAAGGACAGTGATTATTATATTAATTTGTTCAGTTCTAGTGTAATGAAGAATGAAAACACATTTTAAAGAGCAACCTGCAACATTTTTTTTCCTGAGAATACAGTTGCACTGCAAAAATATAGGGCTTTGTTTATAGTCTAACTACAGAGACTCATAGTTCTGCAGAAATGCAAAATGAATGAAAAACAAAAAAGTAAGAAAAAATAAATCAAAACTTAAAAAAAAAAAAAAAGATACTGTCAGTTTGAATAGATATGCCCCATCAAAACAATCATGTCCAATATATAAAAATAATTTCTACGAAAGGGTAGCGCAATTTAATATGTTTTCAATGGTCTGCTGCAGACGTAAAAAAACAGTAAACAATGTGAAAAATAATATATACCGTATGCATTATTTACATAGAGGTAAAGAGAAAAATAGATATTAGATAGAAATATGTAATAGAAATAAATAATAGGAATAGATAAAATGGATAACGAGAAAAATAATATATATGCATTATTTACACAGAAGTAAAGAGATAAAAGAGGTAAAAGAAAAAGGTAAAATTCTTTGAATATGATTTGAATATCCAAACAAGAACATTTTGTAAAGCTGTATTATGAAACTCAAAAATGTGCCTGGTCAGAAGTGGGGGAACCTGGTCACAAACTGGTTAAATATATTGCAGCCAAAAAAAATGGTTGCAAAAGTGTACATCTATAAATCAACTCAATTCAGGGATAGATGTATATCAGTATTACCTTTATTATTTTAATTAGCTATTACTAGGTATTATCACCTTTATTAGTTTAGTTCCAAGAGCAAAAATCTGAAACTAGTACAAAAGAGAAAACTACTGTGATATTGTAACCTTAAAAGTTTTTTAATTTTCAACAACTACAAGTTTTTTAAGCAAAGGAGTTTAATATCTAAAGACAGGGAGTGTAGGGGAATGTAAAAAATGAGTGTAGCCTATCACAATTAATAGGTGACTTGACTGAGTGATAAGATGGCCTTATCTCTTCCTTCATAATCCCTGTGTACATAATGCTCATCTTTCATGCTATATCTATATAATCCAGTGGTTCCCTTTCCTATTTAAAAGAGGTTCTCACAATTACAGTTTATCACCTATCCAAGTGATAGTCTCTTTATTCATTGTCTAGGGGTTGACTAAAGGTACCTTTACACTGAGCAACTTTACAACGAGAACGACAGCGATCCGTGACGTTGCAGCGTCCTGGATAGCGATCTCGTTGTGTTTGACACGCAGCAGCGATCTGGATCCCGCTGTGACATCGCTGGTCGGAGCTAGAAGTCCAGAACTTTATTTGGTCGTCAGGTCGGCGTGATTCGTCATGTTTGACAGCAAAAGCAACGATGCCTGCAATGTTTTTACATGGAGCCAACAACCAGCGAGAACGATAAGTGAGTCGCCGTTACGTCACTGGATCGCTCTTGCATCATTCTGGTGTAGCCGTGTTTGACGTCTCCTAGCGACCTAAACAGCGACGCTGCTCCAATCGGCTCGTTGTCTATATCGCTACAGCGTCGCTGAGTGTGACGGTACCTTTAGACAGACGAGATTTACTTCTGGGCAGTTGTAATAGTGGAACAACTTTTTTTTTTTTTGCGGAATAATGTTTTATTACAAAGTTTCTCCACAACTTAACCATAATGAAAAGAAAAAAACAACTCTTTTAATCATGGTAATTATCATGGTGATTCAGCTAGGAAAACAGAGCAATTATACAGTCAAGCGACCATAAATCAATGGCATAGCCTTCTGTTGTGGATTCTGTTTTTGGGCTCCCTCTGGTGGTTACTGATGGTACTGGGTGACTTGTGTTTTCTGCGGTCTCTGGTGTCCACCTGTTCTATCAGGATATGGGTGTTTCCTATTTAACCTGGCTTTCTTGTCATTTCCTCGCCGGCTATCAATGTAATCAGTGTGTCTTGTTACCTCTGCTTCCCGCTTCTGTATATCTTCAGGACTAGCTAAGTTTTTGATTTTCCTGTACCACGTTTTGCTTAATTTTTGTCTTAGTCCAGCTTGCAGATATGTGATTCCTTTTTGCTGGTTGCTCTAGTGGGCTGATATTACTCCTCATGTTCCATGAGTTGGCACATGAGTTCAAGTAATTTCAGGATGGTTTTTTGTAGGGTTTTTCGCTGACGGCGCAGTTCACTTTTGTATCCTCTGCTATCTAGCTTTAGCGGGCCTCATTTTGCTGAATCTGTTTTCATAACTACGTATGTGCTTTCCTCTCATTTCACCGTCATTACATGTGGGGGGCTGCTATTTCTGTGGGGTGTTCTCTGGAGGCAAGAAAGGTCTGTGTTTCTTCTAATAGGGGAAGTTAGTCCTTCGGCTGGAGCGAGACGTCTAGGATCATCGTAGGCACGTTCCCCGGCTACAGCTAGTTGTGTGTTTAGGTTCAGGATCGCGGTCAGCTCAGTTTCCGTCACCCTAGAGCTTGTTTTGTTTTTTGTGCTTGTCCTTTTGTGATCCCCTGCCATTGGGATCATGACAGTATAGCCGGCCCAAAAAGTGTATCGTATTGGCTGAAGTAGGAGGAAAAGTAGTCTGAGGAAGTTTTTTTTTTTTTTTTCCCCCTCAGAGTTTGCTGCCTAGCATTAATTGCAGCCTGGCTGCGTCTTACCTCCTCTTAATCCTTGAATGGCTCTGACCTCAGCTGTTTATCATGGACGTCCAGAGTTTGGCTTCCAGCCTGAATAATCTTGCTGCTAAGGTTAAAAATATACAAGATTTTGTTGTACATGCTCCTATGTCTGAACCTAGAATTCCTATCCCAGAGTTTTTTTCTGGAGATAGATCTAGTTTTCTGAATTTTAGGAACAATTGCAAGTTGTTTCTTTCTTTGAAATCTCGCTCCTCTGGAGACCCTGCTCAGCAAGTCAAAATTGTTATATCTTTCCTGCGGGGTGACCCTCAGAATTGGGCATTTGCATTGGCACCAGGGGATCCTGCGTTGCTCAATGTGGATGCGTTTTTTCTGGCATTGGGTTTGCTCTATGAGGAACCTAACCTAGAGATTCAGGCTGAAAAAGCTTTATTGGCTCTCTCTCAGGGGCAAGATGAAGCAGAAATATATTGTCAGAAATTTCGGAAATGGTCGGTGCTTACTCAGTGGAATGAGTGCGCCCTGGCTGCAAGATTCAGAGATGGCCTTTCTGAGGCCATTAAAGATGTTATGGTGGGGTTCCCTGCGCCTACAGGTCTGAATGAGTCTATGACTATGGCTATTCAGATTGATCGGCGTTTACGGGAGCACAAACCTGTGCACCATTTGGCGGTGTCTTCTGAACAGGCACCTGAGACAATGCAATGTGATAGAATTCAGTCCAGAAGTGAACGGCAAAACTATAGGCGGAAAAACGGGTTGTGTTTTTATTGTGGTGATTCAGCTCATGTTATATCAGCATGCTCTAAACGCACAAAAAAGGTTGATAAGTCTGTTGCCATTAGTACTTTACAATCTAAGTTCATTCTGTCTGTGACTCTGATTTGTTCATTATCAGCCATTTCCGTCGATGCCTATGTGGATTCAGGCGCTGCCCTGAGTCTTATGGATTGGTCATTTGCCAACCGCTGTGGGTTTAGTCTGGAGCCTCTGGAAGTCCCTATTCCTTTGAAAGGAATTGACTACACCTTTGGCTATGAACAAACCTCAGTACTGGACACAAGTGACCATGCGTATGACTCCCGTTCATCAGGAGGTGATTCGCTTCCTGGTACTGTATAATTTACATGATGTCTTAGTGCTTGGTCTGCCATGGTTACAAACTCATAACCCAGTCTTGGACTGGAAAACGATGTCTGTGTTAAGCTGGGGATGTCAGGGGGTTCATGATGATGCACCTCCGATTTCTATCGCTTCATCTACTCCTTCTGAGGTTCCTGTATTTTTGTCTGATTATCAGGATGTTTTTGAGGAGTCTAAGCTCAATTCGCTTCCTCCTCACAGGGATTGCGATTGTGCTATAGATTTGATTCCTGGCAGTAAATTTCCTAAAGGACGTTTGTTCAATCTGTCAGTGCCAGAGCATACTGCTATGCGGGATTATGTTAAGGAGTCCTTGGAAAAGGGACATATCCGTCCATCTTCGTCCCCTTTGGGAGCAGGTTTTTTTTTCGTGGCCAAAAAAGATGGTTCCTTGAGGCCTTGTATAGATTACCGTCTTTTGAATAAGATTACAGTCAAATATCAGTATCCTTTGCCATTGTTGACTGATTTGTTCGCTCGCATTAAGGGGGCTAAATGGTTCACTAAGATTGATCTTCGGGTGCGTATAATCTTGTGCGGATAAAGCAGGGTGATGAGTGGAAAACCGCATTTAATACGCCTGAGGGCCATTTTGAGTATTTGGTGATGCCTTTTGGACTTTCTAATGCTCCTTCTGTCTTCCAGTCCTTTATGCACGATATTTTCCGTGAATATTTGGATAAATTTATGATTGTGTATTTGGATGATGTTTTGGTTTTTTCTGATGACTGGGAGTCCCATGTTCAGCAGGTCAGGAAGGTGTTTCAGGTCCTGCGGGCCAATTCTTTGTTTGTAAAAGGTTCAAAGTGTCTCTTTGGAGTCCAGAAGATCTCTTTTTTGGGGTATATTTTTTCCCCTTCTACTATTGAGATGGATCCCGTCAAGGTTCAGGCTATTTGTGACTGGACGCAGCCTACATCTCTTAAGAGTCTACAGAAGTTCTTGGGCTTTGCTAATTTTTATCGTCGTTTCATAACTAATTTTTCTAGTGTTGTTAAGCCTTTGACGGATTTGACTAAGAAGGGTGCTGATGTTGCTGATTGGTCTCCTGCGGCTGTGGAGGCCTTTCAGGAACTTAAGCGCCGGTTTTCTTCTGCTCCTGTGTTGCGTCAGCCAGATGTTTCGCTTCCTTTTTAGGTTGAGGTTGATGCTTCCGAGATTGGAGCGGGGGCGGTTTTGTCGCAGAGAGGCTCCGATTGCTCAGTGATGAAGCCATGTGCGTTCTTTTCTAGAAAGTTTTCGCCCACTGAGCGGAATTATGATGTTGGTAATCGGGAGCTTTTGGCCATGAAGTGGGCATTTGAGGAGTGGCGTCATTGGCTTGAGGGTGCTAGACATCGTGTGGTGGTCTTGACTGATCACAAAAATCTGATTTACCTTGAGTCTGCCAAGCGTCTGAATCCTAGACAGGCTCGTTGGTCACTGTTTTTCTCCCGTTTCGATTTTGTGGTTTCATACCTGCCAGGTTCAAAGAATGTGAAGGCGGATGCTCTTTCCAGGAGTTTTGTGCCTGACTCCCCTGGAAATTCTGAGCCCACTGGTATCCTTAGGGATGGGGTGATTTTGTCGGCTGTCTCCCCAGACTTGCGACGTGCTTTGCAGGAGTTTCAGGCGGATAAACCTGATCGTTGTCCGCCTGCAAGACTGTTTGTTCCGGATAATTGGACCAGTAGAGTCATCTCCGAGGTCCATTCTTCTGCGTTGGCAGGTCATCCTGGAATATTTGGTACTAGAGACTTGGTGGCCAGGTCTTTTTGGTGGCCTTCCTTGTCAAGGGATGTGCGTTCTTTTGTGCAGTCTTGTGAAGTTTGCGCTCGGGCTAAGCCTTGCTGTTCTCGGGCCAGTGGATTGTTGTCACCTTTGCCTATCCCGAAGAGGCCTTGGACGCACATTTCCATGGACTTTATTTCGGATCTCCCTGTCTCTCAAAAAATGTCCGTCATCTGGGTTGTGTGTGACCGCTTTTCTAAGATGGTTCATCTGGTACCCTTGCCTAAGTTACCTTCCTCCTCTGAGTTGGTCCCTCTGTTTTTTCAGAACGTGGTTCGTTTGCATGGGATTCCGGAGAACATCGTTTCTGACAGGGGATCCCAGTTTGTGTCTAGATTTTGGCGTACGTTCTGTACTAAGATGGGCATTGATTTGTCCTTTTCGTCTGCATTCCATCCTCAGACGAATGGCCAGACGGAACGAACTAATCAGACCTTGGAAACTTATTTAAGGTGTTTTGTTTCTGCTGATCAGGATGACTGGGTTACCTTTTTGCCGCTTGCCGAATTTGCCCTTAATAATCGGGCTAGTTCTGCTACCTTGGTTTCTCCTTTCTTTTGTAATTCGGGGTTTCATCCTCGTTTTTCCTCTGGTCAGGTGGAGCCTTCTGATTGTCCTGGAGTGGACATGGTGGTGGATAGGTTGCATCAGATTTGGAGTCATGTGGTGGACAATTTGAAGTTGTCCCAGGAGAGGGCTCAGCAGTTTGCTAATCGCCGTCGCCGCGTGGGTCCTCGACTTCGTGTTGGGGACTTGGTGTGGTTGTCTTCTCGTTTTGTTCCTATGAAGGTCTCTTCTCCTAAGTTCAAGCCTCGGTTCATCGGTCCCTATAGGATCTTGGAAATTCTTAACCCTGTGTCGTTTCGTTTGGATCTCCCGGCATCGTTTGCTATTCATAATGTGTTTCATCGGTCGTTGTTGCGGAGGTATGAGGTACCTGTTGTTCCTTCGCTTGAACCTCCTGCTCCGGTGCTGGTGGAGGGAGAATTGGAGTATGTTGTGGAGAAGATCTTGGATTCTCGTGTTTCCAGACGGAAACTCCAATATTTGGTCAAGTGGAAGGGTTATGGTCAGGAGGATAATTCTTGGGTGGTTGCCTCTGATGTTCATGCTGCTGATTTGGTTCGTGCATTTCATAGGGCTCATCCTGGTCGCCCTGGTGGTTCTCGTGAGGGTTCGGTGACCCCTCCTCAAGGGGGGGGTACTGTTGTGGATTCTGTTTTTGGGCTCCCTCTGGTGGTTACTGATGGTACTGGGTGACTTGTGTTTTCTGCGGTCTCTGGTGTCCACCTGTTCTATCAGGATATGGGTGTTTCCTATTTAACCTGGCTTTCTTGTCATTTCCTCGCCGGCTATCAATGTAATCAGTGTGTCTTGTTACCTCTGCTTCCCGCTTCTGTATATCTTCAGGACTAGCTAAGTTTTTGATTTTCCTGTACCACGTTTTGCTTAATTTTTGTCTTAGTCCAGCTTGCAGATATGTGATTCCTTTTTGCTGGTTGCTCTAGTGGGCTGATATTACTCCTCATGTTCCATGAGTTGGCACATGAGTTCAAGTAATTTCAGGATGGTTTTTTGTAGGGTTTTTCGCTGACCGCGCAGTTCACTTTTGTATCCTCTGCTATCTAGCTTTAGCGGGCCTCATTTTGCTGAATCTGTTTTCATAACTACGTATGTGCTTTCCTCTCATTTCACCGTCATTACATGTGGGGGGCTGCTATTTCTGTGGGGTGTTCTCTGGAGGCAAGAAAGGTCTGTGTTTCTTCTAATAGGGGAAGTTAGTCCTTCGGCTGGAGCGAGACGTCTAGGATCATCGTAGGCACGTTCCCCGGCTACAGCTAGTTGTGTGTTTAGGTTCAGGATCGCGGTCAGCTCAGTTTCCGTCACCCTAGAGCTTGTTTTGTTTTTTGTGCTTGTCCTTTTGTGATCCCCTGCCATTGGGATCATGACAGCCTTCCCAGTATCAAACTAAAAAAGATTGTTTCATTCAACCTTTGTTTAAATATTTTTGTAATTCAGTTTGTATGTGACGCATCAGCACTAAATAGTCTAAGTTGGTGAAGTGAATGGAGAAAAATAAAGGCATAAATTACATTTATGGGATAAAATAACTAAAACTTGGCATATGTATATGTATTCACCCCTTTTACTATGAAGCCCCTAAAAAATTCTGGTGCAAGCAATTCAATTTATAAGTCAGATGCTTAGTGTAAGGAAGTCCACCTGTGTGAAATTTAAGTGTCACATGGTCTGTCAATATATACACACCTCTTCTGAAAAGTCACATAGGCTGCAACACCATTAAGCAAGAGGCACCACTAACCAAACAGCACCATGAAGACCAAGGAGATCTCCAAACAAGTCAGGGACAAAGTTGTTGAGAAGTACAAGTGAGGGTTGGGTTATAAAAAATATCCCAATCTCTGATGATCCCCTGGAGCACCATCAAATCCATTATCATCAAATGGAAATAACATGGTACCACAACAAACCTGCCAAGAGGGGCCACCCACCAAAACTCTCGGCCTTGGCAAGGGGGTCATTAACCAGAGAGGCAGCACAAAAAACAAAAGGTAACCCTGAAGGAGCTGCAGAGTTCCCAAGCAGAGCCTGGAATGAAGGAAGGAAGGTGCTGTGGCCAGATGAGACCAAAATTGAACTTTTTGGCCATCAAGGTAAATGCTATGTCTGGCACTAAACCAACACAGCTCATCAAGAATACCATCCCCACAGTGAAACATGTTGGTGGCAGTATTATGCTGTGGGGATGCGTTATGGCAGCAGGGATAGGGAAAATGGTCCAAGTCGAGGAGAAGATGGGTGGTGCAAAATACAGGGATATTCTTGAGCAAAATCTGTTTCAGTCTGCCAATGATTTGAGACTGGGACTGAGCTTCACCTTCCAACGAGACAATGACCCAAAGCATACTGCTAAAGCAACACTTGCGTGGTTTAAGGGGAAATGTGTAAATATTTAGGAGTGGCCTAGTCAAAGCTCAGACCTTAATCCAACTGAAAATCTGTGGTCAGACTTGAAGATTGCGGTTCAGCAGAGGAAACAATCTAACTTGAAGGAGTTGGAGCAGTTTTGCCTTGAGAAATAGGCAAAAATCCCAGTGGCAGGATGTGGAAAGCTCAGAGACTTATCCAAAGCGACTTGCAGCTGTAATTGCCACAAAAGGAGGCTCTACAAAGTACTGACTTTAGGGGTGTGAATAGATACGCACACTGTAATTTTCAGTTATTTTGTTCTATTTGCCATTTGCATCACAATAAAAAGTAAACCAAATGTTCTCAGTTGTTGGCATGTTATTTACATGAACTGTTGCAAACCCTCAAAAAAACAAACAAACAGTGAAATTTCAGGCTGAAAGGTAGCAAGCCACTGTAGGTAGTTACTTTCCGCATACATTTTAAAAATGTATACTTCTTTAACCCCTTCATGACCCAGCCTATTTTGACCTTAAAGACCTTGCCGTTTTTTGCAATTCTGACCAGTGTCCCTTTATGAGGTAATAACTCAGGAACGCTTCAACGGATCCTAGCGGTTCTGAGATTGTTTTTTCGTGACATATTGGGCTTCATGTTAGTGGTAAATTTAGGTCAATAAATTCTGCGTTTATTTGTGATGAAAACGGAAATTTGGCGAAAATTTAGAAAATTTCGCAATTTTCACATTTTGAATTTTTATTCTGTTAAACCAGAGAGTTATGTGACACAAAATAGTTAATAAATAACATTTCCCACATGTATACTTTACATCAGCACAATTTTGGAAACAAAATTTTTTTTTGCTAGGAAGTTATAAGGGTTAAAATTTGACCAGCGATTTCTCATTTTTACAACGAAATTTACAAAACCATTTTTTTTAGGGACCACCTCACATTTGAAGTCAGTTTGAGGGGTCTATATGGCTGAAAATACCCAAAAGTGACACCATTCTAAAAACTGCACCCCTCAAGGTACTCAAAACCACATTCAAGAAGTTTATTAACCCTTCAGGTGCTTCACAGCAGCAGAAGCAACATGGAAGGAAAAAATGAACATTTAACTTTTTAGTCACAAAAATTATCTTTTAGCAACAATTTTTTTATTTTCCCAATGGTAAAAGGAGAAACTGAACCACGAAAGTTGTTGTCCAATTTGCCCTGAGTACGCTGATACCTCATATGTGGGGGTAAACCACTGTTTGGGCGCACGGCAGGGCTTGGAAGGGAAGGAGCGCCATTTGACTTTTTGAATGAAAAATTGGCTCCACTCTTTAGCGGACACCATGTCACGTTTGGAGAGCCCCCATGTGCCAAAAAATTGGAGCTCCCCCACAAGTGACCCCATTTTGGAAACTAGACGCCCCAAGGAACTTATCTAGATGCATAGTAAGCACTTTGAACCCCCAGGTGCTTCACAAATTGATCCGTAAAAATGAAAAAGTACTTTTTTTTCACAAAAAAATTCTTTTCGCCTCAATTTTTTAATTTTCACATGGGCAACAGGATAAAATGGATCCTAAAATGTGTTGGGCAATTTCTCCTGAGTACACCAATACCTCACATGTGGGGGTAAACAACTGTTTGGGCACATGGTAAGGCTCGAAAGGGAAGGAGCGCCATTTGACTTTTTAAATGAAAAATTATCTCCATCGTTAGCGGACACCATGTCGTGTTTGGAGAGACCCTGTGTGCCTAAACATTGGAGCTCCCCCACAAGTGACCGCATTTTGGAAACTAGACCCCCCAAGGATCTTATCTAGATGCCTAGTGAGCACTTTAAACCCTCAGGTGCTTCACAAATTGATCTGTAAAAATGAAAAAGTACTTTTTTTTCACAAAAAAATTATTTTCGCCTCAATTTTTTCATTTTCACATGGGCAATAGGATAAAATGGATCATAAAATTTGTTGGGCAATTTCTCCTGAGTACGACGATACCTCATATGTGGGGGTAAACCACTGTTTCGGCACTCGGCAGGGCTCGGAAGGGAAGGCGCGCCATTTGACTTTTTGAATGGAAAATTAGCTCCAATTGTTAGCGGACACCATGTCGCGTTTGGAGAGCCCCTGTGTGCCTAAACATTGGAGCTTCCCCACAAGTGACCCCATTTTGGAAACTAGACCCCCCAAGGAACTTATCTAGATGCATATTGAGCACTTTAAACCCCCAGGTGCTTCACAGAAGTTTATAACGCAGAGCCATGAAAATAAAAAATAATTTTTCTTTCCTCAAAAATGATTTTTTTAGCCTGAAATTTCCTATTTTGCCAAGGGTAATAGGAGAAATTGGACCCCAAATGTTGTTGTCCAGTTTGTCCTGAGTACGCTGATACCCCATATGTGGGGGTAAACCACTGTTTGGGCGCACGGCAGGGCTCGGAAGGGAAGGCACGCCATTTGGCTTTTTAAATGGAAAATTAGCTCCAATCATTAGCGGACACCATGTCATGTTTGGAGAGCCCCTGTGTGCCTAAACATTGGAGATCCCCCAGAAATAACCCCATTTTGGAAACTAGACCCCCAAAGGAACTAATCTAGATGTGTGGTGAGGACTTTGAACCCCCAAGTGCTTCACAGAAGTTTATAACGCAGAGCCATGAAAAAAAAAATATATATTTTCTCAAAAATGATCTTTTAGCCTGCAATTTTTTATTTTCCCAAGGGTAACAGGAGAAATTTGACCCCAAAAGTTGTTGTCCAGTTTCTCCTGAGTACGCTGATACCCCATATGTGGGGGTAAACCACTGTTTGGGCACATACCGGGGCTCGGAAGTGAAGTAGTGACGTTTTGAAATGCAGACTTTGATGGAATGCCCTGTGGGCGTCACGTTGCGTTTGCAGAGCCCCTGATGTGGCTTAACAGTAGAAACCCCCCACAAGTGACCCCATTTTGGAAACTAGACCCCGAAAGGAACTTATCTAGATGTGTGGTGAGCACTTTGAACCCCCAAGTGCTTCCAGAAGTTTATAATGCAGAGCCGTGAAAATAATAAATACGTTTTCTTTCCTCAAAAATAATTATTTAGCCCAGAATTTGTTAATTTTCCCAAGGGTAACAGGAGAAATTTGACCCCAATATTTGTTGTCCAGTTTCTCCTGAGTACGGTGATACCCCATATGTGGGCGTAAACTACTGTTTGGGCACATGCCGGGGCTCGGAATTGAAGTAGTGACGTTTTGAAATGCAGACTTTCATGGAATGCTCTGCGGGCGTCACGTTGCGTTTGCAGAGCCCCTGATGTGGCTAAACAGTAGAAACTCCCCACAAGTGACCCCATTTTGGAAACTAGACCCCGAAAGGAACTTATCTAGATGTGTGGTGAGCACTTTGAACCCCCAAGTGCTTCATAGAAGTTTATAATGCAGAACCGTGAAAATAATAAATACGTTTTCTTTCCTAAAAAATAATTATTTAGCCCAGAATTTTTTATTTTCCCAAGGGTTACAGGAGAAATTGGACCCCAAAAGTTGTTGTCCAGTTTCTCCTGAGTACGCTGATACCCCATGTGTGGAGGTAAACCACTGTTTGGGCACATGCCGGGGCTCGGAAGGGAAGTAGTGACTTTTGAAATGTAGACTTTGATGAAATGGTCTGCGGGCGTCACGTTGCGTTTGCAGAGCCCCTGGTGTGCCTAAACAGTAGAAACCCCCCACACGTGACCCCATTTTGGAAACTAGACCCCGAAAGGAACTTATCTAGATGTGTGGTGAGCACTTTGAACCCCCAAGTGCTTCATAGAAGTTTATAATGCAGAACCGTGAAAATAATAAATACGTTTTCTTTCCTCAAAAATAATTATTTAGCCCAGAATTTTTTATTTTCCCAAGGGTTACAGGAGAAATTGGATGCCAAAAGTTGTTGTCCAGTTTCTCCTGAGTACGCTGATACCCCATGTGTGGAGGTAAACCACTGTTTGGGCACACGTCGGGGCTCAGAAGGGAAGTAGTGACTTTTGAAATGCAGACTTTGATGAAATGCTCTGCGGGCGTCACGTTGCGTTTGCAGAGCCCCTGGTGTGCCTAAACAGTAGAAACCCCCCTCAAGTGACCCCATTTTAGAAACTAGACCCCCCAAGGAACTTATCTAGATATGTGGTGAGCACTTTGAACCCCCAAGTGCTTCACAGACGTTTACAACGCAGAGCCGTGAAAATAAAAAATCATTTTTCTTTCCTCAAAAATGATGTTTTAGCAAGCATTTTTTTATTTTCACAAGGGTAACAGGAGAAATTGGACCCCAGTAATTGTTGCGCAGTTTATCCTGAGTATGCTGGTACCCCATATGTGGGGGTAAACCACTGTTTGGGCACACGTCGGGGCTCGGAATTGAGGGAGCACCATTTGACTTTTTGAATACGAGATTGGCTGGAATCAATGGTGGCGCCATGTTGCGTTTGGAGACCCCTGATGTGCCTAAACAGTGGTAACCCCTCAATTCTACCTCCAACACTAACCCCCCACACCCCTAACCCTAATCCCAAATGTAGCCATAACCCTAATCACAACCCTAACCACAACCCTAATTCCAACCCTAACCCTAAGGCTATGTGCCCACGTTGCGGATTCGTGTGAGATTTTTCAGCATCATTTTTGAAAAATCCGCGGGTAAAAGGCACTGCGTTTTACCTGCGGATTTTCCGCGGATTTCCAGTGTTTTTTGTGCGGATTTCACCTGCGGATTCCTATTGAGGAACAGGTGTAAAACGCTGCGGAATCCGCACAAAGAATTGACATGCTGCGGAAAATACAACGCAGCGTTTCCGCGCGGTATTTTCCGCACCATGGGCACAGCGGATTTGGTTTTCCATGGTACTGTAAACCTGATGGAACACTGCTGCGAATCCGCAGCGGCCAATCCGCTGCGGATCCGCAGCCAAATCCGCACCGTGTGCACATAGCCTAATTCTAAAGGTATGTGCACACGCTGCAGAAAACGCTGCGAATCCGCAGCAGTTTCCCATGAGTTTACAGTTCAATGTAAACCTATGGGAAACAAAAATCGCTGTACACATGCTGCGGAAAAACTGCACGGAAACGCAGCGGTTTACATTCCGCAGCATGTCGCTTCTTTCTGCGGATTCCGCAGCGGTTTTACAACTGCTCCAATAGAAAATCGCAGTTGTAAAACCGCAGTGAAATGCGCAGAAAAAACGCGGTAAATCCACCATAAATCCGCAGCGGTTTAGCACTGCGGATTTATCAAATCCGCAACGGAAAAATCCGCAGAGGACCAGAATACGTGTGCACATACCAAAACCCTAACCCTAGCCCTAACCCTACCCCTACCCCTAACCCTACCCCTAAACCTACCCCTAGCCCTAACCCTACCCCTAACCCTATTCTAACATTAGTGGAAAAAAAAAAATTCTTTAGTTTTTTATTGTCCCTACCTATGGGGGTGACAAAGGGGGGGGGGGGGGTCATTTATTATTTTTTTTATTTTGATCACTGAGATATAATCTATCTCAGTGATCAAAATGCACTTTGGAACGAATCTGCCAGCCGGCAGATTCGGCGGGCGCACTGCGCATGCGCCCGCCATTTTGGAAGATGGCGGCGCCCAGGGAGAAGACGGACGGACCCCGGCAGGATCGGTAAGTATGATGGGGTGGAGGAGCACGGGGGGGGGGGGGATCGGAGCATGGGGGGGTGGATCGGAGCGCGGGAGGGGTGGAACGGAGCACGGGGGGGTGCACTGGAGCATCGGGGGGTGGATCGGACTGCAGGGGGGGTGGCTCGGACTGCAGGGGGGGTGGATCGGAGTGCAGGGGGGGTGGTTGGAGCACGGGGGAGGGTGATTGGAGCACGGGGGGAGCGGACAAGAGCACGGGGGGAGCGGCGCACAGGACGGAGGGGAGCCGGAACAGTGTACCCGACAGATCGGGGGGCTGGGGGGAGCGATCGGTGGGGTGGGGTGGGGGCACATTAGTGTTTCCAGCCATGGCCGATGATATTGCAGCATCGGCCATGGCTGGATTGTAATATTTCACCCGTTATAATAGGTGAAATATTACAAATCGCTCTGATTGGTAGTTTCACTTTCAACAGCCAATCAGAGCGATCGTAGCCACGGGTGGGGTGAAGCCACCCCCCCTGGGCTAAACTACCACTCCCCCTGTCCCTGCAGATTGGGTGAAATGGGAGTTAACCCTTTCACCCGATCTGCAGGGACGCGATCTTTCCATGACGCCACATAGGCGTCATGGGTCGGATTGGCACCAACTTTCATGACGCCTACATGGCGTCATGGGTCGGGAAGGGGTTAAAACACCTAATAAATCATTCAGCAGTGCTTAGTTGGCCATATATAGTAGTGACTCAACTAAGAACAGAGCAGCTCATTCCATTCATAATTCTATTAGATTCTCTGTTGCAAAATGCAGCAGAACTATCAGCTACGTATAGTTTTTGCAGACTCTACAGCAACAAAAATGATATAATGGAAGAATATATTTAAAAGATTGCTCCACTGCTTTGAGTACACAGCTTTCTACATAGCCTTCATTAAAGAGTCACTTTACTTCAGTCATTTTGATGATCAATCTTTAATATAGGTCATCAATATCAGATTAGTGGGGGTCAGACACCCAGCTCCCCAACTGATTAACTTTTTTGCAGTGTCGGCAGAGTCCAGAGGTTGAAGAGCTGAGTAGCACAGCTCTGTGATAACTCTAACTAATATAAGGAACAGAACGGCACTAGAGAGATACGGATTTCACTAAGCAGGACTAAAAGCGGACAAATCAAGTAGCAGGTGTCACAAAAGCTGTGGGTACGTGGTGCTCTGCATAAAAATATCGAAAATAGTCCACAATGCAGTCAAAAAGCAAGAAAATATGCGGCACTCACCCAATGGTAGCTGTGAAGATCGTGAGCTTTATTGGAGAAAATATATGTAAAATACGTCCATCAGGACATCAGGTATACAGGAGGGTGCGGTCTTGGAGTACGGACGACAGCCGTTTCGCACACTAAGTGCTTCGACAGGTCTGGCTGTCACAGTTGATGGAGATGTTCTATACAGCTCTGCAACTGCTAAGCCGCTGCTGGTACGGAGATGAGCTGATCGATTAGGTGTCAGGTGTGAGACCCCACTAATTCAATATTCATGACCTATTTTGAGGATTTGTTAACAATACAATAGTAGTGGAGCAACTCTTTAATAACGATTATGTGGAAAGTTGCCTAATTTTGAGTGTATGCAGAAAATGAACATTGAAGAAATATTCAGTGAAAAGGTATGTATAATATGTAATATTTGAAAGAAGTTGAAGAGTTTGTTTTTTTCTTTTTGTGATTTTTTTGGACCTTCTCTCGTTGAAGTCTACGGGATTGTGATGTACAGAAAAGCTAAACGGACATGCTGCTCTTTTAAATTGCATCTAGAACCAATTAACG
Source organism: Ranitomeya imitator (assembly GCF_032444005.1). NCBI lineage: Eukaryota > Metazoa > Chordata > Amphibia > Anura > Dendrobatidae > Ranitomeya > Ranitomeya imitator. Next base: position 856,901,211 of record NC_091282.1, on the reverse strand, counting down.
TCAGCTTTTAACATGTCTTAAATATATGGGAGAAGAATAATGAAAGTGAACAATTTATTACCTTCAAAGGAATAAAGTTCCTACTAATATAATTTATGCTAATACATGCGATGAACCAGTTATTTTCAAGCAGGATGGCTGAAAACAGCAAACAAGGTGACATAATTCTGGAAATAACCTTATCTTGCATGCAACTGTTGACTTTTTTACCTGTTCAGTCCTTGACAGTAGCCAATGGTGGGGTTTTGCCATGAATATGCTACCAGCACCCTTCTTAGCTTCTGAATGAACTCCGAGGCAGGACTGTTAAAGTGCTTATTATTGGTCAGAGTGCGATGTATATCCAGTTCGATCTGCTGTGTGGCTGGATGGTGAGCATTCTCACTCTTTCTCAGAAGGTCTTTGTAATAATTGTCACTGACAAAAATCCGTTGACTGGTTAGCCATTTCCAAACACGTTTGCGGTGTTCAGTTGGGATGCCACATCTCACCAGAGTTTTTAGCTCCACTGAGTGTGACAATCCCTCAATACTGTTCCATTTCATTTGTAAGGGCTTGTCCACAACCTCATGAGTGAGCAGTTTGTTAGATCGAATTTCCAATGCCTGGATTTTGGCTAGAAGTTTCAAGTGCTCAACCTCATACTCCGGAATTATCATGAATCCATAGTCATCATATTCACTGGAATTAACAAAGAAGTAAAGATTATTTTCCAACAGAAATAGAAGAATACACATTTTGTTTGCGCTGACAGCGGCATTTAACAAGCGCCTCCAGCCATCCAGCCGGATATGCGCGCAAAGGTGACCCCCGTCACGTGGTCGGGGGTCATCGGTGCATTGGCATAACAACCAGAGGTCTCCTGAAGACCTCTATGGTTGTTCATGCCAGATTGCTGTGAGCGCCACCTTGTAGTCGGTGCTCATAGCAATGCTGTAATTCTACTACATAGGAGCAACGCTCAGATCGCTCCTATGTAGCAAAGCCGATCAGGCTACGCCAGCTTCTAGCCTTTCATGGAGGCTATTGAAGCATGGCAAAAGTAAAAATAAAATGTTTTAAAAAAATATGAAAAAAATAAAAAAATATATAAAAAGTTCAAATCACCCTTTTTTCGCCCCATTCAAAATAAAACAATAAAAAAAATCAAACCTACACATATTTGGAATCGCCGGGTTCAGAATCACCCGATCTATCAATTAAAAAAAGAATGACAGAAAAACAACTGGCACATCCAAACTAGTGTGAATAGGTGCATACCAGGAGCAGCTACCTCCATATACAATGTACAAAAATTCGGTATACTTCGGTAAGTGTTCACATTTGGACAGGGAGGTCAGGTACCCATCAGATTAATGAGACCACCTAGACGATGGTTGATGGGCTCACACTATTTGGCCAAATCCTGTGCAAAGCGTCTATCAAATATTTTTCCTAATGTTCAAAAGCCATTTTGCTATTCATATTTCATGTATTTCATATTAGACAATGCTTTGGCACGATAGAGTGCAACCTTTTCTTGTATATTTTATATGGAGGTAGCTGCTCCTGGTATGCACCTATTCACACTAGTTTGGATGTGCCAGTCGTTTTTCTGTCATTTCTATGTTAGCTTACTGACTGAGCACTCCTCCCTTCACCATATGGTTTTTAATTACATCTAATCACACTTGGTTCCGGCCAACCCATATGTAGGCTTTGCTGACAGAGGTGTCCACATTCACCCAAGCATACAGACATTAGCCTTCGGTAAGTGTTCACATTTGGACAGGGAGGTCAGGGACCCATCAGATTAATGAGACCACCTTGACGATGGTTGATGGGCTCACACTATCTGGCCAAATTCTGTGCAAAGCGTCTATCAAATATTTTTCCTAAGGTTCAAAAGCCATTTTGCTATTCATATTTCATGTATTTCATATTAGACAATGCTTTGGCACGATAGAGTGTAACCTTTTTTGTATGTTTCTTTGTATAAAAAAAAATGAACCTGATTGCTAAACGACATAGCGAGAAAAAAAAATCCAAACTCCAGAATTAGGTTTTTTTGGTCGCTGCAACGATCAGAAGAACGTATCTGCACCAAACAGGTATAATTAAAAACATCAGCTCTGCAAGCAAAAAATAAGCCCTCACCCGACCAGAGATCCCGAAAAATGGAGACGCTACGGGTCTCGGAAAATTGCGCAATTTTTTTTTTTGCAAAGTTTGGAATTTTTTTCACCACTTACATAAAATAACCTAGATATGTTTGGTGTCTATGAACTCGTAATGACCTGGAGAATCATAATGGCAGGTCAGTTTTAGTATTTAGTGAACCTACCAAAAAACAAGTGTGGGACTGCACTTTTTTTGCAATTTCACCTCACTTGGAATTTTTTTCCCTATTTTCTAGTATACGACATGGTAAAACCAATGGTGTCATTTAAAAGTACAACTCGTCCCGCAAAAAATAAGCCCTCACATGGCCATAATGATGGAAAAATAAAAAAGATATGGCTCTGGGAAGGAGGGGAGCGAAAAAAGAAAAACGCAAAACCGAAAAAAGCTCCGGGGGTTAAGGGGTTAATTAGAGGAAAATATTCCCGAAAAATTCCCATGCTACAGTTTATATGAGTTTATGCCACGAAGGGGCGAAGCTTCGATGACGGCACCGCAAGTCCCCCAAGCTACATTACCTTCATTTCATTCCTTCCCCAGTCTTTTACAGCCAGGGGTAGCTGCATTAGCAGGCTCCTGGTTGTAACTGCATTTAACCCCTTCAGTTGGATTTACAGTGTGGGATATGACTGTGCGGCGGACAGGTGTGGGATATTGTTGCTTTTTTATTTTCCTTTTTTTTCTTCAGTTTTTCAGTTTTCAGTTGGATTGAGCGTACAATAAAGATAATAAAACCCCATGTGTTTATTTGTTTCATTAAAATAATTTATTCATAATGTGTGTGTGTATTTTTAACCCTTTACTAATATTGGATTAATAATGGATAGGTGTCTTATTGAGATCTCTCCATTATTAACCAGGCTTCATGTCACCTTTCAATAGGAAGGTGACATGAACCTCTTATTACCCCATATCTGACCGCTACAGGGGAGTGAGAAGAGAGTGGCTAAGTGCCTGGGGTGGCTGGGGGCAGATGGTTTTTAACCAGGGGGGGAATAACCATGTTCCCTCTCTGGGCTATTAATATCTGCCCTCAGTCACTGGCTTTCCCACTCTGGTCAGCTTTTTCCATGATTTAACCCTTTATTTTAACACCTAGAGGTCCAAAATTTTGCACACACAAACTACTAACATTATTAGTGAGGAATATGTAAAAATATAAGGGATATGAAATGGTTTACTGTATGTAAACCATGTCTCATATCCTGTCGGGTTTGGTAAGAAGTTAGCATAAAAGCCAGTAATTCAATTGCCAGCTTTTGCTATCTAGCTCTGTATTAAACATAAATATTAAATATATATTATATATACTTACTTACTATGTGTAGACATTTATTTGATCTATTCTAACCTGCCAGTGTGATTTTACTGTACACCTCACTGAATTACCGGCTTTTCTATAGGACACCGGCGCGTATTTCTCGCAAGGCAGACGTGTGGTCCGTGTGTAATACGTATTTTTCTCGCCTCAGACTTTCATTGGCGTATTTCTGGAGGAATATGCTGACAATCGCTGATGGGAGCTGCCCGATAGAGAAACATTGGTCCGTGTGCAATGCGTTATTTTTGTGCCTCTACCTTGTCCGCATTTCTCTCTAGTGTGACCCCGACCTTATAGAGTAGCTCGGGTACACACCCCTTCGACATGAGGAGATGGCAACCTGTATCATTATATTTATTGAGTTTCATAGCTATGGAAACAAAAGGGGTTGACTGTGAAAGGTATTTTGGCAGTCTTGCTTTGGGAACATGACAAGTTGTTTTGAGTTAAATCAAATAGTCCAAGAAAAAGCATTACTCGATAGTTATGTTAATAAGTAAACAACAATAGAGAGTGGATTAGAATTTTACTAGTATTAAAATTAAGCTGAGGAAGTAGCCAGTGCAAAGAGAGATCAGTATTTGTCATCTCACTTTTACATTGTCAACAATTTAGAAACAACTGATGCTGTTTAAAAGGGTTTGAAGCTTTTATATTAGATTAGATAAAAAGGATTGTATAGCAAGTAAAAACACTAAACAGAAAACACTGCAAAAAAAAAATTTGTAAAAATATTAGTGTGTGTCTTTCAATTAATCTTTCACTTGCTAATTGTGCATTCTGGGGGTCGTGGATGAGGAGATGTAGCTCCACCATGATAGAATATTTCTTCGGGAAGCTCTATTTATGGCTAGGAAAGCGATAGTATTGAGGTGGATGGGGGGGGAATCTTCGATTAATCAGTGGTAGAAACTGGTGAATGACGTAATTCCTTATGAAAACATACTATACAGAAACAGAGGATGTCAGAAGATTTGGGAAAGGTGGTGTGACTCGCCATTGACGCACCTGGCTCCTGGTGCTATAGTCTCTTCAGTCTTGTGGTATAGTCCCTGATGTGTATATCTATTCTGAATTATGAATGTGGTGATCTGTGTAGGATTAATAACGTGTATTATAACCTGATCTGGGACGAGCTTTAAACCATTTATAAAAACCTCTGTTGATTAGGAAGTGTAATGCCTAGTAGAATGTATTATACTGAAGGTTATGTTTTGTTTGTTTGTATACTTTAATATTGAAGTTATTTTGTCATATCTATGTCAATGTTAATGTTGATATATGGATTATTTTGACATTATGATATATCATATGTATGTTATCTTATTTTGTGGAAACCTTCAATAAGAAGTAAAAAAAAAAATCTTTTGCTTGCTTCAAATTTGTCATATATCTATAATATAACGCTGGGAGCGTCACTCTGTCCGAAGCCTTTATAGACTGCGCAGGCGCAAGCGCCGGCGCAGTCTGGCCCCCACAGAGTGACGCTCCCAGGATATCGCGGTATGCGTAAGCACTGAACGCATACCGCGATCTCCACCGGAGAGTCAGGGACTGCCAGGAGGGTAAGTATATTCACCTTTCCCCGTTCCAGCGCTGCGTGCGGCTCCGTCTCCCGGCTCCTCTGCTGTGACAGTTCAGAGGGCGCGATGACGCGCTTAATGCGTGCCGGCGCCGCCCTCTGACTTACCAGTCACAGGCAGAGGAGCCGGAGTGTGTGTTCAAGAAAATGGCGCCGGAAAGTGCGGACTGCGCAGGCGCCGATTCCTGCTGCCGGAATTGGCGCCTGCGCAGTCCGCGCTTTCCGGCGCCATTTTCTTGAAGACACACTCTGGCTCCACTGCAGGTGTGTCTTCAAGAAAATGGCGCCGGAAAGCGCGGACTGCGCAGGCGCCGATTCCTGCTGCCGGAATCGGCGCCTGCGCAGTCCGCGCTTTCTGGCGCGATTTTCTTGAAGACACACCTGCAGTGGAGCCGGACGATAGGTGAGTATGGTATATTTTTTTTTTATATGGCAGCAGCATACGGGGGCATACACACTGGAGCGTCTTATGGGGGGCATATAATACAATGGTGGCGCAGGATGGGAGCAGCACATGACAGAACGGGCGCAGGATGGCAGCAGCACATGACAGAATGGGCGCAGGATGGCAGCAGCACATGACAGAACGGGCGCAGGATGGCAGCAGCACATGACAGAACGGGCGCAGGATGGCAGCAGCACATGACAGAACGGGCGCAGGATGGCAGCAGCACATGACAGAACGGGCGCAGGATGGGAGCAGCACATGACAGAACGGGCGCAGGATGGGAGCAGCACATGACAGAACGGGCGCAGGATGTCAGCAGCACATGACAGAACGGGCGCAGGATGGCAGCAGCACATGAAAGAATGGGGACAGAATGGCAGCAGCACATGACAGAACGGGCACAGGATGGCAGCAGCACATGACAGAACGGGCGCAGAATGGCAGCAGCACATGACAGAACGGGCGCAGAATGGCAGCAGCACATGACAGAACGGGCGCAGGATGGGAGCAGCATATGACAGAATGGGCGCAGGATGTCAGCAGCACATGACAGAACGGGCGCAGGATGGGAGCAGCACATGACAGAACAGGGGAGCAGGATGGGAGCAGCACATGACAGAACGGGCGCAGGATGGCAGCAGCACATGACAGAACGGGCGCAGGATGGCAGCAGCACATGACAGAACGGGTGCAGGATGGCAGCAGCACATGACAGAACGGGCGCAGGATGGGAGCAGCACATGACAGAACGGGGGCAGGATGGCAGCAGCACATGACAGAACGGGCGCAGGACGGCAGCAGCACATGACAGAACGGGCGCAGGATGGCAGCAGCACATGACAGAACGGGCGCAGGATGGCAGCAGCACATGAAAGAACGGGGACAGAATGGCAGCAGCACATGACAGAACGGGCGCAGGATGGCAGCAGCATATGACAGAACGGGCGCAGAATGGCAGCAGCACATGACAGAACGGGCGCAGGATGGGAGCAGCACATGACAGAACGGGGGCAGGATGGCAGCAGCACATGACAGAACGGGCGCAGGATGGCAGCAGCACATGACAGAACGGGCGCAGGATGGGTGCAGCACATGACAGAACGGGCGCAGGATGGCAGCAGCACATGACAGAACGGGCGCAGGATGGCAGCAGCACATGACAGAACGGGCGCAGGATGGGAGCAGCACATGACAGAACGGGGGCAGGATGGCAGCAGCACATGACAGAACGGGCGCAGGATGGCAGCAGCACATGACAGAACGGGCGCAGGATGGGAGCAGCACATGACAGAACGGTCGCAGGATGGCAGCAGCACATGACAGAACGGGCGCAGAATGGCAGCAGCACATGACAGAACGGGCGCAGGATGGGTGCAGCACATGACAGAACGGGCGCAGGATGGCAGCAGCACATGACAGAACGGGCGCAGGATGGCAGCAGCACATGACACAACGGGCGCAGGATGGCAGCAGCACATGACAGAACGGGCGCAGGATGGGAGCAGCACATGACAGAACAGGGGAGCAGGATGGGAGTAGCACATGACAGAACGGGGGCGCAGGATGGGAGCAGCACATGACAGAACGGGGGCGCAGGATGGGAGCAGCACATGACAGAACGGGGGCGCAGGATGGGAGCAGCACATGACAGGATGGGAGCAGCAAATGACAGAATGGGGGCGCAGGATGGGAGCAGCACATTACAGAACGGGGGCACAGGATGGGAGCAGCACATGACAGAACGGGGGCGCAGGATGGGAGCAGCACATGACATCATGGAGGCACAGGATGGGAACCCCACATGACAGGATTGGGGCGCAGGATGGGAGCACATGACAGGATTGGGGTGCAGGATGGGAGCAGCACATGACAGAATAGGGGCGCAGGATGGGAGCAGCACATTACAGAATGGGGATGCAGGATGGGAGCAGCACATTACAGAACGGGGGCACAGGATGGGAGCAGCACATGACAGAACGGGGGCGCAGGATGGGAGCAGCACATGACATCATGGGGGCACAGGATGGGAACCCCGCATGACAGGATTGGGGCGCAGGATGAGAGCACATGACAGGATTGGGGTGCAGGATGGCAGCAGCACATGACAGAACGGGCGCAGGATGGGAGCAGCACATGACAGAAGGGGGGCAGGATGGCAGCAGCACATGACAGAACGGGCGCAGGATGGCAGCAGCACATGACAGAACGGGCGCAGAATGGCAGCAGCACATGACAGAACGGGCGCAGGATGGGTGCAGCACATGACAGAACGGGCGCAGGATGGGAGCAGCACATGACAGAACGGGCGCAGGATGTCAGCAGCACATGACAGAACGGGCGCAGGATGGGAGCAGCACATGACAGAACAGGGGAGCAGGATGGGAGCAGCACATGACAGAACGGGCGCAGGATGGCAGCAGCACATGACAGAACGGGCGCAGGATGGCAGCAGCACATGACAGAACAGGCGCAGGATAGGAGCAGCACATGGCAGAACAGGGGAGCAGGATGGGAGTAGCACATGACAGAACGGGGGCGCAGGATGGGAGCAGCACATGACAGAACGGGGGCGCAGGATGGGAGCAGCACATGACAGAACGGGGGCGCAGGATGGGAGCAGCACATGACAGGATGGGAGCAGCAAATGACAGAATGGGGGCACAGGATGGGAGCAGCACATTACAGAACGGGGGCACAGGATGGGAGCAGCACATGACAGAACGGGGGCGCAGGATGGGAGCAGCACATGACATCATGGGGGCACAGGGTGGGAACCCCGCATGACAGGATTGGGGCACAGGATGGGAGCACATGACAGGATTGGGGTGCAGGATGGGAGCAGCACATGACAGAATAGGGGCGCAGGATGGGAGCAGCACATTACAGAATGGGGATGCAGGATGGGAGCAGCACATGACTGAATGGGGGGTGCAGGATGGGAGCAGCACATGACAGAATGGGGCGCAGGATGGGAGCAGCATATGACAGGATGGGGCGCTGGATGGGAGCAGCACATTGCAGAATGGGGGCGCAGAATGGGTGCAGCACATGACAGAATGGAAGTGCAGGATGGGAGCAGCTCATGACAGAATGGGGGTGCAGGATGGGAGCAGCACATGACAGGATGGGGACGCAGGATGGAGCAGCACATACCAGGATGGAGACCATATACCAATATAAATGCTCGCCTCCCGGGCGTAGAACGGGTTCAATAGCTAGTTGCAATATAATGGGAACTTCTCATCTCTGAAAATGCTATTTATCTGAGGATACAGCAATAATTTGCAGGTATCTAGGGTTACAATGCTGCCTGGCTGCTTTACTGACAGTGCAGCTACTGGGACAAAATGTAACTTAATTCCTTACGAGACCTGAGGGCAATCTGTAATCGGTCTGTGCACCCCCCCATGACTGTCGTTGCTTACAGCACCGCTCACTATACTGTGAGCGGCAGATATAAGCATACCCTGTACTTGGCGGCAGATAGAAGCATACCCTGTACTTTGATTGACAAGGACTCTGCAGTGTATTTGTGCAGAGTGAGTTGTCAATCGAATTGGTGGGGAGTGGTTAGAAGAGATGAGCAAACATTTCAAGGTTTGGTTCAGTTTGGTTCACCGAACGTTTAGACGTTTGCCGAACATGTTCCCTGAACATTTCGACGAACGTACCCAAACCTCAGTCGATTCAAAGAGGTCAAATCAAACATGTACACAATACCTTAAGGGATGACAAAAAGCTTCCCAAACAGCTAAATTTTGGGGCAGACACCATGGAAAGTGGCATCAATTGACCCACAGTAAAAATTTGCAAATGTTACAGCAGTAGTCAGCCATAAGCCATGCATGAGGTATCAGGGTCTAGGCTAGCATTTACAGCTTTGAATTGAAGTTTCAATGAGAACCTGGTGGTTAAAGGAGTGGTGTAGATGGGAGCCCTGATACCGCATGCAACACCTCCAATGTTTTTTTTTTTTTAAATTCCTGCCACACTCAGAAGGCACAAACATCAGTTTCATACTGTACTATTGGTAGAAAAACATAAGGAAAGTCATCGTAACAGGTAGTTGACTGAAAGTAAGTGCAGGCCTGCATGTCTTGGAGTTCTACTTACACAGGCAACCCACCAGATGGAGACCTAACTTGGAGTCTCCGCTTTTCAAAAAATTATCACACACCACTAAAGTGGCATCAATTTCCACAAAGTAGAAACCGTATAATAGGCCTCTGACATACCTTTCACTAGAGGCAACCCACCAGATGGAGACTCAACTTGAAGTCTACACATTTAAAAAAAAATGGTTTGACACAACAGCAGCACTAACAACAGCAGGCACAGAAAACACCACAAATATGGCACAAACTGCAAAAGCGCGAGATCAAGGCATGACACTAAAAACGACACCATCACCTAGTGTGCCCAGTCTTTGACTGGGGTGCAAAATTCATTGGAGATCCATGACTTGTTCATTTTGATCAAAGCTAGGTGCTCTATACTTTAAGGGGACAACCGGATGTGCTTAACCCTAAGAATACAGGCATCATGGTTGCAGACAGTGCAGCAAGAAGGTGCTCATGTGCCTGGCGCTTCAATGATGTGTTGGTGGCGGGGTAACACTCACGGATGCTTCCTCAATCCCCTCCCACCAATCACAGACAACATTATCCGCTTCATCTCTTGACAGTTGTGCGCCCATCACTTTGTCCTTCTCCATTTGTTCCTCCGCTACTGCACTTTCACTAACAGTTTATCTGGTACAATTAGGTTCCCTCAATCGCTGTAAGCCACCCTCCCATGGCACCCCCCTGTGTGACGACAGTCCAGAAATTTGAGATATTGTCTTCCACATCCTCTTCTGTTTCCACTTCTTCCTCTGGGACCACCACCTTCTCACACAGACTATTCAAAGTGTGATCCAGCATGTAGATGACCGGAATAGTGATGCTGATGGCATCGCCAGTGCTAATCACCTTAGTAGCCATTTCAAAAACTGTGGAGAGGTCCTTTGTCTGTGCCCACTCCACAAGCGTGATTTGCACCACATTCTTACTGCATTGGCCCAGGCTATGCAAAAATACATACTGCACTAGGGCGTTGATGCCACAGTCGATGCAACCTATGCAGAGTGGAATTCACTGTGTCGGAACATCACAAATCAAATGGTTAACCGGTAGGCCGAAAAACCTCTATAGTGATGCAAATCAATGACCTATGGGGTGCGATCTGGAGAAGTGAGCGCACAGCAACCGTGCTTTCTGCAGCAGCAAATCCAGGCAGGGATAGTGGCAGAAAAATTGCTGTACCCCCAGGTTGAGGATGTGAGCCAGGCAAGGCAAGGCACGTATGTGAGGTTGCCTTCCCTGGCTAAAGATTCAGTGGAGACTGCCATAGCTCTAACTCGGACTAGATGGCTGTCCACAACTCTTGAGCTGTGTGACTGTGATCTCCAAGGCATATTAATTTGAACACTGCATGATTGCGGTGAGCCATGGCTGCACAGTACAGAGGTGGGGGAGTCTATCTGCACTATTGGAGCGTGTGTCTGATTAAGGGAGACTTTGAGGGCACAGGGGAAGGGCCTAGACGAGGTGGAGGAGCCAGAAACAGTGGATGAATTGTTAGATACAGAGGTTTGTCCCGTAAGCTCTGGGGATTCAAACACTTGTGGAGCAGCCCCTTGACCGCCTGCCTCCACAGCCACCAGTCACCCAGTGGCCAGTCAGTGAGATGTAACATCCCTGCGCATGTTTGCTCATCCAGGTTTTAGTGGTGAAATGCACCTTGGCAGAGATTTTTTTCAGGGAATGGGTGATGTTGTCTTTGACATGCTGGTATAGAGCAGTCACAGTTTTCTTAGTGAAGTGATGGCAACTGGTACTGCGACGGCCATCAACTTTCTGAAACAATCTGTATCCATCAGGCGGAAAGGCAGCATTTCCGTGGCCAACAGATTGGAGATGGTGGAGTTCAAGCTCTTAGCTTTGCAATGCGAAGGAGGAAAATTCTTTTACGTGTCGACAACTGCAAGACAAAGGGCTGGCAGTTGTGCAGAGAGGGTGGACTAAGGAGAACAGGACAAACTGCTGGACTGTGAGTGAGGTGCAGGTGGAGATGTTATGGTGGCTTGAGAAAGATGTGTTGCAAAAAGCAGCAGTCATGTCCACTTCCATAACAGCTGGTGGACTCTCTCTCACCCAACTGTAGGGGAGTTTCTGCGGCAGGAGACCTGTGTGAAAAGGCTTGGCAATGGTGATGGAGGATGAAGAAGCAGCAGATGGGGTTGATGGGACAGCCAGTGGTTGATGAGGCCTCATAGTCTGCATTTTAGTACATTGAGATTCCCACACTAAGACATGTTTATCCTGCATGTGCCGGTTCATGCATATAGTTATTAAATTATTGCAATTTTTGCCTCTGCCAAATTAAAAAAAAAAATCAGTAGAGTTAAGTCATCCTTTGTGGTTTCGAGAAATACACAGACTAGGCAACCCTTGCTGCCCCTGGGAACTGCAGACTCGCCACTGGCACAGCCAGAGTTGGCGCTGAGGATGCAGGCCTTGTGGTAGTTGCATCACTTTGTGTCTGTGTGGAAAGTCACAGTGCAACCTCCTAGTCTGTCTCCTCCTCCACTTTCTCTGCTGAGATACTCAGCTGTGTACCTCAGAGTTCACACCAAGTGGGATCTACAACCTCATCATCATCTCTGTTCTCACACTCCTAACCCTGAGTGTCACCCTCCTCCTCTTTCTGCCCTGACACCACAGTACAGTCCGCATGCGCCTCTGGTATCTGAGGATCACCTCCAACCCCGGTGGTTAACATCTGGTGACAAGGGTCTGGATTCTATTCTTTCGGCCCCGGCATTAAAAAAAATTTTGGAAATCGGTGGAGATGCTTTACTCCTCTGGATTGTGTGATTCTTTGAAGCAGACCTCTGATGAGCATGGAAGAGAATGTGTGAACAGCTCTGCAGAATGACCCGTTTGAGGTTCCCCACAGTCAGTTGGGTTGTAGGGAAATTTTTGATGCGGGAGGAAACAAGGGTGATTGGGGTGCCACCTATGAGGATTGTACTGTGTGTGACCCTGAGTGTCACCCTCCTCCTCTTTCTGCCCTGACACCACAGTACAGTCCGCATGCGCCTCTGGTATCTGAGGATCACCTCCAACCCCGGTGGTTAACATCTGGTGACAAGGGTCTGGATTCTATTCTTTCGGCCCCGGCATTAAAAAAAATTTTGGAAATCGGTGGAGATGCTTTACTCCTCTGGATTGTGTGATTCTTTGAAGCAGACCTCTGATGAGCATGGAAGAGAATGTGTGAACAGCTCTGCAGAATGACCCGTTTGAGGTTCCCCACAGTCAGTTGGGTTGTAGGGAAATTTTTGATGCGGGAGGAAACAAGGGTGATTGGGGTGCCACCTATGAGGATTGTACTGTGTGTGATGTTAAGGTGGCGGAAGAGGGAGGCCACTTGATGCAACACTTGCCATTCACTGAAGCACACTCCCTTTCTGAGCCTCATCTACAAGGCAAACCGCTGTGCGGCTGACAAAGGAAGTTAAGTAGCCCGTCCAGTATCAGATCTTGTCAGTGGTCTTTGGATAGGACAAGACTGTGCTTGCTCAGTTGATCTTACATTAACCCACTTACACATCGAACATCAAGCCTATTCCCCCTTCAACCACGACCTCACTTTTTCCCAGCTCATGTTGTATGTAGCGTTCCCCTCTTGTACCCTGCTGTTTCACAACCTTAGGCTCACAGCTGTCAGTCACCTGTCACTAAATGAACATTCACTATTTATTTTCTTAGATAGTGTGCCTGAACAACACTGTTATACCTAACGATTTTTAAGTGGAAATCTGACCTTCTGATTAGTCACTCAAACACCGTTTTATCCCAAACTATTTGGATTAGGTAAATGAGCCTCATGGCTTCACCCTAATATCAGACCAAACTATTTTTAAGTGGAGATATGGCCTTCTGATTTGTCACTCAAACACCGTTTTATCACAAACGATTTGGATTAGCTAATTGGGCCTAGTGGCTGCACCACAATATTAGGCCTAATGTTATTTACGTGGGAATCTGGCCTTCTGAATTGTCACAATACACAGTTTTATCACAAATGATTTGGATTAGCAAATGGTGCCTCCGAAGACTGCAACACAGTTTTTGCACTAGAAGGTGGAAGATCGATTTCGCAGAGGAGAGGATTTTATCTAGCTAACTGACAAGTTCACTTGCAGCACTATCAGGAGGGGCTTCTCTGCACTGTGCATTGAGAAAATGGTGCCAGAAAAACAAGATGTCACTGGCCATTTAAAAAGCAAACATGTGACTTCAGCAGCCAATCACAATAACTCTTCTGACATGAAGTTGTGGATGTTTCTGCACCCTGATTGGCTGCCTGAATCAACACACAAGGTTAATGGAAGAAAAGGAAAAAAAACAAAAAAGAGTGCCACTTCTCTAGCCTCTCCACACTCTATCCCCTTATCAAACATGTCATCTTGTCCCCCTGCTCATCATACAGCACCACTATCCTAGCCAAAGTAATAACAAAAGCATTAGTGGAAACGTGATGATTTATTTTGAGTGCAAATGTTTTTGAAACAGAACTCAAATTCAAATGTACCACGTTCGTGCCAAATTTGAAATTAGCGAACGTTTTCCGAACATGTTTGCTCATCTCTAGTGTTTAATGAGGCAACTCGCAGTATAGTGAGTGAAGCTGTAAGCAATGAATGTATGTCTGACAGTTGGCTGCTCCTGGGAGGAGATAAGTTTATTTTCTATCAGTATTCACACTTTAAGAAAGGCAGTCAGGAAGTACTGTAACCCCATTTACCTGCAGATCTAGCTTCTATCTACAAAGGTAAGTCATTTTCCAAGGTGACAAGTCCCTTTAAACTAAGACATTTTTAAAGATCTTTGGTATGTGTCTGATACGACATACACTAGATCACAAACATTACTACAGGTCACAACTCCGCTTACAATGCAACATATGATCAGGGAAATATCCCATGAGATTTCTGCAGGTTCTGCGGGTTCCAAATCTTGCAGAATGACAGATAGTGTGGTCACATCTATGTTCTGCTTACTTTTAGGTTTCAATCCTAGGTTTAGTGTCCCTTTAGGCTGATTCTTGAATTTTCCATGGCATACTGTACATCTCCATACTCTCCTTTATGCTTGCTCACTTTAACCACTTACCTGAGAGGACTGAATTGCACAGTGGATGGTTGAAGAGGTGATTTTATATCAGACTGTAAGGCATCCTCTATTAAATGTTTTATGACTTCACAGTACTCGGCATCTAAATATGGCAGCGCTTCTTGCAGCTTTCTCAGTACAATTAAATATTTGCTTTCTATCTGACAATTCCTGGCTTCCTGGTATGAACACTGTAAAATAAAAGAACTTCAATTAACACGTTGTTGAGCATTCTAAGCTGTTCGGACTTCTAAATCAGGCCAAGTATTAAAAACGTGGGACACTTTATTATTAGCACAAATGTACTGGAAACACCATTATCAGTCACTTACCAAGCCAGTCAGTAGCATTTTCTCTGGCTTACAATGCAAACTTCTCCACTGATTACTTCCATCCTAATCTACACTACATACAGAACACGCTGGTGAATAGATGAGTGAAAGGCTGCTAGATAGATCAGTGTGGGTATGTGCACACATTCAGCAATTGGCAGCGCTTTGGAAGCAGCACGTCTGCTGCATACAAAGCGCTGCCAGCTTTTGAACGCAGGTGATTCCGCATGTGTTCATTGAACCGTGTGGAATCACAGCGTCCAATACACTGTATAGGTGAGATTTATGTTGCGGAGACTCTCGTCTCCACAAGATAAATTGACATGCTGCAGTCTAGAAAGACGCACCCCATGTCTGACTCCGCAGGTAAGCAGTGGGCGCCGGAGCACGCATAGTGGACAAGGGATCTCGAGAAATCCCACCCTGTGCTGTAACATCTAGATCAGTGTTTCTCAACTCCAGCCCTCAAGACAAACCAACAGGTCATGTTTTCAAGATTTCCTTAGTATTGCCTAGGTGATAGAATTAATGCTTGAGCAGGTGATGAAATTATCACCTGTGCAATACTAAGGATATCCTGAAAACTTGACCTGTTGGTGGGTCTTGAGGACTGGAGTTGAGAAACACTGATCCAGATGCTGCGGTTTGGACGATGCAGAGGTACACAGCATCCAACCCGCAGCGTTTACCGACTGTGTGCACCTACCCTGAAAAATGCCCTTATAAAGGTTGTGACACGTCGGCAAGTAGAGCCAAGTATGCGCTGAAGTGACCTGCACCTGTTGATAACCCCAGCCTCCATTCCCTGCAGCCACATGTAAACACGGAATATATGAAATATGAATAGCAATAGTGCTCTGGGTTAGTTGCTGGGCATGCATGAATTGGGCAAATTATGTGCTAAGCGTCTCAATTTGTTCTCATTATCAGAGCAGTATTGCTATTCATCTATCTATATAATCGTCTAAGGGGTTCTTCCGTCTGTTTGTCTGTCTGTAACGGAAATCCCGCGTCACTGATTGGTCAGCGACAAGCTTGGTCCGGCCGCGAATTGGCCCCTCCCTACTCTCCTCCAGTCAGTGCCCCCTCCCTATTCCCCTCCAGTCAGCACCAGTGTGTCGCCCCATCCCCGACCAACTTTTTACTATTGATGCTGCATATGCAGCATCAATAGTAAAAAGATATAATGTTAAAAATAATAATAACAAAAAAAAGTGCTATTCTCACCTTCTGAAGACCTCCGATGCGCGCGATGCGGCCGCCAGCTTCCGTTCCCAGAGATGCATTGGGAAATTACCCAGATGACATAGCAGTCTCATGAGACCGCTAAGTCATCTGGGTAACTTCGCAATGCATCTCTGGGAACGGAAGCTGGCGGCCGCATGCGTGCATCGGGACAGCTTCGGTGGACGATGGAGGGTGAGTATATAACTATTTTTTATTTTAATTCTTTTTTTTTAAACAGGGATATGGTGCCAACACTGCTATATACTACGTTGGCTGTGTTATATACTATGTGGGCTGTGTTATATACTATGTGGCCTGTGTTATATACTACGTGGGCTGTGATATATATTACATGGGCTGTGTTATATAGTGCCTGGCTGCTATATACTACGTGGGCAGTGTTATATACTGCGTGGGCTGTGTTATATACTATGTGGCCTGTGTTATATACTGCGTGGGCTGTGTTATATACTATGTGGGCTGTGGTATTTATTACGTGGGCTGTGGTATATACTGCCTGGCTGCTATATACTACGTGGGCAGTGTTATATGCTGCGTGGGCTGTGCTATATATTGCGTGGGCTGTGCTATATACTATGTGGCTGCTATATATTACGTGGCTGTGCTATATACTACGTGGCTGTCTGTGTTACATGGGCTGTGCTATATAGTTTTTGGCTGCTATATACTATGTGGCTGTGCTATATACTATGTGGCTTTGCTATATACTACGTGGCTGTGCTATATACTACGTGGCTGTGCTATATACTATGTGGCTGGCTGTGCTATATACTACGTGGCTGTGCTATATACTACGTGGCTGTGCTAAGCGCGACATACATACATACATATTCTAGAATACCCGATGCGTTAGAATCGGCCACCATCTAGTATTTCATATATTCCATGTTTACAGAGTGCATCTTCTTTTGTATATTGTATGCTCCTAGTATGCATTTGTTCACACTAGCTTGAAAGTGACAGTCAGTCTTTTGTTATTTGTATGTTAGCTCTGACTGAACACTCCGCCCTTCAGCATGTGGTGGTTTTAATTACAGTAGGTTCCTACTTACCCAAAATAATAATTTTTATTTTTATATAGCGCCAACATATTTCACAGCGCTTTACAGTTTTGCACACATTATCCTCTCTGTCCCCGACAGGGAATCTAGATTGTGAGCCCTATGAGTATGTCTTTGGAATGTGGGAGGAAACCAGAGTACCCGGAGGAAACCCACGCAAACACGGGGAGAACATACAAACTCCTTGCAGATGTGGTCTTTGGTGGAATTTGAACCCAGGACCCCAGCGCTCCAAGGCTGCAGTGCTAACTACTGAGCCACCGTGCTGCCCATCAATACAGGTTTTAAAGAGAGGTATCCACATTTACCCAGGAATTCAGACTTCAGCTTAAGAGAGGTATTCACACTAGACACACAGGGTTCCAGCAGATTGAGACCGCCTTGTCGTTGGTTCTGGGCATGCATGAATTGGCCAAATTATGTGCTAAGCGTCTCAATTTTTTCTTATTATTTTCTCTTATTTTTTTTATCTTATTATTCATATTTCATATATTCCATGTTTACATGCTTTAGCACAACAGAGTGCAATTTCTTTTGTATATTGTACATGGAGGTAGCTGCTCCTAGTATGCACCTTTTCACACTAGCTTGGAAGTGCCAGTCAGTCTTTTGTTATTTGTAGGTTAGCTCTCTGACCGAGCACTCCGCCCTTCAGCATGTAGTGGTTTTAATTACAAAAAAAAAAAAAAACAGTACACAGGCAGAGATGCTTACCTGTTCAAGGCCTCCAAACAATTACACTAACCAAAGTGCAGCGGACCCAAGTTAAGATGGTGGATGACAGAAGCACAGGAGCAATAATACCGACAATGCATCCAGCCTACAATCAGGATTTTGCCGCCTGGCACACCTGTGCAAAATGATCTGTATGTGGCATGTTCACACAGAAATGCAGAGCATATGGCTCAAGGCCTATTAATGACGCCACAAAGCGGGCCAGCCATTGCTATAATGCACAGGTCTCCAACGTTTCTGATCTTGAGAGCCACATTCAGCTCAGACAGAGGGTCGTGAGCCACATCCAGCCTTAAGAGAGGGTCGCGAGCCACATTTCAGCTCCCGCCCCCCTCAGTAGTGGCAACTAAAGCCCCCATTACAGGCATAATGGTAACCAAAGCTTTTCCACAAAAATCAACCACCACAAACCAGTATAGAAAGATCCAGTCCAGGGGTTCCTGCAATACTCCCCATTCAGTTTTCTCCTATAAAGCACTCCCAAGACACTGTCACATCTGGCTTCAAACCTCCTCTGACAGGTGGTGTCATCTTGTCTCCAGCGTACCATACTTAAATCATCTCAAAACCCCTAAGACCAGTTCATGTGCATCCAGATCTGCTCTTCTGTGCAGGGCTGCTCACAAAATTCTCAATTTTCAGATGTGCTCTTCATATCTGTTTGTTATAACTGGAGCTAATGCACCAAGCTGACAGACAGCCGCGAGCCACAATTCATGGGACCGCGAGCCACATGTGGCTCCCGAGCTACAGGTTGGGGACCCCTGCTTTAATGCATCCTGTGTGAACAGAGGCCACAGTTTATAGAGCCATCTAGGGCCCAGCTGCACTCTGAAAAAATGACGTGCCCAAAAACATAACAATGTATGTAAGGTATTGGTTGGTATTATGGCCATAATATTTAAGCTGGCAACCCACGCCAAGGGTCCTTACGTATTGCCAGTCCTACTCTAACAAAAACACACCATAAGAGGAAAAAACCTCCACTATTCTTGACACCTCTTATGGTGTGTTTTGGTTTTAATTACAGCAGGATCCTACCTATCCATAAATACAGGCTTTAACCCCTTTCTAACGTTGTAATAGTACACCCACGTCATACTCCCTCCCTTTGATGTGGGCTCTGGAGGTGAGCCCACATCTTTCAGAGCAGATGTCAGCTGTTTTGAACAGCTGACATGTGCCCGGAACAGCTGCGGGTGGAATCACGATCCACCCGCTTTTATTAAGTGGTTAAGTGCCGCTGTCAAATGCTGACAGCGGCATTTAACATGCATTTCCGGCAATCACGTTGGAAATCTGCCCATCAGTGACCCTTGTCACATGATCGCGGGTCAACGATGGGTTGGCTTGACAACCAGAGGTCTCCTGGAGTCCTCTATGGTTGTCTTGTCACTGCCGGATTGCAAGTGAGATACTGCTACATGCAGGCGATCTGATCATCGCCTGTATGTAGCAGAGCCAATCGGGTTATGGCAGCTTCTAGTCTCCCATGGAGACTATTAAAGCATGCCAAAAGTGAAAAAAAAGTTTTTTAAAAATATAAAAAAAATATATAAAAGTTCAAATCACCCCCCTTTCACCCCATTCAAAATAAAATCAAACATACACATATTTGGTATTGCTGCATTCAGAATCGCCCGATCTAGCAATATAAAAAAGGATTAACCTGATCGCTAAATGGCGTAGCGAGAAAAAAAAAACTCAAAAAACAAGCCCTCATGTGGCCATATTGACGGAAAAATAAAAAAAGTTATGGCTCTGGGAATAAGGGTAGCAAAAAAACAAAAACGCAAACCCCAAAATACCTCTGTCATGAAAGGGCTAAAAAGAGGTATCCATATTTACCCAGGAATTCAGACTTCAGCCTAGAGGTATTCACACTAGACACGTAGGGTCCCAGCAGTTTGAAACCACCTTTTCGTTGGTTGCTGGGCAGGCATAAATTGGCCAGATCATGTGCTAAATGTCTCAATTTTTTCTTATTATCCAGAGCAGTATTGCTATTCATATTTAATATATTCCATATTTAGAATGACAGAGTGCAACTTCTTTTGTATATTGTATATGAGGTGGCTGCTCCTAGTATGCACCTGTTCACACTAGCTTGGAAATGCCATTCAGTCTTTTGTTATTATGTCATGTTTGAAGAGCCCCAGCGGTGCTAAAATGACAGAAACCCCACCACAGGTAACCCCGTATTGGAATCTACATTCCTCCATTCATTTAGGGGTGTGGTAACTATTTGGACCCATAGTTGCTTCACAAAAGTTTAGAACATTGGGAGGCAAAAAATATTTTGCTTTAGCTCAAATTTTTTCATTTTCAACAAGGTAACAGGAGAAACTGCACAATAAATGGTGGGGTTTATTTTCTCCAGAGTATGCTAATACTCATATGTGGTCAGAAACTACTGGTTCTGAGCACCGGAAGGCCAAGAATGGAAGGAGAGTTAATTGACCTTTGGAGCACAATTTTGGCTGAATTAGATAGTAAATAGTAGTGCTATAGCATGTAAATATGAAATATGATTTTTAGCAGAGATTCATAAAGTGGGAGGGAGAATGTGCATGTACCTCCACCTGCAGTGTCCTGAAAGGACCTGTGTGATGTCCAGATCATGTGATCAATCACATGATAGAAGAGTCACATGGTTTGGGCTTAAATGGCTGACTGTCAGAGCTTTCAGAGCTCAGTGTGGGCCTGGAGATAGCGCACTCCAGGAAAGTGTGTGCTAAATTTGAACCGTAGACACTGCTGCCTGTGAACGGGCTGATCCCCGCTAGGAAAAGAACTGTTTTTCTTTTTGTTTCTTTGTTTTTCTGTTTTCCCCAGCTTGGTTTATGCTGTGTATAATAAACCAAGCCTTTTATTAAAGAGACAGTTAATCCTGTTCCAGTTAATCCTCCCTTTCCAGCCAAGAGAACCGTTCTATACCACAGGTAGTGTTAGAAGTGAGGGCAGTTTCCCAGCAAACACGTGTGGCAGCCACAAGCCAGCATAGATGTCAGGCAAGATTGTGGACCTGCTCAAACATCTGCTACAAGCACAGCAGATACATCAGCAGCAACTACAGCAGCAACAGATGGTGCAACAAGAGACCAAAAAGTTGTTTATACAACAAATACAGCAGTAGCATCAGTAACATCAGCAGCAGATTGACTTACTGGCAGAGGCAGTTCGTGGAGGCCAAAAGCCCCTCTCCCAAGTCCAGGTGACCACACGTACGTCTGGAAGACGGCAAGATGAGCCATGCAAAAAAATGACCCTGAGTGATTATGTGGAGGCCTTTTTGACTGTGTTCGAGAGAGTGGCGGAGCGTGAGAAGCTACCACCAAAACAGTGGGCAGAGGCGACTGGCGAGCCCCAGAAGACATATTATGATTTGAAGTCAGGAAAGCAGTAAAACAACTTTCTTGTGGAAAAGCACCCGGAAATGATGCTATACCTGCTGAGGTATATAAAGCTGGCGGCCCTGCTCTCATGCAAACGGTGACCAAACTATTCCAGTATATGTGGAAAAAAGAACAGGTTCTGCAACAACTGAAAGATGCCAGCATAATTCACATATACAAGAGGAAATGTAATCGCCAATCTTGTGACAACCATTGAGGGATCTCCCTTCTGTCCACTGCAGGAAAGATATTGGCTCGTCTCTTGCTCAACCGCCTTTTACATCACCTTGAGCAAGGCTTATTACCCGAAAGCCATGGTGGTATCCGTGCTAAACGTGAAAAAGTAGATATGGTATTTGTAGCACCTCAACTTATCAACTTCAGGAAAAAGTGCCAGGAGCAACACAGTGACCTCTATGTATTTTGTTGATATGACCAAGGCTTTCGACACAGTCAGTAGAGATGGCCTGTGGAAGATCATGGCAAAATTCGGCTGCCTGAGCAAGTTCATCTCAATCGTCTGGCAGTTCCATGATGGCATGATGGTGAAGGTTCTGAATGCTGGAGACGAATCTGAGGCTTTCCCAGTAACAAACGACGTAAAACAAGGCTGTGTGCTTGCTCCAACCCTGTTCAGTACGCTATTCTCTGCAATGTTAAGTGATGCCTTTAACAACTGTGAAGATGGAATCCAGTTTAGGTACAGGACTGATGGCAAGCTAATCCAGCCAAAACGCCTGAAGGCGGTTATGAAAGTGCATGAGACTGTTATCCGGAAATTATTATTTGCTGATGACTGTGCACTTAACGCAGAACAGCAGATGCAGCACGAAATGGACTGTTTTTCTCGAGCTTGCGGTTTTTCTAATGTTGATCTCGAGACCGAAATTGTCGAAGTCATGTATCAACCTGTTCCAGGGAAACTATACAATGAGCCACGTATCATGGTGAAGGAGCAAAACCTCAAAGCAGTCGATACCTTCACCTACTTACGCAGCACACTTTCCCGTGAAGTAACCATAGATGCTGAGGTTAATAACAGAATTGCCAAAGCCAGTGCTGATTTCGGGAGACTACATAAGAACGTCTGGGAATGAAGGGGACTCAGCCTTACCACCAAGCTGAAGGTCTACTGCACGGTGGTCCTCACCACACTTCTCTATGCTACTGAGACCTGGACAGTCTACAAACGGCATGCTAAACAGCTTAATCATTTTCACATGAGTTGCCTCCGCAGGCTCCTCCACATCAGGTGGCAAGAAAATGTCCCGGACACTGCAATTCTGGAACAAACTGGGCTCGGCAGTGTTTACACTCTCCTGCTGAAAGTCCAAGCCAGGTGGGCTGGACATGTGGTCAGAATGCCTGACAGCCGACTACCGAAACAACTGCTGCACGGAGAACTGTGCCAAGGAAAGTGAGCAGTTGGGGGGGGCAGAAGAAGCACTATAAAGACTGCCTTAAGGCGTCTCTCAAAAACTTGGAAGTCAACATCAATGAATGGGAAGAGCTTGCCCTGGATCGTCTAGATTGGCGGGGCAGGATCACCTCAGGAGCACGTGCAGCTGAAGATAGGAAATTCTTTGACGCAAAAAGAAAGCGTGCTGTACGCAAGGAATAAGTAGAATCTGGTGTATGGACTACATCTGCTTCCTTATGTCAAGTATGTGGGCGAACCTTCAGGGCCTGGATTGGACTCATCAGCCACCTCTGGACTCATAACTATTAACTCTCTTCTAACCCTGAAGTCATGGTCATCTTCGCCTACATCATTATGATTTGGCACTGCAGGATGCGCAGGAGTATGCCAAATTAAAAACTGAAATTGTGACACGCGCAGGAGTGACTGTCAGTCAGACCACAAAGGGTTTACCACCGGGCCTATTGTGGGGACAAACCTCCTTGATCCAAAATGTTTGACCTACTGCATCTGGTGCAAAAATGGCTGCAGCCAGAATCCTCCACTCCAACCCAGATGGTCGAGAACATTGTCATGGACAGGTTCGTGCACTCCCTTCCTATGCCGGTGAGACCTGGGTTACCCAAGGAGATCCCCGAAATGCAGACAAACTGGTGGGCCTAGTGGAACGGTTCCAGATGGTTGAGAAGTCCCTAAGAAAGCAAGGGGGTGGTGAATCCTCATACTGGGGTACTCCATGAGAATCTGAGCCCCAAAAGAGGGGTAGTAAAGCCACCAGAGGGTCAGTTAAAACAAGCCGGGGTACAGAGCTCAATGAGGTTGGAGTGGTTGAAGTTTTGCTGCACCCAGTGATAATCGGGAGGGACTTCAGCCTTTTCTGGGATTTGTGGGGGAAGGCGAAAATATCAAAGGACGCAGACAGGAGCCAGCTCAACCCTGTTGAAACCCCATCACAGTCGGAGATGGGTGAGTTCCCCTTGTGAGTCCTGGCTGGTGACGAGGATGAGATGAGATGACCAGTGTGACAAATTCCTAAACTGGGGGTTTCTGGAGGGAATTTTGGGACTGCCCAAATGCAGGACTTGAACTTGAAAAATGTACTGGAAAATGTGACTGTGCTAAATGGGGTTGCCCAAGGGCCGGGGGCAGACACCAGGTTCTTGTACTTTGCAGTCAATGGGGAGTTGCTATGTCGGGTAACTAAATAAAGAGGGGAAGTATTAGAGCAGCTATTAGTCCCGGGACCCTATAGGTGTAGGGTACTGTTGTGAATTCTGTTGTCGGGCTCCCTCCTGTGGTCATGAATGGTACTTCGGCTGGTTCTATCCATGGAATTCCTCTGGTGGCTGTGGGTGTTTCTGAGTTTCCTTCCACAGGTGACGAGGTTAATTCTTTAGCTGGCTGCTCTATTTAACTCCACTTAGATCTTTGCTCCATGCCACCTGTCAATGTTCCGGTATTGGTCTTGTTCACTCCTGGATCGTTCTTGTGACCTGTCTTCCCAGTAGAAGCTAAGTGCCTGCCTGTTTTTCTCTGGTTTGCTATTTTTCTGTCCAGCTTGCTATTTTGTTGTTGTCTTGCTTGCTGGAAGCTCTGGGACGCAGAGGGAGCGCCTCCGCACCGTGAGTTGGTGCGGAGGGCATTTTTGCGCCCTCTGCGTGGTCTTTTTGTAGGTTTTTGTGCTGACCGCAAAGCTACCTCTACTATCCTCGGTCTGTTCAGTAAGTCGAGCCTCACTTTGCTAAATCTATTTCATCTCTGTGTTTGTATTTTCATCTTTACTCACAATCATTATATGTGGGGGGCTGCCTTTTCCTTTGGGGAATTTCTCTGAGGCAAGGTAGGCTTTATTTTTCTATCTTCAGGGCTAGCTAGTTTCTTAGGCTGTGCCGAGTTGCATAGGGAGCGTTAGGAGCAATCCACGGCTATTTCTAGTGTGTGTGTGATAGGATTAGGGATTGCGGTCAGCAGAGTTCCCACGTCCCAGAGCTCGTCCTTTATTATCAGTAACTACCAGGTTATTCCGTGTGCTCTTAACCACCAGGTCCATTATTGTCCTGACCACCAGGTCATAACAGTACAGGTGGCCCAAAGTACTAATGCATCTCAATAGAGGGATAAGAGAAGTTCTGAGACCATTTTTTTTTCTTTGCAGTGTGTTTTGTCTCTCTTTTCCCCTTTACATCTGGGTGGTTCAGAACACAGGTGTAGACATGGACATTCAAGGTCTGTCCTCTTTGATGGATAATCTCACTACAAGGGTACAAAACATTCAAGATTTTGTGGTTCAGAATCCGATGTCAGAGCCTAGGATTCCAATTCCTGATTTGTTTTTTGGTGATAGATCTAAGTTCTTGAATTTCAAAAATTATTGTAAATTGTTTCTTGCCTTGAAACCTCGCTCCTCAGGTGACCCTGTTCAACAAGTAAAGATCATTATTTCTTTGTTACGTGGTGACCCTCAAGACTGGGCATTTTCCCTTGCGCCAGGGGATCCGGCATTGCATGATGTTGATGCGTTTTTCCTGGCGCTTGGATTGCTTTATGATGAACCTAATTCAGTGGATCAGGCAGAGAAAATCTTGCTGGCTCTGTGTCAGGGTCAGGATGAAGCGGAGATATATTGTCAGAAGTTTAGAAAGTGGTCCGTGCTCACTCAGTGGAATGAATGTGCCCTGGCAGCGATCTTCAGAAAGGGTCTCTCTGAAGCCCTTAAGGATGTCATGGTGGGATTTCCCATGCCTGCTGGTCTGAATGAGTCTATGTCCTTGGCCATTCAGATCGATCGACGCTTGCGTGAGCATAAAGCTGTGCACCATTTGGCGGTACTATCTGAGCATGGGCCTGAGCCTATGCAATGTGATAGGACTTTGACCAGAGCTGAACGGCAAGAACACAGATGTCGGAATGGGCTATGTTTTTACTGTGGTGATTCCACTCATGCTATCTCCGATTGTCCTAAGCGCACTAAGCGGTTCGCTAGGTCTGCCACCATTGGTACGGTACAGTCTAAATTTCTATTGTCCGTTACTCTGATTTGCTCTTTGTCATCCTATTCTGTTATGGCATTTGTGGATTCAGGCGCTGCCCTGAATTTGATGGACTTGGAGTATGCCAGGCGCTGTGGTTTTTTCTTGGAGCCCTTGCAGTATCCTATTCCATTGAGAGGAATTGATGCTACGCCTTTGGCCAAGAATAAGCCTCAGTACTGGACTCAATTGACCATGTGCATGGCTCCTGCACATCAGGAAGATATCCGCTTTCTGGTGTTGCATAATCTGCATGATGTGGTCGTTTTGGGGTTGCCATGGCTACAGGTCCATAATCCAGTATTGGACTGGAAATCTATGTCTGTGTCCAGCTGGGGTTGCCAGGGGGTACATGGTGATGTTCCATTTTTGTCTATTTCGTCTTCCACTCCTTCTGAAGTTCCAGAGTTTTTGTCGGATTATCGGGATGTATTTGATGAGCCCAAAGCCAGTGCCCTACCTCCTCATAGGGATTGCGATTGTGCAATTAATTTGATCCCTGGTAGTAAGTTTCCTAAGGGCCGATTGTTCAATTTATCTGTGCCAGAACACGCTGCTATGCGGCGTTATATGAAGGAATCCTTAGAGAAAGGCCATATTCGCCCGTCGTCATCACCGTTAGGAGCAGGGTTCTTTTTTGTGGCCAAGAAGGATGGTTCTTTGAGACCTTGTATTGATTACCGTCTTCTCAATAAAATTACAGTCAAATTTCAGTATCCTTTGCCGTTGCTGTCTGATTTGTTTGCTCGTATTAAAGGGGCTAGTTGGTTCACCAAGATAGATCTTCGAGGGGCGTATAATCTTGTGCGTATTAAACAAGGCGATGAATGGAAAACAGCATTTAATACGCCCGAGGGCCATTTTGAGTACCTGGTTATGCCATTCGGGCTTTCCAATGCTCCATCAGTATTTCAGTCCTTTATGCATGACATCTTCCGAGAGTACCTGGATAAATTCCTGATTGTGTATTTGGATGATATTTTGGTCTTTTCGGATGATTGGGAGTCTCATGTGAAGCAGGTCAGAATGGTGTTCCAGGTCCTTCGTGCGAATTCCTTGTTTGTGAAGGGGTCAAAGTGTCTCTTTGGAGTTCAGAAGGTTTCATTTTTGGGGTTCATTTTTTCCCCTTCTACTATCGAGATGGACCCTGTTAAAGTCCAGGCCATTTACGATTGGACTCAGCCGACATCTGTGAAGAGCCTGCAAAAGTTCCTGGGCTTTGCTAATTTTTATCAGCGCTTCATCGCTAATTTTTCTAGTGTTGCTAAACCGTTGACTGATTTGACCAAGAAGGGTGCTGATGTGGTCAATTGGTCTTCTGCAGCTGTAGAGGCTTTTCAGGAGTTGAAGCGTCGTTTTTCTTCTGCCCCTGTGTTGTGCCAGCCAGATGTTTCGCTCCCGTTTCAGGTTGAGGTTGATGCTTCTGAGATTGGAGCTGGGGCTGTTTTGTCGCAAAGAAGTTCTGATGGCTCGGTGATGAAGCCATGTGCTTTCTTTTCTAGAAAGTTTTCGCCTGCTGAGCGCAATTATGATGTTGGTAATCGAGAGTTGTTGGCCATGAAGTGGGCATTCGAGGAGTGGCGTCATTGGCTTGAAGGAGCCAAGCATCGCATGGTGGTCTTGACAGATCACAAGAATTTGACTTATCTTGAGTCTGCCAAACGGTTGAATCCGAGACAGGCTCGATGGTCATTATTTTTCTCCCGTTTTGATTTTGTGGTTTCGTACCTTCCGGGCTCTAAGAATGTGAAGGCTGATGCCCTGTCAAGGAGTTTTGTTAGATAGGAAGACGAAAAAAGCTTTGTTCCAGCTCCAAAATTTAAAATTTAAGTCCTTTATTAATGCATAGTAAAAGCATAAGCTGGAAAACTCTCCACAGCACAATAGGAAACGAGCTACGCGTTTCGATCCTTGCAGATCTTTGTCAGAGCTGTTTTTCTCAAGGAGTTTTGTGCCTGACTCTCCGGGTGTTCCTGAGCCGGCGGGTATTCTCAAAGAGGGGGTAATTTTGTCTGCCATCTCCCCTGATTTGCGGCGGGTGCTGCAAAAATTTTAGGCTGATAGACCTGACCGTTGCCCAGCAGAGAAACTGTTTGTCCCTGATAGATGGACTAGTAGAGTTATCTCTGAGATTCATTGTTCAGTGTTGGCTGGGCATCCTGGAATCTTTGGTACCAGAGATTTGGTGGCTAGATCCTTTTGGTGGCCGCCTTTGTCACAGCATGTGCGTTCTTTTGTGCAGTCCTGTGGGACTTGTGCTCGGGCTAAGCCCTGCTGTTCTCGTGCCAGTGGGTTGCTTTTGCCCTTGCTGGTCCCGAAGAGGCCCTGGACGCATATTTCTATGGATTTTATTTCGGATCTCCCCGTCTCTCAAAAGATGTCGGTCATTTGGGTGGTTTGTGATCGCTTTTCTAAGATGGTCCATTTGGTACCTTTGTCTAAATTGCCTTCCTCCTCTGATTTGGTGCCATTATTTTTCCAGCATGTGGTTCGTTTACATGGTATCCCGGAGAACATCGTTTCTGACAGAGGTTCCCAGTTTGTTTCGAGGTTTTGGCTATCTTTTTGTGCTAGGATGGGCATTGATTTGTCTTTTTCCTCGGCTTTCCATCCTCAGACAAATGGCCAAACCGAACGAACTAATCAGACTTTGGAAACATATCTGAGATGCTTTGTTTCTGCTGATCAGGATGATTGGGTGTCCTTTTTGCCGTTGGCTGAGTTCGCCCTTAATAATCGGGCCAGCTCGGCTACTTTGGTTTCGCCGTTTTTCTGCAATTCTGGTTTCCATCCGCGTTTCTCTTCAGGGCAGGTTGAGTCTTCGGACTGTCCTGGTGTGGATACGGTGGTGGATAGGTTGCAGCAGATTTGGACTCATGTGGTGGACAATTTGACATTGTCCCAGGAGAAGGCACAACGTTTCGCTAACCGCTGGTGCTGTGTGGGTCCCTGACTTCGTGTTGGGGATTTGGTTTGGTTGTCGTCTCGTTATGTTCCTATGAAGGTTTCCTCTCCTAAGTTTAAGCCTCGTTTCGTTGGTCCGTATAAGATTTCTGAGGTTATCAATCCTGTGTCATTTCGTTTGGCCCTTCCTGCTTCTTTTGCCATCCATAATGTGTTCCATAGGTCGTTATTGCGGAGATACGTGGCGCCTGTGGTTCCATCCGTTGATCCTCCTGCCCCAGTGTTAGTTGAGGGGGAGTTGGAGTATGTGGTGGAGAAGATTTTGGATTCTCGTATTTCGAGACGGAAACTCCAGTACCTGGTCAAGTGGAAGGGTTATGGTCAGGAAGATAATTCCTGGGTTTTTGCCTCTGATGTTCATGCTGCCGATCTGGTTCGTGCCTTTCATTTGGCTCATCCTGGTCGGCCTGGGGGCTCCGGTGAGGGTTCGGTGACCCCTCCTCAAGGGGGGGGTACTGTTGTGAATTCTGTTGTTGGGCTCCCTCCTGTGGTCATGAATGGTACTTCGGCTGGTTCTATCCATGGAATTCCTCTGGTGGCTGTGGGTGTTTCTGAGTTTCCTTCCACAGGTGACGAGGTTAATTCGTTAGCTGGCTGCTCTATTTAACTCCACTTAGATCTTTGCTCCATGCCACCTGTCAATGTTCCAGTATTGGTCTTGTTCACTCCTGGATCGTTCTTGTGACCTGTCTTCCCAGTAGAAGCTAAGTGCCTGCCTGTTTTTCTCTGGTTTGCTATTTTTCTGTCCAGCTTGCTATTTTGTTGTTGTCTTGCTTGCTGGAAGCTCTGGGACGCAGAGGGAGCGCCTCCGCACCGTGAGTCGGTGCGGAGGGTATTTTTGCGCCCTCTGCGTGGTCTTTTTGTAGGTTTTTGTGCTGACCGCAAAGCTACCTTTCCTATCCTCGGTCTGTTCAGTAAGTCGGGCCTCACTTTACTAAATCTATTTCATCTCTGTTTGTATTTTCATCTTTACTCACAGTCATTATATGTGGGGGGCTGCCTTTTCCTTTGGGGAATTTCTCTGAGGCAAGGTAGGCTTTATTTTTCTATCTTCAGGGCTAGCTAGTTTCTTAGGCTGTGCCGAGTTGCATAGGGAGCGTTAGGAGCAATCCACGGCTATTTCTAGTGTGTGTGTGATAGGATTAGGGATTGCGGTCAGCAGAGTTCCCACATCCCAGAGCTCGTCCTTTATTATCAGTAACTACCAGGTCATTCCGTGTGCTCTTAACCACCATGTCCATTATTGTCCTGACCACCAGGTCATAACAGGGTACTAGATCTGGCCTATGTTCATGTCTTGGGGGGCATTTAGGTGTAGATAAGACCCAAGAATGAATCCATCAGAGGTTTAACTGGTGTCACAGGGACATTGTTAATTTCTGCCAATCCTGCCCTACCTGTCAGCTAACTGCCCCCATATCCCACTTTCACAGTTCCCCTAGTTCCGTTACCCATAATCGAGGTCCAGTTTGACCGGATTGCCATGTACCTGGTTGGGCCCTTAGTTAAGTCTGCCAGGGGTCATCAATACATCCTGTGGTAATGGACTATGCTGCACGGTACCTGGAAGTGATACCACTGAGAAATTCCTCCGCCAAGAGTACAGCACGAGAGCTAGTCCATATTTTCTCCTGGATGGGTTTGCCGAAGGAGATCCAGATAGAGCAGGGGACATTGTTTATGTCCAAGGAAATGAGGGAGTTGTGCAAGGCTCTCCAGATTACCCAACTTAGGATGTCAGTGTACCATCCGCAGACAGACGGCCTAGTGGAGAGGTTCAATAAGACCTTAAAGTCCATGTTGAAGAAGGTCATGGAGAAGGATGGCCGAGACTGGGATTGCCTCCTACCATACCTACTGTTCTCCATCAGGGAAGTCCCACAGGCCTCTACGGAGTTCTCACCGTTCGAGCTGTTATACGGACGGCACCACCCGGGGATTTCTAGATGTTGCAAATGAGACTTGGGAAGCAGAAGTTACACCCCACCGGAGAATCATTAGGAAATGTGGCCCAAATGCAGGATTGAATCACAAGGGTGATGCTGATTGTGAAGGAGAGTCTCATTCAAGCACAAAAAGCCCAGGCGAGGGTCTTCAACCAGGCCGTGAGGCTGAGAAAATTTAGCTCTGGGAACTGGGTGCTTGTGTTGATCCCCACTGTGGAAAGCAAATTCTCTGCCAAGTGGCAAGGGCCATACAAGGTGCTCGAGAAGTTGAGTGATGTCAACTATAAGGTCCACTAACCAGGGAGAAGGAAGCCATACTAAGTATACCACATCAACCTGCTGAAACTGTGGCAGACAGGGATCCGATAGAATTAACGTGCCAAGGGACACATCCTGAAGCCAAGGTCGAAGATGTCACAGTGACATAGACACTGTCACAGGCCCAGAAACAACAGTGCCGTGAGCTGCTTCAGCAGGACCGAGAGTTGTTTTTGGAGTCACCAAGATGTACACAGGTGGTGGGGCACAAGATCCTGACTAAACCACATGTGAGAGTGCACCAAAGGCCGTATCGAATTCTTGAAGTTCGCCGCGAGGTGATCTCCCAGGAGGTGAAGAGAATGTTGAGCAGGGGTGTCATCGAGGAGTCAAAGAGTGGCTGGTCCAGCCCTATTGTCCTAGTGCCAAAGCCAAATGGAAATGATTACAGAAAGCTCAATGAGATATCCAAGTTCGACGCGTAGCCGATGCCCCGGGATGATGAGCTTATTGAGAGGTCCAGGGTGGTGATGTACCTTGTGGACCCTAGCCTAACGAAGAGATACTGGCAAATTCTCCTGTCTCCAAGGAGAAGATCGTCTTCTCTACACCTGATGGGTGCTTTCAATATACCCAGATACCGTTCGGACTACAAGGAGCCCCAGTTACCTTTCAGTGGGCTATGGACCGGACACTAGTCCCACACAAGAAGTACGCCGCCGCTTACTTGGATGACATCGTAATCTTCATCCCGGATTGGGAAGTCACCTGCAAAGGTGCAAGCAGTACTCGATGCACTAAGGAAAGCGGGGTTTATCATAAACCCAAAGAAGTGTGCCTTTCAGAAAGAGGAGGCGAAGTACTTGGGCTACATCATTGGAAGGGGTGAGATAAAGCTGCAAACAGACAGGGTGGAAGCAATCCAAAGGTGGCTACAGCCGGTCTCCAAAAAGCAGGTTAGGGCATTTCTGGGAATAGTGGGATATTATCGGCGATTTATTCCAAACTTCGCCATGATAGCTGCCCCCCTGACTGATCTTTTTAAGGGCACAAAGTCGACGATGGTCAAATGGTCCTCTGAAGCGGAGATGGCACTCCAGGAGTTGAAGCTCATCCTGTGCCGACAGCCAGTCTTTGTCGCACCAGACTTCACAAAGGAGTTTGTGCTCCAGACGGATGCCTCAGATGTCAGATTAGGAGCTGTGCTGTCCCAGGTAATAGATGGTGAGGAACACCTAGTCCTATACCTGAGTAGGAACCTCTCCACCTGTGAGAAGAACTATGCCATCGTGGAGAAAGAGTGCTTGGCTATCAAGAGGGCAATTGACACCCTAAGATAGTACCTGCTAGATAGAAGGTTCAGGCTAATATCTGATCATGCACCCCTGACATGGATAAGGGAAAAGAAGGGGAAGAATGCCCGGGTAATTAGGTTATTTCTGGCACTCCAGGACTTCACTTTCCATGTGAAGCACAGGCCAGGGAGGTTGTATGGGAATGCAAATGCCCTGTCCAGAGTCCCCCTGCTTAGCCAGTGAAGGTGCCAAAACCCCTGACTATGGGCAGAGGGGGGTAATATGTGACAGAGTCACTGGTGAAGTGATGGAGGGGAGATGCGTGTCACTGCGCATGATGGCATCAGTGATGTAAAACCAGAATAGTTTCCTCCAGCACTCTACGTGTTGGGTCAATTTACTGAAAGTTGTATTATGGGTTCGTTTTAGTAGACTTTTATAGAGCGGGAGGGAGAATTTCCACGCATTTCCATCTGCAGTGTCCTGACAGGACCTGTGAGATATCGAGAGCATGTGATCAGTCACATGACGGAGGAGTTACATGGTCAGGGCTTAAATGGCTGACTGCCAGAGCTTTTAGTGTGGGCCTGGAGAAAGAGCACTCCAGGGAAGTGTTTGCTAAATCTGAACCGTGGACACTGCTGCCTGTGAGTGGGCTGATCCCCACTAGGAAAAGGACTGTGTTTCTTTGTTTTGCTGTTTTGCCCAGAGGGCCATGTTTACTTTCCCAAACTTGGTTTATGCTGTCTACAATAAACCAAGCATTTTCTTAAAGAGACAGTGTTCTGTGTTCCGGTTATACCTCTGTGTCCAGATGAGTGAGCAGCTCTACCACAGGTTAATAAAAATATGACTTTTTTAATATATTGATTTGACAACAATTGTGTTCCTGACACACTTTTCTCTTTGGTCAAGCTGATATCTCTGCAACAGAGATGAGAAATAATTATGTTTTACTGAGATCTTCAGCCACATTATCAAAATGTGGCCAGGTTAGCATGTAAAAAATGGTGAAAGATCTATTTTCAGTTGAACTCCTAGCAATGATTGTGCGGGCACACCTGTGCCTGCATGATAACTTTGATGTACTGGTACGTCATATTGCCAAAACAAAAAAGTAGACCTATCAACAGACAAGCCTCTGAGTATTCATTGTCTGTATACAGTGTCTGCTGGCAATGAATACTGTCCAATACATGCTTTTTGCATGTATACTGATAATTTGCCTATTCTGTATCACATCCAGTAAGTATGATAATCATTACCTTCATAAGCAGAGCTGTCTCCTTTTCAGCAGTGTTTCTCCATAACCGTGTCAACTGATGGATTTCAGAGTTCAAGAACTGGTTCTGTATCTTGTAGGCATTAATGTCATCCTTGTGAAAGAACAAGAATTATTAAGTTTTTGCTTTCACCTACAGAAGAAACTCACATGTCACCGTATAAGAATGTATCTGTTTGCATACACCATTTTCTTACCATTAAGCTGTCAATCTTCCTATATTGCACTTGTAAGGTCTCAATTCCAATACTGCTTTTCTTATCTGAATCAGTCTGGCTGAGAAGCTGCTCATTCTGCTTCATGATAAATTGCTGCTTTGCATTGTTCTTTTCCATTAGCAGTTGTACATGTTCCTTCAGTTCACCAATTTGAAAATCCTTGAAACTAACACACTGTTCAAGGTCCTGTTTTTCCTGCTCAAGGGCCTCCACGCGTTGCTTAAAGTCCTCAATTTGTCTAACCTTATGTCGTATTAGCTCCAGTCTGTCTTTTTCCTCTGTAACACTCAAATAGTCATTGCATGCTCTTTTTTCCTCTTGAGCAGACTCAAGAGCACGGTGAAGTAGCTTCACAAGATCCTAGTGGAAACAATAGTGAAAATGTTACAGTTTTAGGTTTACTCACCTTATAATTAGCTCTGATCATTTCAAATATTTCCAAAGATTCAATTAAACATAAATCTATATTGTGCATTTATTTGATAATACATCTAATAATATCTACCTTTCAAATATTTTTCACCCAATCAATATAAAAAAAAAAATTATACCGTTTATTAACTCCTTTACCCCCGAAGGTGGTTTGCATGTTAATGACAGGCTAATTTTTACAATTCTGATCACTGTCCCTTTATGAGGTTATAACTCTGGAACGCTTCAATGGATTCCGGTGATTCTGAGAATGGTTTGATGATAGTTTGATAGTGGTAAGATTTCTTTGATATGACTTGCGTTTATTTGTGAAAAAAAAACGGAATCTTGGTGAAAATTTTCAAAAGTTTCCAATTTTCCAACTTTGAATTTTCATGCCCTTAAATCACAGAGATACAGTTAGGTCCATATATATTTGGACAGAGACAACATTTTTCTAATTTTGGTTATAGACATTACCACAATGAATTTTAAACAAAACAATTCAGATGCAGTTGAAGATCAGACTTTCAGCTTTCATTTGAGGGTATCCACATTAAAATTGGATGAAGGGTTTAGGAATTTCAGCTCCTTAACATGTGCCACCCTGTTTTTAAAGGGACCAAAAGTAATTGGACAATTGACTCCAAGGCTATTTCATGGACAGGTGTGGGCAATCCCTTCGCTATGTCATTCTCAATTAAGCAGATAAAAGGCCTGGAGTTGATTTGAGGTGTGGTGCTTGCATTTGGAAGGTTTTGCTGTGAAGTAAACATGCAGTCAAAGGAGCTCTCCATGCAGGTGAAACAAGCCATCCTTACGCTGCGAAAACAGAAAAAACCCTTCCGAGAAATTGCTACAATATTAGGAGTGGCAAAATCTACAGTATGGTACATCCCAAGAAAGAAAGAAAGCACTGGTGAACTCATCAATGCAAAAAGACCTGGGCGCCCACGGAAGACAACAGTGGTGGATGATCGCAGAATTATCTCCATGGTGAAGAGAAACCCCTTCACAACAGCCAACCAAGTGAACAACACTCTCCAGGAGGTAGGCGTATCAATATCCAAATCTACCATAAAGAGAAGACTGCATGAAAGTAAATACAGAGGGTTCACTGCACGGTGCAAGCCACTCATAAGCATCAAGAATAAAAAGGCTAGACTGGACTCTGCTAAAAAAAATCTAAAAAAGCTAGCACCGTTCTGGAAGAACATTCTTTGGACAGATGAAACCAAGATCAACTTCTACCAGAAAGATGGAAAGAGAAAAGTATGGAGAAGGCGTGGTACAGCTCATCATCCAGAGCATACCACATCATCTGTAAAACACGGCAGAGGCAGTGTGATGGCTTGGGCATGCATGGCTGCCAGTGCCACTGGGTCACTAGTGTTTATTGATGATGTGACACAGGACACAAGCAGCCAAATTAATTCTGAGGTATTCAGAGACATACTGTGTGCTCAGATCCAGCCAAATGCAACAAAACTGATTGGTCGTCGTTTCATACTACAGATGGACAATGACCCAAAACATAAAGCCAAGGCAAGCCAGGAGTTTATCAAAGCAAAGAAGTGGAATATTTTTGAATGGCCAAGTCAGTCATCTGATCTCAACCCAATTGAGCATGCATTTCACTTGTTAAAGACTAAACTTCAGACAGGAAGTCCCACAAACAAACAGCAGCTGAAAACCACTGTAGTGTAGGCCTGGCAGAGCATCAAAAAGGAGGAAACACAGCGTCTGGTGATGTCCATGAGTTCAAGACTTCAGGCAGTCATTGCCAACAAAGGGTTTTCAACCAAGTACTAAAAATGAACATTTTATTTAAAAATTATTGAATCTGTCCAATTACTTTTGGTCCTTTTAAAAACAGGGTGGCACATGCTAAGGAGCTGAAACTCCTAAACCCTTCATCCAATTTTAATGTGGATACCCTCAAATGAAAACTGAAATTTGAACTTCAACTGCATTGGAATTGTTTTGTTTAAAATTCATTGTGGTAATGTCTATAACCAAAATTAGAAAAATGTTGTCTCTGTCCAAATATATATGGACCTAACTGTATGTCACACAAAATACTTAGTAAGTAACATTTCCCACATGTCTACTTTACATCACCACAATTTTGGAACCAACTTTTTTTTTTGTTAGAAGTTATAAAGGTTAAAAGTTAATCAGTGATTTCTCATTTTTACAACACAATTATTTTTTAGGGACCTCATCACATTTGAAGTCACTTTGAGAGTTCTAGATGATAGAAAATACCAAAAAGTGACACCATTCTAAAAACTGCACCGCTCAAGGTGTTCAAAACCACATTCAAGAAGTTAATTAACCCTTCATGTGCTTCACAGGAATTTTTGAAATGTTTAAAAAAATTTACATTTACCTTTTTTCACAAAAAATTTAATTCAGACCCAATGTTTTTTTATTTTCCCAAGGGTAACAGGAGAAATTGGACAAATTGCACAACAACTTTGGGGTCCAGAGTGTGACGGGGTGTACGGCAGAGCAAGAAGGGACAACAGGCCAATGGATGATTCCACAGATTTATTATCAAGAACGCTGGAACAACACATGCAGGTAGATCTACAGAGTCCACAATTAGTCCAACGGAACAGGTTCGGGGGCACCTCCCGATAATCCTTGTGCCAGCTAACAAAGCAATAGTCCACACGAGTCCAAGGGATCCCAAAACAATCTCACGAACAACGAGATATGTCCTCAGCTCAAGTCTCGCCCCGTTCGCTTCCGCAGTCCCAGATGGGCTTGGGGTCTTGCCTCAGCTAAGAATCCCCACTCCTTCTCCTTCAAAGATCAACTCACATCTGATCTCAAAATAAGAATGGATTGTCTGAGCTCCTGGGATCCGCCCATGAAGGGGGGTAGGGGTCACACCTTCTATTCAATGGTTGGGTCCACCAGAAGATTCTAGACTGGTGGGCTCAGCTTAATCTATGTAGTATGTACATTTGACTAGCCACCTGCTGTGAGGAAGAATGGCTATTCCTCCACTAGTGATGTTGACAAAGCTTAATTACATTAGAGCTTAGGGCTGCAAGTATTGGGGGAAGGAGACATATTGTTACAGGTGAACTCCCAGCACAAGAAAATACATAAATTACAGCTAATAGAAACCAGAGAACAGTTACATACATCAAATGGCATATTATTCACATACAGGACAGGGCAAAAGTACATATCATGACAATCCCTTCCCCTCCCAATTTGTGTATGTACTAGGGACCTCTACAGGTCGCTGGTTAAGTACACACAGGCATGGCTGACCGGACTCAGGGCTCCTCTTGCCTGGACAGTCAATCTGCATTTTGGTGTTGGCTGCCTCTTCTATACTGTATGGTAAAGTTATAGGGCTGCAGAGCCAGGCTCCATCGTAGTAAGCGTCCATTGTCCCCAGAGACTCTGTTCAGCCAGATGAGGGGATTGTGATCAGTAACCACAGTGAATTCTCGTCCATACAGATACGGTCTCAGTTTCCTGAGGGCCCACACTACAGCCAGACATTCTTTTTCAACAGTTGCATAGGCCACTTCTCGGTCCAGCAATTTCCGGCTGAGGTAGGCAATGGGGTGCTCGTCCCCAGCTGCATTCACCTGGCTGAGTACAGCTCCCAGTCCATAAGCAGAGGCGTCGGTCTGCACAATGAATCTCCTCTTGTAGTCTGGAGCAGCCAGAACAGGGTCGCAGACCAGAGCGTCCTTCAGCCGGTTAAAAGCCTCATCACAGGCTGGAGTCCAGATCACCAGCTGGGGCATCATTTTCTTGGTCAGGTCGGTAAGAGGCTTGGCCACAGTGCTGAAATGAGAAACAAATTTTCGGTAATAACCGGCAGTGCCCAAAAAAGCCATAACTTGTTTCTTAGTTTGGGGTACAGGCCAGTCTCTAATAGCCTGGATTTTGGCAGGCTTAGGACGGAGCTTCCCTCCTCCCACTCTATGCCCTAGGTACTGGACTTCACCCATCCCCAATTGGCATTTATCTGGTCGAATGGTTAGGCCTGCTGCAAGAAGCAGGTCAAGAATAACGGCTACTTGTTTCAGATGTTCCTCCCACGTCTGGCTGAAGATGGCAATATCATCCAAGTAGGCACAAGCAAAGTCACCACATCCCTGGAGGATCTGGTCCACCATTCTCTGGAAGGTTGCAGGGGCAGTCTTCATTCCAAAGGGCATGTTTAGAAATTCATACAGACCAAATGGGGTTATAAAAGCGGACCGTTCTCTCCCTTCCTCCGTCAGAAGGATTTGCCATTATCCCTTACTGAGATCCAAGGTAGTGACATATCGGGACCCAGCCAGGCGGTCTAGAAGTTCGTCAATACGGGGCATTGGGTAAGGATCACTGACGGTATGGTCGTTTAGTCGTCGATAGTCCACACAAAACCGAGTACTCCCATCCTTCTTGGGTACTAACACCACAGGAGAGGCCCAAGGGCTATGGGAGGCCTGGATTACTCCAAACTGTAACATATCCTCCAGTTCGTGCTGCATGGTGTGTCGAACTGATTCAGGTACCCGGTAAGGAGCCTGTTGTATGGGACGGATACCCTGAGTGTCCACATGATGTTGGGTGACGGTGGTTCGACCTGGTTGGGATGAGAAAGCAGCCTGTCTCTGTTGAAGCACTCCCAGCATCTGTTTTTTTTCTGTAAGGAATCCAGGTGATCTCCCAGTGGAACCTGTTCCACAGTGGATGGGGCTCTCGCTGCTTCCAAGAGATCAGGTAGGGAGTCCTCATCCTCTTGACCATCTTCTGAAGCCAGCCGACAGCTTGCTATCACTGGAATGTTCCAGTCATGGTACTCCTTAATCATATTCACATGGACAGTCTTTTGTCTTAGCCCCTGATCATCTAAAGCAAGAAGATAATTGGTGTCATTTAGTTTTCTGAGAACCCGGAAGGGACCCTCCCATGTGGTTTGCAGTTTATTCTGCCGATGGGGAACAATCATTAAGACCTGTTGTCCTTCTACAAACTCCCGATAGCGTGCTTTACGGTCATACCATGTCTTCTGTCTGGTTTGAGCCATCCGCACATTGCTCTGGGCAAAACTAGCAAGTTGAGCCAGGGTTTCTTGCAGCTTTAGGACATAAGGGACAACAGGGGCTCCTGTATCCTCAACTTGCCCCTCCCAGTATTCCTTGAGCAGGGTTAAGGGCCCTCGGACCTTTCTTCCATAGAGTAGTTCAAAGGGGGAAAACCCAGTGGACTCCTGGGGAACTTCCCGATAGGCAAACAAGAGATGGGGTAGATACTTCTCCCAGTCTGAATCTCTGTCAGTGAAGGCCCTTAGCATATTCTTCAGAGTGCCATTGAATCGTTCACAAAGTCCATTTGTTTGGGGATGATACGGGGTCGTTCGGATTGCTCGTACTCCACAAGTGCGCCACATGCACTGGACCAGCTCTGACATGAACTGGGAGCCTTGGTCTGACAAGATCTCACTGGGGAATCCTACTCTGGTAAAAATGGTAACCAAGGCCTCGGCCACATTGGCTGCGGAAATACTTGACAATGCCACACAGAGTATGCTGGTTCTCCATATATGGGGGTAAACCACTGTTTGGGTAAATGACAGAGCTCAGAAGGGAAGGAGTGCCGTTTGACTTTTTCAACGCAAAATTGGCTGGAATTGAGATTGAATGCCATGTCGCGTTTGGAGAGCCCCTGATGTGGCTAAAAAGGGGAAACCCCCAACAAGTGACCCCATTTTGGAAAGTAGACCCCCCCAAGGAACTTATCTAGATGTGTGATGAGCACTTTGAACACTCAAGAAGTTTACAATGTTGAGCCATGAAAATAATAAAATCACATTTTCCTCACAAAAATGTTGTTTTAGCCCAAAATTTTGCATTTTCATAAGAGTAACAGAATAAATTGCACCATACAATTTGTTGTGCAACTTCTCCTGAGTACACCATTACCCCATATGTAGGGGAATACTACTTTTGAGGCACATTGCAAAGCTCAGAAGGGAAGAGGTGCCATATTTGAGTTCAGATTTTACTGGAATGGTTTGAGGGTGTAATGTCACATTGGCAGAACCCCTGAGGTGTCAGAACAAACCCCCTATATGTGAACTCATTTTACAAACAACACTCCCCAATGAATTCATCTAGGGGTGAAGTGATCACATTAACACCACATGTGCCTCACATAATTTAATACCACTGAGTGGTGAAGAAAGAATAAATTATATTTTTTACCACTAAAATGTTGCTTTAGCCCTAAGTTTTTAATTTTTCTAAGTGCTAATAGGAATTTGTTTTTACAACGAACCGAGGTCCATATTTTCATGAGTGTGCCAACATGTAATCGGGAAATATTTTTCAGGCACTGCGCAAAGCTCAGAAGGCAAGGAGCACCAGATTTGATTGTTATGGTTGCAGGTGCTATGACCCATTGCGAGAGCCCATGAGGTGCCAGAACAGCAGAACCCCCCCAAAAGTGACCCCATTTTACAAACAACACCTTTCAATGAATTCATCTAGGGTTGCAGTGATCATATTCACATCATGGGTGTGTCACAGAATTTTATACCATTGGGCACTAAAAACAAAATAACTATATTTTTACCACCAAAATTTTGTTTTAGCCAAAGATTTTATATTTTGACACAAAAAGTGGGTAAAAATGGCATAAACATTTTCCCACAATTTCTACTGAACGTAGCAATACCCAATATGTGGCTGTACAGTACTACTTGGCCATATGGTGAGACTCGGGAGGAACGGAGAGCTATTTGCCTCCTGGAGAACAGTTTGTGGACTCCATATACAGAGCCCCTAATTGCTAGAAGAGCAGAACCCAGCCTCAAGTGACCCCATATGGGAAACTATATGGGAATTTATCTACAGGTGTAGTGACGATTTTGACTCCATGAGTATTTTCCAGAAACAAACAGCAATGAATGTTGCCGAGTGAAAATTGCAAACTGCTGTTGTAGTGAGCAGTACGTTGTAGTGACCAGTACGCTGTAGTCACCAGTACGTTATGCCCAACCCATGCTTCTGGAGGCATGCACCTGTAAGTTAGGTGGGCTCTCATCGATTCAGAAATGCCAAACGTGGACGCTATATGTGGTTTGGGTACACTGTGGAGCTCAGGAAGGGGCTTTTTTATTTAGGAGCGGAGAATTTGCAGAATTTATTTTGGCGGGCGAGGAGTCATTTCGCTGTTCCAGTACCTTTGTGCTACCAGTAACGTGGAAGACCCCTATATTTCTGTTAACATATGGCAGATCTGAGTGAGGGCTTGCTTTTTTGTGGATTGAGTTGAAGCTTTTATTGGGAACATTTTACATAATGTTTGAGATCACGCTGACCACTTACTTTGACGTTTCCATCTAAATCTCTGAGTGAAGTGATTCAAATGAAACCCCTAAGGGATCCATTCACTATAGTGAGGCAGCAGAGTTACTCTGGACTCAGTCTGGCCTCTGTTCAGTGATTTCTTTTCAGAAGTGCACCAATCTGTGGCCGGCGGCACTTTCATGCAATCCTTAAAACACGGACACGGCAGGATCACAGGTCCTATGGAGTACACAGTGCCTCCACCTGCCTCACTATAGGGAATCTTCTGCCGGGTGCTTTGTCTGAATCATGTATTTCAGAGATTTACACAGAAACCCCGCTGTAAGCACTCAGTGCAAGATAAATGTGCGCCGAGCCTTACTGTGATCTATGGGAGGCAGAATGAAAAAAAATCAACAGCATGTGAAGAATTGGTTTTATTTATTTTTATGCCATTCCTCGTGCGGGATAAGTGATTAGGTGACTTTATTCTTCGGGTTGGTGTGATTACAGCAATACCAGATTTAGGCCTCTTTCACAAGTCCGTGTCTCTGGTACGTGTGGTGACAGTTTTCACATGTACCAGAGACACATACACACATAGACCCATTCAAGGAAACGGGTCTGTGCACGTCAATATGTTTTCACGGACTGTGTGTCCGAAGGCAAAACACACTGACATGTCCGTTTTTTAATGTCAGCACAGGCCGCAAAACATCCCGCACACATGCACACGGATAACACACATGCATGTCATCCATGTGATATGCATCAGCACCGGGGAAGAAGCGTTACAGTAAGCGCTGTTCTCCGGCCCAGGGTGCTGAACACGGCTCTTCTCATTCTCCCCTGCTCTGCCGGCGATTGGCGTGAGCAGGGAAGAATGATGAGAGGTATATTTAAGCGATAAAAGAGACAGCAGGCGGTGACTGATGGGACTATTACTCCCATCAGCCTGCCCCTGCTGCCGCTACTAACAGTGACAGGAGGTGCTGCTGATGGGAGTATTCATCAGCCACTGCCTGCGCTATAAATAAATAAATGAAAAAAACGGCGTGGGTTTCCATGTATTTTCTATAACCAGCCAGGCAAAACTTAAAGCTGGGGGCTGCAACCCTCAGCAACGTTGGTTATAAAGAATAGAGGGGTCCCCACACTGTTTTTTAAAATTATTTAAATATATAAATACATTTTTTTTAAACGGTGTAGGGTCCCCCCATTTTTGACAACCAGCCTTGCTGAATTATCCAATTTTCCAACTTTGAATTTTTATGCAATTAAATCACAGATATATGTCACACAAAATACTTAATAAGTAACATTTCCCACATGTCTACTTTACATCAGCACAATTTTGGAACCAAAATTTTTTTTTGTTAGGGAGTTATAAGGCTTAAAAGTTGACCAGCAATTTCTCATTTTTACAACACCATTTTTTTTTTAGGGACCACATCTCATTTGAAGTCATTTTGAGGGGTCTATATGATAGAAAATAACCAAGTGTGACACCATTCTAAAAACTGCACCCCTCAATGTGCTCAAAACCATATTCAAGAAGTTTATTAACCCTTCTGGTGCTTCACAGGAATTTTTGGAATGTTTAAATAAAAATGAACATTTAACTTTTTTTCACAAAAAATTTACTTCAGCTCCAATTTGTTTTATTTTACCAAGGGTAACAGGAGAAAATGGACCCCAAAAGTTGTTGTACAATTTGTCCTGAGTACACAGATACCCCATATGTTGGGTTAAACCACTGTTTGGGCGCATGACAGAGCTCGGAAGCGAAGGAGCGCCTTTTGACTTTTCAATGCAAAATTGACTGGAATCGAGCTCTGGAGAGTTTGGAGAGCCCTGATGTGCCTAAACATTGAAACCCCCCACAAGTGACACCATTTTGGAAAGTAGACCCCCTAAGGAACTTATCTAGAGGTGTGGTGAGCACTTTGACCCACCAAGTGCTTCACAGAAGTTTATAATGCAGAACCGTAAAAATAAAAAATCATACTTTTTCACAAAAATTATCTTTTCACCCCGAATTTTTTATTTTCCCAAGGGTAAGAGAAGAAATTGGACCCCAAAAGTTGTTGTACAATTTGTCCTGAGTACCCTGATACCCCATATGTGGGGGTAAACCACTGTTTGGGCGCATGGGAAAGCTCGGAAGGAAAGGAGCGCCGTTTGACTTTTCAATGCAAAATTGACAGGAATTGAGATGGGACGCCATGTTGCGTTTGGAGAGCCCCTGATGTGCCTAAACATTGAAACCCCCCACAAGTGACACCATTTTGGAAAGTAGACCCCCTAAGGAACTTATCTAGATGTGTTTTGAGCGCTTTGACCCACCAAGTGCTTCACAGAAGTTTATAATGCAGAGCCGTAAAAAAAAAAAAAAAAAAAAAATTTCCCACAAAAATTATTTTTTTAGCCCCCAGTTTTGTATTTTTCCGAGGGTAACAGGAGAAATTGGACCCCAAAATTTGTTTCCCGATTTGTCCTGAGTGCGATGATACACCATATGTGGGGGGAACCACTGTTTGGGCGCATGGGAGGGCTCGGAAGGGAAGGAGCGCCATTTGAAATGCAGACTTAGATGGAATGGTCTGCAGGTGTCACATTGCGTTTGCAGAGCCCCTAATGTACCTAAACAGTAGAAACCCCCCACAAGTGACACCATTTTGGAAAGTAGACCCCCTAAGGAACTTATCTAGATGTGTGGTGAGCGCTTTGACCCATCAAGGGCGTCACAGAAGTTTATAACGCA
The DNA here is from genome assembly GCF_032444005.1 of Ranitomeya imitator. NCBI lineage: Eukaryota > Metazoa > Chordata > Amphibia > Anura > Dendrobatidae > Ranitomeya > Ranitomeya imitator. The sequence goes on along the minus strand of NC_091282.1, from coordinate 856,856,805 downwards.
GAGCCATAAAAATAAAACAAAAATTTTTTCCCACAAAAATTATTTTTTAGCCCCCAGTTTTGTATTTTCCCGAGGGTTACAGGAGAAATTGGACCCTAAAATGTGCTGTCCAATTTGTCCTGAGTGAGCTGATACCACATATGTGGGGGGGAACCACTGTTTGGGCGCATGGGAGGGCTCGGAAGGGAAGGAGCTCCATTTGGAATGCAGACTTTAATGGAATGGTCTGCAGGTGTCACATTGCGTTTGCAGAGCCCCTAATGTACCTAAACAGTAGAAACCCCCCACAAGTGACCCCATATTGGAAACTAGACCCCCCAAGGAACTTATCTAGATGTGTTGTGAGAACTTTGAACCCCCAAGTGTTTCACTACAGTTTATAACGCAGAGCCGTGAAAATAAAAAATCCTTTTTTTCACAAAAATTATTTTTTAGCCCCCAGTTTTGTAATTTTCCAAGGGTAACAGGAGAAATTGGACCCCAAATGTTGTTGTCCAATGTGTCCTGAGTACGCTGATACCCCATATGTTGGGGTAAACCCCTGTTTGGGCACACGGGAGAGCTCGGAAGGGAAGGAGCACCGTTTTACTTTTTCAACGCAGAATTGGCTGGAATTGAGATCGGACGCCATGTCGCGTTTGGAGAGCCCCTGATGTGCCTAAACAGTGGAAACCCCCCAATTATAACTGAAACCCTAATGCAAACACACCCCTAACCCTAATTCCAACGGTAACCCTAACCACACCCCTAACCCTGACACACCCCTAACCCTAATCCCAACCCTATTCCCAGCCGTAAATGTAATCCAAACCCTAACCCTAACTTTATCCCCAACCCTAACCCTAACTTTAGCCCCAACCCTAACTGTAGCCTTAACCCTAGCCCTAACCCTAGCCCTAACCCTAGCCTTAACCCTAACCGGAAAATGGAAATAAATACCGTATATACTCGAGTATAAGCCGATCCGAGTATAAGCCGACCCCCCTAATTTTGCCACAAAAAACTGGGAAAACTTAATGACTCGAGTATAAGCCTAGGGTGGAAAATGCAGCAGCTACCGGTAAATGTCAAAAGTAAAAATAGATACCAATAAAAGTAAAATTAATTGAGACATCAGTAGGTTAAGTGTTTTTGAATATCCATATTAAATCAGGAGCCCCATATAATGCTCCATAAAGATTGATGGGCCCCATTAAATGTTCCATATTAAAATATGCCCAGATGCTCCATACAGACACTTGCCCCTTATAGTACTGCACAATCGTTATGGCCCCATACAGATGCTCCATACAGTCACTGCCCCTTATAGTACTGCACAATCGTTATGGCCCCATACAGATGCTCCATACAGACACTGCCCCTTATAGTGCTGCACAATCGTTATGGCCCCATACAGATGCTCCATACAGACACTGCCCCTTATAATACTGCACAATCGTTATGGCCCCATACAGATGCTCCATACAGACACTGCCCCTTATAGTACTGCACAATTGTTATGGCCCCATACAGATGCTCCATACAGACATTGCCCCTTATAGTACTGCACAATTGTTATGGCCCCATAGAGATGCTCCATACAGACATTGCCCCTTATAGTGCTGCACAATCGATATGGCCCCATACAGATGCTCCATACAGACATTGCCCCTTATAGTACTGCACAATTGTTATGGCCCCATACAGATGCTCCATACAGACATTGCCGCTTATAGTACTGCACAATCGTTATGGCCCCATACAGATGCTCCATACAGACACTGCCCCTTATAGTGCTGTACAATCGTTATGGCCCCATACAGATGCTCCATACAGTCACTGCCCCTTATAGTGCTGCACAATCATTATGGCCCCATACAGATGCTCCATACAGTCACTGCCCCCTATAGTGCTGCACAATCGTTATGGCCCCATACAGATGCTCCATACAGTCACTGTCCCTTACAGTACTGCACATGGCCCCATAAGATGCTCCATACAGTCACTGCCCCTTATAGTGCTGTACAATCTTTATGACCCCATAAGATGCTCCATACAGTCACTTGCCCCATATGCTGTGGCTGCGATAAAAAAAAAAAATCATATACTCACCTCTCCGTCGCTCAGGACCCCGGCACTTTTACCTGCTCCTAGTACGGGTGCGGCTCCCTCAGCACTGACGTTCAGCAGAGGGCGCGCACTGACAACGTCACCGCGCCCTCTGGCCTGAGCGTCACAGCCAGAGGACGCTGAAGACAGAGCCGCACCCGAACGAGGAGAGGTAAATATCGCGCAGCGCTGCGCTCCCCCTCCTCGTATACTTACCTGCTCCTGGTGCGGTCCCTGCGTGTCCCTGCTTCTCCCGGCGCTGCATATTCTTACTGTACTGAGCGGTCACCGTTACTGCTCATTACAGTAATGAATATGCGGCTCCACCCCTATGGGAGGTGGAGCCGCATATTCATTACTGTCATGAGCGGTACCCTGTGACCGCTCAGTACAGGAAGAATATGCAGCGCTGGAAGAAGCAGGGACGCGCAGGGACCGCGCCAGGAGTAGGTAAGTATAATTAGATAGCCCCCGCTCCCCCTCCTCTGCCGACCCCTGGGTATGACTCGAGTATAAGCCGAGAGGGGGACTTTCAGCCCCAAAAAATGGGCTGAAAATCTCGGCTTATACTCGAGTATATACGGTACATTTTTTTCATTTTTTAATTTTTCCCTAACTAAGGGGGTGATGAAGGGGGGTTTGATTTACTATTTATAGCGGGTTTTTTAGTGGATTTTTATGATTGGCAGCTGTCACACACTGAAAGACGCTTTTTATTGCAAAAAATATTTTTTGCGTTACCACATTTTGAGACCTATAATTTTTCCATATTTTGGTCCACAGTCATGTGAGGTCTTGTTTTTTGTGGGACGAGTTGACGTTTTTATTGGTAACATTTTCGGGCACGTGACAATTTTTGATCGCTTTTTATTCCGATTTTAATGAGGTAGAATGACCAAAAAACAGCTATTCATGAATTTCTTTTTTTTGTTGGGGAGGGGAGAGGGGGGGCATTTATACCATTCTGCGTTTGGTAAAATGGATAAAGCAGCCTTATTCTTCTGGTCAGTAGAAGTCTGGTCGGGTCATTTATATAATTTTTTTATGTTTTGGCGCTTTTATGCGATAAAAACTATTTTATAGAAAAAATAATTATTTTTGCATCGCTTTATTCTGAGGACTATAACTTTTTTATTTTTTCGTTGATGATGCTGTATGGCAGCTCGTTTTTTGCGGGACAAGATGACGTTTTCAGCGGTACCATGGTTATTTATATCCGTTTTTTTTATCGTGTGGTATTCCACTTTTTGTTTGGCGGTATGATAATAAAGCGTTGTTTTTTGCCTCTTTTTTTTTTTTTTTTTTTTACGGTGTTCACTGAAGGGGTTAACTAGTGGGACAATTTTATAGGTCGGGTCGTTACGAACGCAACAATACTAAATATGTGTACTTTTATTGTTTTTTCTATTATTTAGCTAAAGAAATGTATTTGTAGGAACAATATTTTTTTTTTGTTTGTTTTTTTAGGAATTTTTTACTTTTTTTACACATATGAATATTTTTTTTACACTATAACATTGCCCTGGGGGGGGGGGGGGGGCATCATGTTATAGTGTAAGATCGCTGATTTGACACTTTGCATGTCCGATCGCTGATCTGACGCAGTGTACAGCACTCTGCAGGCTTACCAGCACTTGCTCTGAGCAGGCGCTGGTAAGCCACCGCCCTGCAGGACCCGGATGCAGCCCCGCGGCCATCTTGGATCCAGGCCTGCTGCAGGAAGGAGGAGGTAAGAGACCCTCTGAGCAACGCGATCACATCACGTTGCTCCGGGGGTCTCACGGAAGCCTGCAGGGAGCCCCCTCCCTGCGCGATGCTTCACTATACCGCCGGAACACTGCGATCAAGTTTGATCGCAGTGTGCCGGGGGTTAATGTGCCGGGGGCGGTCCATGACCGCGCCTGGCACATTGTGCCGGATGTCAGCTGCGATAGTCAGCTAACACCTGGCCGTGATCGGCCGCGCTCCCCCCGTGAGCGCCGTCAATCGCTATGACGTACTATCCCGTCGGTGGTCGTATGGGCCCACCCCACCTCGACGGGATAGTACGTCATATGTCAGAAAGGGGTTTAAAAAAAATACACATATTTAGTATCGCCGCATCCGTAACGACCCGACCTATAAGACTGTCCCACTTGTTAACCCTTTCAGTGAACACTGTAAAAAAAGAACAAAAAAAAAGGCAAAAAAACAATGGTTTATCATCATACCGCCGAACAAAAAGTGGAATAACACGCGATCAAATAGACGGATATAAATAAACATGGTACCGCTGAAAACGTCATCTTGTCCCTCAAAAAACAAGCAGCCACACAGCATCATCAGCAGAAAAATAAAAAAGTTATAGCCCGCAGAATAAAGGGATGCAAAAATAATTAATTTTTATATAAAATAGTTTTTTGACCAAAAGAAAAAAAAAAAAAAGGAAAAGCCAGCTCACCGTAATGAAACACAGGTGCACGTAAGTCCGTCCTGGTTGAACGTGGATATAGAGCAAAATAAATAGAAAAATATGAAACTTCTTTTATTTGAAAATCATTACAATTCCATAGAAGATACCGGGACACAGAATGACAGACAGCAAGACAGAGCAACGCGTTTCGAAGCGTTGCTCTGTCTTGCTGTCTGTCATTCTGTGTCCCGGTATCTTCTATGGAATTTTAATGATTTTCAAATAAAAGAAGTTTCATATTTTATCATCAAAGAGCTGGAAGAACTTCTATTTATTTTGCTCTAAAATAGTTTTTATTGTATAAAAGCGCCAAAACAAAACAAAAAAGATATAAATGAGGTATCGCTGTAATCGTACTAGCCCAAAGAACAAAACTTCTTTATCAATTTCACCAAACGCGGAATGGTATAAACGCCCCCCAAAAGAAATTCATGAATTGCTGGTTTTTGTTCATTCTGCCTAACAAAAATCGGAATAAAAAGCGATCAAAAAATGTCATGATCCCGAAAATGGTACCAATAAAACCGTCAACTTGTCCTGCAAAAAACAAGACCTCACATGACACTGATAACCAAAATATGAAAAAATTATAGCTCTCAAAATGTGGTTACGCAAAAACAATTTTTTGCAATAAAAAGCATCTTTTAGTGTGTGATAGCTGCCAAACATAAAAACCCTCTATAAATAGTAAAATCAAACCCCCCTTTATCACCGCCTTAGTTAGGAAAAATAATAAAATAAAAAAAACTATTTATTTCCATTTTCTCATTAGGGTTATGGTTGGGGCTAAAGTTAGGGTTGGGGCTAAATTTAGGGTTGGGGCTAAAGTTAGGGTTGGGGCTAAAGTTAGGGTTGGGGTTGGGGCTTAAGTTATGGTTTGGTTTACGTTTATGGGTGTGTCAGGGTTAGGGGTGTGGTTAGGGTTATGGTTGGGACTAGGGTTAGAGGTGTGTTGGTGTTAGGAGTGTGTTGGGGTTGGTATTAGGGTTAGTGGTGTGTTCGGGTTAGGGGTGTGGCTAGGGTAATGGTTAGGGTTGGGATTAGGGTTAGTGGTGTGTTGGGGTTAGGAATACTGTTAGGGGTGTGTTGGGGTTAGGGTTGGAGTTAGAATTGGGGGGTTTCCATTGTTTAGGCACATCAGGGGCTCTGCAAATGCAACATGACATCCGATCTCAATTCCATCCAATTCGGCGATGAAAAAGTAAAACGGTGCTCCTTCTCTTCTGAGCTCTGCCGTGAACCAAAACTCCCAGTTATGGGGAATCAGCGTACTCAGGACAAATTGGACAACTTTTACGGTTCAATTTCTCCTGTTACCCTTGCAAAAATACAAAACTGGGGATAAAAAATAATTTTTGTGGGAAAAAAATTATTTTTTATTTTCACGGCTCTGTGTTATAAACTTTAGTGAAACAACTTAGGGGTTCAAAGTTCTCACAACACATCTAGATAAGTTCTGTGGGGGGTTTATTTTCCAATATGGGGTCACTTGTGGGGAGTTTCTACTGTTTAGGTACATCAGGGGCTCTGCAAATGCAACTTGACACCCGCAGAATATTCCATCAAAGTTTGCATTCCAAAACTCCACTTCTTCCCTTCCGAGCCCCGACGTGTGCCCAAGCAGTAGTTTTCTCCCACATATGGGGTATCAGCGTACTCAGGACAAATTGGACAATAACTTTTGTGGTTCAATTTCTCCTGTTACCCTTGCGAAAATACAAAACTGGGGGCTATAAAATAATTTTTGCTAAAAATAAAAAAAGACATCTAGATAAGTTCCTTTGGTGGTTTAGTTTCCAATATGGTGTCACTTGTGGGGGGTTTCTACTGTTTAGGTACATCAGGGGCTCTGCAAATGCAACGTGATGCCCGCAAACCATTCCATCAAAGTCTGCATTCCAAAACTGCGCTCCTTCCCTTCCGAACTCTGCCATGCGCCCAAACTGTGGTTCCCCCCCAGATATGGGGTATCAGTGTACTCAGGACAAATTGTACAACAACTTTTGGAGTCCAATTTCTCCTGTTACCCTTGGTAAAATAAAACAAATTGGATCTGAAGTAATTTTTTGTGAAAATAAGTTAAATGCTCATGAAGCACCTGAAGGGTTAATAAACTTCTTAAATGTGGTTTTGGGAACCTTGAGGGGTGTAGTTTTTAGAATGGTGTCACTTTTTGGTATTTTCTCTCATATAGAACCTTCAAAGTGACTTCAAATGTGATGTGGTCCCTAAAAAAAATGGTGTTGTAAAAATGAAAAATCGCTGGTCAACTTTTAACCCTTATAACGCCCTAACCAAAAAAAAAAAAAAATTGGTTCCAAAATTGTGCTGATGTAAAGTAGACATGTGGAAAATGTTACTTATTAAGTATTTTGTGTGACATATCTCTGTGATTTAAGGGCATGAAAATTCAAAGTTGGAAAATTGCAAAATTTTCAGAATTTTCGCCAAATTTCCTTTTTATTCACAAATAAATGCAAGTTATATCGAAGAAATTTTACCACTATCATGAAGTACAGTATGTCACAAGAAAATGTCCATCACCGGGATCCGTTGAAGCGTTCCAGAGTTATAACCTCATAAAGGGACAGTGGTCAGAATTGTAAAAATTGGTCATTAAAGTGCAAACCACCCTTGGGGGTAAAGGGGTTAAGCATGTGATGCACACAGTGTAGATTGTGAGCCCCATTGGGGACAGTGCTAATAAGGTATGCAAAGCAATACAGAATATGACAGCACTAACTATAGCAAAACATAATAAATAAAAAGGATGATGGGTCGCCGTAATGATGAGCGAGCGTGCTCGGACATTTGTGTTATCCGAGCATGCTCGGGTGTTATAACATATTACTCGAGTATGCCCAAGATGGTATAACGCAATATCCGAGCACGCTCTCTCATTACTAGTAGTGCCCAGTGTAAGAAAGCTGGGTTTGTGTCCTAGGTCATGGGTCTTCCATCAGGACAGGTCAGCAGGACAATGACCTGAAACATACTTCAAGAAACATCTAGAAATGGGTGGAAACAAAGCCCTGGAGAATATTAAATTGGCCAACAATGAGCCCAGATCTAAATTCCAAACTGCTGTTGGGAGAAAGCACCCTTCACATATGAAAGAGCTGGAGCAGTTTGCAGAAAAAGAGTGGTCCCAAATTCCAGCTAATAGGTGCAAGAAGCAAGTTGATGATTATAGAAATCGATTGCAGACATTAATTCCAAAGGGTGTGCAACCAAATATTAAAGGGGTGTTATGAAGGCAAAGTCATTTTGCTACTAACTCCCTATCTATTTGATGCTATAATAAGCTATTTTTTAATATACTTGTTTGAAAAAAATCCCTACCGTTCCTTAACTACACTGTCAACACACAGCTATTGTATTTTCTTTACTTACTGTGTGAAGACGATTAGTTTGTGTATCTCAGTGAATGCTAGGATACCCAAGCGAAGAATCATTAGAGCATAGGACCAAGGATGTGGTCACTGTCACAACCCTTGCCACCTACCTAAAAAGAAGAGTCTTCAGTAATGCTCATTTTAGGTGCAGTGTTGTCCCTGCTGCCTCCACCGTACGCTCTGTTGTCTGCTTAGATGAATAATTATAATCTGGCAGCAGAGTGGTGTCACTATACCCGACTGTGTAGGGGACTAGCGCTGACCCCGCAAGTGACGTCGCTGGTCTATGCCGGGTATTCTGACACTGCTCTGTTCCTGTCTTATTACTATTCATCCAAGAAGACAACAGAGCGCACACAGGGGAGACAGCATGCTGTGCACATCGCACATGGGGGACAGTGCACGGAGGAGACAGCAGGGACTGCATCGGCCCTTAAGGCACCGCCTCTAACCTCTTAAGTTGAGGGTGCCAAGAATTTTTTTGGGACCTTTTTTGGGGTTCTGTGTGAAATTATGTCCAATTTGCCTTTGTTTGTGTTGTTCCAATACACACAAAGGAAATAAACATGTGTATAACAAAACATGTGCAATTGCAATAATTTTCTGTTAGAAATACCATACATACTTGAGTATAAGCCGAGATTTTCAGCCCATGTTTTGGGGGCTGAAAGTGCCCCTCTCGGCTTATACTCGAGTCATTGTCCCTGGGGGGAGGAGGAGTGGCGGATGTCAAATCATACTTACCTGCTCCCGGCGCGTCTCTGCACGTTCCTGCTTCTCCGGCGCCTGCAGCTTCTTCCAGTGTTCAGCGGTCACATGGTACCGCTCATCAAAGTAATGAATATGGACGCATATTCATTACTTTAAAGAGTGGTACGATGTTACCGCTGAACACAGGAAGAAGTTGCGGGCGCTGAAGATCACCTGTCAGTGAGAAGCTGCCAGGGACCACGCCGGGAGCAGGTGAGTATAATGGGGACTGGAAGGTGAGTATTGCACAATATTCACCTGTCTGCGTTCCACCACTGGGCGCCGCTGTGTCTTCTGCGTCCTCTGCCTGCGACATTCAGGTAAGAACGTGCGATGATGCGATTAGTGTGCGTGCCGCTCTCTGCCTGAACAGTCACAGTGGAGGATGCAGAAGACACAGCGGCGCCCAGCGGTGGAACGCGGACAGGTGAATATTGCAAGTGCCGGGGACCTGCTCAGGACAAGAGGTGAGTATGTGATTTTTTTTTTTAATGGCAGCAGCCGGCTATGGGGCAAATGTTTCTATGGAGCATCTTATGGGGCCATAATCAACCTATGCAGCATTGTATGCGGCACATTATCTATGGAGCATCTTATGGGGCCATAATCAACCTATGCAGCATTATATGGGGCATATTTTCTATGAAGCATCTTATGGGGCCCATCATAAAGTTTATGGAGCATTTTATGGGGCTTATTTGTATATGGAGCATCTTATGGGGCCATCATGAACTGTATGGAGTATTATATGGGGCTCCTGATTGAATATGGATATTCAAAAACATGTAACCTACTGATGTCTCAATTAATTTTACTTTTTTTGGTATCTATTTTTATTTTTGAAATTTACCAGTAGCTGCTGCATTTCCCACCCAAGCTTATACTCGAGTCATTAAGTTTTCCCAGTTTTTTTGTGGCAAAATTAGGGGTCTTGGCCTATACTTGGGTAGGCTTATAATAGAGTATATACGGTACTTCATTTTCTGGATTAATTCCAAGGGTGAACACTTTTGACAGGACTGTACGTGGATCCTTAAAGAGTATCTGACACCAAAATGCTTTTTTTTCTATGCATTTGTATAATTATGTGATATGTTGTCCATATGCAATAATAAGGAATAAATACAGAGGCTGTTTTCATGAGAATTCATTAAAACCTGTCACCAAGTTTTTGCTTCCAAATCTGAAAGCAGCACGATGAAGAGGCAGAGACTCATTCCAGTCACTTACTTGGCTGCATGATGTCGTTTTGATAAAATCCCTGTTTTCTCAGCTGCAAATCTATCAGTTTTTTGAATGGTAAGATTTGTATAACCTTACCCACACCACTGATTGAAAGCTTTCCCTGTATACTGTGTATTAATAGAAAGCTGCCAAAAAGTTGACTAGAAGGCATGGGGCAGTCCTAATCATCTCCTGCTGATAAAACACTTTTTTTATTGAAACACCACCACACATCCTAGTAAGTGACACATCACAGGAACCAGAGTCTCTCTCCCACTACATCATGCTGCTCTCGGATTACATAGACAGAACCTGCTGACATATTCCCTTAATTATACAATATAATGCCGGGATCACACACAGCAAGATACGGCCGAGTCTCACAGGTTAAAACCAAGCTCTGGCCCCGGCACTCCGGAGTGGAGCGTGCAGCCGCATAGCAATACATAGCCGCTCCGGAGTGCTGGTGCCAGAGCTTGGTTTTAACCTGCGAGACTCGGCCGTATCTCGCTGTAGTGTGACTTTGGCCTAAGTGTACCTTTTGAGACTTTAATTCCTCAGTTATTGCTTGCATTTGTAGATTTGGATTGTTTATCTTTTCATAAGAAATGTTCTCATTATTGGACGAGGGGCATCCATTTTGCTTCTTTGCTCTCCGAACAAAGTTGAGTGACGGAGCCATTTTTCCATATGGTTTTGCACTTGCTTCTAATGAAAAAAAAAAAATGGTTACAGTAACCCTGCCAAAGACTGTATCCAAGTTAAGTCATGGTAAAAATTACTGGAATAACTCAGTACCTTTGATTTACAAAGAACAGCAATTTGTTTTTATGAGATAATTATACAATCGTGCACTTTGTCATGCATTGCTTTGGACAATGCTGAGCAAGGTTCAATGGCATATGTTGTTTGAACAGCCTTACAATGTGTGTTCTTACTGAGAACCAGAAGATTGTAGGAAGACTTCAGGCAAGACACTATCGAAAATGTATACCTACAGCTTTTCTTTTGAAGTGTCGCTTAAAAAACCTCTTTGTAAGTTAATGTTCTCTCCAGCAGATGACTTACAGGTACAGAATTAGAATATCATCAAAAAGTTAATTTACTGAGATAATGACTTTTGGGTTTTCATTGGCTGTAAGCCATAATCATCAACATTAACAGAAATAAACACATGAAATAGATCACTCTGTTTGTAATGAGTCTATACAATATATGAGTTTCACACTTTATATTGAAGAACTGAAATAAATTAACTTTTTGATGATATTCTAATTTTGTGAGAAGCACTTGTAGATCATGCTCTGAGTATTACTTAACTGAAAATCTCTGTGAAAAAAAGATGCTTTCCTTTTTGTCATTGATGGTCACATATGCCATGGGCTCAAGCTTTATGATGATTACTAAAATAGTTATTCCTGTAATCATCAAATATCAGTCAGTCCATATAGTAATGTAAATGTTGCAGCCATTCAGTCCAGTCTAGTGTAAATGCTGCAGCCATTCAGTCCAGTCTAGTGTAAATGCTGCAGCCCTTCAGTCCAGTCTAGTGTAAATGCTGCAGCCGTTCAGTCCAGTCTAGTGTAAATGCTGCAGCTGTTCAGTCCAGTCTACTGTAAATGCTGCAGCCGTCCAGTCCAGTCTAGTGTAAATGCTGCAGCCCTTTAGTACAGTCTAGTGTAAATGCTACAGCCGTTCAGTCCAGTCTAGTGTAAATGCTGCATCCCTTTAGTCCAGTCTAGTGTAAATGCTGCAGCCGTTCAGTCCAGTCTAGTGTAAACACTGCAGCCGTTCAGTCCAGTCTAGTGTAAATGCTGCAGCCCTTTAGTCCAGTCTAGTGTAAATTCTGCAGCCGTTCAGTCCAGTCTAGTGTAAATGCTGCAGCCGTTCAGTCCAGTCTAGTGTAAATGCTGCAGCCGTTCAGTCCAGTCTAGTGTAAATGCTGCAGCCCTTTAGTCCAGTCTAGTGTAAATTCTGCAGCCGTTCAGTCCAGTCTAGTGTAAATGCTGCAGCCGTTCAGTCCAGTCTAGTGTAAATGCTGCAGCCGTCCAGTCCAGTCTAGTGTAAATGCTGCAGCCGTTCAGTCCAGTCTAGTGTAAATGCTGCAGCCCTTTAGTCCAGTCTAGTGTAAATGCTGCAGCCGTTCAGTCCAGTCTAGTGTAAATGCTGCAGCCGTTCAGTCCAGTCTAGTGTAAATACTGCAGCCATTCAGTCCAGTCTAGTGTAAATGTTGCAGCCATTCAGTCCAGTCTAGTGTAAATGCTGCAGCCATTCAGTCCAGTCTAGTGTAAATGCTGCAGCCCTTCAGTCCAGTCTAGTGTAAATGCTGCAGCCGTTCAGTCCAGTCTAGTGTAAATGCTGCAGCTGTTCAGTCCAGTCTACTGTAAATGCTGCAGCCGTCCAGTCCAGTCTAGTGTAAATGCTGCAGCCCTTTAGTACAGTCTAGTGTAAATGCTACAGCCGTTCAGTCCAGTCTAGTGTAAATGCTGCAGCCATTCAGTTCAGTCTAGTGTAAGTGCTGCAGCCCTTTAGTCCAGTCTAGTGTAAATGCTGCAGCCGTCCAGTCCAGTCTAGTGTAAATGCTGCAGCCCTTTAGTACAGTCTAGTGTAAATGCTACAGCCGTTCAGTCCAGTCTAGTGTAAATGCTGCAGCCGTTCAGTCCAGTCTAGTGTAAGTGCTGCAGCCCTTTAGTCCAGTCTAGTGTAAATGCTGCAGCCGTTCAGTCCAGTCTAGTGTAAATGCTGCAGCCGTTCAGTCCAGTCTAGTGTAAATGCTGCAGCCGTCCAGTCCAGTCTAGTGTAAATGCTGCAGCCCTTTAGTCCAGTCTAGTGTAAATGCTGCAGCCGTTCAGTCCAGTCTAGTGTAAATGCTGCAGCCCTTTAGTCCAGTCTAGTGTAAATGCTGCAGCCGTTCAGTCCAGTCTAGTGTAAATGCTGCAGCCGTTGAGTCCAGTCTAGTGTAAATGCTGCAGCCGTTCAGTCCAGTCTAGTGTAAATGCTGCAGCCGTTCAGTCCAATCTAGTGTAAATGCTGCAGCCCTTCAGTCCAGTCTAGTGTAAATGCTGCAGCCCTTCAGTCCAGTCTAGTGTAAATGCTGCAGCCCTTCAGTCCAGTCTAGTGTAAATGCTGCAGCCGTTCAGTCCAGTCTAGTGTAAATGCTGCAGCCGTTCAGTCTAGTGTAAATGCTGCAGCCCTTCAGTCCAGTCTAGTGTAAATGCTGCAGCCGTTCAGTCCAGTCTAGTGTAAATGCTGCAGCCCTTCAGTCCAGTCTAGTGTAAATGCTGCAGCCGTTCAGTCCAGTCTAGTGTAAATGCTGCAGCCGTTCAGTCCAGTCTAGTGTAAATGCTGCAGCCGTTCAGTCCAGTCTAGTGTAAATGCTGCAGCCGTTCAGTCCAGTCTAGTGTAAATGTTACAGCCATTTAGTTCACAGTCTAATGTAAATGCTGCAGCCGTTCAGTTACAGTCTAGTATAACTGATGCAGCCGTTCCGTTCACACTTGTTTACTTACTTCATTATTCTTCTTAGCACTAAGAGGAGAAAGCTGAGGAATGGAAGGAAATAAATTTCCTTTGCTACACTATCTGGTATCACAGGCTAATCTCAAGGTATCTGATGGTGCTAAAGTGGGGAATGAGAAGAGCAACTAGATTTACTTCTGCACCTAACTGAGAGTACCAGGAGCTGTGAAACTAGAAGCTGGTGGAACTGGCTAACTTGACTTGTATATCATTCATTTTTTAATATTTTGTCTTTAAATTGTTTTGAACAGTTCATAATATAGCATGTGCCTTTCCTTTTCTTCCCCTTTGGTTTACTGCCTTTAATACTTAAAATTGTCTCGTAAGCAGCTCACAGCTCTGCAGCCTCCTAACTTTATGGCTGCTGGGGAGAAGGGCACTCATTTGTGAGTGACAATTCTAGTAAGTTTCCTTCTGCTGCTGTCATTGGAGTTCATGCTATCACTTTAGGTCACTGCTGCACGAGAATTTTCCCAAGCAGCGGTGCCGCAAGTGACAGCATGAACTCCAGTGACCTCTGACAGCGGAGTGATCCACTGCGGGAGGATACTTGCCGTCATTGTATTACCAAAGGCCCCTGGAGAGCGGTCACATCTGCCGATGTGACAGCTCTACAAGGGAGATCGTTGTGGGACACTTGTTATTAAATGGATTACATCAAAACAGGGAGTATACTGTAGGTTTATTATTGGGTGTCAGGTATTAGCTGCATGGTGAGTATGTACTGTTATATTTGTGTATGTTTTTTATTTTTACATGAGCACAGTAGCCGGATGATGGGACTACTGTCCCATCATCGGCAAGCGGTCACTGTAACAGGCATAGCTAGATGGGACTAGTGGTCCCATCGGACGATGCCTGCCTACACACAGAACCGCGCACACACACAGCCAAGCAGATACACGCACACACATAAACACAGACATCAGCACATTTTTATTGCCGGTGTGTGTTCAGTTCTCCTACGTGCTTTTCCTAAGGCGGTCCTTGGGAGAGCGAGAGGTCTGTCCACTATGGAAACCATAAGTATTGGAATATAGATTGCATTACACAGGGAACATACAGTTAACAGTTTGGATTAGCCCATCATTGGGGAGGGGTTAGGCCACTTTTTACAGAAAGGTTTTTCTGGGTTAGTGGGTCAGTGAATGTTAGTGTCTAGGACTCAGTAAAAGGACAAGTTCAGAGTAGAGTCCAGTTAGTGAAGGAGAGTGGAGTGGAGAGTAAAGCTGGACAAGTTAGTGTTAGCAGGTGCAAGAAGACGCAGATGCTGCAGAGCTGAATGGGTTCTGTCAGTCCAGGTTTCCCCACAGCATGAGGACACATTCTAAGTTTCATTTGGACGCCAGGACAGTCTTGGACTTGAGGTGCGGAAGGAGTATTGAGTGCCATATCACTGTCCCACCTGTGAGGAAGATGATGTTGGCCGTGTTACAGAGAAAATGAAGGTTGGAGGTCCCCAGTGAAGCTGATATGCTGGAACGCAGGTCCCTAGGTTCAGCAAGAACTGTTGGGCTAGAGACAAGTCGGGCAGAAATGAGGCAAAGACTGACAGGCCAGGAAACAAAGGGAACATCACTAAAATGAGATTCTGTATTAATCTGCATGCTGCAGCTGTGTGTAACCGAATTGCTCAGTAAAGCTGAACCTGTTAACCCGGACCCAAGGTCTCCTGTCTTGTCTGAAGCTACAGCCAGATCTGATCTCATGGAGGAGGGAGGTAGGAAGAACTCATGAAGGAACAGTGAATAAAGAGCAAACTCCACAGCACCCCACACACCTGTCTGTCTCCTGTTTAGAAGAGGGGTTTCAAGGCAACCAGAACTCAGTCCCGGCCCAGAGCAAACCGGCCTGTATCCCCCTTCATACTAGTCAAGACATACCTCCCAACTTTCCCGGATCCAGCGGGACTGTCACGATTTTGACAGTCTCCCCCGCTGTCACAGCCGGGACAAGTATGTCCCGCACTGGTTGGGAGGTGTGGAGAATTTATGACTCCATTACCGATGCCATTTTATAAACGCCGCCTAATAAAAACTAAGTAGGTTTTTATCTTTAGAAAAATGGCCACCCTCAGTGATGTCACTAGAACATCTGGAGACAAACCTGTGTATTACAGTGCGCGCTCATGTGTTTAGAATTCTGTTAGGGAATGCACCGCCGAGATTGATTGCTGGAGACTTCTTTGACTGACAGGCCCATCCACCAATCAGCTGCTCGCCGAGCTCCGTGGAAAAATTAGAGGAGAAGGGCTGAGCGGCAGATAGGAAGGATGGAGTGGGAAGAAGAGTCGGTGGAGTTTCGTAAGGCAAGTGTTACATTGAATAACTTCTCATGGAGGTGCTTACTGAGCATAAAGTTCTGTGCGTGGTGCGTCTGCATGTCCCGCCATGGAGTGTGTGTTCTGACACTGAATACTGCATACCCAACTTGCCATGGTGCTGCTGGATGAGGTAAGTAAGCTGCCTTAGTTATGTGTGGGGTGAGGAGGTGTTTACAGTGTGGATGTAGCAGAGCCATGTGTGTACGAGGTCAGGTGTATGGAGCGGAGCCGTGTGTGTATGAGGTGTATGGAGCAGAGCTGAATGTGTATGGAGCGGAGCCGTGTGTGTATGAGGTGTATGGAGTGGAGGTAAATGTGTACGAGCTGTACGGAGCGGAGCCGCGTGTGTACGAGGTGTATGGAGCGGAGCGCGTGTGTACGGAGCGGAGCGCGTGTGTACGGAGCGGAGCCCTGTGTGCAAAGTGTACGGAGCGCAGCAGCGTGTGTAGGAGTAGCTATGCGTGGCCATTATACGGTACAAAGTGCAATATACAGTATGGAGCATCATGTGCGGTCATTATACAGTATGGAGCATCATGTGCAGCCAATATACAGTATGGAGCATCATGTGCGGTCATTATACAGTATGGAGCATCATGTGCAGCCAATATACAGTATGGAGCATCATGTGTGGCCATTATACAGTATGGAGCATCATGTGTGGCCATTATACAGTATGGAGCACTATGTGGCCATATTTTTTTGTTTATAATTATTCTTTATGAAACAGTGTGATCAGCAGTGCTAAATGGGTGTGGTTGGGACGTGGATATGGGTGTGACTAGTTATGAATGGATGTGGTCAAAGGCGTGGCCTAAAATTTGCCGAGTTGCGTGCCGCAATCTTTGTCCCTCTTTCCCATCTTCAAACGTTGGGAGGTATGGTCAAGGTACTTTACATATGACATGTAGCAATATTGAACAATTTTTTTTTGCTAAATTGCTATGCACTTTGCCATGATAAGGGCATGAGAGGCTTTTCTATAAGGCAGATACCACACTAGTGCTGGATTACAGAGTTAAATACTGCTATTAGGTTCCTATTAACCTTTTCACCCCTGGGAGATTTTTCATTGTTTTACTCCCCTTCTTCTAAGAGCCATATGAGGGCTTGTCTATTGTGGGATAAGTTGTATTTTTAAATGACATCATTCATTTTATCATATGATGCACTAGAAAGCAGAGAAAAAATTTCAAGTGCATTGAAATAGCAAAAAAGTACAATTTCACAATTTTTGTTTTTTTATCTACCATGTTCACTATATGGTAAAATGATCCAGCAACATGATTCTCCAGTTCAGTACGATTAGTCAAATAGCAAGTGGTTAAAAAAAAATCTGACATTTTGCAAAAAATAAAAAATACATTTCCTTGTGTTGCCATTTTCTGGGACCCGGAACATTTTCAATTTTCGGCATCTGAGGCTGAGCGAGGGCTTATTTTTTGCGCCCTGAGCAAACGTTTTTATCGACACCAGTTTGGGGTAGATACGATGTTTTCATTTCCTCTAATTGCATTGTATTGCAATGATGCGGCAATAAAAAAACCGCAATTCTGCCAGTTTGATTTTTTTCTCGTTACGCCAGTTACCGACATCTGTATAATATCTTCAGGACTTGCTGGTAATTGCAGTTTTCCTCATTGTAAACTGCAGTGCTATTATGATAAAGTGATGGTTTAGTTATAGGAGCTGTGCCGGTACCATCACTTGCTGGTGCTTTTCTCTAGAATAATCCCTCAGATGCCACAGTCAATATTAGCCATGGCACCTTGATGTAATATACTGTAGATAAGATTAGAATCCTTTTCTTCCATCCACCCTTCTTTGGCCAAAATCCAAAATATGTAATAAAAGTAAATCTATGTAAGTAAAGTAAGAAAACATTTTAATAAAAGTAAACCCCAAAAATTGTGCTGATTTTCTATTACATCTATGTTTTTGTCCAGATACTGCCATTATGTTCACAGAGTGGGAGAATAATCTATCTATATAATCATCTAAGGGCTACTTCGTCTGTTTGTCTGTCTGTAACGGAAATCTCGCGTCGCTGATTGGTCACCACCGGCAGGGTGCAACCAATCAGCGATAAGCTTAGTCCGGCAGCGATTTGGCCCCTCCCTACTCTCCTCCAGTCAGTGCCCCCTCCCTACTTCCCTCCAGTCAGTGCCAGTGTGTCGCCCCATCCCGGACTAACTTTTTACTATTGATGCTGCCTATGCAGCATCAATAGTAAAAAGATATAATGTTAAAAATAATTAAAAAAAAATAAAAATTGTGCTATTCTCACCTTCCGATGTCCACCGATGCGCACGATGCTGCCGCCAGCTTCCGTTCCCAGAGATGCATTGCGAAATTACCCAGATGACATAGCACAATTTTAATTTTTTTAAAATTATTTTTAACATTATATCTTTTTACTAACGTACATCGGGACAGCTTCGGTGGACGACGGAGGGTGAGTATATAACTATTTTTTATTTTAATTCTTTTTTTTTAACAGGGATATGGTGCCAACACTGCTATATACTACGTGGGCTGTGTTATATACTACGTGGGCTGTGTTATATACTGCGTGGGCTGTGCTATATACTGCGTGGGCTGTGCTACATATTACGTGGGCTGTGTTACATAGTGCCTGGCTGCTATATACTATGTGGGCAGTGTTGTATACTGTGTGGGCTGTGCTACATATTACGTGGGCTGTGTTACATACTGCCTGGCTGCTATATACTACGTGGGCAGTGTTATATACTGCGTGGCCTGTGTTATATACTGCGTGGCCTGTGTTATATACTGCGTGGCCGTGTTATATACTGCGTGGCCTGTGTTACATACTGCGTGGCAGTGTTATATACTATGTGGCAGTGTCATATACTACGTGGCAGTGTTATATACTACGTGGGCTGTGTTATATACTGCCTGGCTGCTATATACTATGTGGGCAGTGTTATACAGTGTGTGGGCTGTGTTATATACTGCGTGGCCTGTGTTATATACTGCATGGCATGTGTTATATACTGCGTGGCCTGTGTTATATAATGCGTGGACTGTGTTATATACTGCGTGGCCTGTGTTATATACTACGTGGGCTGTGTTATATACTGCGTGGCCTGTGGTATATACTACGTGGCCTGTGGTATATACTACGTGGCCTGTGGTATATATTACATGGGCTGTGTTATATACTACGTGGCCTGTGGTATATATTACATGGGCTGTGTTATATACTGCCTGTCTGCTATATACTACGTGGGCAGTGTTATATACTGTGTGGGCTGTGTTATATACTACGTGGCCTGTGTTATATACTGCGTGAGCTGTGCTATATATTACGTGGGCTGTGCTATATACTATGTGGCTGTGCTATATGCTACACGGCTGTCTGTGTTACGTGTGCTGTGCTACATAGTATATGGCTGCTATATACTATGAGTCTGCTATATACTACGTGGCTATCTGTGTTATATACTACGTGGCTATCTGTGTTATATACAATGTGGCTGTGCTAAGTGCGACGTCCATACATATTCTAGAATAACCGATGCGTTAGAATCGGGCCCCCATCTAGTATTTATATAAACAGGCACAATATACTGCATATATAGATCAGAATTTAAAAAAAGAAAGAAAGAAAACAAGCTAAAGGCAACCTGTCAGGTGATTTACGCTGTCTAATCATGAATCAGAGACCAACTCCATCATTACAGATACTGTATCTTCCAGAGAAATTATGCTTTGAGCAGGACACAGGAAACTGAGATGACTAGTCAGCGAGGCAAGATCCACCAACCAGGTCTCTCACCATAAATATATTTGCCATGATTTATCAAATAATTTTTGCCAGAATGCTTTTCTGATGACACATTCCCTTTAACTCAGATGAATGATTGACGCAGTTACCGCCATGTGAACTCTGGGTAAAGTAGTGGAGTCATCTGGTTCAATTTTAAGAAACTTTTCATGCCTGTGATACAGTAATTATGGTAGTTGTTTATATTGGGTCTTCTTGAAACATGACATGGAAAATGTTAGCACTGTAAGACAAAGATACCTTCTCCTGATTGATCGGCTTCTTCAAAATGAAAAATACTCCGACTTATTGATTGGGGAGGCTTTGAAGCACAGATATTACGAACTGTGTTCCTGCAAAAAAAAAAAAAAATTTTTATTAATATGACGAAATTCACAGAAAGGCAATTGTAATCCTTTCCACTGACAATCATAGCAATTGTAATGCCAGTAATTGTAGTAAGATTACTAGTAATTAGTCCTAAAACTATGTATTTCGTCATGAATTTATTTCATATTTGTCCTATAATATTTTCAAACTGAATCTGTCAGCAAGTTTTTGCTACCTCATCTAAGAGCAGCATAATGTAGGAAAAGAGACTGATTCCAGCGATGTGTCACTTAGTTTACTGGGTGCAGCAGTTGTGACACAATCAGAGTTCTTAGAAGCAGCATGTAGCAGAGCTGAGAAACCTGACCCCACCCTCACCAGGCTTTCTGGGTGCACTGTACTGTATATTGACAGTCAGCTGCTTATCACAGGAGGGGGCAGAGCCGGACACCCCCAAGCAGTTAGTCACAGCAATGATAATGTCCTAGTGATAAAACCTTCATTGCAAGTAAACAACAGCACACAGCCTCATCATTGAATTCAGTGTTTTAACTCCTTACCGACGTTGGGCGTAATAGTACGCCCACGTCGGAATCCCTCCCTTTGATGTTGGCTATGGTGCTGGGCTCACATCTTTCCCAGAACATGTCAGCTGTTCATCAGGCATTCTCTTCCAGGTTCAACTGATCTTTTTTTAACAATTAAAATGTCTTAGAAGCAATTTACAATACACCATATACACAAGTCTAAATAAAGTATATAGTGTAACACCCCTCATCTGTGCTTGGAGTATTTTAGAACCAAAAGTTTGACTCATGGTTGCACATTTCCATGACCAAGGCAACATTTGTCAAAACAGAGATTGGAAACTGTGTGTTGTTTCACATCATAATGTTCTTTAGAATGTAGGTCCAAAAGTCCTGTGTGAATAGATCTGTAGTATGCATGCATTACCTTCACTACTATGGGAACGGTAATGTACATGGGTGACCACCCTCCCATAGATGTGCATGTGCTCTACCACTACATTTATATGGGGAACATAGAACTTCCTTTATCCTGATTATTGAGAGTCCGCCCCAGTTCTCAGACATCCACTGGTATATTAATTTATAATGTATCCTATGGATTGGTGACAAATGTTGTAGGTGGGAGAACCGATTTAGTCTTTATTATAAATATATTGTTACATACAATATGTCTGTAATTATGCAATATTAACTGTTCATAAATTGCACAATAGAAACCTATTTGGCTTCATAAGCCACACAAGATAAAAAAAATTACCCATAATATACTACTCAAATAAATATAGCGAACACTTAAACACCACAAATGTAACTCCAAGTCAATCACACTTCTGTGAAATCAACCTTTCTAATTATGAAGCAACCAGATAGTTAATCAATTTCTCCTGCTGTTGTGCAAATGGAACAGTCAAGAGGTGGAAATGATAGGCAACTAGTAAGACAACCCCTATTGAGGAGTGGTTCTGCCGAGGGTGACCACAGGCAATTTCTCTGCTATCATTCTTTTTGGCTGTTTTGGTCACTTTTGCATTTTGTCATGGCTCTCACTCCTAGAGGTACAGTAGCATAAGGCGCTGTCTACAACCTACAAAAGTTGCTCAGGTAGTGCAGCTCATCCAGGATAGCACATCAATGCGGCTGTGGCAAGAAGGGTAGCTGTGTCTGTCAGAGCAGTGTCCAGAGCATGGAGAAGATACCAGGAGACAGGCCAGTACACCAGGAGACGTGGAGGGGGCTGTAGGAGGGCAACAACCCAGCAGCAGGACAGCTACCTCCTTATTTGTGCAAGGAGGAACAGGAGAAGCAATGCCAGAGCCCTGCAAAATTACCTCAAGCAGGCAACTAATATTCTTGTGTCTGCTCAAATGGTCAGTAACCATGAGGGTGGTAAGAGGGCCCGACGTCCACAAGTGGGTTTTGGGCTTTCAGCACAACAACATGCAGGGTGATTGGCATTTGCCAGAAAACAAAAAGATTGGCAGATTATACATTGGCACCCTGTGCTCTTCACGGATGAGAGCACATGTGACAGTACACACTGAGCTCATGTGACAGAGTCTGGAGACCCCATGGAGAACTTTCTGCTGCCTGCAACATTCTCCAGCATGACTGGTTCAACAGTGGATCAGTAATGGTGTGGGGAGGCATATGTTTGGAAGGCCGCACAGCCCTCCATGTGCTGGCCAGAAGTACCTGGACTGCCATTAGATACCGGGATGACGTCCTCAGACCCATTGTGAGACCATATCCTGGTGCACTGGGCCCTGAGTTCCTTCTGATGCAGGACAATGCTAGTCCTCATGTAGCTGATGTGTGTCAGCAGTTCCTGCATGATGAAAGCATTGATGCTATGGACTGGCCCACCCATTCCCCAGATCTGAGTCTGATCGAGCGCATCTGGGACATCATGTTCCATCCACCAACGCCACGTTGCACCCCAGACTGTCCAGGAGTTGACTGATTCTTTAATCCACGTTTGGGAGGAGATCCTTAGGGAGAACATCTGCATCCTCATCAGGAGCATGCCCAGGCATTGTAGGCAGGACATACAGACAGGCAGAGGCCACTTACACACTACCCAGCATCTTTGTCTTGAGGCATTTCCACTGAATTTGGATCAGCCTGTAATTTAATTTTCCACTTTGATTTTGAGTATCAGTCCGAATTCAGACCTCCATGGGATATTAATTTTGATTTACATTGATCATTATTGTGTTATTGTTCTCATGCATTCCACTATGTAATGAATAAAGATTTGCAACTGGAATATTTCATTCAGTGATATCTAGGAAGTGATACTTTAGTGTTCCCTTAAATTTTTTGAGCAGTGTACAAACAGTACATTTCCTCACACTAAGGTATCACAACATATTGCTAAATCATAAAACCACTCAATGTAAAACTGAAGTATTCGTCGAATTGCTTTTCAAACACTTTCCAAGAGTTCTCTGTGAACGTCTCTTTTAGGGATTGTACAGACTTGAGGGCCACTGCAATATTCAGCAAGACTACAGAAAAGAATAGTTCAGTGGGTCAATTAAATGTGGGCCAACAATTTTTCTTAAAGAGAATTTGTCAAAGGTTTTTTTTCAATATAATCAGAACTGCATGATGAAGGGGCAGAGAGCCTGATTCCAGCAATGTATCACTTACTGGCCTGAATATTTCAGTTTTGACAGAATCCCTGTTTTCCTGGCTGTGGATGTAGGAGCGGGCAAATGCTGGGCCCTGTATAACCCTGCCCACATCCCTGATTAGCATATTCCTTTCTACACTATGCATTGTCAGCAAGCTGACAATCAGTGGTGTTAAACAGATTATCTGGACTGGCTTGAACGCAACACCTAGTCCTGCAGTGATGATCTCTTGCTAATAAAACACTGATTGCATTAACCCCTTTACCCCCAAGGGTGGTTTACACGTTAATGACCAGACCAATTTTTACAATTCTGACCACTGTCCCTTTATGAGGTTATAACTCTGGAACGCTTCAACGGATCCCAGTGATTCTGACAGTGTTTTCTCGTGACATATTGTACTTCATGATAGTGGTAAAATTTCTTTGATATTACCTGCGTTTATTTGTGAAAAAAAATAGAAATTTGGCGAAAATTTTGAAAATTTCGCAATTTTCCAACTTTGAATTTTTATGCAATTAAATCACAGAGACATGTCACACAAAATACTTAATAAGTAACATTTCCCACATGTCTACTTTACATCAGCACAATTTTGGAACCAAATTTTTTTTTTGTTAGGGAGTTATAAGGGTTAAAACTTGACCAGCAATTTCTCATTTTTACAACACCATTTTTTTTTAGGGACCACATCTCATTTGAAGTCATTTTGAGGGGTCTAATATGATAGAAAATACCCAAGTGTGACACCATTCTAAAAACTGCATCCCTCAAGGTGCTCAAAACCACATTCAAGAAGTTTCTTAACCCTTCAGGTGTTTCACAGGAATTTTTGGAATGTTTAAATAAAAATGAACATTTAACTTTTTTTCACAAAATATTTACTTCAGCTCCAATTTGTTTTATTTTACCAAGGGTAACAGGAGAAAATGGAGCACAAACGTTGTTGTACAATTTGTCCTGAGTATGCCGATACCCCACATGTGGGGGTAAACCACTGTTTGGGCGCATGACAGAGCTCGGAAGCGAAGGAGCGCAATTTGACTTTTCAATGCAAAATTGACTGGAATTGAGATGGGACGCCATGTTGCGTTTGGAAAGCCACTGATGTGCCTAAACATTGAAACCCCCACAAGTGACACCATTTTGGAAAGTAGATCCCCTAAGGAACTTATCTAGAGGTGTGGTGAGCACTTTGCCCCACCAAGTGCTTCACAGAAGTTTATAATGCAGAACCGTAAAAATAAAAAATCATATTTTTTCACAAAAATTATTTTCCGCCCCAATTTTTTATTTTCTCATGAGTAAGAGAAGAAATTGGACCCCAAAAGTTGTTGTAAAATTTGTCCTGAGTACGCTGATACCCCATATGTGGGGATAAACCACTGTTTGGGCGCATGGGAGAGCTCGGAAGGGAAGGAGCGCCGTTTGACTTTTCAATGCAAAATTGACAGGAATTGAGATGGGACACCATGTTGCTTTTGGAGAGCCCCTGATGTCACTAAACATTGAAACCCCCCACAAGTGACACCATTTTGGAAAGTAGACCCCCTAAGGAACTTATCTAGATGTGTGGTGAGCGCTTTGACCCACCAAGGGCTTCACAGAAGTTTATAACGCAGAGCCGTAAAAATAAAACAAAATTTTTTCCCACAAAATTTTTTAGCCCCCAGTTTTGTATTTTCCCGAGGGTAACAGGAGAAATTGGACCCCAAAATTTGTTGTCCAATTTGTTCTGAGTGCGCTGATACCCCATATGTGGTGGGGAACCACTGTTTGGGTGCATGGGAGGGCTCGGAAGGGAAGGAGCGCCATTTGGAATGCAGACTTAGATGGAATGGTCTTCAGGTGTCACATTGCGTTTGCAGAGCCCCTAATGTACCTAAACAGTAGAAACCCCCCACAAGT
This sequence comes from Ranitomeya imitator, assembly GCF_032444005.1. Classification (NCBI taxonomy): domain Eukaryota; kingdom Metazoa; phylum Chordata; class Amphibia; order Anura; family Dendrobatidae; genus Ranitomeya; species Ranitomeya imitator. The sequence goes on along the minus strand of NC_091282.1, from coordinate 856,831,860 downwards.
GACCCCATATTGGAAACTAGACCCCCCAAGGAACTTATCTAGATGTGTTGTGAGAACTTTGAGCCCCCAAGTGTTTCACTACAGTTTATAACGCAGAGCCGTGAAAATAAAAAATCTTTTTTTTTTCCACAAAAATTATTTTTTAGCCCCCAGTTTTGTATTTTCCCAAGGGTAACAGGAGAAATTGGACCCCAAAAGTTGTTGTCCTATTTGTCCTGAGTATGCTGATACCCCATATGTTGGGGTAAACCCCTGTTTGGGCACATGGGAGAGCTCGGAAGAGAAGGAGCACTGTTTTACTTTTTCATCGCAGAATTGGCTGGAATTGAGATCGGACGCCATGTCGCGTTTGGAGAGCCCCTGATGTGCCTAAACAGTGGAAATCCCCCAATTATAACTGAAACCCTATTCCAAACACACCCCTAACCCTAATCCCAACAGTAACTCTAACCACACCTCTAACCCAGACACACCCCTAACCCTAATCTCAACCCTATTCCCAACCGTAAATGTAATCTAAACCCTAACAGTAAGGGTACCGTCACACTATAACATTTCGATCGCTACGACGGTACGATTCGTGATGTTCCAGCGATATCGTTACGATATCGCTGTGTCTGACACGCAGCAGCGATCAGGGATCCTGCTGAGAATCGTACGTCGTAGCAGATCGTATGGAACTTTCTTTCATCGCTGGATCTCCCGCTGTCATCGCTAGATCGGTGTGTGTGACACCGATCTAGCGATGCGATCCAGCGATGCGTTCGCTTGTAACCAGGGTAAACATCGGGTAACTAAGCGCAGGACCGCGCTTAGTTACCCGATGTTTACCCTGGTTACAAGCGTTAAACTAAAAAAAAAAAAAACAGCACATACTTACATTCTGGTGTCCGTCAGGTCCCTTGCCGTCTCTGCTTCCCGCACTGTGACTGCCGGCCGTAAAGTGAAAGCAGAGCACAGCGGCTGTGCTTTCACTTTCACTTTACGGCCGGCAGTCACTGAGTGCGGGAAGCAGACTGCAAGGGACCTGACGGACACCAGAATGTAAGTATGTGCTGTTTGTTTTTTTTTAGTTTAACGCTTGTAACCAGGGTAAACATCGGGTAACTAAGCGCGGTCCTGCGCTTAGTTACCCGATGTTTACCCTGGTTACCCAGGGACCTCGGCATCGTTGGTCGCTGGAGAGCTGTCTGTGTGACAGCTCCCCAGCGACCACACTACGATTTACCTACGATCACGGCCAGGTCATATCGCTGGTCGTTATCGTAGGTAAATCGTATAGTGTGACGGTACCCTAACTTTAGCCCCAACCCTAACCCTAACTTTAGCCCCAACCCTAACTGTAGCCTTAACCCTAGCCCCAACAATAAACCCTAGCCCTAACCCTAACCCTAACCCTAGCCCTAACCCTAATGGGAAAATGGAAATAAATACATTTTTTTAATTTTTCCCTAACTAAGGGGGTGATGAAGGGGGGTTTGATTTACATTTATAGCGGGTTTTTTAGCGGATTTTTATGATTGGCAGCCATCACACACTGAAAGACGCTTTATATTGCAAAAAATATTTTTTGCGTTACCACATTTTGAGAGCTATAATTTTTCCATATTTTGGTCCACAGAGTCATGTGAGGTCTTGTTTTTTGCGGGACGAGTTGACGTTTTTATTGGTAACATTTTCGGGCATGTGACATTTTTTGATCGCTTTTTATTCCAATTTTTGTGAGGCAGAATGACCAAAAACCAGCTATTCATGAATTTAATTTGGGGGAGGCGTTTATACCGTTCCGCGTTTGGTAAAATTGATAAAGCAGTTTTATTCTTCAGGTCAGTAGGATTACAGCGATACCTCACTTATATCATTTTTTTTTATGTTTTGGCGCTTTTATACGATAAAAACTATTTTATAGAAAAAATAATTATTTTTGCATCGCTTTATTCTCAGCACTATAACTTTTTTATTTTTTTGCTGATGATGCTGTATTGTGGCTCGTGTTTTGCGGGACAAGATGACGTTTTCAGCGGTACCATGGAAATTTATATCTGTCTTTTTGATCGTGTGTTATTCCACTTTTTGTTCGGCGGTATGATAATAAAGCGTTGTTTTTTGCCTCGTTTTTTTTTTTTTTCTTACGGTGTTTACTGAAGGGGTTAACTAGTGAGCCAGTTTTATAGGTCGGGTCGTTACGGATGCGGCGACACTAAATATGTGTACTTTTATTGTTTTGTTTTTTTTATTTAGATAAAGAAATGTATTTATGGGAATAATATTTTTTTTTTCATTATTTAGGAATTTTTTTTTTTTAACACATCTGGAATTTTTTTTTTAACTTTTTTACTTTGTCCCAGGGGGGGACATCACAGATCGTTGATCTGACAGATTGCACAGCTCTGAGCAGGCACTTGGTAAGCCACCTTACCAGGTGGGAGGTAAGGAGACCCTCGCAGCAACGCGATCACATCGCATTATTGCGGGGGTCTCAGGGAAGCCCGCAGGGAGCCCCCTACCTGCGCGATGCTTCCCTATACCGCCGGCACACCGCAATCATGTTTGATCGCGGTGTGCCGGGGGTTAATGTGCCGGGGGCGGTCCATGACAGCTCCTGGCACATAGTGCCGGATGTCAGCTGCGATAGGCAGCTGACACCCGGCCGCGATTGGCCGCGCTCCCCCCCGAGCGCGGCCGATTGCGTATGACGTACTATCCCGTCGGTGGGCATACGGGCCCACCCCACCTCGACGGGATAGTACGTCAGATGTCAGAAAGGGGTTAATGAACGTTTAATTTAAAAAAAAATTTTTAAAAAATGGCGTGGGCTCCCGCGCAATTTTCTGCTCCAGAGGGGTAAAGCCGACACCTGGGGGCCAATATTTGTAGCCTGGGAAGGGGTTAAAACCCATGGCCCCTCCCGGGCTATGAATATCAGCCCGCAGCTGTCTGCGTAGCCTTTACTGGCTATTAAAATAGGGTGAGCCCCCAAAAAAATGATGTGGGGTCCCCCTATATTTTATAGCCAGAAAGGCTACGCAGACAGCTGCGGGCTGATATTCATAGCCTAGAGAGGGGTCATGGATATTTGCCCTCCCCGGCTACAAATACCAGTCCGCAGCCGCCCCAGAAATGGTGCATCTGTAAGATGCACCAATTCCGGCACTTAGCCCCTCTCTTCCCACTCCCCTGTAGTGGTGGGATATGGGGTAATAAGGAGTTAATGTCACCTTGCTAACGTAAGGTGACATGAAGCCCAGTTAATAATGGAGAGGCATCAATAAGACGCCTATCCATTATTAATCCTATAGTAGTGAAAGGGTTAAAAAAAATAAAGACACAGCCAGAAAAAAGTATTTTAACATTCTTAATTTAACCATACTTACCATTCTCGATCGCCTGCAAAAAATTAAAAATAATAAACCGTATACTACCTGTCCGCCGCAGTCCAATTAATAATGAGCGTCCCACGACGATCTCCCCTATAGAGCAGTGACATCGGGTGATATCACTGCTCTATAGACCTTCAGTGACACAATGACAGGAGACAATGGCTCCTGCAGTGCATCACTGAGGTTACCTTAGTTCAGGGTCTCACTTTATGGCAAAGCTGCATGGGAATTTTCCCACACAGCAGTGCCACAAGTGAGACTAGGGACTATTTTTTACAGTGGCGGAGGAATACAGTGCGGAAGGATACCCTCCGTCATTGTATTCCTGGAGCCCCTGGAGAACGGTCGAATCAGCTGATGTGGCTGCTCTCAATGGGAGATCGTCGTGGGACACTCGTTTTAATTGGATCTGCGGATCAGGGAGTATATTGTTTGATTGTTATTTTAATATTTTTTTACAGGTGACAATGGCTTCGGGGATCAAGGTGACTAGGTGATGGTGAGTATGTACTCTATGTTGTATATACTGTGTCTATATGTAGGTACTGTATGTTGTATGTACTGTTATACGCTGTATGTTGTATGTACTGTTGTATGTTGTATGTACTGTTATACAGTACAGACCAAAAGTTTGGACACACCTTCTCATTTAAAGATTTTTCTGTATTTTCATGACTATGAAAATTGTACATTCAGACTGAAGGCATCAAAACTATGAATTAACACATGTGGAGTTATATACTTAACAAAAAAGAGTGAAACAACTGAAAATATGTCTTATATTCTAGGTTCTTCAAAGTAGCCACCTTTTTTTTTTTGATGACTGCTTTGCACACTCTTGGCATTCTCTTGATGAGCTTCAAGAGGTAGTCACCGAGAATGGTTTTCACTTCACAGGTGTGCCCTGTCAGGTTTAATCAGTGGGATTTCTTGCCTTATAAATGGGGTTGGGACCATCAGTTGTGTTGTGCAGAAGCCTGGTGGATACACAGCTCATAGTCCTACTGAATAAACTGTTAGAATTTGTATTATGGCAAGAAAAAAGCAGCTAAGTAAAGAAAAACAAGTCGCCATCATTACTTTAAGAAATGAAGGTCAGTCAATCCGAAAAATTTGGCAAACTTTGAAAGTGTCCCCAAGTGCAGTGGCAAAAACCATCAAGCGCTACAAAGAAACTGGCTCACATGAGACTTGTTTGGGCAAAAGAACACAAGGAATGGACATTAGACCAGTGGAAATCTGTGCTTTGGTCTGATGAGTCCAAATTTGAGATCTTTGGTTCCAACCACCGTGTCTTTGTGCGACGCAGAAAAGGTGAACGGATGGACTCTACATGCCTGGTTCCCACCATGAAGCATGGAGGAGGAGGTGTGATGGTGTGGGGGTGCTTTGCTGGTGATACTGTTGGGGATTTATTCAAAATTGAAGGCATACTGAACCGGCATGGCTACCACAGCATCTTGCAGCGGCATGCTATTCCATTCCACTTTCTTCAGCGTTGCTCAAGGTGTGCAGAGCAGCAGTGGAGAAAATCTCTCTTAGCAGAAGACTTCATCCACTATAAGTTCATGCTCAAAACCTATAACTCTGCCCTTTCTCTGGCCAAACAATCCTACTTCACCACCCTCATCACCTCACTCTCCAACAACCCAAAACGACTTTTTGAAACCTTAAACTCCCTCCTGAAACCTAAAGTACAGGCCCCCATCTCCAATCTCAGTGGTGAGGATCTGGCCACTTATTTCCTAGAAAAAAATCAACCACATCCATCAGGATATCTCAGCCCAATCTCCTCAGTGCCTGGATCCCCTTCCCTGCCGCACCTCAAGCTCATTAGACATCTTTGAGCCTGTTTCAGAAGAAGTTTCCAAGCTCCTCGCTTCTGCTCGGCCTACAACCTGCAATAGTGACCCCATTCCTTCACCTCTCCTGCAGTCTCTGTCACCAGTGGTCACCACTCACCTGACTAAAATATTTAACCTCTCTCTTTCCTCGGGCATCTTTCCCTCCTCATTTAAACATGCCATCATTACCCCTTTACTTAAAAAGTCATCCCTGGACCAGAACTGCACGGCTAACTACAGACCTGTCTCTAACCTTTCCTTCATCTCTAAACTCCTGGAACGCTTGGTCAACTCCCATCTAATCCGCTATCTCTCAGATAACTCTCTTCTTGACCCCTTACAATCTGGTTTCCGCTCTTTACACTCCACTGAAACTGCCCTCACTAAAGTCTCTAATGACCTAATAACAGCTAAATCCAAAGGTCATTGCTCTCTGCTGATTCTCCTGGATCTCTATGCCGCATTTGATACTGTGGATCACCAGCTTCTTCTCACCATGCTCCGCTCCATAGGCCTCAAGGACACAGCCCTCTCCTGGTTCTCCTCCTACCTCTCTGACCGCTCCTTCACTGTATCTTTTGCCGGCTCCTCTTCCTCTCCTCGTCCCCTTACTATCGGGGTTTCGCAGGGCTCAGTCCTGGGCCCCCTCCTCTTCTCTCTATACACTGCCGCTATTGGACAAACAATCAGCAGATTTGGGTTCCAGTACCATCTCTATGCTGATGACACCCAATTATACACTTCTTCCCCTGACATCACCCATACCCTAATTCAAAATACCAAGGATTGTCTGTCTGCTGTCTCTAACATCATGTCCTCCCTCTTTCTGAAACTAAATCTCTCCAAAACTGAACTACTTGTGTTTCTCCCTTCTATTAACTCACTCTACCCAACATCGAAATTACCCTGGAGGGTTCAATCATAACTCCCAAACAGCATGCCCGCTGTCTTGGGGTCATATTCGACACCGAACTTTCCTTTACTCCCTATATCCGATCACTCACTCGCTCCTGTCACCTGCATCTTAAAAACATCTCCAGAATCCGACATTTTCTCACCTTTGAAACTGCTAAGACTCTTACTGTCGCTCTTATTCATTCTCGTCTGGACTACTGCAACTCTCTTCTAATCGGTCTCCCTCTTTCCAAACTTTCTCCTCTCCAATCCATCTTGAATGCGGCAGCCAGGGTCATACTTCTGTCCAACCGCTTCACCGATGCGTCCATCTTGTGCCAGTCATTACACTGGCTACCCATTCGCTACAGGGTCCAGTATAAACTCATCTCTCTCACCCACAAAGCTCTCCGCAGTTCTGCACCACCTTTTATCTCCTCTCTCATCTCCGTCTATCGCCCTACACGTGCCCTCCGTTCCTACAAATGACCTAAGACAAACATCCCCCGTAATCCGAACCTCGCACCTCCGTCTCCAAGACTTCTCTCGTGCTGCGCCAGCTCTCTGGAATGCACTTCCCCAGACGATCAGACTGATACCTAGCCCCGACCTATTCAAGCGCGCTTTAACCCCTTAAGCCCCGAGGGTGGTTTGCACGTTAATGACCGGGCCAATTTTTACAATTCTGACCACTGTCCCTTTATGAGGTTATAACTCTGGAACGCTTCAACGGATCTTGGCGATTCTGACATTGTTTTCTCGTGACATATTGTACTTCATTTTAGTAGTAACATTTATTCGATATAACTTGCGTTTATTTGTGAAAAAAACGGAAATTTGGCGAAAATTTAGAAAGTTTCGCAATTTTCCAACTTTAAATTTTTATGCCCTTAAATCACAGAGATATCTCACGCAAAATACTTAATAAGTAACATTTCCCACATGTCTACTTTACATCAGCACAATTTTGGAACCAAAATTTTTTTTTGTTAGGGAGTTATAAGGGTTAAAAGTTGACCAGCAATTTCTCATTTTTACAACACCATTTTTTTTTAGGGACCACATCTCATTTGATGTCATTTTGAGGGGTCTATATGATAGAAAATACCCAAGTGTGAGACCATTCTAAAAACTGCACCCCTCAAGGTGCTCAAAACCACATTCAAGAAGTTTATTAACCCTTCAGGGGTTTCACAGGAATTTTTGGAATGTTTAAATAAGAATGAATATTTAACTTTTTTTCACACAAAATTTATTTCAGCTCCAATTTGTTTTATTTTACCAAGGGTAACAGGATAAAATGGATGCCAAACATTGTTGTACAATCTGTACTGAGTACGCTGATAGCCCATATGTGGGAGTAAACCACTGTTTGGGCGCATGGCAGAGCTCGGAAGGGAAGGAGCGCCATTTGACTTTTAAATGCAAAATTGACAGGAATTGAGATGGGACACCATGTTGCGTTTGGAGAGCCACTGATGTGCCTAAACATTGAAACCCCCCCACAAGTGACACCATTTTGGAAAGTAGACACCCTAAGGAACTTATCTAGATGTGTGGTGACCACTTTGACCCACCAATTGCTTCACAGAAGTTTATAATGCAGAGCCGTAAAAATAAAAAATCATATTTTTTCACAAAAATTATCTTTTCGCCCCCAATTTTTTATTTTCCCAAGAGTAAGAGAAGAAATTGGACCTCAAAAATTGTTGGCCAATTTGTCCTGAGTACGCTGATACCCCATATATGGGTGTAAACCATTGTTTGGGCGTATGGCAGAGCTCGGAAGGGAAGGAGCGCCATTTGACTTTTCAATGCAAAATTGACTGGAATTGAGATGGGACGCCATGTTGCGTTTGGAGAGCCCCTGATGTGCCTAAACATTGGAACCCCTCACAAGTGACACCATTTTGAAAAGTAGACCCCTTAAGGAACTTATCTAGATGTGTGGTGAGCACTTTGACCCAACAAGTGCTTCACAGAAGTTTATAATGCAGAGCCGTAAAAATAAAAAATCTTATTTTTTCACAAAAATGATCTTTTCGCCCCCAATTTTTTATTTTCCCAAGGGTAAGAGAAGAAATTAGACCACAAAAGTTGTTGTGCAATTTGTCCTGAGTGCGACGATACCCCATATGTGGGGGTAAACCACTTTTTGGGTGCATAGCAGAGCTCGGAAGGGAAGGAGCGCCATTTGACTTTTCAATGCAAAATTGACTGGAATTAAGTTGGGACGCCATGTTGGTTTGGAGAGCCCCTGATGTGCCTAAACATTAAAACCCCCCACAAGTGACACCATTTTGGAAACTAGACCCCATAAGGAACTTATCTAGATGTGTTTTGAGAGCTTTGAACCCCCAAATGTTTCACTACAGTTTATAACGCAGAGCCGTTAAAATAATTTTTGTTTTTTTTTTCGCAAAAATTATTTTTTAGCCCCCAGTTTTGTATTTTCACAAGGGTAACATAATAAATTGGACCCCAAAAGTTGATGTCCAATTTGTCCTGAGTACGCTGATACCCCATATGTGGGGGGGAACCACTGTTTGGGCGCATGGCAGAGCTCGGAAGGGAAGGAGCGCCATTTGGAATGCAGACTTAGATGGATTGGTCTGCAGGAGTCACGTTGCATTTGCAGAGCCCCTGATGTACCCAAACAGTACAAACCCCCCACAAGTGACCCCATATTAGAAACTAGACCTCCCAAGGAACTTATCTAGATGTGTTGTGAGAACTTTGAACCCCTAAGTGTTTCACTACAGTTTATAACGCAGAGCCGTGAAAATAAAAATTCTTTTTTTTTTCACAAAAATGATCTTTTCGCCCCCAATTTTTTATTTTCCCAAGGGTAAGAGAAGAAATTAGACCACAAAAGTTGTTGTGCAATTTGTCCTGAGTGCGACGATACCCCATATGTGGGGGTAAACCACTTTTTGGGTGCATAGCAGAGCTCGGAAGGGAAGGAGCGCCATTTGACTTTTCAATGCAAAATTGACTGGAATTAAGTTGGGACGCCATGTTGGTTTGGAGAGCCCCTGATGTGCCTAAACATTAAAACCCCCCACAAGTGACACCATTTTGGAAACTAGACCCCATAAGGAACTTATCTAGATGTGTTTTGAGAGCTTTGAACCCCCAAATGTTTCACTACAGTTTATAACGCAGAGCCGTTAAAATAATTTTTTTTTTTTTTTCGCAAAAATTATTTTTTAGCCCCCAGTTTTGTATTTTCACAAGGGTAACATAATAAATTGGACCCCAAAAGTTGATGTCCAATTTGTCCTGAGTACGCTGATACCCCATATGTGGGGGGGAACCACTGTTTGGGCGCATGGCAGAGCTCGGAAGGGAAGGAGCGCCATTTGGAATGCAGACTTAGATGGATTGGTCTGCAGGAGTCACGTTGCATTTGCAGAGCCCCTGATGTACCCAAACAGTACAAACCCCCCACAAGTGACCCCATATTAGAAACTAGACCTCCCAAGGAACTTATCTAGATGTGTTGTGAGAACTTTGAACCCCTAAGTGTTTCACTACAGTTTATAACGCAGAGCCGTGAAAATAAAAATTCTTTTTTTTTTTCACAAAAATGATTTTTTAGCCCCCAGCTTTGTATTTTTACAAGGGTAACAGAATAAATTGGACCCCAAAAGTTGTTGTTCAATTTGTCCTGAGTACGCTGATACCCCGTATGTGGGGGGGAACCACTGTTTGGGCGCATGGCAGAGCTCGGAAGGGAAGGAGCGCCATTTGGAATGCAGACTTAGATGGATTGGTCTGCAGGCGTCACGTTGCATTTGCAGAGCCCCTGATGTACCCAAACAGTAGAAACCACCCACAAGTGACCCCATATTGAAACTAGACCTCCCATGGAACTTATCTAGATGTGTTGTGAAAACTTTGAACCCCCAAGTGTTTCACTACAGTTTACAACGCAGAGCCGTGAAAATAAAAAATCCTTTTTTTTCCCACAAAAATGATTTTTAGCCCCCCAAATTTTTATTTTCCCAAGGATAACAAGAGAACTTGGACCCAAAAAGTTGTTGTCCAATTTGTCTCGAGTACGATGATACCCCATATGTTGGGGTAAACCCCTGTTTGGGCGCACGGGAGAGCTCGGAAGTGAAGGAGCACTGTTTTACTTTTTCAATGCAGAATTGGCTGGAATTGAGATCGGACGCCATGTCGCGTTTGGAGAGCCCCTGATGTGTCTAAACAGTGGAAACCCCCAATTATAACTGAAACCCTAATCCAAACGCACCCCTAACCCTAATCCCAACTGTAACCCTAACCACACACCTAACCCTGACACACCCCTAATTCTAATCCCAACCCTAATCCCAACCGTAAATGTAATACAAACCCTAATCCTAACCCTAGCCCTAACCCTAACCCTAATGGGAAAATGGAAATAAATACATTTTTTTTAATTTTATTATTTTTCCCTAAGGCTAGGTTCACATTGCATTAGGGAAATCCGTTTAGCACTAGCGGATTGCGCTAACGCAATGTCTTTTTAGGTGTCGTGTTTAGTGGTCGCGTTAACGTCCCCGCTCTGGAAGATCGGGGATCGGACCTCGGGCGCGCCGCGGACGCTGCAAGCAGCGTCTGAGGCGCGCCACAAAAGAACGGCACCTTGCTAGCGCGAGCCGAAAATGGCACGCTCTAGCGATGCGCTACACCCGAAAATCACATTGCTGTCAATGGTTGTGCTAACGGACCCGTTGCACGGCGTTAATTGTGACATTTTCGCCGTGCAACGCTGTCCGTTAGCGTTAACCCATTAACGCAATGTGAACCTAGCCTAACTAAGGGGGTGATGAAGGGGGGTTTGATTTACTTTTATAGCGAGTTTTTCATATCGGATTTTTATGATTGGCAGCCGTCACACACTAAAAGACGCTTTTTATAGCAAAAAAGTTTTTGCGTCTCCACATTTTGAGACCTATAATTTTTCCATATTTTGGTCCACAGAGTCATGTGAGGTCTTGTTTTTTGCGGGACGAGTTGACGTTTTTATCGGTTACATTTTCGGACATGTGACAGTTTTTGATCGCTTTTTATTCCGATTTTTTGTGAGGCAGAATGACCAAAAACCAGCTATTCATGAATTTCTTTTGGGGGAGGCGTTTATACCGTTCCGCGTTTGGTAAAATTGATGAAGCAGTTTTATTCTTCGGGTCAGTACGATTACAGCGATACCTCATTTATATCATTTTTTTATGTTTTGGCGCTTTTATACGATAAAAGCTATTTTATAGAAAAAATAATTATTTTGGCATCGCTTTATTCTCAGGACTATAACTTTTTTATTTTTTTGGTTATGATGCTATATGGCGGCTCGTTTTTTGCGGGACAAGATGACGTTTTCAGAGGTACCATGGTTATTTATATCCGTCTTTTTGATCGCGTGTTATTCCACTTTTTGTTCAGCGTTATGATAATAAAGCGTTGTTTTTTGGCTCGTTTTTTTTTTTTTTTTCTTACGGTGTTCACTGAAGGGGTTAACTAGTGGGCCAGTTTTATAGGTCGGGTCGTTACGGACGCGGCGATACTAAATATGTGTACTTTTATTGTTTTTTTTGATTTTTTTTTATGTAAAGAAATGTATTTATGGGAATAATATTTTTTTTTTTTCTGCTTTATTTAGGATTTTTTTTTTTATTTTTTTTTACAAGTGTGGAAATTTTTTTTTTTACTTTTTCACTTTGTCCCAGGGGGGGACATCACAGATCACCGATCTGACAGTGTGCACAGCACTCTGTTAGTTCGGTGATCTGACATACAGCCGGGCAGGATTAGAGCTGGAGCTGCAGCCTGATCCTGACCCGGAAGTGCTCCCTGCAGGACCCGGATGCAGCCCGGCGGCCATTTTGGATCCGGGGACTGCAGGGAGAAGACGCTCGGTACACGGTGAGCACATCACCGTGTACCGATCGTCTCAGGGAAGCCCGCAGGGAGCCCCCTCCCTGCGCGATGCTTCCCTGCACCGCCGGCACACCGCGATCATCTTTGATCGCGGTGTGCCGGGGGTTAATGTGCCGGGAGCGGTCCGTGACCGCTCCTGGCACATAGTGCCGGATGTCAGCTGCGATAGGCAGCTGACACCCGGCCGCGATCGGCCGCGCTCCCCCCGTGAGCGCGGCCGATCGCATATGACGTACTATCCCGTCCATGGGAATTAAGTCCCAGGTCACCTGGACGGGATAGTACGTCATATGGGATTAAGGGGTTAAAAACCCATCTCTTCAAACAAGCCTACCACATCAACTACTCAGTAAACTAACTTTGTCCTGTTCCCTCCTTCCAAATATTATCTGCATGTGAATCTGCACCCTACTATTCATCTGTCTCCACACCCTCCATGCACAGATAACTGCACTTGATACTTGACTATTGCACTTAACCCCTTCACCCCAAAGCCTGTTTTCACCTAAGTGACAGGGCCAATTTTTACAATTCTGACCACTGTCACTTTATGAGGTCATAACTCTGAAACGCTTCAACGGATCCTGGTGATTCTGACAATGTTTTCTCGTGACATATTGTACTTCATGATAGTGGTAAAACTTCTTCGATATGACTTGTATTTATTTGTGAAAAAAACAAAAATTTGTCGGAAATTATGAAAATTTAGCAATTTTCAAACTCTTAGTTTTTATGCCCTTAAATTAGAGAGTTATATCACATAATATAGTTAATAAACAACATTTCCCACATGTCTGCTTTACATCAGCACAATTTTGGAAACATAATTTTTTTTTGTTAGGACGTTATAAGGGTTAAAAGTTGACCAGCGATTTCTCATTTTTGCAACAAAATTTGCAAAACCATTTTTTTACGGACCACCTCACACTTGAAGTGACTTTGAGGGGTCTATATGACAGAAAATGCCCAAAAGTGACACCATTCTAAAAACTGCACCCCTCAAGGTACTCAAAACCACATTCAAAAAGTTTATTAACCCTTCAGGTGCTTCACAGGAATTTTTTGAATGTTTAAAAAAATTGAACATTTAACTTGTTTTTCACAAAATTTTTACTTCAGGTCCAATTTGTTTCATTTTACCAAGGGTAACAGGACAAATTGTACAACGACTTTTGTGGTCCAATTTCTCCTGAGTACGCCGATACCCCATATGTGGGGGTAAACCACTGTTTGGGCACATGGCAGAGCTCGGAAGGGAAGGAGCGCCATTTGACTTTTCAATGCAAGATTTGCTGGAATTGAGATCGGAGCCCATGTCACGATTGGAGAGCCCCTGATGTGCCTAAACAGTGGAAACCCCCACAAGTGACACCATTTTGGAAAGTAGACCCCCTAAGGAACTAATCTAGATGTGTGGTGAGCACTTTGAACCTCCAAGTGCTTCACAGAAGTTTATAATGTAGAGCCGTAAAAAAAATTTTTTTATTAATTTTCACAAAAAATGATCTTTTTGCCCCAAATTTTTTATTTTCCCAAGGGTAAAAGGATAAATTGGACCCCAAAAGTTGCTGTGCAATTTGTCCTGAGTACGTCGATACTTCATATATGGGGATGAACCACTGTTTGAGCGCATGGCAGAGCTCGGAAGGGAAGGAGTGCCATTTGACTTTTCAATGCAAAATTGGCTGGAATTGAGATCGGACGCCATGTCGCATTTGGAGAGCCCCTGACGTGCCTTAACAGTGGAAACCCCCCACAAGTGACCCCATTTTGGAAAGAAGACCCCCTAAGGAACTTATCTAGATGTGTGGTGAGCACTTTTAACCCCCAATTGTTTCACTAAAGTTTAGAATGTAGCATTGTGAAAATTAAAAAAATCATTTTTTCTTTCCACAAAATGATGTTTTAGCCCGCAATTTTTTTTTTCCCAAGGGTAACAGGAGAAATTGGACCACAAATGTTATTGTCCAATTTGTCCTGAGTACGCTGATACCCCACATGTGGGGGGGAACCACCGTTTGAGTGCATGGCAGAGCTCGGAAGGGAAGGAGCACCGTTTGAAATGCAGACTTAGATGGAATGGACTGCAGGTGTCATGTTGCATTTGCAGAGCCCCTGATGTACCTAAACAGTAGAAACCCACCACAAGTGACCCCATATTGGAAACTAGACCCCCCAAGGAACTTATCTAGATGTGTTGAGAGCTTTGAACCAACAAGTGTTTCACTACAGTTTATAACGCAGAGCCGTGAAAATAAAAAATATTTTTTTTTTCCACGAAAATGATATTTTATCCCCTATGTTTTTATTTTCCCAAGGGTAACAGGACAAATTGGACCCCAAAAGTTGTTGTCCAACTTGTCCTGAGAACGCTGATACCCCATATGTTGGGGGGAACCACTGTTTGGGTGCACGGCAGAGCTCGGAAGGGAAGGAGCGCCATTTGAAATGCAGACTTAGATGGATTGGTCTGCAGGCGTCATGTTGCATTTTCAGAGCCCCTGATGTACCTAAACAGTAGAAACCCCCCACAAGTGACCCCATATTGGAAACTAGACCCCCCAAGGAACTTATCTAGATGTGTTGTGAGAGCTTTGAACCAACAAGTGTTTCACTACAGTTTATAACGCAGAGCCGTGAAAATAAAAAATATTTTTTTTTCCACGAAAATGATATTTTATCCCCTATGTTTTTATTTTCCCAAGGGTAACAGGACAAATTGGACCCCAAAAGTTGTTGTCCAACTTGTCCTGAGAACGCTGATACCCCATATGTTGGGGGGAACCACTGTTTGGGCACACAGGAGAACTCGGAAGGGAAGGAGCCCTGTTTTACTTTTTCAAAGCAGAATTGGCTGGAATTGAGATCGGACGCCATGTCGCGTTTGGAGAGCCCCTGATGTGCCTAAACAGTGGAAACCCCCAATTATAACTGAAACCCTAACCCCAACCCTAACCCTAGCCCTAACCCTAACCCTAGCCCTAACCCTAGCCCTAATGGGAAAATGGAAATAAATACATTTTTTTACATTTTATTATTTTTCCCTAACTAAGGGGGTGATGAAGGGGGGTTTGATTTACTTTTATAGCGTTTTTTTGGCGGATTTTTATGATTGGCAGCTGTCACACACTAAAAGACGCTTTTTATTGCAAAAAATAGTTTTTGCATCACCACATTTTGAGAGCTATAATTTATCCATATTTTGGCCCACAGAGTCATATGAGGTCTTGTTTTTTGCGGGACGAGTTGACGTTTTTATTGGTAACATTTTCGGGCAGATGACATTTTTTGATCGCTTTTTATTCCGATTTTTGGGAGGCAGAATGAACAAAAACCAGCAATTCCTGAATTTCTTTTAGGGGGGGGCGTTTATACCGTTCCACGTGTGGTAAAATGGATAAAGCAGTTTTATTCTTCGGGTCAGTACGATTACAGCGATACCTCATTTATGTAATTTTTTTTATGTTTTGGCGCTTTTACACAATAAAAACTATTTTATATAAAAAAATAATTGTTTTTGCATCGCATTATTCTGAGAGCTATAACTTTTTTATTTTTCTGCTGATGATGCTGTATAGCGGCTTTTTTTTTGCGGGACAAGATGACGTTTTCAGCGGTACCATGGTTATTTATATCCGTCGTTTTGATCGCGGGTTATTCCACTTTTTGTTCGCCTGTATGATAATAAAGCGTTGTTTTTTGCCTTGTTTTTTTTTTTTTTTTTTTTGCGGTGTTCACTGAAGGGGTTAACTAGTGGGATAGTATTATAGAGCGGGTCGTTACGGACGCGGCGATACCAAATATGTGTACATTTATTGTTTTGTTTTTTTTTTACATAAATAAATGGATTTATTGGGAAATGTTTTTTTTTGGGGGGGGGGATTTTTTTTAATTTTTTTTACACATTCTATTTTTTTTTTTTTTTACTTTCTAACATTGTCCCAGGGTGGGACATCTCTGTATTAGATCAGATCGTTGATTTGACACTGTGCATAGCACACTGTCAGATCAACGATCTGACAGGCAGCTTAGCTGGCTTTCCAGCGCCTGCTCTCAGCAGGCACCGGCTAGCCAGGTCACTTCATGACCCGGAAGGAGTCCGGCGGCCATCTTGGATCCGGGGACTCCTTCTGGGTCACCGGAGCAACGCGATCTCATTGCGTTGCTCCGGTGGGAGAGCGCAGGGAGCCCCCGTCCCTGCGCGATCCCCCTCTATGCCGCTGTCACTACTGACAGCGGCATCAGAGGGGTTAAATGCCCGCGATCGGCGATAGCGCCGATCGTGGGCATTGCTGCGGGGTGTCAGCTGTCATATACAGCTGACACCCGCACCCGATCACCGCGGCGCTCAGCGCGAGACCGCGATGATCGGTGCGCCGTACTAGTACTGCTGCTGGCACGAATGCAGTGCCGGCAGCGCAGTACTAGTACGGCGCATGTCGCGAAGGGGTTAAACACACGGGCTGATGACCGGATCATGCAGCTTTATATGAACATCCCTATTTATTATAATTGCCAGACCTGAAATAACAAGCACTTTTCACCTATTGTGTCCCCCCATTTCCTTGTAGATTGTAAGCTTGCGAGCAGGGACCTCACCCCTAATGTCACTGTTTAAATTGTCTTAACTTATACTGAATTTATTGTCTGTACATGTCCCCGCTTAATTGTAAAGTGCTGCGGAATATGTTGGCGCTATATAAATAAAAATTATTATTATATTATTATTATACTATCCGGTTTGCGTTTATGTGGACCATCATTTATTTTTCAACAGAACAATGGCCCCAAACACACCTCCAGGCTGTGTAGGGGCTATTTGACCAAGAAGGAGAGTGATGGGATGCTACGCCAGATGACCTGGCCTCCACAGTCACCAGACCTGAACCCAATCGAGATGGTTTGGGGTGAGCTGGACTGCAGAGTGAAGGCAAAAGGGCCAACAAGTGCTAAGCATCTCTGGGAACTCCAAGATTGTTGGAATTCCATTCCCGGTGACTACCTCTTGAAGCTCATCAAGAGAATGCCAAGAGTGTGCAAAGCAGTCATCAGAGCAAAAGGTGGCTACTTTGAAGAACCTAGAATATAAGACATAATTCCAGTTGTTTCACACTTTTTTGTTAAGTATATAATTCCACATGTGTTTATTCATAGTTTTGATGACTTCAGTGTGAACGTACAATTTTCATAGTCATGAAAATACAGAAAAATCTTTAAATGAGAAGGTGTGTCCAAACTTTTGGTCTGTACTGTATGTTGTATGTTCTGTTATATGTTGCATGTACTGTTATATGTTGTATGTACTGTTATATGTTTGTGGGGTTTTTTTACATTCAACACATTAGCCGGATGATGGGACTACTACTGTCCCATCATTGGCTAATGTGTCAATCACTGTCACTGTAGCAGGCATAGCCCGATGGGACTTGTAGTCCCATCGGACGATGCCTGCACACACACACACACACACCCCCGACAGACACGGCAGACCCCTGATAGCCCCGCACAGCTCCCGACAGCCCCGCACAGACCCAGACAGCCCCGGTGGACGCCCCGGCAGCCCTGCACAGACCCGACAGCCCTGCAGTCACACACACACACACACAGTCTCCGCCCCCACACTCCCCTTCTGCTGATCTGCAGCGTTTACCCCGCAGCTAAACCCCAGATCTTTTTTACATCTGCGGTTTTGCTGCAGATGTGCCCTACTCAATGCAAGTAAATGGGTGCAGAAACGCTGCAGATCCGCACAAAGAATTGACATGCTGAGGAAAAAACAACGCTCTGTTTCTGCGTGTTTTTTTCTGCAGCATGTGCACAGTGGATTGGGTTTTCCATAGGTTTACATGGTACTGTAAACCGCATGAAAATCTGCTGCAGATCCGCAGCGTCAAAAACGCTGCAGATCCGCGGTAAAATCCGCAACGTGTGAACATGGCCTCAATGTCTAAAAGCCACTGTTTGCTTATACATTTAGCTCTAGTCTATAATTCTTAAATAAAGTACGTAAGGGATGTTTACCTTATTAGAAGGTTGGTTGCAATATGATGCCAAGATTATATATTGGGATCTGTGGAAGTCTTTTACAATTTACACTTACCAGATCTTTCAAAATGGTTATAAAAAAAAACTTGTACACCTTGTCGCGGTGGAATAGCATTCAGGCTCTTTTGATCAAATGGTGTCAACTAAGTATCACATGTTTTTGACAGGAATTTCTACTACTCATTTACTTACTGTTGGGTATCTAGTCATTGTATTTATTCTAGGTTTTATAAAAAATAAAATAAAAATGCCTGGAATTTACTTATGTGGTGACACTTATGGTAATCAAGAACTTTCAAAGTGGATGTTGGATGAAACTTAGAATTTCAATCCTATAAAAACAGGGCATACAAGTTCAGTCTTTGTCTAAAGAAGTCTCTATTTTACTATCAAACATAATAAAAAAAAATAACTTGAAAGAATTAAAGAAAAAAAAAGATACTTCTGGTGATCACCTTTCAGTAGTCACAGGATAAAGTACGATATATTTTATAATTTTATATTTTATAACCAAAAGGTTTCCGTCAAGAGAAGAAAAAAAAACGAAAAAAAAAAAAAAACCGCCAGTATTTTTAAGCATGGACAATAAATGGAAAAAAAAGACTATAATACATAATATTTTTCAAGAATTAGAATCTGGTTTATTAGTGAAAAACATGAGTAAAATATTTCCTCTAATAAAGAACAAGCAAAATGTGAAGCTCGACTTGACTTTGTCAAGGATCCACTTGATTATTTTGCCATTAATTTTTTTTCTAAAATTGGAAAACGAAGAGGTGCAATATTACAGCTAGTTAAATTTGCTTGGTAAAGCCAACTTCACATAACACCATGGTACACACAGACTATGGCTGTTATGTGCTACCACTATTGCCGGGATCACACATGCGAGAAACACGTCCGAGTCTCGCATGTGAAATCCCTCCTCTGGCACCGGCACTCCAGAGCGGAGCGTACGGCTGCATAGCAACACATGGAGCCACACGCTCCGCTCCGGAGTGCCGGTGCCAGAGCTTGGATTTCACATGCGAGACACGGACGTGTTTCTCGCATGTGTGATCCCGGCCTATTTCTGAGATTGTGCAGAACTAAAGCAAAATTTAGACTGGTGTAAATGTAACTGAATGGAACAGGAATTAATTTAACTTACTGTATTTCTTTCCATGGATGTTTAAGGGAGATGTTTTGAAGAGACATAGATTCCTGTGGAGCTGGCATTGTGGCCACATTTAAACCCACCACTTCCGTTGGTGTCGTCACGGGAGGCAAAAATTCAACATCTATTGAAAAAAATTATTTGGGGATTATTGGACCACACAGGTAAAAAAATAAACACATGTTCTAAATTACAAAGTTTAACCCCTTAATGACCGCCAATACATCCTTCACTGACCTAAGATATAGGGGAATAGCCTCCCCTTACAGGTGACAATCCAGCAGCTGTCGGCTGTCCACTATCGCTGACAACTTGCTTCAGCAGCCACGATTAGTGTTGGCACCGTCCATAACTTTTTAACCCCTTAGATGCTACTGTCAATAGTGACTACATCATATACTGTAAATGGTTAACAGAGTGTGGGCGCTTCCTATTAACCCCATTGGCACCCTGAGATCATGATTGTGTGCTCCTGATGTTTGCCATGGCAATTCAC
This sequence comes from Ranitomeya imitator, assembly GCF_032444005.1. NCBI lineage: Eukaryota > Metazoa > Chordata > Amphibia > Anura > Dendrobatidae > Ranitomeya > Ranitomeya imitator. The sequence goes on along the minus strand of NC_091282.1, from coordinate 856,812,117 downwards.
AGGCAAATAGGGGCCTTAGGGCTCATACTCAGTTGCGAGAAACTAGGATGAGTCTCGCACAGCAATACACGGCACTGCACCCGGCACTCAGGAGCGGAACGTATGGATGCATGTATTGCTATGCGGCCGCACGCTCCGATCTGAGTGACGAGTGCAGTGCCTGGTATTAACATGTGAGACTCATCCGAGTTTCTTGCAAGTGACTATGAATCCTTAGAGTCTGCCAGAAATAGTAACCTGTTCAGATGTTAGCAACATTTAGGGGGTAAAAATAAACCTTTTCATTCTTGTTATGTCACTTTGCATTAACGCCTGAAAATCACCTGAAGGGTTAATAAACTACCTGACAGCATTTTTCAATATGTTGAGGGGTGCTGTTTTTAAAAAGGTATCACTTTTGGGGGAGTTTCCAATATATAGGACCCCAAAGTCACTTCAAACCTGGATAGGTCCCTAACAAAAAATATTTTGTAAATTTCCTTTTATGCTAACAAAATAAAATAACATTTACAAATGGTGCTGATGTAAAGCCCACGAGGGAAACTTTATGTGTTAATGTTTTTCTGTGGTATGACTATCTGAATTAAAGATTAAAAATTGTTGGGGTTTTTTTGTTTGTTTTTTACAGTTTTGTCAAATTTCAGATTTTTTTTATAAATAAAACACAAAACAGATCAATCTGTTTTACCATTTTCATAAAGTGTAATGTGTCACAAAAAACAAGCTCAAAATCACTGGGATTTTTTTTAAGTGTTCCAGAGTTATTACCACATAAAGTGACACTGGTAAGATTTACAGTAAAACATTTGGCCTGGTCATTAAGGGGTCAACCCCTTTGTGACCTCCGCCGTACTAGTGCTGCGCAGGTTGCTTCCCTCCCTTTGATGTGGACTCCGACTGTGAGCCCAAATCTTTCTCGGTACATGTCAGCTGTTTTGAACAGCTGTCATGTGCCCGGATCAGCCGCGGGTGGAATCGCAATCCACCCACGGCTATTAAGTCGCTAAATGCTGCTGTCAAACTCTGACAACGGCATTTAACACGTGCTTCCGGCCATAGGACTGGAAATCTGCCCACTGGTGACCCCCATCACGCGATCGCGGTTCACCGGTGGGTTTGCATGACAACCAGAGGTCTCCTGGAGGCCTCTATGGTTGTCAGTGCTGGATTGCTTTGAGCGACACCCGGTGGTCGGGACTCATAGCAAGTCAGCAATTCTGTTACATACAGGTGAACCGACCATCGCCTGTATGTAGCAGAGGTGATCAGGTTATGGAAGCTTCTAGTCTCCCATGGAGACTATTGAATTGTATCAAAAGTAAAAAAAAAAAAATGTTTTAAAAAATATAAAAGTTTAAATCATCCCCCTTTCGCCCCATTCAAAATAAAACAAAAAAGAGAATCAAACATACACATATTTGGTATCGCTGTGTTCAGAATCGCAGATCTATCAATAAAAAAAAAGGATTAACCTGATCGCTATACTGTATAGTGAGAAAAGTAGTGAAACCACCAAAATTATGTTTTTTGGTTGCCGCAACATTGCAATAACGGGCGATCAAAAGATTGTATCTGCACCAAAATGGTATCAATAAAAACGTCAGCTCAGCACGCAAAAAATAAGCCATCTCCCAAATCGAGATTATGAACAATAGAGATGCTATGGGTCAAGGAAAATGGCGCAAATTTTTTTTTAACGAACTTTTGATTTTTTTCCACCACTTAAATAAAAAAGAACCTAGACATGTTATGTTTGGAGTCCATGAACTCATAATGACCAGGAGAATCATAATGACAGGTCAGTTTTGTCGTTTTGATGAACATGGTAAAAAAAAAAATAATCCAAAAATGTTGTGGAATCGCACTTTTTTTGCAATTTCATCGCACTTGGAATTTTTTTCCTGTTTTCTGGTACATGACATGGTAAAACCAATGATGTCATTCAAAAGTTCCCTCTAGTCCCAGAAGAAAAAAGCCCTCACATGGCCATATTGACAGAAAAATAAAAAAAAGTTATGGCTCTGGGAAGAAGGGGAGCGGAAAGCAGAAATTAAAAACGAAAAAGGGCAGGGACTCTAAGGGGTTAAACCCCTCACCCCCAAGCTACCTCCCTGACAGGTTAAATTTCATACTTCTGAACAGTGTCACTTTATGAGTTAATAACTCTGGAATGCTTCAACGTATCCCAGTGATTGAGACTTTTTTCGTGACATGTTGCACTTCAGGTTATGGTTAATTTTGTTCTATATGTGATTTGTGTTTATCTTGGAAAATATAGAAAATGTGACAAAAAAATGGGAACATTTTGATATTTTCAAACCTTGAACTTTTATGCCCTCAAACCAGATAGCAAACAAAATAGATAAGTAAAATTTACCATATGTCAACTGTACATCAGTATCATTTTGAAACAAAATTTTGTTAGGAAGTTAGAAGGGTTAAAAGTTTAACAGCAATTTCTCATTTTTCCAAAATGTTTTTTTTTATTTTTTTATAGGGACCACATCCCATTTGAAGTGACATTGAGGGACCTATGTAACGGAAAATAATCAAAAGTGACACCATTTTAAAAACTGCACCCCTCAAAGTGGTCAAAACCACATTAAATAAGTTTATTAACCCTTTAAATGCTTCACAGGAACTAAAGCAAAGTGTAAAGAAAAATTTTGCATTTTCACAAGGGTAACAGGAGAAAATGGACCATACAATTTGTTGGGCACTTTCTCCTGTGTAGACATATACTCCATATGTGGTAGAAAACTATGGTTTGGACGCACGGCAGGGCTCGGAAGGGAAAGAGCATCATTTGACTTTTGTAGAACAAAATTGGCTGGAATAGATAGTGGACACCATCAGGTGGTATTTCCTGATGAAGGGGGCATGAGACCCCTGAAACGCGTTGAATAAAACCACTGTGAATCAACTTTACTCTCCTGAAATTCATCTTAGCGGCAGCGCAGAATTTTAACTACAAATCTCCTTTTGAAGACATTATTTTCACTTTACACAAGCCAGATGTTGCAGAGCCACCTGCTCTGCAGTTTGGAAACCAACACTGACACACCCAACCCTTTACTGCAGGGTTTTAAATGAGATCTGTGACCATGGGCCACTTGTAAGACCCAGCTGGAGATAGTAAAATGCTCCACTACCATCCTGTAGTTAATTCCAAAAATAAAAGCCCTAAATGGGTTTTCCTAAAAATCTGACCGGGTCAGCTACTTGGACCCAATCACACTTTCTTTTAATTTTGCCTTGTGATTCACAGGTGTCCTGCTGTGAACACAAGATACTCCAGTAGGTTTAATAAGACTCCATTCGCATCCTTGAGGACACATATTGACCCTTGCATATGATCCGCTGCACTGTCTCACACTACTTTTCAAGCATCGTGGAAAGCTCAGTAGAGAAGGAGCACCATATTATAGTACAGATTTTGCTGGAATTGTTTGCGGGTGCCATGTCACATCGGCAGAGTCCCTAAGGTGCCAGAATGGCAGGACCCCCATAAATGACACCATTTTACAAACTACACCTCTCAATGAATTCATCTAAAGGTGCAGTGATCATATTGACCCTACAGATGTGTCACAGAATTTTTACCAATGGGCGGTGATGGAAAAAAAAATACATTTTACCACAAAAATATTGTTTTACCCGCAAATTTTACATTTTCATATGGGGAAATGGATAAAAATAGTACCAGAATTTGTCATACAATTTCTGTGGAACGGTGCAATACCCCATTTGTGGCTGCACAGTACTGCTTAGCCACAAGGTGTGACTTGGGAGGGAAAGTTGTAAATCTAAATCATCTAAAGGCCTAGCACATCCCAAGACCCTCACATGAGCTCATCAAGGGGAGGTATTTGGGCGTAACCTTGATCTTCTAAAAATCAGAGTTTGGATTTTTGTAATTTGTCAGTTCTGAAAGACACAATACTCTGTGGTTCTGTCCGTTACTCTATGGAGTTGTTCTAAGGAGTACAGTACTTCCCTCCACTAAGCTCTGAGCCATTTCTGTGAGACAGGTTTAGTAATTTTTCTTTTGTTATCCCTTTTATCTTATGTGATTGTATATATCGTATTTTCTGGTGTATAAGACAACTGGGCGTATAAGACGACCCCCAACTTTTCCATATAAAATATGGAATTTGGGATATACCTGCCATATAAGACGGGGGTCATCTTATACGTCCAGTCATCTTACACGGCGTGTGCGGTGCGTATGGTTCCAAGGGACTGGAGGAGAGGAGACTCTCCTTCAGGCCCTGGGATCCATATTCATGTAAAAAATAAAGAATAGAAATTATGGATATACTCACCCCTCCGACGGAACCTTGCTCTCAGCGGTGCAAGCGTCTGCCTCCGTTCCTAAGAATGCATTGAGTGTAGGACCTGCGATGACATCGCAGTCAGGTGACCGGTCACCTGACCGCGACGTCATCGAAGGTCCTTCACTCACTGCATTCTTAGGAACGGAGGCAGGCGCTTGCAGCGCTGAGAGCCAGGGTCCGGCGGAGGGGTGAGTATATCCATATTTTTAATTTTTATTCTTTATTTTTTACATGAACATGGATCCCAGGGCCTGAAGGAGAGTCTCCTCTCCTTCAGACCATGGGAACCATCAAGGACCGCTCCCTGCAGCCGTACCCGGTGTATAAGATGACCCCCGACTTTTGGGATGATTTTTAGGGGTTAAAAAGTCGTCTTATACACCGGAAAATACGGTACTATATTGTTTTGTTCCCATTTTGTAATATCTTTGCATATATATATATATATATATATATATTTTTTTTTTTTTTAGAAACGCTGCCTACCTTTCCGTATTATATATATATATATATATATATATATATATATATATATATATATATATATATATTTATTTATATATATATATATTTTAATAGCTCCATTCCTCTTGTTCTCTAATTCACACCCCTGAAGTCATACGCTGCCTGTAACTAATGTCCAATTGGCCTTTATAAACGCTTGGTGGTGGTGGCAGCTAGTTCCTTTTGTTATTATGGAGTTGGCAGTGACCGTACAGGGGTATATATATTCCATGCGTTGGAATCGGAGATGTGTATACCATACGCTCACTGTGAGTTCCCCAATAACTGGCCTAGTAGGGAAAACAGCAGTGGCTCCATCCATTAATCATCAGTCAATTGGGTAATTGTCCTGATGCTTGGAGGCAAAAGAGTTGTCTCGGATAATACTGTATCTTGTACCTACCTGCATTGTAAAGATTGCTCTCACTGTCAAGAACATCTGAAGACATAATCATGCAAGTATGGATTTTTGACACATTATTATAGTTTTCCCATCTCTTTCGCTGCAGTTGCTGTAACCAGTACATCTTGGCATGATTGTTAATTGCCTTAGTGAAAATACAAACATGATTATAGAGACAGCAATCTCAAATTCCAATAATTCACTATTCACTAACAGTCTGTATTCTTCTAACAAGTCTGAATGGTAGGCAAGGGGAAATTTGAAACCTTCAGGTTTTATAAGGGCATGTATATGTATATGTATATATATATATATATATATATATATATTTCTCTGTATTTTCATGATTATGAAAATTGTACATTCACACTAAAGGCATCAAAACTATGAATTAACACATGTGGAATTATATACTTAACAAAAAAGTGTGAAACAACTGAAAATATGTCTTATATTCTAGGTTCTTCAAAGTAGCCACCTTTTGCTTTGCTCACTCTTGGCATTCTCTTGATGAGCTTCAAGAGGTAGTCACCGGGAATGGTCTTCCAACAATCTTGAAGGAGTTCCCAGAGATGCTTAGCACTTGTTGGCCCTTTTGCCTTCACTCTGTGGTCCAGCTCACCCCAAACCATCTTGATTGGGTTCAGGTCTGGTGACTGTGGATGCCAGGTCATCTGGCGTAGCACCCCATCACTCTCCTTCTTGGTCAAATAGCCCTTACACAGCCTGGAGGTGTGTTTGGGGTCATTGTCCTGTTGAAAAATAAATGATGGTCCAACTAAACGCAAACCGGATGGATTAGCATGCCGCTGCAAGATGCTGTGGTAGCCATGCTGGCTCGGTATGCCTTCAATTTTGAATAAATCCCCAACAGTGTCACCAGTAAAGCACCCCCACACCATCACACCTCCTCCTCCATGCTTCACGGTGGGAACCAGGCATGTAGAGTACATTCGTTCACCTTTTCTGCGTCGCACAAAGACACGGTGGTTGGAAAGAAAGATCTCAAATTTGGACTTATCAGACCAAAGCACAGATTTCCACTGGTCTAATGTCCATTCCTTGTGTTCTTTACCCCAAACAAGTCTCTTCTGCTTGCTGCCTGTCCTTAGCAGTGGTTTCCTAGCAGTTATTTTACCAGGTAGGACTGCTGCACAAAGTCTCCTCTTAAGGCCGGGATCACACATGCGAGAAACACGTCCGTGTCTCGCATGTGAAATCCAAGCTCTGGCGCCGGCACTTGGGAGCGGAGTGTGCGGCTCCATGTGTTCCTATGCGGCCGCACACTCCGCTCTGGAGTGCCGGCGCCAGAGCTTGGATTTCACATGCGAGACACGGACGTGTTTCTCGCATGTGTGATCCCGGCCTAACAGTTGTTGTAGAGATGTGTCTGCTGCTAGAACTCTGTGTGGCATTCACCTGGTTTCTAATCTGAGCTGCTGTTAACCTGCGATTTCTGAGGCTGGTGACTCGGATAAATTCAACCTCAGAAGCAGAGGTGACTCTTAGTCTTCCTTTCCTGGGGCGATCCTCATGTGAGCCAGTTTCTTTGTAGCGCTTGATGGTTTTTGCCACTGCACTTGGGGACACTTTCAAAGTTTTCCCAATTTTTCAGACTGACTGACCTTCATTTCTTAAAGTAATGATGGCCACTCATTTTTCGTTACTTAGCTGCTTTTTTCTTGCCATAATACAAATTCTAACAGTCTATTCAGTAGGACTATCAGCTGTGTATCCACCAGACTTCTGCACAATACACCTGAAGGTCCCAACACCATTTATAAGGCAAGAAATACCACTTATTAAACCTGACAGGGCACACCTGTGAAGTGAAAACCATTCCCGGTGACTACCTCTTGAAGCTCAAGAGTGTGCAAAGCAGTCATCAAAGCAAAAGGTGGCTATTTAAAGAACCTAGAATATAAGACATAATTTCAGTTGTTTCACACTTTTGTGTTAAGTATATAATTCCACATGTGTTAATTCATAGTTTTGATGCCTTCAGTGTGAATGTACAATTTTCATAGTCATGAAAATACAGAAAAATCTTGAAATGAGAAGTTGCGCCCAGAAGTTGTGACTTTTGGTCTGTACACTCTCTCTCTCTCTCTCTCTCTCTATACATAGATATATATATAATTTATATATATATCTAGATATATAGATATAGATAGATATAGATATATAATATATATATATATCTCTCTCTATATATATATATATATATCTACTATATAATTGTCTAAGGGTCACTTCGTCTTTCTGTCTGTCTGTCCTTCTGTCTGTCACGGATATTCATTGGTCGCGGCCTCTGTCTGTCATGGAATCCAAGTCGCTGATTGGTCTCGCCAGCTGCCTGTCATGGCTGCCGCGAACAATCAGTGACGGCCACAGTCCGATTAGTCCCTCCCTACTTCAGTCAGCGCCCGATGCCCGCTCTATACTCCCTGCAGTCACCGCTCACACAGGGTTAATGTCAGTGGTAACGGACCGCGTTATGCCGCGGGTAACTCACTCAGTTACCGCCGCTATTAACCCTGTGTGACCAAGTTTTTACTATTGATGCTGCCTATGCAGCCTCAATAGTAAAAAGATCTAATGTTAAAAATACTAAAAAAATTAAAAAATCATCATATACTCACCCTCCGGCGCCTTTCCCGCTCCTCGCGACGCTCCGGTGCTAAGGATGGTATGCGACAAGGACCTTCCATGACGTCACGGTCATATGACCGCGACGTCATGGAAGGTCCTGCTCGCCTGCGTGAGAAGGACCTTCCATAACGTCACGTGACCGCGACGTCATCACACCCTGGGACCGGAAGCTGGCAACAGAACTACAAGGGGCCCTCGGATCGGAAGGTGAGTATATGTTTATTTTTTATTTTTTTAACCTGTGACATACGTGGCTGGGCAATATACTACGTAGCTGGGCAATATACTACGTGACTGGCCAATATACTACGTGGCTGGGCAATATACTACATGGCTCTGTGCTGTATACTACGTCGCTGTGTAATATACTACGTGGCTCTGTGCTGTATACTACGTCACTGGGCAATATACTACGTAACTGGGCAATATACTATGTGGCTGGGCAATATGCTCTGTGCTGTATACTACGTCGCTGGGCAATATACTACGTGGCTGGGCAATATACTACGTGACTGGGCAATATACTACGTGGCCTGTGCATTATAGTACGTGGCTGGGCAATATACTACGTGACTGGGCAATATACTACGTGACTGGGCAATATACTACGTGGCTGGGCAATATACTACGTTGCTCTGTGCTGTATACTATGTCGCTGGGCAATATACTACGTCGCTGGGCAATATACTACATGGCTGGGCAATATACTACGAGGACATGCATATTGTAGAATACCCGATGCGTTAGAATCGGGCCACCATCTAGTATATATATATATGACCTTTTGTCAACCCCTGTCCTTAGGCACCTCCTTTGCGGATCATGAGGTTCCAGCTGGTGGAAATTATGTGCACATTTCCTCTACAAAGTCACTGACCTGCTTTACCTCTGTTCTACATGTATTTAGTTTTCAATGGAATTAGGAAAAAGTGTAGTAAATGGTCACATACCTTTAGGATATATGGTTTTGTTGGCGTTTTAATTTCAAATATTCCCTCTTCAGCTTCCATGCTAAATTGAAAAGTGGCGGCATGTAGATCTATACTCCCAAGTGGACAAACATCTGTAGCTGTCCTATAGTAGAGCAGATGGCACTTCTTGTCATCATAGCAAAAGAAGCGGTACTTCCAAGCTTTCAGGGGTCCTTTCATTCCTAGCTTATAAAGATATCCACAGAGCTTCTTTGTTTTTTCTCCTTCACCTTCTTTACTTGGAGTAAAGGAAGGAACATCAGCAATAGCATCTATGTTATGTCCGTCGTAATGTATATCAGTCTCAATTGCCTCATCATTCAAAGCTTTGTTTGGAGCTCCAATTTCTGGAAGTGTTTCGTGGATATCAGCTACTGTGTCAATTTCATCCTCTTTATTCATCTTTCCATAAAAATAGAATCCTGAAAAATGAAAAATCCAATAACTGGACTTAAATTAAATGCAAACTTATTAATCCTTTACTTTAGATATAGATGAATGACAAAAATGAGATCAAGCAATAATCCAATATTTTTTGGACATATCTAAACATAGAGAGCATCATTTATCCAAACAGTCTCAATATGTCTATGCACATTAGGTAAATATTGGCCAACCATTTATTTTATGGAGGCAAGAGGTCACCAGACTCTCCCTTAATTGCAAATATTGAGTAAGCAATGTGTGATTTTATCATGGTTGATAATTTGCCCATGTGAGAAATAACTACGGTAATTGTTAGACATCTCTGGCAATTGCTTTTCTCCCTCATTGTGAAAGCGTGCGTATTGAGTCCATTGAAGTCAGCCGAATGATTAATAAAGTCACTGCATAAGGCTCGGTGTAAAGCAATGCCAAGTTATAATACATGTGCAAATATGTGTTGCTGATTAGGGATGCCGGATGTTGATCTATCACAATATCTAAGACACAGACACCCCTTCCTGACGTGCGACGTATATGTATGTCACACGTTGGGAGTTGGAGTACGGGGCAGGCTGACTAGTCGAGCCAGCTCCATATACAACAGGTGCAGACTGGAATATACAGTCACATCAGCTCCTAACAACAGTGATTGGTGCTAGCTCCAATCGCTACTGTTTAAAGACGACCAGTTTCTGCTCATATTTTATTCCTGCTACCAACTGATTATTCAGGGTTTTTTTTGTTTGTTTTGCATGCAGTTACATAAATATGGACCTTTTTATTTAGTGCTAATTTTTATTGGCTTTAACAAAGTGGTGTTGCTCATAAAGTAATAATGCAGAGCAGCCTGGGGACACACCCAATGAGAATCTGTGGTCCATGCCCCCCTGCAAAAACCTTAAAAAAATTTGCACTAAATAAAAAGGCCCAAATCTATGGAGCCATATGGTGGATTTAAAGTTAAAAAATAAAAAGCATACTAGGGGGAGCAGTAGGAATAAAACAAGCAAAAACTTTTGTCTTGGTGAAGGTCTTCTATAACCCATTGCTTATACAGCCAATTTTTGTTTTTACATTTGCATTTGTCCATCCCCTTATTCCCAGAGTGAGGGTTAATGTTGTGCGGGAAGTGTTAGAGTTTTGACTGACACCCTCCATTTTTGGGGGGAGGGTTTGTTTTTACGAAATTCAATATGTGGAAAAAATAACCTGAAAAAAATCATTCTCAAGGTCAGTAGAATTAAAGTGATACTAAACGTGCATAGATTTTATTTATTTATGTGGTGGAAAAAAAAATCGGAATTGTAATTTTCCAAGACGGATAAAATTTGTATTGTTCAATACAGCTGTCTGAAGGCTTGTTTTGGAGCACTGCAGGTTTTATTGATACTAATTTGAGGTAAGATGTTTTGATATCTGAAAATTCACAATTCAGGAATTTTGACTTTATTTCTTTTTATGGCGTTTACTGAATGGGTTAATCAATTATATATTTTGATAGACCAGACTTTTACGGATGGGGTAATACCAAAATAAGTTTCATTTTTATTGCTATATTTTTAAAGAAAATCTGTCACCAGGTTTTTGCTATCCTATCTGAGAGCAGCATGATGGAGGTGCACAGCCCCAGATTCTAGCAATATATTACGGTACTTACTTTACTGAATTCCGCAGTTAAAATGGTTTTATCTGCACAGGGCAGGGATGGCCCATCTCCCCTACTTTTTTGCCATAGCCATACAACACCTATCGTGGAGACGGCAGGCTTCTCCTATACTGTTGGAATTTAAATGCAGTGAAATAAACCAACTCCGTAAAAAAATAAAAAAACCAAGAGGGAATCTAGATTATGAGCCCCTGTGGAATTAATGGCGCCATATAAATGAGCAAAATAAATAAATAAAAATAAGATAAATATGCAAATGGTGAAGGAAGTCAAATAGCTGGAAATCAAATTACTGTAACTACCAATCTGACTCCGCTCTCAGATAAATTTACAAATAAGATCAAAGCTTGGAGTGGTCTTCCACTATCCATACTATGCTATGGTAGGAATAAGAAATTTCATAAAAATGATATTAATGCCCCAATTTTAGTATGCATGCCCTCGTTTGGATATTGGGAAATTTCTTGCCAAAGCATCTATAGATTTTTTAGATCACTACTATGGAAAAATTATCATGAGGAAAAATTTGGAACATCTTCAAAGATATTAGGTAGCAGGAGGATAGTCTATTCCCAATACACGTATATAAATATCTTGCTGCAAAAAGTCAATAAATGAGCTGGCTAGGATCGAAAGGATTGTCAAATGAAAAGCGGGCAAGGATCAAGCCGATAATTTCTTGGAATGTACCTCTGTATTATGTAGTGATAGTTATAGAGAATCTGTCAATAAAGGCATGTAGGGCATAAGAAGCTGTATAAAATTATACCTTTATCTGCGCTATGATGACTTATTCCAGAGAAATCCTCAATTTTTCTTAATATGTAAATAAGCTGTACACTGATCTCCCTGAGAATCTGCCTCCAGGGCTTATTTTAAATGGAAAAGGTAGTTTCCAGTGTGAGACATGTAGATCAGGACAACTTACTATCAGTCATTACATGTCTCACATTGTTATTGAATTGATCTGCAAATAAGGTTAAAGGACAATCATAGATCTGAAAACTCTGTCTCTATTACTCGCCCAGCGAAGCATCCTCTTCCTTGACTCACAGCCTCTATATATGACTTCAGGTAATGGAGCAATCAATCAAGCAGAAGGAGGCAGCACTGGTCATAAAATAGAGCTGGATTAACAGAGGCTTCAGATCGACCGTAATCCTTCTCATTTGCATATCATTTCAAACATTGGTTTCTCAGAAATAGAGGAAAAAACTGGCCATTTAACCCCTTCCTGACATGCGCATTCCTGTTGCAATTGCGGGGGTTCACGCTGAGCGCTGCCATGATTTGGTGCGGGTGTCAGCTTTGTGTGAGAGCTTACACCTTGCAACAATGCCCACGATTGGTGCTAGCAATGACAGTTACATCTAGGAGATTGCACAGGGAGGGGGCTCCCTGTGTGCTTCCATCAACACAATGCAATGCAATCGCGTTGTCCTGATGGTCTCCATGGAGACCCCCAGACACAAGATGGCCATGGGTCCTTCTGGTAAGGTGACTTCTCAGTGCCTGCTAAGAGCAGGAGCTGAGATGCCTCCCTCCCTGCCTGTCAGGCGCTGCTCTGAAGCAGTGAAGAGTACCAGATCAGCGATCTGTCACAATACAGTGATATCCCATCCTGGGACAATGTAAAACAGTAAAAAATAAATTAAAAAAAAGTGTAAAAAAATATACAGTTATATGAAAATTTTGGGCACCCCTATTAATCTTAAGCTTAATGTTTTATAAAAATTGTTTTTTTTTTTGCAACAGCTATTTCAGTTTCATATATCTAATGAATGTTGAACACAGTAATGTTTCTGCCTTGAAATGAAGTTTATTGTATTAACAGAAAATGTGCAATCTGCATTCAAACAAAATTTGACAGGTGCATAAGTATTGGCACCCCACCAGAAAAGTGACATTAATATTTAGTAGATCCTCCTTTTGCAAAAATAACAGCCTCTAGTCGCTTCCTGTAGCTTTTAATGAGTTCCTGGATGCTGGATGAAGGTATTTTTGACCATTCCTCTTTACAAAACAATTCCAGTTCAGTTAAGTTTGATGGTCGCCAAGCATGGACAGCCCTCTTCAAATGATCCCACAGATGTTCAATGATATTCAGGTCTGGGGACTGGGATGGCCATTCCATAACAGTGTAATTGTTCCTCTGCATGAATGCCTGAGTAGATTTGGAGCGGTGTTTTGGATCATTGTCTTGCTGAAAGATCCATCCCCTGCGTAACTTCAACTTTGTCACTGATTCATGAACATTATTGTCAAGAATCTGCTGATACTGAGAGGAATCCATGCGTCCCTCAACTTTAAGAAGATTCCCAGTGCCGGCATTGGCCACACAGCCCCAAAGCATGATGGAACCTCCACCAAATTTTACTGTGGGTAGCAAGTATTTTTCTTAGAATGCTGTGTTTTTTGGCTGCCATGCATAACGCCTTTTTGTACGACCAAACAACTCAATCTTGGTTTCATCAGTCCACAGGACCTTCTTCCAAAAAGAAATTGGCTTCTACAAATGTGTCTTTGCATACCTCAGCCGACTCTGTTTGTTGCGTGCTTGCAGAAATGGCTTCTTTCGCATCACTCTCCCATACAGCTTCTACTTGTGCAAAGTGCGTTGTATAGTTGACCGATGCACAGTGACACCATCTGCAGCAAGTTGATGCTGCAGCTCTCTGGAGGTGGTCTGAGGATTGTCCTTGACTGATCTCACCATTCTTCTTCTCTGCCTTTCTGATGTTTTTCTTGGCCTGCCACTTCTGGCCTTAAAGGGACACTGTCACCTGAATTTGGAGGGAACAATCTTCAGCCATGGAGGCGGGGTTTTCTTGCCTTGCGAAGGCATGTACTACGGAGGACAGAGAATGAACTTCAATCCAATATTGCAGCCAGCATGCAGCCTGCGGGTAAGGAAAGGGTGAATCAAACAACCGAAAACCCCGCCTCCATGGCTGAAGATTGTTCCCTCCAAATTCAGGTGACAGTGTCCCTTTAACAAGAACTGTACCTGTGTTGTTCCATTTCCTTACTATGTTCCTCACAGTGGAAATTGACAGGTTAAATCTCTGAGACAGCTTTTTGTATCCTTCCCCTGAACTACTATGTTGAATACCGTATATGCTCGAGTATAAGCCGAGATTTTCAGTCCATTTTTTTGGGCTGAAAGTCCCCCTCTCGGCTTATACTCGAGTCATACCCGGGGGTCGGCAGGGGAGGGGGAGCGGGGGCTGTCTAGTTATACTTACCTACTCCTGGCGCGGTCCCTGCAGTCCCTGCTTCTTCCAGCGCTGCATCTTCTTCCTGTATTGAGCGGTCACATGGTACCGCTCATTACAGTCATGAATATGCGGCTCCACCTCCCATAGGGGTGGAGTCGCATATTCATGACTGAAAATGAGCGGTAACTGTGACCGCTCAATACAGGAAGATGCAGCGTCGGGAGAAGCAGGGACTGCAGGGACCGCGCCAGGAGCAGGAAAGTATACGGGGAAGTGAGCGCTGTGCGATATTTACCTGCTCCTCGCTCCGGTGCGGCTCCGTCTCCAGCGTCCTCTGGCAGTGACGCTCAGGTTAGAGAGCGCGGTGACGTAGTCAGTGGAGATGGAGCCGCACGAGGAGCAGGTAAATATTGAATGCGTCGGCGTCCTGAGCGAAGAGAAGGGAGTATGTGATTTTTTTTTTATTGCAGCAGCAGCATTCTATATGGCACAGCTTTATAAGGAGCATCTATGGGGCCATAATCAACGGTGCAGAGCAATATATATGGGGCACAGCTTTATAAGGAGCATCTATGGGGCCATAATCAACGATGCAGAGCAATATATATGGGGCACAGCTTTATAAGGAGCCTCTATGGGGCCATAATCAACGGTGCAGAACAATATATATGGCACAGCTTTATAAGGAGCATCTATGGGGCCATAATGAACGGTGCAGAGCATTCCATATGGCACAGCTTTATGTGAAGCATCTATGGGGCCATAATGAACGGTGCAGAGCATTCCATATGGCACAGCTTTATGTGGCGCATCTATGGGGCCATAATGAACGGTGCAGAGCATTCTATATGGCACAGCTTCATTATGGCCCCATAGATGCTCCATATAAACGGTGCAGAGCATTCTATATGGCACAGTTTTATATGGAGCATCTATGGGGCCATAATGAACAGTGCAGAGCATTATATGTGGCACAGTTTTATATGGAGCATCTATGGGGCTATAATGAACGGTGCAGAGCATTATATATGGCACAGCTTTATGTGGAGCATCTATGGGGCAATAATGAACGGTATGGAGCATCTATTTTTATTTTTGAAATTCACCGGTAGCTGCTGCATTTCTTACCCTAGGCTTATACTCGAGTCAATACGTTTTCCCAGTTTTTGTGGCAAAATTAAGGGAGTCGGCTTATACTCGGGTCAGCTTATACTCGAGTATATATGGTAATCTTTGTTTTTAGATCATTAGACAGTTGTTTTGAGGAGCCCATGATGCCACTCTTCAGAGGAGATTCAAGAACAACTTGCAAGTGGCCACTTTAAGTAGCTTTTCCCATGATTGCATACACCTGGTTATGAAGTTCAAAGCTCAATGAGGTTAGAAAACCAAAAAAAGGACATTAGTAAGTCAGTAAAAAGTAGGTAGGAGTATTTAAAACAAAAAAATGATAAGGCAGCCCATACTTATGCACCTGTCAAATTTTGTTTGAATGCAGATTGCGCATTTTCTGTTAGTACAATAAACCTCATTTCAAGGCAGAAACATTACTGTGTCCAACAGTTATTAGATATATGAAACTGAAATAGCTGTTGCAAAAAAAAACAATTTTTATAAAACATTAAGCTTAAGATTAATAGGGGTGCCAAAACTTTTTCATATAACCGTATATATTTTATGTATATATATATATATATATATATATATATATATATATATATATATATATTACCCAAATAAAGAACAAAAAAAAAGAAAAAATATTATTCCAATAAATACATTTATCTAAAATAGCAAAAGCAAACTAACTACACATATTTTGTATTGCCGTGTCCGTAACAACCCGCTCTATAAAACTGTCCCACTAGTTAACCCCTTCAGTGACCACTGTAGAAAAAAATAAATATAAAACAAGGCAAAAATCAATGCTTTACCGCCCAACAAAAAGTACAATAAAACATGATCAAAAGGCGAATGCAAATAAAAATGGTAGTGATGAAAATGTAAACTTGTCCCGCAAAAAAACAAGCCATTCTACAGCTCCATCAGTGGAAAAATAAAAAAAAAAGTTATAGCTCTCAGAGTAAAGCGAAGCCAAAAAATTTTTTTTTCTATAAAAGTTTTTATTGTGTAAAAGTGCCAAAACAAAACAAAAAAAATACAAATGGGGCATCGCTTTACTCATACTGAACCAAAGAATTAAGCTTCCTTATCAATTATACCACACGCAGAAGGGTATAAAAAATTTTTTAAGAAAAGCAATTCAAGAATTGCTGGTTTTTGTTCATTCTACCTCCCAAAGATTAGAATGGAAAGCGATCAAAAAAATGTCATGTGCCCAAAAATGGTACCAATAAAAATGTCAACTTGTCTCGCAAAAAACAAGTCACGATATGACTATCGGCTAAAATATGGAAAAATTATAGCTGTCTAAATATGGTGATACAAAAAATAGCTTTAGCAATAAAAAGCGTCTTTTTGTGTGTGACAGCAGCGAAACAAAAACTTGAGGCGACCTCCAAGTATTTGTTAGTGCTTGGAGATTTAGTTTTGTTGACACAGCTGCATGATTTATGGCTGCTAGCCAGCCTGAGTACATGTGGGGGTTGCCTGGTTGCTAGGGAATCCCCACATGTAATGAAGCTGTCTATCAGCTGTAAATCATGCAGCTGCTGCGAGGAAAACTAAATCTCTGAGCAGTCACAAATACTCGGAGACCACCGGAGCGTGCTCTGGAAAACCCCAGCAACGAGCATACTCGCTCATCACTAATAAAAACCCAAATATGGTATCACTGCAATTGCACTGACCCAAAGAATAAAGTTGTCTAATCACTTATACCGCACCAGGAACGGCATAAAAAATAAATACCAATTCTTCACCTGCTGTTGATTTCTTCATTCTGCCTCCCAAAGATCGCAGAAAGGCTCTGTGCACATTTATCCTGCACTCTGCGCTGAGCGCTTACACTGGTGTTTCTGTTTAAATCTCTGAAATACATGATTCAGACGGAGCCCCTGGCAGAAGATTCCCTATAATGAGGCAGATGGAGGCACTGTGGATGCCGTCTGACCTGTGATCTGGTGGTGACTATAAAAGTGCGGTTGGCCACAGTTTTGTGCACTTCTGAAAAGGACAATGCTTAACAGAGGACAGACGGAGTCGACAGTAACACTGCTGCCTAATTACAGTGAATGAATCCCTCTGGGGTTTATCTGTCATGTCACTCTGAGATTTAGATGGAAACCCCAAAGTAAGTGCTCAGTGTAGAGCGCCGGATAAATGTGATCCCAATAAAAGCTTCAACTCAATTTACAAAAAAAAAAGCAAATACCAACTCAGGTTCAGCATCTGTTAACTGAAATATAGCAGGCTTCCACGTTACTGGTAGCACAAAGGCTCTGGAAAAGCAAAATGGCTCCTCGCCCACCCAAAAGAAATTCAGCAAATTCTGCACTCCCAAATCCAAATGCCCCCTCCCTTCTGAGCCCAAGTGTGTTTAAACCACATTTAGCAGCCACATGTTTGGCATTTCTGTAGTGATGAGAGCCCATCTAATTTACAGGTGCATGTCTCCAGAAGCATGAGTTGGGCATAATGTACTGGTCACTACAACATACTGGTCACTGCAGCGTACAGGTAATTACAATGGCAGATTGCAATTTTCAGTCAGCAACATCCACTACTGCTTGTTTCTGGAAAACACCCCTGGAGTCAAAATCGTCACTATACCTGAAGATAAATTCTCAAAGGGGTATAATTACCAAAATGGTGTCACTTGAGGGGGAATTCTGCATTTCTAGTACTTAAGGGCTCTTTATATGGAGTAAGCAAACTATTCTAGGAAATTCTGTGCTCCAGGAGGCAAATAGCAGTTCCTCCCTTCGAAGTCTCGCCGTGTGGCTTAGCAGTACTATACATCCACATATGGGGTATTTCTACAGTCAGAATAAATTGTGGGACAAATTTTGGTGCCTTTTTTACCCAATTCCCAGTGTGTATATGTAAAACTTTTTAACAGACAATCTTAGTGGTAAAAATGGAAATTATTTTTACTTTACTACCCAATGGTATAAAATTCTGTGACATCAATATTATCACTGCACCCCTAGATGAATTTATTCAGAGGTTTAGTTTATAAAATGAGGTCACTTATGGGGGGTTTTGCTGTTCTTGCAGCTCATGGGCTCTGCCAATGTAATATGGCACCCTCAAACCAGTGCAGCAAAATCTGCACTGTTATATGGCACTCCTTCCTTTCTGAGCTGTGCACTGTGCCTCAAAAGTATGGTAGTTTTGACCACATATGGGGTATCAGTGAATGCAGGAGAAATTGCACAACAAATTTGGGGGTGAATTTTTTCCTGTTACCTTTGTGAAAATACTAAATTTGAAGCTAAAAAAGATTTTTGTAGGAAAAATGTGATTTTTTTTTTTTCACGTCTGAATGTTATAAACTTCTGTGTAGCACCTGGGGGTTCAAGGTGCTCAATACACATCAAGATAAGTTTCCCAAGGGGTCTAGTTTCCAAAATGGTGTCACTTGTGGGGGGTTCCATGTTTAGGCACACCAGGGGCTCTCCAAACGCAACACGGTGTCCGCTAATTATTCCAGCAAATTTTGCATAACAAAATTCAAATGGCGCTCCTTCCCTTCCAAGCTCTGCCGTGCGCCCAGACAGTGGTTTTTCCCCACATATGGGTTATTGGCATGCTCAGGAGAAATTGCACAGCAAATTGTATGGTCCATTTCTCCTGTTACCATGGTGAAAGTAAAAAAAAATTAGGTCTAAAGGAAATTTTTTGTGAAAAAGTTAAATGTTAACTTTTCCCTTCTACATTCCATTAATTCCTGTGAAGCACCTGAAGGGTTAATACATTTCTTGAACGTGATTTTGAGCACTTTGAGGGGTGGAGTTTTTAGAATGGTGTCACTTTTGGGTATTTTCTGTCATATAGGCCCATCAAAGTCACTTCAAACATAATGTGGTCACTAAAAAAAAAAAACAGGATTTTCAAATTTTTGGGGGAAAATGAGAAATCGATGGTGAACTTTTAACCCTTATACCTTCCCAACAAAAAAAATTGTTCAAAAATTGTGCTGATGTAGTAGACATGTATAACTGATTTGAGGTCATAAAAATTAAAAGTTTGAAAATTGCAACATTTACAAAATTGCTGCCAAACTTCATTTTTTTTGCCAGAAATAAACGTAAGTCATATCAAAGAAATTTTACCACCATCATGAAGTACAATAAGTCACGAAAAAAATCTCAGAATCACCGGGATCCATTGAAACGTTCCAGAGTTATGACCTCAAAGTGACAGTGGTCAGAATTGAAAAAATTGGCCTGCTCAGGAAGGTGAAAACAGGCTTCGGGGTGAAGGGGTTAAAGGAGTTGCTAGACTTGTCATTGAATCAACATGCGCACATAAATATTATGTTTCTCTGAAAGGAAGTATGGGTCTTATAATATTTTTTGCTACAAAAGATGGGTTAGAGATTATTTTCAAGGGATGTCTTTTTTTTCCATGAACAACAATCCACATTTATCCTTGAACAACAACAAAAAAAAATCAACATTTATTCACATATAATCATGTCATTACACACATGTAAATATACACACACACCAGTAGCGTAGCTACCAGGGGGAAGGCAGAGGGGGCCATCGCCTGAGCCCAGTCACGTAAAGGAAGCCACGGCCACTTCTATCATGAGGTGCGAGAGAGGGCAGCAAAATGTCTGCTCCCTTGTCTGAGACTGTGCACATGGGCTAGCACAGTGGCCACTTGCACAGTGTACAGTGCAAGCTGTGTGAGACCTGATGAATTTGCAGGCTGGGCTGACAGCGCTGCAGTTTGCTTCACTTAGGCGCTCCGATTGGCTCAGGCATGCTGGGTCCTAATGCTCAACTTGGATTTCACCGACACTTCCTGGTTCTGCCTGCCTGCAAACTTCATCGGTAAGGTGGATGGTATTTATTCAATAAGTGTAGGCAAGTCATTGTCACTGTGGGGTGAATTTAAGAGGATGCGGGTGTTGCGGGAGCTGAACTGGGAAGGGGGGACAGGGCACTGGGGGTCTGATTATACGGTTCTATTAGGAGATTATATGCACTCCATCACATCTAAGGCCGAAGTCACACTAAATGTATGGAAAATCGGTCTGAGTCTCCCTGCCGAGAGTCTCACGAATGCTCTCCATATGGTAATCCGTGTGCAATGTGTTTGCAATGTGATGATGCGATTTTCTATATCCGTATGACATACGTATGGCTTTGCATTTCTCACTGATTTTCCCTATTGAATTCAATTGCTCAATGGGCTGAAATGAGGAAAATGTGTGCGTATTTGTCACAAGCCAGACTGATGATCCGTGTGGTGTCCGATTTTTTTCTCGCACCCATAGGCTTGCATTGGCGAGTCTCGGACGATATAAGCGTATAATTGCAGCATGCTGCGATTTCACTCACACGCTGAATGCGCCTGAGAAAAAATACGGTGATGTGAGCTGCCCCATAGATTAACACTGAGCCGACTGCTATGCGATGGTTTCTCGTATAGCACTCGCCTGTAATCTACGATAGTGTGAAGCCGGCTGAATAGTTGATATCTGGGGAGGCTGGAGATGGGTTTGTAGGGGGCTTTTATACTTACGGGATGGGCCTCATTATAAGCACCAGCCTGTTAGTATAACAAGCCTCCATACCCCCAGTAACCATGGCACAAAATGCATTGTATTTAGTAATTTCATAATAAGCAATTTATTATTATTATTATAAATACATTTCATTTTCTGCTGTCACCGGGGCTCCCAGCAGGGGCGCTACACTGTGCCCTATTTCTGCAGGTTACTAGCGTTACTTTACATACCGTAACTGCTTCCTTTTAAGCTCTGCAGTAGTGCAGGGAGACATGATCTCCCTGCATTACCGCCTCTCCATGTTGTAGACCGCAGGTCGATTAAAGCATGCGATCTATAGAATGGCAAGATGATGCACTGGCTGAGGCGCCAGCGCATGCACAGAGTGTCAGAGTCCCAGCATGGTGACATCATTGCACAGTGCTGGGACCCTAACATCCTGTTAGTGCACCAGTGTAATTACTTCAGCACACTGGTACACCTGGGTCTTGCTGATGGACTCTGGAGGATTCCGGATTAGGCGAGCATATGAATTTTTTTAACATTTTAATTAAAATTTGTGGTGTGATGGATCCTCATACAGTGTGTGGGCAGGTATCATACATTGTAGGCACTTTTTTAGGGGGCCCTCATATAGGGTGGAGCCCTCAAAGTGTGGGGGTCACTATACAGAATGGAAGCGAATGTAGAGGCCATTATATAATGTGGGCGCCATCATGCAGAGTGGAGGCTATTACACAAAGTGCGAACCAATGAGGGGGGCCATCAAACAGTGTTGGGACTACAGTGCGGGGCCCTCATAAAGTGTGATGGCCATTATGAAGGGTGAGGGCCATTATACAGTGTGGGAGCCAATACACAGTGTGGAGGCTACTGTGAGGACCAAATAACAGTGTGGGGGCTGCTGTGGGGGACATTATATATTGTGGGGGCCAATATACTGTGTGGGGGCCATCATAAAGTGTGAGGAGTACTATGAGGTCATTATACTGTGTTCTGGGGGAGAACATATTCTGTGTATAGGGGAACATCATACTGTGTAAAGGGGATCTGTAGGCCCATCATACTGTGAATGAGGAAGCTGTGGGCCCACCATACAGTGTATAGGGGAGCTGTAGAGGCTTTAGGCTATATTCACACTTTGCGGTTTTTACCGCGGAACTGCCGCGATTTTGATGCTGCGGGTCCGCAGCAGTTTCCATAGCGTTTACAGTAACATGTAAACCCTATGGAAACCGCAAACCGCTGTGCACATGCTGCGGGAAAAACCGCGCGGGAACGCAGCGGTTTACAACCCGCAGCATGTCACTTCTTTGTGCAGAATCGCTGCGATTCTGCACCCATAGGAATACATTGAACCGCTTACTTCCCGCATGGGGCTGTGCCCACGTTGCGGGAAGTAAGCGGATAATGTGCGGTTCCTACCCGGGGTGGAGGAGAGGAGACTCTCCTCCAGGCCCTGGGAACCATATTTGGGATTAAAAAATAAAAAATCATGTTATACTCACCCTCTGAAGTCTTCAGCGTTGCACGCGGCCGTCCGGTCAGAGTTGCTGTGCGACCAGGACCTGCGGTGACGTCGCGGTCACATGACCGTGACGTCACGAAGGGTCCTTCTCGCACAGCATCTTTGGAACCGGACCGCCGGGTGCAGCGTCGAGGAGATCGGGACGTCAGAGGGTGAGTATAACCAATTTTTATTATTTTTAACATTACTATTGATACTGCATATTGCTGCATATGCAGCATCAATAGTATAGGCGGAAACCCGCAGCGGAAAACGCGGAACAAACCGCGATAAATCTGCAGGGAGAACCGCAGTTGTTTTGCCCTGCAGATATATCAAATCCGCTGCGGGAGAACCCGCAGAAGGACAACACAAAGTGTGAACATAGCCTTAATCTGTGTAGAGGTGAGCTGTTGTCCCATTATACTGTGTATAGTGGAGCTCTGGGAGCATTATACTATGTAGAGAGGAGCTGTTGCCCATGATGCTGTGTATAGAGGATATGTTGGATCATGATACTGTGTATAGGGAAATTGTGGGCCCATCATACAGTGTATGAGGGAACTCAGGGGACATTATTAAATGTTAAGTGGGCAATTAAGCATTATTGTTATAGGAGCACACAGAGTATTGACCATCAAGGTGTACATGGGGTATTACTTTCTAGGGACAAATTGTGGAAGGCATCTGTACAGAAAGCATTATTACTATGTAAAGGGCACAGTGGTGGGCATTATTATGCGGGGGCACCATCAGGAGCGCTGTTTATGTGCTAAACAGCAGGTGCAATAATAGGGACACATGGCAGCAACGGCTCAATACTGGGGTATCAGAAGGATGAGGAGTTTGTGAAGGTTGGTAATAGATAGGGACAGTGCTGGAATTGTGAGAAGTCAAATGTGTCTTTGTTGTAATCTCTGCTGACAAATCCTGGCTGGAGAAGTTATCATGTCGGTCTGGACCAGATGGAAAAGATGGGAAAAGTGAACGACTAAGGCTGGTTTCACACTTGCGTTTTAAAACGCATGCATTTTTTTAAAAAAAAGCATGGCGAAAAAACGCATGTAAACGCGTGCAAACGTCGCGTTTTTTGACGCATGCATTTTTTGCATGTGGTGAAAAAAATGCGGCGTTTTAACGCGTTTACATGCGTTTTTTCATGCGTTTGCATTTTTTAAACGCATGCAGATAAATGTGTGACAGCTGCCAATCATCAAAATAAAGTAAAAAACCCACTATAAACAGAAAGAGCTAGGGTTAAGATTAGGGTTAGGGGTAGGGTTAGGGGTAGGGATCCTAACCCTACCCCTAACCCTACCCCTAACCCTAAAGGGATCCTAACCCTAACCCTACCCCTAACCCTACCCCTACCCTTAAAGGGGTTAGGGTTAGGGTTAAGGGTAGGATCCCTTTATCAATTTTATGGTGTGGGGTGGTTTATCAGTGTGTTTTTTTTTTTTTAAACGCATGCAAATGCATGTGGTTAAAAACGCATGCGTTTACATAGACAGCAATGCATTTTTTGCGGCAAAAAAAACGCAGCTAAAAATACTACATGTTGCATTTCTGCAACACAACGCATGCAGAAAAAAACCACATGCGTTGCAAAAACGCGTCAAAACGCATACAAAAAAACGCATGCGTTTTTAATGTTAAATATAGGGAAAAAATGCATGCTTTTTTTGCGTTTTTTACCGCAAAAACGCAAAAAAAAAAAAACGCAAATGTGAAACCACCCTCAATCAGAAAGAATATCATCTGTAAGACACCATCTATAACTGTACCGTAATCACTTGTATGGTCTACAGGACTGTTACCTACAACTTTATGGTCACCATATGGCGGTAATATCAATGCTAGTCTTTGTATAGAGATTTAATTTTCAATAACAGCGCGGTCATCTGCTGAAGTTCCCTATACCTATAATTAGGGTGTAATCAGGGTTACCCTGTTAGGCCGGGATCACACTTGCGAGAAACTCGCACGAGTCTCGCACCTCAATACGCAGCACTGCCGCCGTCACTCGGGACCGGAGTGGGCGGCTGCATGTACTTCTATGCAGCTGAGCGCTCCTGCCCAGAGTGCCGGCGGCAGTGCTGCGTATTGAGATGCGAGACTCGTGAGAGTTTCTCGCAAGTGTGATCCCAGAATTACGGCCCCACTCAGATGTTTTGACCCTCCTGAGCGGAACCCCTAGCTACGCCTCTGACACACACAGCACATCCACATGTAAATATACATATACGCACTGCACATATACATGTATACACACAGCACATCCGCATGTAAATAAACATGTATACACACACACGTAAATATACACATACTGCACGTAGATATCAGCCTGTTTCCTCTTCAGTGACTTTGGTGACCTCATGGTTAGAGTTGAGAGAATTTGTTCGGGTCCCGGCAAGCTATAGCGCTAACTGAATAAGCTGCAGAGGGAACCCGGGTTCCTGGATCGCTCCGGCTGATCAGCTGTTCAGCTCCGCAGCTGCATGTGTCACAGCTGTGTGATAGTCACCGCACACAGGCTCTCCATGCATGTGTTGGGACTGTGACACATCCGCAACACATGCACCTGCGCTGCGGAACAGATGATCATCCGCAGCGATCCAGGAAGCCGGGTTCCCTCTGCAGCTTATTTGGAAAGCGCTATAGCTTGCCGAATAAGGAGGGACCTGAACAAATTCGCTCATCTCTAATCATGGTTACATCACCATGATGTCACCAAAACCAACCTTGGTGCCCTGGGCAATTGACTAGTTTGTCCATTCCCACCCAAAATGCCAATCCTGACTGTAATTAGGGCTTATTTTTTCATATATTTCAAGCAAACTCCAAAAATCCTGTAAATATCATGCTAGGGCTTATGTTCGGGGTAGGTCTTATTTTCCGAGAAACGTGGTAGTTTGGGGAGTGAGGAGAGCAAAATCCTGCTGACAGATTCCTTTTAATTAAAAACTACAGCATAATCCATAAAACACAAATCCTCACACAGCTATTTTAGGGTATATGCACACGTTGCGGATTTTGCTGCAGATCTGCAGCTGTTTTCCATGAGTTTACAGTACCATGTAAACCTATGGAAAACAAAATCCGCAGTGCACATGCTGTGGACAAAAACGCGTGGAAACGCAGTGGTGTTTATTCTACAGCATGTCAATTCTTTGTGCAGATTCCGCAGCGGTTTACACCTGCTACATAATAGGAATCCGCAGGTGTAAAACCACAGGTGGAATCCGCACAAAAACCGCGGTATATCCAGCGGATTTACAAAAACAGGTGCAGAAAAATCCACAGACATCCCACCTACCTGTGCACATACCCTTAGGCCATGTTCACACGTTCCTGATTTCCATCCTTTTTTTTCTGCACTAAAAACCGCAGCTCTTGGCAGAAAACGCAGGTCCTTTTTTTGGTGCGTTTTTGGTGCATTTTTTGATGTGTTTTTTGATGCGTTTTTTAGTGCTTTTTTTATGCAGTTTTCTATGCAGAGTCTGTGTGTTTTCTAGGGAGTTTTTTAGGGTTAAAATGGCTGAAAATACCCTAACCCTACCCCTAACCCTACCCCTAACCCTACCGCTAACCCTAACCCTACCCCTAACCCTATTCTAACCTTAGTGGAAAAAAAAAAAAAAATCTTTATTTTTTTATTGTCCCTACCTATGGGGGTGACAAAGGGGGGGTCATTTACTATTTTTTTTATTTTGATCACTGAGATATAACCTATCTCAGTGATCAAAATGCACTTTGGAACGAATCTGCCGGCCGGCAGATTCGGCGGGAGCACTGCGCATGCGCCCGCCATTTTGGAAGATGGTGGCGCCCAGGGAGAAGACGGACGGACGGACACCGGGAGGCCGGGTAAGTATAGGGGGGGGAGATGAGGGCACGGGGGGGGGCGTCGGAGCACGGGGGGTGGCATCGGAGCATGGGGGGGTGGGATTGGGGCACACTGCAGCGGTTCTGCACCACAATCCGCAGTAAAACCCGCAGATATATTTTTCATCTGCGGGTTTTACTGCGGGTTTGACCTCACAATGGAGGTCAATGGGTGCAGAACCGCTGCAGTTTTGCAAAAAGAAGTGACATGGTACTTCTTTTTTACCGCAGCTATTCAGCGCGGCTTTTTTTTCCCGATTCCCGCATCATGTGCACAGTGGTTCCTGTTTTCCATAGGGTACAGTGTACTGTACCCTGCATGGAAAACAGCTGCGGAGCCGCAGCGGCAAAATCGCGGCGGTTCCGCAGTAAAAAACGCACTGTGTGAACATGGCCTTAAAGTAAAAATAAAATGTTATGGCTTTTGGAATAAGAGGAGGAAAAAATAAAATTGCAAAAGTCTCCAAGACATATGGGCGCCACCCACAGCAGAACAAGGACACCTTAAGTAGTAGTATAGGGATCAGTAACCTGCAGCAATCCAGCTATTGTGTAGTTACAACACCCTGGGCTAGCTGGGAGTTGTAGTGTTCACAGCAGATGACACTGACCTACCTTCTACTAGAGGCTTATTCTGCACTCAGTAAATGTAAGCTAGAATTGGGGGAATAGATCTATACTTGCCTGCCTGTAGTGGCAGCTCCCACAGAAGTATGCAGACTTCCTGTGAATCACCTCGACAAGCTCACACAGAAAACTTTTACCTCATGAAATTCCTTCTGCAGCTCAGTGCTCTTAGCAGAACTGTCCTTTCTTGTCACAGCTGACTGGCATGTTCATGCTGCTGTTCCTGTTTGTCAATGCTGCAGAATGTCTCAACAACTCAAGTTTTATTAATATTCACACAATGACGTCTACTTGAGGAAATCCTCCTCCCAGCATCAGGGGATGGTGCACAATTCAAGCCCATTCCTGCTGACCTCAGGTTTCTGAAAGCGGCCAATGAGTCAGTCAGGATACACTTATATATTCCTATATAATATATAATGGTTGTTGCTCAATGTTGGCGAAACAAGCGCAACCGTAACAACGAAAGGTTCTAGTTAACCAATTAAGGACTAGGCTCAGTTTGAACCTTATTATTGTGGTTTTGCTGAAACCAAACCAGGCTCAGTGTGAACCACAGGCTATGTTCACACACGCACACACACTCCAGTGAGCACTGCGTTTGGGGTTCTGTCGGTATCCTTGAAATACCGTGTTATTTCAAAGGAAACAGTAAAAAAAAAAAAAGCTCTTTGGAGCCCGTGAAGGAAGTATATAATTGTAAGGGAAACTATAATGTTAGTGAAATAACTAGTTAAAGGGGTTGTTCACTAATAATACTAAATGTTCGGCACCAATAAAATAATAAATCCTATACTCTCATCCCGTGTGGGCTCCATTTCCGCTGTGTCGGCACTCGCGGTCCCGGGGCTGTGATGCAGTGGAGTGACATGTTATCCCCAGCACCTAATCAGCGCTGGTGTCACTCGTCAGTCTCCGCCTTCGGACAAATTGAACATGAAGAGGATATGCAGGATGAGCTATATCCTTGGCTTCCTTTCCATGGTCAGTTCATATGAAGGCGGAGACAGTGACACCAGGGGTCCGGTGTCATGTGTCGCATCACAGCCCCAAGGACCATACACTATCTAATTGAATTAGGGCTACTATATTGTGACACTGGATGGACTTACACAACGTTGAAAACTTTGTGATGACAATATACTGAATGCTCATCATAACAGGGAGGCCTGCGTTTAACCTGTCTGCAGCATACCTGACGAGGGTGGTGGTGGAGGGGGTGAGCTTCTGCAGAGATTTAACACTGCAGGTCTGACTGTTAAGCCAGGGAAGTGAGGGATAGCCATGCTAGAAGTACAATACCTTAGTCATAGAATGGTAGAGTTGGAAGGGACTTCCAGGATCATAGTGTCCAACCCCCTGCTCAATGCAGGATTTACTAAATAATCCCACACAGATGACTGTCCAGCCTCTGTTTGAAGACTTCCATTGAAGGAGAACTCACCATCTCTCGTGGCAGCCTGTTCCACTCATTGATCACTCTCAAAAAGTTTTTTCTAATCCATAATAAATAATCTTTATTTTTATATAGCGCTAACATATTACGCAGCGCTTTACAGTTTTGCACACATTATCATCACTGTCCCCGTTAGGGCTCACAATCTAAATTCCCTATCAGTATGTCTTTGGAATGTGGGAGGAAACCGGAGTGCCCGGAGGAAACCCACGCAAACACGGAGAGAACATACAAACTCTTTGCAGATGTTGTCCTTGGTGGGATTCGAACCCAGGACTCCAGCGCTGCAAGGCTGCAGTGCTAACCACTAAGCCACCGTGCTGCCCATTAAGCCACCGTGCTGCCCATTAAGCCACCGTGCTGCCCATTAAGCCACCGTGCTGCCCAATCCATCTGCATCTTCTCCCATTCAGTTGCATCCCATTGCTTCTAGTCATTCCTTGTACTAATAATAATATAGATGATCCCTCTACATTGTGACTGCCATTGAGAGATCTGTAGACAGCTATTAAGTCTCCTGTCAGTCTTCTCTCTTGCAAGCTAAACATTCCCAAATCCTCTAACCGGTCCTCATAGGGCATTTTTTGCAGACAGGTCAGCATTCTGGTCACCTTTCTCTGAACTTGCTCCAGTTTGTTCGTGCTTGTGTTTAAATGTAATGCCCAGAACTGGACACAGCGTTCCGGTTAAGGTCTGACCAAAGAGGAGTAGAGGGGGATAATTACTTCAGTGATCCAGGCTGTATGCTTATGTTAATACAACCCAGAATTGTGTTTGTGTGACGTGCAGAAGTAGTCCTGAGTGTAGTTGCCTCAAAAGCATCCAGCAACTAGAGGGGTTTACGCAGTCACAGGAGACAGGGAGTGGTTAGCGGAGCCCCAGGGGGATTGTGGGGGAACTTGTTTCGTATTATGGCAGCAGCAGAAGGGATGAGTGGTGTGTGATTTGTCTGTCACAAAAGTTCAGGCAAGTAAACTAGAGGGACACAGGATTCCATTAAAGAGTGAAGCTGGGCTAACCCCTGTACTGCTAGTTGAGAAAGTCTATCATGAGAAGGAATAAGGACTGGAAGGAATTGTGTTGCAGGGATCATCTCCCTCAGCAAACCCTCCCCCCACCTCCATCTCACTGTGCTAGAAGGAATGCTGCGTACTACTGTGTCTTTGTAAAGAGTCCTGAACTGTGCTTTCAAAAGAGACTGTTAGGCCGGCATCACACTCAGCATATAAAACTACGGTCTGTAATTTATGGCCGTAATACGCAGAAAAGTCCCCAAAATAGTGGTCCGTATCTCCTCCGTAGGCAGGGTGTGTCAGCGTATTTTGCGCATGGCATCCTCCGTATGTAATCCGTATGGCATCTGTACTGCGAGATTTTCTCGCAGGCTTGCAAAACGACATACGGACATACAATGGATCCATGTTCTCAAAAAATCATAAAAACATATATATATATATATATATATATATATACTAGCTATTGAACCCGTTCTACGCCCGGGTGGCGAGCATTTATATTGGTATATGGTCTCCATCCTGGTATGTGCTGCTCCATCCTGCGTCCCAATCCTGTCATGTGCTGCACCCATCCTGCGTCCCCATCCTGTCATGTGCTGCACCCATCCTGCGTCCCCATCCTGTCATGTGCTGCACCCATCCTGCGTCCCCATCCTGTCATGTGCTGCACCCATCCTGCGTCCCCATCCTGTCATGTGCTGCACCCATCCTGCGTCCCCATCCTGGTATGTGCTGCACCCATCCTGCGTCCCCATCCTGTCATGTGCTGCACCCATCCTGCGTCCCCATCCTGGTATGTGCTGTACCCATCCTGCGTCCCCATCCTGTCATGTGCTGCACCCATCCTGCGTCCCCATCCTGGTATGTGCTGCACCCATCCTGCGTCCCCATCCTGCGTCCCCATCCTGTCATGTGCTGCACCCATCCTGCGTCCCCATCCTGTCATGTGCTGCACCCATCCTGCGTCCCCATCCTGGTATGTGCTGTACCCATCCTGTCATGTGCTGTACCCATCCTGCGTCCCCATCCTGTCATGTGCTGCACCCATCCTGCGTCCCCATCCTGGTATGTGCTGCACCCATCCTGCGTCCCCATCCTGCGTCCCCATCCTGTCATGTGCTGCACCCATCCTGCGTCCCCATCCTGTCATGTGCTGCACCCATCCTGCGTCCCCATCCTGGTATGTGCTGTACCCATCCTGTCATGTGCTGCACCCATCCTACGTCCCCATCCTGTCATGTGCTGCACCCATCCGGGGGCCTGAACAGGCGGGGACACCGGCGCGCTGTGGGGGTCAGGTGCCGGTATCGCCGCCAGCTCAGGCCCCCCAGCACTTACTATACTCACCTGTCTGTCCCGTTCCAGCGCTGCGCGCAGCCATCTTCCCGGTCTCCTAGCTGTGACTGTTCAGTCAGAGGGCGGCGCCGGCGCGCATTAAGCGCGTCATCGCACCCTCTGAACTGAAGGTCACAGGCCGAAGACCGGGAAGATGGCAGCGCTCAGCGGTGGAACGGAGGACAGGTGAATATGGCCGATACTCACCCTCCTGGCGGTCCCTGCTTCCCTGTTGGAGATCGCGGTGTGCGTTCAGTGTGAACGCATACCGCGATCTCCCGGGAGCGTCAATCTGTGAGGCCCAGACTGCGCCGGCGCTTGCGCCTGCGCAGTCTATAAAGGCTTCGGACAGAGTGACGCTCCCAGCGTTATATTATAGATGTCATTGAGACACATATATGTATATATATTAATATTTCATACAACACTAGATAGCTTTAAAGCCGGTAATTCAATTGCCGGCTTTTGCTATCTCCTTCCTAAACCCGACATGATATGAGACATGGTTTACATATAGTAAACCATCTCATATTCCCATTTTTTTGCATATTCCACACTACTAATGTTAGTAGTGTGTATGTGTGCAAAATTTGGGCGCTCTAGCTATTAAATTTAAGGGTTAAATGGCGGAAAAAATTGGCGTGGGCTCCCGCGCAATTTTCTCCGCCAGAGTAGTAAAGCCAGTGACTGAGGGCAGATATTAATAGCCTGGAGAGGGTCCACGGTTTTTGGCCCCCCCTAGCTAAAAACATCTGCCCCCAGCCACCCCAGAAAAGGCACATCTGGAAGATGCGCCTATTCTGGCACTTGGCCACTCTCTTCCCATTCCCGTGTAGCGGTGGGATATGGGGTAATGAAGGGTTAATGTCACCTTGCTATTGTAAGGTGACATTAAGCCAGATTAATAATGGAGAAGCGTCAATTCTGACACCTATCCATTATTAATCCAATAGCATGAAATGGTTAATAAAAACATCTATGGTCAATGACCTATAGTTACCTTCAGTCCCGGTGATGCGCCCTCTGCTGGTTGTCCTTCGAGCGTGGGAAAAAAAAAATCAGACAAGTTCCCAGGCTCGTGTTCATATGAGGACAACCAGCAGAGGGCGCATCACCGCGAATGAAGGTAACTACAGGTCATTGACCTACATTACCTTCATTCCCCGGGGTTTTACAGCCACGAGCACATCTGCATTAGCAGAGCTCCTGGCTGTAAAATATTTTAACCCCTTCAGATGTATTTACATCGTGGGACGTTACAGATCATCGGAAGGTATGTATATTGTTGGTTTATTATGTTTCCTTTGTTACAGAGCGAGGGTCTTCAGGTGGATTGAGAGAACAATAAAATATTCAAACAAACTGTGTGTTCATTTCATTAAAATAATTTTTAATAATGTGTGTGTGTTTTTATTAACCATTTCATGCCATTGGATTAATAATGGATAGGTGTCAGAATTGACGCTTCTCCATTATTAATCTGGCTTAATGTCACCTTACAATGCGGTCTAATACAGGAGGAGATGACACTCAGATATCTATCTATATATATAATTGTCTAAGGGTTTTTCCGTCTGTCTGTCTGTCTGTCTGTCCTGAAAATCCCGCGTCTCTGATTGGTCGAGGCCGCCAGGCCTCGACCAATCAGAGACCGGCACAGCATCGACGTAGAAATCCCACGTCTCTGATTGGTCGAGACCACCAGGCCTCGACCAATCAGCAACGGGCACAGCGACGATGATGTCATAATGGTTGCCATGGCGACGATGATGTCATAAAGGTTGCCTCGACCAATCAGCAACGGGCACAGCGACGATGATGTCATAATGGTTGCCATGGCGACGATGATGTCATAAAGGTTGCCTCGACCAATCAGCAACGGGCACAGCGACGATGATGTCATAATGGTTGCCATGGCGACGATGATGTCATAAAGGTTGCCTCGACCAATCAGCGACGGGCAGTCTGCCGCGAATTCTGGAATCATCATTGTCCATATACTACAGGGACATGCATATTCTAGAATACCCGATGCGTTAGAATCGGGCCACAATCTAGTATACAATATACAGGAGGAGATGACATACAGGTATATAATATATACAGGAGGACATGACACACAGGTATATACTATATACAGGAGGAGATGGCATACAGGTATATACTATATGGAGGAGCAGATGACAACCTGGTATCTATATACAGTGGGGCAAAAAAGTATTTAGTCAGTCAGCAATAGTGCAAGTTCCACCACTTAAAAAGATGAGAGGCGTCTGTAATTTACATCATAGGTAGACCTCAACTATGGGAGACAAACTGAGAAAAAAAAATCCAGAAAATCACATTGTCTGTTTTTTTAACATTTTATTTGCATATTATGGTGGAAAATAAGTATTTGGTCAGAAACAAAATTTCATCTCAATACTTTGTAATATATCCTTTGTTGGCAATGACAGAGGTCAAACGTTTTCTGTAAGTCTTCACAAGGTTGCCACACACTGTTGTTGGTATGTTGGCCCATTCCTCCATGCAGATCTCCTCTAGAGCAGTGATGTTTTTTGCTTTTCGCTTGGCAACACGGACTTTCAACTCCCTCCAAAGGTTTTCTATAGGGTTGAGATCTGGAGACTGGCTAGGCCACTCCAGGACCTTGAAATGCTTCTTACAAAGCCACTCCTTCGTTGCCCTGGCGGTGTGCTTTGGATCATTGTCATGTTGAAAGACCCAGCCACGTTTCATCTTCAATGCCCTTGCTGATGGAAGGAGGTTTGCACTCAAAATCTCACGATACATGGCTCCATTCATTCTTTCTTGTACCCGGATCAGTCGTCCTGGCCCCTTTGCAGAGAAACAGCCCCAAAGCATGATGTTTCCACCACCATGCTTTACAGTAGGTATGGTGTTTGATAGATGCAACTCAGTATTCTTTTTCCTCCAAACACGACAAGTTGTGTTTCTACCAAACAGTTCCAGTTTGGTTTCATCAGACTATAGGACATTCTCCCAAAACTCCTCTGGATCATCCAAATGCTCTCTAGCAAACTTCAGACGGGCCCGGAAATGTACTGGCTTAAGCAGTGGGACACGTCTGGCACTGCAGGATCTGAGTCCATGGTGGCGTAGTGTGTTACTTATGGTAGGCCTTGTTACATTGGTCCCAGCTCTCTGCAGTTCATTCACTAGGTCCCCCCGCGTGGTTCTGGGATTTTTGCTCACCGTTCTTGTGATAATTCTGACCCCACGGGGTGGGATTTTGCGTGGAGCCCCAGATCGAGGGAGATTATCAGTGGTTTTGTATGCCTTCCATTTTCTAATTATTGCTCCCACTGTTGATTTCTTCACTCCAAGCTGGTTGGCTATTGCATATTCAGTCTTCCCAGCCTGGTGCAGGGCTACAATTTTGTTTCTGGTGTCCTTTGACAGCTCTTTGGTCTTCACCATAGTGGAGTTTGGAGTCAGACTGTTTGAGGGTGTGCACAGGTGTCTTTTTATACTGATAACAAGTTTAAACAGGTGCCATTACTACAGGTAATGAGTGGAGGAAAGAGGAGTCTCTTAAAGAAGAAGTTACAGGTCTGTGAGAGCCAGAAATCTTGATTGTTTGTTTCTGACCAAATACTTATTTTCCACCATAATATGCAAATAAAATGTTAAAAAAACAGACAATGTGATTTTCTGGATTTTTTTTTCTCAGTTTGTCTCCCATAGTTGAGGTCTACCTATGATGTAAATTACAGACGCCTCTCATCTTTTTAAGTGGTGGAACTTGCACTATTGCTGACTGACTAAATACTTTTTTGCCCCACTGTATATATAATTGTCTAAGGGTTTTTACGTCTGTCTGTCTTTCTGTCTGTCTGTCTGTCCTGGAAATCCCGCGTCTCTGATTGGTCGAGGCCGCCAGGCCTCGACCAATCAGCGACGGGCACAGTATCGATGTAAAAATCCCGCGTCTCTGATTGGTCGAGGCCGCCAGGCCTCGACCAATCAGCAACGGGCACAGCGACGATGATGTCATAAAGGACGTAGAAATCCCACGTTTCTGATTCAGCGACGGGCACAGTATCGACGTAGATGTCATAATGGTTGCCATGGCGACGATGATGTCATAAAGGTTGCCTCGACCAATCAGCGACGGGCACAATCTGCCGCGAATTCTGGAATCATCATTGTCCATATACTACGGGGACATGCATATTCTAGAATACCCGATGCGTTAGAATCGGGCCACAATCTAGTATACTATATACATGGGAGATGACATACAGGTATATACTATATACAGGGGCGATGACACACAGATATATACTATATACAGTGGAGATGACACACAGGTATATACTATATACAGGAGGAGATGACATACAGGTATATACTATATACTGGAGGAGATGACACACAGGTTTATACTATATACAGGAGCAGATGATACACAGGTATATACTATATACAGGAGGAGATGACGTATATACTATATACAGGAGGAGATGACATACAGGTATATACTATATAAAAGGAGATGACACATGGGTATATAGAGGAGGAGATGACATACAGCAGGTATATACTATATACAGGGGAGATGACATAGGTATATACTATATACAGGAGATGACATACAGGTATATACTATATATAGGAGGAGATGACATACAGGTATATAGTATATACAGGAGGAGATGGCACATGGGTATATACAATATACAGGAGAAGATGACATACAGCAAGTATATACTATTTACAGGGGAGATGACATACAGGTATATACTATATACAAGAGAAGACATACAGGTGTATACTATATATAAGGGAGATGACAAACATGTATAAACTGAGGTGAAAATGAGGGGTGTGAGGTGAAAATGAGGGGTGTGAGGTGAAAATGAGGGGTGTGAGGTGAAAATGAAAAGGTGTGAGTGCAAAATGAGAGGAGTGAGGGAAAATAGTGGAGTGATCGGAAAATGACAGATGTGAGGTCGAAATGACAAGTGTTAGGGGGGAATGAGAGGGGTGAGGGGGAAAATAAGAGGAGTGAGGGGGAAAATGAGAGGCATGATGGGAAAATAAGAGACGTGAGGTGCTATAACTAACCACAGATATTTACTATGCCCAGGCAACGCCGGGCTCTTCAGCTAGTTTTTAAATAAAATTTGTAGAACAGGGTGTAGATTTTTATCTCAAATAAAAAAATGTAACATACCGTCACACTCAGCAACTTTGCAACGAGAACAACAACGATCCGTGATGTTGCAGCGTCCTGGATAGTGATCTCGTTGTGTTTGACACGCAGCAGCGATCTGGATCCCGCTGTGAAATCGCTGGTCGGATCTAGAAGTCCAGAACTTTATTTCGTCGTCAGGTCGGCGTGTATCGTCATGTCTGACATCAAAAGCAACGATGCCAGCAATGTTTTTACATGGAGCTAACAACCTGCGAGAACAATAAGTGAGTCGCCGTTATGTCACTGGATCGCTCCTGCATCGTTCTGGTGTTGCTGTGTTTGACGTCTCTACAGCGACCTAAACAGCGACGCTCCAGCGATCGGCTCGTTGTCTATAACGCTGCAGCGTCGCTGAGTGTGACGGTACCTTTATTCTGGGTACTTTTTATTTACAGTATGACTATAAGGTTAGCAATGGAGAGGCGTCTGTTAGACACCTCTCCATTACTTAATACAATATTGATCCCGCGCTTAAGGGTAAAACAGACAGAAAAAAAAATGCTTCACATAGGTCCGGCTGCACAATACACCAAAGCCTCCACTTGTACTATGGTAGGTGCCTGTGTGAATATCACCCAATCCCTCTGATGGCCAGAACCCTGACACCTCCATATGAAATCTCATTCCACTGCTTCCGGCAGTAGGACCGAATGTAGCTGCAGGCTTAACTGTGACTCATTGGTGCTGCAGCGTACGATGCACTTCCTTGTCTGCAAGGTGCCGGTTCGTTGTTGGAAACAAGCGTGCAAGGGCTATGACAACATCTGCACCGAATGGTGAGGCGCTATATGCAGCTAGGGAAGCTCCGGCCGGTAGCGTCCCTAGGTATCGCGTGGGGCAAAAAAAAAAGGCTCATAGGCTCCACCTACTTGTGACGTCACGTTCAGAATGGAGCGCAGAGGCGCTCAAAACAACAGGGAGACAGCGGGACATTACTAATTGCTGGGCATGATGTCATCTGACAATAAAAGGCGAGATCAACTCCAAAAATATTTTACTTCACTTGCCACCGCCACAGTGTAAGTGGGAAGAGTCGGGTAAAGGGCCATTTAATAGATGCGCCTTTTCTGGGGCAGCTGCGAGCTGCTAGTTTTAGGCTGGATGGGCAATATTCACAGCCCCTTACCAGCCTGAGAATATTAACCCCCAGCAGTCTGCTTTAGGTTGGCTGGTTGTCAAAAATAGAGGGGGACCCCACGCCATTTTTTTAAAACTATTTAAATAATTTTTAAAAAACTGCATGGGGACCCCTCTATTCTTGAAAACCAAGCTTGCTAAAGCGGACAGCTCATTGTTGCAGCCCACAGCTGTCAGTTTTGCTTGCGCTGGGCATAAAAAAAAACAAAAAAAAACAACACCCCACAGCCAGTAGCGTAGCTGTCGGGGGGCAGTGGAGGTGGTCGCCCTGGGCTCCTTGCTCTGAGGGGGCCCACCGGAGCTAGGCTACTGTAACTATCTGCCTGCGCAGCACTCTGATACAGTTACATTCTGTGGCAGAGCAGGGAGAGACAAAAATGACCCCGGGTAATGATGCGGAGGCATTTTTGACTGTGTTCGAGCAGGTAGCGGAGCGTGAGAAGCTACCACCAGAGCAGTGGGCAGAGGTGCTGGCCCCTATTAGACTGGTGAGCCCCAGAAGGCCTATTATGATTTAGCATTACAGGATGCACAGAAGTATGCCAAACTAAATACTGAAATTTTGGCACGAGCAGGAGTGACTTTGTCAGTCAGAGCACAAAGAGTTCACCACTTGGCCTATTGTGAGGACAAACTGCCTCAATCCCAAATATTTGACCTACAGCATCTGGTGCAAAAATGACTGCAGCCGTAATCCTCCACTCCAGCCCAGATGGTCGATTGTGTTGTCATGGACAGGTTCGTACACTCCCTTCCTAGGCCGGTACATACTTGGGTTGCTCAGGGAGATCCCCGAAATGCAGATGAACTGGTGGGCCTAGTGGAACGGTTCCAGGTGTTCGAGAGGTCCCTTAGAAAGTCAGGGGGTGGTGCATCCTCATACTGGGGTATCCCATGAGAACCTGAGCCCCAAAAGAGGGATAGTAAAGCCACCACAGGGGGATTCCTCGATCCCAAGGGGTCACTAAGGGGTTGCCAAAGGCCACGGATAAAGACTTGCTTTGCTGGAGATGTTGCAGTCTTGCACATGTAGCAGCCCATTGTCCTCCAAAAGAGATGAACTGTAGCCTAGGGAGGGCTTGCTCCTACTATGCCTACCCTGCCTGCAGTGTGCACTTTGAGGGGCTGTAGGCATGTCCTGTGTCAATAAATGGGGTGCTGGTGACAGGACTCAGACTCAGGGAGATTGGTGACCCTGATAAGGGCCACATTTCCCCATCAGTTGATCCCGGGTTAACACGTGGGTGTACACTGTATTCATGGGGACCCCAAGGACTATTCCATTGCCAGAGTGTTGGTTAAAACAAGCCGGGGTACGCAGTCCCATGAAGTCGGGGTGGTTGAAGGTTAGGTACACCCCATGATAAACAGGCAGAACTTCAGCCTTTTCTGGGACTTGTGGGGAAAGGCAGAGATATCAAAGGATGCAGACAGGAGCTAGCTCAACCCTGTCGAAACCTCATCACAGTCGGAGATGGACAAGTTCCCCTTGTATGTCCTGGCTGGTGACGATGACAAGATGGTGACCAGTGAGACAAATTCCTGAACTGGGGGTTTCTTTTGGAACTGCCCAAATGTAGGACTTGACTTTGGAAAATGTACTAGAATATGTAACTGTGATAAATGGGGTTGCTCAGGAACAGGGGGCTGACATCAGGCTCCCGTACTTTGCAGTCAATGGGGAGTTGCTATATCGGGTCACTAAACAGAGACGGGAAGTACTAAAGCAGCTGTTAGTCCCAGAACCCTATAGACATAGGGTATTATATCTGGCCCATGCCCATGTCTTGGGTAGGGGGGCACCTAGGTGTTGATAAGACCCAAGATCGAGTCCTTCAGAGGTTTTACTGGCCTGGGTATCACAGGGACATAGTTAATTTCTACTGGTCCTTTCCTACCCGTCAGTCAACTCCCTCCGTATCCTACTTCCTCAGTCCCCTAGTTCTATTACTCATAATCGAAGTCCAGTTTGACCGGATTTCCATGGACTTGGTCGGGCCCTTATTTAAGTCTGCCAGGGGTCATCAATCATCTTGGTAATGGACTACGCTATGCAGTACCCAGAAACGGTACCACTGAGAAACTCCTCTGCCCAGAGTATAGCACGAGAGCTAGCCCATATTTTCTCTTGGACAGGCCTGCCGAAGGATATTCTGATGAACCAGGGGACACCATTTATTTCCAAGGTAATGAGGGAGTTGTGCAAGGCCTACCAGATGATCCAACTTAGGACATCGGTGTAACATTCACAGACAGAAGGCCTGGTGGAGAGGTTCAATAAGACCTTGAAGTCCATGCTGAAGAAGGTCATGGAGAAGGATGGCTGAGATTGAGATTGCCTCCTACCATACCTACTGTTCTCCATCAGGGAAATCCCACAGGCCTACCGGGTTCTCACCGTTCAAGCTGTTATACGGACGACACCCCCGGGAACTTCTAGATGTTGCAAAGGAGACTTGCGAAGCAGAAGCTACACCCCACCGGAGCGACATCGAGCATGTGGCATAAATTCAAGACCGGATCGCAAGGGTGATGCAGATTGTGAAGAAGTGCCTCCTTCAAGCTTAAGAAACCCAGGCGAGGGTCTATAACTGAGCTGCGAGGCTGAGACAGTTTAGCCCAGGGACCGGGGGCTTGTATTGATCCCTACCATTGAAAGCAAATTGTTGGCCAAGTGGCAAGGGCCATACGAGTTGGTTGAGAAGTTGAGTGATGTCAGCTATAAGGTCCACCAACCTGGGAAAAGAAAGCCGTATCAAATGTACTGCATCAACCTGCTGAAACCGTGGCAAGACATGGATCAGGTAGAAGCAACCTGCCTAGGAGCCCATCCTGAAGCCAAGGTCAAGGATGTTGGAGTGGCAGAGACACTGTCAATAGCCAGAAACAGTGCAGTGAGCTGCTTCAGCGGAACTGAGACCTGTTTTTGAAGTTACCAGGATGTACGCAGGTGGTGGAGAATGACATGGGACTGAACCACATGTGAGGGTGAACCAAAGGCCATATTGGATTCCTGAAGCTCGCCACGAGGTGATCTCCCAGGAGGTGAGGAGAATGTTGAGCTTTGGTGTCATTGAGGAGTCAGAGTGGCTGGTCCAGCCCTATTGTCCTGGTGTCAAAACCAAATGGAGAGTGGCGCTTCTGTAACGACTACAGAAAGCTCAATGAGGTGTCCAAGTTTGACACGTATCCGATGTCCCGGGTCCATAAGCTTATTGAGAGGCTAGGGTCAGCCAGGTACATCACCACCATGGACCTAACGAAGGGGTACTGGCAAATTTTCCTGTCTCCAAGTGTCAAGGAGAAGACGGCCTTCTCTACACCTGACTGGTGCTTTCAATATACCCGGATGCCGTTCTGACTACAAGGAGCCCCAGCTACCTTCCAGAGGGTTATGGACTGGATACTAGTCCCACACAAGAAGTACGCCGCTGCTTACTTGGACGACATCGTGGTCTTCAGCCCAGATTGGGGAAGTCACCTGCAGAAAGTCCATGCAGTACTCAATGCACTAAGGATGCAGGGGGACAAATAGTGACCGGGGGCATGTGCATGCCATTAGGGGGGCATATAGAGAGAGGGGGGCCAGGTGCGTGCCAGCAGGGGGGCATATAGTGACTGAATGGGGCCATATCTAGGATGGGATGGGGGACAGTGTGCCAGCAGCACAGGGGGCAGTGTGCTAGCAGCACAGGGGGCAATATTCCAGTGTGCCAGCAGCACAGGGGGACCATGTGCCAGCACAAGGGGTCATTGTGCCAGCACAGGAGGGCCATTTGCCAGGATGGGGGTTAGATAGATACCAGGATGAGGGACATATATATGATTTGTAAGACGGACACTGGCATAAGACAGACCCCCATAAAAAAATATTTTTTTCTCGTTTTCTTCCCCAAATTTGGGGGTGCTTCTTATAATCAGGTGCGTCTTATAAAGCGAAAAATACGGTACTCACCTTTACTGACGACTCTCCACCTTGTTGCTTTTTGGTTCCCATCTAGGGATGCAAAGTTTGACAGATGAAAGAAAGAAAGAAAATGGAATGGACACATGGACTCTTCTTTTGGACTCCCTCTATTTAGAGGGGTGTTATACAGATTCCCTGCTATAACAATTATTTTTTTAATAATGTTAGGCTTAATAATTGTGTTGTGTGCACAACAGTATCGTTAAGAGAATACTTCATATCATATTTAGCATTTGGTACACATTAAGTACGTAATTCATTTACACCATTTTATATTCATGTACCATTAGAGGAATTTATGGTTAAGAGCACATGTGTACCTGTGTATAAAAAAAATCCTTCTCTAACCATTTTATTCTTTATTTTGCTGGAGTCCTAAAAGGAGAATGTTGTCCTTGCAGTTATCTTTATGTGTGTATATCTTTAGCAAAATCGGTCTATAATATCCACCTAGGTTGGGGGTATGTTGTATCCTCTTCAAATTCTGTATCAAACCTTGTACTCCCTGCTACGTATAGGTCCTACGATAGAAGGAGCACTTATACAAATACACAATTCCATCCCTCACTACTTTCTCTTGTTACTGTTGTTCAGTATAAATTCTCCTATTAGCTGTTTCTTTTAGATACTTACGTCTCTCGACTATCCTATAATATTGTTGATATTACTGTTGATAATAATTTTGATATGCAATATTGTTAATGCATATAATATTGTGGCTCTTGTGAGGCTTAGAAAAAAAATACATTAATATTGCTTATCAAGAATATTATCAACAGTAATATCAACATTATATGCATTATGTAAAATAGCAGGCAGGTCACTGAAGGATCAGTGACCGGTCATATGCCCATACAGATGAATATCTAAACAGAGTACCATATAAAGACCCCAACAGGCCACTGCAAAGCACGAGGATCTCATTAGCTGAAAACACAGATTAAACAACCACAAAACGGATTTCAACAACCATGGTATAATTATAATAAAATTATAACGGAGCCGACCTGACACTGTCTGTAGGTTACTCAGAACAATCCTGCTGACAGGTTCGCTTTAATGCCTGCAAGTATTATCTATGGGACTGTGGTGCCACCTTGTGGTTGCCCACTTTTTAATGTTCATGTTTATCTATTTTGTATTTTTTAAGATGAATAAACTTTCCATTTTTTTTCATAGTTTTGTACATTTTGGTTCTTGAGTACATTTTCTCGCTGTATGATTGCATTCCCGTATGTACTGAAACCTGTCTGTCTGTACTGTATCTTTTGCTGATTCCTCCTCCTCTCACCTTCCCCTTACTGTTGGGGTTCCACAAGGATCTGCGAGAGCGGGGACGTTACCGCGACCCCGGGACGCGGCCCCATTAAAAACATTGCGTTAGCGCAACCCGCTAGCGCTAAACGGATTGCACTAACGCAATGTGTCCCTAGCCTTACCGCTGTCTCTAACATCATCTCTTCCCTCT
Organism: Ranitomeya imitator; assembly: GCF_032444005.1. Classification (NCBI taxonomy): domain Eukaryota; kingdom Metazoa; phylum Chordata; class Amphibia; order Anura; family Dendrobatidae; genus Ranitomeya; species Ranitomeya imitator. The sequence continues at coordinate 856,769,675 of NC_091282.1, read as the reverse complement.
ATCTGAAATTGAACTTGTCAAAAACTGAACTTCTTGTATTTCCGCCCTCTGATAACCTACCTATGACCAACATTGCCATTTCCATGTGTGGTGCCCGCTGTCTTGGGGTCATACTTGATTTAGAAATTTCATTTACTCCCCACATCCGATCACTGGCTCGCTCTTGTTATCTGCACCTCAAAAACATTTCTAGAATTCAACCTTTTCTTACTTTCGACTCTGCAAAAACGGTTTCTCTTATTCATTCTCGTCTGGACTATTGTAACTCTCTACTAATCGGCCTCCCTCTTACCAGGGGCTGGCTGGCACTTTTCAGCCTGGGGGGCAATCACAAGGCAGTGGCCCACCAGTTGCGGTGGACCACCCCTGCCCTGCTTATCTCTGGTCCCTGCATTAAAGCAGCAGAAATAACATCCTTTAAAAAAACGGGATGGTATATAGATATGGGAACAGAACGGAGCTTGCTGAATAGATATGGGAACACAAGCAAGCTTACTACCTACATAGATACTGCAACAGAAGCAAGCTGACTGCATAGACATGAGAATGGAACCAAGATTACTACATACATACCTGAACTGAATTGAGCTTACAAAAAAGATATGTGAGCAGAATCAAGCTTACTACAAAGCTATGGGAAAAGCACGGAGCTTACTACAGAGATAAGGGAGCAGAGCCAAGCTTTCGATTACTAAGTCTACTACATAGATAGAGCAATAAAACCAAGACTCCTACGTAGATATGGGAACAGAACCAAGCATACCGCATACATATGGTACCGGAATCTAGATTACTACATTGATACAGTACCAGAACCAAGCTTACCGCATACATATGGTACCAGAATCTAGATTACTACATTGATACAGTACCAAAACCAAGCTTACTGCTTACATATGGTAACATAACTGAGCTGATTTACAAACATACATGCAACTCCAGAAACACAGACATGTAAAACACACAGTATGGCAGGGGTGTTGCTAGGGTCATAAAAGATCAGGGGCCCAAGCCCCAAAGTGCATGTCTCCCCATACGACCCCCCTATAGCTATTTAAAATAGCATCTATACATGTATAATTACAGTATATACTGTTGCTAACCAAAAACACACAATGCAATGACCAATATTATAAAATTACGGCTATAAAATGCCAATTAATACGGCTACACAATGTCAACTACCATAACCACTACATAGCGAATACATAATATTATAATATTACCATTACCTCTACATAACAAAACACTTTATATAAATACCAATGACACCACTATACACCTTCTACTACATAATGACTGAAACACATTAAACTGTTACTAAATAAAAAAAGAAAACAAAAATGCTACTAAAGAGCAATAATACCACCTTATAGTAACTGTATATTGGTAGATCACAGTCCTGCACATACATGTGATTACAGTACAGTCATATATAGTAACTTACAGATGACGTTTTTTCTCACTCAGGTGGCCCTATGAAAACTATTAATTTCCCTATTTATAACAAATAATGTCCTCTGAGTTCCCAACCAGCTCTGTATACAGTGGGTACGGAAAGTATTCAGACCCCTTTAAATTTTTCACTCTTTGTTTCATGACAGCCATTTGGTACATTCAAAAAAGTTTATTTTTTTTCACATTAATGTACACTCTGCACTCCCATCTTGACTGAAAAAAAACAAATGTAGAAATTTTTTTAAATTTATGAAAAAGGAAAAACTGAAATATCACATGGTCATAAGTATTTAGACCCTTTGCTCAGTATTGAATAGAAGCCCTCTTTTGAGCTAGTACAGCCATTAGTCTTCTTGGGAATGATGCAATAAGTTTTTCACACCTGGATTTGGGGATCCTCGGCCATTCTTCCTTGCAGATCCTCTCCAGTTACGTCAGGTTGGATGGTGAACGTTGGTGGACAGCCACCTTCATGTCTCTCCAGAGATGCTCAATTGGGTTTAGGTCAGGGCTCTGGCTGGGCCAGTCAAGAATGGTCACAGAGTTGTTCTGAAGCCGCTCCTTTGATATTTTAGCTGTGTGCTTAGGGTCATTGTCTTGTTGGAAGGTGAACCTTCGGCCAAGTCTGAGGTCCAGAGCACTCTGGCAGAGGTTTCCATCCAGGATATCTCTACACTTGGCCGCATTCATGTTTCCTTCAATGATAACCAGTCGTCTTGTCCCTGTAGCTGAAAAAAACCCCATAGCATGATGCTGCCACCACCATGTATCACTGTTGGGATTGTATTGGGCTGGTGATGAGCAGTGCCTGGTTTTCTCCACACATACCGCTTAGAATTATCACCAAAAAGGTCTATCTTCATCTCATCAGCCCAGAGAATCTTATTTCTCATAGTCTGGGAGTCCTTCATGTGTTTTTTAGCAAACTATTGGGGCTTTCATATGTCTTGCACTGAGGAGAGGCTTCCGTCGGGCTGCTCTGCCATAAAAGCCTGACTGGTGGAGGCTGCAGTGATAGTTGACTTTGTGGAACTTTCTCCCATCTCCCTACTGCATCTCTGGAGCTCAGCCACAGTGATCTTGGGGTTCTTCTTTACGTCTCTCACCAAGGCTCTTCTCCCACGATTGCTCAGTTTGGCTGGACGGCCAGGTCTAGGAAGACTTCCGGAGGTCCCAAACTTCTCCCATTTATAAGCGACTGTTCTATAAGGAACCTTGAGAACTGCAGAAATTCTGTTGTAACCTTGGCCAGGTCTGTGCCTTGCCACAATTCTGTCTCTGAGCTCCTTGGCCAGTTCCTTTGACCTCATGATTCTCATTTGGTCTGACATGCCCTGTGAGCTGTGAGGTCTTATATAGACAGATGTGAGCCTTTCCAAATCAAGTCCTATCAGTTTAATTGAACACAGCTGGACTCCAATGAAGAAGTAGAACCATCTCAAGGAGGATCACAAGGAAATGGACAGCATGTGACTTAAATATGAGTGTCTGAGCAAAGGGTCTGAATACTTATGACCATGTGATATTTCAGTTTTTCTTTTTTATTAAATTACCAAAAATTTCTACATTCCTGTTTTTTTCAGTCAAGATGGGGTGCAGAGTGTACATTAATGAGAAAAAAAATTAAGATTTTTGAATTTACCAAATTGCTGCAATAAAACAAAAAGTGAAAAATTTAAAGGGGTCTGAATACTTTCCGTACCCACTATGTATACAGGATACTATGTGAGTGGTGTATATTACACAATGACTACAGACATCAGATATTACACCAGTCACATATCCAGTATATACCATCAGATATCTGTGCACGTAGTATATTACATACAGTATACAGGATGTGACTGGTGGGTGAAATTTGTAGACATATCTACAAACATCAGATGTCATATACAGGATAGTATGTGACTGGTATACTGTATATTATACTACGAGTACAGACATCAGATATTTGACCATCACATACAATATTATCTACTATATAACATCTGATGTCTGTACACATAGTATAAGGGTATGTTTCCATGGTCAGGAAATGTAGCGCTTTGGATGCAGCGGACACCCCGCTCCGCCCAAAGTGCCGCCCCCCTTTGTACGCGTGGTGATTCCGCCTGTGTTCATTGAGCACATGTGCATGCGGAATCACCGCATCCTGTACATAGAGTGGGTTATTTATCTTGCAGAGACAGAGCGTCTTCTCTGCAAGATAGACATGCTGCGGTCTAGAAAGACGCGCCGCATGTGCGTAAATGCAGGGCCGCCAGATGCGTCCCTGCACGCATAGTGGAGATGGAATTTCATAAAATCTCCTCCACTATGCTGTAATATCTGGACGCTGCGGGTATACACAGTGTCCAATCCGCAGCAAATCCTGATTTATTATGCCACGTGGAAACATGCCCTTACACATATAGGATAATATATTACTTGCATATGAAACACTGTCATACAAACATCAGATGTTATACAGTATACACATGTGTATGTGTGTAGATACGTATACATGAGTGTGTATACTGTATAACATCTCATGTCTGTACGCAAAGTATAAGGCCATGTTCACACTTGCGCATATTTGCCATGTTTTTTTCTGCGCAGATTTGTTAACAAAACCTAAAGCAAAACCTGATGCCAGCAAAGTTAATGAGAAACCTGAAGTGTCCTGCAGATGTTGAGTATTCTTGACTTAGTTCACGCAGGGCGTTTTTGCAATGTATGTTATTGATGCTTTTCTTATGCAAATTTTCAGCTGCATTTTACAGAACCAGCAAAGTCTATGAGATTTCAGAAATCTCATGCACACATTGTTTTTTTTGTCATCAGGATTTTGTGCTTTGCATGTCTTTTTGCACAATGGAGCATGTCACTTTCACCATTTGTTTACCCACTGAAATGAATGGGTGGTGAAAAAATGTTGACAAAACACACCAAAAACTCAGGTATCAGGTTTTGCTGCATTTTTTGTGCCAAAACCCTGATTCTGTAGAATAGGACTTTTTTTTCAATACTAAACTTTATCAGCATGCACAAGAGACAAATCTAGCATGCCAAAACCGCAGCAAAAACCTCATAAAAAAAGCAGCAAAAAAACGCAAGAAAAACATACTTTTTCTGCAGCTTCTTTCCTGCCAAGAGATCAGGTTTTGCTGCAGAAAAACCGCATAGTGTGAACTTACCCTTTCAGATTCGGTGCAGAGAATAATCTGCAGCATGTCAATTCTCTGTGTATTTTTCCGTGCGTTTTTCACCATTGACTTCAGTCAAATCAGTTAAAAACTCAGGGATAAAAAATATCGATTTTGTAGCTGCGCGTTTCCTGCCAAGAAAGGCTGAAATTTTACTTTGTGCGCATACCCCAAGGGTATGTCCACAGTATTTGGTGCAGAAATTTCCCGCCCCATTTCTGTCTTTCTTTGCAGGAAAAAGGCTGCATATAGTAGTTTTTGAGGTGTTTTTTTACATGCATTTTTATTGCAGATTTTTCCCCACTTATTAAGGTACTGTCACACATAACGATATCGTTAACGATATCGCTGCTTTTTGTGACGTAGCAACGATATCGTTAACGAAATCGTTATGCGTGACAGCGACCAACGATCAGGCCCCTGCTGGGAGATCGTTGGTCGCTGGGGAATGATCAGGACTTTATTTCGTCGCTGGACTCCCTGCTGACATCGCTGGATCGGCGTGTGTGACGCCGATCCAGCGATGTCTTCACTGGTAACCAGGGTAAATATCGGGTTACTAAGCGCAGGGCCGCGCTTAGTAACCCGATGTTTACCCTGGTTACTATTGTAAAAGTAAAAAAAAACACTACATACTTACATTCCTGTCGCGTCCCTCGCCGTCAGCTTCCCTGCGTCCCCCAGTGTCAGCGCCGGCCGGCCGTAAAGAAGAGCACAGCGGTGACGTCACCGCTCTGCTTTCCCGCCAGCGCTTACACAGTGCAGGGAAGCTGAGGCCGGGAGATGCGACAGGAATGTAAGCATGTAGTGTTTTTTTTTCACTTTTACAAAGGTAACCAGGGTAAACATCGGGTTACTAAGCGCGGCCCTGCGCTTAGTAACCCGATGTTTACCCTGGTTACCCGGGGACCTCGGCATCGTTGGTCGCTGGAGAGCGGTCTGTGTGACAGCTCCCCAGCGACCACACAACGACTTACCAACGATCACGGCCAGGTCGTATCGCTGGTCGTGATCGTTGGTAAATCGTTAAGTGTAACGGTACCTTTAGTCTGAGTGAAATCTGCAGCAAAAGCACTGATAAAAGTGACATGCTGAAGATTTACATCTGTACCAAATCTGCAAGGAAAAAATATAAGGAATGTTTGCACGAGACATCAGCATTCTCAGTCACTTGCTGGCATTAGGAATCCCTTTAGGTTTGGTGAGAAATCTGTGCAGAAAAATCTGCGACAATCTGCAGCGTGTGCACAGGCCCTAACACATACAACATAACGTATAACTGGCATTTGATATACTGTTAGGCAGGGTTCACATTAGCGTTTGAGTCCACAGCGTGGTGCAGCGGACTTCTTTCCTTAAGCTCTGCCTACTTCCACATGCGTCCTGTGTACCTATCTTTAACATTGTGTATGCAGGGACATGTGTTGTATGCGGTGCGTCCTTGTGCAACGTTTTGACGTGCCTGCAGCAACATGTTGCATTTTCTTGCATTCTAAGGGGACGTCAAAATGATGCACGCGGGTGCATCCACATACAATGCATGTCCCTGCGTACACAATGTTAAAGATAGGTACGCAGGACGCATGCAGAGTAGGCGGAGCTTAAGGAAAGAAGTCCACAGCACCACGCTGCAGACTGAAAAGCTAATGTGAACTTTGCCTTATACAGTATACGCATTTTTGTATGTATAATACAGATCTAGGATAGCGTGTGTGTACATGGTATAACCTCCGATCTCTGTATTTTAATTCTTTGTACCAGGCTCAGGCTGGATCAGTCCAGGGCAGGATTCAGTAATGTGTCTCTGGTCACTCTGAGGTACAGGGATGGAGATTTATTGCAGGAGATTGAACTTTCCTGCAGATCTGGTGACCCTGGTGCTGATAACCTGTCACTGACAGGGCTACCCTGAAAGTTCACTCTCCTGCAATAAATCTCAGTGATCAGCAGAGCAGCGGCCGCTGACTCTATACAGGAGCGGCCCTAGATTTATCAGCGTCCCCCTCCTCACCACACAGAAGCTCTACTACTCATCATCCGGCCTCCTGTCTGAGCCGCCCACAAGCTCCTCTCCGGCCGGATGAAGATACAGCCCCGCTCTCTCCACTTCAGCAGAGCAGACGGCCGCACACAGGGAGCTGTGGCTGCGTCTGTGTCTGCTCCACTGTGATGCCGCCTGCACAGATAAAATAAGGCGGCCCCCTGGCGGCCTTAATCAGCTGCTTGGTGACCGGCCCAGGGGGCAAATGCCCCTTTGCAACCCGGCCCAGTCCGCCCCTGCCTCTTACCAAACTCTCCCCACTCTAATCTGTCCTGAATGCTGCAGCCAGGATCATATTCCTCACCAACCGTTACACTGATGCCTCTACCTTGTGCCAGTCATTACACTGGTTACCCATCCACTCCAGAATTCAGTATAAACTTATTACCCTCATCCACAAAGCTCTCTATGGTTCCGCACCACCCCACATCTCCTCTCTCGTCTCAGTCTACCACCCTACCCGTGCCCTCCATTCTGCTAATGACCTGATGTTAACATCCTCAATTAGAACCTCCCACTCTCGTCAATTTTTTGGAATGCCCAGGTTAATTCGATTAATCCCCAATACCCATAATTTTAAGCGTGCCCTAAAAACGCATTTTTTCAGACTGGCTTCCCACATCATGACATTAATCTAACTATCCCTGTGTTGCCCATTCAAAATTTTTACCATAACCAGGTTCCTCATATCATGTTCTCACACGCTTTATGCATTTAATAGCCCTCTGTGTCTGTACTGTTACATATTCAGTCTGATAACTGTCTCATGCATCATTACATGAACCCCCGATTTCTTACATTATGGCTAGTCTGAACAATGAAAACAAATTGTTACCATCCACCTTTCGTGTCTCCCCTATTTCCTCCGATTCTAAGCTTGCGAGCAGGGCCCTCATTCCTCTTGGTATCTGATTTATGTGATTATTGTTATGCTGTAATGTCTTTTGTCTGTACAAGTCCCCTCTAAAATGTAAAGTGCTGCGGAATACGTTGGCGCTGTAAAATAAACGTATTATTATTATTGCTATTATTATTATTAATTATTATTATTGAGTCTATGCAGAGACCTAGTCTGATATGTCATAGGGATACATTATCTATAACAAAATGTTGTGTGGATGCTTTCCCTAGATCCCACTGATTGTGAGATTTTTTATTTTTTATGATGTATTGTACTTCATGATCGTGGTAAAATTTGTTCAAAATGACTTGCGTTTATTTGTCAAAAATCGAAAATGTTACAAAAAATTTGCAATTTTCAAATTTAGTTTTTATGCCCTTGAACCAGATAATAAATAACATTTCCCACATGTCTACTTAACATGAGCACAATTTTTGAAACAATTTTTGTTAGGAAGTTGTAAGGGTTAAAAGCTGACCAGCGATTTATTTTTATTTTTTTCATTTTTCCAACAAAATTTGCAAAACAATTTTTTTTTTTATTAGGGACCATATTGCATTTGAAGTGACTTTGAGGGGTCTATATGACAGAAAGTACCCAAAAGTGTCACCATTCTAAAAACTGTGCCCCTCAAGATACTCAAAACGACATTCAAGGAGTTTATTAACCCTTCAGGTGATTCACAGGAACTGAAGCAATGTGGAAGGAAAAGGGAACATTTACCTTTTTCTTCACAAAATTTTTACTTTAGACCCAATATTTTTAATTTTCATAATGGTAACAGGAGAAAATGTCCCCCAAAATGTGTTGTGCAATTTCACCTGAGTACGCAGATACTCCATATGTGGGGTAAAACTACTGTTTGGGCCAGAGGCGTATCTAGGGAAGCTCAGCTGACAAGGGTGCGCAGTTGGAACGCCTATGTCTCCCCTGGCAGCAGCATTCTGCCGCCCCTCGGACTAGGAGTCAGCAGTTCTTTGAGCTGCCTGTTAAGCTGACAGCCAGCACAGAGAAGCTGCAGCGTGCCAGCTCCCAGTGAACAATTATGCAGCGCCCCAGAGTCCTGGTCGTTGCAGTAATGTCGTTCTTCCACCAGGGGGAGTGATGTTACGTCTAATGGCACCAAAGGAGTTCACCCTGCCAGGTAACATAAAGCACACTTCACACTCCATAGTAATGAAATGGAAGAACACAGGTACAGTTCTTGTTAAGGCCAGAAGTGGCAGGCCAAGAAAAACATCAGAAAGGCAGAGAAGAAGAATAGTGAGATCAGTCAAGGACAATTCTCAGACCACCGCGGTGACGTAATTAGTGTGCGCCGCCCTCTGCCTGAACAGTCAGTGCAGATGACGGGATTTTGACTCCATTGGTATTTTCCAAAAACAAACAGCAGTGGATGTTGAAAAGTAACAAATTGCAAACTACAATTGTAGTGCCCAGTACGTTGTATTCTCCAGTAAATTGTAGAGCCCAGCTTATGCTTCTAGAGACACACACCTGTAAGTTAGGGGGCTCTCATCTCTACAGAAATGCACATATTCTTCACTGTAATGAGCGGTACCACATGACCGCTCACACAGCACAGGCTGCCGGCGCTGAGAGGAGACATTGCTGGAGCTGGGTGTCAGTGAGTATTTCCTGGCAAGCAAGGGGGGGGGGGCGCACAGGGGATGGGACGCACAAACTTTATTTTTAAGGGAAAAGAAAAAAAAAAAAGATTATTCATTCCTTCTCTCCAGCAAATGCTGCTGGGAAGAAGGGATGAATTCCGGCTTCAGCACCGCACGCAGGGGACAGCGCTTAACTGTAGCACTGTCTCCTGCACGGTCCGTGGGGTCCTCAGTCGGCACACGGGCGGCACATGGCTGCCGCACGTGTGCCACACTGATGTGCTACGTAAGCACACGAACACGGATAATTCCGGTACCGATTTCACTGAAGGAGTTAACTAGTGAGGCAGTTTTATTGAGCGGGTCCTTCTGTATGTGGCAATACCAAACCTGCACTTTTATTTTTACATTTAGGGGGTTAAACTGCAGGTAGTGGTGTGGTCATCGCCCCTGGCAGTGAGAGCCGCGTGTCAGACATGATGTTAGCTGAACACCCAGCAGCGATCGCTCACGCACAGTTCCTGTGTGCGTAAAATCACGATGACGTACCCAGTACGTCCAAGGCCGGTAAGGGGTTAAACTATTGTTTCTTATACCCAATTCTCCTGGCTAGTTTTGACCCTTTGTTTTCCTTAATTATGGTCTAAGGCACTTATTCATACAAAGCTTATAAAGTCTTAGGTTGGTCAATTATCAAGCGCTCCCATTAATAATCTTGACCATGTTAACATTAGAGGGGATAAACCTGGCGAATCCAACATTACGGCCCATAATTTTTCAAATCTAAGTAAAGTTCCTCTCTTTTGAGACACAAATCTCTCAAGTCGGAGCATGCAATTAATTTTTAGAATGTATTCTTGTATATTGAAGAGCAATTAACTTTCTGGCCTGGTAAAGCAGACGTAGAATGGTGATCTCCGTGTTGGCAGATATGCAACAGATGCAGATGTATTAAGAAGCTGATGCATGTACCTCTTGTTCTGTGAAGATAAAAGTTGAATTACATCCTATAATCTACTCTCACAAGTTTCTTCTGCAACCAAACTACGCAACACTTCCGACCTTCAGAAGGAGAACATATGGCATTATCCATTTGCTGTGTGCCTTCTCCTGCAGGGGTTAATTTGCAGAAAAAAAGTGCCTTTCCCTCTGAATCATGGTCCCACATATGTAGTAATGGCTGGGAAGCAGTTGGTCAGGGATGCTGTCCAATTATAGGGTGGTAGCAGAGTTAGGGAAGTACTTTGCCTGGCGATCGCCCCATTGTTTGGATAATATTTGTAAATTCTAACAGGTGTAAGCATAAAGGAGGGAAGCACCAGTGCTGCGAGTCCATTGCTCAAAGAAATTCACCTGTGGAGCTGCTGCCGTGCTAGTTGAGATGGACATCCTCCTGGAGGAGTTGAAGAGAAGAATGAGTGAAGATGGAGCAATGGCGTGCCCCCAGAAGGTCCTGGAGTCATGAGGTGTGAGCAATCCAATATCCAAAGGTTGGCGCAAGTGTGAGTCATGACCAGGAAGTGAGCAACGCTGATGCGGTCGGAGCGACGCCAGGAGAGATGATGTCATCGGGAGGCGCAGGCATGTGCTGTGGGGCACGCATGAAAAGAAGGCAGATAATCTTTTCCCCATTGCCAGTGAGAGGGTCCCGGGCAGCATCTAGAAGGAAAAGACAGAGACCAGGTGTAGGAAGCATGCAAGGTCACTATGCCACTGAAGGCTCAATTGACCACCGGCTTCTTGAAGCCGTTGCTGGTCCCGAGTCAGTTGGCATGTATTCTGGAGGTACAGACAGAGATCATCCCTTCAGACAGAGCTGCATATAGGACGAGCAGAGGTCTGGTGGTAAGTACAGTATATGTTTTAACGAATATTTGAGCCCATGGATCCATTGTATGTCCGTTTTGCAAGCCGGCGAGAAAATCTTGCAGTACGGATGCCATACGGATGACAAACGGAGGATGACATGCGCAAAATACGCTGCCACACCGTGCCTACGGATGACATACGGATCACTATTTTGGGAACATTTCTGCATATTACGGCCGTAATAAAACGGACCGTATTTTCATACGCCTAGTGTGACGCCGGCCTTACTGTGAGGATTCTCTGGTGTCAACACTGGGAACGGCAATCATGTGACTGCAAGTAAGTGATTTGCATATTTCCGGCCACAATCTGACTATGCAACTAAATTGAGTGAGGCAAGAGCAAGAAAAAGATCATGCCCACATAGACAGGAACACCTCCATATATAGGTCCTTCTCAAAAAATTAGCATATAGTGTTAAATTTCATTATTTACCATAATGTAATGATTACAATTAAACTTTCATATATTATAGATTCATTATCCACCAACTGAAATTTGTCAGGTCTTTTATTGTTTTAATACTGATGATTTTGGCATACAACTCCTGATAACCCAAAAAACCTGTCTCAATAAATTAGCATATTTCACCCATCTAATCAAATAAAAGTGTTTTTTAATAACAAACAAAAAAACCATCAAATAATAATGTTCAGTTATGCACTCAATACTTGGTCGGGAATCCTTTGGCAGAAATGACTGCTTCAATGCGGCGTGGCATGGAGGCAATCAGCCTGTGACACTGCTGAGATGTTATGGAGGCCCAGGATGCTTCAATAGCGGCCTTAAGCTCATCCAGAGTGTTGGGTCTTGCGTCTCTCAACTTTCTCTTCACAATATCCCACAGATTCTCTATGGGGTTCAGGTCAGGAGAGTTGGCAGGCCAATTGAGCACAGTAATACCATGGTCAGTAAACCATTTACCAGTGGTTTTGGCACTGTGAGCAGGTGCCAGGTCGTGCTGAATAATGAAATCTTCATCTCCATAAAGCATTTCAGCCGATGGAAGCATGAAGTGCTCCAAAATCTCCTGATAGCTAGCTGCATTGACCCTGCCCTTGATGAAACACAGTGGACCAACACCAGCAGCTGACATGGCACCCCACACCATCACTGACTGTGGGTACTTGACACTGGACTTCAGGCATTTTGGCATTTCCTTCTCCCCAGTCTTCCTCCAGACTCTGGCACCTTGATTTCCGAATGACATGCAAAATTTGCTTTCATCAGAAAAAAGTACTTGGGACCACTTAGCAACAGTCCAGTGCTGCTTCTCTGTAGCCCAGGTCAGGCGCCTCTGCCGCTGTTTATGGTTCAAAAGTGGCTTTACCTGGGGAATACGGCACCTGTAGCCCATTTCCTGCACACGCCTGTGCACGGTGGCTCTGGATGTTTCCACACCAGACTCAGTCCACTGCTTCCTCAGGTTCCCCAAGGTCTGGAATCGGTCCTTCTCCACAATCTTCCTCAGGGTCCGGTCTCCTCTTCTCGTTGTACAGCGTTTTCTGCCACATTGTTTCCTTCCAACAGACTTACCATTGAGGTGCCTTGATACAGCACTCTGGGAACAGCCTATTTGTTGAGAAATTTCTTTCTGGGTCTTACCCTCTTGCTTGAGGGTGTCAATGATGGCCTTCTTGACATCTGTCAGGTCGCTAGTCTTACCCATGATGGGGGTTTTGAGTAATGAACCAGGCAGGGAGTTTATAAAAGCCTCAGGTATCTTTTGCATGTGTTTAGAGTTAATTAGTTGATTCAGAAGATTAGGGTAATAGGTCGTTTAGAGAACCTTTTCTTGATATGCTAATTTATTGAGACAGGTTTTTTGGGTTATCAGGAGTTGTATGCCAAAATCATCAGTATTAAAACAATAAGAGACCTGACAAATTTCAGTTGGTGGATAATGAATCTATAATATATGAAAGTTTAATTGTAATCATTACATTATGGTAAATAATGAAATTTAACACTATATGCTAATTTTTTGAGAAGGACCTGTATATACCAGTATCAAAAATAGTTTTTATTATTAAATTGGCAAAAAACTCAAGACTGCACATAAGTACACACACAAAACAACAACACAAAAACCATTAAAAACACTTAAAAAATGCAAACATGCAAGAAAACATGCCCATATATATGTCATATCCTAGAATGAGGAAAATGACAGCCCACAAAACATGTGCTTCCCACAATAATGTTATCACAAGAATCTGACTGCACAAGCGAAGATAATGCAAGGATAAATGACCACTCCATGAAATGGGTGTGAAGATGTTAATACTGCAATACCATACATCCCTATAATAAGGCACATAATATGCGTGCAGGGTACTTCAATAATATAGAAGCTTTAGTCATATGGCAAAAAGAAAAAATGTAACTGATGAAAAAAGGCGTACAACAAAAATGGTGATGAATGAGACAGTAGAAAAAATAAAAAAGCATAAGAGATGTTAATATATGAAGTGTCTCAGTAATAGTACGCATAGGACCTGCGAGAGGGGGAGGGAGAGGGGGAACTAGACAATGCAAGAGCCCAAAACCTCAATTTTTTTCCCCATGGGATTGAGGTTTTGGGCTCTTGCATTGTCTAGTTCCCCCTCTCCCACCCCCTCCCGCAGGTCCTATGCGTACTATTACTGAGACACTTCATATATTAACATCTCTTATGCTTTTTTATTTTTTCTACTGTCTCATTCATCACCATTTTTGTTGTACGCCTTTTTTCATCAGTTACATTTTTTCTTTTTGCCATATGACTAAAGCTTCTATATTATTGAAGTATCCTGCACGCATATTATGTGCCTTATTATAGGGATGTATGGTATTCAGGGGCGGACACAGACTGCAGAGGGCCCCTGTGCAAGAAATCTTCCCGGGCCCCCCTCCATAGCGCAACAAAGTTATGCAAACATAAAGGTTGTAATATTTATCAGTTTAGAACACAATTATCAACTCTAAATAATAAATTTAAGTTCCATACTTAACAACTGAATATAACACAAAGCAGTATAATGACTACACATGATGCTCCATACTGTAAGATGGCCACACATGATGCTCCATACTGTATAATGGCCACACATGATGCCCCATACTGTATAATGGCCACACATTATGCTCCACACTTTATAATGGCCACACATGATGCTCCATACTGTATAATGGCCACACATGATGCTCCATACTGTATAATGGCCACACATGATGCTCCATACTGTATAATGGCCACACATGATGCTCCATACTGTATAATGGCCACACATGATGCTCCATACTGTATAATGACCGCACATGATGCTCCATACTGTATAATGGCCACACATGATGCTCCATACTGTTTAATGACTACACATGATGCTCCATACTGTAAGATGGCCACACATGATGCTCCATACTGTATAATGGCCACACATTATGCTCCATACTGTATAATGGCCACACATTATGCTCCACACTTTATAATGGCCACGCATGATGCTCCATACTGTATACTGGCCACACATTATGCTCCATACTGTATAATGGCCACACATTATGCTCCACACTTTATAATGGCCACACATGATGCTCCATACTGTATAATGGCCAGACATGATGCTCCATACTGTATGATGGCCACATAGTGCTCCATACTGTATAATGCCACACATGATGCTCCATACTGTATAATGGCCAGACATGATGCTCCATACTGTATAATGGCCACACATGATGCTCCATACTGTATTATGGCCACACATGATGCTCCATACTGTATAATGGTCACACATGATGCTCCATACTGTATAATGGCCACACATGATGCTCCATACTGTATAATGGCCACACATAGTGCTCCATACTGTATAATGGCCACACATGATGCTCCATACTGTATAATGGCCACACATGATGCTCCATACTGTATAATGGCCACACATGATGCTCCATACTGTATAATGGCCACACATGATGCTCCATACTGTATAATGGCCACACATGATGCTACATACTGTATGATGGCCACATAGTGCTCCATACAGTATAATGCCACACATGATGCTCCATACTGTATAATGGCCAGACATGATGCTCCATACTGTATGATGGCCACATAGTGCTCCATACTGAATAATGCCACACATGATGCTCCATACTGTATAATGGCCAGACATGATGCTCCATACTGTATAATGGCCACACATGATGCTCCATACTGTATAATGGCCACACATGATGCTCCATACTGTATAATGGCCACACATGATGCTCCATACTGTATAATGGCCACACATGATGCTCCATACTGTATAATGGCCACACATAGTGCTCCATACTGTATAATGGCCACACATGATGCTCCATACTGTATAATGGCCACACATGATGCTCCATACTGTATAATGGCCACACATGATGCTCCATACTGTATAATGGCCACACATGATGCTCCATACTGTATAATGGCCACACATGATGCTCCATACTGTATAATGGCCACACATGATGCTCCATACTGTATAATGGCCACACATGATGCTACATACTGTATGATGGCCACATAGTGCTCCATACAGTATAATGCCACACATGATGCTCCATACTGTATAATGGCCAGACATGATGCTCCATACTGTATGATGGCCACATAGTGCTCCATACTGTATAATGCCACACATGATGCTCCATACTGTATAATGGCCAGACATGATGCTCCATACTGTATAATGGCCACACATGATGCTCCATACTGTATAATGGCCACACATGATGCTCCATACTGTATAATGGCCACACATAGTGCTCCATACTGTATAATGGCCACACATGATGCTCCATACTGTATAATGGCCACACATGATGCTCCATACTGTATAATGGCCACACATGATGCTCCATACTGTATAGTGGCCACACATGATGCTCCATACTGTATAATGGCCACACATGATGCTCCATACTGTATAATGGCCACACATGATGCTCCATACTGTATAATGGCCACACATGATGCTCCATACTGTATAATGGCCACACATGATGCTACATACTGTATGATGGCCACATAGTGCTCCATACAGTATAATGCCACACATGATGCTCCATACTGTATAATGGCCAGACATGATGCTCCATACTGTATGATGGCCACATAGTGCTCCATACTGTATAATGCCACACATGATGCTCCATACTGTATAATGGCCAGACATGATGCTCCATACTGTATAATGGCCACACATGATGCTCCATACTGTATAATGGCCACACATGATGCTCCATACTGTATAATGGCCACACATTATGGTCCATACTGTATGATGGCCCCACATGATACTACATACTGTATAATGGCTACACATGATATTGCATACAGTATAATGGCCACAAATAGTTACTTCTACACATGCGGCTCCGCTCCGTACACCTCATACACACACAGTTCCGCTCCGTACACCTCATACACACGGCTCCGCTCCGTACACCTCATACACACACGGCTCAGCTCCGTACGCCTCACACACACTGCTCTGCTCCATATGCCTCACACACACATACGGCTCCGCTCCGTATGCCTCACACACACACACACACGGCTCCGCTCCATATGCCTCATACACACACTTGGCTCCGCTCCGTACACCTCATATACACACACATGGCTCCGCTCCGTACGCTTGTGCACACACACGGCTCTGCTCCGTACGCCTCATACACACAAGGCTCCACTCCGTACGCCTCATACACACACACGGCATCGCTCCGTATGCCTCATACACACACACGGCTTGGCTCCGTACACCTCATACACACACGGCTCCGCTCCGTACACCTCATACACACACGGCTCTGCTCCGTACACCTCATACACACATACACGGCTCCGCTCCGTACACCTCGTACACACACACACGGCTCTGCTACATCCACACTGTAAACAACTCCTGACCCCACACATAAGCTTACCGTCTAGCACCATGACAGCAAAGCAGAGTCCTGCAACACATGGAAGCCCTTGATCATGTGACTCCTGACTCCTCCCCTCCTGTGACCTCAACCTCATCGCAGGTCCTGAGCAAGCTTCAGTGACTCACTGTGACTGAGAGGCCCTCCCCCTCCCTGTCCAGTGTCTGCTACCCGTCACCTCACCGCAGACCGCAGCAGTGACAGCCGGCTGGACAGCAGCATAATATATGCTAGCAGGTGAGGAGGGGGGCCCGTTTAACTGTCATACCACATGCGTGCAGCAGAGCGGGCCCCCCTGCTCCTCCTGTTAGTAGAAATACTACCGCCGGCAGTCATTCACATTCATTGCTTTGTATGCCCGTCGGGGGCCCCCTCACGCTCTGGGCCCCTGTGCGGTTGCACAGGTTGAACAGGCGGTATGTCCGCCCATGATGGTATTGCAATATTAACATCTTTACACCCATTTCATGGAGTGGTCATTTATCCTTGCATTATCTTCGCTTGTGCAGTCAGATTCTTGTGATAACCTTATTGTGGGAAGCACATGTTTTGTGGGCTGTCATTTTCCTCATTCTAGGATATGACATATATATGGGCATGTTTTCTTGCATGTTTGCATTTTTTAAGTGTTTTTAATGGTTTTTGTGTTGTTGTTTTGTGTGTGTACTTATGTGCAGTCTTGAGTTTTTTGCCAATTTAATAATAAAAACTATTTTTGATACTGGTAAATATATGGAGGTGTTCCTGTCTATGTGGGCATGATCTTTTTCTTGCTCTTTCTTCATGTTTAATCACAAGCCCACAGTGAACCTTCCAATCTTTGTTGTATTTTTGCGGTGCCCTCCATTTATATATTTATTCCTAAATTGAGTGAGGCCGCGCCTATCTAGTTGGATTCTGACCGGGAGTATGCATATCACATACTTGCAGCCACATGACCACTATTCCCGGTGCTAAAACCGGAAAATCCTCACAGCAAGCAGTGCATCTGTACTGTAGGGGGGCACTGTGGCTTTAAGAGACATGCTCCCCTCTGATTTGTGTGCACTTGGACTAGTCCTTTCTCCCCTGCAGTTTGCTGTGTGTTGGTTTTGGACAAGAAGCTGGAAGTGAAGAGAACCTTGTGTCAGAGAAACTGGAGGTATGGTAGATGCTAGAATGTATGGGCTCCTAATTAAGGCTTGAACACATGGTTGTATGATGTGCATGAGAATCGCATTGCAATCCTCAGACTGGCCAGCAGCTCTCCTGACCTGAGATTGACATGGAATAGAAATACGAGATGCATTAAGGCTACGTTCACATTAGCGTTGCGCCGCCGTGCGTCGGCGACGCAACGCACGCTAAAACGCGCGCAAACGCGCGCAAAAACGCGCGCGTTTTGCGATGCGTGCGTCGTTTTCCGACGGAAATCGGACGCACAGAAAATGCTACATGTAGCGTTTTCTTGCGTCCGACGCTAGCGTCGGAAACGACGCACGTGGCGAAAAACGCCACCAAAACGACGCACGCGTCCCCTATGTTAAACATAGGGGCGCGTCGCCGCTGCGTCGCCGCTGCGTCGCCGGCGCAACAGCGACGCACATTGGCGGAACGCCAATGTGAACGTAGCCTAACACTGTTGTATGACTCGCACGAACAGAGGGTGTTATTCAGCCATCATCTGCCTGTAACATGCACTGTTGGAGCAAAGTTGCAACTTTTAAACTCTCAATGCCACCGTCAAGCTGTGACAGCAGTATTTACAGCATACTGGCAGGTGTATGCGTCACAACTTGCCCATTATTTTATTTGTGACCTAATCCCGGACCGGAAACAGATTCTATGATGGTCAGGGGTCTGCTGAAGACCCCTGTTCGCGTCATGTTGGTACTCCTGTGAACATCAGCCCATGGGTGTTGGTCATGGGGGTACTCTAATATCACTGTTGCATTACTGTATGTAACACGAGCAAGTTCCCTAAGGCTATACTAACATACAGATTCAATAGAAAAAAAAAAAAAGTCAAACTTCCAGTCACCTTCATTTTCACCCAATAAAAAGTAATAAAGTTTATCGATACATTCTGAAAGTCCCATTTATGAAAATATTAGTTGTCACACCAGTACATTTAACGAGAAATAATTTATCTCCAGAATTGTGTTTTCGGTCACTGCGAAGCCATATAAAAATGTAGTACGTCGATCAAAACATTGCATGTACTCAAATTATATCAATAACATTGGCTTGTGGTGCAAAAAACAAGCACCTACACAGCTCTATATCCCACAAAATTAAAATTTGTACAGCAATCTTAAAATGGGAATAGCTTTGTACGAGTTTCCTTGGTGGAATTTTTCCAGCAACTGTGGCTTAGTTTCGCAGCTGTGATGGTGACCTCCCTGGGGATGCCTCAGCATCTGGGATGTGGTCTAGCAGGAAGCGCTCAATTCGGGAACAGTTAATCACGTGCACAGGTGCGGCAGCTCATCACAGAGGAAAAGCAGTTTACCTCAGGTCCTGACGGAGAGCACATTTACTTGCATTTAAATCAAATATTATCGGACTTTTAAGCTCTATTTGAATATGGTAACAACACTTCAAAATGGAATGGTGAGTAATAGCCATTTGTCGACCACATATGGGTGAACTTAACTGCCACAAAAGCTTGCATTTCGAGCTTGGTACGGATGTACCTTTTAGCGGGGTTAGAACCAAAGAAAATAAATGATCAAAAATTCCAAAAGTAATGTTTTAGCAAAAAATACAATACAGGTACATGGAAATAGGGGAAGGAACCAACACAAACATGCACATGCAAGGTATAGGCGCACAAGCTGACAGGGCATGTAACATAGTAACATAGTAACATAGTTAGTAAGGCCGAAAAAAGACATTTGTCCATCCAGTTCAGCCTATATTCCATCATAATAAATCCCCAGATCTACATCCTTCTACAGAACCTAATAATTGTATGATACAATATTGTTCTGCTCCAGGAAGACATCCAGGCCTCTCTTGAACCCCTCGACTGAGTTCGCCATCACCACCTCCTCAGGCAAGCAATTCCAGATTCTCACTGCCCTAACAGTAAAGAATCCTCTTCTATGTTGGTGGAAAAACCTTCTCTCCTCCAGACGCAAAGAATGCCCCCTTGTGCCCGTCACCTTCCTTGGTATAAACAGATCCTCAGCGAGATATTTGTATTGTCCCCTTATATACTTATACATGGTTATTAGATCGCCCCTCAGCCGTCTTTTTTCTAGACTAAATAATCCTAATTTCGCTAATCTATCTGGGTATTGTAGTTCTCCCATCCCATTTATTAATTTTGTTGCCCTCCTTTGTACTCTCTCTAGTTCCATTATATCCTTCCTGAGCACCGGTGCCCAAAACTGGACACAGTACTCCATGTGCGGTCTAACTAGGGATTTGTACAGAGGCAGTATAATGCTCTAATCATGTTTATCCAGACCTCTTTTAACCCTGCTGTTCTGTTCGGTCTGGGGAGACCTATTTTGAACTTTGGTATTTTTTGGGGTGTTCAAGATGCGGTTCTGAAACTTGTGGTTGATTGACTTAAATGAGGATGGGTCGGTCGGCCACGGGTTTCAGAGCCGCATCTTGAATATTTTAAAGAATATTGAAGTTCAAAGTCGGTCATTTTTGACCAACAGAACAGCAGGGTTAATGCACCCCATGATCCTGTTTGCCTTGGCAGCTGCTGCCTGGCACTGGCTGCTCCAGGTAAGTTTATCATTAACTAGGATCCCCAAGTCCTTCTCCCTGTCAGATTTACCCAGTGGTTTCCCATTCAGTGTGTAATGGTGATATTGATTCCTTCTTCCCATGTGTATAACCTTACATTTATCATTGTTAAACCTCATCTGCCACCTTTCAGCCCAAGTTTCCAACTTATCCAGATCCATCTGTAGCAGAATACTATCTTCTCTTGTATTAACTGCTTTACATAGTTTTGTATCATCTGCAAATATCGATATTTTACTGTGTAAACCTTCTACCAGATCATTAATGAATATGTTGAAGAGAACAGGTCCCAATATTGACCCCTGCGGTACCCCACTGGTCACAGCGACCCAGTTAGAGACTATACCATTTATAACCACCCTCTGCTTTCTATCACTAAGCCAGTTACTAACCCATTTACACACATTTTCCCCCAGACCAAGCATTGTCATTTTGTGTACCAACCTCTTGTGCGGCACGGTATCAAATGCTTTGGAAAAATCGAGATATACCACGTCCAATGACTCACCGTGGTCCAGTCTATAGCTTACCTCTTCATAAAAACTGATTAGATTGGTTTGACAGGAGCGATTTCTCATAAACCCATGCTGATATGGAGTTAAACAGTTATTCTCATTGAGATAATCCAGAATAACATCCCTCAGAAACCCTTCAAATATTTTACCAACAATAGAGGTTAGACTTACTGGCCTATAATTTCCAGGTTCACTTCTAGAGCCCTTTTTGAATATTGGCACCACGTTTGCTATGCGCCAATCCTGCGGAACAGACCCTGTCGCTATAGAGTCCCTAAAAATAAGAAATAATGGTTTATCTATTACATTACTTAGTTCTCTTAGTACTCGTGGGTGTATGCCATCCGGACCCGGAGATTTATCTATTTTAATCTTATTTAGCCGGTTTCGCACCTCTTCTTGGGTTAGATTGGTGACCCTTAATATAGGGTTTTCATTGTTTCTTGGGATTTCACCTAGCATTTCATTTTCCACCGTGAATACCGTGGAGAAGAAGGTGTTTAATATGTTAGCTTTTTCCTCGTCATCTACAACCATTCTTTCCTCACTATTTTTTAAGGGGCCTACATTTTCAGTTTTTATTCTTTTACTATTGATATAGTTGAAGAACAGTTTGGGATTAGTTTTACTCTCCATAGCAATGTGCTTCTCTGTTTCCTTTTTGGCAGCTTTAATTAGTTTTTTAGATAAAGTATTTTTCTCCCTATAGTTTTTTAGAGCTTCAATGGTGCCATCCTGCTTTAGTAGTGCAAATGCTTTCTTTTTACTGTTAATTGCCTGTCTTACTTCTTTGTTTAGCCACATTGGGTTTTTCCTATTTCTAGTACTTTTATTCCCACAAGGTATAAACCGCTTACACTGCCTATTTAGGATGTTCTTAAACATTTCCCATTTATTATCTGTATTCTTATTTCTGAGGATATTGTCCCAGTCTACCAGATTAAGGGAATCTCTAAGCTGGTCAAACTTTGCCTTCCTAAAGTTCAGTGTTTTTGTGACTCCCTGACAAGTCCCCCTAGTGAAAGACAGGTGAAACTGTACAACTGTAGTATGCGATTATATCATACAGCCCAAATATATTACACATTCCCGATAGGTCTACTGAAGAGTTGAAAAGAGTCCAGTGTATACATGCAACGTAATATTCCTTATCTATCTATTCGTCATCTATGTTGATGAATTTCGTTAAATGGGCCAGTGTGGTTACGTTTTTTCCATGAGGTTTTTATGACTTTTAGCGGGGTTGTATGCCTGTAGCCAAAGTGATCATTTTTATTTCTTTTGTCCCCATAGCCACCAACGGAAACTGCTTACATTCCCGATATGTCACAGGGTAACCAAATATATGTTCACACATTTGAAAAAAAGAGTATGCCTGATGTCCAAGAGTGATTCAGAGATAAAAAGTGCCTTAGCTTCAGCAAAGTATAAACTTAAATGTGCTGCACAAATATCCGATGCAGGGAGCTCAAGTCTCTCCAATCTCTGGAGGAGCCTGTCGCCTTTGTTGAAGGTCATGGCTGTTTAATAGTAGATAAGCCTATCTGTTTTGAGTCAGGTACAAACAATTTGGAGCCCTGCTCCATGCCCCCGGTGGAGCTATATTTACATTTGATAGATGCGCCAGTTCCTTTACAGCAAGTAGACAGTTTTGAGGGAGACCCATCCCCTGAGTCTGAGCAAACAGGGAGATCATGGATGGCAGCGGTTTAAAGACTACACAGTGGAAAGAAAAATACGTCTGGCTACAAAGGCCACTGGCTTGTATAATTGTCACTCAATGAATCACCCCGTTCTGAAAGGCATTCATATCTATCAGTTACACTTGGGGTTCCCAACTCTCAACAGGAGGCATTGAACATAACAAGGTTTCTTTTCTTTATGAACCCAAGAGCTGTAACTCTGGAGTACATTACAAGAGCAAGCAAGTTCAAGGATTTTTTTGAAAAGCTTAGAAGCCTTCAACTATCCAACTAGACCTCCCACAGAATACTGAAGAATATTCAGAGATTTACCACCTATCAGACAGATAAGAGGCACACATCTGAGCATACAGGAACCTCAGCTATACAGAGACTGAGGCTTTCATGGACTTTACAGCAGACCTCCAAAAGACATTGTATAGGGGAGTCTGCAGAGAGTCAGTCATCAAAAGGTAATCTGCTTGAATATTACACACGAGAAGTGTATTTCTTTTCCCCCATAGGTGCGATACACTGAAGCCCTTAAAGACATCCAAGGACTGCCAGAGAATACTGGAGGAGGTAAGAACTACATTTCTGGAGTGCATAGCAGCTGTGCAAGACGGGGGATCAGAAGACGACCACAATGAAATCCTACTTTACTTCCAGGCCCTTCCAATTCTTAAAAACCTCCAAAGGCCAGGTGTAACATGTCGGTAAGTCATCAGACCCTGTTGGTCAGCAGTCTTTGCTAAACCAGTTCAATAAATTTTCCACATCTTAGGTTTCAGATTGGAATGGGAGGACCTATCACATGTACTGCGGCAGTGGCAGGACTATTTTCGGTGTAAAGACACAAGTGTGCCTCCACTCAGGTAGCATTGTTCGTGCTTTTCAGAGTTAGAGGAATTGGTAAGGTTTCTCCAAGCCAGGGAACCCAGGCAACCCCACTCCACATGGAGGACAAACCCCTCTCTTGTCCCCATGTAAAACCTGTTGGTGGGGTGCACTCTGGCTCGAGATTTTTTCTTTGTCAGTGATTCGGAGTGTATGCAAAATAGACTTGTTTTTGCAGATCATCACAAACTTTTTTGTGATGTGTACCAGGAAGGTCATAGTAAATCCATCCATTGTCCTTAAACAATACCATTCTAGGTAAGACACAACCTGGGGGGAGGGGGGGGGGCCCGGCGCTGTGCGGCTTGGGCCTCCGCAGACGGGCTGTGCATCTGTAAGAAACGGGCCGCCCTCTAAGAAGATCATTGTGCTTCCCCACACGGGGATAGATTCGGACGATGGGCACCCACACAGAGGTGGGTGAGCACCCTGCCATTCGCCCATGCGAGTAAAAAGACCACTGTTGTAGTTCGGGTCAAGCTCCCCACGGCTCAGCCAACTCCATCCGCAAACGGGAGGTGACGGCCGGCGTGTGCACACAAAGATAGGTGGTGGAAACCCAGGGGTACAGGAGGAAGGAGGCAGGGAAGTGCTGCACCAGATCGATGTGGAAACGGGATATCTGACACAGAGAAACACTAACCCTGCTCAAAGTCAGAAGGAGTGTCTGCCCTTCTGTAGCCCCCCTTCAGGTCGAAGAGTCCAGATTTGCCCCCTGACAGCTGTCCCCTCCAGAGAACCAGAGTCCACGGGGAGGGTCTGGTCGGGCTCAGGTAACACAGGACTGCCTCTCTGACTTGGGACAGACGACCAGCAAAAGTCCCCCCCTAGAGCTGTGGAAACCTGGGCTCGGCAGAAGTGTGAATCTCCATCCAAACAGGGACTACAAGCCAAATCGCTTACCTGAGTCAAGGAACCAGCAAATCAACTGAAATTAGTCAGGGTTGAGAGGTACCTCTCTCATACATTCTGCTGGTGGTGTGCAAAACTATGTATTTAACATGGTGAAACACCAATCCCACTTAAGGGTATGTGCACACGTTCAGGTTTTTTCACTATAAAAACGCATTAGAAAACACCTACATATGCATCCTATCATTTAGAATGCATTCTGCAATTTTTGTGCACATGATGCGTTTTCTACGTTTTTCCCGCTATTCTATGCATTTGGAAAAAACTTAAAAAACGCATCAAAAATGCATAAAAAACGCGCAAAAAACGCGTCAAAGCCGCAAAAAAAACGCATGCGGATTTCTGGCAGAAATGTCAGGTTTTTGTTAGGAAAATTTCTGCCAGAAATCCTGACGTGTGCACATACCCTGAAGGGAAAAAAGTGTCCGACCTCCTGGAGCTGTGGGGTGTATGCAGCAGCCAGAAGTTTCCTCATTCTGGTTCTTTCACTTTTTCTCTTTGGCGACATCTGGTTGCCAGACTGCATTACTGCAACCTGGAATAGCTCAAAACACTTGGAACTGGTAGCAGATTGAATTTCGCAAAGTTCTGCAGCTTCTAGAAGTCAAAAACAGGACATCTGAAAAATTTTAAGTCCCAAGGACTCTTTGAGACCATCAGCCCTGGAAGTGTTTTGGGTACAGTGGCTGAGATTTCTCCTGCCAGGAAGTCTGATGCAAGCCAGAAAAAATTCTAAATCCAAAAATCACTTTTTTTTTGGAGAAAAATGTTTTTCCACCCATCAAACACACACTTTACCCCAATGTGGAGACTCTCTTGGGATGCTCTATAACATATTGAAGCCCCTCTGGGGTGGAAGTGAAATATTATTTTTTTTTCACAAAATCAGAAATTCAGAAAAAAGTCCAAAAATTACTTTTTTGGAAAAGAATAAATTTTTTCCCACCCATCAAACACACTTTACCTCCACTTTGAGGACCCTTTTTGGACACTCTCAAACATATTTCCCTCTCTGCGGATTTTCTCATATGGAGCGTTATTACAAATGCATCTAGGGTGAGATTTTAAGTCAGCTGTCCAAACACTATAACTTATCCACCACTTGTAATCATTTTTGTTTTTTTATGCAAAATAAATGTAATCAAAAGATCATTCGTCACTTTTTGCTTTTGTCGGGTACGTGAGGTGACAGTTTCCTCACGTACCGGAGCCACTGACACACGTAGACACATAAAAATCAATGCATCTGTTCAGATGTCATTGATTTTTTGCGGACCGTGTCTCCGTGTGCCAAACACAGAGACATGTCAGTGTTCGTGGGAGCGCACGTATTACACGGACCCATTAAAGTCAATGGGTCCATGTAAAACACGTACCGCACACGGACGTTGTCCGGGTGCAGTCCGTGTGCCGTGCAGGGGACAGCGCTACATTAAGCGCTGCCCCCCCCCCCCACTGGTACTGAAGCCGCGATTCATATCTTCCCTGCAGCAGCATTGTGCCACAGAAACGTAGGGGCACACGGACACGGATAATTGTGGTACCGATTTTTTCCGGTACTGGAATTATCTGGACGTGTGAAACCGGCCTTAAAGTGAGACCTTTTGTGATTGCCTGTTCCTGACCAAAATATGAGCCGAGTGCTAGCTTAAAAGAGACACATCGAACACAGAGTTAGGCTACTTTCACACTAGTGTCGGTACGGGCCCATCGCAGTGCGTCGGGCCGACGTACCGACGCATACTGTGAAATAAAATCACAATAGGGGCAGCGGAAGCAGTTTTTCAATGCATTCGCTGCCCCATTGTAAGGTCCGGGGAGGATGGGGCAGAGTGCCGGCCGCGCATGTGCGGTCGGAACAAGCGGAACCGACAGACAAAAAAACGTTGCATGGAACGTTTTTTTGTCTCGACGGACTGCAAAAACACGACGCATCCGTCTATGGAGAAAAAACGCATCCTTGCAGGCAACTTTGCAGGATGCGTTTTTTCTCCAAAACAACGCATTGCGACGGAGGCCAAACGACGCTAGTGTGAAAGTAGCCTTAGATGTACACTCCTAAGGCTACTTTCACACTTCCGTCTTTTGTTCTTCGTCGCAATCCGTCATTATGGGCAAAAACGGATCCTGCAAATGTGCTTGCAGTATGCGTTTTTTGCCCATAGACTTGTATTAGCGACGGATCGCGACAGATGGGCGCACGTCGCATCCATCGTGTGACGAATAAGTCGTGTTATGGTGGACGCGACACAAAAAAAGTTCAATGTAACGTTTTTTTGTTTGTGCGATGTGTCCGCCATTTTCGACCGCACATGCGCAGCCGAAACTCCGCCCCCTCTTCCCCGCTCATCACAATGGGCAGCGGATGCATTGTAAAACTGCATCCGCTGCCACGTTGTGCTAAATTTAGCACAATGTACGTCGGGCCGACGGTTTGCGATGTCCTCGTACCGACGGAAGTGTGAAAGTAGCCAAAGGCTTGCACACAACTGCACTTTATTCTCAGGACAAAGAACCATGCTGCAGACAGGAAATGGGTGTTGCACAACTTCTGAACAGCCAGTGTCAGTCTATGATCGGTCCATTCCAACTTCACTTCCATATATGGTGTCTTCTGCATTCCAAACATTCCTTCCAGGGTGGTTCCAGGACACAGACGCCATGTTGCTACACCATATCTGAACTAGCTTATGTAAAGTTTAATAATTGATTTCATTAGCCATTCTCTCCTTCACATTTTCACTTGTTTCATATTTCTAAATATATTTGTAACTAAAACTGATGTTACAAAAATATCTGTATATCCTTTTGTATATGTTAAAGTATCAAACTCCAGGAATCAGTGATATACATGAAAATAAGCAACTTTAATATATCTTATCAGAGCATTTTGCTTTTCCCTGCCAACATTGATCAGTCATTAAGAAAATACACCAATTCTGAGGTGAAATGTGTTTTCAGTGAAGAATTTACTATTACTGAGATAGGAGATGGCAGTTGGTGCTGTTGAAATTTGATGACTACAGGAGGGAGGGGCTATAGGCAGAGGGAGGGGCTAAATATAGAGCTCCGCCCTCATAATCTAATCTCATCCCAGCTGCCAATTATCTCAGTAATGGAAAGCTCTCCAGTGAATATAGATTTTACATCAAAATTGAAAATTTAGAGGAGGATCAATTGTGGCTGATAAACCTGCAAATTTTTGAGACATATTACAATGTTGCATTTTTTTGGTTTACCATTTGATTTCTGAACTTAAGATTTAAAATGGTGCTAAAAAAATATATTTTGTTGTGGGTTGGGAGGATAAGGAACGCTACTAGGATGCCGTACAACTGGTTTAAAACGGTTGGCCATTCCACTAAACTTCAGCACAATACATTGTCCGGATTCTCTTGTTCAACCAGCGATAGCGGATGTTTCTGGGAATGCAAGTATGCAATTTTCATATTCCAGGACCTCTTCTGGTTACACTTATTGCATTGAGAGGCCACAAACACATAATCTGAATGTGGACGGAAGTCTGTAAAATCAAAGTTGCGGTCACATAACCGCCTGCTCTCCCAGCTGGCACAGGAAGATCCTGACAGCGTGCATTGCACACATAGCGGATTCATAACTGTCACATCGAGAAACTGCAGACTTAGCCCAAGACAAAACACTCTTAAAACAGGAAGACAACCATAGGAAGAGGTCCGTTCATGACTAAGGCTACTTTCACACTAACGTTGTACGACGCACGTCGCAATGCGACGTTGCGACGTACCGACGCATACTGTGAAAGTGCCGCACAACGGGGGCAGCGGATGCAGTTTTTCAACGCATCCGCTGCCCCATTCTGAACTGCGGGGAGGAGGGGGCGGAGTTCCGGACGCGCATGCGCGGTCGGAAATGGCGGACACAACGCACCAAAAAACGTTACATGCAACATTTTTTTGGTTTCGACGGTCCGACGCAACCGTCGCACGACGTTTGCGACGTGTGGCAAAGCGTCGCAATGCGTCGCTAATGTTATTCTATGGAGAAAAAACGCATCCTGCAAGCAATTTTGCAGGATGCGTTTTTTCTACAAAACGATGCATTGCGACGTGCGTCGTACAACGCTAGTGTGAAAGTAGCCCCTAGAAATATAACATTTCAAGTTTGATTCAACTATATCCAGTAAAACCATTTAATATAAAAATTTTCATGGATGTCTTGGTGATGGAGAGTAACAAAAGGACAGTAATTAATTTTTTTTCCCCCTGGTATCAGCCGTCATCACCTGTAAAATTCTGAGATAGCTCCAAAGAAAAATAAATTTAAATATTGAAATGATGAAGTATGCATAAAACATCATATCTTCCAATACGTGTCCAGCAAGGTGAAAAACAATATTTTAACATTTTTCTCTACAGACTACATCTCAATAGGTATGGTGTACTAATGTAAGAACACGACCGACCTTAGTGGGTATTGTATACCAATGTGAAAGCTGCTTAAATTATGCTTCATGGAAATTAAGTTTTCAATGATATAAATGGGTTTTCTAATAGAGACAACAGCTTTTTATATTAAGTAGTTTATCTGATAAATATTAACCCTATACAGACCGCTAGTAGTGGTACCTTACCAGTGATGCTGCTGCTGCTTGCATGACATTGTCAGTGGAGTCCGCAATGGGCTGCTGCGCGTTTGCCTCTTTTATATAAACCTAAGAAAAACAAGTAGTGATGGCACATTGGGCTCATAGCGGACAATTTTTTCTTTTAGCTGTAATGTTGGTGCAGGTTTGACAAATTTTTGACATAATTTCAAGAATAGGATGTGTAGATAAAGATAAAATATATGTTCCTATCCTGAAATATTCTTCTAAATGTATCCATGTGTAATGGATTTATCCGACCTTGCAGGAACAGGTGGGATATACCACAGCTCCTGGGAGGGGAGGGAGTCAAAGAGCCTACAGACATTAAGATCAAATCGCATCTAATGATTGGTTCACATGCGTAGTAACTGCGTCGTGCATCTTACTATGCATGTCGGCTAATTAACATATGTTGAGTTCCTGTGACACTGACGGAAGTATGTGATACAGGAACTTCCGGGGAAAGAGAGAGAGAGGTCAGTGCATCCGTCCTGTCCAGTTCCTGTGTATTTTTTTTTTTTTTTTTATAGCCGCCCTCTTCCCTTGCGATGCCCAGCTGCTTACCGGAGAGATGCCCCTGTCGTCACTGGAATGGATCTTGCGGATATCTATCATCTGTACAGGTGCCCGGCTCCCTGGCGGTGTAGTATATATCACGGCCAGCTTATCGCGATAAGTTCTGTGCACGTGACTGCCGGGGCCGGGATAATCTCCGGTGACCTGTACTCGCGATCAGCTGGCCGTGAGAAATGCATTCCTCACCGCCGGGGAATCTCCTCCGGTAAGCAGCTCTGAGGTATCTGGATGTCAGGCATTCAGATATAGCAGAGCTGGACTCGTCGTGGGACCTTCGTTATTTGGTACTACAGCGGAACAGGTAGTATACTGTTGGTTTGTTTTTTTTGTGTTGTTTTTTTTTTTTACAGGCGATTGAGGGCTTCGCAGGAATGAGAGTACAATAAAAATATGGTCAAAAATGTGTTGTGTTTTATTTCATTCAAATATTTTAATCTGGCTGTGTGTTTTTGTTTTGTTTGTTTTTTTTACCTATTTACAAACTTTAATAATGGATAGGCGTCTTATGGCCGCCTCTCCATTATTAACAAGGCTTAATGTCACCTTACAATAGCAAGGTGACATTAACCCTATATTACCCCACATCCCACCGCTACACGGGAGTGGGAAGAGCCGGTAAAGTTCCACAATTGGCGCATCTTTTGATGCGCCAATTGTGGGGCTGCTGCAGGCTGGTATTTTGAGGCTTGTTAGGGCCAAAATGTCAGGGCCCTTGTCAGTCTTTTAATACCAGGCCGCAGCAGTCTGCTTCATCTAGCTGGATAGCAAAAATACGGGGGACCCCACGCCATTTTTTTTTCAAGAGGATCCCCCGTATTTTTGCTAACCAGCCAGATAAGCAGGCTGTTGCACCCTGGTATTATCAGGCAGGCAAGGATCCTTACCACCCTTAAATATCAGGCCTCAGCAGTCTGCTTCATCTGGCTGGATAGGAAAAATATGGGGGACCCCACGCCTTTTTTTTTTCCAGGGGATACCCCATATTTTTGATAATCAGCCAGATAAGCAGACTGCTGCGGCCTGGTATTTGCATAATTTTTAAAGGTACTCCCACAAAGGAGGGAAGTAAAATTTTGTTTCAACAAATTATGTATTAAAACAGTGAATTTATGTCATAATAGGGCACGTGTCCACGTTCAGGATGGCCTGCGCTTTGGACAGAGCAGAAAACTCGCTCTGCCCAAAGTTCCGCCCCCTTGTGGAGACGCGATGATGCCGGATGTGTTCATTGCACACATCCGGGATCATCGCACTCCAC
Source organism: Ranitomeya imitator (assembly GCF_032444005.1). NCBI lineage: Eukaryota > Metazoa > Chordata > Amphibia > Anura > Dendrobatidae > Ranitomeya > Ranitomeya imitator. Next base: position 856,738,442 of record NC_091282.1, on the reverse strand, counting down.
ACATAGTAACATAGTAACATAGTAACATAGTTAGTAAGGCCGAAAAAAGACATTTGTCCATCCAGTTCAGCCTATATTCCATCATAATAAATCCCCAGATCTACGTCCTTCTACAGAACCTAATTGTATAATACAATATTGTTCTGCTCCAGGAAGACATCCAGGCCTCTCTTGAACCCCTCGACTGAGTTCGCCATCACCACCTCCTCAGGCAAGCAATTCCAGATTCTCACTGCCCTAACTGTAAAGAATCCTCTTCTATGTTGGTGGAAAAACCTTCTCTCCTCCAGACGCAAAGAATGCCCCCTTGTGCCCGTCACCTTCCTTGGTATAAACAGATCCTCAGCGAGATATTTGTATTGTCCCCTTATATACTTATACATGGTTATTAGATCGCCCCTCAGTCGTCTTTTTTCTAGACTAAATAATCCTAATTTCGCTAATCTATCTGGGTATTGTAGTTCTCCCATCCCCTTTATTAATTTTGTTGCCCTCCTTTGTACTCTCTCTAGTTCCATTATATCCTTCCTGAGCACCGGTGCCCAAAACTGGACACAGTACTCCATGTGCGGTCTAACTAGGGATTTGTACAGAGGCAGTATAATGCTCTCATCATGTGTATCCAGACCTCTTTTAATGCACCCCATGATCCTGTTTGCCTTGGCAGCTGCTGCCTGGCACTGGCTGCTCCAGGTAAGTTTATCATTAACTAGGATCCCCAAGTCCTTCTCCCTGTCAGATTTACCCAGTGGTTTCCCATTCAGTGTGTAATGGTGATATTGATTCCTTCTTCCCATGTGTATAACCTTACATTTATCATTGTTAAACCTCATCTGCCACCTTTCAGCCCAAGTTTCCAACTTATCCAGATCCATCTGTAGCAGAATACTATCTTCTCTTGTATTAACTGCTTTACATAGTTTTGTATCATCTGCAAATATCGATATTTTACTGTGTAAACCTTCTACCAGATCATTAATGAATATGTTGAAGAGAACAGGTCCCAATACTGACCCCTGCGGTACCCCACTGGTCACAGCGACCCAGTTAGAGACTATACCATTTATAACCACCCTCTGCTTTCTATCACTAAGCCAGTTACTAACCCATTTACACACATTTTCCCCCAGAGCAAGCATTCTCATTTTGTTTACCAACCTCTTGTGCGGCACGGTATCAAACGCTTTGGAAAAATCGAGATATACCACGTCCAATGACTCACCGTGGTCCAGCCTATAGCTTACCTCTTCATAAAAACTGATTAGATTGGTTTGACAGGAGCGATTTCTCATAAACCCATGCTGATATGGAGTTAAACAGTTATTCTCATTCTCATAGGGCCCTGTGTTGTACCTTGCGGCTGCGCAGTGTCACCGCAAGGTTAACGGACCTGCTGCGATCTAAAAAGACGCGCCGCATGTCCGGGATCGCAGGGCCGCCGGATGCGTGTTACCACGCATAGTGGAGACGGGATTTCATAAAATCCCTTCCACTATGCTATAACATCTGGATGCTGCGGATTGAACGCTGTGGCTCCATGCAGCGTTCAATCCGCAGCTAGTCCGGATGTAAAACGGCCCGTGGACACATACCCTCAAAGGGGACCTTTCACTCCCAAAATTGAATATGAGCTAAGGCCACCGGCATCGGGCTTATCTACAGCATTTGTAATGCTGTAGATAAGCCCCGATGTAACCTGAAAGATGATAAAATCATGTTATATAATGCTTACACAGGGGCGGTCCTGCTGCGGTCCGGTCCGATGGCCATTGCGGTCCTGTCCGGTGCCTCCCATCTTCATACGATGACGTCCTCTTCTTGTCTTCACGCTCCGGTGCAGGCGTATTTTATCTGCCTTGTTGAGGGCAGAGCAAAGTACTGCAGTGTGCAGGCGCCGGGAAAGGTCAGAGAGGCCCAGCGCCTGCGCACTGCAGTACTTTGGTCTGCTATCAACAGAACAGATCAGTGCGCCTGCGCCGCAGCATGAATACAAGAAGAGGACATCATCGTAAGAAGATGGGAGACCCCGGACCGGACCGCCACACCCATCGGACCGCAGCGAGACCGCCCCTGGGTGAGTATAATTTAACCTGTTTTTCTCACCTTTCAGGATACATCGGGGGGCTTATCTACAGCCTTCCAGAATGCATTACAGAATGCTGTATATAAGCCCCTGATGCCGGTGGGCTTAGCTCAGATTCAATTTTGGGCGTGACAGGTTCCCTTAAAATTAATAGGCACAATAGAGATACTGTATTTTACGCATTATAATACATACATACAACATTTTGGTTAAATGGTTGGTTGAGTGTCTTATAATGCGTATATTCCTTACCATTGATGCAGGGTGGGAGTAGTGTTTGCCCGCCGCCTCTGCTGCTGGCACTTCAGCTGTCCGTGTTGTCTGCTGCTGCTGGCTGGGGTTGCTGCTGGGGTACTCTGGCTACATTTTTTTTAAATCAAAAGCCACCCCCATTTCCAGTTTTTCCTCCTGTGTGTTGGACTCCGTAAAATGTTTGTTGTGGGGTGGCGCTAGCGCGGATGGAGATCTTGTTAGCAAGATCTCAGTAGAAGATATATCAGCGTTGGACATCACAGGCAGCAGCGGCAGTCACCACATCAGCACCAAACACCAGCAGCAGCGCACTGCACATCAGACACCCCCTCATCCCACCCTCCTGCCTCCTCCAGCAGTGACCCTGGGCCCCCGCTTCACCATGTATTTTTTGAAGCGCCACCATTTTCTAAAAAGAAAGAAAAAAATTTAATATTTTTCTCAAATTTGTTTTACGTCTTATAATACGTAGCGGCTTATAATCCGAAAAAAACGGTATTTCCTAACCCAAAATTAGTTTGGGTTTTCTTACAATTGAGTAATGGCACTTATTTGTTATTTGTTAACAGGAAAAATATCTCGTTTGTTGAGCCAAAGACAAGATGGCATCATTTGAAAGGATGTCGATTAATGTTCAACGACTGATATTGCTGGTAAGGTTATTTCATGGCAACATATTTGACCTTTTTTTTAAGGTTATCTTTTTTTTTCTCCATATTTACTTATTTTTAAACATTAGATTGATAATTTTAATAATAGATCCACATTTAATGTGTCATAATTAAATATGAAATAACACTTGATTTTTGTTCTCTCTAGGTTCATAACAGACCCGTCTTGTGGGATCCCACAAGTGAAGATTACCACAATCGAGTCCAACGGGATGATGCCTGGGAGAAAGTGCTGGAAGAGCTATATCCTGAAATTACAGGAATTCCCCCACAAAGAAAAAAGGAAATATGTAAGTAAATTTTATGTATGACAGAAGAAAAATAAGCCAGCTCACCCGTGATGCATAAACCAATCTTCGGGATCACGGACCCGCTGTGTCCAGACGTATAAAGTCAAAAAAAGAAAGGAATGTCCAGCTTCACCGAATCCGTAAAAAAGAGTTTTCTTTATTCACAAACTTTAAGCATAGAGGATACAGACTTCAGCACGAACCATATGGGTAAGAATTTCAACGCGTTTCTGGAGACTAAGCTCCCTTAATCATGATGAGGTCTGTATCCTCCATGTTTAAAGTTTGTGAATAAAGAAAACTCTTTTTTACGGATTCGGTGAAGCTGGACATTCCTTTCTTTTTTTTAATTTTATGTATACAGATAATTAACTGTGTAAAGGAAAACCAATTAACAAATTATTTTTTTTTATACACATTTCAGTTAAAGATGTGAAAACCAGATGGCGATCAGTCCGGGATCGATTAAAAAAAAAAGTGCACAAGAACAGGAGAAAAGTGGTTCTTCGCCAAAACAGAGAAAATGCTCATATTATAACCTGCAGTTTCTGCTCAACACACGTGATCTCCGAATGTAAGTTTGTATAAAATTTATCCTTAACATAACTTATTTTTCAGATTTTAAGACGCTGCGGATTCTATGACGCACCATAGATTGTGAGTAGAAAAATACTCCATAAGAAATATTTAGTTAAATTGTGGTGCCTATTATAATCCATGCCTCTTATTTGTTAACATGGGTGCTGGCTGCGGTGAAACAAGATCCCAGGGTCGCTGCTGGAGGAGGCATGAGTGTAGCGTTGCTGCAGGCTGCTAGCTGGGCTGAGGGGGTGTTCTGATGTGCGGCGTATTGCTCCTGTGATGCGGGTTTGCCTGCACTAATGATGGTGTCTCCGGGGTGCTGCGGGCTTCTCCATTGATGCTGTTGTCTGCGGTGCTGAGGGTGGGCTGTACCGCAATTTTTTGAAAGGCCAGATACACCTGTAGTTCCGTGGTTTCCTGTGCGGTGGACACCATGAAAATGGTTGCCTGGGGAGGTGCATTTGCAGATTTTGATCTCATAGCTAAGATGTCCATCAGCGCATGCAAAGAATGCATTCCAAAATGCTGTAGATAAGCCCCTGATGCCGGTGGGCTTAGGTCATCTTCGATTTTAGGGGTGACAGGTTCCCTTTAAATAAACACCTGAAGAACAAGCGCTTTCCACATTATTTTACTGGGGAAGGCTTAAGCATTGTAATACACTGATTAACTTTGGAAACAGAATGTCGTATTAACTAACTGAAATAACATACATTACTAAAATACATTATTAAATCAAATGAAATAGTAACATTTTACTTTTTTTTAATAGGTGTCTGCACTTAAAGGTCATAAGTTCTGAACACTATCGGAAGTACGATGTGAAAGTTCCATCATTTTTGCACAATCAATCACGAGATGCAGCGGTATTATAGTGTACTTGAAAGATTCTAGCTGCCTCACCCAGAACTGTAATGTCTTTCTTTTCAAGTCCAGATTGAAAATGACATCTATTGTGTATGCAATTTGTGCCGACCCTGATGGATCTAACTGCACATGCAAAGATTGGTAACGGTTTCTATTGCCATGTAAGCGCATTTGTGTGGTGTTTCATTACACAGCTTGCAAATGGAACAGTATTAGTGCCTTCTATAGAAATAACCCTTTGTTTTCACTAGACAATGACTGTTTTCAAAAAACTGCAAACAATCAAACAAGAGGAACTGGGAAGCTTAATATCAGAAGATATGCTGGTTGGTAAAAAGTTGGTACTTGAAGATTTACCCACACGAAGTGGTAAAATAAAACAAAAAAAAACCCATTTCCAATGGAAATGTGTAAGACTGTTGAAGGAGCTTACTGATTGTGTATATTTTGCAAAACGCTGATTTTATTAAGATGGTAGAAGACAAATTTACAGAGTGGCTGTTAATGATGAGAGAAAATATGTCTTCTGATCTTGGAGTAACATTAATGCCTATGCCAAAACCTGTAGTCAATGATGGTATACACATATTCTTCCAAAAAGAAAATATGGCAAACAAAAACAACCAGAACTGCACAGCGGGAATCAAAGCTGACCCAAAAAAGGAATAGGTGTGGGAAACTAATTGGGGAGAATGGATCATTCATTGCAACTAAAGATAATGTTTTGGGTGCAGATTAAAAGATGAGGGGTGGGATTTGCAGCAACAAATGGCTTTTTGACCACCAAATATCCTTCAGCATATCTAATTAAAAAAAAACACCCAAACATTTCTAGATTCAGGGACATTGTGATTTTGGCCCATTCTGATATTGAGGAAACCATTGCAAACCAAGTAGTCCAAATTCACCATGTTGGGGCACATTGGGTTGTGTCAGTGTACAGTAGTGCTATGGTTTCTGTATATGACTCAATGCTGTTCACAACCCTTTTAAATACCCTAAAGAAACTTCTAATAAAATTGTATGGTTCACGGTTTGAAGGGGTAAGTAAGTGTCTGGGTGTGAAATTCCATTGCCTTCAACTACAAAAAGGATCAAGTGATTGTGGACTTTTTGCTGTGGCTAATGTGACAGCAATAACAAAAATTGTTGACCTGTCGCAAATAACTTTTGTACAAATTGAAATGCGTGCCCATTTAGTGAGATACTTGGAGAAGGAACGAATGACCCTGTTTCCCCATGAGAGCAGAAAAAGAAAGATTTATTTTAAAAAGTCACATTGATTATATGCTGTTTGTCACTTCTATGAGCCACCGAAAACCAACAGTCCTATAGGGGGAGCTTGTCCTATTTGCACTACTGAACCAGCCTTGATTGCCACTTCCCGCAGCCCCCATAGGAAGCACCTAAACTGCAGGCACCATGGAGTCGCTAACCTGACTGCAACACGACAGGTCAACGTTTTGGAGTCTAAGTGACCTTGACACTACCCGGAAACAGCTGAAGGTGCTGGAACCAAGATGGGGAGCAGAAGGTAAAAGAGCAAAAGACACTGCCGAGAACCAGCTGACGGTACTGGAACCCAGATGGCTAACCGAAGGTAGAAGAGCCAATGGCACGACCGAGGACCAGCTGACGATACTGGAACCCGGTTACTAAGCAGGAGGTACCCCTGCCAGAAAGCACTACCAAGGACTGCCTTACGTTGGTGGAACTCGGATACCCAGAAGGAGGCACCTAAGCCAAAGGCTCTGCCCGGAACCAGCTGACAGTTCTGGAACCAGGGGGACCTAGTCAAGATTGTGTTCCCAAGAACCAGCTAACGGTTCTGGAACCCAGGCAGCAGAAGGTCCACAGTAAAAGAAAAAATAGGTAGGCCGCGAGCCGGCCGCAGTTACCGAAAACCAACAGTCCTACAGGGGGAGCTTGTCCTATTGGCACTACTGAACCAGCCTTGATTGCCACCTCCCGCAGCCCCCATAGGAAACACCTAAACTGCAGGCACCATGGAGTCGCTAACCCGACTGCAACACGACAGGACAACGTTTTGGAGTCTAAGTGACCTTGACACTACCCGGAAACAGCTGACGGTGCTGGAACCAGGTGGGCATGAGGGAGTACCCGTGCCAAAGACACTGCCGAGAAGCAGCCGACGGTACTGGAACCCGGATGCGTTGCCCAAGGTACAAGAGCCAATGGTACGACCGAGGACCAGCTGACGGTACTGGAACCCGGTGACTAAGCAGGAGGTACCCGTGCCACAAAGCACTACCAAGGACCACCTGACGTTGGTGGAACTCGGATACCCAGAAGGAGGCACCTAAGCCAAAGGCTCTGCCCGGAACCAGCTGACGGTGCTGAAACCAGGGGGACATAGTCAAGATTGTCTTCCCAAGAACCAGCTAACGGTGCTGGAACTCAGATAGGCAGCAGAAGGTCCACAGGAAAAGAAAAAATAGCTAGGCCGTGAGCCGGTCGCAGTTACCGAAAACCCACAGTCCTACAGGGGGAGCTTGTTCTATTGGTATTACTGAAACAGCCTTGATTGCCACTTCCCGCAGCCCACATAGGAAGCACCTACACTGCAGGCACCATGGAGTCGGCTAACCCGACCGCAGCACGACAGGACAACGTTTTGGAGTCTAAGTGACCTTGACACTACCCGGAAACAGCTGACAGTGCTGGAACCAGGCTGGGCAGGAGGGAGTACCCGTGCCAAAGACACTTCTGAGCAGCAACTGGTGGTGTTAGAGCCCAGGGATTGCATGACAAACAGAGTGTAGGCTGAGGCCTAATTGGAGCAAGATGAAAGGGAACCTTTAACCCCTTACCGGCATCGGACGTACTAGACCGTCCGATGCCGGCTCCCCTGCTTTGATGCAGGGCTCCGCGGTGAGCCCGCACCAAAGCCGGGACATGTCAGCTGTTTTGAACAGCTGACATGTGCCCGTAATAGGCGCGGGCAGAATCGCGATCTGCCCGCACCTATTAACTAGTTAAATGCCGCTGTCAAACGCAGACAGCGGCATTTAACTACCGCTTCCGGCCGGGCGGCCGGAAATGACGTCATCGCCGACCCCCGTCACATGATCGGGGGTCGGCGATGCTTGTGAATGGTAACCATAGAGGTCCTTGAGACCTCTATGGTTACTGATTGCCCGTCGCTGTGAGCGCCACCCTGTGGTCGGCGCTCACAGCACACGTGCAATTCTGCTACATAGCAGCGATCAGCAGATCGCTGCTATGTAGCAGAGCCGATCGTGCTATGCCTGCTTCTAGCCTCTCATGAAGGCTATTGAAGCATGGCAAAAGTTAAAAAAAAAAGTTTAAAAAAATGTGAAAAAAATAAAAAAAACATAAAAGTTTAAATCACCCCCCTTTCGCCCCAATCAAAATAAATCAATAAAAAAAATATCAAATCTACGCATATTTGGTATCGCCGCGCTCAGAATCGCCCGATCTATCAATTAAAAAAAAGTATTAACCTGATCGCTAAACAGCGTAGCGGGAAAAAAATTCGAAACGCCAGAATTACGTTTTTTTGGTCGCCGCGACATTGCATTAAAATGCAATAACGGGCGATCAAAAGAACGTATCTGCACCGAAATACTATCATTAAAAACGTCATCTCGGCACGCAAAAAATAAGCCCTCAACCGACCCCAGATGATGAAAAATGGAGACGCTACGAGTATCGGAAAATGGCGCAATTTTTTTTTTTTTTTTTTTTTTTTTTAGCAAAGTTTGGAATTTTTTTTCACCACTTAGATAAAAAATAACCTAGTCATGTTTGGTGTCTATGAACTCGTAATGACCTGGAGAATCATAATGGCAGGTCAGTTTTAGCATTTAGTGAACCTAGCAAAAAAGCCAAACAAAAAACCAATGTGGGATTGCACTTTTTTTGCAATTTCACCGCACTTGGAATTTTTTTCCCATTTTCTAGTACACGACATGCTAAAACCAATGATGTTGTTCAAAAGTACAACTCGTCCCGCAAAAAATAAGCCCTCACATGGCCAAATTGACAGAAAAATAAAAAAGTTATGGCTCTGGGAAGGAGGGGAGCGAAAAACGAACACGGAAAAATGAAAAATACCCCGGTCATGAAGGGGTTAGCCCCCAAGTGGCTCTTTTAATTATACTCCTTGCACACACTGAACTAAACACTTATAAAATGTGTCCCCTGATACCGTGAAACCATCCCGGAGGGGGGACTTTCCTTCGTAATGAGACACAGCACAGCCGGCATTCATGCCCCTTTGGCGCCGGGCGCCGCCTCCTCAGCGTTGTTTGAATCTGTCACAGAGCCCGCGCTGTTGTGTTAAGCCTTGGCCATGCACAGTTAGCGCTGCCCGTCTTCTGACATCATTTGGTGTCAGGCTGACTGCGCCTGTGCGGCCGCGCTGCCCGAGATCCCGCCCGCAGTGTCTTCGGATTTAGGCACACTGTTGGTCTGGGATTCATGGGCATGCGCAGTGCATATCTTCGCCTCTCACTCCTCTCCATCCGCCTTCTTCAGAGTGTGCGGCGTCAGCTGATCCCTAATCACATGCCACGGCCGTGACACCGCACAGTCTGAGGAAGGCTGAAGGAGATGAGTAAGAGGTGAAGATATGCACTGCGCATGCCCATGAATCCCAGCCCCGCAGTGTGACTAAATCAGAAGACACTGTGGGGCAGGATATCGGGCACTGCGTGCGCACAGGCGCAGTCAGCCTGACATCAAATGCTGTCAGAAGACGGGCAGCGCTAACTGCGCATGCCCAAGGTTAAACATAACAGTGCAGGCTCCGTGACAGATTCAAACAACGCTGAGATGGCGTCCGGCGACAAGGGGGTATGAATGCCGACTGTGGTGCGTCTCATTACGAAGGAAAGTACCACCTGGACGGTTTCACGGTATGAGGGGACACATATTTTATAAGTGTTAGTGCAGCGTTTGCAAGGAGCATAACTAAAAGAGGCACCTGTTCCTTGTGCAGCATTAGTGCTGCACAAGGTGGCTCTTTCAGTTGCAAATGCCGGGGGAGGGGGACAGTTTCAATTTAATTGCTGTTGCAGTGTCAGCGTGATGGTCGCAGGACACATTGCCGGATACACAGCTGGGGATCAGCTGACATTACTGAACCCCAATAACACGACAGCAAGTGTTGACTGTGCAGACAGCACTTCTGAGCACGAACTGGCGGTGTAAGTGCCCAGGGACAGCAGAAGGAGCATAGTGTAGGCCGAAGCCTGCAGTGGAGGCAGTTTAATATTTGATGTTGTGCCAGCGTGATGGTCGCAGGACACATTGCCGGATACACAGCTGGGGATCAGCTGACATTACTGAACCCCAATAACACGACAGCAAGTGTTGACTGTGCAGACAGCACTTCTGAGCACGAACTGGCGGTGTAAGTGCCCAGGGACAGCAGGAGGAGTAGAGTGTAGGCTGAAGTATGCACTGGAGGCAGTTTAATATCTAATGTTGTGCCAGCGTGGCGGTTGCATGACACATTGCCGGATACATAGCAGGGGAGCAGCTGGCGTTGTCGGGGTCGTCACGACAATACCCTTCCTTCACCAGTCATTCCAAATCAGAATAAGAGCATTGGTACCGGATAAGAATGAGTCAGACAAAGGCTGGTTCAAACTCATTGCATGCTCGTGTGTCTACAAGGTGTAGCAACGTCACAGCAACTGACTTTGTTTTCTAATACACAACATTATATGATCTATTGGGGGAAGGTGTGCAGAGGGCGGGGATAGGCGGGGTTTAAGCAATATATCTAGTATTCAATCTTTCTGGTTGGCTCTGACATCATCTGATGGATCTTCCCTTCTCCACGTCGCTTTAAGTATCATTTCAAGAGAAATGATACTTGGCTTCTGGAATGTGAAACTTGCTTCTTTAGCAGAATCAGAATTAGGGCAAAGGTGAATACTGGCAGCCATGTTAAATACAGTTACATTTGCATTAGCAAGGATAAAGGGGAAAAACTTATTGTTTCACAGCATAAGAATATATAAAAGTACAAAAGAGTATAAAGATATATTTTTTCACCTTGACAATCCCCCCTAAACACTAAGTTTTTCCCTAAAAAGAAACATCCTTCGAGACTGTCCATATGATGGGGAAAGGGGAGGTGGATTTCTTCATCCAGACACCTCAGAAGCTCTCCCCTTGTGAGAGGCCTCCAGGCAGCTGAACCCTTCACTAGTCTCACATGGAGTTCTCCCGCTGTCCCTAAACTAAATCTCTTAGCATCATCTGAGAGTAGTGGGTATTGTCTAACTTCTTGAGGGGGACGTACTTGGGGATCTCCCCTGGATCAGTGCCATCATACTCTGGTGGGCCTACTTCTTGGTTGAGGAAGGTGCCAGTCGGAGTTGCCTCAGTGATAATCTTTTTATACAGGGGAATAACACAACAGAGAATTATCGATCCAACTACAAGGAGAGCAATCAGTACCAGACAAGCTCATTGAAGAAACCCTTTGCAATAGGGGTATATTTTACTTTAAACTTACAATAATTCTTACTACACAAGGAGAGGACGCAGCGACTCGCCCCCTCCATACCAGAAACACGGAACAGATAAGAACATCACAGCATTCCTCAACACAAAAGAAAGCAATAGCGCAGCGGTTTGTCCCCTCCCATCGGGTGTCTCGGAAAACCACACAGAGTAACGGAATACAGCAGTTCTCAGACTTAATTAATTTCTACAAAACCTTCACACAATTCATATGCCAGAACACCTTAGAAAAACTAATGATTGAGACATTTTTGTTATGAACTGGTGATTTAGAACCACAATGGACCTGGTGGTTAAGAGCACTGAAAATGACCTGATAGTTACTAATAACATAGGACGAGCTCTGAGACGTGGGAACTCTGCTGACCGCAATCCCTAATCCTATCACACCACACTAGAGGTAGCCGTGGAGCGCTCCTGACCAGACCTAGGCGCCTCGGCACAACCTGAGAAACTAGCTAGCCCTGAAGATAGAAAAATAAGCCTACCTTGCCTCAGAGAAATTCCCCAAAGGAAAAGGCAGCCCCCCACATATAATGACTGTGAGTAAAGATGAAAATACAAACACAGAGATGAAATAGATTTTAGCAAAGTGAGGCCCGACTTACTGAATAGACCGAGGATAGGAAAGATAGCTTTGCGGTCAGCACAAAAACCTACAAACAACAACGCAGAGGGCGCAAAAAGACCCTCTGCACCGACTAACGGTACGGAGGTGCTCCCTCTGCGTCCCAGAGCTTCCAGCAAGCAAGACAAACCAATATAGCAAGCTGGACAGAAAAAATAGCAAACAAAAGTAACACAAGCAGAACTTAGCTTATGCAGGTCACAAGAACGATCCAGGAGAGAGCAAGACCAATACTGGAACATTGACTGGAGGCCAGGAACAAAGAACTAGGTGGAGTTAAATAGAGCAGCACCTAACGACTTAACCTCGTCACCTGAGGAAGGAAACTCAGAAGCCGCAGCCCCACTCACATCCACCAGAGGAAGCTCATGGATAGAACCAGCCGAAGTACCACTCATGACCACAGGAGGGAGCTTGACCACAGAATTCACAACACATTTTATAAGCAAACACGGGCTCTGCATCCTATGATCCTCCCTCTCCATCAACCTCTTTCCATTCTTCGTTCTTTAAGCCTCGCGCAACTCGCAGATGAGCTTGCGTTTGTTCTAACAATCCTTTATCTTTCAACATGCCCCTTTTGTTCTCTATGAGATTGTGCCATGTAGACAGCTGCAGTCTCCCTGACGAGGGCAATCCTACATGCTTGTACAACCTCTCAACATTCTTGACTGCCTTCTTGCCCTCCCGTGACTCTACTATTGTCTTGACTTCCACCGCATCCTCACTTAACCTGTGGGGCACGGACTTCTTTAAGAGACGCAACATGACTCACAGAATACTACGCCCTGCTGCAACCCAGGATTGCTGACAGCGACAACAACACTGTGTCCCTAAAAAACACGGAGCCTCTCGTTCGACGTGCTATGAATAAAGAGCCTCGCACTCGATATCCTGTCCCTAACCTGAACACCAGTGATTACAGTCTGCCCTGTCACGATATTCTAAACAGTCGGGAGGCGGTCTAGTGAGAGCCCTCCACAGAAATACAGGTGGTCCCCTCTCGGGATGTCTTAATTACCTAGTTGGTACAATATCACAGAGGCTGCGTCTCCTATCCCTTCCTCTAAGCCGCCCCCAATCCACAAACTTCTCAATCTTTTATTCTATCACTACTAGGCAATAGTCACGGGTAGGGTGGTTGAATGGAGTACAATGACCGGTGGAGGAGGTGTGGTGTACACGAGGGCGTGCAGAGTGCGACGTCTCTCAGTTGCTGGTTTGAAACGTGGCACGGGATCACGCTCGGTCTCACCACTCGACCGGTCACTCCTCGGACCCAAGGAGACCACAGACTAACCAATAACGGCTGAGACACTAGCAAGTGTGACACATACATAGTATGTGATCTCCACTTACCGTGTTTAGAGGGTGATCAGTCCTCGAGGTCAGCCACTACGGGTGTCGTCCACGGACGTCCAGGCATGGGTCCAGGGGGTCTCGGATCGCCGGCCACGCCCCACGTTGGTTGCGCCAAATTGTCGGGGTTGTCACGACAATACCCTTCCTTCACCAGTCATTCCAAATCAGAATAAGAGCATTGGTACCGGATAAGAATGAGTCAGACAAAGGCTGGTTCAAACTCATTGCATGCTCGTGTGTCTACAAGGTGTAGCAACGTCACAGCAACTGACTTTATTTTCTAATACACAACATTATATGATCTATTGGGGGAAGGTGTGCAGAGGGCGGGGATAGGCGGGGTTTAAGCAATATATCTAGTATTCAATCTTTCTGGTTGGCTCTGACATCATCTGATGGATCTTCCCTTCTTCACGTCGCTTTAAGTATCATTTCAAGAGAAATGATACTTGGCTTCTGGAATGTGAAACTTGCTTCTTTAGCAGAATCAGAATTAGGGCAAAGGTGAATACTGGCAGCCATGTTAAATACAGTTACATTTGCATTAGCAAGCATAAAGGGGAAAAACTTATTGTTTCACAGCATAAGAATATATAAAAGTACAAAAGAGTATAAAGATATATTTTTTCACCTTGACAGCGTTACTCAACCCCACTGACACATGAGCGAGTGTTTTCCTCTGTGCAGCCAGCACTTCCGGGCAACAACTGACAGTGTTAAATCCCAGGGAATCAAGGAGGAGCAGAGTGAAGGCCGAAGCCTGCACTGGAGGCAGGTTTATGCCTGTTATTGTGCCAGCGTCGCGGTTGCTGGACACGTTGCCGGATACACAGCAGGGGAACAGCTGGCATTACTGAACCCCACTGACACGTGAGCGAGTGTTTTTCTCTGTGCATCCAGCACTTCTGGGCAACAACTGACAGTAATGAAGCCCAGGGACAGCAGGAGGAGCAGTGTGTAGGCCGAAGCCTGCCCTGGAGGCAGTTTAATGTCTGTTATTGTGCCAGCATGGCTTCTGCTGGACACATTGCCGACTACACAGCAGGGGAACAGCTGGCATTACTGAACCCCACTGACACATGAGCGAGTGTTTCTCTCTGTGCAGCCTGCACTTCCGAGCACCAACTGGCGGTACTGGAGCCCAGGGACAGCAGGAGGAGCAGTGTGTAGGCCGAAGCCTGCACTGGAGGCAGTTTAATGTCTGTTATTGTGCCAGCGTGGCTTTTGCTGGACATGTTGCCAACTACACAGCAGGGGAACAGCTGGCATTACTAAACCCCACTCACACATGAGCGAGTGTTTCTCTCTGTGCAGCCAGCACTTCTGGGCACCAACTGGCGGTGTTAGAGCCCAGGGACAGCAGGAGGAACAGATTTGAGGTATTGCCGAACACACAGCAGGGGAACAGCTGATGTTACTGAACCCCAATAACAGAGGAGCGACTGTTGACTGGCGGTGTAAGTGCCCAAGGACAGCAGGAGGAGCAGAGTGTAGGCCGAAGCCTGCACTGGAGGCAGTTTAATATCTGATGTTGTGCCAGCGTGGCGGTCGTTGGACACATTGCTGGCTACACAGCAGGGGAGCAGCTGGCATTACTGAACCCCACTGACACATGAGCAAGTGTTTTTCTCTGTGCAGCCAGCACTTCTGGACAACAACTGACAGTGTTGAAGCCCAGGGAATCAAGGAGGAGCAGAGTGAAGGCCGAAGCCTGCCCTGGAGGCAGTTTAATGTCTGTTATTGTGCCAGCGTGGCTTTTGCTGGACACATTGCTGGCTACACAGCAGGGGAGCAGCTGGCATTACTGAACCCCACTGACACATGAGCGAGTGTTTCTCTCTGTGCAGCCTGCACTTCCGAGCACCAACTGACGGTGTTAGAGACCAGGGACAGCAGGAGGAGCAGATTTGAGGTATTGCCGCACACACAGCAGGGGAACAGCTGACGTTACTGGACCCCAGTAACAGAGGAGCAACTTTTGACTGTGCGGACAGCACTTCAGGGCACCAACTGGCGGTGTTAGAGCCCAGGGACAGCAGGAGCAGCAGAGTGTAGGCCGAAGCCTGCACTCAAGACAGTTTAATATCTGTTGTTGTGTCAGCGTGACCGTCGCTGGACACATTGCCGGATACACAGCTGGGAATCAGCTGACGTTACTGAAACCCAATAACACGGCAGCAAGTGTTGACTGTGCAGCCAGTACTACCGGGCACCAACTGGCGGTGTTAGAGCCCAGGGACAGCAGGAGCAGCAGATTTGAGTTATTGCCGCACACACTGCAGGGGAGCAGCTGGCGTTATTGAACCCCACTTACACATGAGCGAGTGTTTGTTTCTGCGTGGACAGCACTTCCAGGCACCAACTGGCGGTGTTAGAGCCCAGGGAATAAAGGAGAAGCAGAGTGTAGGCTGAGGCCTAATTGGAGCAAGTTGAAAGGGAACCTTTAACCCCACAGGCGTTAGCAACTGAAAGCCAACTTGTGCAGCACTAATGCTGCACAAGGAAAAGGTGGTTCTTTTAATTATGCTCCTTGCACACGTTGAACTAAACACATATAAAATGTGTCCCCTGATACCGTGATACCGTCCCAGAGGTGGGACTTTCCGTCGTCATGAGACGCAGCACAGCTGGCAATCATACCCCCTTGGCGCCGGGCGCCACCTCCTCAGCATTGTTTGAATCTGTCACGGAGCCCGCGCTGTTATGTTAAACCTTGGCCATGCGCAGTTAGCGCTGCCCGTCTTCTAACATCATTTAGTGTCATGCTATCTGTGCCTGTGCGGCCACGCTGCCCGAGAACCCCCCTCGCAGTGTCTTCTGATTTAGTCCCACTGCGGGGCTGGGATTCCTGGGCATGCACAGTGCATATTTTCGCCTCTCACTCCTCTCCATCCACCTTCTTCAGAGTGTGCGGCGTCACGGCCGTGGCATGTGATTTGGGATCAGCTGACGCCACACAGTCTGTAGAAGGCGGAGGGAGAAGAGTGAGAGGCAAAGATATGCACTGTGCATGCCCATGAATCCCAGCCCCACAGTGTGACTAAATCAGAAGACACTGCGGGGCGGGATATCGGGCACCGTGTCCGCACAGGCGCAGTCAGCCTGACATCAAATGCTGTCAGAAGACGGGCAGCGCTAACTGCACATGCCCAAGGTTAAACATAGCAGTGCAGGCTCTGTGACAGATTCAAATAACGCTGAGGAGGCGGCACTCGGCACAATGGGGGTATGAATGCCGGCTGTGCTGCGTCTCATTGCGAAGGAAAGTCCCACCTCTGGGACGGTATCACGGTATGAGGGGACACATATTTTATAAGTGTTAAGTGCAGCGTCTGCAAGGAGCATAACTAAAAGAGCCACCTGTTCCTTGTGCAGCATTAGTGCTACACAATGTGGCTCTTTCAGTTACAAACGCCTGGGGGGGACAGGTTCCCTTTAATTGCTGATGTAGTGCCAGCGTGGCGTTCGCTGGACACGTTGCCGGATACACAGCAGGGGATCAGCTGACGTTACTGAAACCCAATAACACTGGGTCATGTGTTGACTGTGCACAACAAGAGACCTGGATACTGTTGGCAACTAATTATTTAATCGGTAGGAGGAGTGGCAAATTCCTGTGAGATCCAGGCCTTGTTCATTTTCAAGAAAGTAAGCCGGTCAACGTTGTCAGAGGATAGGCGCATGCGACGGTCTGTTAGTACACCACCTGCGGCACTAAAGTCGTGTTCCGATAATACACTGGCAGCAGGCGCAGCACTTCTCTCGATTGGACTGGAGAAGATGATGGACTGCACCAGTGTGTCTTGGTACAGCCGCATTTTAGGCTCCCGCTGCAACGGTGGTATGAGGGTTTGTAAATTGTCCCTGTAGCGCGGATCGAGGAGGGAGTAAACCCAATAATGAGCCGTGGTAAGAATGTGGGTGATGCGGTGGTCGTTTCTCAGGCACTGCAGCATGAAATCAACCATGTGCTGCAGACTGCCAACAGGCCAAGAAACGCTGCCCCCTGCTTGAGGCGTGATGTCTGCCTGCTCTGCATCACCCCACCCTTGCCCCTCGCTCTACATACTGACTACTGGAGATTTGTGTAACTCCCTCCTCTGGAAATATGTCTTCCTCCTCCATTGACTTCTCCGCATCCGCCTCACAAAATGTCCCCTGCCTAGGCCTTTGTGAGGAACCACGTTGCGCAGACTGTCCAGAAGCAGATGGCATTTCTGGCTCCTCATCCTCAACCTCTTCCACCACCTCATCCCTTAGCGCTTGCAGTGTTCTTTCAAGCAGGCAGATAAGGGGGTCAGTCATGCTGACTAGTGCATCATCTGCACTCGCCATCCGCGTGGATTCATCGAAGGCACGTAAAACCTGGCAGATGTCCTTCATAGTGCCCCACTCAGTGGTTCTGAAGTCTTAACGGCATGCACTGCGACTTTTTTGCGCCTGATGCAGCTGGCACTCCTTTACTGCTGCTGCTCACACAACCGCTCCAACATATGTAACGTTGAATTCCAGCTCGTTGGGAGGTCACATGTTATGCGATGTTCCGGAAGGCGGAATTAGCGCTGCAGAGTTGCAATACGCGATCTTGCCATGCTGGAACGCCGCAAGTGAGCACACTCTAGGTGGACCTTGTGCAGCAGTGCATCAAGATCCGGATAGTCCCTCAGAAAACTCTGCACGACCAAGTTGAGCACATATGCCAGACATGGGATGTGAGTGAGATTGCCAAGGCCCAAAGCTGCCACCAGATTTCGGCCATTGTCACACACTACCATGCCTGGCTGGAGATTCGCTGGCACAAACCACACGTCGCTCTCCTGATTGATGGCATTCCAGATCTCCTGCGCTGTGTGGCTTCGACTCCCCAAAGAAATTAATTTAAGTACGGCCTGTTGATGTTTGGCCACAGCTGTGCTCATATCGGTCGTAACAGGTAAGCATTCACGAGTCAAGGTGGAGGTAGACCGTGACAGCTCCTGCAGCGATGATTCTGAGGAACTGGAGTATGAGGAGGAATCAATGTGCACAGACTGGATTCCTGCAATCCTTGGAGTTGGCAGAACACATACAGCGCCACTCGCCAGATCTGTACCCGGCTCCACAATATTGACCCAATGGGCAGTGAGGGAAAGGTATCGTCCCTGTCCATGGTGACTGGTCCATGCATCGGTGGTGAGGTGGACCTTCCTACTAATGGCGTTTAGTAGCGCATGTTTAATGTTTCCTCCACATGCTTTTGCAGGGCAGGGACGGCTTGCCTGCTGAAATAAAAGCGGCTGGGCACATTGTATTGTGGGACTGCCAATGCCATCAAGTAACAGAAGCTGTCAGTCTCCACCAGCCTGAATGAGAGCATTTCAAGGGACAGAAGTTTTGCAATGCCTGCATTCAGAGCCTGTGCTTGTGGGTGGTTTGCCGAGAATGGCCGCCTTTTCTCCCACACCTGTGCTACTGATGGCTGTAGACTGGGCTGGGAGTGTGAGGATGACTGGGAACGTGGTGCTGTGGGTGGAATTGCAGCGCACCTGAGTCCTGGTCATTGCAGTAATGTCGTTCTTCCACCAGGGGGAGCGATGTTTCGTCTGATGGCACTGAAGGAGTTCACCCTGCCAGGTATCACAGCCACACACACACTTCACACGCCGGCCACCAGGGGGAGCAAAAGGTTCTATCTTTTAGGCCACTCCTCACACTTGGGTAAAACTGGGGGTTGGTTAGGAAGTCAAGGAGAAGCTGACTGGAGGGAGAAGGAGATAGTCAGGAGGAGAGAAGCAGACTGGGCTCGGCCCAGGAAAGGAAACGAAGGACACGGAGCTGCGCCTGCAACCTATGCGGCAGCCTCCTAAGAACGGACAAGAAAGGAAGTGTGCCGTAGTGAGTGAGCACAGAAGTCGTAGCAACAGGAGTAAAACACCAGTGGGAGACCAGCTAGAAGCAGGCTGCCTCCCACTGAGCGCAGATCCGGTGGCCGGAACACCGAGGGAGTAATAGACTCAATGCTTTACTTCAGAGACCGGCAGGACAGTCGATTCCAAGTTGGCTGTCTGACCTAAGAACCTAAGCAGACAAGGTGGCAACGCAGAGGAGGGGCGACGCTAGGGTCCCTATAAAATAGCCTCAGGCCACCACCATCATACGGGTTTGTCCTATCCATCTGGGGGACAGAGAGAGAAGAGTAACAAGAGTGAGGACCTTATGGTAGCAAGTAATGCAAGTAAGGACCTACTACGTTACTTTGCACAAGGGGAAGGCTACTGATTTCCACCTGGATAAGGGGACTCTGGAATTGCCATCAGACCGGCCGGACTCTGCCTACCCTGTCATCTGGCACCCTCGACTGTGGATGCTGAAGCCTTCAGTAAAGGTAAAGAGACTGCACCCATTGTGTCCTCGTTATTCACCGTGCCTTGCACCACCCACCATCAACATCTACACTTCTGGGAAGCCCTGGGGATATACTTCACCTGTGGGAAGGTATACCATCTACCTGCCATTCCATCACCCCAGCGGACCCATAAGCAGCCTCGGTCACTCTTACCGAATACCACAGGTGGCGTCACGAATACTACCATTATCTACAAACTTTACCCTTTTATTGGGCGCCCCTCATAGGGCCACGGTCCGGGTCGGGCCACCGTGACATCCCAGCTGAGGAAACTGAAGGACCCGGTACCGAGTACCCCATTGCCCTTACGTGGGGGCGATTCAAATCTTGGCATCACGAACAGGATCTACTTAAGCCTGAAGAATCTGGTCATGTGTGCCTTAGAACTGTGCCAGAATCATATTTAAACTGTTTGTGCTTAAGGACTGTGTATTGCCATTTACCGCCAAAAATTCCCGCCAAAACTGCCGCCATTGCCGCACCACGAGGAGCGCTGGAGAAGATGAAGGGCATGGAGTTGTGGGCGTGAACGAACTGAGAAGCGCGAAAAACAATGGCTGCCCAGTCTAAATATCTCTGTACCTTGAGGACGTGTCCGTCAGCAGCCGAGATCCGCCTCCTGATCCTCAATGGCGGGCGGAGACAAAGAAAACGAAACCGCCCCTGAAGAAGAGAGCGGGAAAAGGACAAGGAAGTGAGCCACATGGAGGACGCCATGGCCAGCCGCACGGGACCGGAGTGTGGGGTCGGAGCAGAGGACTCCCCCAGCCACCTGGAGAGACACCGCGGCCAGGCATCACCCGTTGGCCCTGACTTCCTGCAGGCCGGCATGGAAGAGCTCAGTGAACAACTCCTGCAGATGCAGCTGAGCACTGAGGCCGGGTGGAAGAAGACCTTCATCGGGAGCCTCACCAGACATCTGTCGGCAGCCTTGTCTGGTCCGGAGCAAGAAAGAAGTTCCGGTGCTCCGAAGCCAGAAAGCAAGGCCCTGCCGTAAAGCGAGATGCTGCAAACGGAGATGACAGCGCCGCAGCACAAGGCCCTGCAGCCAGCGTTCCAGACCCCAGCAGAGGAGCAGACTGGCACCGGAGGGACCACATCTGAAGCAGGTATGAGGGACGACCCTGCCCTAATGACCGACACCACTCCAGCGACTGCTCGTGCCACCGCTACTGACTCCGTTCCATTGACTGATCTTGCAGCAGCCGCTACCTTTGCTGCAGCAAATGCCCATACCCAAGCTACGCAAACCCCCATCTGGAGTGAGGGAGCCCCCTATGTAGCACCTGGTAGCCGCCAATATCCGGGTGGGCTACCTCGACCTTTTCTACCACCAGAACTTGAGTAAACTTCGAAGCCCTGAAAAACGGTACATAGTTTAAAAACATTCTCTTTTTGCTTCCAAACCCGTCAAGGGTTAAACTATTAAAGGGATCCCTTCGTTTACCCGGGATCCCTATTTTGTTCCAGTTTTGCACAAAGTTCATCATGGTTTTAAAGGAACATTGGAATCATGGATGGTAAACGGTTCCCGAACTGTCCTCTGTAAATAGTTTGCACCTTCTTAAAGGTGCTCTCTACTGGTTTTACAAGAAGGAAGACTTTGCGAAGAAACTGTTCCTGATGACAACGTGAAAGTTTCTGTGGTCTTAAAGTTTATTACTGACTTGTTGATTGTTTGCATTACCTCAGAAAAGACTAGTTTTCCTCTTAAAGGGAATGTTTGGTTGTTGCACCTTAATAATGTTTAAGTAGCTGATAATATGTATCTAGATAGTGATAGAATGTTAATGACGTACTTTAAATAAAAGTGAGGTTTTAAGAAGAAAGATGCAGTAGGCCCGTAGGGGTAGACAGATAGTCCTGTATGTGAAGAAGAAGAATAAAGAAAATGTTAAATTGCACATTAAGGGTTAATGATAGTATACCCTTAGAGGGTAATTGCACTTAGTAGATAGAATACTTGTATGGGTAATTGTATGCAATAGTAAGTTATTAATTGTTATTTTTCTACTTTTGCCTTAACCCCTTAACGACCGCCGATATGCCTTTTAACGGCGGCAGTTAAGGGTAC
This sequence comes from Ranitomeya imitator, assembly GCF_032444005.1. Lineage (NCBI taxonomy): Eukaryota > Metazoa > Chordata > Amphibia > Anura > Dendrobatidae > Ranitomeya > Ranitomeya imitator. Next base: position 856,716,726 of record NC_091282.1, on the reverse strand, counting down.
TTAAACCACAGCGCTGTTAATTAACGGCGCTGTGGAAAAAGTGAATAGCGCCCCCCCAGAGTCGGATTTTCTCTGGGGTCTCGGTTGCCGGGGGTAGCTGAGACCCCAGAGAACATGATTCGGGTCGGTTTTTACCGACCCCGCTTTTGCGATCGCCAGTAATTAACCATTTACCGGCGATCGCAAAAAAAAAACGCGATTTCCCTTTTAATTTCTCTGTCCTCTGATGTGATCGCACATCAGAGGACAGAGAAAAGGAGTTCCCGATAGCCCCCCGATACTCACCTGTCTCCCCTGGTGCTCCTCGTGGCTCCCGATGGGCGCTGCCATCTTTTTCCGGCAAAAAAAATGGTGGGTGCATGCGCAGTGCGCCCGCCGGCCGGCACCGGGAGCATCTTTGGGGTCTCGGCTGCCAGGGGTAGCCGAGACCCCAAAGAACATGATCGGGGTCAGTTTTACCGACCCCTGTTTTGCGATCGCTGGTAATTAACTGTTTACTGGCGACAGCAAAAAAAAAGCAATGTGTAATTCTCTGTCCTCTGATGTGATCGCACATCAGAGGACAGAGAAATAGGGGGATTCGGGGACCCTATTATACTCACCGGTGTCCCTGGGTCCTCCTGCTTCTCCTGGCCGCTGGCGTCTTCTTTGGGAAACAAAATGGCGGGCACATGCGCAGTGCGCCCGCCATTTGTTGCCATCTGCCGGCCGGCAGGAGAAAGCAGTTGGGGCTAAATTTAGGGTCAGGGTTGGGGCTAAATTTAGGGTTAGGGTTGGGGCTAAATTTAAGGTTAGGGTTGGAGCTAAATTTAGGGTTAGGGTTGGGGCTAAATATAGGGTTGGGGCTAAATTTAGGGTTAGGCTTCTTTCACACTTACGTCGGTACGGGGCCGTCGCAATGCGTCGGCCCGACATACCGACGCACGTTGTGAAAATTGTGCACAACGTGAGCAGCGGATGTAGTTTTTCAACGCATCCGCTGCCCAATCTATGTCCTGGGGAGGAGGGGCGGAGTTACGGCCACGCATGTGCGGTCGGAAATGGCAGACGTGACGTACAAAAAAACGTTACATTGAATGTTTTTTTGTGCCGACGATCCGCCAAAACAGAACTGATCCAGTGCACGACGGACGCGACTTGTGGCCATCCGTCGCGCTCCGTCGGCAATACAAGTCTATGTGCAAAAAACGCATCCTGCGGGCACATTTGCAGGATCCGTTTTTTTGTCCAAAACGACAGATTGCGACGGATGCCAAACGACGCAAGTGTGAAAGTAGCCTTAGGGCTAGGGTTAGGGTTGGGGCTAAAGTTAGGGTTAGGGCTAGGGTTGGGGCTAAAGTTAGGGCTAGGGTTGCGGCTAAAGTTAGGGTTAGAGTTGGGATTAGGGTTAGGGTTTGGATTAGGGTTGGTATTAGGGTTAGGGTTGGAATTAGCGTTACGCTTGGGATTAGGGTTAGGTTTGGGATTAGGGTTAAGGTTAGGGTTGGGATTAGGGGTGTATTGGGATTAGGGTTAGGTTTGAGGTTAGGGTTGAGATTAGGATTAGGGGTTGTTGGATTTAGGGTTTTGATTAGGGTTATGGTTAGGGTTGACATTAGGGTTGTTTTGGGGTAAGGGCTGTGATTATCGTTAGGGTTGTGATTAGAATTATGGATCGGGTTGGGATTAGGGTTAGGGGTGTGTTGGGGTTAGGGTTGGAGCTAGAATTGGGGGGTTTCCACTGTTTAGGTACATCAGGAGGTCTCCTAACACGACAGCCAATTTTGCGCTCAAAAAGTCAAATGGTGCTCCCTCCCTTCTGAGCTCTGCCGTGCGCCCAAACAGTGGTTTACCCCCATATATGGTGCATCAGCGTACTCGGGATAAATTGAACAACAACTATTGTGGTCCAATTTCTCCTGTTACCCTTGTGAAAATAAAAACTTGGGGGCTACAATATCTTTTTTGTGGAAAAAAATATTTTTTATTTTCACGACTCTGCATTATAAACTTCTGTGAAACACTTGGGCATTTAAAGTTCTCACCACACATCTAGATAAGTTCCTTGGGGGGGTCTGGTTTCCAAAATAAGGTCACTTGTGGGGGTTTCTACTGTTTAGGTACATCAGGGGCTCTGCAAACGCAACATAACGCCCGCACACCATTCTATCAAAGTCTGCATTCCAAAATGGCGCTCCTTTCTTCCGAGCTCTGCTGTGCGCCCAAACAGTGGTTTACCCCCACATATGGGGTACCAGCATACTCAGGACAAATTGGACATCAACTTTTGGGGTCCAATTTCTCTTGTTACTCTTGCGAAATTAATAACTTGGGGGCTAAAAAATCTTTTTTGTGGAAAAAAAAATATTTTTTATTTTCATGACTCTGCATTATAAACTTCTGTGAAGCACTTGGGCATTCAAAGTTCTCACCACACATCTAGATAAGTTCCATGGGGGGTCTAGTTTCCAAAATTGGGTCACTTGTGGAGGGTTTCTACTGATTAGGCACATCAGGGGCTCTCCAAGCGCGACATGGCGTCCGATCTCAATTCCAGCCAATTCTACATTGAAAAAGTAAAACGGCACTCCTTCTCTTCCAAGCTCTGCGGTGCGCCCAAACAGTGGTTTACCCCCACATATGGGGTATTGACGTACTCGGGAGAAATTGCACAACAACTTTTGTGGTCTAATTTCTCCTGTTACCCTTGTGAAAATAAAAATCTGGGGGCAAAAAGATCATTTTTGTAGAAAAAATGCGATTTTTTTATTTTCACGGCTCTACGTTATAAACTTCTATGAAGCACATGGGGGTTGAAAGTGCTCACCACACATCTAAATAAGTTCCTTAAGGGGTCTAGTTTCCAAAATGGTGTCACATGTGGGGGGTTTCCACTGTTTAGGCACATCAGGGGCTCTCTAAACGTGACATGGCGTCCGATCTCCATTCCAGCCAATTCTGCATTGAAAAAGTCAAACGGCGCTCCTTCACTTCCAAGTTCTGCAGTGCGCCCAAAAAGTGGTTTACCCCCACATATGGGGTATTGTCGTGTTCAGGAGAAATTGCATAACGAAATTAATGGTTAAATTTCTGTTTTTACACATGTGAAAATAAAAAAAATGGTTCTGAATTACAATGTTTGCAAAAAAAAGTTAAATGTTCATTTTTTCCTTCCACATTGTTTCAGTTCCTGTGAAGCACCTAAAGGGTTAATAAACTTCTTGAATGTGGTTTTGAGAACCTTGAGGGGTGCAGTTTTTAGAATGGTGTCACACTTCATTATTTTCTATCATATAGACCCCTCAAAATGACTTAAAATGTGATGTGGTACCTAAAAAAAACATGGTGTTGTAAAAATGAGAAATTGCTGGTCAACTTTTAACCCTTATAACTCCCTAACAAAAAAAAAATGTTGTTTCCAAAATTGTGCTGATGTAAAGTAGACATGTGGGAAATGTTGTTTATTAACTATTTTTCGTGAAATATCTCTCTGATTTAAGGGCATAAAAATACAAAGTTTGAAAATTGCAAAATTTTAAAAATTTTCGCCATATTTCCGTTTTTTTTCATAAATAATCACAAGTAATATTGAAGAAATGTTACCACTAACATGAAGTACAATATGTCTTGAAAAAACAATCTCAGAATCAGCGGGATCCGTTGAAGTTTTCCAGAGTTATAACCTGTGACAGTGGTCAGAATTGTAAAAATTGGCTCGGTCATTAAGTACCAAATTGGCTCTGTCACTAAGGGGTTAAAGGGTAATACGCACAATGTAAATATGTTTTTGTTTGCAATGTTCAAGTGTTCTCACCTCCCATAAAGGGAAGCACTGTTAATTTATTTGTTTAGAGCATTCAAAAATTTTGCATGTCTTTTGCTAACCTGTAATTGTTGTGTTCTTTTCCCAGCCCGGAAGTGGTGGATTTAACGGGGGGGAGTGCAGCGCCCCAGAGTCCTGGTCGTTGCAGTAATGTCGTTCTTCCACCAGGGGGAGCGATGTTACGTCTGATGACACCGAAGGAGTTCACCCTGCCAGGTATCACAGCCACACACACACTTCACACGCCGGCCACCAGGGGGAGCAAAAGGTTCTATCTTTTAGGCCACTCCTCACACTTGGGTAAAACTGGGGGTTGGTTAGGAAGTCAAGGAGAAGCTGACTGGAGGGAGAAGGAGATAGTCAGGAGGAGAGGAGAGGAGCAGACTGGGCTCGGCAGGACAGTCGATTCCAAGTTGGCTGTCTGACCTAAGAACTTAAGCAGACAAGGCAACGCGGAGGAGGGGCGACGCTAGGGTCCCTATAAAATAGCCTCAGGCCACCACCGTCATATGGGTTTGTCCTATCCATCTGGGGGACAGAGAGAGAAGAGTAACAAGAGTGAGGACCTTATGGTAGCTAATGCAAGAAAGGACCTATTACGTTACTGTGCGCAAGGGGAAGGCTACTGATTTCCACCTGGATAAGGGGACTCTGGAATTGCCATCAGACCGGCTGGACTCTGCCTACCCTGTCATCTGGCACCCTGGACTGTGGATGCTGAAGCCTTCAGTAAAGGTAAAGAGACTGCACCCATTGTGTCCTCATTATTCACCGTGCCTTGCACCACCCACCATCAACATCTACACTTTTGGGAAGCCCTGGGGATATACTTCACCTGTGGGAAGGTATACCATCTAGCTGCCATTCCATCACCCCAGCGGACCCCTAAACAGCGTCGGTCACTCTGACCGAATACCACAGGTGGCATCACGAACACTACCATTATCTACAAACTTTACCCTTTTATTGGGCGCCCCTCATAGGGCCATGGTCCGGGTCGGGCCACCGTGGCATCCCAGCTGAGGGAACTGAAGGACCCGGTACCGAGTACCCCATTGCCCTTACGTGGGGGCAATTCAGAATTACACTGGGTCTCTGGACAACGGTGCCAGAGGTTCTTCCATGGCGATCCTGTGAGGAAGCCGAACCAGCAGTGTGTGAGCTGGAGGAAGAGGCTCCAACACGAGCTGGAGAGGTGGTAGGTGCCGCTGTAGGGTGGCCTAGGTCTTCAGTTTATTTTTACTAACTCCACCGCGTGCTTGGTCCGCACATGTTTCCACATATTTGAGGTATTAAGGTTTCTGACATTTCTCCCTCGTTTGATTTTCTGACGACACAGCTTGCATTTGACAAAGCAAATGTCATCTGCAACTGTGTCAAAAAAGGACCAGGCACTGCAAGTCTTGGGAGCGCCCGCTTTGGCTTTTGAAAGAGGCATGCTCCTAATGGGTGCCGAAGTGGAGGCTACAGGCACCGCAGTCTTCCCCCTCCTTCTCCCGGCCGTTCGGGGAATCTCTTCCTCAGAGCTGCTACCACCACCTTCCTGTTCCTCACGCCATGATGGGTCGAGGACCTCATCATCTACGCTACCCTCTTCCACCAACTGCTTCTCCTGGGTAGTCTCGGCAGCACAGTACGCACCAGAAAGTGGCACCTGAGTCTCATCATCAGATGCGTACTGAGATGTGGTAACCGGAGGCACTGTCCCACCCGCCTCTTCTGATTCAGAGAGACAAAGCTGTTGGGTATCACTGCATACAGCCTCTTCTTCTGATTCTCGAATGCTGCTTGGCTGGCTCCCTGTTTCCAAGCAAAGAGATTCAGAGAACAGAAGTAGAGATGGCTCCAGTCCTGGGCTCTCTGACTGCCTGGGCAATTTGGCAGGTGGTGAAGAGTCAGATGGTTGCTCTTCAGTGTTCTGTGCCTGAGAGGATGTGGCACTAATTGAAGTCGATGCGTTAGCTGCCATCCATTCGACAACGGCTTCAATTTATTCGTCCCACAGCAGCGGGGTACGGCGAGCGACTACAAAGCTGCGCATGAAGGTCTGTTCCCTGCTAAAACTGGGGGATGATGAGTCACCGGTGCCCAGAGTAGGCACAGAATCCCCACGTCCTCTCCCTGCTCCACGCCCACGTGCCTTACTCCCTGCCTTCTTCATCTTGATAGACTGATAAAGATAGGCAGAAAAGTACTAAGGGCTTAGTGTGCTTATTCCTGAACAGCTGCTAACAGGTATAAGAAACACTAATTTTATGAAGAGTGGACTACACTTTATTATGAGCTTATGCGGCCTACACAATGGTAAAGTGGAGTGTTTAGTGAACTTTATAAACTTTGGGTTTGTTTAGCAGAACAGACACTACAGAGTGAGCGCAGTACTCACACGCAGACCGTGCAGACAGCCGTGAATGGCACTGCAAGGCCAAGAAAAGCTCCTCTATCTAATCCTATATAGTGTTTTCCACAACGTAGCGGGATACGGATGGAAAGACACTAATAGGATATTTTTGAAAAAATGTGCAGCTGGCTGCTGCACTAATTGCAATTTAGAACAATGGATTCAGCAGTATGAGGCAGTGACGCACCCTGAGCTGACCACAACTGGCTGTGGCTGCGGACAAACTACAAAGCGAGCTGCACTCACACACAGACCGTGCAGACAGCCGAGAATGGCGCTGCAAGGCCAAGAAAAGCTCCTCTATCTAATCCGATAGAGTGTTTTTCCACAATCTAGCGGGATATGGATGGAAAGACACTAATAGGATATTTTTAAAAAAAATGTGCAGCTGGCTGCTGCACTAATTGCAATTTAGAACAATGGATTCAGCAGTATGAGGCAGTGACGCACCCTGAGCTGACCACAACCGGCTGTGGCTGCGGACAGACTACAAAGTGAGCTGCACTCACACAGACTGTGCAGACAGCCGAGAACGGCGCTGCGAGGCCAAGAAAAGCTCCTCTATCTAATCCTATATAGTGTTTTTCCACAATCTAGCAGGATACAGATGGAAAGCCACTAATATAGGATATATTTGAAAAAATGTGCAGCAGGCAGTAGTGTATAATCGGGTGGTTTCGTCAAAACTCAATTTGACAGGTGGGCCCACCCCTATCAGAGTGTATCAAAATGTGTAACCCCTCTGTAATGTTCTGGTGGTTAGGACAAATAGTGGACCTGGTAGTTAGAGCACCAGAAAAGACCTGATAGCACATTAATACAGGACAAGCTCTGGGAAGTGGAACCTCTGCTGACCGCAATCCCTAATCCTATCATGCACACTAGAAATAGCCGTGGAGCGCTCCTATCATGACCTAGGCGCCTCGTCACAGCCTCAGAACTAGCTAGCCCTAGAGATAGGAAAAATAAGCCTATCTTGCCTCAGAGAAAATTCCCCAAAGGAAAGGGCAGCCCCCCACATATATTGACTGTGAGTAAGATGAAATCACAAACACAGAGATGAAATAGATTTAGCAAAGAGAGGCCCGACTTACTAAACAGACAGAAGATAGGAAAGGTCACTTTGCAGTCAGCAAAAAACCCTACAAAAGCCACACAGAGAGTGCAGGGAAAAATACCTTCCGCACCGACTAACGGAGCGGAGGCGCCCCTCTGCGTCCCAGAGCTTCCAGCAAGCAAGGCAAAATTCACATAAGCATGCTGGACAGAAAAAATAGCAAACAAGAAAAAAGCAAAGCGAAACTTAGCTTCTGCTGGAGGAAACAGGTAACCAGGAAGATCCAGGAGCGAACTAGACCAATGCTACAACATTGACAGCTGGCATGGGGCAAAGATCTAAGTGGAGTTAAATAGAGCAGCCCACTAACAAATTAGCCTCGTCACCTGTGGAAGGAAACTCAGAAACACCCACAGGCATCAGAGAAAGTCCATGGACAGAACCAGCCGAAGTACCATTCATGACCACAGGAGGGAGCCCGAAAACAGAATTCACAACACCCCTCCCAGCCCCTGTCAGCCAGCTGTCCCTGTGTGTCTGGCTGATTTTCTCTTTTGATATAGTTTGATAATGTTAATTTGATCCAGCGATTATTATCCCAGTATTTGTTTGTTTTTATATTAGATTTTTATATGTCGTTGTTGTGAGATTGCATTCTGTAATCAGAGCAATGTATTTTATTACCAATGAGCACATATAGTGCAGAATTGTGTTTTATAACACACCATGCTGTTTATTTTATATCCTATTATATTTTCTTATTATATGTAGTTGTTTTGTGAGCTTGCATGATTTGATTGCCCTGCTATTATTATCATGTTGTTGTGTACCACAATGTATTTTATCATGGTATATTATGTATGTCTCTATCAAAATGTTAAATGTCACTATCAAAATGCGACTACTTGGTCATTATATGTTGTATTAAGTTTACTCTTATTTGATAACCCGATGACAGGAAAAATGAGCCTGTGTTTCTGCACCATTATTTGATACTGGTATTCTCATTTTATGTGTTTTATAACACACCAGGATCAGTGCATGGGCATATTATGTATATGGACATGTTACAACACCACGCCTGTGTTTCTGCACTATTATTTGATACTGGTATTCTGATTTTTTACACGGATTTTATAACACCAGTCTCATTATATGGGGGCATATTATGTATATGACCCATGTTACAACACCCGCAAGTATGAAGCGGTGTGTTTTATACATTTATTAAAAGCAAAGACACGATATTGTAGAAGTTAAAGATTTTATTGTTGCAAAATAAACACAGCTCAAAGACATTTCAATAATATAAAAATTCTTACAGAATATAAAAGTAAAAACATTAAATAGTACAATGAACATACACAACACACTTCTTACAAAATAAGTAATATAGTGTTACAAGCCAAGTACAGCATTTATCCAGTACATTCTTTACATCGTGAGCCACATGGTTTGTAGTATCGGTAGAGACCTTTTTTTAGGTAGCAGAGTTCCGCGTGTGGTACCTAATGACTGGGAATGTAAAGATTGAATTGTACGTGGTGTTGGGGCTAGCTTCTGCGGTGTAGATACAGCGTGTGTCTCACTGCTGGAAAGTTTTAATTAATCTAAAAGCTTCCTAGTAGCGGGATTACCCACAACTGTAGACGGTATATTTAGCTCAGCCATAGCCTGCATAAATGAATCCCAACTTGGAGGTAAATTTCTGCTGTTCAGAGCATGACTCTGTGTTGTACTATGTACCAAATCCAGTAAGTTAGACCCTGGTATTACGGATCCTTTGAAAATAAATTCAGCTTTATTATTCCAGGCTGTAACATTTTTATTCTGCAGTAACCTGTTTAGTAAAAATTCAGCATTCTTTTTATATCTTTGGTTTATATGGCTGACAATTTCAGCGATCTCTTGATTTTTATCAGAGTCGGTATTTGGCAATTGTAGCTGACCAGGATCAGGAGTGCTAACGAGATTTAAAGCCGTTACTTCTGTTGAGCTGTGCCGCGTATGTACCAAGTAGCGCTGTAGCACGGAGCTATACATTTTAATTTTCACATCATCGGGAATGTCACGACGTTGTAAAATGTCGCTAATTTCACGAATAACACTGTCGCGGATGTTATCTGTAGCACTGGGTCTTAGTTTGTCTAGCTCCTGTTTGGGTACTAGATACATTTTCTCTGTATGCTCCATTATTTTCCTGCGAGCAGGATTGTTATTATTGGAATTGCAAAAGCTAAAAGAGGGCCGATAAACCCGCCGGCCTGCTTTAGTAGGCGCTTCTTTTTCTTTATGGGCTGAGACCTGTCGCTCAGGGTTCTTATAGCTTTACGCCACTTCTTTAATATGCCTTTTTGACGCTCTTTCAGTGGAATCCTGCCTTTTAAGATGTTTAAAGCAATCTCGCCGATGGCTGTAATTAAATCATTGCTTGCATTGCGCAAAATAGACTTTCTGACAGCAGGGGTTGCTTTCACCAGAGTTTTTAAGAGAGCCCAGTTACGCCGGAGTCTCTCAGACATCTTTACATCACAACGCACACAGCGTAGAATGTCTGATACCGGGTAAAATTCACTTTTCGTTTTTCTTTTGAACATAGACAGCAGGCAATGCTGGTGGAAACAATCCGGTCCTTAAGCGCAGATCCCCAGGGGTATTAGCTCTCAAATCTACAAGCAAATACACATAAGGCTCCTGCGTGGCATCCTCAAAAGCTTCTAGGAAAATCGTGTTTTTCCGGGATACATCTGCCGAGCTAGAGTTAAAATTTGTAATTTATAATTTATCTCGGGGGTCATTAAAAAGCACCATGTATTTTGTGTTTAAATTTATCATGCGACTTTTCTTACCCTGACAAAATGTGTTTTGTACCAGGTAGAAAATGCTGAGATTTCTGTGATGCACATACTTGGTAAAGGCTTTTTCTATCTCACAATTTTCACTAGCACTCTCCATGTCTCCATGAGATCATCAACAATAGCCAAATTCACCTTCTCCGGCGGGAATAATTCGTCATCTACGAATGTATTCGGCAGACCCTCCACAAATCTGGCGTGGGGAAAAGAGAGAGAGATTTTATCATATAGTTTTTGCCAACATGAATAAAACCAAACAATATTATCAGGTTTCTGAGAAAAATTAGTTTCAATATTATATATTTCCAGAATTAGACGGTCCTGCTAGAGTGCATGAGAATGGGTGTTGCAGACGTGTATCCGTCACAATACTTGACTAATACCCAAGAGGTAATGTTGTGAAATCATCTAATAGTCTCCGCTTTATATAAACGCACTTTTGTGTTTTGCGTAATGGCCTTGTTTCAATATCCCAGTACTTTTTATTTCTCACAATGGACGGCTGCTGTACGACAATACGTTTCTGAGTTTAATGAATCCAAAATTGTCATAGATGATGTCTGGATGGCCTACAGGGTATGTTTTAGTTTTGTTTACAAAGGGGTACAGACTGGTGAAATTGTAGTCATGTAAAGTCTCCCCTTCTTCCAGATGGTGATAGAGCTTAATAGCATTAGTTCGGCCGCCATAAAGTGCATCACGGGGGTCTAAAGGAATGGGAAACTCCATCTAACGGAGAAATGCTTGAAGGTTAGAATCATTTTCAACCATTTCATTCCACTCATGCTCCCACATCACCCTTATTGTATACCCGCAGCACTGTAAGTAACGCTTTTTAGCTAAAAAGGTATAATATAACTGGCCGTAGGACGTGTTTGTGACCTTATTCGTGTCATTTTCATTATAGCACACGGGACATCCGTGGTAAAAACACCCCTGAAACTCAAAGGCTATGTGTTGGCCGCTAATATAGGCATAACCATCTAGAAAATATTTGCCGACTTGTTTTTCGCCGCCTCTCAAAGCGTGCTGTATGTCGATGTTCTCGGAGTGGGCTACATACATGAGCCATTGTATAGCGGGTGTCGAGTAGCGCTTTTTTGCCTTGTGATAATTATCACCAGGTAAAATGGCGATTGTCTTTTTTGGAAGAAATTTAAACCGGTACATTGTCATACACACCGAGGACAGGGTGATGAGCTGAAAAGGATCAACACATCTGCTTACTACAATCGTTTGCTTTTGACGCTTACAGTATTTTTAAACATTTTTCTGTGTCATCTGCATAATACGCTCTCTATAGATCTCGCAGGCATGTCTCAAAATTTCAACATCTAGTTTGCAATAAGATTTTAGCTCGGCCTTGAAGTCAAAAGTTGTATTTACCTGTGTCTCATACCACTCCAAGAACTCTACCTTCTCACCAGGTGACATGTACTCCACCCCATAATATTTTACATCAGGTATGGGGCCTACATAATTCTGGTTTTCTCTGGTATTAAAAAAGTGTGGAAAATGGCCTTTGCCGCCTGAAAAGCCCATGGCCTGGGGTAATTTACTGAGTTTCATGGGGATAAAATTTAGAGAGTCTATGAACCTTATAGACAAATCGGGTAGCATCACACACAAGAGACGGCCACCTTGGGTTATCAACTGTACTTGTAGTTTTTCAGAAATCAGTTCCTTAACAATAAAGTATGAGTCGTATCTTCCACCATTATGGGCAATAAATGTATGATCTGAAAATTTACCGCTTGTAAAGAACTGTACATAGTCATGTGTACAGGTATCACCATCAAACTCCCAGGAGGGGTGGCCATACAGCGTTGTAGCATAAATGTAATTCGGGATGTGCGTTCCTGTCTCCTGCATACATTCAAAATCATAAAAGATATAACAATCTGATTCATCCTGTGCTACATACTTCTGCATGTAACAAAGATGGGCATCAAATTTATTTATATGTCTGCGACATACAGGACAGCGCAAACCATTACATTTATGCTCTGTTTCGCTATTTCTGAGAACAAAACGGTTGCATTTATCACAAAATGTTTTAAGCCTGCAGAATGCTAGGTCGCTTACACCCAATTGTTTGTGATAGTCTAAGCACTCGCTCGAGCAGCAATAAACTCTGCAAACAGGGCACCTGGGCTGTTGGTCGGCACTGCTTTCTACACAATTCTCTCTCTGACAGGCTTTACAAAAATACTGACAGGAATGCTTATTCTTGTGATGAAACACTGAATTGCAGAGCTCACAAAAGTAATCAGCACCGATAAAACCCTTCATATTTTTGATACCGTAGTAGTGATTATCATGGAACAATACCACTAGCTGTATTGTCGCTCTGAAAGTAACACCAATCACCCTGACTATTGAACAGTACTTCAATGGTGACCCCCAAATATTTTTCAAATGCCGGGATGTCGCTAAAACTCACTAATTGCCCATCAGGGATGCCCAGGGCTGTGTGTATGTTTTTAGAGCGGCTCAGTAAAACAGCATCAGCGACATCCGTGTCGTCCATCAGGGCGCACAGACTAGCAGTCAAACACAGATTTGTCGTGTAATTGTTAAAATCATACAGCCATTGTCTCTTTTGTTTAATGATCTGACTGCTCGCTATAGATTTCAAGCGCCTTTTTTGTTTTACACCACCGCGTCGGTTTTTAATGATGGTGACGACTAGCTTTAGCGAATTGGATGATATGCATTTAGCGTTACTTTGAAATGTGCTGGCAACAGCATTTAAAAAAGATTCAGAATTAAAATCTTCACGGGTTTGTTTTGAAGTGAAAATAGGGTCTAAAGTATCGCCACATTCAAGCCTTAACTGTACAAAGTCGCCAGGTTCAATGTCCCTGATGATTCTATCCAGTAATGCCTGAATGCCGTCGTGAACAATATTCGCGCCCTCTTCAAATGATCGTACACGCTCCAAATTTACAAATCTAAAATGATCTGTATGTATATGGCCGTTGAAATTGCGGAGGGCCCTTTGATGATGATGGATGTGTTGCAAAAATACTGTATGATCGGGGCTCCGCACATTACCATCAGCGACAGCGACAGCGTCTGAGGCTTGTGAATTTTGTGTAGATGCAGGCGTGGCATTTGCATGGTTGTCTTGGATATGTGAATGCTGGTCTGACTCTTGTGACGATAACTTGGGAGCCTGTAGAGCTATTGCAGGACACGTGACACCACGACGTCTCCTAGCGCATAGCGCGCGTTTAGCGCTGACCAACAATTTTAGAGCCCTCTTTATAACTCTAGTCCTATTATACCTGGGTAGTGCTGGTTTAGGCGGTTTATGCATACCGTAGCCGACCATATTCAGTCATAATGGACTAGCTGCAGATGTTGTCTCGCCATCCAGCTGCAGATTCCGGAGTGCATATAGTTCGGCCTTATTAGCATGTGTTGGGATTAGTGTTGATAATAATTTTTCAAAAGTATCACAAAAAAACATTTTGGGGACCCAGAGTTTGTAGCGTAAGTAGCAGCTGAATTGTTCCTGAAACACAGGCATTTCAGCGGGGCCCCAGCCGATGGATTCATGCAGCAGATTTGTAGATGCCGCCTGAATCCTTGGCTTTTTACACACCTTAACATCCGCTGGTAGCAACCTCTTTAACCATTTCTTAACATTAACACCCAAATTAGAGGCTCCTGAGGGGCCGGCCCCAGAGGAATTAGCGGGTACGGTTAGACATGCCGCTGGCGGCTGCATAGTGTGGGCCATACGTATAATGAGCGGTTCTACGGATGAATGCTTACCATCAGCTAGCTGATCAATCGCACGATCAAGCGCTTCACCGGTCAGCGGAGCTGTGGCACCCACGGCGCTGGATGTGCTTGCTGGCTCTGTAATATGCTTTGTTTTTCGCTTATGTTTTCGGGGTGCCTCTACCACTTCTGGATATAGTAGCGCCGTGTCATTCACACGGCTGGTCGATAGCTGTCCAGCACTTGAATGGGGTATTTCACGCTGGTCCACCGGCACAGGGTTTCCTGCGCCCTGCACCACACAGATCGGTGATACCGGGGGTGTTCTAACAGATCCATTAGCCGACTGTGGTGCTGGAGGTGTTTTTCTCATGACTTTGCGTTTAGCTGCAGGAAAGATTATACATGTGTCAGATATGTGCGAGACCGCCGCATGTCTCTGCGCTTAGCTGCTGGAAAGATTATACATGTGTCAGATATGTGTCAGATATGTGTGGGACCAGGATCTCATTGGAGAAGCACGTGTATCATTGATTGTACAGAGACTGTGCATGTATATCAAAATATACACTTACGGGCTAGCGATGTGGGGTGGATGATTGCTGTGGCGGATTCTGGAGCTTCTGTGAGGCTCTTCATTAGCTGAGGTATATTCTCTTTTGTGTAAACGATTCTCCTAGGTTTCACTTTACAAGCTATAAATAAAGATATAGGACTTAGTAGAGACGATGGGGGATTTTCTCAGAGTGGCTGTGCAAAAACACGTTTTCATACGATTGCTACCTTTTCCCTTCTTGCTCGCAGGCCCTCGCGGTTTTTTAGGGGCTCTAGAAACAGGGCTGTTTCTTGGTGTGGGGGTCTGGTACAACAGGTCTTCACCGGGTATCTGATTGTGTTCCGAGGTAATTGGTTCTGGAATCAGGTCGATATCTGTAAAGAATTAATATATATTTACACGGCTAAATACTTAAAAGATATTCAGCTCGACATCTGTAAAGAATTAATATATATTTACACATCTAAATACTTAAAAGATATTCAGGTCGACATCTGTAAAGAATTAATATATATTTGCACGTCTAAATACTTAAAAGATATATACACACACACAACGCACCTATGATGTCTTGCGCCAAACCCCATACCGATGCGTCAGCTTCATTAGTGTTAGTATACTCAGCTATCACACTCCAGAGCAGGCACGCTGAAGGAGCTTAAAAAATCATCGGGGATGGTCCTCATAAATTCATCTTAAACAAGAAAGAATAAAGCAATATAAAAATAATATACAAAACAGCCATTACTTAGAATGGCACACTAACAGTTGTATTTATATAAAGCTTGAAACATACCTAATACCGAATCCTCAACTAGGTTGGAAAAAGCCGAAAAATTTTGGGATTCCATCTAAAATAAATTATCTGTGTAAAATGTTTTTTTGTGCTATCTATATTAATTTTACACCGCAGACAAACACATTTTATATACCGTAACAAATAAATTTGCGACTGCTGCATAAATATGTTTATACCAAGCAAAACATAGGTAATACGGATAAGCCTTTCTATATTAATTTTACACCATAAATATGGGTTATACCGTAAAACTATATTATACAGCACAACTAAATTTGTACCTACTGTATAAATATGTCTATGTCATGCAAAACATATGAAATAAGTCTTTATACACGGTTAAATATCTCAAGCGCTGAATACGCTAGTTATGATGTATTAACAGCTATTAACTATTGTATTACACAGATTATGTCATAATAAATATACGGTTAAATTATTAAAACAAATAACAGCTTTAATTATGGTTTTAGAGATGTATAGTTAAATATAATTAAGCATTTGCGAATAATAAGACAAAATAGAATAATGCGGCGCTCTGTATATACTTACATTTAGAATAGCTCTGCGGTTAGTCTGGTCTGACTTCTGCTGGATTTGTGCTGTACTACAAGCAGCTGTATTTATTCTGACTGTCAGAAAACAAGCCAACTGTTAACACCCAGAAGCACACCCAGTTACGCCCCACCACACGCCTTCTGTTAACACCCAGAACACACCCATACAGACAATTATTGCTTGTATTAACTCAAGCATGATATAGTCAGATTAAAACCGGAAATTTTATACAATTGAATTTCTGAAAGAAGCAGGCGGTTATTGCTTATCGACACACAATCATTTTATTCAATCATGACATCTAATGCCTATCAGGAAATATTAGAGAGACAATATTTTACCCCTAAAGCACCCGGGTCATTCTGCGGAATTGACAAATTATTTAGAGAGACAATAGCCCGCGGAATAAAGAAATCTGATGTGGCTGACTGGTTGAATAAACAAGACACCTACACGCTACACAAACCTGCTAGAAAACACTTTTTGACAAATAAATTTTACGTCTCGGACATTGATGCGCAGTGGCAGGCAGATCTCGTAAGTTTAATTGACTATTCAAGGGAAAATGATAATGTCAAATACATCCTGACGGTGATTGATACTCTATCGAGATACGCATGGTGCGTGGCCTTATCAAACAAGACCGGTGTGAGTGTAGCCAGATCGTTCGAATTAATATTTCAAAATGATAAGCGCATACCGAAGAAATTGCAGACGGATCGCGGCAAAGAATTTATATATTCACCACTCAAGCAACTATGTAATATGCATAATATTCACCACTTTTTTACCAACAATGATGTAAAGGCCGCTATGGTAGAGCGCTTTAATCACACATTAAAAACCCGTATGTGGCGCTATTTTACGCAGCATAATACCTTTAGGTATATTGATATTTTACCGGATTTGGTGCATAGCTATAATCCTACTTATCATTCTACCATACGCTGTAGAGAGATTTTTTTAATTACCGCCATCTCCAATAAATTTCATAAACCTCTTTATAAAATCAGTCATTTAGCCGGCGAGGCTGTAGAGGGGTCATTTTATAAGGAAGAGCTGCAAAAAATGCCTATGGATGAGAATCGTGTCTACAGAGTAGAAAAGATTTTGAGAAAAAAACGTGTCAGGGGTGTGAGTCACTGCTTTGTCAAATGGCTGGGGTACCCCGAAAAATTCAATAGTTGGATCCCGGCTTCGGCGTTGACAGATATATAACCATGGAAGCTGGTTCGTTTTTCGTCACATTACCCAGCAATTCCTCAATCAAAATCTACCCCGAAAACACCATATCGAGCTACAATTCCAAGTTAGCAAGGGCCGTTCATCTTTCAGCCGCTTATGAAGTGGCGTTAACGGAAATACAGTACCCCCATATGTGGAACACGTTTTAGGCTTTTGAAGGGAACTTCTACGCGGCAAAACACGATGAGCCGTTAGAACATTATTACATAAAATCAGGATTTTACTCGAACATTCATAAGCTGGTTGGTGCGGTCAATGCCTGAATAGAAGCGCTGAATTTATCCACGCCTGCCTACAGAATACGGTATGATGAGCTACGCCGAGAGGTGATCCTGCCCGACCCAGCCCCTATACAGTTTGCTCTGGGTACTAAGCTAAAATGTATTTTCGGCCTACAGACCGTCGATGACTTCCCCGTTGCTTTAATGCCGTGGAATCGCCACTTTTACTCCGATTCAAAGGCTGGTTTTTATTCGCTTTTTGTATACACTGATATAATTCAGCATCAGCTTGTAGGGGACAGTTACGTTCAACTGTTACAAACCATAGAAGTTAGCGGCAATGATAATGATATTGTCACGGTGCGCTACTCGCGTCCCGATTACATATCGCTGTGCAAACAACACTTTGACTCCATAAACGTTACAGTCATGTTGGACCAGGGTACACCGGTTAAATTCAGATACGGAAAGTGTATAGTGCGATTACATTTTAGACCTCGACAGTATTGACATGATAAAATGGTGTCTCAAAGGGTGTATGGAGAGCCCGCTGTTTATGCCCACTACTATACTGCCCAGTTGGGGTACGGGCTAGAGGGGTTCCGTGGGAACGAGTACATGTATGGCTCTGGCCTGGCCGAGATATTTAAAGGCTTATTTCGCCGCGCCGTGCCGCTTTTCAGAAAAGGCCTAGAATTAGTAAAACCGCACGTTAAGACAGCGGTCTGGAACATCACGACGGACGCCATCACGACAGCCTCAACGGACCTTATGAAGCGGATAAATACACCACCTCAGCAAGACGGATCTGGGATAATTTATTTCGCTAAAAAAGCACAAAAAAGAAAGAGGCACGCTTGCCCGCCTTTACAGCCGATGCTCATGAATAAAACTACACCCAAGAGACGCACCTGTCAGAAACGAGTAAGACGCTCTGTGGACGACATCTTCTAATCAGTTATCATGGCTTTCCTGCATAACGTTTCTGTAGAGTGCGCAAAATCTGAACTGGATATTTTTGACGTACCCCTGACACAAACAAGTATAGAGAAATCTCTATTTGTAGAAGTACAGCCGGTTGCGGCTCTGTCAGACAATGGACCGTTGGAATTTTACATATCTGGGAGCGGCGATTATTATTATGATCTGAACAACACGCTGCTGTACATAAGCTGTCGCATCGTGAAGCATGATAATACGGCTATAGCCGCTTGTGCGCGTGTGGCGCTCATAAACTACCCTCTAGCCACTCTTTTTAACCTGGTCAATATTACTCTGGGAGACCGGCTTATCTCACAATCGGACAATCTCTACAGTTATAGAGCATACATAGAGACCCTTTTAAATTACAGCTCGCAGACGCTGTGATCACAATTTACAGCCGGTTTGTTCTATAAAGACACTGCAGGCCATCATAATGACAGGCGCTTGGATGGCGCAAATGCAGGGTTTATCAAAAGAGCCAATGCAACTTCTCACTCAAAGCCGGTTGACCTCTTGGGGCCCATTTTTGGGGATATATTTAACCAACCAAAGTTAATATTGAATGGCCTTGACCTTAAGGTTAAGTTATCAAGAAATAAAGATACTTTCTGCCTCATGTCCGCAGAAGCCAAGCCGCTGAAGGTGCAAATCTCGCAGGCGGCTCTCTATGTGAAAAGAGTGCAGGTATCTCCGGCTGTCCGAATTGGTCACAGCCAGGCCCTCCTATCCGCAACAGCAGAGTACGCTATTGACTGAACATGCCTGAAAGTGTACAGCATCGCCGCAGGGACATGGATCACGAACCACGAGAACCTCTTCCTAGGCCAGATACCAAAAATTGTTATATTGGGGTTTGTAGATAATGAGGCCTTCAGCGGTTCTTATACAAAAAACCCACTGGACTTTCACCACTACCACGTCAACCACGCGGCATTATATCTGGATGGCCAGCAGATACCCGCGAGACCTTATAATCCTAATTTTAATGATGATTTAGCCATCAGAGAGTATATGGCGCTTGCCCATATATCTGGCAAGCAAAAAGGCTGATTGTGCCATGGCGAGAGATCGTGAAGAATTTATGGCTGGATTCACGCTATTTGCTTTTGATTTATCGCCTGATCAAGAGCCTGGAGGCCATTTCTCACTCATTAAAACAGGCAACCTGCGTGCTGAAGTCCGCTTTGCACTAGCGACACCCCAGACGATAAATATGATTGTTTTTGCAGTCAACCACACCATTCTGGAAATTAATAATAGGCGAGAGATCTTGTACGATTTTAATTAAGTAACGATGGACAGTCTGTAGCTTACAGCGGTAGTGAGGGCGGATAATTATACAGAGAGCATATTCGCCGGTGTGTTTCCGTGTGATTTGCTTCCGGAAGAAAGAGTGACTCCGAGACCTGCGTCATATATCGTGAATACAGACCCGGCGAATCAAGCTGGACGCCACTGGATATTAATCGTACTCTGCGATGATAAGACGGGCATATTTTTTGATAGTTACGGCTTTCGTGCGGACAATATTATCTTTCCACGCGATTTTGTGACATTCCTGAACAAGAATTGTGACTCTTATTGTTATCAGAACGCGCAAATCCAGGATTTGTATAGTAGTGTATGTGGCCATTATTGCATATATATGTATTATACCATTTAGCGCGCGGGTTACTATTCAAGAAGCTTTTACAGTGTTTCACTTCTGACTTGCAGAATAATGATAGAATCGTATCAGATTTTATGTCATCAAAATTTTCAAGCTTAAACCATTGTTCTGATCGGAGTTATCAGATTCAGCAAAGATGCACTTGTCAGCATCATGCTGTTAGCTAGATAGAATTGAGATTTAGCTAACATTGCAAAGTGTGACTGTGGTTAGCTGACCGCATTGCTGCGTCATTCTAACACTGGTCATTATCTGTACAGGTTGAGGCGTCTGTGCTTGTGGCTATTTTATCTGTTATCCACCCCGAGCATGTAGCTGGATATCACACCTAACACAGCCCCTGGACACGCTGAAAAATTATGCTGTCGCTGCTTCATTCTAAATGTGAAGACACAAAAGAGAATAGTAAAACCAAAAACACTCAGTTTGAAAAAATGTTGCAGTAATCCGCAAGTGCTAGTAAAAGATGTAAAAAACAGGGTATTTGGTTGATACGTGATAAAGCTGTTCTACCCTGTATGCACACATGGATTTTTCCTCTCTGAACCCTGTTCACACAGGTTATATACAGATGATCAGGTTTTTAAATACATCAGATAGGGATTGCATACATTAGTTAGGACTGCTCTGATAAGGGTATACCGTGAAGATTGGTAGAGCAGCTTAGTATACATTTTTTGCAAAAAACGTATCAACCAAATACCCTGTTTTTTACATCTTTTACTAGCACTTGCGGATTACTGCAACATTTTTTCAAACTGAGTGTTTTTGGTTTTACTATTCTCTTTTGTGTCTTCAGGTATCTTGGTGGTGTGTGAACATGATCATACAGACTTGTTCACTGTGCAAGTAGCCCATGTGTTCCTGTTTCCATAATTGTTCTCTTGTGTCTACAAGACTGGGGAGTTCCACCACTCCTCTTGGGCTATCAGCACAAAAGCTGTTCTACCCTGTATGCACACATGGATTTTTCCTCTCTGAACCCTGTTCACACAGGTTATATACAGATGATCAGGTTTTTAAATACATCAGATAGGGATTGCATACATTAGTTAGGACTGCTCTGATAAGGGTATACCGTGAAGATTGGTAGAGCAGCTTAGTATACATTTTTTGCAAAAAACGTATCAACCAAATACCCTGTTTTTTACATCTTTTACTAGCACTTGCGGATTACTGCAACATTTTTTCAAACTGAGTGTTTTTGGTTTTACTATTCTCTTTTGTGTCTTCAGGTATCTTGGTGGTGTGTGAACATGATCATACAGACTTGTTCACTGTGCAAGTAGCCCATGTGTTCCTGTTTCCATAATTGTTCTCTTGTGTCTACAAGACTGGGGAGTTCCACCACTCCTCTTGGGCTATCAGCACAAAAGCTGTTCTACCCTGTATGCACACATGGATTTTTCCTCTCTGAACCCTGTTCACACAGGTTATATACAGATGATCAGGTTTTTAAATACATCAGATAGGGATTGCATACATTAGTTAGGACTGCTCTGATAAGGGTATACCGTGAAGATTGGTAGAGCAGCTTAGTATACATTTTTTGCAAAAAACGTATCAACCAAATACCCTGTTTTTTACATCTTTTACTAGCACTTGCGGATTACTGCAACATTTTTTCAAACTGAGTGTTTTTGGTTTTACTATTCTCTTTTGTGTCTTCAGGTATCTTGGTGGTGTGTGAACATGATCATACAGACTTGTTCACTGTGCAAGTAGCCCATGTGTTCCTGTTTCCATAATTGTTCTCTTGTGTCTACAAGACTGGGGAGTTCCACCACTCCTCTTGGGCTATCAGCACAAAAGCTGTTCTACCCTGTATGCACACATGGATTTTTCCTCTCTGAACCCTGTTCACACAGGTTATATACAGATGATCAGGTTTTTAAATACATCAGATAGGGATTGCATACATTAGTTAGGACTGCTCTGATAAGGGTATACCGTGAAGATTGGTAGAGCAGCTTAGTATACATTTTTTGCAAAAAACGTATCAACCAAATACCCTGTTTTTTACATCTTTTACTAGCACTTGCGGATTACTGCAACATTTTTTCAAACTGAGTGTTTTTGGTTTTACTATTCTCTTTTGTGTCTTCAGGTATCTTGGTGGTGTGTGAACATGATCATACAGACTTGTTCACTGTGCAAGTAGCCCATGTGTTCCTGTTTTCATTCTAAATGTGCAGTGGTCAGTGCCCTGAGCAGCGCTTGTAACAGACAGCTGGATAGCATTTTTTATTAAGGCTCGTATTTTTTTATTACACTCACCCCTGCTGTATGTTATTGTATATCATGCTGTAATCCACATACAATGTATTGTGTCTGATACATACTTTAATAAAGTCTTTTAAAACTCATACAATGACTGTCATTTTTCATAATATTGAGAATTATACTATCACACACTATTAAGCATTGCACTATCATATAATGTAGGCGTGATGTTGAAAATGAGAAACTGTGTATATGTTGAGCATTATGGAAATATAAAAACAAACAAATACTGGGATAATAATCGCTGGATCAAATTAACATTATCAAACTATATCAAAAGGTAAAATCAGCCAGACACACAGGGACAGCTGGCTGACAGGGGCTGGGAGGGGTTACACATTTTGATACACTCTGATAGGGGCGGGCCCACGTGTCAAATTGAGTTTGACGAAACCACCCGATTATACACTACTGCAGGCTGCACTAATTGCAAAAAAGGACAATGGATTGAGCAGTATGAGGCAGTGATGCAACCTGAGCTGACCACGAACGGCTGTGGCTGTGGACAGACTACAGAGTGAACTGCACTCACTTGCAGACAGCTGTGAACAGCGCTGCAAGGCAAAAGCAAGGTTCTCACACAGCGGTTGCTAAATTAGCCTGGGTAAGGCACAATGAAGCAAATCGCTATCTCTAAACTGGCCCTCACTCACAACACAGCATCCTGTCCCTAACTGAATTCCCAGCAGAGTGAGCCCAAAATGGCAGCGGTGACTTTTATAGGGCGTCGTGGCATCATTTCAGTAGCCAATCATAGACATGCCAGTAGTTACATGCCCACCATGCAGAACAGGATGTGCCCACACTTCAAATCATTCCTCCTTGGCTGATTTAAATAAAACCGGGAGTTTGCATGATGGGAATTTCCAATTCCGGTTTCCGATATACTGAAAGTATCGGAACTCAGTATCGGAATTCCGATACCGCAAATATCGGCCGATATCCGATACTTGCGGTATCGGAATGCTCAACACTAGTTATAATTCCACCAGCGGCACTAAAAACCCGCTCTGACAAAACGCGGCAGGGCAGGCCAGGACCTCCAAGGCGTAGAGAGTCAATTCGTGCCACATGTCCAGCATGAATACCCGATAATTAAAAAGCACAGAGGAATCACGGAGGACGTTGGTACGGTCAGCAAGGTACTCCCTCAGCATCTTTCAAAACATTGCACTCCTTGTGACAGTACTCCTTGCCTCTGTGCCAGGGCGATGGGAGGGTCTTAGAAAACTCTCCCAGAACTTTGCCAGTGTTCCCCTGCCTCTGCTGTTCTGTCTCTCTCGACTGTACTCCTTGGTTATCCAATGAACTATGACGTTCGCTACCAGCATTCTCAGATGGGAATTTTTTTAGTAGTTACGCAACAAGGGCCCTCTGATACTGCACCATTTTAATCGACCTGTCTGCCCCTGGAAGAAGAGATTATATTATTATTATTATTATTCATTGTTATAGCGCCATTTATTCCATGGTGCTTTACATGTGAGGAGGGGTATACATAATAAAAACAAGTACAATAATCTTAAACAATACAAGTCATACCTGGTACAGGAGGAGTGAGGACCCTGCCCATGAAGGCTCACAATCTACAAGGGATGGGTGAGAATACAGTAGGTGAGGATAGAGCTGTTCATGCAGCGGTTTGGTCGATCGGTGGTTACTGCAGGTTGTAGGCTTTTCAGAAGAGGTTGGTCTTCAGGTTCTTTTTGAAGGTTTCCATGGTAGGCGAGAGTCTGATGTGTTGTGGTAGAGGGTTCCTGAGTAGGGGTGATGCGCGAGAGAAATCTTGTATACGATTGTGGGAAGAGGAGATAAGAGGGGAGTAGAGAAGGAGATCTTGTGAGGATCGGAGGTTGCGTGTAGGTAAGTAACGGGAGACGAGGTCACAGATGTATGGAGGAGACAGGTTGTGGATGGCTTTGTACGTCATGGTTAGGGTTTTGTACTGGAGTCTCTGGGCAATGGGGAGCCAGTGAAGGGATTGACAGAGTGGAGAGGCTGGGGAATAGCGGGGGAACAGGTGGATTAGTCGGGCAGCAGAGTTTAGAATAGATTGGAGGGGTGCAAGAGTGTTAGAGGGGAGGCCACAGAGCAGGAGGTTGCAGTAGTCAAGGCAAGGGCATGGACTAAGGTTTTTGCAGATTCTTGGTTGAGGAATGAACGGATTTGTGAAATATTTTTGAGTTGAAGTCGGCAGGAAGTGGAAAGGGCTTGGATTGAAAGTTCTCCTTGTAGTGTGGGTCTAGAAGTGTCACCAACCAGTAAGGATTGTCACCAAAAATTTTCATAATGCGAGGGTCATGGGAAAGGCAGCGCAACATAAAGTCAGCATTGCATGCCAGACTGCTAACAGGCAAGATTTCTGTGTCCTCACCAACAGAACGACTGACCATGCTGTCCTCCTCCTCTTCCTCCTCCTCCTCCCTGTCCTCAGGCCATCCACGCTGAACAGACGGTATGACAGTTGTGCTTGTAGTACCATCTATAGTTCATGAAAGTAGCTCCTGTTCTTCCTCCTCCTCCTCTTCCTCATTGTCTACCAATCCACGTTGGGACGACATTAGGCTGGGCTGTGTGTAATCACCCTGTATGCTTCCTTGCACCATGTCCTCATGCTCTGCCTGCAGTGCATTGTCTTTCATTGTGAGCAGAGAGCTTTTCAGAAAGCAGAGAAGTGGGATGGTGATGCTAATTATGGCGTCATCGCCGCTCACCATGTTGTTGGAGTCCTCAAAGTTTTGTAGGATGGTATATATGTCTGACATCCATGTCCCATCCTGAGTTCTTATGTGTGGAGTCTGAACTGAGTAACCAAGACCTTTTTGATATTGGTAGTCAACAACTGCCCTCTTCTGCTCACAAATCCTTTCCAACATATGCAGTGTAGAGTTCCAATGTGTGGGGACATCACACACCAGTCGGTGAGCCGGAAGCTGAAAATGCTGCTGAAGCACGGCAAGGGCGGCTGAAGCTGTAGTTGACTTTGTAAAATGGGCACACAGACGGCGTACTATCACAAGCAGATCTGGCAGCTCCGGGTAGCTTTTGAGAAACCGATTAACGACTAGGTTAAGCACATGGGCCAGGCATGCTACATGTGTGAGGCCACCTCGCCTCAGATCCGCCACCAGGTTCTGGCCATTGTCACACATAACCATGCCTGGCTGTAGGTTCAGCTGTGTTAGCCACAAATCTGACTGCTCTTTCAGAGCTGTCCACAACACTTTAGCATTGTGCGGTTTGTCACCTAAGCAGATTAGTTTCAGCACAGCCTGTTGCCGCTTGGCTGAGGCAGTGCTGCAGTGCTTCCAACTTGTGACTGATATGCTCATTTCAGAGATGGAGGCTGAAGAGGAGGAGGAGGAGGAGGTGCAGGAGCTGTAGACTGTGGGGGCAACCCTGATTGATATAGGGCCCACAATCCTCGGCGTCGGGAGGACGTGTTCCATCCCAAGGTCCGACTGGGTCCCGGCTTCCACTATGTTAACCCAGTGTGCCGTCAGTGAGACATACTGTTCCTGCCCACAAGCACTTGTCCACGTGCCCGTGGTTAGGTGGACTTTCCCAGTAACAGCATTGTTGAGGGCATGGGTAATGTTGTGGGACACGTGCTGGTGTAATGCCTGTAAGGCACATCGGAAGAAATAATGGCGGCTGGGGACCAAGTACTGTGGAATGGACGCCGCCATCAGGTTCCAGAAAGCTTCCATCTCCACAAGCGTAAAAGGCAACATTTCGACCGCTAGCAGACGAGAAATGTGTGTATTTAGTACTGTACCCTGTGGGGTGTTGGCTGCGTATTCCCACTTGAGTTCCAAAGACTGGGGCATGGACAACTGAAGGCTGCGCTGGACATGGACATGCTTGATGATGGTGCTAGTTGACTGTGGACAACGACAGGTGCAGGGCCCGAGGCATCTTCGCATGCACCGTGTACAGGGGATTGGCTTTCACACAAAACAGTGGAAGAAGCAGTGGTGTCACCTGCAGACACCGTTCCTGGAGCCTCGGGTTCGGACCACAAAGTCAGGTGCTTTGCTGCCATGTGCCTGATCATGCTGGTGGTGGTCAGGCCGGTAGCATTGCTACCCCTGCTGATGCGAGCATGGCAGGTAGTGCAAATGGCTTGTTTGGGGTTGTCGGCAGAGTCTTTAAAAAACAACCAGACTCGGGAAGACCTAAAAGTTGGAATGGTAAATTCCATCATCTTGGTGTTATGGGGAACGGATGAACGCCTTCTGTCTGCGGCCACCACACTGCTTCTTTCTGGCTGCTGGGGTGCTATTCCTCCTTCCCCATGTGTGCCGCTGTCCTCGCTCTGCATGTCCTCCTGCCAGGTTGGGTCAGTTACTATATCATCTACCACCTCGTCTTCCACATCCGCACCCTGGTCCTCCTCCTGACTTTCTGGCAATTGTGTCTCATCATTTTCCACCTCTTGTGACACTTTCCCACCATCGCCTTTGTGTGACCATGGCTGCTCAAATATTTGGGCATTGCTTCATACGATCTCATCTTGCCCCGCTTCACGCTTGACTGGCCGGGAGTCCCGAATCTATCAATGGAAAAGTGAACAGCTCTTCAGAGTGTCCAAGTGTGGGATCAGTTGTCTCTGGGCACTCGGCATGGTTAGAGGAAGGAGGATCAGGGTGAGTAATATGAACACCAGACTCACGGCTACTCAGGCTTGACCATGTGAAAGACGTGGTAGTTGTCGTGGCAAAGTAGTAGTTGCCCACGGCCTCAGCCTCTGCATGCACCATAAGCATCACATCCACTTCCCCATCCCTTGCCACTCGCCTTTCTCATTTTAACCCTGCTGTGGAACCATGAAAAAAATCACTGCTTTGGTACCATGGGGTCTATATGACCCCAGGCTCAAAATCGTCATATTTCATTAAAATGAACATGCTGGCTGCTCAGAATAAACAAGTTTTATTCTGTCATCATTTCAGAACACAGTTATGAAATCAAACGTAACTTTGAAGTGATTTATTTGTCATCAAACACAAACTGAAATTTATACCAAAATAATTTACTAATAACTAAAAAGTATTCATATTCAATAAAAAAAGCACAATAACTGCAACTGTGTGGATTTTAGTAAAAACATAATGACAACGAATGACCTGGCAATAAATTTAGCCCTTGCATTCACTTTACGTCATAGTGCCATGTTCTTCACAAATTAACTTCTTGCAGTCATTACAAACAAATCTCGTCTTTTTGTCCTTCGATCGAGGACAAACATAGCACCATTTACGCTGTCCTGTAACACTACTGGTGTCACTTGAAGCATCCAAAGCTGCTAATAATTCATCAAGAGTCATCACAGTTCGTCTAACCATTGTTTATTTTTAATTATATTACAAAACCTGTGAGTAAACAGAAAATATTTTTTAAAAAGTCAGACAATAAAGGTACTATGGGGTCAGGAGAGTTCCAAACACAGAAAATTGAAAATAACTTTGAAACAATTTGAAAAACAAATTCAAAATATCATCAACATAAGCAGAAATATGTTACTTGAAAATACATAGAAGGTCAATGTCTGAGATTGACCAGTTTTAGAAATATTTCAATTTATTCAGCGCTGGGGTCTTTATGACCGCATGGTTCCACAGCAGGGTTAAATGGACTACTAAAATATTTTCCACGTTCACTACAAATGGCTGCATATAGAGCAAACTTGTAAGTGATCAGTGTGCGTAAAAAACACAGTTTTAATTCTTTGGAATGTAGGTATATTTTTGTATTTTTTTAAATGTTGGTAATAATTAGGGTAAAGGTACCGTCACACTTAGCGACGCTGCAGCGATACCGACAACGATCCGGATCGCTGCAGCGTCGCTGTTTGGTCGCTTGAGAGCTGTCACACAGACCGCTCTCTAGCGACCAACGATGCCGGTAACCAGGGTAAACATCGGGTAACTAAGCGCAGGGCCGCGCTTAGTAACCCGATGTTTACCCTGGTTACCATCCTAAAAGTAAAAAAAACAAACACTACATACTTACCTACAGCCGTCTGTCCTCCAGCGCTGTGCTCTGCACTCCTCCTGTACTGGCTGTGTGAACACAGCGGCCGGAAAGCAGAGCGGTGACGTCACCACTCTGCTTTCCGGCTGACCGACGCTCACAGCCAGTACAGGAGGAGAGCAGAGCACAGCGCTGGAGGACAGACGGCTGTAGGTAAGTATGTAGTGTTTGTTTTTTTTTACTTTTAGGATGGTAACCAGGGTAAACATCGGGTTACTAAGCGCGGCCCTGCGCTTAGTTACCCGATGTTTACCCTGGTTACCAGTGAAGACATCGCTGAATCGGTGTCACACACGCCGATTCAGCGATGTCTGCGGGGAGTCCAGCGACCAAATAAAGTTCTGGACTTTCTTCCCCGACCAGCGACAGCACAGCAGGGGCCTGATCGCTGCTGCCTGTCACACTGGACGATATCGCTAGCGAGGACGCTGCAACGTCACGGATCGCTAGCGATATCGTCTAGTGTGACGGTACCTTTAGACACAGGAAAACCAGTTCAAAGGAGCCCTCAAATGCCACAAATTTTAGCCCACAGATAGGTGAGGCATTTGACGGAGATACTAGACTGTTCTGTATTTGGTTGTATTTTGACATTTTTTACCCCAAAGTAGTCTATTGAACTAGGGTAAGACACAGCAAAAAAGGGCAATATAGCCCTGAAATGCCACAATTTGTAACCCACAGATAGAGGAGGTGTTTGACGGAGATACCAGACTGTTCAATATGTGGCCTGTATTTTGACATTTTTTACCCCAAAGTAGTCTATTGAACTAGGGTAAGACACAGCAAAAAAAAGGGCAATGTAGCCCTGAAATGCCACAATTTCTAGCCCACAGATAGATGAGGCGTTTAACCGAGATACCAGACTGTTCAGTATGTGGCCTGTATTTTGACATTTTTTACCCCAAAATAGTCTATTGAGCTAGGGTAAGACACAGCAAAAAAGGGGCAATGTAGACCTGAAATGCCACAATTTGTAGCACACAGAAAGATCTAGCGTTTGACTGAGATACCAGACTGTTCAATATGTGGCCTGTATTTTGACATTTTTTACCCCAAAGTAGTCTATTGAACTAGGGTAAGACACAGCAAAAAGAGCACAAAAACAAGAAAAAGCAGAGGCCATACAAAAAGGGGATCACCAAACAGCATGGATTTGTACAAAAAAACAACACAGCTTTATTAAGGTGCAAATACAGGACAGATCATTTTAAAAAACATCTAAAAACACTTAGAACAATGCCTATAATATGGCAAGTGCCTGTACACAAGGTGAAAGGGGGGGAAAAAAAAAGGAACACATACAGATTATCTCAGTGACCTATATGGACAGCATATTAATAAAGTGCAAAAAACATTATGACACAAATAAGGCCTAAATGGCTAATAAAGCTGGACATAAAAAAATATACTGTGGTACAAGAAATGTGCTAAAAATATGCAACATATGACAGTACTAAACATGGGATCCTAAGATCACTAGTAAGGCCCCATAGATAGATGGCATGTAGCGCAGTACACATAAATAAGCAACACTATCTGGGTATATAAACTGCTAAGATATACAAAATGTGCGAAGGCATACAGAGTGCCGACAAGGGATCCTGAACTCAGTGGTAAGGCCCTATAGATATATGGCACATAATGCAGTACGCACACACTGGTAACAGTAAATAAGTTCAAACAGGAGAATGAATTCAACTATGCATAAAGGGAGTATGAAGTAGAACAAGCATAGAAGCCCTATGTCCCAAGGTACTCAGTAATGTACACCTAAAAATAAGCAAGTAGCAGTATAGTACTATCAGTAAACCATGTACCTACCGTATATACTCGAGTATAAGCTGAGATTTTCAGCCCAAATTTTTGGGCTGAAAGTGCCCCTCTCGGCTTATACTCGAGTCACGGTCGGCGGCAGGGTCTGCGGGAGAGGGTGCTGAGGCATACTCACCTAGTCCCGGCGATCCTGGCGCTGTCCCTGCAGTCCCACGGTCTTCGGGTGCCGCAGCTCTTCCCCTGTTCAGCGGTCACGTGGGACCGCTCATTAGAGAAATGAATATGGACTCCACTCCCATAGGGGTGGAGCCGCATATTCATTTCTCTAATCAGCGGTAACGGTGACCGCTGATAGAGGAAGAGGCTGCGGCACCGAAGACCAGCTGTCCGGGAGAAGGAGCAGGTAAGTATCGCATATTCACCTATCCCCGTTTCACACACCGGGCGCCGCTCCATCTTCCCGGCGTCTCTCCGCACTGACTGTTCAGGTCAGAGGGCGCGATGACGCATATAGTGTGGCAAGTGTAGGACCTGGTATAAGAGAGATGCCGTAAAGGGGCTACCAGGTACACATAAAATTGGCCATTTTTATGCGCTAAACGCTCTCATTTTTCATATTTCTAGTGCAGTAATGCAGTTCAAATTTCGTGTTTCAAGTTTGCATGTTTCAGCACTGCAGTGTGCTGCCTTATTTACTTAACTATATACGAGTTGGTGACTCTAGGTTCAGCACCTGTTCACACTTAGTCTATGTTTGTATGTGCCGGTCAGGTTTTTGAAATGTATTCTTTAGCCTTCTGATCGTGCACTCCGCCTCCTAGCCACAGGTGTTTTAATTACAGCAGGTCCAATACCCCTCCACAGAGAGAGAGAATTTTAGTCTAGGAAGAGGTTTCACATGTACCCATTCAGATGGAGACGTTTATTCTCAGCGAGGTAAGGCAAGTGTAGGACCTGGTATAAGAGAGATGCCGTAAAGGGGCTACCAGGTACACATAAAATTGGCCATTTTTATGCACTAAACGCTCTCATTTTTCATATTTCTAGTGCAGTAATGCAGTTCAAATTTCGTGTTTCAAGTTTGCATGTTTCAGCGCTGCAGTGTGCTGCCTTATTTACTTAACTATATAAGAGTTGGCGACTCTAGGTTCAGCACCTGTTCACACTTATTCTATGTTTGGATGTGCCGGTCAGGTTTTTGAAATGTATTCTTTAGCCTTCTGATCGTGCACTCCGCCTCCTAGCCACAGGTGTTTTAATTACAGCAGGTCCAATACCCCTCCACAGAGAGAGAGAATTTTAGTCTAGGAAGAGGTTTCACATGTACCCATTCAGATGGAGACGTTTATTCTCAGCAAGGTAAGGCAAGTGTAGGACCTGGTATAAGAGAGATGCCGTAAAGGGGCTACCAGGTACACATAAAATTGGCCATTTTTATGCGCTAAACGCTCTCATTTTTCATATTTCTAGTGCAGTAATGCAGTTCAAATTTCGTGTTTCAAGTTTGCATGTTTCAGCGCTGCAGTGTGCTGCCTTATTTACTTAAAAATATACGAGTTGGCGACTCTAGGTTCAGCACCTGTTCACACTTAGTCTATGTTTGGATGTGCCGGTCAGGTTTTTGAAATGTATTCTTTAGCCTTCTGATCGTGCACTCCGCCTCCTAGCCACAGGTGTTTTAATTACAGCAGGTCCAATACCCCTCCACAGAGAGAGAGAATTTTAGTCTAGGAAGAGGTTTCACATGTACCCATTCAGATGGAGACGTTTATTCTCAGCGAGGTAAGGCAAGTGTAGGACCTGGTATAAGAGAGATGCCGTAAAGGGGCTACCAGGTACACATAAAATTGGCCATTTTTATGCGCTAAAAGCTCTCATTTTTCATATTTCTAGTGCAGTAATGCAGTTCAAATTTCGTGTTTCAAGTTTGCATGTTTCAGCGCTGCAGTGTGCTGCCTTATTTACTTAAGCATATAGTGTGCACGGCGCCCTCTGTTATGATCTGGTGGCCTAGGAGCAGCATGAGACGGACTCTGAAGAAGGTGGTCCCTGTACTGACCGCAAACCCTGAACCTAGCAGCACAACTAGAAGTAGCCGTGGGGGGTACCTAACACTCCCTAGACCCCTCGGCACAGCCTAAGATCTAACTACCCCTAAAGACAGAAACAGGAAACCTATCTTGCCTCAGAGAAAATCCCCAAAGGATAGATAGCCCCCCACAAATATTGACTGTGAGAGGAGAGGAAAATAACATACGCAGATATGAAATCAGATTTTAGCATAGGAGGCCATACTAGCTAAAAAGAAAGAATAGAACAGAGAACTATGCGGTCAGTATAAAAACACTAGAAAATATCCACCGCAGGAAATACGGATCACCACATCTGACTAAAGACATGGGGGGTATATCTGCATCTCCAGAGAAATATCTAGGCTGCAAAAAATCCTTCACAGACTAAGCTGGACAAAACAAAAACATGAAAATGCACAGAACTATAAAGTCCACTGGAGGTGGACAGCAAAAACCAAGCCAGGACTTATCTTTGCAGAAAAGCACAGCAAACTGGAGAGACCAGCAGGGAAGTGAATCCTTCCAGAACAATGGACAACTGGCACTGACTAAAGGATCCTGCAAAGCTATATACCCCAGTCAGTTTTGCAATTAGTAGATACACCTGTCCACTCCTGCAGTCCAGGCACAACTGCATTACCCTCTACAACCACCGGAGGGAGCCAAAAAGCTGAATTTACAACAGCCCTCTGCCTGAACAGTCAGAGCGGAGAGACGTCGGCAATGCCTATAAGACGTATGGCACGAGATATATGTGCCATATATCTATAGAACCTTACCACTGAGTTCAGGATCCCTTGTCAGCACTCTGTATGCCTTCAGCACATTTTGTATATCTTAGCAGTTTATATACCCAGATAGTGTTGCTTATTTATGTGTACTGCGCTTACGTGCCATCTATCTATGGGGCCTTACTAGTGATCTTAGGATCACATGTTTAGTACTGTCATATGTTGCATATTTTTAGCACATTTCTTGTACCACAGTATATTTTTTATGTGCAGCTTTATTAGCCATTTAGGCCTTATTTGTGTCATCATGTTTTTTGCACTTTATTAATATGCTGTCCATATAGGTCACTGAGATAATCTGTATGTGTTCCTTCCCCCCTCCCCCCCCCCTTTCACCTTGTGTACAGGCACTTGCCATATTATAGGCATTGTTCTAAGTTTTTTTAGATGTTTTTTAAAATGATCTGTCCTGTATTTGCACCTTAATAAAGCTGTGTTGTTTTTTGTACAAATCCATGCTGTTTGGTGATCCCCTTTTTGTATGGCCTCTGCTTTTTCTTGTTTTTGTGCAGATTCGTTTTTTAAGGTCAGGATTGGATCCCAATTGTTCACGTTCTGTGGTGCCCCCACAAAGTAATTAGTACACAGCAAAAAGAGGGCAATGTAGCCATGAAATGCCAGAATTTGTAGCCCACATAGAGGAGGTGTTTGACAGAGATACCAGACTGTTCAATATGTGGCCTGTATTTTGACATTTTTTACCCCAAACTAATCTATTGAACTAGGGTAAGACTCAGCAAAAAAAGGGCAATGTAGCCCTGAAATGCCACCATTTTGTAGCCCACAGATAGAGAAGGCGTTTGATAGAGATACCAAACTGTTCAATATGTGGCCTGTATGTTTCTTTTTTAATGAAAAATACTGTATACAGTAGCATAACTACGGGGGGGAGGGGGGCAGACAGTGTGGGCACCCCGGGCCCAGAGCTCATAGGCCCACCAGGAGCTACGCTACTGTAACTGCATCGGCGCCCTTGATCAGGTGGGGGGGGCCCGGTGCCAGCAGTGGGCCCCCTGCCTGTCATCACAAGGTGAGCTGTATTGGCATCTAGCCGATACAGCTCACCGCATTGACGTAACGCTCCTTCTCCCATCATCCCCTGTCAGCGTCTGGCGTTGCCGACACTGACAGCGGGCGTGATGATGTCACTGCCCAGCGCCCGCTGTCAGGATGAGCTGGAGCTCATCGCAGCGCAGGGAGCAGGAGGAAGAAAGGTGAGCATTTATTGTTTTTTATGGGGGCTGCCTTAAACTACAGGGTCTGCTTATGGGGGTACTGTCTTATACTACAGGGTCTGCCTATAGATAATAAAATTGCGGCATACATAATACACACATGGAGCACACAAAATATTGGGACACATCAATGCTACCAATAGCACTTGGTGTACCATGTGCATATGTTAGGACCAAAATACCGGGGACAACTGTATAACAGAAATCCTAATACACCACAGAGAAACCACAGTCAATAAGTCCCATAAAAAATTTAACCTTTATTAAATATATATAAAATATAAAATACCACAACAAAGGAGAAGGTACATAAGGAAAAATGGGGCTGGTGAGAACAACTGTATCACAATAACATAATACACGTAGGACTACAAGGTACCCCCCACTGCATCAGCACATCATAAAAATGGCAATCTATATCACACTATGTGAATGGAAGTATGAGCATTATAAATCTGTATATTTTAATAGCGACTCAAAGGGGCCAGCAACAGACTTTACAAAGAATATACTGCCAATGCAAAAAATACCACTCATTATCAATAACTGGCCATATATCGGCTAACACATATGCTCCCACGGTGTTTACCTGATGTGCGCCAACAGTGGGGGATCCTGAGCCCACCCCGACGCAAGTTTTGGAGCGCAGCATGGCTCCTTCCTCAGGGGGTGTAAAGGGTAAGTGCCAGCAGCGGTTTAAATATAGTGGCACCGGATCTTATCATCGGCGCATGGCGCACTACCTGCAGATGCCGCCAACCAGAACGCCGCTGCCATCCGGAACCGGAAACACGCGGGCCCCACGTGATCCAGCACCACATGACAGCAGACGTCAGTGAGGACAAGCCGCAGGAGGGCGCCTGCGCAGAGGCAGATCACGGCTGCAATTCACAGTGAGGGCATAAGAGAGGGCACAGAAAACAAGGGACAAATACGTTCCTATTATCCTAATACAGACAAATAAAACGTTACTGATTGGCCAGTGTTGGACTCAATGTGCTGGATCCATAGCAGCTACAATAGCCGCTTAGCTCAAATACCGCACATACAAGAGCACACTAGCCGGACAAGGAGCACCACAAACCAAGAGAAATAAAAAAAAAAAAAAAAATAATAAATAATAAAAAATAAAGAATCAAAAGTAAATGAACAAATACAAATAGGCATGGGGGATACCTACAAAACAGGATAATGGACAGATAAAACAAATAATGATAGCATACATAGCCATATAGTACAGAATGTACATGGGTAAATCGAAAGATGCCCATATGTAGTGGTATCAAATATGTATACGTAGAGAACAACATAAATAAAGAAATATATATAATACATAGCAAACACTACACCGACAGGTCACAAAACCCATCCCAAACCCACCACAATGATCCAAAAACCTATAAAGTACCAAATAATCCCCAAAATTACACAAAATACATAAACACATGAAACAATCCAAACAATATTAACGATGCTCCTATCCGAAAAAATACATCAATAGTGGAATCAGACGAGGGATGATTTTCAGCGAAACTGAAGAACATATCCATACGGCATTCCAGGCATCCTCAATATTCAAAAATCAACAGAGTATAAAGAACACCTACCTAAAACAAAAGGAATGATAAAACATAAGTAAAAACAATGTACATGCAACCAGTCGGCTCACTATTGTGAAAGGTACATAGGATCACAGAAAAGGAGCAAACGAAATATGCTCAT
This sequence comes from Ranitomeya imitator, assembly GCF_032444005.1. Classification (NCBI taxonomy): domain Eukaryota; kingdom Metazoa; phylum Chordata; class Amphibia; order Anura; family Dendrobatidae; genus Ranitomeya; species Ranitomeya imitator. Next base: position 856,680,932 of record NC_091282.1, on the reverse strand, counting down.
TTAATCCATGTGGGTGGATTGTACGTAATGTCCAGATCCACTTGGACTCAAGATGCGCTAGGCGTTTTGAGAGATTTCCTCCTCTGATGTTAATTTGTAGCAGATCAATGCCTCGTACCCTTAATAATTTGTCATCACAATTGTGAAATTCCCGGAAATACCGCGGGATGGTTTTAAGGGTGGATGCATCCGTACAGGAGGCTGCCGCGATAATACCCAGTACATGTTCCCGGATACAGACTTTAAGTTGCCGTGTGGTCAACCCAACATAGATCAGACCACACGGACAGGTGGCATAATAAATCACGTACCGTGACACACAAGAAATCCATTGTTTAATAGTAAATTGTTTAGTGCCATCCGAGTTGGAAAAGGAGACACATCTTTCAACATTGGGGCACGCGACACACCTACCGCACGGAACGCATCCACCCCCCAACCTCGCCGCATCCAGGAATGTGAGCACAACCTGCCCAACATAGTGGCTACGTGTCAGTTTATCTCGGAGGTTTCTCGCACGTCTAAATGTGATAGCCGGGTTATCGGGAAGAAATTTAACCATAATGGGGTCAGCCTTCAAGATAGGCCAGGCATTTTTAACCGCCATATGTAGTCTCTCATGCTGGAGATTATACGTAGTAATAAATCTTGCTACATTATTAGCATTAGATTTGTTGGGGGCTCTACCATAGAGCAAGTTATTACGATTAGAGTACTTGGCCCGATGGTATGCCTTCTTGACACTGCGACCACTATAACCCCTAGATAGAAAGCGTTGTTTCAACTCCTCTGCCCGAACCTCAAAATCAGAATCACTGGAACAAATCCAGCGAAGGCAGAGGAATTGACCAACTGGTATTTCCTGAACCATATGGCGCGGATGGCAAGATGACTCATGTAGCAAGGTGTTAGTAGCTGTTTGTTTACGGTAGATGTCCGTCTGGATAAGGCCAAATCCATCCTTATAAATGGTCACATCGAGAAAATCAATTTTCTTGGCATCCCACACTGGGGTAAGACGAATGTTCAGATCATTACTGTTAAGAGCGGATACAAATTGCGCAAGGTCGACGGCGGTGCCCTGCCAGACAAAGAAGATGTCATCGATATAGCGCGTCCATAAGAGGACGCGGTCTATCAACCCCTGTTTGTCTGACAGGAAGAGATCCCTCTCCCACAACCTCAGGAACAAATTAGCGTAGGCGGGCGCAAAGGCCGCAGCCATCGCTGTGCCCTGGAGCTGTAGGTAAAAGGATCCCTTAAACACAAAAAAATTGTGTGTGAGGGTGAACAGGGGTCGATAGACCGCGTCCTCTTATGGATGCGCTATATCGACGACATCTTCTTTGTCTGGCAGGGCACCGCCGTCGACCTTGCGCAATTTGTATCCTCTCTTAACAGTAATGATCTGAACATTCGTCAGTTCCAGTGATTCTGATTTTGAGGTTCGGGCGGAGGAGTTGAAACAACGCTTTCTATCTAGGGGTTATAGTGGTCGCAGTGTCAAGAAGGCGTACCATCGGGCCAAGTACTCTAATCGTAATAACTTGCTCTATGGTAGAGCCCCCAATAAATCTAATGCTAATAATGTGGCAAGATTTATTACTACGTATAATCTCCAGCATGAGAGACTACATATGGCGGTTAAAAATGCCTGGCCTATCTTAAAGGCTGACCCCATTATGGTTAAATTTCTTCCTGATAACCCGGCTATCACGTTTAGACGTGCGAGAAACCTCTGGGATAAACTGGCACGTAGCCACTATACAGAAAAAGACCAAATTTAAATGAAAATCAGATTTCTCTACCATGCTCACAAAACTAGTGTGGGAGCTTCACGGAGAGAATCACCAATATCAATTGAACACTCCACAATATAGAAAAATCCATCAAAAATTGGAGTACATGTCCATAAATACTCAAAGAGATTTTTATTACATTGTCAATAAATACAAAACATATTAGCATTAACAGGTCAATACTACAAATTCAGACAGCCAAATGAGGAATGATGGTAGCAATAAGATGGAAAGACACAGCGTGGATAAGCCTAATGCCAAAAAATACTTTTCCAAAGTGCTTAGTGCAATTATTAGCTGGGCCAAGATCACAATACTGGAAAGTTCCAACACGAATCACAGCAATAGCATAATCAGGTATACAGAGCCCTGCGCATAGGCTCAAGAAACCCTCTCCACAAAGTATATTAATACATATAGATGTGCTTGTAGGACCTTACCCAGCTGTTGGCAATTAGGACGCTCCACGCTGTGGCCCCAACGCGCGTTTCGCGTCAGCTTCGTCAGGGGGCTGACGAAGCTGACGCGAAACGCGCGTTGGGGCCACAGCGTGGAGCGTCCTAATTGCCAACAGCTGGGTAAGGTCCTACAAGCACATCTATATGTATTAATATACTTTGTGGAGAGGGTTTCTTGAGCCTATGCGCAGGGCTCTGTATACCTGATTATGCTATTGCTGTGATTCGTGTTGGAACTTTCCAGTATTGTGATCTTGGCCCAGCTAATAATTGCACTAAGCACTTTGGAAAAGTATTTTTTGGCATTAGGCTTATCCACACGTAGCCACTATGTTGGGCAGGTTGTGCTCACATTCCTGGATGCGGCGAGGTTGGGGGGTGGATGCGTTCCGTGTGGTAGGTGTGTCGCGTGCCCCAATGTTGAAAGATGTGTCTCCTTTTCCAACTCGGATGGCACTAAACAATTTACTATTAAACAACGGATTTCTTGTGTGTCCCGGTACGTGATCTATTATGCCACCTGTCCGTGTGGTCTGATCTATGTTGGGTTTACCACACGGCAACTTAAAGTCCGTATCCGGGAACATGTACTGGGTATTATCGCGGCAGCCTCCTGTACAGACGCATCCACCCTTAAAACCATCCCGCGGCATTTCCGGGAATTTCACAATTGTGATGACAAATTATTAAGGGTACGAGGCATTGACCTGCTACAAATTAACATCAGAGGAGGAAATCTCTCAAAACGCCTAGCGCAGCTTGAGTCCAAGTGGATCTGGACATTACGTACAATCCACCCACATGGATTAAATGAGCATATTTCGTTTGCTCCTTTTCTGTGATCCTATGTACCTTTCACAATAGTGAGCCGACTGGTTGCATGTAAATTGTTTTTACTTATGTTTTATCATTCCTTTTGTTTTAGGTAGGTGTTCTTTATACTCTGTTAATTTTTGAATATTGAGGCTGCCTGGAATGCCGTATGGATATGTTCTTCAGTTTCGCTGAAAATCATCCCTCGTCTGATTCCACTATCGATGTATTTTTTCGGATAGGAGCATCGTTAATATTGTTTGGATTGTTTCATGTGTTTATGTATTTTGTGTAATTTTGGGGATTATTTGGTACTTTATAGGTTTTTGGATCATTGTGGTGGGTTTGGGATGGGTTTTGTGACCTGTCGGTGAAGTATTTGTTATGTATTATATATATTTCCTTATTTATGTTGTTCTCTATGTATACATATTTGATACCACTACATATGGGCATCTTTCGATTTACCCATGTACATTCTGTACTATATAGCTATGTATGCTATCATTATTTGTTTTATCTGTCCATTATCCTGTTTTGTAGGTATCCCCTATGCCTATTTGTATTTGTTCATTTACTTTTGATTCTTTATTTTTTATTATTTATTATTTTTTATTTTTATTTTTTATTTCTCTTGGTTTGTGGTGCTCCTTGTCCGGCTAGTGTGCTCTTGTATGTGCGGTATTTGAGCTGAGCGGCTATTGTAGCTGCTATGGATCCAGCACATTGAGTCCAACACTGGCCGATCAGTAACGTTTTATTCGTCTGTATTAGGATAATAGGAACGTATTTGTCCCTTGTTTTCTGTGCCCTCTCTTATGCCCTCACTGTGAATGGCGGCCGTGATCTGCCTCTGCGTAGGCGCCCTCCTGCGGCTTGTCCTCACTGACGTCTGCTGTCATGTGGTGCCGGATCACGTGGGGCCCGCGTGTTTCTGGTTCCGGATGGCAGCGGCGTTCTGGTTGGCGGCATCTGCAGGTAGTGCGCCATGCGCCGATGATAAGATCCGGTGCCACTATATTTAAACCGCTGCTGGCACTTACCTTTTACACCCCCTGAGGAAGGAGCCATGCTGCGCTCCGAAACGCGCGTCGGGGTGGGCTCATCATCCCCCACTGTTGGCGCACATCAGGTAAACACCGTGGGAGCATATGTGTTAGCCGATATATGGCCGGTTATTGATAATTAGTGGTATTTTTTGCATTGGCAGTATATTCTTTGTAAAGTCTGTTGCTGGCCCCTTTGAGTCGCTATTAAAATATACAGATTTATAATGCTCATACTTCCATTCACATAGTGTGATATAGATTGCCATTTTTATGATGTGCTGATGCAGTGGGGGGTACTTTGTAGCCCTATGTGTATTATGTTATTGTGATACAGTTGTTCTCACCAGCCCCATTTTTCCTTATGTACCTTCTCCTTTGTTGTGGTATTTTATATTTTATATATATTTAATAAAGGTTAAATTTTTTATGGGACTTATTGACTGTGGTTTCTCTGTGGTGTATTAGGGTCTGCCTATAGGAGTACTGTCTTATACTACAGGGTCTGCCTATGGGGGTACTGTCTTATACTACAGGGTCTGCCTATGGGGGTACTGTCTTATACTACAGGGTCTGCCTATGGGGTGCTGCCTTATACTACAGGGTCTGCCTATAGGGGTACTGTCTTATACTACAGGGTCTGCCTATATGGGTGCTGCCTTATACTACAAGGTCTGCCTATAGGGGTACTGTCTTATACTGCAGGGTCTGCCTATAGGGGTGCTGCCTTATTCTACAAGGTCTGCCTATAGGGGTGCTGTCTTATACTACATGGTCCGCCTATAGGGGTGCTTACTTATACTACAAGGTCTGCCTATAGGGGTGCTGCCTTATACTACAAGGTCTGCCTATAGGTTTGCTGTCTTACACTACAGGGTCTGCCTATAGGGGTACTGTCTTATACTACATGGTCTGCCTATAGGGGTGCTGTCTTATGCTACAGGGTCTGCCTATAGGGGTGCTGTCTTATGCTACAGGGTCTGCCTATAGGGGTGCTGCCTTATACTACAAGGTCTGCCTATAGGGGTGCTGTCTTATACTGTTGGGTCTGCCTATGGGGGTGCTGTCTTATACTGTTGGGTCTGCCTATGGGGGTGCTGCCTTATACTACAGGGTCTGCTTATGGGGTGCTGCCTTATACTATAGGGTCTGCCTATAGGGTACTGTCTTACACTACAGGGACTGCCTATAGGGGTGCTGCCTTATACTACAAGGTCTACCTATAGTGGTGGTGTCTTATACTACAAGGTCTGCCTATAGGGGTGCTGCCTTATTCTACAGGGTCTGCCTATGGGCGTGCTGCCTTGTGCTATATTGAGGACTATCTATGGGCCATCATACAGTGTGGGGATTACAGTGAGGGGACATACAGTGTTGGAGCCATCAAACAGTTTGGGGGCTACTAAGGGGTTAGTATACTGTGTGGGTGGTACTTTACAGTGAGGGGGCATTATATTGTGTATAAAAGAGCATCATGCATATTCTAGAATACCCACAATCTAGTCTATATATATAATTGCCTAAGGGTTTTTTCCGTCTGTCTGTCTGTCTGTCTTTCTGTCTGTCTGTCTGTCCCGGAAATCCCGCGTCTCTGACGGGCACAGCAACGATGATGTCATAAAGGACGTAGACATCCCGCGTTTCTGATTGGTCGCGGCCGCCAGGCCTCGACCAATCAGCGACGGGCACAGCGGCGATGATGTCATAATGGTTGCCATGGCGACGATGATGTCATGAAGGTTGCCTCGACCAATCAGTGACCGGTGTATACACCTCACTACTGTGATGTCATAATGGTTGCCATGGCGACGATGATGTCATGAAGGTTGCCTAGACCAATCAGTCACAGGTGTATACACCTCACTACTGTATATATATGACGTGTATACACCTCACTACTGTATCTATATATATAATTGTCTAAGGGTTTTTCTGTCTGTCTGTCTATCTGTCCTGGAAATCCCGCGTCTCTGATTGGTCGAGGCCACCAGGCCTCGACCAATCAGCGACGGGCACAGCATGGCGATGATGATGTCATAAAGGTTGCCTCGACCACTCAGCGACGGGCACAGTCTGCCGCGAATTCGCCTCGACCAATCAGCGACGGGCCCAGTATCTACGTAGATGTCATAATGGTTGCCATGGCGACGATGATGTCATAAAGGTTGCCTCGACCAATCAGCGACGGGCACAGTCTGCCGCGAATTCTGGAATCATCATTGTCCATATACTACGGGGACATGCATATTCTAGAATACCCGATGCGTTAGAATCGGGCCACAATCTAGTACTGTTTATAAGGGAGCTGTACAGGGGGAGACTCGGGACATTATTAAATGTAAAGTGGGCACTTATCGTTATAGGGGAACTCAGGTTACTGTGACTGTCAAAGGGGCACACAGGGCATCATTACTTTCTAGGGGGCACAATATGGGCACTGTTTTTTAGGGCACTTGCGCCCGGCATTACTATATTATAGAGGGGTGCTTTAGAATTTAGAGGGCACAGAGAACCACACAGCAGGTGCAGTAATAGGGACACATAAGGCAGCAGTGGCTCAGTATTGGGGTATCAGGGGCAGTAATAGGGACACATACGGCAGCAGCGGCTCAGTACTGGGGTATCAGCAGGATGAGGGGTTTGTGCAGGTTGGGAATAGATGGTGATGAGGCTGGAATGTGAGAAGTGAAACGTGTCTTTGCTTTATTCTCTGCAGACTGAGTCCTGGCTGGAAGAAGTTGTCGTGCCGGTCTGGACCAGATGGAAAAGACGGGAAAAGTGAACGATTCCATCAGAAAGGACGTCAGCGGTAAGTCCTTATCTGTAACTGTACTGTGATCTCTTACATGTTCTGTAGGACTGGTATCTACCACTGACCGTATGGCGGTAATATCCATGTTGGTCTTTTTATAGAGATTATCTTCAGTAACAGTGCGGTCATCTGCTGAGGTTCTCCTACACTATTAGGGTGCGTTATCGAGTCGTAATCAAGGATACCTAGTTAGGGGCCCACTCAGAAGCTTCGCCCCCTGAACCAAAACCCTAGCTACGCCTCTGACTGTATAGAATCACGGTAAGACACAGGCAAAAAATGAGAAAGTAGGAATGAAATGCCACAATTTGTAGACCGCAGATAGATCAGGCTTCTGACGGAGGTAGCACACTTAAATATGTGGCCTAGATTTTTTTTGGCCCATCAAAATTGTGTCAATAACTAGGCTATGAGACTACAAAAAAATTATTTGGAGGACTAAAATTGTAAAATATTGATAATGATAAGTGATGCGTGTGGCGGACAAATCACATTGTTAAATATATGAACTAAAGCTAAATATTTTTGAGGCAGCTAAATCTTTTTTTGCAAGCTAAATATTTTTGGGGCAGCTAAATTTGTTTTGGGCAGCTAAATCTTTTTTGAGCAGCTAAATATTTTTTGGCAGCTAAATATTTTTTTGCAAGCTAAATATTTTTGGGGCAGCTAAATTTTTTTGGAGAAGCTAAATATTTTTGGGGCAGATAAATATTTTTTGGGTCAGCAAAATGGTGCCAAATTTTTTTATAAGACACTCAAAAAAATACCACACTACCACAAAAATGCCACAATTTTCTGCGCACTCAGATGTGATGCCTGGGACGGGCAAAGCCGTTTAAAATTGCTGGATTTTCACACTGTAGTATTAAAATGATCTGGCTGTAGTCTGCATTGTCAACAAGCAAATGGAGAAAAAAGGGGTCTGGATTGCTTTGGAATAAAAAAAATCACGATTAAGGTGCAAAAAAAATTATTGCTAGCCACTGATAGCTGTAGCTAGATATATATGTAATAGGCAGCAGCAGCAGACAGTAATGGACCCCCTTGATGTGTGCAATATCTATATAGCTACATACAGTGCCTGCCTGCCTTGCACTGATGTGAATATACGCACATACACTCCCCTGCTTACCTAGCACTGCAATCTATACACCCCGTAATTAGTCCTTAGAAGGACTGTTGGTTTAGCTGGATATGTGGATTCAATGATGGTAGACCCACACTAACTAATAACCGGCACAAATCTGACCCTATCTCAGCAGCAGCTCTCCATACACTGTCTGATTCCGGAGCTGAATGCGCCAAGCCGGGTGGGGCCAGGTCTTTTATAGACCTGATGACACTGTGCGGCCAGCCAGTCACTGTAATACCACAACAAAGATGGCTGTGGCACTACAGTGCATAGCAGACAATCCATGCATGTTGATTGGCACTATAAAGCGCGCCAATCATACAGGGCCTGAGCTCCCGCCGAGCAAACCCGGAAATGTTCAGTGCTCACCGAGTACAGCGATGCTTGGGCGAGTAACGAGCTCATCACTACTGGTTATCAAGAATAGAGGGGTCCCAATGCTGTTTTTTTTAATGATTTAAAACAAAATATTTAAAACAGGCCACCCCAAAGCACAAACATGTTCGTCATAGAGAGAGAAAGATAGATTGTTTGTGCTTCGGGGTGGCCTATGGGCAGGTCTCTTCTTGGTTTCTCTGGCCTAGTGCAGGTAGATAAGACTCTGCCTACAGTCCCACTCCGTAGCACGTTTATATCATTAACTGCAAACTTCTAACACTGATTACACAAGAACTACAAGATGGATTCTTCACCCCAGGTATCACTTTAATCACTATAGCAGCACCAACCTGACAATGCCTGTAGTTTACATAGCAAAATCCTGCTGACAGGTTTGCTTTAATGTCCACTGGTTTCTCCACATGGTTCCTGCTTTCTAAAGTCCTATAATAGGAAATACATTTTTTCTTAATAGAGAGGGGAAAAACAAACCAAAACAGTTGATAAAAGAAAAACAATAGACATTTCTCGATATGGGTCAAACAAGAGTCATAATAATATCCCAAATAGCCCAGTCGTCATCTTCTATAGAGTATCTGTCTTCTTGGTGTTCATTTTATTCCATCTACATTCTGCTCCTGCGTATTCTTCTACAGCAGTAAAGAAAGCCAGCTACAGAGTACAAGCATAAATATTCTAAAAACAAGAGCAAAAATTAAAAACAAGCAGAAAAAGTGATAAAACCACATTATCTACTCATTCACAGAAAAGTGGTGAAGCTTAGAACCTTATTCAGACCCTCAGTACGTACTGTTTTCCACCTCAAAATGCAGCTCGTCTCAATCTGCGACAAACTCTTCATGGTGTCACCACCCCTTGAATTAGTCAGGATTTGGTCAATACCAAACGCTTTTAACAAAGTATGGTCACGGCGGTAAACTTCTTTAAAGTGTCGAGGTATGGGTTTTAGCTGTGCACAGTCTTCAATTTTATGGGCAATCATAATATCCAAAACATTGTCAGGTATGCGCACCTGTGATGCTGAGTCACTTCTCATGGTCAAGCAGTGAAACAAGATAGTCAAAGAGTCTGAGGTCAAAAGCCAGGATCGTAAGTCATAAATAGAAAGAAGAGACAAAGGGGTAGTCAGAACGAAGTCCAAGGTCAGTCAACGAAAGATCAAAACACAGAATGCTAGGCACAGAGAGACAAACCACATTGTAGCTGAATGTACAGTTGTGCTCAAAAGTTTACATACCCCAGCAGAATTTTTGCTTTCTTGGCCTTTTTACAGAGAATATGAATGATAACACCAAAATGTTTTCTCCACTCATGGTTAGTGGTTGGGTGAAGCCATTTATTGTCATTCTCATGTACAGCACCATGGAATCAATGGTGCTATATAAATAAATAATAATAATTGTCAAACTACTGTGTTTTATCTTTTTAAATCATAATCACAACCCAAAACATCCAAATGTCCCTGATCAAAAGTTCACATACCCCATTTCTTAATACCGTGTATTGCCCCCTCTAACATCAATGACAGCTTGAAGTCTTTTGTGGTAGTTGTGGATGAGGTTCTTTATTTTCTCAGATGGTAAAGCTGCCCACTCTTTTTGTCAAAAAGTCTCCAGTTCCTGTAAATTTCTGGGCTGTCGAGCATGAACTGCGGGCTTGAGATATCCCCAGAGTGGCTCATGTTGTGAATTCTGTTGTCGGGCTCCCTCCTGTGGTCATGAATGGTACTTCGGCTGGTTCTGTCCATGGACTTCCTCTGGTGGGTGTTTCTGAGTTTCACAGGTGACGAGGTTAATTCGTTAGCTGCTGCTCTATTTAACTCCACTTAGATCTTTGCTCCATGCCACCTGTCAATGTTCCAGTATTGGTCTGTTCACTCCTGGATCGTTCTTGTGACCTGTCTTCCCATCAGAAGCTAAGTTCCAGCTTGTATTTCTTTGGTTTGCTATTTTTCTGTCCAGCTTGCTATTTAATTTGTTGTCTTGCTTGCTGGAAGCTCTGGGACGCAGAGGGAGCGCCTCCGCACCGTGAGTCGGTGCGGAGGGTCTTTTTGCGCCCTCTGTGTGGTCTTTTTGTAGGTTTTTGTGCTGACCGCAAAGTAACCTTTCCTATCCTCGGTCTGTTCAGTAAGTCGGGCCTCAGTTTGCTAAATCTATTTCATCTCTGTGTTTGTATTTTCATCTTTACTCACAGTCATTATATGTGGGGGGCTGCCTTTTCCTTTGGGGAATTTCTCTGAGGCAAGGTAGGCTTTATTTTTCTATCTTCAGGGCTAGCTAGTTTCTTAGGCTGTCCCGAGTTGCATTGGGAGCGTTAGGCGCAATCCACGGCTATTTCTAGTGTGTTTGATAGGTTTAGGGATTGCGGTCAGCAGAGTTCCCACGTCCCAGAGCTCGTCCTTATTATCAGTAACTATCAGGTCATTCCGTGTGCTCTTAACAACCAGGTCCATTATTGTCCTGACCACCAGGTCATAACAGTACAGGTGGCCCAAAGTACTAATGCATCTCAATAGAGGGATAAGAGAAGTTCTGAGACCATTTTTTTTTCTTAGCAGTGTGTTTTGTCTCTATTTTCCCCTTTACCTCTGGGTGGTTCAGGACACTGGTGTAAACATGGACATTCAAGGTCTGTCCTCTTTGATGGATAATCTCACTATAAGTGTACAAAACATTCAAGATTTTGTGGTTCAGAATCCGATGTCAGAGCCTAGGATTCCAATTCCTGATTTGTTTTTTGGTGATAGATCTAAGTTCTTGAATTTCAAAAATAATTGTAAATTGTTTCTTGCCTTGAAACCTCGCTCCTCAGGTGACCCTGTTCAACAAGTAAAGATCATTATTTCTTTGTTGCGTGGTGACCCTCAAGACTGGGCATTTTCCCTTGCGCCAGGAGATCCGGCATTGCGTGATGTTGATGCATTTTTCCTGGCGCTTGGATTGCTTTATGACGAACCTAATTCAGTGGATCAGGCAGAGAAAATCTTGCTGGCTCTGTGTCAGGGTCAGGATGAAGCGGAGATATATTGTCAGAAGTTTAGAAAGTGGTCTGTGCTCACTCAGTGGAATGAATGTGCCCTGGCAGCAATCTTCAGAAAGGGTCTCTCTGAAGCCCTTAAGGATGTCATGGTGGGGTTTCCCATGCCTGCTGGTCTGTTGTGAATTCTGTGGCTGAATTCACTCCTGTGGTCACAAGTGGTACTGCAGCTTCTGAGCTTCCTCCCTCAGGTGTTCTGGTGAGCTCGTTAACTGCTTCATTACTTAACTCCGCCTGATGCTGCTATCCTTGCTCCTTGTCAATGTTTCAGTGTTGGATCTGAGCTTCTCCTGATTGTTCCTGTGACCTGCTGCTCTGTATAGCTAAGTGCCTTTTGCTTTTTTGTTGCTTTTTTTCTGTCCAGCTTGTCTTTTGTTTTGCTGGAAGCTCTGAGACGCAAAGGGTGTACCGCCGTGCCGTTAGTTCGGCACGGTGGGTTTTTTTTGCCCCCTTTGCGTGGTTTTGCTTTAGGGTTTTTTGTAGACTGCAAAGTTCGCTTTACTGTCCTCGCTCTGTCCTAGAATATCGGGCCCCACTTTGCTGAATCTATTTCATCCCTACGTTTTGTCTTTTCATCTTACTCACAGTCATTATATGTGGGGGGCTGCCTTTTCCTTTGGGGAATTTCTCTGGGGCAAGTCAGGCCTATTTTTCTATCTTCAGGCTAGCTAGTTTCTTAGGCTGTGCCGAGTTGCCTAGGTAGTTGTTAGGCGCAATCCACAGCCGCTTTTAGTTGTGTTTAGGATAGGATCAGGTGTGCAGTCTACAGAGTTTCCACGTCTCAGAGCTCGTTCTTGTATTTTTGGGTATTTGTCAGATCACTGTGTGCGCTCTGATCGCTAAGCACACTGTGTTTCTGGATTGCCTTCATAACACCTGTCATTAGCAAACATAACACTGGTCTGAATGAGTCTATGTCCTTGGCCATTCAGATCGATCGACGCTTGCGTGAGCGTAAAGCTGTGCACCATTTGGCGGTACTATCTGAGCATGGGCCTGAGCCTATGCAATGTGATAGGACTTTGACCAGAGCTGAACGGCAAGAACACAGACGTCGGAATGGGCTATGTTTTTACTGTGGTGATTCCACTCATGCTATCTCCGATTGTCCTAAGCGCACTAAGCGGTTCGCTAGGTCTGCCACCATTGGTACGGTACAGTCTAAATTTCTATTGTCTGTTACTCTGATTTGCTCCTTGTCATCCTATTCTGTTATGGCATTTGTGGATTCAGGCGCTGCCCTGAATTTGATGGACTTGGAGTATGCTAGGCGCTGTGGTTTTTTCTTGGAGCCCTTGCAGTATCCTATTCCATTGAGAGGAATTGATGCTACGCATTTGGCCAAGAATAAGCCTCAGTATTGGACCCAATTGACCATGTGCATGGCTCCTGCACATCAGGAAGATATCCGCTTTCTGGTGTTGCATAATCTGCATGATGTGGTCGTTTTGGGGTTGCCATGGCTACAGGTTCATAATCCAGTATTGGACTGAAAATCTATGTCTGTGTCCAGCTGGGGTTGCCAGGGGGTACATGGTGATGTTCCATTTTTGTCTATTTCGTCTTCCACTCCTTCTGAAGTTCCAGAGTTTTTGTCGGATTATCGGGATGTATTTGATGAGCCCAAAGCCAGTGCCCTACCTCCTCATAGGGATTGCGATTGTGCAATTAATTTGATTCCTGGTAGTAAGTTTCCTAAGGGCCGATTGTTCAATTTATCTGTGCCAGAACACGCCGCTATGCGGAGTTATATAAAGGAATCCTTGGAGAAAGGCCATATTCGCCCGTCGTCATCACCGTTAGGAGCAGGGTTCTTTTTTGTGGCCAAGAAGGATGGTTCTTTGAGACCTTGTATTGATTACCGCCTTCTTAATAAAATTACAGTCAAATTTCAGTATCCTTTGCCGTTGCTGTCTGATTTGTTTGCTCATATTAAAGGGGCTAGTTGGTTCACCAAGATAGATCTTCGAGGGGCGTATAATCTTGTGCGTATTAAACAAGGCGATGAATGGAAAACAGCATTTAATACACCCGAGGGCCATTTTGAGTACCTGGTTATGCCATTCGGGCTTTCCAATGCTCCATCAGTATTTCAGTCCTTTATGCATGACATCTTCTGAGAGCACCTGGATAAATTCCTGATTGTGTATTTGGATGATATTTTAGTCTTTTCGGATGATTGGGAGTCTCATGTGAAGCAGGTCAGAATGGTGTTCCAGGTCCTTCGTGCGAATTCCTTGTTTGTGAAGGGGTCAAAGTGTCTCTTTGGAGTTCAGAAGGTTTCATTTTTGGGGTTCATTTTTTCCCCTTCTACTATCGAGATGGACCCTGTTAAAGTCCAGGCCATTTACGATTGGACTCAGCCGACATCTGTGAAGAGCCTGCAAAAGTTCCTGGGCTTTGCTAATTTTTATCGGCGCTTCATCGCTAATATTTCTACTGTTGCTAAGCCTTTGACTGATTTGACCAAGAAGGGTGCTGATGTGGTCAATTGGTCTTCTGCGGCTGTAGAGGCTTTTCAGGAGTTGAAGCGTCGTTTTTCTTCTGCCCCTGTGTTGTGCCAGCCAGATGTTTCGCTTCCGTTTCAGGTTGAGGTTGATGCTTCTGAGATTGGAGCAGGGGCTGTTTTGTCGCAAAGAAGTTCTGAGGGCTCGGTGATGAAGCCATGTGCTTTCTTGTCTAGAAAGTTTTCGCCTGCTGAGCGTAACTATGATGTTGGTAATCGTGAATTGTTGGCCATGAAGTGGGCATTCGAGGAGTGGCGTCATTGGCTGGAAGGAGCCAAGCATCGCGTGGTGGTCTTGACAGATCACAAGAATTTGACTTATCTTGAGTCTGCCAAACGGTTGAATCCGAGACAGGCTCGATGGTCATTGTTTTTCTCCCGTTTTGATTTTGTGGTTTCGTACCTTCCGGGCTCTAAGAATGTGAAGGCTGATGCCCTGTCAAGGAGTTTTGTGCCTGACTCTCCGGGTGTTCCTGAGCCGGCGGGTATTCTCAAAGAGGGGGTAATTTTGTCTGCCATCTCCCCTGATTTGCGGCGGGTGCTGCAAAAATTTCAGGCTGATAGACCTGACCGTTGCCCAGTGGAGAAACTGTTTGTCCCTGATAGATGGACTAGTAGAGTTATCTCTGAGATTCATTGTTCAGTGTTGGCTGGGCATCCTGGAATCTTTGGTACCAGAGATTTGGTGGCTAGATCCTTCTGGTGGCCGTCTTTGTCGCGGGATGTGCGTTCTTTTGTGCAGTCCTGTGGGACTTGTGCTCGGGCTAAGCCCTGCTGTTCTCATGCCAGTGGGTTGCTTTTGCCCTTGCCGGTACCGAAGAGGCCCTGGACGCATATTTCTATGGATTTTATTTCGGATCTCCCCGTCTCTCAAAAGATGTCGGTCATTTGGGTGGTTTGTGATCGCTTCTCTAAGATGGTCCATTTGGTACCTTTGTCTAAATTGCCTTCCTCCTCTGATTTGGTGCCATTATTTTTCCAGCATGTGGTTCGTTTACATGGTATCCCGGAGAACATCGTTTCTGACAGAGGTTCCCAGTTTGTTTCAAGGTTTTGGCGATCCTTTTGTGCTAGGATGGGCATTGATGTGTCTTTTTCCTCGGCTTTCCATCCTCAGACAAATGGCCAAACCGAACGAACTAATCAAACTTTGGAAACATATCTGAGATGCTTTGTTTCTGCTGATCAGGATGATTGGGTGTCCTTTTTGCCGTTGGCTGAGTTCGCCCTTAATAATCGGGCCAGCTCGGCTACTTTGGTTTCGCCGTTTTTCTGCAATTCTGGTTTCCATCATCGTTTCTCTTCAGGGCAGGTTGAGTCTTCAGACTGTCCTGGTGTAGATACTGTGGTGGATAGGTTGCAGCAGATTTGGACTCATGTGGTGGACAATTTGACATTGTCCCAGGAGAAGGCTCAACGTTTCGCTAACCGCCGGCGCTGTGTGGGTCCCCGACTTCATGTTAGGGATTTGGTTTGGTTGTCGTCTCGTTATGTTCCTATGAAGGTTTCCTCTCCTAAGTTTAAGCCTCGTTTCATTGGTCCGTATAAGATTTCTGAGGTTATCAATCTTGTGTCATTTCGTTTGGCCCTTCCTGCTTCTTTTGCCATCCATAATGTGTTCCATAGGTCGTTATTGCGGAGATACGTGGTGCCTGTGGTTCCATCCGTTGATCCTCCTGCCTCGGTGTTAGTTGAGGGGGAGTTGGAGTATGTGGTGGAGAAGATTTTGGATTCTCGTGTTTCGAGACGGAAACTCCAGTACCTGGTCAAGTGGAAGGGTTATGGTCAAGAAGATAATTCCTGGGTTTTTGCCTCTGATGTTCATGCTGCCGATCTGGTTCGTGCCTTTCATTTGGCTCATCCTGGTCGGCCTTGGGGCTCTGGTCAGGGTTCGGTGACCCCTCCTCAAGGGGGGGGGGTACTGTTGTGAATTCTGTTGTCGGGCTCCCTCCTGTGGTCATGAATGGTACTTCGGCTGGTTCTGTCCATGGACTTCCTCTGTTGGGTGTTTCTGAGTTTCACAGGTGACGAGGTTAATTCGTTAGCTGCTGCTCTATTTAACTCCACTTAGATCTTTGCTCCATGCCACCTGTCAATGTTCCAGTATTGGTCTGTTCACTCCTGGATCGTTCTTGTGACCTGTCTTCCCATCAGAAGCTAAGTTCCAGCTTGTATTTCTTTGGTTTGCTATTTTTCTGTCCAGCTTGCTATTTAATTTGTTGTCTTGCTTGCTGGAAGCTCTGGGACGCAGAGGGAGCGCCTCCGCACCGTGAGTCGGTGCGGAGGGTCTTTTTGCGCCCTCTGTGTGGTCTTTTTGTAGGTTTTTGTGCTGACCGCAAAGTAACCTTTCCTATCCTCGGTCTGTTCAGTAAGTCGGGCCTCAGTTTGCTAAATCTATTTCATCTCTGTGTTTGTATTTTCATCTTTACTCACAGTCATTATATGTGGGGGGCTGCCTTTTCCTTTGGGGAATTTCTCTGAGGCAAGGTAGGCTTTATTTTTCTATCTTCAGGGCTAGCTAGCTTCTTAGGCTGTGCCGAGTTGCATAGGGAGCGTTAGGCGCAATCCACGGCTATTTCTAGTGTGTTTGATAGGTTTAGGGATTGCGGTCAGCAGAGTTCCCACGTCCCAGAGCTCGTCCTTATTATCAGTAACTATCAGGTCATTCCGTGTGCTCTTAACCACCAGGTCCATTATTGTCCTGACCACCAGGTCATAACATGCTCAATGATATTGAGGTCAGGAGACTGAGATGGCCACTCCAGAACCTTCACTTTGCTCTGCTGTAGCTAATGACAGGTCGACTTAGCCTTGTGTTTTGGATCGTTGTCATGTTGGAACGTCCAAGTACGTCCCATGCACAGCTTCCGGGCTGGTGAGTGCAAAATTGCCTCCAGTATTTGCTGTAATGTGCTGCATTCATCTTTCCCTCAACTTTGAACAAGTTTCCTGTGCCTTTGTAGCTGACACATCCCCAAAAGATCAGCAATCCACCTCCATGCTTTACAGTAGGAATGGTGTTTCTTTCACCATAGGCCTTGTTGACCTATCTCCAAATGTAACATTTATGGTTGTGGCCAAAAAGTTCAATTTTTGTCTCATCACTCCAAATTACCTTGTTCCAGAAATTTTGAGGCTTATCTCTGTGCTGTTTTGCATATTGTAGGTGAGATACTTTGTTTAATTTGCACAGTAATGGCTTTCTTCTGGCGACTTGACCATGCAGCCCATTTTTCTTCAAGTGACTCCTTATTGTGCATCTTGAAACAGCCACACTGCTAGTTTTCAGAGAGTCCTGTATTTTCAGCTTATGTTGTGGGTTTTTCTTTGCATCGCAAACAATTTTCCTGGCTGTTGTGGATGGCATTTTTGTTGGTCTACCTGACCAAGGTTTTGTTTTTACAGAGCCCCTGATTTTCCATTTGTTAATCACAGGTTGAAAGCTGCTGACTGGCATTATCAATTCCTTGGATATCTTTATGTATCCATTTCCTGTTTTATAAAGTTCAACTACCTTTTACCATAGATCCGTTGACAATTCTCTTGCTTTCCCCATGACTCACAATCCAGAAAAGTCAGTGGCTGGATGAAAGATGCAAGAGTCTGTATGAGTCCAAGAAAATCAGTCAGCTTTTATGCACACACACACTGAATACAAGCAAACAGGTCACAGGTGTGGATGTTACCTTTACTAGCCATTCAAACTCATTTGTGTCAACTTCTGTGCATGTTATCAGGCCAAAATCACCAGGGTCATTGGATGTTTTTGGTTGTCATTATGATTTAAAAAGAGAAAACACAGTAGTTTCACAAAAATGGCTTCACCCAACCACTAACAATGAGTGGAGAAAGAGTTTTGGTGTTATCATTCATATTCGCATGGCAGTGGTTTCTGCAGCAGCACATCCACGCTGGGACAGTGGTGGAGGAATTGCTATACTATCATTTTGAGGATGTGAGCCGTGCAAGGCATGTGTGTAAGGTTGGCCCGGCGTAGGGCTGCCACCAGGCTTGCATCACTATCGCAGTCCAGGTTGAGTGTAGACAGTTATTGCTCAAACTCAGCATGGATAGCTGTCCACAATTGTTGATCTGTATGACTGCGATCTCCAAGGCATATTATTAATGCAAACACTGCCTGATTACAGTGAGCCCTGGCTCCGCAGTACAGAGGTGGGGCAGGGATTCTCTCTGCAGTGTTGGAACGTGTTTAATTATGGCAGGGGTTGAGGGCACAGGTGGAGGGCCTAGAGGAGGTGGAGGAGGCAGAAGCACTGCAGGAACTATTACATACAGGTTTGTTCCGCAAGCCCTGGGGATTCCAAGACTTGGTGTCTAGTGACACCGTGGTGTCTACTGATTAGTTCTGCATCCCCTGGTATGTACTAGTTTAGTATGTAGTGGTTAATTTCTCCATCCCCAAGCGCTCTGCAAGACTTGGGGATTGCAAGCCCCTTCCCCAACTGCCCCTGCAGCCACCAGAGTAACTCAGTGCCCAGTCATCTAGATGTAACTCCCCTGTCCATGCTTGCTCATCCAGGTATCATTGTTGAAATGCAACCTGGCAGACAGAATTTTCAGAGAACGGGTGATGTTGTCTGCAACTTGTTTCTGTAGCACAGGCACATCTTTCTTAGAGAAGTAATGGTGAGCAACTGGTATTGGGGGGGAATGCGATGGCCAACAGCTTTAAGAAACCGACTGTATCTATATGGCGGAAAGGCTGCATTTCCATGGCCAACAGATTGGAGTGGCCTTGCAATAATCACAGAGATCACAGGCCATGTGTCATACAAAAACAAGCGCTGTGATCTTTCTAGCGAATAGCTCTCAGTTGGCCCCTACTGTCCAGACAATGACATGATTGAGCGATGAATCATCCAATGAGGCCGCAGGCTGTTCACAATAATTAGTTCTCAGAAAAGTAATGATGAGTGTATGGCTTATCCACGTCCAGATTAGAACACAGGGAATATGTGTATATCCCACCGTATGACCACTGCTAACTCCACGATAACCTTACACTCCTCGCTGCCAACAACAATCCTGTTTTTAACTCAATAAATAAATACAAGCCAATTGGATGCCATTCTTCATTTGAGGTTCACACCATCAGGGTGTTTCATCCCCTCTCCCTCAGAGTAGCAGTCATATAATGGGCTCAGCCACCCACTTTCTTGACCACTTTTATGCGTTGCTGCCACACTTCATGTCCTCAGAATTGACAACCCTTATCCTGGGAGACTTCAACAGCTCTACCTCCCCAACTGCATCCCAGCTTCTATCTCTAGCCAATTCTCGTGGCCTCTCACAACTTTCAAACTCTGAGACATAAAGACGGTAACACCACTCATTTATCTAGACTTTGATCAGCTCAGTTCAATCTCCTACTTAGATGACTCACCTCACCCTTTGTCCCCCATGACATTAGGAGTATAACCACAACTTAGACATTTTTAGGTGATCCCTAAAACACATCTGTTTAGGGCAGCCTATCATGTTTCCTAATCAAAGTCCTTTTTATACTGTATATATATATAGCTTATTCTCTACTTCTCTGAACATAATTCGCCATCAAACTCAACCGTACCCAAAAGGCTCATGCAGCCTTTATCTACCCCCCATTTCCTCAAGATGGTTATACCATCATTGTAAATAAGCACCTGTATTTTGTGTCACCCCACCTCATTGTAGATTGTAAGGTCTGAAGAGCAGGGTCGTCATTATTTTTGCTTTAATTATTTGATTATCTTAAACTTGGTAACTTTTGACTGTTTGATATGAACTGCTGACTTGTAAAGATATTCGGAATGTGCTTGCAATATATAAATAAAAGTTATTACTATTAGTAGATTGAGGATGGTGAAGTTCAAGCTGTTGGCTTTGCCATGTGTAGGAGGAAAGAATCTTTTATGTGAGCACAACTGCACAAATGAGGGTTTGCTGTTGTGCTGACACAGGATGGAGTAGGGTGAACACGACAAGCTACTGGACTGTAAGTGAGGTGCAGGCGGAGATGTTACGGTGGATTGAGAAACATGGGGTGTGCTTGGTATCTAAGATCAGTCAAAAACAGCAGGCATGTCCACTTCCATATCAGCTGACAGGCTCTCACTCACCCTGACTGTAGCAGGTAAACAAGTGGAGGTTCTGCAGCTGGAGACCTGTGTGACAACACTTGCCACAGTGAGAGGGGTGGAAGAATCAGAAGATGCAGTTGATGGGGTGAATGGTAGTTGGCGATGCCCACTAATCTACATTTTAGCACAGTGACATTCCCAGATTAATGCATGTTGATCGAGCATGTGTGTGTTCATGCATATAGTACTGAAATTATTTCAAATTTTTTTACTCTACTAGGTCTTTTTTTAAAAAGTTGACAGCTAACGTGATTTTTTTTATTTTTTCCGGTCTGAAAAAAAGACCGAAGATAGGCAACTGCAGAACTGCAAATGCTGCTGTCCACTGCCAGATTTGGGTCTCAGGATGCATTTGCTGCCGTGGTTGCATAACTCTTTGTCTATGTAACCTCACCATCTTCCTCCTCCTCCTCTGTGGAGCTACGCTGCTGCATGCCTCTGGGTTTACACCAAGTGTGATCTACTACCTCCTCTTCATACTCTCTGCTCTCCCTCTGGTCGCCCTAAGAGTCACCCTCCTCCTCTTCCTGCTTTGACAGCACAGTACAGTACGCGGACGCCTCAAGTATCTGAGTCTCGTCAAGAATGGATCACCTTCACCCAACGGGGATAATGCCTGTTGACAAAGGTTTGGTTTATGCTTGGATCAAACTTTGTCCGGCCATGGATCAAAGTGAGAAAAAATTTGGCCATGGGTGCAGATGTTTTCCTCCTCTTGACTCTGTGAATCTTTTGAGTACTCTTCCTATCCCCTTGGCATATAATATGTGAAGAGATCTGCAGACCCAGCCATCTGTGGTTCCCAATAGTCAGTTCGGGCTTGGAGAATTGTGATGTGGGGGAAAAAGGGTAAGTTGGGTGCCACCATTGAGGACTGAACTGTGTGTGATGTTAAGGTGGAGGAAGAGGAGCAGAGGCCACTTGATGCAGCGCTTGCAATCTACAGGAGAGCATATTCTTTCTGGCCCTCATCTACAAAGTGTACTGTTGTATGGCTGCCAAAGAAAGGGAGCGGAGTTGCCCATCCAGTAACAGAAGTAGTAAAAATGCTGCGCAATTGCTCATTGCAGCAAAACAAATGGACTTCTCATTCCTCATATCATACCTGTTTCACAACCCTAAACAGCTATTCAGTACTTTCAATTCTTTCCTACATCCACTAGCTCCCCCTCCCTCTCTTCTCATCTCAGCTGAATACTTTGCCTCACCACCTGTGAACTTGACACAATAAAGTCCCACCTCATTCTAAACTTTACCACAGTCTTCATCACAAGCCTAACCCACCTCCTCAACCTGTCACTAACAACTGGTGTCTTCCATCCTGACTGAAACATACCTCGATCATGCCCATCCTCAAAAAGCCTACCCTTTACCCATCCTCTGTGTATACCTATCGCCCCATATCATTTCTCCTCTTTGCTTCCAAACTACTGGAACAACGCATCCATTTTGAACTGTCCTCCCACCTCTCCTCTTGCTCCCTCTTTGACCACTTCCAATCTGGCTTCAGACAGCACTATTCCACTGAAACCGCTCTGACTAAAGTCACCAATGACCTACTGACTGCCAAATGAAAGCGACACGAGTTTGTCCTTCTTCTCCTGGACCTGGCATCTGTGTTTGACACAGTGGACTTGTAACACCCCGGGGTCCTGGTTGTTACAGTGGCATTGCTTTCCTGCACCTACCCCCAGCAGAGAATTAACCAACATGTGTTCCAAGGCTACACAAACTACAGCAAAACTGCATTCAAAGAGCACCCAGACTCCCATCGTGGGTACTGATCAGCTGTATGTTGTACCTGGCATATGTCTGAACTCTCATCAAGGAGACTATAATGTTCAAGTGTGCCCATGGAAGCAGTAAATTAATACTGAAAGAAAACCTGACTGTGAATAGTTAAAGAGTTTAAAAGTTTCAGATGCTACCATGGGAGAAGCAAGATTGAATTTGAAAGAAAACATGACTGAGAATAGTTAAAAGTTTAAAGTTTGTTTAACCTGGCCAGGTTTCTGTTAACCGTTCATTCATTTGTTTAACCTTCGTCCGGCTGAGTAGGTACAATTGTAACTATTCCGTTTTAAAATTGCAATAACTTTTTTTTTCGAAAAGCCGTAGAGGGTAGTACAATTGTACCTCTGCAGCCTGTTAACGTAAAATTATGCAGCCTGATGAAGGTTAAAGACACTGAGGCCATGGACAGTGAATGGTACACAAACTCTCCATTGTATATAGTTGGCAGCTACTTAGGTGCTTCCTACTGGTTTTGCAAAAAATCTTTAAAGAAACTTATGCTAGTGTTGCCCTGAAAGTTGATTTGCTTTACAGAGACCTGAAGAAAAACCCATTTGGTGTGGCCGAAGACGAGGTCTGAATGTCACGCCTTGTAGCCCGCCCAAAACCTACATTGGGGGTTTACGATCAGGTCCCCCACAGTGTTGCTGCTGTTTAAAATGTTATTAATTAACTTGAATATTAACTGCACAGTCAAATGCAGTAACTCTGTATAGAAAATGTGAATTTGTTGCACTTTAAGATAGTGAAAATGTTAGTATTGTTAGAAGAAGTGAGAGTTTTCTGATATAGTATAAAATATGCAGATAGTATTGAATATTATAGTGAGAATTAGTAACTGAGAAGAAAAGCTTATGTTTGTTTTTGCACTTTGATGGAAAAGAGTCTTAAAGATAGTATACCGGTAAAGGGTAGTCGCCATTTCACAGTATGTAAATATGTTCCTGCAACGTTTAAAGAATTAATTACCTCCCATAAAGGGAAGCCAACGTTTATACCTGTTTACAAGCATTTAAAAATGTTTTTGTATGTCTTTATTAACCTGCTGTTGTTCTTCTTCTTTTCCCAGCCTGGGAGTACTGGATTTAACTGGGGAAGTGTAACACCCCAGGGTCCTGGTTGTTACAATGGCATTGCTTTTCTCATGGGGAGAGTGATGTCACGCTTGGAAGCAAAGGATGATCTTCCTTATTAGGCAATCACAAACATACATGTTCACACTCCAGCTTATGGGTGGCTCCCCTATATATATATATATATATATATATATATATATTGGTCTGAAGGGAAAGGTAGTCAGTTCCTGTCAGAGAGACAGAGAGGAGAAAGAGAGTCGGAAGGACAAAAGGGGCCGTGCAGTCAAGAGTGTGTTGCAGCTCCTGGACAGAGAGAACATAGAAGGAAGAACACATTGTAGAGAGCGTGCAGGAGAGCGAAGCACAAGAGAGTGACAACTGGGAAGCATAGCTGCGACTGAGCTACCCCCTGCAGAGTGCAGACTCCGGTAGCTGGAACACCGAGGTTGTGTCAGACTCCACGAGGCACAGCAGAAATGGGCAGGACAGCTGGACTACACGTCACCTGTCTGCCCTAATACCCAGGAGACACAGTGGGGCATAGAGCCCGGGTCTTGATAGAGACCCTGTCAAAAGGCTTGAGCCACCTCACATACGGGTTAGTGTCCCACCTTTATGGAGGACAGAGAGAACTGTGTGGACCTTGACAGAAGCCACAGGCAGTGAGGGGCTACACCACAGCACTAGAAGGAAGGCTTTCAACTCCACCTAGTAAAGGGGACTCTCAACTCACTTCCAAGCCAGCCCGACCCGGCCTGTACCTGTGATCTGGTGCCCTGGACTGTGGTTGCCTGATGTCTTCAGTAAACGAGGTAAAGAGACAGCAAACCTGTGTCCTCTGTTTCTTATTGCACCACTGACCATCTTCATCTACACACCGGGAGCCCTAGGGACCCAACTTCACCTGTGGGAAGTTATACCATCTTAGCTGCCATAATATCACCCCAGAGGACCCCTTTAAGCAGCGCCAGTCCCCACTGACTGAACACCACAGGTGGCGTCACGAACAAACTTTATTCTCAAAACCCCTTTAAAGACATTCCCTTTTACAGGTCGCCGCCACCGTGACATCACCTTTTAGTACCGGATCCAGTACCGAGTACCCCACAGCCCTGGTGGGTGACTCAGACCATTCCCTCTTACTACATACTTTCTGATCTGTTGACATTACAGACTTGGCCCTTTGTTGGATCTCCTTGTTTCAGTGACTCCCACTCACACACCACCTCCTCATCTCGCCATCTATGTGTCAGTGTCCACCAAGGATAAGTTGTAGGACCGAGAACTATGCTTAGAGGGTGCACGCATGTGCTCCCTCCCTCTTAAAGGGACCGCCCACATCAACTTAAGGTATTCCCAGCCTATAGCTGGGTGGCACCTTCTATTTAAGACTTCTCCTCCAATATGGAGGTGCCTGAGCTACGTTGTTAGTTTGCTTTGCATTCTTGCTAGTTGTCAGGTTCCCCAGGTCCGCTTGTCTGCTTGGCTACCCTGTACCCGTCTTCTCTTACCTGTCTGTGCCTGTCTGCTCATACCTGTCTGTTCTCTTCTGTCAATCAGCCGGTCGCGATCGCACCTGCAAGTGCCCATCTGTCTAGCACCCAGTCCAGCCCACACCTGCCAGTGCTTTTCTGTTCCTCAGCCAGTCCCATCTGCATCTGTGGTTCCAGAGTCCTTACAGTACCTGCCTCATCTCTCCTTCGGGCCGCAGCAGCTTACCCTCTGTAGGGGGTCAGCTGGCATCTTCTGTAGGTTAGCCATGGAGTCGCACCTGGTGACACCTCTTTGTCCCTCCTTGGGTCGCAGTGTTCGCCTGCTGTCACTTGTCCGAGAATGGATTTGGTAGGCTACCTAGTTACGCCCCTTCCAGACTTTCAGAGGGATACGGAACAGTGATTCCATCACCTTGCACATTACAGTCTCCATCTGCTGGGTTGGCTGTAGTGGAAGAGGTGTCAGTCCCCGCTATATTAGTTCTACTCTATTGCAATTGATGGCATTTTGTTGGTGTCTGCCACTAATTTTTGTAAATGTGTAGTCTCCTGGTTGGGTCTCCTTCATGAATGTTGCCTGTAGCAGTAGGCCTCCGAGACCGTCAGGCCTCCACTTCCTTGGAATCAACTACCCGTGTTACTATCCTTAGATTTTTCGGACAGTAGTAGCTTACGAAATTTATATGATATTTGTACCACCATGCTACAATTAGTACTGTGGGTGAATTGAGGCCACTTTCCTGGTGTCTGCCCCTAATTTGATGTGTTTTGGCAGCATTTGGGACCATTATAAGGTGTTGTGCATGCGTTTGTTTTTGCCTTCCATTGACATGAATGGGGTTCAGTTATGTTCGGTGAAGATTCAACGAATTAATCTACGAATATTGCAAATTCGGCTATCGTAATCCAAACCAAATATTGAAATATTTGCTCATCTCTAGTGTACTGTATTGGTCAAGAAGATTTCCCTCTCCTACAGCCCCAGGAAAAGGTTTAGCCATTTCCTGGAGTTGCTTCTTGAAAATGAAGAAATTATGGGTTAGAGCGAATTTCATGACTCCATAAGAAAATGAATAAAATTGGATTCTAACATATTTGTAGAAAGGAAGAATCTCGAGGCCCGTTGTCGATCATCATGTTTAATCGAAGTATATAGGGCCGTCACATCTAACGTCACCATCCACATGTCACTCTCAAGATGGATTCAAACAAAAAAGGCGACACTCTGTAGCGCCATAGCATGCAAATAGGAAATATGAAAATTGAATTGCATTACTGCTCTAGAAATATGAAAAATTGAGAATGCTTAGTGCATAAATTGGCCAATTCATGTGTACCTGGAAGCCACGTTAAGGCATTTCTCGTTTCCAGGACCTATCTTAATGCCAATCATCTCTTAGAATAAAGTCTTCATCTGTATGGGAATCCCCTCTTAAGGTACCTTCACACTCAGCAACTTTACAACGAGAACGACAGCGATCCGTGACGTTGCAGCGTCCTGGATAGCGATCTCGTTGTGTTTGACACGCAGCAGCGATCAGGATCCCACTGTGACATCGCTGGTCGGATCTAGAAGTCCAGAACTTTATTTTGTCATCAGGTCGGCGTGTATCGTCATGTTTGACAGCAAAAGCAACGATGCCAGCAATGTTTTTACATGGAGTTAACAACCAGCGAGAACGATAAGCGAGTCGCCGTTACGTCACTGGATCGCTCCTGCATCGTTCTGGTGTTGCTGTGTTTGACGTCTCTACAGCGACCTAAACAGCGACGCTGCAGCGATCGGCTCGTTGTCTATATCGCTGCAGCGTCGCTGAGGGTGACGGTACCTTTAGACTAAAATCTATATCTCTGTGGAGGGGTAGTGGTCCTGCTATGATTAAAAACGCCTGAGGCTAAGAGGCGAAGTGCTCAGTCAGAAGGCTAATGAGTACAAATTAAAAAAAAAACCTGACTGTCACATCCAAACATAAGCTGTGTGAACAGGTGCTTACCTAGAGTCACCAACTCATATACACTCAAACAAAAAAGACAGCATTCTGTAGCGCCATAGCATGCAAATATGAAATATGAAAATTTAATTGCATTACTGCTCTAGAAATATGAAAAATTGAGAATGCTTAGCGCATAAATTGGCCAATTCATAGGTACCTGGAAGCCACGTTAAGGCATTTCTCATTTCCAGAACCTAATTTAATGCCAATCCTCTCTTAGAATAGTCTTCATCTGTTACTGTTATGGTGCCATGACCCACTGGGAGAGGCCCTGAGTTGCCAGAACAGCAGAATCCCCCATAAGTGAACCCATTGTATAAACTACACCTCTCAATAAATTCATCTAGGGGTGCAGTGATCATATAGACACCACCTGTGTGTCAAAGAATTTTATACCATTGGGCAGTAAAAAAAAAAAACATTTTTATCACCAAAATTTTGCTTTAGTCCCAGATTTTACATTTTCACACAGGCATTGGGTAAAAGTTGCAACATAATTTGTTCCACAATTTCTACTCAATGTGCCAATACACATATGTGGCTTTATAGTACTGCTCAGCCACCCGGAGATACTCTGGAGAGACGGAGTGCTAATTGCCTCCTGGAGCACAGATTTTCCTAGAATAGTTTGCGGACTCCATTTACAGAGCCTGCAATTGCTAGAAAAGCAGAATTCTCCCTCAAGTGATCCCATTATATAAATTATACCCCTTTGGGAATTTATCTACAGGTGTAGTGACGATTTTGACTCCATGGGTGTTTTCCAGAAATAAGCAGCAATGACTGTTGCCGAGTGAAAATTTCAAACTGCTGTTGTAGCAACCAGTACGCTGTAATTACCAGTACATTGTAGTGACCAGTCCAGTTGTAGTCACCAGTATGTTATGCGTCTGAAGACATTCACCCTTAAGGGTATGTGCACACGGCAGGATTTCTTGCAGAAATTTTCCTGACAAAAAACGGACATTTCTGCCAGAAATCCGCATGCGTTTTTACTGCGATTTTACCGCGTTTTTGATGCGTTTTTTCCCAAATGCATAGAATAGCGGGAAAAACGCAGAAAATCCGCAAAATTAATGAACATGCTCCTTTTTTTACCGCGATGCGTTTTTTTCGCGAAAAAAAACGCATCATTTGCACAAAACATGCAGAATAATAATAATCTTTATTTTTATATAGCGCTAACATATTCCGCAGCGCTTTACACACATTATCATTGCTGTCCCCATTGGGGCTCACAATCTAAATTCCCTGTCAGTATGTCATTTAGAATGCATTCTAAATGATAGGATGCATAATGTATGCGTTTTAATGAGTTTTTATAGCGTTTTTACCGCGAAAAAAAACGCAAAAAAACCTGAACGTGTGCACATAGCCTAAGTTAGGTAGGATCTCATCACTTCAGAAATTACAAACATGTTTGCATTTGCACTTGGGAGCGCAGAATTTGCTCAATTTCTTTTGAGGGGCAAAGAGCCATATAGCTTTTCCAGAGACATTGTACTACCAGTAACCTGGAAATCTCCTATATTTCCGCTAACAGATTACAGACCTGATGGGGACTTGCAGACCTGATGGGGACTTGCTTTTTTTGTTGATTGAGTATAAGCCTTTATTAGGAACAGTTTTCCAAAATGTTTTGGATCACATTTAGGCCGGCGTCACACTCAGCGTATGCAAATACGGTCCGTATATTACGGCCGTAATACGCTGAAAAGTCCCGAAAATAGTGGTCCGTAGCTCCTCCGTAGGCAGGGTGTGTCACCGTTTTTTGCGCATGGCATCCTCCGTATGTAATCCGTATGGCAGCCATACTGCGTGTTTTTATCGCAGGCTTGCCAAACCGACATACGCCTATACAAGGGATCCATGTGTTAAAAAATAAAATAAAAACATATATACTGTATATATATATATATATATATGTCAGTAGACACATATATATATTATTCCTTCATACAGCGCGAGATAGCAAAAAGCCGGTAATTCAATTACCGGCTTTTGCTTTCTCCTTCCTAAACCCGACATGATATGAGACATGGTTTACATACAGTAAACCATCTCATATCACCATTTTTTTTGCATAATCCACACTACTAATGTTAGTAGTGTGTATCTGCAAAATTTGGCCATTCTAGCTCTTAAAATAAAGGGTTAAATAGCGGAAAAAATTGGCGTGGGCTCCCGCGCAATTTTCTCCGCCAGAGTAGTAAAGCCAGTGACTGAGGGCAGATATTAATAGCCTGGAGAGGGTCCATGGTTATTGGCCCCCCCCGGCTAAAAACACCTGCCCCCAGCCACCCCAGAAAAGGCACATCTGGAAGATGCGCCTATTCTGGCACTTGGCCACTCTCTTGGCTGTTCATAGATCGTGGGAACTTTCCTAGAAAGCCTGGGAGCTTTCTAGGTAAGTTCCCACGATCTATGAACAGCCAGCAGAGGGCGCCTATATTTAGCTTCATTCCCCGGGGTTTTGCAGCAGGAGCAGCCTGCATTAGCGGAACTCCTTGCTGCAAAATGTTTTAACCCCTTCAGAAGGATTTACATCGTTGGACTTTACAGATCTGCGGAAGGTAAGTATATTGTTGGTTTATTATGTTTTTTCTTATACAGAACGAGGGTCTTCAGTGATTGGATTGGGCGTTAAATAAAATATTACAACAACCTTTGTTTTTATTTCATTAAAACAATTTTTAATAATGTGTGTGTGTGTTTTTTTTAACCCTTTCATTCAATTGGATTAATAATGGATAGGTGTCATAATTGACGCCTCTCCATTATTAATTAGGCGTAATGTCACCTTACAATAGCAAGGTGGCATTAACCCTTCATTACCCCATATCCCACCGCTACACGGGAATGGGAAGAGAGTGGCCAAGTGCCAGAATAGGCGCATCTTCCAGATGTGCCTTTTCTAGGGTGGCTGGGGGCAGGTGTTTTTAGCCAGGGGGGGGGCAATAACCATGGACCCTCTCCAGGCTATTAATATCTGCCCTCAGTCACTGGCTTTACTACTCTGGCGGAGAAAATTGCGCGGGAGCCCACGCCAATTTTTTCCGCCATTTAACCCTTTATTTTAAGAGCTAGAACGGCCAAATTTTGCAGATACACACTACTAACATTAGTAGTGTGGATTATGCAAAAAAAATGGTGATATGAGATGGTTTACTGTATGTAAACCATGTCTCATATCATGTCGGGTTTTAGGAAGGAGAAAGCAAAAGCCGGTAATTGAATTACCGGCTTTTTGCTATATCGCGGCTGTATGAAGTAAGAATATATATACATATATGTGTCTCACTGACATATATATATATACCTATTCTATGTGTACATATTTATTCTACCTATTCTACTGTAAGCTGTCAGTGTGATTTTACTGTACACCGCACTGAATTACCGGCTTTTCTCTGTAACAGCGCTGCGTATTTCTCGCAAGTCACACTGCTGGTCCGTGTGTAATCCGTATTTTTGGGGCTTCCATAGACTTTCATTGGCGTTTTATTTGCGCAATACGGTGACAAACGCAGCATGCTGCGATTTTCTACGGCCGTAGAAAGCCGTATAATACTGATCAGTAAAATACGGCAGATAGGAGCAGGGGCATAGAGAATAATTGTGCCGTATTTTTTGCGAGTTTTACGGACGTAGTTTCTGCGCTCTTACGTCCGTAAAACTCGCAAGTGTGACGCCGGCCTTATCTGGTGCTCTATTCTGAGCACTTACATTGGGGTTTCCATCTAAATCTCCTAGTGACGTGATTCAGATGAAACCCCCTATAATGAGGCAGCAATGCTATTCTGGCCTCCGTCTGGCCTCTGTTCAGCGTTGTCCTTCTTTTCAGAAGTGCGCAAAACTGTGGCCAACAGCACATTTATGCAATCCTAAAAAGACGGACACCACCGGATCACAGGTCCTATGGCGTCCGCAGTGCCTCCATCTGCCTCATTATATTGAATATTCCGCTGGGAGTTCCGTCTGAATCACGTATTTCAGAGTTTTACATGGAAACCTCAATGTAAGCACTCAGCGCAGGATAAATGTGTGCCGAGCCTTAAGGCGATCTTCAAGAGGCAGAATGTACAAAACAGCAGGTGAAGAATTGATTTTATTTATTTTTTACGCCGTTCCTCATGCGGTATAAGTGAATGAGCGACTTTATTCTTCTGGTCAATGCGATTACAGTGAGACCAGATTTATATCTTTTTTTTATTCTTGGCAATTGTCACACACTAAAAAACGCTGTTTATTGCTAAAATTTTTGCATCACCATATTTTGAGAGCTATACATTTTCCATAGTTCGGCCCATAGAGTCATGTAGAAAGGATTAACTCCCACATGACCAGTCCAGAGACAGGAGAGCTGAACATAATCTCAGAACTGGATCATGACAGTATTATTACACTGGTGCAATCCACCTCCTTTGGGGGAGAGGGGGCCACAGATAGGGCCTGCACAGGAGACAGGGATACGCTGGCGGCTCGGGCCTCCTAACCGTCATAGGTACCCCCGAAATAAGGGAAAGCCAGGGCCCCATTAAAGTGGTAGGGACAGGTGCGGGTCCCAGTACGCCGTCCTGCCCCTTTATCGTCGCTTACAGCGTGACAGTATCACTGACCTTAAAATTTTTTCTTGGTCCAATATGGACCCCATTGCTGCTTTAGCTGGACAAATGCAGCAACTCATTCTAGAGGTGGCTGACCTCCGCTCGGCGGTTGTGCAGCGCACTCCAGTGGCCACTGCAGGGGTTGCTACACCTCCACAAGCTTCGCTGGAGCCTAAAATTGCATTACCTGACAGGTTCTCTGGGGGGCGTGACAAATTTGTTACTTTCAGGGAGGCCTGTAAATTGTATTTTAGGTTGCGTCCTCACACTTCAGGTTCAGAGGAGCAGAGGGTTGGAATTATAGTATCGCTCCTACAAGGTGACCCTCAGGCCTGGGCATTTTCACTTCCCGCTGACGCTTTGCCGTTACGGACAGTGGAGGAGTTTTGTCGAGCCTTAGGTCAAGTGTATGATGATCCTGACTGTGTCTCCCTCGCTGAGTCCACAATACGCCATCTTACACAGGGAGACCGGCCAGTAGAGGAGTACTGCCCTGAGTTTCGGAGATGGGCTACTGACACAATGTGGAATGACTCTGCACTCCGCAGTCAATTTTATCAGGGCCTATCTGATAAAGTAAAAGATGCCTTCACCCTATAGGAGACACCAACCACACTGGAGGCAGCTATGTCTCTTGCGATCCGTGTGGACCGCCGCCTGCGCCAGAGACGTAATGAATCGCCGTTATTCAAGGGTAATTCAGATTTGGACTCACCAGAATCTGAGTCTCTAGGGGAACCTATGCAGATGGGTGGCGCTTCTCGTTCTAGGGGGGCTGCAGTAGTACGGCGTAAGGAAGGTGCATGTTTTTTTTGTGGCAGAATGGGTCATTATGTGAATGTGTGTCCTTCTAGAAGACAACTGCCAGAAAACTATTGGGGTTGCGGGCAGGTTGGCAACTCGGGTGTACTCATTTCCTCCTTAGGTAAACCTCAATTTTTCCTACCAGCCGAGATTCGTCTTGGTGAAAATAGGTTCAATATCTCTGCCTTTCTGGACTCTGGGGCAGGGTTTAATTTAATTGATGCAGGGTTTGTTCAGGCACATGGGTTTAAGACTCAAGAGTTGTCTAGACCCATACCTATAATTGCCATTGATTCTGCACTCTTGAGCCAGGGGACTTTCACTCAGATCGTCCGTGGGGTGAGCCTACAAATAGGGGCGTTACACTCTGAGTCATTAGATTGTTATGTGTTGGGGGGTTTGCCGTCGCCTGTAGTTCTCGGTTTACCATGGCTCACGTTACACAACCCGGTGTTAGAATGGCAGACTCGGGAGATTACTAGATGGAGTGAGATTTGTCAGGAACACTGCCTGGGTACTCGGCTGGCCAGATTGAGTTCTCAGGTTTTGCCAGAGTTCATCTTAGATTTTGAGGATGTATTCTCTGAGGAGGGGAGTCGAGAGCTACCTCCACACCGTCCTTATGATTGCGCCATACGTCTCATTCCTGGTGCTAAACTGCCTAAGAGTAGGCTATACAACATCTCTGCTCCAGAGAGACAGGCCCTGAAGGACTATATCAAGGAAAGTCTGGCCAAGGGTCATATCAGACCCTCGTCATCACCCATTGCTGACGGGTTCTTTTTTGTTAAAAAGAAGGATGGGGGTTTACGCCCATGCTTAGACTTCCGTGAATTAAATCAGATTACGGTCCGGGATTCTTTTCCGCTCCCTCTTATTCCGGACCTCTTTAACCAAATTGTGGGGGCTAAATGGTTGTCCAAATTAGATCTCAGGGGGGCATATAATCTCATTCGGATGAAGGAGGGGGATGAATGGAAGACGGCATTTAATACTCCAGAGGGACATTACGAGAACTTGGTTATGCCTTTTGGGTTAAGTAATGCTCCTGCTGTGTTTCAACACTTTGTGAATGATATATTTAGTCACTTAATAGGTAGGTTTGTGGTGGTATATCTCGATGACATCTTAATTTATTCCCCTGACCTCGAGTCTCATCAGGATCATGTACGGCAGGTCCTTCAAGTACTCAGGGACAATAAACTGTTTGCCAAACTTGAGAAATGCATGTTCACGGTTAAAGAGATTCCGTTTCTGGGTTATTTCTTATCCTCCACAGGTTTTTGTATGGATCCGGCTAAGGTCAGGGCGGTGTCTTGGAGTGGGATTGTCCTGAGGACCTTAAGGCTTTACAGAGGTTTTTAGGTTTTGCAAATTTCTATCGCAAATTTATTAAAGACTTTTCAGTGGTAGCCAAACCATTGACAGACATGACCAAGAGAGGCAAGGATTTCTCCGTATGGTCCAGTGCGGCCAGTAAAGCTTTTGAAACTATGTAAAAGTGTTTTTCCACTGCACCCATATTAACCCCTTTCTGCCATTAGACGTACTATTCCGTCCATGTGGGGTGGGCTTTACTTCCCAAGGACGGAATAGTACGTCATAGGCGATCGGCCGCGCTCACGGGGGAAGCGCGGCCAATCGCGGCCGGGTGTCAGCTGCTTATCGCAGCTGACATCCGGCACTATGTGCCAGGAGCGGTCACGGACCGCCCCCGGCACATTAACCCCCGGCACACCGCGATCAAACATGATCGCGATGTGCCGGCGGTGCAGGGAAGCATCGCGCAGGGAGGGGGCTCCCTGCGGGCTTCCCTGAGACCCCCGCAGCTACGCGATGTGATCGCGTTGCTCCGGGGGTCTCTTACCTCCTCCCTGCAGCAAGTCCCGGATCCAAGATGGCCGCGGATCCGGGTCCTGCAGGGAGGGAGGTGCCTTACCAAGTGCCTGCTCAGAGCAGGCACTTGGTAACGCTGCAGCGCTGTTTGACAGATCGGTGATCTGTCAGAGTGCTGTGCAAACTGGCAGATCACCGATCTGTATTGTCCGCCCCTGGGACAAAGTAAAAAAGTAAAAAAAAAATTTTACAAGTGTGTAAAAAAAAAAAAAAAAAATCCTAAATAATGAAAAAAAAATATATATTATTCCCATAAATACATTTCTTTATCTAAATAAAAAAAAAAAACAATAAAAGTACACATATTTAGTATCGCCGCGTCCGTAACGACCCGACCTATAAAACTGGCCCACTAGTTAACCCCTTCAGTAAACACCGTAAGGAAAAAAAAAAAAAAAAGAGGCAAAAAACAACGCTTTATTATCATACCGCCGAACAAAAAGTGGAATAACACGCGATCAAAAAGACAGATATAAATAACCATGGTACCGTTGAAAGCGTCATCTTGTCCCGCAAAAAACGAGCCGCCATACAGCAACATCAGCAAAAAAATAAAAAGTTATAGTCCTCAGAATAAAGCGATGCAAAAATAATTATTTTTTCTATAAAATAGTTTTTATCGTATAAAAGCGCCAAAACATAAAAAAAATGATATAAATGAGGTATCTCTGTAATCGTACTGACCCGAAGAATAAAACTGCTTTATCAATTTTACCAAACGCGGCACGGTATAAACGCCTCCCCCAAAAGAAATTCATAAATAGCTGGTTTTTGCTAATTCTGCCTCACAAAAATCGGAATAAAAAGCGATCAAAAAATGTCACGTGCCCGAAAGTGTTACCAATAAAAAGTCAACTCGTCCCGCAAAAAACAAGACGTCACATGACTCTGTGGATTCAAATATGGAAAAATTATAGCTCTCAAAATGTGGTAACGCAAAAAATATTTTTTGCAATAAAAAGCGTCTTTCAGTGAGTGACGGCTGCCAATCATAAAAATCCGCTAAAAAACCCGCTATAAAAGTAAATCAAACCCCCCTTCATTACCCCCTTAGTTAGGGAAAAATAAAAAAAATTAAAAAAATGTATTTATTTCCATTTTCCCATTAGGGTTAGGGCTAGGGTTAGGGTTAGGGCTAGGGTTAGGGTTAGGGCTAGGGTTAGGGCTAGGGTTAGGGTTAGGGTTAGGGCTAGGGTTAGGGCTAGGGTTAGGGTTAGGGCTAGGGTTAGGGCTAGGGTTAGGGTTAGGACTAGGGTTAGGGCTAGGGTTAGGGTTAGGACTAGGGTTAGGGCTAGGGTAATGGTTAGGGCTAGGGTTAGGGCTAGGGTTAAGGCTACAGTTAGGGTAAAGGCTACAGTTAGGGTTAAGGATACAGTTAGGGTTAAGGCTACAGTTAGGGTTAAGGCTACAGTTAGGGATGGGGCTAAAGTTAGGGTTAGGGTTTGGATTACATTTGCGGTTGGGAATAGGGTTGGGATTAGGGTTAGGGGTGTGTCTGGGTTAGAGGTGTTGTTAGGGTTACCGTTGGAATTAGGGTTAGGGGTGTGTTTGGATTAGGGTTTCAGTTATAATTGGGGGGTTTCCACTGTTTAGACACATCAGGGGCTCTCCAAACACGACATGGCGTCCGATCTCAACTCCAGCCAATTCTGCGTTGAAAAAGTAAAACAGTGCTCCTTCCCTTCCGAGCTCTCCCGTGTGCCCAAACAGAAGTTTACCCCCAACATATGGGGTACCAGCGTACTCAGGACAAATTGGACAACTTTTGGGGTCCAATTTCTCCTGTTACCCTTGGGAAAATACAAAACTGGGGGCTAAAAAATAAGTTTTGTGGGAAAAAAAAGATTTTTTAATTTTCACGGCTCTGCGTTATAAACTGTAGTGAAACACTTGGGGGCTCAAAGTTCTCACAACACATCTAGATAAGTTCGTGGGGGGGTCTAGTTTCCAATATGGGGTCACTTGTGGGGGGTTTCTACTGTTTAGGTACATTAGGGGCTCTGCAAACGCAATGTGACGCCTGCAGACCATTCCATCTAAGTCTGCATTCCAAAGGGCGCTCCTTCCCTTCCGAGCCCTCCCATGTGCCCAAACGGTGGTTCCTCCCCACATATGGGGCATCAGCGCACTCAGGACAAATTGGACAACAAATTTTGGGGTCCAATTTCTCCTGTTACCCTCGAGAAAATACAAAACTGGGGGCTAAAAAATAATTTTGGGGGGAATTTTTTTTTTTTTTCACGGCTCTGCGTTAGAAACTGTAGTGAAACACTTGGGGGCTCAAAGTTCTCACAACACATCTAGATAAGTTCCTTTGGGGTCTAGTTTCCAATATGGGGTCACTTGTGGGGGGTTTCTACTGTTTAGGTACATTAGGGGCTCTGCAAACGCAATATGACGCCTGCAGACCATTCCATCTAAGTCTGTATTTCAAATGGCGCTCCTTCCCTTCCGAGCCTTCCCATGCGCCCAAACGGTGGTTCCCCCCCACATATGGGGTATCAGCTGTTATGAACAGGTGATTCAGAACCACAATGGACCTAGTGGTTAAGAGCACACAAAGTGACCTGATAGTTACTAACATAGGACGAGCTCTGAGACGTGGGAACTCTGCTGACCGCAATCCCTAATCCTATCATACCACACTAGAGGTAGCCGTGGATTGCGCCTAACGCTCCCTATGCAACTCGGCACAGCCTGAGAAACTAGCTAGCCCTGAAGATAGAAAAATAAGCCTACCTTGCCTCAGAGAAATTCCCCAAAGGAAAAGGCAGCCCCCCACATATAATGACTGTGAGTTAAGATGAAAATACAAACACAGAGATGAAATAGACTTTAGCAAAGCGAGGACCGACTTACTGAATAGACCGAGGATAGGAAAGATAGCTTTGCGGTCAACACAAAAACCTACAAACAACCACGCAGAGGGGCAAAAAGACCCTCCGCACCGACTAACAGTACGGAGGTGCTCCCTCTGCGTCTCAGAGCTTCCAGCAAGCAAGAAAAACCAATATAGCAAGCTGGACAGAAAATATAGCAAACAAAAGTAACACAAGCAAAACTTAGCTTATGCAGGGCAGACAGGCCATAAGAACGATCCAGGAGAAAGCAAGACCAATACTGGAACATTGACTGGAGGCCAGGAACAAAGAACTAGGTGGAGTTAAATAGAGCAGCACCTAACGACTTAACCTTGTCACCTGAGGAAGGAAACTCAGAAGCCGCAGCCCCACTCACATCCACCAAAGGAAGCTCATAGACAGAACCAGCCGAAGTACCACTCATGACCACAGGAGGGAGCTTGACCACAGAATTCACAACAGTACCCCCCCTTGAGGAGGGGTCACCGAACCCTGACCAGAGCCCCCAGGACGACCAGGATGAGCCAAATGAAAGGCACGAACCAGATCGGCAGCATGAACATCAGGGGCAAAGACCCAGGAATTATCTTCCTGACCATAACCCTTCCACTTAACCAGGTACTGGAGTTTCCGTCTCGAAATACGAGAATCCAAAATCTTCTCCACTATATACTCCAACTCCCCCTCAACCAAAACCGGGGCAGGAGGATCAACGGATGGAACCACAGGTGCCACATATCTCCGCAACAATGACCTATGGAATACGTTATGGATGGAAAAAGAAGCTGGAAGAGTCAAACGAAAAGACACAGGATTAAGAACCTCAGAAATCCTATACGGACCAATAAAACGAGGCTTAAACTTAGGAGAGGAAACTTTCATAGGAATACAACGAGATGACAACCAAACCAAATCCCCAACACGAAGTCGGGGACCCACACAGCGCCTGCGGTTAGCGAAGCATTGAGCCTTCTCCTGAGACAATGTCAAATTGTCCACCACATGAGTCCAAATCTGCTGCAACCTATCCACCACAGTATCCACACCAGGACAGTCAGAAGAAACCTGCCCTGAAGAGAAACGAGGATGGAAACCAGAATTGCAGAAAAACGGCGAAACCAAAGTAGCCGAGCTGGCCCGATTATTAAGGGCGAACTCAGCCAAAGGCAAAAAGGACACCCAATCATCCTGATCGGCAGAAACAAAACATCTCAGATATGTTTCCAAGGTCTGATTGGTTCGTTCAGTCTGGCCATTTGTCTGAGGATGGAAAGCCGAGGAAAAAGACAAATCAAAGCCCATCCTAGCACAAAAGGCTCGCCAAAACCTCGAAACAAACTGGGAACCTCTGTCAGAAATGATGTTCTCCGGAATGCCATGTAAACGAACCACATGCTGGAAGAATAATGGCACCAAATCAGAGGAGGAAGGCAATTTAGACAAGGGTACCAAATGGCCCATCTTAGAGAAGCGATCACAAACAACCCAAATGACCGACATTTTTTGAGAGACGGGGAGATCCGAAATAAAATCCATAGAGATATGTGTCCAGGGCCTCTTCGGGACTGGCAAGGGCAAAAGCAACCCACTGGCACGAGAACAGCAGGGCTTAGCCCGAGCACAAATCCCACAGGACTGCACAAACGAACAAACATCCCGCGACAGAGACGGCCACCAAAAGGATCTAGCCACCAAATCTCTGGTACCAAAGATTCCAGGATGACCCGCCAACACCGAAAAATGAACCTCAGAGATAACTCTACTCGTCCATTTATCAGGGACAAACAGTTTCTCCGCTGGGCAACGGTCAGGTCTATTAGCCTGAAATTTTTGCAGCACCCGCCGCAAATCAGGGGAGATGGCAGACAAAATTACCCCCTCTTTGAGAATACCCGCCGGCTCAGACAAACCCGGAGAGTCGGGCACAAAACTCCTAGACAGGGCATCCGCCTTCACATTTTTAGAGCCCGGAAGGTACGAAACCACAAAGTCAAAATGGGAGAAAAACAGCGACCAACGAGCCTGTCTAGGATTCAACCGTTTGGCAGACTCGAGATAAGTCAAGTTCTTGTGATCAGTCAAGACCACCACGCAATGCTTAGCTCCTTCAAGCCAATGACGCCACTCCTCGAATGCCCACTTCATGGCCAGCAACTCTCGATTGCCAACATCATAATTACGCTCAGCAGGCGAAAACTTCCTGGAAAAGAAGGCGCATGGTTTCATCACCGAGCCATCAGAACTTCTTTGCGACAAAACAGCCCCTGCTCCAATCTCAGAAGCATCAACCTCGACCTGGAACGGGAGCGAAACATCTGGTTGGCACAACACAGGGGCAGAAGAAAAACGACGCTTCAACTCTTGAAAAGCTTCCACAGCAGCAGAAGACCAATTGACCACATCAGCACCCTTCTTGGTTAACTCAGTCAACGGTTTAGCAATACTAGAAAAATGATTGATGAAGCGACGATAAAAATTAGCAAAGCCCAGGAACTTTTGCAGACTCTTCAGAGATGTCGGCTGAGTCCAATCATAAATGGCCTGAACTTTAACAGGGTCCATCTCGATAGTAGAAGGGGAAAAAATGAACCCCAAAAATGAAACCTTCTGAACACCAAAGAGACACTTTGACCCCTTCACAAACAAAGAATTCGCACGCAGAACCTGGAACACCATTCTGACCTGCTTCACGTGAGACTCCCAATCATCCGAGAAGACCAAAATATCATCCAAGTATACAATCAGGAATTTATCCAGGTACTCTCGGAAGATGTCATGCATAAAGGACTGAAACACTGATGGAGCATTAGAAAGCCCGAATGGCATAACCAGGTACTCAAAATGGCCCTCGGGCGTATTAAATTCTGTTTTCCATTCATCGCCCTGTTTAATACGCACAAGATTATACGCACCACGAAGATCTATCTTGGTGAACCAACTAGCCCCCTTAATCCGAGCAAACAAATCAGACAGCAGCGGCAAGGGGTACTGAAATTTGACCGTGATTTTATTTAGAAGGCGGTAATCAATACAAGGTCTCAGCGAACCATCCTTCTTGGCCACAAAAAAGAACCCTGCTCCCAATGGCGACAATGACGGGCGAATATGACCCTTCTCCAAGGATTCCTTTACGTAACTCCGCATAGCGGCGTGCTCAGGCACAGACAAATTAAACAGTTGACCTTTAGGAAACTTACCACCAGGAATCAAATCGATAGCACAATCACAATCCCTATGCGGAGGTAGGGCACTGGACTTGGGCTCATCAAATACATCCCGGTAATCCGACAAGAACTCTGGGACCTCAGAAGGGGTGGATGATGAAATAGACAGAAAAGGAACATCACCATGTACCCCCTGACAACCCCAGCTGGACACAGACATTGATTTCCAATCCAATACTGGGTTATGTACTTGTAGCCATGGCAACCCCAACACGACCACATCATGCAGATTATGCAACACCAAAAAGCGAATATCCTCCTGATGCGCAGGAGCCATGCACATGGTCAGTTGGGTCCAGTACTGAGGCTTATTCTTGGCCAAAGGCGTAGCATCAATTCCTCTCAATGGAATAGGATACTGCAAGGGCTCCAAGAAAAACCCACAGCGCCTAGCATACTCCAAGTCCATCAAATTCAGGGCAGCGCCTGAATCCACAAATGCCATGACAGAATAGGATGACAAAGAGCAGATCAAAGTAACAGACAAAAGAAATTTCGACTGTACCGTACCAATGGTGGCAGACCTAGTGAACCGCTTAGTGCGTTTAGGACAATCGGAGATAGCATGAGTGGAATCACCACAGCAAAAACACAGCCCATTCTGACGTCTGTGTTCTTGCCGTT
Organism: Ranitomeya imitator; assembly: GCF_032444005.1. Classification (NCBI taxonomy): domain Eukaryota; kingdom Metazoa; phylum Chordata; class Amphibia; order Anura; family Dendrobatidae; genus Ranitomeya; species Ranitomeya imitator. Next base: position 856,640,418 of record NC_091282.1, on the reverse strand, counting down.
CAGCTCTGGTCAAATTCCTATCGCACTGCATAGGCTCAGGTCCATGCTCAGATAGTACCGCCAAATGGTGCACAGTTTTACGCTCACGCAAGCGTCGACCGATCTGAATGGCCAAAGACATAGACTCACTCAGACCAGCAGGCATAGGAAATCCCACCATGACATCCTTAAGGGCTTCAGAGAGACCTTTTCTGAAAATTGCTGCCAGCGCACATTCATTCCATTGAGTGAGCACAGACCACGTCCTAAACTTCTGACAATATATCTCTACCTCATCCTGACCCTGAGACAGAGCCAGCAAATTTTTCTCTGCCTGATCCACTGAATTAGGTTCATCATACAGCAATCTGAGCGCCAGAAAAAACGCATCAATATTACATAATGCAGGATCTCCTGGCGCAAGGGAAAATGCCCAGTCTTGAGGGTCGCCACGTAATAAAGAAATAATGATCTTAACTTGTTGAACTGGGTCACCAGAGGAGCGGGGTTTCAAAGCCAGAAACAGTTTACAATTATTCTTAAAACTCAGAAGCTTAGCTCTATCTCCAGAAAACAAATCAGGAATAGGAATTCTTGGCTCTAACATAGAATTCTGAACCACAAAGTCTTGAATATTTTGTACTCTTGCAGTGAGATGATCCACACAAGAAGACAGATCTTTAATGTCCATCACTACACCTGTGTCCTGAACCACCCAAATGTCTAGGGGAAAAGAGAGACAAAACACAGTGCAAAGAAAAAAAATGGTCTCAGAACTTCTCTTTTCCCTCTATTGAGAAGCATTAGTACTTTTGGCCTCCAGTACTGTTATGAACAGGTGATTCAGGACCTAGTGGTTAAGAGCACACAAAGTGACCTGATAGTTACAAACATAGGACGAGCTCTGAGACGTGGGTACTCTGCTGACCGCAATCCCTAATCCTATCATACCACACTAGAGGTAGCCGTGGATTGCGCCTAACGCTCCCTATGCAACTCGGCACAGCCTGAGAAACTAGCTAGCCCTGAAGATAGAAAAATAAGCCTACCTTGCCTCAGAGAAATTCCCCAAAGGAAAAGGCAGCCCCCCACATATAATGACTGTGAGTTAAGATGAAAATACAAACACAGAGATGAAATAGACTTTAGCAAAGCGAGGCCCGACTTACTGAATAGACCGAGGATAGGAAAGATAGCTTTGCGGTCAACACAAAAACCTACAAACAACCACGCAGAGGGGCAAAAAGACCCTCCGCACCGACTAACGGTACGGAGGTGCTCCCTCTGCGTCTCAGAGCTTCCAGCAAGCAAGAAAAACCAATATAGCAAGCTGGACAGAAAATATAGCAAACAAAAGTAACACAAGCAAAACTTAGCTTATGCAGGGCAGACAGGCCATAAGAACGATCCAGGAGAAAGCAAGACCAATACTGGAACATTGACTGGAGGCCAGGAACAAAGAACTAGGTGGAGTTAAATAGAGCAGCACCTAACGACTTAACCTTGTCACCTGAGGAAGGAAACTCAGAAGCCGCAGCCCCACTCACATCCACCAGAGGAAGCTCATAGACAGAACCAGCCGAAGTACCACTCATGACCACAGGAGGGAGCTTGACCACAGAATTCACAACAATCAGCGCACTCAGGACAAATTGCACAACAAATTTTGGGGTCCAATTTCTCCTGTTACCCTTAGGAAAATAGAAAACTGGGGGCTAAAAAATAATATTTGTGGGAAAAAATTTTTGTTTTATTTTTACGGCTCTGCATTATAAACTTCTGTGAAGCTCTTGGTGGGTCAAAGTGCTCACCACACATCTAGATAAGTTCCTTAGGGGGTCTACTTTCCAAAATGGTGTCACTTGTGGGGGGTTTCAATATTTAGGCACATCAGTGGCTCTCCAAACGCAACATGGCGTCTCATCTCAATTCCTGTGAATTTTGCATTGAAAAGTCAAACGGCGCTCCTTCCCTTCCGAGCTCTCCCATGCGCCCAAACAGTGGTTTACCCCCACATATGGGGTATCAGCGTACTCAGGACAAATTGTACCACAACTTTTGGTTCCAATTTCTTCTCTTACCATTGGGAAAATAAAAAATTGGGGGCGAAAAGGTCATTTTTTTTCACAAAAATTATTTTTTATTTTTACGGTTCTGCATTATAAACTTCTGTGAAGCACTTGGTGGGTCAAAGTGCTCACCACACCTCTAGATAAGTTCCTTAGGGGGTCTACTTTCCAAAATGGTGTCACTTGTGGGGGGTTTCAATGTTTAGGCACATCAGTGGCTCTCCAAACGGAACATGGCGTCCCATCTCAATTCCAGTCAATTTTGCATTAAAAAGTCAAATGGCGCTCCTTCGCTTCCAAGCTCTGTCATGCGCCCAAACAGTGGTTTACCTCCACTTATGGGGTATCGGCGTACTCAGGACAAATTGTACAACAAGGTTTGGGGTCCATTTTCTCCTGTAACTCTTGGCAAAATAAAACAAATTGGAGCTGAAGTAAATTTTTTGTGAAAAAAAGTTAAATGTTCATTTTTATTTAAACATTCCAAAAATTCTTGTGAAACACCTGAAGGGTTAATAAACTTCTTGAATGTGGTTTTGAGAACCTTGAGGGGTGCAGCTTTTAGAATGGTGTCACACTTGGGTATTTTCTATCATATAGACCCCTCAAAATGACTTCAAATGAGATGTGGTCCCTAAAATAAAATGGTGTTGTAAAAATGAGAAATTGCTGGTCAACTTTTAACCCTTATAACTCCCTAACAAAAAACAATTTTGGTTCCAAAATTGTGCTGATGTGAAGTAGACATGTGGGAAATGTTACTTATTAAGTATTTTGTGTGACATATCTCTGTGATTTAATTGCATAAAAATTCAAAGTTGGAAAATTGCGAAATTTTCAAAATTTTCGCCACGTTTCCGTTTTTTTCACAAATAAACGCAGGTAATATGAAAGAAATTTTACCACTATCATGAAGTACAATATGTCACGAGAAAACAATGTCAGAATCACCGGGATTCGTTGAAGAGTTCCAGAGTTATAACCTCATAAAGGGACAGTGGTCAGAATTGTAAAAATTGGCCCGGTCCATAACGTGCAAACCACCCTTGGGGGTAAAGGGGTTAATACAGCCTGACATCACTCAGCCATTTGTGGTAGAGGTGGATGCCTCTGAGCTAGGGTTGGGAGCTGTATTGTCTCAGAGGATTTCTCTGAGTAAGTGGCGTCCGTGTGCATTTTTCTCGAGAAAATTATCTCCTACGGAGAAGAATTATGACATTGGTAACAGGGAGCTGTTGGCAATTAAATGGGCATTTGAGGAATGGCGTCATTTTTTGGAGGGAGCACTTCACCCTGTCATGGTGATCACAGATCACAAAAATCTGTTATATTTAGAATCTGCAAAGCGTCTTACACCTAGGCAGGCAAGGTGGTCTCTGTTCTTTGCCAGGTTCAATTTCTACATTACGTACCGGCCAGGAAATAAGAATGTCAAGGCTGATGCGTTATCCCATTGTTTCCCGGGGGTGGGGATAATTGTGAACCAGGTCCTATACTGCAGAAGGGTGTAGTAGTCGCCACAATTAATTATGATCTTGAGAAAGAGGTGGTAGAGGCTCAGGGGGATGCCCCAGCAGCCTGTCCGTTAGGTAAACTTTTTGTTCCAGCTAATCTCCGTCTCAGGGTCATAAATGAGCATCATGACACGGTTTTGGCCGGACATCCTGGAAGTAAGGTTACCGCGGACCTTCTCACTCGGCGTTTTTGGTGGTCTGGGCTAAGACATGATGTACAGGAATATGTCGCTGCCTGCAGTGTGTGTGCGCGTTCCAAGTCCTCTCGTTCTCGCCCGTCTGGGTCTCTCCAACCTTTGGAGATTCCCAATAGACCTTGGACTCATTTGTCAATAGACTTCATCACTGACTTACCGGTTTCGGAGGATAATACAGTTATTTTAGTCGTAGTTGATAGATTTAGCAAGATGTCTCATTTCATTGCGCTCCTCGCATTACCAAATGCAAAGACCCTGGCACAGGTCTTTATTAAGGAGGCTGTGAGACTGCATGGTATTCCTTCAGATATTATCTCAGACCGGGGGTGCAGTTTATTTTTAAGTTTTTGAGGGCTTTCTGCAGCCGGCTGGGGACTCATTTGTCGTTTTCTTCAGCTTTTCATCCTCAATCCAATGGTCAGAGTGAAAGCGTAAATCAAAATCTTGAGACTTATCTTAGGTGTTTCATCTCAGAGAATCAGGAGGACTGGGTTAAATACTTACCATTAGCAGAATTTGCTATAAACAATCGTACTCATGAGTCTACTGGTAAGTCCCCGTTTTTCGGGGCATATGGTTTTCATCCTCAATCTAGTTCATTTAATAGGAGGGATTACTCAGGTGTTCCTGAAGAGGAGAGGTTTTCTTCATCCATCACGTCCGTATGGCAAGAGGTTCTTGAAAAATTAAAGAGGATGGGTTCCAGGTATAAGAATGCGGCTGATCGGAGACGTGTGGAAGGTCCGAACCTGTGTGTGGGTGATTGGGTTTGGTTGCCCTCGAAAAATATTAAGCTGAGAGTTCCCTCGTGGAAATTGGGCCCTAGGTTCATTGGCCCTTATAGGATTGTGGCCGTCATGAATTCCGCTTCTTTTCAGTTGGCTTTGCCTCAGTCATTTAAGATCCATAATGTTTTTCATCGCTCCTTACTCAAAAAGGTTGTGGCGCCATCCAATTAGTCCCCTTCACCTCCATCTCCGGTCCTTGTTGATGGAAATCTCAAGTTCCAGATTTCCAGGGTTATGGATACTCGTTTAGTTCGTCGATCTCTACAATATCTGGTACACTGGAGAGGGTACGGTCCTGAGGAAAGGACGTGGGTACCTGCTACCGATGTCCATGCAGTTAGGTTGGTTCGGGCATTTCATACTGCTCATCCTGAGAAACCTGGTCCTGAGGTCCCTCGTAGAAGGGGGGGGGGTACTGTCACGGGACTACCGCGACAGAGAGGTTCCAGAGAACCGCAGCACTCAGGGCCTCGTTCACACACAGTGAACAGAAGCTCTTCACCTGTTTTCTGACCTAGCTGCTTTGTGCCAGCAGTGCAGGAGTTAACCTCATTGCTGAGAGCTGGGTCTCTCTCAACTGAAGTGAATTTCTTAATCTGATCCTCTATATAGACCCAGTCCTGACTACAGCTAGTGTCAGTGATCAGTTCTACTGCCTGGCTTGGAGGTTGATGGAGCATGGTGTTGGTGTTGGAGGTTTGTTTACAGAGATTGGTGTCTGCTGTTTTGGTTGCTTGTTAAACCTGTTTTCCTTCCTAAGTTTATTCCTTCTCTTCCCTTCTCTGTGTATCCTCTGTGGTTGTGTGAGCATTTGGTGAGTTTGAGACTTTTAGTTACCTTGTCTGTATACCCTGTTATTTGTTGTATTATTACACTGCTGCAGTCCACCTCCTTTGGGGGAGAGGGGGCCACAGATAGGGCCTGCACAGGAGACAGGGATACGCTGGCGGCTCGGGCCTCCTAACCATCATAGGTACCCCCGAGATAAGGGAAAGCCAGGGCCCCATTAAAGTGGTAGGGACAGGTGCAGTTCCCAGTACGCCGTCCTGCCCCTTTATCGCCGCTTACGGCGTGACACCCTGCAGCAAATGATAGGGTGTGTCAGTCTTGGTTATGCAAACTGCAGAGCAGGTGGCTCTGCAGAACTTCAGCCTGTGTGAGGTAACACGGAGCCAAAAGGTCTGGCAACCCTCAGTGTACACGGCGGTGCAGTTGCCCACAGTAACTCGTCTCAGATTGTCATGTTTCCCGGCTGAAATCTGGAGGATACCGTGTGCTGTTTATGTTGTGAGTTTGGACATTAAACTACATTTACTCAGAACTTTCCTGGGCCACTGCCTCATCACTGCATAGTGTGGACACCGCTGCACTACACACTCTTTAGACAAAAAGTTATCCATTACCTGGAAGCTACCAGGGAATGCAAACAGGACTCAAAACTTGTTTGTCCAACATGTTGGAGTTAATATGGGGAAGAAAGAGGCAAAATCCAGAATAGCGGGGTGGATTAGATCCACAATAGGGATGGCTTACGAGGCAGAAAGGAAACCACCCCCTAAAACGTTAAAAGCCTTTTCCACCAAAGCAGTATCCACGGGCAGAGAGAGGGGGAGCTTCAGTGGATCAGATTTGTAGAGCTGCAACATGGTTCAGCCTAAGCACCTTTTCTAAGCATTACCTGTTAGATGTAGTCTCAGGACAGGTTATTATTATTATTTATTTATATAGTACCATTAATTCCATGTTGCCTTTGGCAGGTTCTTCACGCAGTGGTCCCACCCTAAAAAAAACATGCTTTGTATTTTCCATAGTGCTATCAGGATTGATGACCTGGAAAGTGGTAATTAGGCCTACCGGTATTTGTGTTTCCAGAAGTCCATCCTGACAGCACAGCTAGTTCCCTCCCCTTGAGAAATTCTATACTTATGTGACGTAATGTTTGTATTAGGCTATGTGCACACGTTGCGGATTAGGCTTAGGAATTTCTGGTGCGGCTTCTGCCTCTCCTGGCAGAAAACGCACCTGCGGATTTGTTGCGTTTTTTGTGCGGTTCCGCAGCGTTTTTGTGCGTTTTTGCTGCGGTTTTCTTGCGGATTTGCTGCGTTTTTTACCCCTGCGGTTTTCTATAATGGAATGGGTACAAAAACGCTGCAGATTCACAAAAAAGAAGTGACATGCTACTTCTTTTAAACCGCAGCGTTTCCGCAGCGGATTTTCCGCAAAGTGTGCACAGCATTTTTTTTTCTCATTAATTTACATTGTACTGTAAATCACTTGCGGATCTGCAGCGTTTCTGCACTGCAAAAAACGCTGCGGATCTACAGAGAATCCGCAACGTGTGCACATAGCCTAAAGAATGCTTAATGAATTCGGTTGCATCCATCTTGGTGGGGTACTTGGAAAAGACAGTGATGGGTGGAGGTGGGAGGGTCCTTTTAACCTCTTGTTGTTTCCTGTCCCAGCAAGGGTAAGAAGGACGTCCTCCATGGTGCTGTCAGGAGGGGTGACCTGGAAAAAAGTTATGACTCTTGGGAGAAGGGGAGGAAAAAACAAAGCCAAAAAACCCAGAAATTAGCTGGAGTTAATCTTGAAAACCTTTCACCATTTCAAATTATTTTTCTTCTAAAGGTTTCTTAAACCATGAGTGCAATGAAATGCTTCCTTCTAGTCACTGCGTTCTAGCGTGCTCTGACCAGATGATGGACTGCAGAGGGACATGGACCACCTGCTAACACCTCCAGGCCAGATTATGGACTGCAGAGGGACGAGGACCCTCTGCTAACACCTCCAGGCCAGATGATGGAATGCAGGGGAACGAGGAACCCCTATTAACACCTCCAGGCCAGATTATAGACTGCAGAGGGACAAGGACCCATGCTAACATCTCCAGGCCAGATGATGGACTGCAGAGGGACGAGGGCCCCCTGCTAACATCTCCAGGCCAGATGATGGACTGCAGAGGGACGAGAACCCCTGCTAACACCTCGGCCAGATGATGGATTGCAGGGGGACGAGGAACCCTTACTAACACCTCCAGGCCAGATTATAGACTGCAGAGGGACAAGGACCCATGCTAACATCTCCAGGCCAGACAATGGACTGCAGAGGGACGAGTGCATTGAACAGCAAGGTGGATTGCAGCTGAGGGGAAAAAAAAATCTTTAAATCTTCAGCTTAGCGAGTGTGAACGAGCTGAGTGTGACCTGAGCGAAAGTGTGAACGGCGGTAAGTGTGACTTGTGATTCAGTGACTTTGGATTCAAGGAGTTTCCAAGGGAGGAATTACTGAATTGCTGTCTGTATTTTATTAATACTTTGCATTTGTTTTTTTTTTGTTTTTTTATTTAACGGTTCTGTCTGGTGCAAACCCCATTAGGAAATGTGCTCCACTATTGTTAATGCCATCCAGTGCACATCTTGCCACATGTATGCAGTCCTTGATCAGCCGGTCGAGGGTGCATACTGCTGTGCGCGATGTGAGCACGTTGAGCATTTGGAAGCCCAGATACTGGATCTAAATGTGCAGCTGGCAACACTGAGATCCATTGACAACATGGAAAGGAGTCTTCTGCTCACTGAGCAGACGCTCAATGGGATAGATGATGCGTGGGATGGTAGGATGGAGCTGCAGTACGGTGAAGTAGCAAGCTGGGTGACAGAAGGCAGGGTAGAGGGAAGAGTGCCAGGGAGGCTAGTCCTGATCAGTTAATAATTTAAGAAAGAATAGAGGTACAGAGAGGAACAACATCAAGTGCATGTATACTAATGCCAGAAGCCTCGCCAACGAAATGGACGTATTAGAATTACGGTAATGTTGGAGCATAATTATGACATGGTGGGGTATCTGAAACTTGGCTGGATGAGAGCCATGACTGGGCTGTTAACTTGCAGGGCTGTAGCCTGTTCAGAAATGACTGAACGGATAAGCGGGGGGGAGGGGTGTGTCTATATGTAAAATCATCCTTAAAACCCTATAGGCGTGATAATATAGGTGAATCTAATGAAAATGTAGAATCCCTGTGGGTGGAGATAAGGGGAGGGGGGAAAAATAATAAATTACTGATAGGGGTTTGTTATAAATCTCCAAAAATAATGGAAGCAATGGAGAATATCCTCGTAAAGCAAATAGATGAAGCTGCGACTCAAGGAGAAGTCATTATTATGGGGGACTTCAACTCCCCTGAAATAGATTGGGGAACAGAAACCTGCAGTTCCAGCAAAGGTAATCGGTTTTTGACAACTATGAGAGACAATTGCAGCGCCCCAGAGATCTGGTCGTTGCAGTATGACACTCTGCCGCTAAGGGGAGTGATGGTACGTCTGATGGCACTGAAGGAATTCTACTGACCAGGTATCACCAGCACACATTACACTTCACACTCCGGCCATTAGGGGGAGAAAAAGACTTTATTTATTGGGCCACTCCTCACACTGGTAAAACTAGGGGTTGGGTAGGAAGTTAGTCAGAAGCTGACTGGGTTGGATTCATGCAACATCCCGTGGCAGGGGGTGTTGCAGGGAGAAGACACAGGGGAGTCCCTGTCGGGCGTGGGAACCTAGCAGGTACCTAGCGAACAGAGCAGAACGTTATGGAACCGCGCCTGCACTACCTTGCGGTAAGAAAGAGACACGAAGCGAAGGGTATTGTGGGAACAGTGAGAAACGAGATCAAGCACAAAGGAGAGCCAGTAGGAGTCGTGCCGTGAGACCAAGGCAACAACCTACTGAGGCGCGTAGCCTGTGGCCGGAACACCGCGGAAGTAACTGACTCTAGGCCTTACTTCGAACTCCGCAGGACAGTTAATTATAGGTTGGCTGTCCTTAAATTTCCTACGAAGACATAGAGGGCAAGGCGTGGAGAGGGGCGTCTCTAGGGTCCCGGAAGAGCTCCGAGCCTTCCCGTCATACGGGTGCGTCCTAGCCATAACATATCTGGGGGACGAGAAACTAGTAACATCTGGAACAAGACAGAGAGAATTAGAAAGAACGAACGAGAACAGAAGTTGTGAGGACTATTCCGAATGCTCAGCAGGGTAGCACTACAACACACAGGCGCTAGTGGTAGGCACTGATTTCCACCTGCAAAGGGAACTCTGGATGTGCCCATCGGACCGGCCGGTCTCAGAAAGCCCTGTTAAACGTGCTCTGGATTGCGGATCCTGAAGTCTTCAGTAAACAGGTAAAGAGACTGCAACCTTGTGTCCTTGTTATTGTCTGCACCTCACACCATCGCCATCTACATCACTGGGAAGCCTGTTATGAACAGGTAATTCAGAACCACAATGGACCTTGAAGTTCAGAGCACACAAAGTGACCTGACAATTACCAAAAACATAGGACGAGCTCTGAGACGTGGGAACTCTGTTGACCGCAATCCCTAATCCTATCACACCACACTAGAGGTAGCCGTGGATTGCGCCTAACGCTCCCTATGCAACTCGGCACAGCCTGAGAAACTAACTAGCCCTGAAGATAGAAAAATAAGCCTACCTTGCCTCAGAGAAATTCCCCAAAGGAAAAGGCAGCCCCCCACATATAATGACTGTGAGTAAAGATGAAAATACAAACACAGAGATGAAATAGATTTAGCAAAGTGAGGCCCGACTTACTGAATAGACCGAGGATAGGAAAGATAGCTTTGCGGTCAACACAAAAACCTACAAACAACCACGCAGAGGGGCAAAAAGACCCTCTGCACCGACTAACGGTACGGAGGTGCTCCCTCTGCGTCTCAGAGCTTCCAGCAAGCAAGAAAAACCAATATAGCAAGCTGGACAGAAAATATAGCAAACAAAAGTAACACAAGCAGAACTTAGCTTATGCAGGATAAACAGGCCACAGGAACGATCCAGGAGGAAGCAAGACCAATACTAGAACATTGACTGGAGGCCAGGATCAAAGCACCAGGTGGAGTTAAATAGAGCAGCACCTAACGACTTAACCTCATCACCTGAGGAAGGAAACTCAGAAGCCGCAGTACCACTCTCATCCACCAAAGGAAGCTCATAGACAGAACCAGCCGAAGTACCACTCACGACCACAGGATGTAGCTTGGCCACAGAATTCACAACAGAAGCCCTGGGGACATACTTCACCTGTGGGAAGGTATACCATCTAGCTGCCATTCCACCACCCCAGCGGACCCCAAGCAGCGTCGGTCATCCTGACCGAACACCACAGGTGGCGTCACGAAACCTTGACAGACTCCTATCACCCTTTATTGGATGCCCCTTAGCAGGGTCACAGACCGGGTCCAGCCACCGTGACATTCCCAGAACTGAGCCAGCAGAGGACCGGTACCGAGTAATCCGTGGCCCTGTGTCAGGGGGCGATCCACAATTACCGTATATACTCGAGTATAAGCCGAGATTTTCAGCCCAAATTTTTGGGCTGAAAGTGCCCCTCTCGGCTTATACTCGAGTCACGGTCGGTGGTGGGGTCGGCGGGTGAGGGGGAGAGAGGTCTGAGGCATACTTACCTGCTTCCGGGGCTCCTGGCGCTGTCCCTGCAGTCCCACGGTCTTCGGGTGCCGCAGCTCTTTCCCTGTTCAGCAGTCATGTGGGACCGCTCATTAAAGTTATGAATATGGACTCCACTCCCATAGGGGTGGAGCCGCATATTCATTTCTCTAATGAATGGTGCCAGTGACCGTTGACAGACGAAGAGGCTGCGGCACCCGGAGACCAGCTGTCTGGGAGAAGGAGCCAGGGACGCCGGGAGCAGATGAGTATTACATATTCACCTGTCCACGTTCCACACGCCGGGCGCCGCTCTGTCTTCGCATCCTCTTGCAGTGACTGTTCAGGTCAGAGGGCGCGATGACGTACTAGTGTGCGCGCCGCCCTCTGCCTGATCAGTCAGTGCGGAGAGACGCCGAGACGGGACGCTGAGGAGCTGCAAGCAAGAGAGTGGGGGTATGTCGTTTTTTTTTTTTTATTGCAGCAGCAGCATTATATATGGCACAGTTTTATATGGCACATCTATGGGGCAATAATCAACGGTGCAGAGCATTCTATATGGCGGAGCACTATATGGCACAACTTTCTATGGCACATCTATGGGGCAATAATGAACGGTGCAGAGCACTATATAGCACAGCTTTATATGGCACATCTATGGGGCAATAATGAACGGTGCAGAGCACTATATGGCACAGCTTTCTATGGCACATCTATGGGGCAATAATGAAGGGTGCAGAGCACTATATGGCACAGCTTTCTATGGCACATATATTTGGGGCAATAATGAACGGTGCAGAGCACTATATGGGGCACAGCTTTTTATGGAGCATCTATGGGGCAATAATGAACAGTGCAGAGCATTCTATATGGCACAGCTTTCTATGGCACATCTATGGGGCCAAAATGAACAGTGCAGAGCATTATATGTGGCACAGTTTTATATGGAGCATCTATGGGGCAATAATGAACGGTATAGAGCATTATATGTGGCACAGCATTATACGGAGCATCTATGGGGCCATAATGAACGGTGCAGAGCATTATATGTGGCACAGCTTTATATGGAGCATCTATGGGGCAACAATGAACGGTATGGAGCATCTATTTTTATTTTTGAAATTCACCGGTAGCTGCTGCATTTCCTACCCTAGGTTTATACTCGAGTCAATAAGTTTTCCCAGTTTTTTGTGGCAAAATTAGGGGGGTCGGCTTATACTCGGGTCAGCTTATACTCGAGTATATGCGGTACCTTTCACAACTGGTTCAGGACCCAACAAGAAGGGGGGCACTGCTAGACCTAATATTAACCAACAGGCCAGACCGCATATCACATATAAGGGTTGGGGGTCACTTGGGGAATAGTGATCACAAAATAATAAGTTTTCATGTATCCTTTAATAAGATGTGTAGTAAAGGGGTTACAAGGACACTAAACTTCACGAGGGCAAATTTCCAACGGATGACAGATGATCTTGGTGTAATTAACTGGGACGATATCCTGAGACATAAAAATACACAAAGAAAATGGGAGACGTTTATTAGCATCCTGGATAGGACCTGTGCACAGTATATACCGTATGGGAATAAACATACTAGAAATATGAGGAAACCAATATGGCTAAATAGAGCTGTAAGGGGCGCAATAAGTGACACAAAGAAAGCATTTAGAGAATTAAAGGAAGTGATGAGGCATTAAATAAATACAGAAAATTAAATAAATTCTGTAAAAAGCAAATCAAGGCAGCAAAGATTGAGACAGAGAGACTCATTGCCAGAGAGAGTAAAAATAATTCCAAAATATTCTTTAACTACGTAAATAGTAAGAAACTAAAAAATGAGAGTGTTGGCCCCCTTAAAAATAGTCTGGGTGAAATGGTGGATGAGGATGAGGAAAAAGCCAATATGCTAAATGACTTTTTTTCATCAGTATTTACACAAGAAAATCCCATGGCAGACAAAATGACTAGTGATAACAATTCCACATTAAGTGTCCCCTGCTTAACCCAGCAGGAAGTGCGGCGGCGTCTAAAAATCACTAAAATTGACAAATCTCCGGGCCCGGATGGGATACACCCCCGAGGACTGCAGGAATTAAGTACAGTCATTGATAGATCATTATTATTAATCTTTAAAGACTCCATAATAACAGGGTCTGTACCACAGGACTGGCGTATAGCAAATGTGGTGCCAATATTCAAAAAGGGGACAAAAACTGAACTCGGAAATTATAGGCCAGTAAGCTTAACCTCTACTGTGGGTAAAATCCTGGAGGGCATTCTAAGGGATGATATACTGGAGTATCTGAAGAGGAATAACCTCATGACCCAGTATCAGCACGGGTTTACTAGGGACCGTTCATGTCAGACTAATCTGATCAGCTTCTATGAAGAGGTAAGTTCCGGATTGGACCAAGGGAACCCAGTGGATGTAGTGTATATGGACTTTTCAAAAGCTTTTGATACGGTGCCACACAAAAGGTTGATACATAAAATGAGAATAATGGGGATAGGGGAAAATATGTGTAAGTGGGTTGAGAGCTGGCTCAGGGATAGGAAACAAAGGGTGGTTATTAATGGAGCACACTCGGACTGGGTAGCGGTTAGCAGTGGGGTACCACTGGGGTCAATATTGGGCCCACTTCTTTTTAACATATTTATTAATGACCTTGTAGGGGGCATTCAGAGTAGAATTTTAATATTTGCAGATGACACTAAACTCTGCAGGGTAATCAATACAGAGGAGGACAATTTTATATTACAGGATGATTTATGTAAACTAGAAGCTTGGGCTGATAAATGGCAAATGAGCTTTAATGGGGATAAATGTAAGGTCATGCACTTGGGTAGAAGTAATAAGATGTATAATTATGTGCTTAATTCTAAAACTCTGGGCAAAACCGTCAATGAAAAAGACCTGGGTGTATGGGTGGATGACAAACTCATATTCAGTGGCCAGTGTCAAGCAGCTGCTACAAAGGCAAATAAAATAATGGGATGCATTAAAAGAGGCATAGATGCTCATGACGAGAACATAATTTTACCTCTATACAAGTCACTAGTTCGACCACACTTAGAATACTGTGCACAGTTCTGGTCTCCGGTGTATAAGAAAGATATAGCTGAACTGGAGCGGGTGCAGAGAAGAGCGACCAAGGTTATTAGAGGACTGGGGGGTCTGCAATACCAAGATAGGTTATTACACTTGGGGCTATTTAGTTTGGAAAAACGAAGACTAAGGGGTGATCTTATTTTAATGAATAAATATATGAGGGGACAGTACAAAGACCTTTCTGATGATCTCTTTAATCATAGCCCTGAGACAGGGACAAGGGGGCATCCTCTGCGTTTGGAGGAAAAAAGGTTTAAGCATAATAACAGACGCGGATTCTTTACTGTAAGGCCGGCGTCACACTTGCGAGTTTTACGGACATAAGAGCGCAGAATCTACGTCCGTAAAACTCGCAAAAAATACGGCACAATTATTCTCTATGCCCCTGCTCCTATTTGCCGTATTTTACTGATCAGTATTATACGGCTTTCTACGGCCGTACAAAATCGCAGCATGCTGCGTTTGTCACCGTACTGCGCAAGAAATACGCCAATGAAAGTCTATGGAAGCGTGAAAAATACGGATTACACACGGACAAGCAGTGTGACTTGCGAGAAATACGCAGCGCTGTTAGAGAGAAAAGCCGGCAATTCAGTGCGGTGTACAGTAAAATCACACTGACAGCTTACAGTCCAATAGGTAGAATAAATGTGTACACATAGAATAGGTATATATATATATATATATGTCAGTGAGACACATATATGTATATATATATTAATATTTATTCCAGCGCTATACAGCTTGAAAGCCGGTAATTCCAATACCGGCTTTTTCTTTCTCCTTCCTAAAACCCGACATGATTTGAGACATGGTTTACATACAGTAAACCATGTCTTCTCTCCATTTTTTTTGCAGATTCCACACTACTAACGTCAGTAGAGTGTATCTGCAAAATTTGGCCGTTCTAGCTCTTAAAATAAAGGGTTAAATGGCGGAAAAAATTGGCGTGGGCTCCCGCGCAATTTTCTCCGCCAGAGTAGTAAAGCCAGTGACTGAGGGCAGATATTAATAGCCTGGAGAGGGTCCACGGTTATTGGCCCCCCCCTGGCTAATAATATCTGCCCCCAGCCACCCCAGAAAAGGCACATCTGGAAGATGCGCCTATTCTGGCACTTGGCCACTCTCTTCCCATTCCCGTGTAGCGGTGGGATATGGGGTAATGAAGGGTTATTGCCACCTTGCTATTGTAAGGTGACATTAAGCCTAATTAATAATGGAGAGGCGTCAATTATGACACCTATCCATTATTAATCCAATTGTAGTGAAGGGTTAAATAAAACACAAACACATTATTTAAAATTATTTTAATGAAATAAAAACAATGGTTGTTGCAGTATTTTATTCAACGCCCAATCCAGTCACTGAAGACCCTCGTTCTGTGAGTAAAAAAACATAATAAACCAACAATATACTTAATATATTTTACTGTAGCCAGGGAGCTTTCTAGGTAATTTCCCACGATCTATGAACAGCCAGCAGAGGGCGCCTCACCGCAAATAAAGCTAAATATAGATCATTGATCTATTTTTAGCCTCATTCCCTGGGGTTTTGCAGCGAGGAGGAGCAGCCTGCATTAGCACAGCTCCTTGCTGCAAAATGTTTTAACCCCTTCAGAAGGATTTACATCGTTGGACGTTACAGATCTGCGGAGGGTAAGTATATTGTTGGTTTATTATGTTTTTTTACTCACAGAACGAGGGTCTTCAGTGACTGGATTGGGCGTTGAATAAAATACTGCAACAACCATTGTTTTTATTTCATTAAAATAATTTTAAATAATGTGTTTGTGTTTTATTTAACCCTTCACTACAATTGGATTAATAATGGATAGGTGTCATAATTGACGCCTCTCCATTATTAATTAGGCTTAATGTCACCTTACAATAGCAAGGTGGCATTAACCCTTCATTACCCCATATCCCACCGCTACACGGGAATGGGAAGAGAGTGGCCAAGTGCCAGAATAGGCGCATCTTCCAGATGTGCCTTTTCTGGGGTGGCTGGGGGCAGATATTATTAGCCAGGGGGGGGCCAATAACCGTGGACCCTCTCCAGGCTATTAATATCTGCCCTCAGTCACTGGCTTTACTACTCTGGCGGAGAAAATTGCGCGGGAGCCCACGCCAATTTTTTCCG
This sequence comes from Ranitomeya imitator, assembly GCF_032444005.1. Classification (NCBI taxonomy): domain Eukaryota; kingdom Metazoa; phylum Chordata; class Amphibia; order Anura; family Dendrobatidae; genus Ranitomeya; species Ranitomeya imitator. The sequence goes on along the minus strand of NC_091282.1, from coordinate 856,624,164 downwards.
CCATTTAACCCTTTATTTTAAGAGCTAGAACGGCCAAATTTTGCAGATACACACTACTGACATTAGTAGTGTGGAATCTGCAAAAAAAATGGAGAGAAGACATGGTTTACTGTATGTAAACCATGTCTCAAATCATGTCGGGTTTTAGGAAGGAGAAAGAAAAAGCCGGTAATTGAATTACCGGCTTTCAAGCTGTATAGCGCTGGAAAAAATATTAATATATATACATATATGTGTCTCACTGACATATATATATATATATATATATATATATATACCTATTCTACGTGTACACATTTATTCTACCTATTCTACTGTAAGCTGTCAGTGTGATTTTACTGTACACCGCACTGAATTACCGGCTTTTCTCTCTAATATATGTGTCTACTGACATATATATATATATATATATATATATATATATATATATATATATAGACAGTATATATATGTTTTTTTTTCTTTTTGGGACACATGGATCACTTCTATAGCGGTATGTTGGTTTTGCTAGCCTGCGAGAAAACCACGCAGTACGGATGACATACGGATTACATACGGTGGATGCCATGCGCAAAAAACGCTGACACACCCTGCCTACGGAGGAGCTACGGACCACTTTTTTCGGGACTTTTCAGCGTATTACGGCCGTAATATACGGACCGTATTGTTTTACGCTGTGTGTGACGCCGGCCTAAGAGCAGTGAGACTATGGAACTCTCTGCCATATGATGTTGTAATGAGTGATTCATTACTTAAATTTAAGAGGGGGCTGGATACATTTCTGGAAAAGTATAATGTTACAGGGTATATACACTAGATTCCTTGATAGGGCGTTGATCCAGGGAACTAGTCTGATTGCCGTATGTGGAGTCGGGAAGGAATTTTTTCCTCAATGTGGAGCTTACTCTTTGCCACATGGGTTTTTTTTGCCTTCCTCTGGATCAACATGTTAGGGCATGTTAGGTTAGGCTATGGGTTGAACTAGATGGACTTAAAGTCTTCCTTCAACCTTAATAACTATGTTACTATGAGGACCCCCTGGTAACACCTCCAGGCCAGATGATGGACTGCAGTGGGACGAGGACTCCCAGTTGACACTTCTAGACCAGATGATGGACTTAAAGGGACTCTGTCACCTGAATTTGGCGGGACTGGTTTTGGGTCATATGGGCAGAGTTTTCGGGTGTTTGATTCACCCTTTCCTTACCCGCTGGCTGCATGCTGGCTGCAATATTGGATTGAAGTTCATTCTCTGTCCTCCATAGTACACGCCTGCGCAAAGCAATCTTGCCTTGTGCAGGCGTGTACTATGGAGGACAGAGAATGAACTTCAATCCAATATTGCAGCCAGCATGCAGCCAGCGGGTAAGGAAAGGGTGAATCAAACACCCGAAAACTCCGCCCATATGACCCAAAACCAGTCCCGCCAAATTCAGGTGACAGAGTCCCTTTAAAAAGAGGGCCTCTTCCTAACACCTCCGTTCCAGCAACCGTAGTACGTCACAAACGTGCGCCACTGTTCGCAGCAAGGCGTCACTTGCCGGCCGGCTTAGCCCGGGCGCGCCACTTTTCACGCCCCTTTGTCTCCCTGCTCTCAGAACGCTGGATTGTGCCGTCATCGCGGAGTGGGCGGTGCCAGCGTCTGTGTCTCGCAGCCAATTGACCAATCTTTGTGTGAGCGCACGATGGAAAGAGAAGCCAGCCCCGCCCACCCGGCCAATGAAGGCGGAGAGCTCTCTGTGCAGCTGCTGTGGGCGTTACCTTCCGACCTGAGCGTCGTGCACGTGCAGCAAACAAAGGGCGAGCACGAGCACGGCTCGGGAGCGAGCGCCATAGGTAGCAGCGGCATGGATGAGCCCCGGGGAGAGGAGGAGCCGGGCGGAGAGAGCCCCCGGGGGCTACACGGAGATTCGGCAGGACAGACCGGCACCCGGGGGCGAGCTGCACAGGTGCTGTGCCGGGAAGCGCCCCAGTTGTCACACCATGACTCCGAGGAGCAGTGCCACATGCCAGTCCGGAGCCATGGCCGTCTGGAAGATGAAGAATCCTGCAGCGAACTCCTACTGGGCGAGGACCGGGCATGTGTGAGCGCCGCCGAGCGGACACCGCCGGGACACCCCCGGGAGCTGCCCGTGCCCGGCCCTGGAGCCCGGCCAGTGTGTGCGCCCTTCCCCGCCACTCAGGACTTTCCTCTTGTGCTGGACTCGCTCTCAGTGCTGGCACTCCACGATGATTCTGCGGAGGACGAGGCGCTGGACTCTGGGCTGCCCAGTCCAGACATGTTCGGGGAGATGACCGCGGAGCAGCTGCTGCTCTCAGGGGCCCGCAGGAGAGGGGCCAACATGACGGAGGGCGTCCCGGTGCCCAGCTCCGAGCATGTAGCCGAGATTGTGGGGCGCCAAGGTGAGTGGTACATGTGCACTGATGGAGGGGGGCCCTGGGGGTGTCTGCTGCCATCCTGGCACTGTATATACTGCACAGGTGTGTATGGTGCCCATTATAGGGCCCCGGGGGTGTCTGCTGCCATCCTGGCACTGTATATACTGCACAGGTGTGTATGGTGCCATCCTGGCACTGTATATACTGCACAGGTGTGTATGGTGCCCATTATAGTGCCCTGGGGGTGTCTGCTGCCATCCTGGCACTGTATATACTGCACAGGTGTGTATGGTGCCCATTATAGGGCCCCGGGGGTGTCTGCTGCCATCCTGGCACTGTATATACTGCACAGGTGTGTATGGTGCCATCCTGGCACTGTATATACTGCACAGGTGTGTATGGTGCCCATTATAGTGCCCTGGGGGTGTCTGCTGCCATCCTGGCACTGTATATACTGCACAGGTGTGTATGGTGCCCATTATAGTGCCCTGGGGGTGTCTGCTGCCATCCTGGCACTGTATATACTGCACAGGTGTGTATGGTGCCCATTATAGTGCCCTGGGGGTGTCTGCTGCCATCCTGGCACTGTATATACTGCACAGGTGTGTATGGTGCCCATTATAGTGCCCTGGGGGTGTCTGCTGCCATCCTGGCACTGTATATACTGCACAGGTGTGTATGGTGCCCATTATAGGGCCCCGGGGGTGTCTGCTGCCATCCTGGCACTGTATATACTGCACAGGTGTGTATGGTGCCCATTATAGTGCCCTGGGGTGTGTCTGCTGCCATCCTGGCACTGTATATACTGCACAGGTGTGTATGGTGCCCATTATAGGGCCCGAAGGGGTGTCTGCTGCCATCCCGTCACTGTATATGCTGCACAGGTGTGTATGGTGCCCATTATAGGGCCCCGGGGGTGTCTGCTGCCATCCCGCCACTGTATATACTGCACAGGTGTGTATGGTGCCCATTATAGGGCCCTGGGGTGTCTACTGCCATCCTGGCACTGTATATCCTGCACAGGTGTGTATGGTGCCCATTATAGGGCCCTGGGGTGTCTACTGCCATCCTGGCACTGTATATCCTGCACAGGTGTGTATGGTGCCCATTATAGGGCCCTGGGGTGCCTGCGGCCATCCTGTCACTGTCATCCTGTCACTGGCCATCCACACTTATCCCATCCCTAACCCACCTCTTCAACCTAACACTATCTTCTGGCACCTTCCCTTCTGCTTTCAAACATGCCACAATCAAGCCTATCCTTAAAAATCCAACCCTCGATCCAACTGCTATGTCCAGCCATCGCCCAATATCGCTGCTCCCATTCGCTTCCAAGCTTCTGGAGCAGCACGTCCACTCTGAACTTTCCTCCCACCTCTCATGTAACTTGCTCTTTGACAATTTGCAATCTGGTTTCTGCCCCCATCACTCAGCTGAGACAGCCCTGACCAAAATCACTAACGACCTACTTACCGCCAAAGCTAGACCTGTCTTCTGCTAGACCTGTCCTCTGCTTTCGACACAGTTGACCACTGCCTCCTACTACAGATCCTTTCCTCCTTTGGCATCAAAGACCTCGCCCTATCCTGGATCTCCTCGTACCTTTGTAACCGCACATTCAGCGTCTCCCACTCCCACACTATCTCTTCATCCCACCCTCTCTGTTGGAGTCCCACAAGGCTCTGTTCTAGGACCCCTACTCTTCTCAATCTATACACTTGGCTTGGGACAACTCATAAAGTCCCATGGATTCCAGTACTTACCTCTATGCTGACGACTTTCAGATCTACCTCTCTGGCCCAGACGTCACCGCTCTGCTGTCCAGAATCCCAGAGTGCCTATCAGCCATATCATCATCATCCTCCTTCTTCTCCTCTCGCTTCCTCAAACTCAATGTGGACAAATCTGAACTCCTCATCTTTCCTCCATCCAATAGATAAGTCAGGTAAGGAAGATCTATCTATCGCAATCAATGACATCGCTCTTTCCCCCATAGCGGAAGTCCGCTGCCTCGGAGTAACCTTCGACTCTGCCCTGTTCATCAAACCGCACAACCAAGCTCTATCCACCTCCTGTCGCCTCCAGCTCAAAAATATCTCCAGAATCCGTCCTTTCCTCAACCGTCAATCTACTAAAATGCTTGTACGAGCTCTCATCATCTCCCGCCTCGACTACTGCAACATCCTTTTCTGTGGCCTCACTAACACCCTTGCACCTCTTCAGTCCATTCTTAACTCTGCTGCCCAACTAAAATTCATCTCTCTCCTTGCTACTCCTATGCTCCCCCCCCTTCTGCAAATATCTTCACTGGCTCCCATTCCCTCAGCGTATCCAGTTCAAATTACTAATACTGACCTACAAAGCCATCCATAACCTGTCTCCTCCATATATCTCTGAACTATTCTCCCAATATCTTCCCTCCCGTAATCTCCGGTCCTACAAAGACATCCTTCTCTCCTTCACACTTATTTGCTCCTCATCCAATCGCCTCCAAGACTTCTCCCGAATATCCCCCATCCTCTGGAATTCTTTGCCACAACACGTCCGACTATCAACCACATTCAGATCCTTCAGATGGAACCTGAAAACCCATCTCTTCACGAAAGCCTACAGCCTGCACTGACCCCGCTGCCTCCTCATCACTACCGGAGCTACCGCTTCACCAACACCGGAGCTCCTGCAACCTACTGTCTACTTCCCCACCATCCTGTAGAATGTAAGCCCACAAGGGCAGGGTCCTCGCCCTTCTGTATCAGTCTGTCATTGTTAGTTTGTTACTGTACGTGATATCTGTAACTTGTATGTAACCCCTTCTCATGTACTGCACCATGGAATCAATGGTGCTATATAAATAAAAAATAATATACTGCACAGGTGTGTATGGTGCCCATTATAGGGCCCTGGGGTGTCTGCTGCCATCCCGGCACTGTATATACTGCACAGGTGTGTATGGTGCCCATTATAGGGCCCCGGGGGTGTCTGCTGCCATCCTGGCACTGTATATACTGCACAGGTGTGTATGGTGCCCATTATAGGGCCCTGGGGTGTCTGCTGCCATCCCGGCACTGTATATACTGCACAGGTGTGTATGGTGCCCATTATAGGGCCCTGGGGTGTCTGCTGCCATCCCGGCACTGTATATACTGCACAGGTGTGTATGGTGCCCATTATAGGGCCCTGGGGTGTCTGCTGCCATCCCGGCACTGTATATACTGCACAGGTGTGTATGGTGCCCATTATAGGGCCCTGGGGTGTCTGCTGCCATCCCGCCACTGTATATACTGCACAGGTGTGTATGGTGCCCATTATAGGGCCCCGGGGGTGTCTGCTGCCATCTCGGCACTGTATATACTGCACAGGTGTGTATGGTGCCCATTATAGGGCCCTGGGGGTGTCTGCTGCCATCCCGCCACTGTATATACTGCACAGGTGTGTATGGTGCCCATTATAGAGCCTTGGGGGTGTCTGCTCCCCTGTCACAGAATACACAAGAGCTAGGTGGATACCTGAATATTCACATCTGGCAGTTTCGGACGAACAAATACAAATAAGGCTACGTTCACATTAGCGTTGCGTCGGCGGCGCGACGCACGCTAAAACGCGCGCAAAAACGCGCGCGTTTTGCGACGCGTGCGTCGTTTTCCGACGAAAATCGGACGCACAGAAAATGCTACATGTAGCGTTTTCTTGCGTCCGACGCTAGCGTCGGAAACGACGCACGTGGCGAAAAACGCCACCAAAACGACGCACGCGTCCCCTATGTTAAACATAGGGGCGCGTCGCCGCTGCGTCGCCGGCGCAACAGCGACGCACATTGGCGGAACGCCAAAGTTCATGTTTGGGCACCAGAACAGTACCTGAAACGGATCCCCATTCACTTGAATAGGGGGCCCTAACATCCTGTGTTTGCTACACTGTCATGTGCATGATAATGCGGCAAACACCGTTTCGGACTGGTGGTAAAATTATCACCGCTGGTCGGACAGCCGCGGATCCCATGCTGTCAAATGACAGTGTGAGTGCTCAGCTGTGACCGGAGGTGTAAACTTTATTCATCACCTGGCTCCTAGGCTGTAAATAAATAATAATTAACAAAAAAAAAAAACCCCAGCATAGGTTACCTTGTGTTTTTGATAGCCAGGCACAATTCACATCTGTGGGCTGCAACCCTCAGCTTCAGCAAGGCTGGTTATCCAGAATGGAGGGATGGTAAGGGGCCACGGACATTGCCCCTCAGCCAAAAAAAAGCAGCCACCCAGAAAAGGCGCCTCTATTAGGCCATGTTCACACAGTGCGTTTTTTACCGCGGAACCGCGGCGGTTTTGCCGCTGCGGTTCCGCAGCTGTTTTCCATGCAGGGTACAGTACACTGTACCCTATGGAAAACAGGACACACTGTGCACATGGTCCGGAAATTGTAAAAAAAAAGACGCGCTGAATAGCTCCCGGAAAAAAGAAGGAGCATGTCAATTCTTTTTCCGGAGCCGCAGCGGTTCTGCACCCATAGACCTCCATTGTGAGGTCCAAACCGCAGTAAAACCCGCAGATCAAAAATATATCTGCGGGTTTTACTGCGATTTGATGTGCAGAACCGCTGCAGCAGGAAGTGCGGGGAGCGGGCGGAAGTGCGTGGGCGGAGTGTGGCTGCCCCCCCCGTGCTCCGATCCCGCCCCCCCGTGCTCCGATGCCCCCCCCAGTGCTCTGATGCCCCCCCCGTGCCCTAATCTCCCCCCCTTATACTCACCCGGCGTCCCGGTGTCCGTCCGGCCGTCTTCTCCCTGGGCGCCGCCATCTTGCAAAATGGCGGGCGCATGCGCAGTGCGCCCGCCGAATCTGCCTGCCGGCAGATTCGTTCCAAAGTGCATTTTGATCACTGAGATAGGTTATATCTCAGTGATCAAAATAAAAAAATAGTAAATGACACCCCCCCCCCTTTGTCACCTCCATAGGTAGGGACAATAAAAAAAAATAAAGAATTTTTTTTTTTTTTTTCCACTAAGGTTAGAATAGGGTTAGGGGTAGGGTTAGGGGTAGGGTTAGGGGTAGGGTTAGGGTTAGGGTATTTTCAGCCATTTTAACCCTAAAAAAATTCCTAGAAAACACACAGACTCTGGCTAGAAAACTGCATCAAAAAAACGCATCAAAAAACGCATCAAAAACGGACCAAAAAAGGACCTGCGTTTTCTGCCAAGAGCTGCAGTTTTTTAAAAAAACAGTCAGGAAAAAAAAAGGATGGAAATCCTGAACGTGTGAACATACCCTTAGACTCTCCAATTCTGGATCTTTGCCTGGCTCTTCCCACTTGCCTTGTGGTGGCAAGTGGGGTTGATGTCCCCTTTGTATTGTCAGGTAACATCAAGCCCACGTATTGGTAATGGAGAGGCGTCTATAAGACACCAATCCATTACTAATGCTATGGTTATATGGTAAATAAAGACACAGCCAAAGTAAAGTCCTTCATTAGAAATGAAACAAAAGACACTTTTCCACTTTAATTAAAAATAACAACCGTTGTACTCACTAATCGCCTAATTCCATTGTCTCCTGTAATAAAACAAAAATTAAAAAATATCCCTCACCTGTCCGTCGTTCTGCACACGCCGTAATCCATATCTGGGGGACATGTGCTGCTTGGGGACCCCCTCCATTCTTGATGAGCCTTGATGAGAGCTGAGGATTGCAGCCCCCAGCTGTGAATTTTGCCTGGCTGGTTATCAAAAATACAGCGTTGAAGTCCTGCTATACTCACCATCCGCCGCCTTTCCTGCTCCTCGGGACGCTCCGGTGACTGCTCCATTGCAAGCGGCAGCTTCCGGTCCCAAGGCTGGTATGAGCGCAGGACATGTGATGACGTCGCGGTCACATGACCGTGAGGTCATGGCAGGTCCTTGTCGCATACAATCCTTGCCACCGGAACCTGCCGCTTGCATGGAACGGTCACCGGAGCGGGGAAATGCGGCGGATGGTGAGTATAGCAGGTTTGTTTTTTTTATTCAACATGACATATTTTTACTATTGATGCTGCATAGGCAGCATCAATAGTAAATAGTTGGGGGGACACAGGGTTAATAGCAGCGGCAACGGAGTGCGTTACACCGCGGCCCGTTACCGCTGCCATTAACCCTGTGTGAGCGGTGACTGGAGGGGATTATGGAGCTGGTGCCGGGCACTTACTGTAGGGGAGAGACTAATCGGACTGTGCCCGTCGCTGATTGGTCGTGGCCGCCATGACAGGCAGCTGCCGAGACCAATCAGCGACGCGGGATTTCTATTATGGAAGTTGAGGACAGAAAGACGGAAGTACCCCTTAGACAATTATATACTAGACTAGATGGTGCCCGATTCTAACGTATTGGGTATTCTAGATTATGCATGTCCACGTAGTATATTGCCCGGCCACGTAGTATATTGCCCGGCCACTTAGTATATTGCCCGGCTACGTAGTATACAACACAGATCCACGTAGTATATTGCCCAGCTACGTAGTATATTGCCCAGTGACGTAGCATACAGCACAGAGCCATGTAGTATATTGCCCAACCACATAGTATATTGCCTAGCCACGTATGTCACAGGTTAAAAAATAAACATACTCCCCTTCCGATCCGAGGGCCCCTTGTAGTTCTAACATACTCACCATACTTGTAGTTCTGTCGCCTGTGCGAGGTCCAGGCGGCAGCTTCCGGTCCCAGCCTGCTCGCGCAGGGCCTGTGATGTCGTCGCGGTCACATGACCATGACGTCACGGCAGGTCCTTCTGCCAGACGATCTGTGCCAACGGAACGTGGTGGTTGTATCGCGAGGAGCGGGAAAGGCGGCGTAGGTGAGTATATAATCGTTTTTTATTTTTTTAATTATTTTTAACAGATGTTTTTACTATTGGCGCTGCATAGGCCGCGTCAATAGTAAAAAACTTGGTCACACAGGGTTAATAGCAGCGGTAACGGAGTCCGTTACCCGCGGCATAACGCGGTCCGTTACCCGCTGGCATTAACCCTGTGTGAGGGCAGACTGGAGGGGTGTATGTGGGCGCCGGGCAGTCAGTGCGGGGAGTAAGGAGCGGCCATTTTCTTCCGGACTGTGCGCGTCGCTGATTGGTCGCGGCAGCAATGACAGGCAGCTGCCGAGACCAATCAGCGAACGAATAACCGTGACAGAAGGACAGGCAGACAGCCGGAAGTACCCCTTAGAATCGGGCCACCATCTATATATAATTGTCTAACTCATCGGGTATTCTAGAATATACATGTCCACGTAGCATATTGCCCAGCGGCGAAGTCTATTGCCCAGCCACGCAGTCTATTGCCCAGCCACGTATGTAACCGGTTAAAAAAGAGTTAAAATAAAAACTAAACATATACTCACGTTCCGAGGGGCCCCTTGTAGTCCTGTCGCCTGTGTGAGGTGCACGCGGAAGCTTCCGATCCCAGGGTTGGTATGAGCGCAGGACCTGTGATGACGTCGCGGTCACATAACCGTGACGTTATGGAAGGTCCTTCTCGCATACCATCCATGGCCCCGTATCCTGCCGCTTGCACTGCCGAGGAGAGGACGCGACGGCGGAGGGTGAGAATAACCTTTTTTTTTTTTTTATTATTATTATTTGTAACATTAGATCTTTTTACTATTGATGCCGCATACACATCATCAATAGTAAAAAGCTGGTCACACAGGGTTAATGGAGTGCGTTACACCGCGGTCCATTAACGCTGGCATTAACCCTGTGTGAGGGCTGACAGGAGAGGAGTACGGAGCGGGCACTGACTGCGGGGTGGAAGGACCTGCCATTTTTCTGCTGGACTGTGCTGGTCGCTGATTGGTTACGGCAAAACAGCCATGACCAATCAGCGACTTGGATTTCCATGACAGACAGAGGCCGCGACCAATGAATATCCGTGACAGACAGACGGAAGTGACCCTTATACTTATAGTATCTACTATATAATTGTCTGTATATGTATCTTATCTATATCTATCTCACATACCGTATACACTCGAGTATAAGCCGACCTCCCCCCCCCCCCTTCCCCTCTTAATTTTGCCACAAAAAAACTGGGAAAGCTTATTGCCTTGAGTATAAGCCTAGGGTAGAAAATGCAGGAGCTACCGGTAAATGTCAAAAACAAAAGTAAAATTAATTGAGACATCAGTAGGTTAAGTGTTTTTGAATATCCATATTGAATCAGGAGCCCCATATAATGCTCCATACAGTTCATGATGGGCCCCATAAGATGCTCCATACAAAATATGCCCCATATAATGCTCCATATTAAAATATGCCCCATATAATGCTGCATAAAGGTTAATAATGGCCCCATAAGTGCTCCATAGAAACATTTGCCCCATACAATGCTGCATAAAGGTTGATGGTCCCATAGGATGATCCATGCATTATTGCCCAATAAGATGCTCCACACATCATTCCCCATACAATGCTCCACACATTATTCCCCATACGATGCGCCATACGTTGTGGCCCCATACAATGCTCCATACGTTGTGGCCCCATATGCTGTTGCTGCGATTAAAATAAAAAATCATATACTCGACTCTCTTCGCTCAGGCCCCCGACACTTGCGATAGTCACCTTCCTCGTTCTACGCTCCGCTCTGTCTTCCGTCCTTTGCATTGACTGTTCAGGCAGAGGGCAGCACGCACACTAATCGCGCCCTCTGACCTGAACAGTTAGTGCAAAGGATGAAAGACAGAGCGGCGCGCAGCGGTGGAATGAGGAAGGTGACTATCGCGCAATGCTCTCCTCCGATATACTCACCTGCTCCCGGCGCGGTTCCTGGCAGCGTCTCACTGTCAGATGGTCTCCGGGAGCCGGCGGCATCTTCCTGTGTTCAGCGGTCACTTACTGCTCATTACAGTAATGAATATGCGTCCATATTCATTACTTTAATGAGCGGTACCACGTGACCGCTGAACACAGGAAGAGCTGCCCGGAGACCATGGGACATGCAGGTACAGCGCCAGGAGCAGGTGAGTATATCACAGCCCAAAAAAGTGGGCTGAAAATCTCGGCTTATTCTCGAGTATATACGGTATCTACTATATAATTGTCTAAGGGTCACTTCCGTCCGTCTGTCTTTCTGTCTGTCACGGATATTCATTGGTCGCGGCCTCTCATGGAAATCCAAGTCGCTGATTGGTCATGGCTGTTTTGCCACGACCAATCAGTGACTAGCACAGTCCGGCGGAAAAATGGCCGCTCCTTCCTCCCCGCAGTCAGTGCCCGCTCCGTACTCTCCTCTAGTCAGCGCTCACACAGGGTTAATGGCAGCGTTGACCACGGTGTAACGCACTCGGTTAACGCTGCTATTAACCCTGTGTGACCAACTTTTTACTATTCATGCTGCCTATGCCGCATCAATAGTAAAAAGATCTAATGTTAAAAATAATAAAAAAATAAAAAATAGTTATATACTCACCATCCGTCGGATCAGGAACAGGCCTTTCCCGCTCTTCGTGACGCCCCTGTGACCGCTCCATGCATTGAGGTCTCACGAGATTATGATGTGCGGTCTCGCGAGACTGCTACGTCATCATCTTGCGAGACCGCAATGCACTCTTCAGACCGGAGCGCGTGAGGAGCGTCGGTAACCGCTTCGATCCGGGGGCCAACGGAGGGTGAGTACCGTATATAACTATTTTATTTTCATTCTTTTTTTTCTTTTCTTTTTTTTTTTCCTAACATGGATATGATGCCCACATTCCTATATACTGCGTGGGCTGTGCAATATATTACGTGGGCTGTATTATATACTACTGCGCGGGCTAGCATATTCTAGAATATCTATATATATCTCGTCTAATTCTGTCTGTCTGTAACGGAAATCCTGTGTCGCTGATTATTGGAGCAGAATTTAACCCCCCACTCGCAGTGCGACGTAGTTCACTCGCGTTTACTGGACAAGTTCTGTCAGTCATAGTGCCACATAGGCTACGTTCACGTTAGCGTTTTGCGTGTTTGCGTCGGACGACGCATGCGTCATGCGCCCCTAGACTTAACATGGGGGACGCATGGACATGCGTTGTGCGACGCATGCGTTTTTTTTGCCGCAAGCGTCGGGCGCATAAAACGCAACAAGTTGCATTTTTCTTGCGTCCAAATTTTGGCAAAAAAGGACGCATGCGTCGCAAAACGCAGTGTTTTTGCGTGCGTTTTGGTGCGTTTTTATTTGCGTTGTGCGCCGCTGCATCGGCGTAGCCATAGTGTTACGTTTACTCAATAATTTCTCAGTCACAGTCCCATATAATTCATTCACGTTTACTTCATAAATAAACTACATACATATTCTAGAATACTCGATGCGTTCGAATCGGGCCACCATCTAGTATATTATAAATATATATATTACAGTGCGGGAGCTGGATGATGAATACTCCCATCAGCCACTCCTGCTTTCACTGTTTAGCAGCAGCAGGCGTCGGATGATGGGAGCTGTAGTCCCAACAGCTGGCACCATTAATCGAAGGTAAACTTTATACCTCCGATCACAGCTGCGCGCTCACTCTGTCATTTAGCAGCGTGGGAGCTGCGGCTGTCTGACTGGCGCTGATGATTTTACTGCCGGTCAAAAATGGTTTTTGTTGCCCTGTCATGTGCATGATAGAGTGGCACTGGCAAACCTGGGAGCCGGACCACAACAGTAAGGGTCTGTGCACACGTTATGGATTTGGCTGCGGATCCGCAGCAGTTTTCCATGCGATGTACAGTACCATGTAAACCTATGGAAAACCAAATCCGCAGTGCCCATGGTTCGGAAAATACCGCGTGGAAACGCTGCAGTTTATTTTCCGCAGCATGTCAATTCATTGTGCGGAATCCGCACCATTTTACACCTATTCCATTATAGGAATCCACAGGTGGACTCTGCACGTAAAACGCAGGTCATTTTACCTGCGCATTCTTCAGAATCCGCTCAAAAATCCGCAGAGGAATCCGCAACGTGTGCACAATACCCTTACACTGACTTCCTGGTGAAGTCCGTGTTCGGTGTCGCCCATTTCTACATCAGACATACCATCCTGTATATACTGCACAGGTGTGTATGGTGTCCATTATAGAGCCCCCTGGCTGTTTGCTCACATCCCGTCACTGTATACACCAGAAATAACATACTGTGTATCTGTTCCATTGAGGGTTTTGTCTGAATCTCTTTTATTTTGGAGATTTACATGGAAACCCCCGATGTAGATGCTCTGGATAAATGTGAGCCAAACCTTATTGGTAATGTTTTGGAGGCAGAATGAACAAAAAACAGCAGTTGGGGATTTTTCATTTCCATACAACTTTTTCTTGTGTATGTTTTTTCTTTTTTTTTTTTCCCATGTACCGTATATACTCGAGTATAAGGCGACCCCCCCCCCCCCCCCTAATTTTGCCACAAAAAACTGGGAAAACTTAATGACTCGAGCATAAGCCTAGGGTGGAAAATGCAGCAGCTGCCAGGAAATTTCAAAAATAAAAATAGATGCCATTAAAAGTAAAATTAATTGAGCCATCAGTAGGTTAAGTGTTTATGAATATCCATATTGAATCAGGAGCCCCATATAATGCTCCATACAGTTTATGATGGGCTCCATATTAAAATATGCCCCATATAATGCTGCACAAATGTTGATCATGACTAGGGTTGAGCGACTTTTACTTTTTTAGGGTCGAGTCAGGTTTCACGAAACCCGACTATCTCAAAAGTCGAGTCGAGTGAAATCGGCCGATTATTGGGAAGTCGGGGATCGACCGAAACAAGAAACCCAATGCAAGTCAATGGGGAAGCATAGTCGGCAGTGAGTGGAGGCCAGGAAAACGCCTACAGTGCCCATTTTAATGGCAAAAGCATCCATTCTTGGTACTGAAGCTTGTCAATCTTAATTTACCTTATAATAATAGTTAGGCATTGGACATTGGGGGTCATTTGGCTAAAGTTGGGGGTATGGCTGGGTCAAGTATTTAGTGGGCCCACGGCAGTGGAGCAGGGAGAGGTAAGTATTTAAACTTTGCAAGTGCTGTGATCCTGAGCAAGCAGGGGGGGCCCACTCGTTGGCACTGGCACAGGGCCCATCAAAGTACGGCGGTGTGTTTGCACGGCGGGGGCGCCTCCCACCGGCAGCGACACTTTTGCGTACTATGAGGGGCCCTATGCCAGTGACGTCGCCAACGGGTATCTCCCCCCCCCCCCCCCCCCCCACCTGATGAAGGAACCTGCACTTTCATCTGCACCTTCCTCTTTGTCCCCGTGTAAGGTGGTATAGTATGTGGGAAGGGGAACCTCACTTTCAGCAGGGTCAGAATCTGGCTGTGTAGCGTGCAAGGGGAATGTAGCGGTCTGGGTCAATGTACCAGCAGAGTCATCTAGCACTGGCTGGGCAATGGGCAGGATGAGGAGGAAACACAGATATAGTCCCAAATACAAAAGTAGGCAAAAAGCAGTTAAAAATTGGTAACCGGACTAACCAGGCGGCATTGCTTTGTTCAGTGGAGGACAACTGTAATGAGAGGCTGACACAGTGAGTAGGCCCAAATCAGTAAGTAGTCTAAATGCAGTTCAAAATTGGTAACAGTAGTAAACAGGCAGACACCATTAGTAGGCCCCAACCTAACTAGTAGGCCAAATTCAGTTGTTCCATTTAACAACTATTTAACAAGAGCCTGAAGATAGAAGCTCAGGAAAGGCAACCAGGAGAACACCTTGGAGCGGCAGACACTGTTAGTAGGCCCCAACCAAACTAGTAGCCCCACTGCAGTTTTAAAATTCCGATAGGCTGAAAACCTGATAATTGCAGGTCATTTTTTTTTTTTTTTAAGAGGACAGCTGTATTGAGTGGCACAGACAGACACTGCTAGTAGGCCTTACACCACAAAGTTGGCTTGATGCAGGTTTAAAAAAGGTTACATGGGTACATGGTCGGCATTGGTGTGGTCAGTGGAGGACAATTGGAAGGAGGGACCGCAGACAGACTTAGTAGGCCTAAAATAACAAAAGGAGGCTCAATGCAGTTTCAATTATCTTGCAGGGGTACACAGGCAGCATTGGTGTGGTCAGCGGAGGACAATTGGAAGGAGTGTCTGACACAGTTAGTACTCCAAAATAATACATAGATGTTAATGTCTCGCAAAAAAACAAAACAAACAAAAAAAAAAGGGTGGCATACTTAGGTACAGGGGTGGGCTCCTCTGCTGACTTTCAGACATTGTTATTTGGCGCAAAGTATTTACTGGTGTAAATGTAGGACAGGGCCACTAAATATTTTAAGTAGCATCATACATGTCAACACATTGGTATTGTCAGTGCCAGGCATTGAAGGATGTCAGCGCATAGACTAAACAGCGGTGGAGCAGTGACGGATAATTTTGCAAGTGGTAGAGCACAGTTTGGGGTGGGGGGGCACTCTCTCGTGCCCGGCGGTACAGGCCCATGGCCCCTCATGTTACAACGGTGTGTCTGACGTTGGGTGCACGCCACCACCGCCAGAGACACTTCATTGTACTATGAGGGACCCGGTGCCAGTGCGGTCGACCAAAAGTGGGCGCACACACCTCTTCAGACAAACGGCACTCTCATGGGTGCTTTCGCCAAGTGGCGAGACCACGGCCACGTGGGGGGAGTCAGCCCATTTAGGGAGGTGTAAACATGTCGTATGCTGGACATACAGCAGCTGCAAATGGAGAAATTGGAACACTCAGTAAGACCTTTTTAAAGGAAAGCTAGGTGTCAGCTGGGAAAGGTGAGGCAAAATAATTAGAAATCCATGAGTGGTTCATTTTAATGAAGGTTAGATCATCAACATTTTGGGTAGCCAGACGAGTCCTTTTTTCGGTCAGTATTGAACCAGCAGCACTGAATACTCTTTCTGATAGCACACTAGCTGCTGGGCAAGAGGGCTCCTGCAATGCATATTCGGACAATTCAGGCCAGGTGTCTATTTTGGATGCCCAGTAATCAAATGGGAATGACGGGTGAGGGAGAACATCGATAGGGGAGGAAAAATAGTTAGTAACCATACTGGACAAATGTTGTCTCCTGTCACTTTGAATTGATGCTGCAGTACCTGTCCTGTCTGCGGTCATTGCGATATCACTCCACAACCTGGTCGGAAAACCCCCTCTGTCCAACGCCACTTCTGATTTGTGCACCTCTAACAACTCTGCCCTGTTGCCCCCTGCAGCTCGTGTGGGAACCATCACCGGCGCTGTGCTGGGAATGCCTGAATCAAACGGTCAGCAAGAGTTGCTTGTTTGGTTGCCAATATTTGTTCAAGGTTCTCATGTGACATGATGTTTTGCAGTTTCACCTTATAGCGTGGATCCAGGAGGCAGGCCAACCAGTAATCGTCATCGGTGGTCATTTTTATAATGTGGGGGTCCCTTTTTAGGATACGCAAGGCATAATCCGCAATCTGGGCCAATGTTCCAGTTGTCAATTCACTGCTTGTGCTGGGTTGAGGAGCACTTTCGGGCAAATCAACGTCACTTGCCTCCCTCAAAAACCCTGAACCTGGCCTTGCAACGCCACCAGTTTCTATTGCCCCCTGAGAAGCTTCCTAATCCAAAAAATACTCATCCCCATCATCCTCCTCGTCCTCCTCCTCTTCGCCCGCCACCTCGTCCAGTAGACTTCCCTGACCAGACAATGGCTGACTGTCATCATGGCTTTCCTCTTCCTCGGCTGCAGACGCCTGATCCTTTATGTGCGTCAAACTTTGCATCAGCAGACACATTAGGGGGATGCTCATGCTTATTATGGCGTTGTCTGCACTAACCAGCCGTGTGCATTCCTCAAAACACTGAAGGACTTGACAGAGGTCTTGTAGCTTCGACCACTGCACACCTGACAACTCCATATCTGCCATCCAACTGCCTGCCCGTGTATGTGTATCCTCCCACAAATACATAACAGCACGCCTCTGTTCGTACAGTCTCTGAAGCATGTGCAGTGTGGAGTTCCACCTTGTTGCAACGTCGATGATTAGGCATTGCTGGGGAAGGTTCAAAGATCGCTGATGGTTCTGCATACGGCTGGAGTGTACGGGCGAACAGCGGATGTGCGAAAGTCTGCGCACCTTCAGGAGCAGGTCGGGTAACCCCGGATAACTTTTCAGGAAGCACTGCACCACCAGGTTTAAGGTGTGAGCCAGGCAAGGAATGTCTTTCAGTTGTGAAAGGGCTATGGCAGCCATAAAATTCCTTCCGTTATCACTCACTACCTTGCCTGCCTCAAGATGTACACTGCCCAGCCATGACTGAGTTTCTTGATGGAAGAACTCGGACAGAACTTCCGCGGTGTCTGTTGTCACCCAAACACTTCATTGCCAATACAGCCTGCTGACGCTTGCCACTAGCTGTTCCATAATGGGACACCTCATGTGCAACAGTGGCAGCTGCGGATGGAGTGGTCGTGCGACTGCGGTCTGTGGACGAGCTCTCGCTTCTGCTGGAGGAGGAGAAAGGGGGGGGGGGGGCGAACGCCTGCAGCCAACGGTTTCCTAGACCGTGGGCTACGCAGAACTGTCCCAATATTGCTGTCCCCTGTGGACCCTGCATCCACCACATTAACCCAGTGTGCTGTGATGGACACGTAACACCCCTGGCCATGCCTACTGGTCCATGCATCTGTTGTCAGGTGCACCTTTCTACTCACAGATTGCCTGAGTGCATGGACAATGTGGTCTTTTACATGCTGGTGGAGGGCTGGGATGGCTTTTCTCGAAAAGAAATGTCGACTGGGTAGCTCGTAGCGTGGTACAGCGTGGTCCATCAGGGCTTTGAAAGCTTCGCTTTCAACTAACCGGTAGGGCATCATCTCTAACGAGATTAGTCTAGCAATGTGGGCGTTCAAACCCTGTGTACGCGGATGCGAGGATGAGTACTTCCTTTTCCTAACGAGAGTCTCTTGTAGGGTGAGCTGGACTGGAGAGCTGCATATGATGGAACTAGTGGGGGTGCCGGTGGACATGGCAGACTGAGAGAGGGTTAGTGATGGTATTCTTGCTGTTGGCCTACATACAGTGTTTCCTACCAACAACCTGGTTATTCCCTGACTGCTTTGGCCTTGCGACGAAACCTCCACATTTGCTGCAGGTGGTGTGGTAAACGGTGGGCTTACAGTGAGGGAAGGGATGTAGCATTGCTGACTAGCTTCATTGTGAGAGGGTGCAACAACGTTAAGGGTAGTTAGTCCAGGCTTTTAAGTGCATGGTGGTTAAATGTCTACGCATGCAACTTGTATTTAGATTTTTAACATTCTGACCTCTGCTGAAGGTCCTTGAGCATTTCTTACAGATGACTTTGTACTGATCATTTGGATCTTGGTTAAAAAAATGCCAGACTGCACTCTTCCTACTATCGGATACCTTTTCAGGCATTGCTCACTGAGCTACTTTAACCGGATGTCCACGCTGTCCTACAACTGTTTTTGGTTTTGCCACACGCTTTTGGCCAGATACGGGCCTGCCAGATGGAACCTGTTGCGATGTTGATGCCTGCTGTGGCTCCTCCTCCTCCGCTTCAGAGCTACTGCCGGCTGCACCCTGTTCCCCCAATGGCTGCCAATCGGGGTCAACAACTGGGTCATCTATGACCTCCTCTTCTATGTCCTGTGCACCTTCCTCTGTGTCACCGTGTAAGCTGGTGCTATAGCGTTCGTGACGGGGCTCCATAGTCTCATCTGGGTCAGATTCTGGATCAGTACACTGCGAGGGCAATGTTGTGATCTGAGTCAAAGGAACAGCATAATAATCTGGCTGTGGCTGTGCATCTGTGCACTCCCTGTCCGATTCATCTTGTAATGGGCATGGCCTGTTACCGTTCCTGGGTTAGAAAGGGAAATTGTTATGTGTAAAGAGCTCCATGGAGTAACCCGTTGTGTCGCCTGACGCATCCTTCTCTGTTGTTCTGGGTGAAGAACGCAAGGAAGCGACTTGTCCCTGACCGGGAACGTCCACTGACGACGCGCTGCTTTTACATTTTGCACTTTCCGAAGAGGAGGCAAAAGAGCTAGAGGCAGAGTCAGCAAGGAAAGCCAAAACTTGTTCCTGCTGCTCCGGCTTTAAAAGCGGTTTTCCTACTCCCAGAAAAGGGAGCGTTCAAGGCCTTGTGTAGCCAGACGATGACGGTGGCTGAACAACTCGAGACTTAGGTGCTATATTGCTTTTCCCACGACCACCTGATGCTCCATCACCACTACCATCATTACCAGCTGGCAATGACCGGCCACGACCTCTTCCACCAGACTTCCTCATTCTTGGAAATATGTAACCAAACTAACAAACAGTATTTGGTACTGTAAAACCAGTTACAAGGTGGACGCAAAATTGTTGTGAATTTAAATCTCCCTTTATAGGTGTGTGAGACTGCAGGGTAAATCAGGCCCACTGTATTACAGTACACAGTTTCAGTGGCTGACAGATATGCCACTAACAGGACTGACGCAGATGCACACACTGGAAATAAAAATCTCCCCTTTTTTTTTTATATGGAAGACTAGTGAATAAATCTGGCCCACTGTATTACAGTATATTTTCTGTGGCAGAAAATCAGACTGGACTGGCACAGATGCACAGATTTGCCAATATTAATCTTCCCTTCTTTTTTTTTTTTTTTTTTTTTTGATGGGAGACTAGTGAATAAATCTGGCCCACTGTTTTACAGTATTGTTTCAGTGGCACAAAATGACAGACCGATACCACAGACTGGACTGGCACAGATTTGCCAAGATTAATCTCCCCTTTTTGTTTTCATATGGAAGACTAGTGAATAAATCTCGCCCACTGTTTTACAGTATTGTTTCTGTGGCACAAAATAACTGACAGATACAACAGACTGGACTGGCACAGATGCACTGATTGGCAATATAAATCCCCCTTTTTAGGTGCGGGACAGTGCAGAAAAATACAGGCCCACTGTTTCACACTACACAGTTTCAGGGGCAGAAAGTGGCTTGAAGATATATATACTGTACTACAATTACTATCTCCCTACAGTAATCTCAGAAAAGTATGGCAGGCAGCAATAAAAAGGACTGCTGCACACAAGTGTGGACAAACAAACAAGATAGCTGTGCAGAAAGGAAGGAACAACACGATTTGTGCTTTGAAAAAGCAGTTGGTTTGCACAGCGGCGTACAAACAGCAATGCAGCTATCAGGGAGCTTTATAAGGCAGCCTAATCTACAGAGCTGATGCACAGAAATCTAGCCTCCACTGTCCCTGCAAGGAAAAGGTGGTGTTGGACAGTGGAAATCGCTCCAGCACAAGCAGTTTGGGGGTTTATATTCCCTGCCTAACGCTATCCCTGCTTCTGACGAAGCGGCAGCAACCTCTCCCTATGCTCAGATCAGCAGCAGTAAGATGGCGGTCGGCGTGCACGCCCCTTTATAGCCCCTGTGACGCCGCAGAAAGCAAGCCAATCACTGTAATGCCCTTCTCTAAGATGGTGGGGACTGAGACCTATGTCATCACGCTGCCCACACTCTGCGTCCACCTTCATTGGCTGAGAAATGGCGCTGAACGTGTCATATGAAACGCGACTTTGGAAAACTTATTGACTCGAGTATAAGCCTAGGGTAGGAAATTCAGCAGCTACCGGTGAATTTCAAAAATAAAAATAGATGCTCCATACCGTTCATTATTGCTCCATATAAAGCTGTGCCATATATAATTCTGCATACCGTTCATTATTGCCCCATAGATGTGCCATAGAAAGCTCTGCCATATAGTGCTCTGCACCGTTCATTATTGCCCCATAGAAAGCTCTGCCATATAGTGCTCTGCACCGTTCATTATTGCCCCATAGATGTGCCATATAAAACTGTGCTACCGGTATATATCTCTCCCCTCTCCCCATCTGCTTCTCACCTTTTATCTCTATCCTCCTCTTTTGGCCTCTCGCAGCATACTAACTCTCCAACACATGAAGATGGAAACTCCCTTGACTTGGTCTTCTCCCGACTTTGCTCAGTGGATGACTTCACAAACTCCCCTCTCCCGCTCTCTGACCACAACCTTCTTTCATTCTCTATCAAGAACTGCCATCCCGCTCAGGTCACCCCCACTTTCCACACCTATAGAAACATACAGGCCATTAACACCCAGAAACTTATGATGAACTTGCAGTCCTCATTGGCCCCTATTTCCTCCATCTCATGTCCTGATTCTGCTCTGAAGCATTACAATGAAACCCTGCAAAGTGCTCTGGATGAAGCTGCTCCTCCTATACATAAAACAACTCGGCACAGACGGCAACAACCGTGGCACACGCTGCAAACACGTTTCCTGCAGCGGTGCTCCAGGTGCGCAGAACGTCTGTGGAGAAAATATAATCTACCCGAAGATTTCATCCATTATAAGTTCATGCTAAAGACATACAATTCTGCCCTTCACCTCTCCAAACAAACCTACTTCAACACCCTCATCACCTCCCTGTCCAATAACCCTAAACGTCTCTTTGACACGTTCCAGTCCCTACTCAACCCAAGAGAGCAGGCCCCAACCACGGATCTCCGTGCTGACGATCTGGCCAATTACTTCAAAGAAAAAATTGACCACATTCGACAGGAAATCATCTCCCAATCTCTTCATACCATGCACTGTCCTCCCTCCCCCACTGCATCTAGTTCACTCTCTGACTTTGAAGCAGTTACAGAAGAAGAAGTAAGCAAGCTCCTTGCATCTTCTCGCCCGACCACTTGCACCAGTGACCCCATTCCATCACATCTCCTCCAGTCCCTTTCCCCGGCTATCACCTCTCACCTAACAAAAATATTCAACCTTTCCCTCACTTCCGGTATTTTTCCCTCCTCATTTAAGCATGCCATCATACATCCATTACTTAAAAAACCATCCCTCGATCAAAACTGTGCCGCTAATTATAGACCTGTCTCTAATCTTCCCTTCATCTCTAAACTCCTCGAACGCCTGGTCCACTCCCGTCTTACCCGCTATCTCTCAGATAACTCTCTTCTCGACCCTCTTCAATCTGGCTTCCGCTCTTTACACTCTACTGAAACTGCCCTCATTAAAGTCTCTAATGACCTACTAACAGCTAAATCTAATGGTCACTACTCCATGCTAATTCTCTTGGATCTCTCTGCAGCATTTGACACTGTGGATCATCAGCTCCTCCTCACTATGCTCCGCTCCATCGGCCTCAAGGACACCGTTCTCTCCTGGTTCTCCTCCTATCTCTCTGACCGATCCTTCACTGTATGTTTTGCTGGTTCCTCCTCCTCTCACCTTCCCCTTACTGTTGGGGTTCCTCAAGGATCAGTCCTAGGCCCCCTACTCTTCTCGTTGTATACTGCCCCTATTGGACAAACAATCAGTAGATTTGGTTTCCAGTACCATCTCTATGCTGACGACACCCAATTATACACTTCTGCTCCTGATATCACACCGACCTTTTTAGAAAACACCAGTGATTGTCTTACCGCTGTCTCTAACATCATGTCCTCCCTCTATCTGAAACTAAACCTGTCAAAAACTGAACTCCTCGTGTTCTCTCCCTCTACTAACCTACCTTTGCCTGACATTGCCATCTCCGTGTGCGGTTCCACCATTACTCCAAAGCAACATGCCCGCTGCCTTGGGGTCATCCTTGATTCTGACCTTTCATTCACCCCCCACATCCGATCACTGGCTCGCTCTTCTTACCTGCATCTCAAAAACATTTCTAGAATTCGCCCTTTTCTTAATTTCGACTCTGCAAAAACTCTGACTGTTTCACTCATTCATTCTCGTCTGGACTATTGTAACTCTCTACTAATCGGCCTCCCTCTTACCAAACTCTCCCCACTCCAATCTGTCCTGAATGCTGCTGCCAGGATCATATTCCTCACCAACCGTTACACCGATGCCTCTACCCTGTGCCAGTCATTACACTGGCTACCCATCCACTCCAGAATCCAGTACAAAACTACTACCCTCATCCACAAAGCACTCCATGGCTTAGCACCACCCTACATCTCCTCCCTGGTATCAGTCTACCACCCTACCCGTGCCCTCCGCTCCGCTAATGACCTCAGGTTAGCATCCTCAATAATCAGAACCTCCCACTCCCGTCTCCAAGACTTTACACGTGCTGCGCCGATTCTTTGGAATGCACTACCTAGGTTAATACGATTAATCCCCAATCCCCACAGTTTTAAGCGTGCCCTAAAAACTCATTTGTTCAGACTGGCCTACCGCCTCAATGCATTAACCTAACTATCCCTGTGTGGCCTATTTATAATAAAAAAAAAAAAAAAAAAGGTTCCTCGCATCATGTTCTCATACACTTTATGCAGTATTAGCCCTCTGTGTCTGTACTGCTACATACTTAGGCAGGTAACTGGTTCATGCAGCTTTACATGAACACCTGAGCCTTACACTATAGCTGGTCCGAATAACTAAAGCAATTGTTACCATCCACCTCTCGTGTCTCCCCTTTTCCCCATAGTTTGTAAGCTTGCGAGCAGGGCCCTCACTCCTCCTGGTATCTGTTTTGAACTGTATTTCTGTTATGCTGTAATGTTTATTGTCTGTACAAGTCCCCTCTATAATTTGTAAAGCGCTGCGGAATATGTTGGCGCTATATAAATAAAATTATTATTATTATTATTATTATTATATAATGCTGCGGCTGCTGCAATAAAAAAAAAAAAAAAATGCCATACTCTCCTCTCTTGCTTGCAGCTCCTCAACGTCCCGTCCCGGCATCTCTCCGCACTGACTGTTCAGGCAGAGGGCGGCGCGCACACTATACGTCATCCCGCCCTCTGACCTGGACAGTCAGAGCCAGAGGACGGGAAGACAGAGCGGCGCCCGGCGTGTGGAACGGGGACTGGTGAATATGTAATACTTACCTGCTCCCGGCATCCCTGGCTCCTTATCCCGGACAGATGGTCTCCGGGTGCCGCAGCCTCTTCCTCTGTCAGCGGTCACTGGCACCGCTCATTAGAGAAATGAATATGCGGCTCCTCCCCTATGGGAGTGGAGTCCATATTCATAACTTTAATGAGTGGTCCCACGTGACCGCTGAACAGGGGAAGAGCTGAAAAAGGCTTGAAAAAGGCTCAGATGGAGCTGAAACATCACCCGGCTATGTGGGTTGATTAAAACCTTCCACTTTTTTTCACTTTACAATGGAGTGCTGCCTCTTTTTTTCTATGTGAATTTGGTGCAATCGTTGGACTGGTTGCCTGGGGCCTTGCACCCGAAGATAAGTACAAGTGTTGTGCTGTTCCTTTTTTCCTAATATAAATAAATAAATAAATAAATATAAATATATATATATAGCACACGTTCAGTTTTTTTCGCGGTAAAAACGCTATAAAAACTCATTAAAAAACACATACATTATGCATCCTATCATTTAGAATGCATTCTGCATGTTTTGTGCACATGATGCGTTTTTTTTCCGCCAAAAAAAAAGGCATCGTGGTAAAAAAAAGCAGCATGTTCATTAATTTTGAGGATTTTCTGCGTTTTTCCCGCTATTCTATGCATTTGGAAAAAACGCACCACAAACACATCAAAAACGTGTTAAACGCATGAAAAAAAAACGCGAAAAAAAAAATGCATGCGGATTTCTGGCAGAAATGTCCGGTTTTTGTCAGGAAAATTTCTGCAAGAAATCCTGACGTGTGCAGATACCCTAAATGCCCTGATCCTGGAACCAGCAATATATACTTATTACTGATCAATACAGTGGGTACAGAAAGTATTCATATACGGTATACCCCCTTTAAATTTTTTCACTCTTTCATTGCAGCCATTTGGTAAATTAAAAAAAAATTCCGTCAGTTTGGATAGTGAACGTTGGTGGACAGCCATTTTCAGGTCTCTACAGAGATGCTCAATTGGGTTTAGGTCTGGGCCAGTCAAGAATGGTCACAGAATTGTTCTGAAGCCACTCCTTAGTTATTTTAGCTGTGTACTTAAAATCATTGTCTTGTTGGAAGGTGAACCTTTTGGCCAAGTCTGAGGTCCAGAGCACTCTGGAAGAGGTTTTCCTCCAGGATATCTCTGTACTTGGTCACATTCATGTTTCCTTCAATGACAACCAGTCGTCCTGTTCCTGCAGCTGAAAAACACTTCCATAGCATGATGCTGCCACCACCATGTTTCACTGTTGGGATTGTATTAGGCAGATGATGAGTAGTACCTGGTTTTCTCCACACATACGTCTTAGAATTATTACCAAAAAGGTCTGTCTTCGTCTCATCAGACCAGAGAATCTTATTTCTCATACTCTGGGAGTCCTTCATGGGTTTTTTTTTTTTAGCAAACTCTGTGCGGGCTTTCATATGTTTTGCTCTCAGGAGAGGCTTCCGTCAGACCACTCTACCATAAAGACCTGACTGGTGGAGGGCTGCAGTGATAATTTACTTTGTGGAACTTTCCCATCTCCCTACTGCATCTCTGGAGCTCAGCCACAGTGATCTTGGGATTCTTCTTTACCTCTCTCACCAAGGCTCTTCTCCCAAGTTTTGTTGTAACCTTGGCCAGATCTTTGCCTTGCCACAATTCTGTCTGAGTTCCTTGGCCAGTTCCTTTGACCTCGTGATTCTCATTTGGACTGACATGCACTGTGAGCTCTTATATAGACAGGTGTGTGCCTTTCCAAATCAAGTCCTATCAGTTTAATTAAACACAGCTGGACTCCGATGAAGGAGTAGAACCATCTCAAGGAGGATCACAAGGAAATGGACAGCATGTGACTTAAATAGGAGTGTCTGAGCAAAGGGTCTGAATACTTATGACCATGTGATATTTAAGGTTTTCTTTTTTATGAACTTTGCAAAAATTTCTACATTTCTGTTTTTTGGTTTTTTTTTTCAGTCAAGATGGGGTGCAGAGTGGACATTAACCCCTTACCGGCATCGGACGTACTATACCGTCCGATGCCGGCTCCCCTGCTTTGATGCAGGGCTCCGCGGTGAGCCCGCACCAAAGCCGGGACATGTCAGCTGTTTTGAACAGCTGACATGTGCCCGTAATAGGTGCGGGCAGAATCGCGATCTGCCCGCACCTATTAACTAGTTAAATGCCGCTGTCAAACGCAGACAGCGGCATTTAACTACCGCTTCCGGCCGGGCGGCCGGAAATGACGTCATCGCCGACCCCCGTCACATGATCGGGGGTCGGCAATGCTTGTGAATGGTAACCATAGAGGTCCTTGAGACCTCTATGGTTACTGATTGCCCGTCGCTGTGAGCGCCACCCTGTGGTCGGCGCTCACAGCACACGTGCAATTCTGCTACATAGCAGCGATCAGCAGATAGCTGCTATGTAGCAGAGCCGATCGGGTTGTGCCTGCTTCTAGCCTCTCATGGAGGCTATTGAAGCATGGCAAAAGTTAAAAAAAAAAAGTTTAAAAAAATGTGAAAAAAATAAAAAAAACATAAAAGTTTAAATCACCCCCCTTTCTCCCCAATCAAAATAAATCAATAAAAAAAATATCAAATCTACGCATATTTGGTATCGCCGCGCTCAGAATCACCCGATCTATCAATTAAAAAAAAGTATTAACCTGATCGCTAAACAGCGTAGCGGGGAAAAAACTCGAAACGCCAGAATTACGTTTTTTTGGTCGCCGCGACATTGCATTAAAATGCAATAACGGGCGATCAAAAGAACGTATCTGCACCGAAATGCTATCATTAAAAACGTCATCTCGGCACGCAAAAAATAAGCCCTCAACCGACCCCAGATGATGAAAAATGGAGACGCTACGAGTATCTGAAAATGGCGCAATTTTTTTTTTTTTTTTTTTTTTTTTTTTTAGCAAAGTTTGGAATTTTTTTTCACCACTTAGATAAAAAATAACCTAGTCATGTTTGGTGTCTATGAACTTGTAATGACCAGGAGAATCATAATGGCAGGTCAGTTTTAGCATTTAGTGAACCTAGCAAAAAAGCCAAACAAAAAACCAATGTGGGATTGCACTTTTTTTGCAATTTCACCGCACTTGGAATTTTTTTCCCGTTTTCTAGTACACGACATGCTAAAACCAATGATGTTGTTCAAAAGTACAACTCGTCCTGCAAAAAATAAGCCCTCACATGGCCAAATTGACGGAAAAATAAAAAAGTTATGGCTCTGGGAAGGAGGGGAGCGAAAAACGAACACGGAAAAACGAAAAAATCCCCCGGTCATGAAGGGGTTAATGTGAAAAAAATTAAACTTTTTTTGAATTAACCAAAATGGCTGCAATAAAACACAGTGAAAAATTTAAAGGAGTCTGAATACTTTCCGTACCCACTGTAGATTGGGGATAACTTGCTGGTTCTGAAATTGGGGCTTTAGGCTATGTGCCCACATTGCGGATTTCATGCGTTTTTGTGCGGATTCCACCTGCGGTTTTACACCTGTGGATTCCAATTACGGAACAGGTGTAAAACGCTGTGGAATCCGCACAAAGAATTGACATGCTGTGGAAAATACACCACAGCATTTCCTCATTGTATTTTCCGCAGCATGGGCACAGCGGATTTGGTTTTCCATAGGTTTACATGGTACTGTAAACCGCATGGAAAACTGCTGCTAATCCACTGCGGACCCGCAGTCAAATCCGCAACGTGTACACATAGCCTTAAAACCCTGAGAACAGATGGAAGCATGAGATGCACATATACAGTCTCCGCTTCTTGTATTGTCTATGGGCCTGCTGAGTACAGTTTTCATATAGTCACTTTGATAGAATGGCGTGATTTCTGTATATGTGAACCTCTGATACATTTTTATATTAGAATCAATGTTGGGGCTACTTTTTTTTTTTTTTTTTTTTTAGTTATTGCGACGCCATTGTTTCTAATCAGTGGAGTCGCATTGCACCATTTATGGTAGTGTGACTGCAACGAGTTGCTGGACTACATAGGAGTCTGTAATTTTAGCTGTATACTGCATTACTAATGTATTGCATATTGTACAAGCGATCACACTATTTGGTTTTGCCATGTCTGTAAAAGTCCAATCTTTTAACATAATTGATAATGGGTAGATCTTTCTGGTATAAGAAGCATTTTATTTTTCTAAATTCTTTTCTAATATCTATTCTCTCTCTCTTTCTTTTTTTTTTTTTTTTCTTTTTTAAATAGGGTGTAAAATAAAAGCTCTTCGAGCCAAGACGAATACTTACATCAAAACTCCTTTGCGAGGAGATGAGCCTATCTTTATTGTGACTGGAAGGAAAGAAGATGTAGAAATGGCCAAGCTTGAGATCCTTGCAGCAGCCGAACATTTTTCCATTATAAGAGCCACCAGAAATAAAATTAGTGGAATTCCAGGATCTACACAGGGACCTCCAAACTTACCAGGTCAAACTACGATTCAGGTCCGTGTCCCATATCGCGTGGTTGGTCTTGTGGTAGGGCCGAAAGGTGCTACCATTAAGCGGATCCAACAAAGTACTCACACTTATATTGTAACACCCAGTCGAGACAAAGAACCTGTTTTTGAAGTTTCTGGGATGCCAGAAAACGTAGACCGTGCACGCGAGGAGATAGAGGCTCACATTACCATGAGGACAGGTTCAGTGATCGATTTCCAACCAGATAATGACTTCCACTCAAATGGTACAGATGTTTGCATGGACTTCCTAGGGAGAGTCACGGGCAGTTTATGGTCCAAGGTACCAGCTCCTCGTCGAGGTTCCAGTGCATCACGAAATGACCTTTTGCATAGCTCATCATTGGAGAGTCCCTACTATGGCACAGAGGGCAGAGAACAAGGCCCTGAAAGTCCTTTTAGATCGGTTCTGACTGGAAGCTTTCAACTAGGAGAAGCCAACACAGGACAACCTCCAGTAGGTATTGAAGATTGTGAATTTGGCCTTGATCATCTTACCCTGGATTTAAATACACCCACAACTCTTTGGTCAACTTTTGATGCTTCACATGGACAGCTTCAGAATCTCAGTGGGTCTCCAGCTCATAGAAGACATAGTGGATTTAGTGGCTGTACGACACCTTTACTCTCACCTACTGTACCTGATAATGGTATTGGGCTTGAGCATCCACTGGCCCGCCGGATACACAGTGATCCAGTCAGTAGTATTTCATGGCTGCCGAACCAAGGATCTTTTTCGAATAGTGCTGGTTATTCATCCTCCTCCTCTCTTCCTACCAGTTCATCTGTGGCATCTGGTTCTCCCACTGACTCCAGCAGCTCAGAAGGCCACCGCAAGAATGGACGAGACTGTGTAGTTTGCTATGAGAGTGAAGTTATTGCAGCCCTAGTGCCTTGTGGCCATAATCTCTTCTGTATGGAATGTGCCATCCGAATCTGTGAGCGAGTGTTACCAGAGTGTCCAGCCTGCCATACCCCTGCCACCCAAGCAATCCGTATCTTTTCTTAACATCATATTCCGCCAATAACACTAGCCAAAGCTTTAGACTTACTTGGTTCTGTTTTTGTTTTGTTTTTTGTAATTTAAAAAGTGTTTTAACAGTTGACTATTATGTTAAGAGATGCAAAGGGTAGAAAGTCACTATGCTGGTTCAGTGTAAAATGTACAAAAAAAAAGTTTCATATGTTTACAGAAAGCCAATTTTGCCTCGGGAGAACACAACTGGGTCCAACCATCTTGCAGTATTCACTTAATGAGTTAAATGAGAAAAGGAGAGAACGCACCTTTTTGTGTAGACAATGGAGGGCATGACAGTGATCAATAGGGTTGTCTCATTCCAATAGCATCTTATATATGGGAGTATATTGCAGCTGCAAAAATGATGGCAATATGGTGTATGCTGTCCTGATTCAGTAATGACGGAGACCCCTGACTTGGTAGTACTCGATGGAAAGGACACCAGCGCTGTATCCGAAAATATGAAAGATTAAAAGCATCGTGTCTGGCACGGGGTAGTGACGGATTCCCTTTAAATTTCAGCAGGAGTTCCTTGCAGTAACAGACGGGATCAATGTAATGCTGCTCTTGTATAGATGCAATACTGGCCATATATTTTAATTCAGATCCATAAAATCAAGCCTTCCTTTCTGAGTGCACAGTGTTCTGATATAGTGGTTATGCTCTAGCATGGAGCAATGATGGCCAGTGAAGACTAGCATGGCTGTTCATTGTTATATATGGTATTCAGACTTCTATGTTCAATTCACTACACAATATTCATTAATAACCACTAGAGGTAGGCAAAGGAGGTAGTGATGGATATGCTTTTGCATTTAGCTTCTGGACTAGTAGTCTCCTTAATTTATTGCACCAGTCTCGTCTGCAAATTGTGGAAGTGACAGACTCCTTGTGGGCCGTCCGTGTAACGCAGTGTCCCCACGATCCCTAAACATCATGTTTTCAGCATTTCCTTAGTATTACACAGGTGATGGAAGAGGTAACAAGGCATCAGAAGTTCTCACCTGTGCAATACTGGCAAAATCCTGAAAACGTGATCTTTTGGGGGCCGTGATGACTGGAGTGGGGAAACACTGGTATAGCGGACACAGACAGGAGTTGCCTGCTAGTTTCTTACTCTTGTCTGGTCTGTAAATTGGACTACATGCTACGTTTATTTTCATTTTAATTTTTTAACATGAATCTGAAGTCAAAACACACGTTAATATGGACGTTCCCTCTTAGAGCTGATTGGGTGAATGCGCTTTTATTTTTTTCGATTTGCAATAGGCACACATTTCATACTTTTTATGTGCTATATAGATTACAAAATTGATTCCTCTTAACTTGAGACGAAAATGTTTTTTTTAAAGATTTCTGTGTAGAAGAACTTATTCCACCCAATAGTACATATCAACTGCCTGTTATTTTTCAGGCACGGGCAATCGTACATAAATGAATATATATATCATCCAACACTAATAACCTACAAAATATATATTATATGTTCGCCCTGCTGCCATAATGATATAGTTTCTGTGCCCAGATGAAAGTACCGTAGGTTCCATTTTATTGTTTCCTATTTAGAATGATTATAAAAGTCCAATTTTAATAATGAACTGAAGTCTTGGTTGCCAGTGCTCTTTTACTATCCATGTTAAATGTATCTATATACACTGTATTTTATTTTATTTTTTTTAAAGCATCATGTTCATACTTGTATTTTCAATTTACAATCTTGTTTCTTTTCATGGTCAGAATATACTATGCACATCTGTCCATTAAAAATGCAGAATAGCCCCATAATTAATTTCCATTTTGACCACTAAAATCAGGAGTTACAGCTGCTGTCAGTGTGAACAGAGGCTTCCTATGTCGTTGTATTGGCATGTTTCGATTTATTCAACTGACGGAATATTTTTTATTTATTTTTATTTATATATTCTGGGATTAATGTTTAGCATTTTTTGCTTCTGTAGCTTCGTACTTCTGAGTTCAGGCAGTCTATAAAAAAAATTAAAAAAAGTGGAAGAACTACCGAGAAGGCCAATGTGTACGATTAAACTCTGAATCAGAAGGGCTAGTTGAAAAACCCAACTTGCCACAATTGCAAACTATTAGGTTTGGACATTAAACGTGTTGTAGCCCTATTTAAAAAGTTGTTTAAATGAATTGGACATGCAAGTTACAACAATGTCTGGACTTTTGCTCTGGTCCACACTATTTTCAGGATTGTTTCAACAGGCTTAAAGCAGACCTGTCGCAAGTCAAAAGTGGCCAGCTTTTGCTCCTTTTTAATCCCTTCTACTCCCCTGAATATTCTGTTTTCCATTTTATTAAAATCTGCTATATTCTTACTAAGATATGGGCTTTTTTGGGGTGTAATTTTACTAAGAGGGCGGTGCTCAAAGTGAAACATGCGGAGCAACCTACACCCTTCAACCCCATTGGTGAAGACCATAAACAGTAGCACCCCAATATGGAACACTATATGGCAGAGTTCCAAAAAAAACACACAAAAAAAACCTGCTTACTCCGGGGGGCAGCAGGAATAAAATAAGAAGGAAAATATTATCTACTTTTGACCTGGAGACGAATCCTCTTTAACTATTAACCAGGTTCGGTCAGAAAGCGCTGTTCACACCATGCTGACAGAAGTTAGGGAGCGCCCTTTCTGTGTTGGAACGAAGCCAGCAGGGGACCAGACAGGCACTGAAATTTTGACATCAGGGGCAGCTATCGTAATGAAAAGTATATTTTGAACACTTGTAAACGTTCTATTTGGTTGGACTACACCTTTTTCGCTTTCTGTGTTGAAACTTAAATTTGGTTGAGTTTGTCACCTTGAAACTAGTACGTTAGAGATTTAATATTTTCTGATTGGTGCATTTTCTGTTAAGATGCCATTTCGCATTTGAGGATAGATTTGTAAATGGGAATACTTTTAGTACAATTTGAGAAGGCTTGTCGAATGTAGTGATTTTTAATTGCCATAATGTAAAAATTTAATCTGATGTTTTGGGGGCTCAGCCTATTGCACAACAAGCTTATGTGCCATTGACTATACCAGTTTTCTTTTGTACCACCAGACCGGAGTTTAAAAAAAAAACAAAAACTAAAGCTAGCATTCTAAATAGCACAATGTAGTATACAATAGTTTTTTTTTTTTGTTTTTTTTGTTTCCCCATTTTTTATTTATTTATTTTTTCAAATCATTTAAGATCAACTATTTCATATGCATGCAGTCATATCGAACAAGAACCAAAGAATACCCTTTGAAGCAATAAAATTGAATAAAGTCCAGCATCACCAGGTGCAAAAAGTTCTGGGTTTAGTAGATGCGTGCAACGAGATAAAAGCATATTCGCTTCCCATACCATAAGGTGCCACGTTTTAGTTGTATAGTTCCTTTCCAGTCATTGCCAGACTTGGGCTATGTTGCCTTTGTTAACACAGATGTTCATTGAGATTATCCACACTCAATCCTTTCTGATGAGGGATCTTCAATAATACTTCACATGATGATGTTTCCAACTGCTTAGTATTGCTTACAATCCTTGATACTGGCCAGTGTATTAGTGAACGTTAAAACCGTAAGATGGTGTCATCATGGCAAGTTTCTCACCAATTTAGCTCTTTGTACTCAAGTGCTGCAGTGTTGTTGGATTTCCTTCTCTGGCACAGATGCTAGGATTTTATGCAGTCACCTGTGCAGTTGTAACATCAGAAGAGATGCAATACAATTGCAATGTGGACTGTTAATGGCATTTAATAAAAGCTGGGCAAAATCCAATGATGGCCAACAGAGTCTAAAAATGCCCAAACCACAATTAAATTGCATGTGCTTGGAGAAATGATGTATATGCGTTAATAATGTAATTTCACCATTTATTTGAGTTATCCATACATTTCATATGGGTAATAACTGATATGACATCTGTGAGGGTGCCACGAATTAGAAGTTTGTGTCCCAGTTTTCTTTTTTTTCCCTTGGACCAAAACTTGAAATGAGTTGTTTGTTTTTTTTTTTTTTTTGTTTTTTTTTTTTTTATAAAATGTTTTATTACCACCAATTTTTCTGAATTAACTTTTATATTCTTATGTAATGTATAATTTTGAGTGACTAGAATTAAACAAGTTGTCTATTTTGACACCTTCTTCTCATACTCCATGCTTGGTCCCAATAAAATTAAAGCGACTGTGTCGGCAGGATTTTCCTATGTAAATTACAGACAGTATCAGGTTGGCACTGTTATACTGATTATAATGATACCTGGGGTGATGGCATCCTTTTTGTGTAATAAGTTTTCAGTTAGTGAGATGCTCGTGCTCCGGGGCTGGACTGTAGGCGCAGAGTCTTATCTTCCTGCTCTAAGCCAACGAAACGCCTGCCCACAGGCCGCTGCAAAGCACATAAACCACTTACCTACAGAATAACACTACATGTGCAGATAAATGTCTTTTTTGAAGATGACTAGTTCCTTTTTAAGTAAAATTTTATTTCTGTTATTAGATTTGACTACACATCACATTGCGTTAATTGAAAGAATTGACCTTTTTAAATTATTTTAAAAATTGTATACTACAATGGTGTCTAGAGTGCCAGTTTGCTTAAAATGCACCAATTCAGGGTCCTCTTTTCATACAAACTTGTACTGGGCTATTCCTAGAAATGTATCAACTTATGGCAACAAAATTTCACCAGATGGAGTTGTCCCTACAGAATCGCACTGTTCAATCAGTGTGGACTTTGGTGACAATCCATTTAAATCCATTTTTTTTTTTTTTTTTTTTTACTTATTGTAGTATTTATAAGTTACAATACAGTAATTACTAGATTAGTTGGTGCTAATACTGCACAAATGACTAGAAAGGTTGGTATTCCTACTACTTAAAAGCACAATTCTGTAATGCTGCCTTTGTCACCATAGACATTGTAATGCTTTGAGATGTTTGAACCCTTTTTTTCTTTATTTTTATACTTCTTCCTGTTTGCCAAACTAGAGTTTTCAATTGGCACACTTAAGATTACCATTAAGCTTTGCCTTACGTTCCTCTATAGAATATTTAATAGCCAGTAGTCTACATTTTCAATCCTACAAGTTTTTAACCAATGGGGGGGGGGGGGGGGGAGTTTTATATTTTTCCAGCTCTTCCATGTGTTTTTTTTATTTTTTCTTATTTTTTTTAAAAGAGGTTATCCACTACTTTTTACATTGATGACCTATTCGACACCTTGCAATTCACTTCCCGATCAGCTTTTACCGGTGTTTGTAGCGGCGCTTGGTACTACACATCATCCTCCTCTTCAAATCATTCAGAGGTGGCTGCTGCAGGGTACTATCAGAAGACTGCCAGCTGCGTAAGTGAGTACTTCTGGCTGGCAGCAGTTGACACCGATAGCAGCTGACACGCAGGGGCGTCAGACCCTGGCCGATCAGACTTTGATGACCTATCCTAAGGATAGGTCATCAACATAAAAGTAGTGGACAACCTCGTTAAATTCCTTACTGTGAAATTTTTTAATGGAATTTTGTATTTCGATTTTCATCTTGAGATTATATTTTGCACAGCTATGACATCTTTCTATGATTGCATAATATAACTTATCTTTGGAGAAGAACTGGATACATATAATATTTCTTCAAAACTGGACAAAGGAACACATTGGGATTTCTTGAAACTACGGTAATGTTGCCAAAAAGATTACAGTTAAAGGGAACCTGTTGGCACAATTTTGTAATGTTAACGGCATGGCTGTACTGGTGCTACTAATACTGGTTAAATTGAAACCTTTTGGTGAAGAAATCCTTTTTGTGCTTCTTCTGTAATTGGCATTTGGACTTTTCTAAATAAATTTGGGACACATGGGCCGGACTGTGCACTAAGTTGTCTCCTCCCTCCCTCCTGCCTCTGCTTTTGAGTGATAAGTCTCTGAATGACTTCCTCCTGTTTGAGATCTCGGCAGAGTACAGAGTGGCTAGGGAATCGGATAGGGAGAAGACAAGGAGAGTCCGGCCCCCGTGCACCGAAATCAAATTGGCAGAAAACCTCAAATGTTGATTAAAGAAAAAAAACACAAC
Source organism: Ranitomeya imitator (assembly GCF_032444005.1). Lineage (NCBI taxonomy): Eukaryota > Metazoa > Chordata > Amphibia > Anura > Dendrobatidae > Ranitomeya > Ranitomeya imitator. Next base: position 856,588,376 of record NC_091282.1, on the reverse strand, counting down.
GGATTTCATCACCAAAGGTATCAGTATTACCGCACCAGTACAACCATGTCTTGCATTACAAAATCGTACTGACAACTTAACTTTTAACAATTTTCAATTGTGTTAGAAAATAACACCTCATTGGCTGCAGTTTCTGGCTCAGATTACCGCGAAGGGAAAAAAAGCCAAAAAAAAAACCCCTGCACTCCACTGTATATGGTTATATATATATATATATATATATATATATATATACTACATATATCTACATATATATCTACGTATACTGACTACAATGGATTTATTTATATTTGTTTTAAAGTTGATCTCATACAGTGGCTGTGAGGTTTGCAGCACGTTGTTCCTCAGGTGACCAAAACTCATGAAAAAAAGATCCATTGGTGAAAAAATGTCATGTCTGTTTTTTGTCTTTTGTTTTTGGAGGGGGGGTGGGGTGGTTATGGGTGTAATAAAAATAAAACACAAAAAACTTATTTTGAGTAGAATTAAGCAACGTTTTAATTCTAACATTATTTACATCTACAATACCCAGATGGGTATAAATGGTTAAAAAAAAGTTTTTATTTTTTGTAATGTGAAAAATTCTTTAATAAAGTAAAACCTTTTTATATGAAAAGTGAACGTCTCTGATAACATTCCATGCACATTCACACAATTTTGACATAATTGCGTGTTACTTTTTAATACACATACCATCTCATTTCTGCTACTAATAAAACCTTTTCCCACAGATTAAAAAGTATAGATTTATTGATTAAAATATTGTAACTTCTGGTCCATGTTCCAGAATACCATTCGTATCTTCGCATTCTGCCACCTAGTACCTTTTTATAGCAGAAATATGTAAAATCTGTATGCCGTAACAGTGTAATTCAGGTGTGACTGCAATAAGAGGGGATCGTCTGGGTTTATCTGGTCTATGACATTTTCCACTTTATATACCGTATTTTTCGCTTTGTAAGACGCTCCGGATTATAAGACGCACCCCAAATTTTGAGGAGAAAAATAGGAAAAAACTATTTTTTAATAAATTGGTGGGGCGTCTTATAATCCATGCGTCTTATTACTTACCAGGGGTTGTGGTTGTGGTGGATCAGGGTCCCAGGCTCGTTGCCGGAGGCAGGAGTGGAGCATTGCTGCAGGCTGGGATGAGGGGGTCTGCAGGGGGCTCCTGTGCTGCAGGGGGGCTCCTGTGCTGCAGCCTGGGATGAGGGGTCTGCAGGGGGCTCCTTTGCTGTAGGGCTGTCTCCGGTGCGGCGGGGGGCTCTGGCGACATTTTGTGAAAGACCAGAGCCCCCCGGCAGTTCTTCCATGCGTTCCAGTATGACTAATTCCGGGAAAATGGCCGCCGGAATCTCGAGAGATGAGATCTCAGCGCTGAAATCTCATCTCCCGAGATTCCGGCGGCCATTTTCCCGGAGTCAGTCATACTGGAACTAACTCCGGGAAAATGGCCGCCGGAATGTCGAGAGATGAGATCTCAGCGCTGAAATCTCATCTCCCGAGATTCCGGCGGCCATTTTCCCGGAATTAGTCATACTGGAACGCATGGAAGAACTGCCGGGGGGCTCTGGTCTTTCACAAAATGTCGCCAGAGCCCCCCGCAGCACCGGAGCCTTCAGCATCACCCGGGGCAGCAGCGGACAACCCCGGCAGTGGCGGCGGACGACAGCGGCGGCAGGCGGTAGCGGCGGCGGACACCCCCTCCTCCCAGCCTGTAATGGTAAGCGGTATATCCGCTTTGTTAGACGCACCCACATTTCCCCCCCAAATTTGGGGGAAATAAAGTGCGTCTTACAAAGCGGAAAATACGGTATCTGGGACATTGATGCTGCTTAATTATTCACAGTAGTGTTCAAAATAATACCAGTGTGTTCAGAAACATGAGTTAATCATAGCGAGAAACATGCATATAAATTTGGATTCGCATAAGAAGGGTTAAAAGGTGTTGGAGATGGATTTTCTCTAGTTTGCCCCTGTGATATCCCTGCCTGCTGCGGAGGTTGCTGCCCCCGCTCGTCGGCAACTATCGCTCATAACCCTTTTATTCAAACCAAACATAGAAAAACATAAGGAAATATGAATCCAATATAAAGTGCTTGGTGCATCATACGCAGAGGTATGGGTACAACATTCCTCATCGTGGTTCAGTACAGTCCAAAACACAGCATTTGTAATACATGGTATATAAAGAAAAAAAATCCCTTAAAAATATACACTGCTCAAAAAAAACAAATGGAACACTAAAATCCCACATCCTCTATATCACTGAATGAAATACTCCAGTTGTAAATCTTCATTCATTACATAGTGGAATGTGTTGAAAACAATAAAACCTTAAAATTATCAACGTAAATCACAACTAATGTCCCACGGAGGTCTGGAGTTGGAATGATGCTCAAAATCAAAGGGGAAAATGAAGTTACAGGCTGATCCAACTTCAGTGGAAATGCCTCAAGACAAGGAAATGATGCTTGGTAGTGTGTGTGGCCTCCACGTGCCTGTATGACCTTCCTACAACGCCTGGCCATGCTCCTGATGAGGCGGCAGATGGTCTCCTCCCAGACCTGGATTAAAGCATCCGCCAACTCCTGGACAGTCTGTGGTGCAATGTGACGGTGCATGGTACGAGACTTGATGTCCCAGATGTGTTCAATCGGATTCAGGTCTGGGGAACCAGCGGACCAGGCCATAGCTTCAATGCCTTCATCTTGCAGGAACTGCTGACACACTCCAGCCACATGAGGTCTGGCATTGTCCTGCATTAGGAGGAACCCAGGGCTAACTGAACCAGCATATGGTCTCAAGGGGTCCGAGGATCTCATCTCGGTACCTAATGGAAGTCAGGCTACCTCTGGCGAGCACATAGAGGGATGTCTAGCCCTCCAAAGAAATGCCACCCCACACCATTACTGGTTGCCAATCCGGTCACGCTGAAGGATGTTGCAGGCAGCAGATCGCTCTCCACGGCATCTCCAGACTCTCACGTCATATGTGCTCAGTGTGAACCTGCTTTCATCTGAAGAGCACAGGGTGTCAGTGGCGAATTTGCCAATCCAGGTGTTCTGTGTCAAATGCCAAACGTCCTGCACGGTGTTGGGCTGTGCGCACAACCCCCATCTGTGGACGTCGGGCACTTGCCATCCTCATGGAGTCCTCCTGGTGTACTGGCCTGTCTCCTAGTAGCGCCTCCAGCCTCTGGACACTACGCTGACAGACAGCAAACCGTGCCACAGCTCGTATTGATGTGCCATCCTGGATGAGCTGCACTACCTAAGCCACTTGTGTGGGTTGTAGAGTCCGTCTCATGCTGCTACGAGTATAAGCACAACCAACATTCTAAAGTGACCAAAACATGAGCCAGAAAGCATTGGTACTGAGATGTGGTCTGTGGTCCCTACCTGTAGAACCACTCCTTTATTATTGAGTGTGTCTTGATAATTACCAATAATTTCCATCTGTTGTCTATTCCATTTGCACAACAGTATGTGAAATTGATGGTTAAACAGTGTTGCTTCCTAAGTGAACAGTTTGATTTCACAGAAGTTTGATTTACTTGGACTTCTATTCTGTTTAAGTGTTTCCCTTAATTTTTTTGAGCAGTGTGTGTATATATATATATATATATATATATATATTCGCTATTGAACCCGTTCTACGCCCGGGTGGCGAGCATTTATATTGGTATATGGTCTCCATCCTGTGTCCCCATCCTGTCGTGTGCTGCTCCATCCTGCATCCCCATCCTGTCATGTGCTGCTCCATCCTGCGTCCCCATCCTGTCATGTGCTGCTCCATCCTGCGCCCCCATCCTGTCAAGTGCTGCTCCCATCCTGCGCCCCCATTCTGACATGTGCTGCACCCATCCTGCGCCTCCATTCTGACATGTGCTGCACCCATCCTGCGCCTCCATACTGACGTGCTGCACCCATCCTGCGCCTCTATTCTGACATGTGCTGCACCCATCCTGCGCCCCTGTTCTGTCATGTGCTGCTTCCATCCTGCACCCCTGTTCTGTCATGTGCTGCTGCCATCCTGCACCCCCGTTCTGTCATGTGCTGCCCTAATCTGTCATGTGCTGCTCCAATCCTGCGCCCCTGTTCTGTCACGTGCTTCTCCCATCCTGCGCCACCATTCTTTAATTTGCTGCTCCCATCCATATGCCCCATATGCTGCTCCATAAAGGTTGATGGCCCCCATAAGATTCTCCATAGTATATGCCCCGTACACTGCTCCATAAAGGTTTATGGCCCCCATAAGATGCTCCATAGTATATGCCCTCGTACACTGCTCCATTATGGTTGATGGCCCCATAAGATGCTCCATAGTGTATGCCCCCGTACGCTGTTCCATAAAGGTTTATGGCCCCCATAAGATGCTCCATGGTATATGCCCCCTTACACTGCTCCATAAAGGTTTATGGCCCCCATAAGATGCACCATGGTATATGCCCCTGTACACTGCTCCATTATGGTTTATGGCCCCCATAAGATGCTCCATTGTATATGCCCCGTATGCTGCTGCAATATATAAAAAAAAAAAAATACCATACTCGCCTATCATCGCTGGGTGCCGAGTGCTGGGGGGCCTGAGCAAGCGGGGACACCGGCGCGCTGTAGGGGTCAGGTGCCGGTATCACCGCTCGCTCAGGCCCCCGACACTTGTTATATTCACCTGGCCCCATTCCACCACTGTGTGCCGCCATATTCCGGCTCCTCTGGCTGTGACTGTTCAGTCAGAGGGCGGCGCGCATTAAGCGCGTCATCGCGCCCTCTGAACTGAACGTCACAGGCAGAGGACCGGGACACGGAGACGGAGCCGCACGCAGCGCTGGAACGGGGGACAGGTGAATATAGCCGATACTTACCCTCCTGGTGGTCCCTGCTTCTCCATTGGAGATCGCGGTGTGCGTTCAGTGTTTACGCATACCGCGATCTCCTGGGAGCGTCACTCCGTGGGGTCCAGACTGCGCCGGCGCTTGCGCAGTCTATAAAGGCTTCGGACAGAGTGACGCTCCCAGTATTATATATATATATATATATATACACACACACACACACACACACACACACACACACACACGCTTCTCACAAAGTTAGAATATCATCAAAAAGTTTATTTCAGCTCTTCAATACAAAACGTGAGTCATTCCAAACAGAGTGATCTATTTCAAGTGTTTATTTATGTTAATATTGATGATTATGACTTACAGTCAGTGAAAGCCCAAAAGCCATTACCTCAGTAAATTAGAATAATTACCAAAATACACCTGCAAAGGCTTCCTAAGTGTTTAAAAAGGTCCCTTATTCTGTTTCAGTAGCCTCCACAATTATGGGGAACACTGCTGGCTTGATAATATCCAGAAGGCAGTCATTGACACACTCCACAAGGAGGGTTAGCCACAAAAGGTCATTGCTAAAGAAGCTGGCTGTTCACAGAGTGCTGTATCCAAGCATATTAATGGCAAGTTGAGTGGAAGGAAAAAGTGTGGCATACAAAGGTGCACAAGCAACTGGGTTAACTGCAGCCTTGAAAGGATTGTTAAGAAAAGGCCATTCAAAAATTTGAGACAGATTCACAAGGAGTGGACTACTGCTGGAGTCATTGCTTCAAGAGCCACCACTCCCAGACGTATCCAGGACATGAGCTACAAGTGTCACATTCCTTGTGTCAAGCCACTCATGACCAATAGACAAAGTCAGAAGCGTCTTTCCTTGGCCAAGGAGAAAAAGAACAGAACTGTTGCTCAGTGGTCCAATGTATTGTTTTCAGATGAAAGTAAATTTTGCATTTCACATGGAAATCAGTGATGGTTTGGGGAGCCATGTCATCTGCTGGTGTAGGTCCACTGTATTTTATCAGGACCAAAGTCAGCACAGCCATCTACCAGGAAATTTTAGAAATGATTCCCTCTGGAGGCTCTGGACTCCATTCTGGAGTCAACTCACTGGTTGACCACCACTGCTGAGCTGACTCCTGCTGCTGCGGCCACCGCAGATGATGCTGCAGGACCACTACATGGGGCTCACTGATGCTGCTGACAGACACCACCTCCCCGGATCAAGCATCATGGTCCCTTTTAAAAATGGCGCCCACCTTCCCAGCATGACCCAGAAGTCAATACTTCTAGCGTGCTCCTAACGTCACTGCTATGCGCAGCCCCCGAATCATTCAGCAGTCGGCGGACTTAAAAGAAACACACTGCTACCACCTTACCACTCATCACCTGCCTTCCCCCAACTCCACATGATTGGCTGGGGCAGTATATGACCGCACCAGGGGCGACCAGACCAGGGCCTGTGTAAGTCAACCTACAAAGATCTCCTGTTCCTGGATGGACTCCAGATTGCAGTTTCCCTCTCCAAGGACAGGAAGCTAACTAAGGTTTTTTTTAGAGGCTTCTGCCTTTTATTCTGCAGGTTTCCTGTCCTTGAAGGATGGATCTTCTCTCTCTCTGGGGTGGTTGAAAGGAAAATGTCTGTCCATACAATACCCTAAATAAGCTGTGAGGCAGTGACAGGTGTTATATGCGAGAGTTGCTATGTGTCCCCCGGGATGCACATAGAAGCGTATTAAGACCGCTGGAGTGCATTGCAGTCACAGACATAGCTGTGATTGCAGTGCAAAATAAAAGTAAGTTTGGTCTTGGGCAAGCTATTTGCCAAAGGCAGATTTTAGAAAACCCGGCATGGGCTTTTATTTTTGGAGCGAACTACAGGATGGTAGTGGGGCAGCTGCTCCCGCCAGTCTGGGTCTTACAAGTGGCCTATGGCCACAGATTCCATTTAAAAACCCTGCAGCAAAGGGTTGGGTGTGTCAATCTGTGTTTGCACACTTGCAGAGCAGGTGGCTCTGCAAAACTCAGCCTGTGTGAGGTAACATGGTGCCAAGCAGAGCCAAAAGGCCTGCACCCCTCAGCGTGACATGGTAGTCCAGTCATCCACGGCAACCGGTCTCAGATGTAGGACTGTTTTGACGCTCAGTTGCGATCCGGAGGACTTCCATGTGCTGTTTCTTTTGTGAGTTTTTGGACATTAAAATACATTTGCTCTGAACTTTCCTATGGTCACCACCTGTCTGTCACACTGCACCAACCCCACTGCACTACAAAGCCTACTACGGTATCCACACTGTCTGCCATTATGAGCTACACCCGGCACACAATCTGCCTTAATAAGCTATAACCGCCACACCGTCCACCATTATGAACCACAGCCTATACTATGGCTGTCCCCTCCACTGTTTTCCCTTACAAGCTCTATATTATTCTTTATTTATATAGCACCATTGATTCCATGGTGCTGTACATGAGAAGGGGTTACATACTAATAACAGATATCACTTACAGTAAATTAACAATGACAGACTGATACAGAGGGGCGAGGACCCTGCCCTTGCGGGCTTACATTCTACAGGATGGTGGTGAAGGAGACAGTAGGTTGAGGGTTGCAGGAGCTCTGATGGTGTTGAGGTGGTCGTGTGGTCATTACAGATTGTATTTGCTGTTATCCTTTTAGAGACATCCTTCTAGAAACAGACCAGGGTCCAGACAGACCTGTGTCTCTCTATAGTCACACTGTCCCCTTGCCATGCTAACCTACCTCCATACTTTGATCTAATTTCACGCTACCCCTTTCCATATCCATTTTGTGTCCTCTCTTCACACTATGCCCACCACACTTCCCTCTCCAAACTGTACCCCTCCCTCACACTGTCCCTTTACCACATCCACCCATACTGTATGATATCTACAACAGCCCCACTTGTTATGAACTGGTGATTCAGAACCACAACAGACCTGGTGGTTAAGAGCACACAAAGTGACCTGATAGTTAACAATAACATAGGACGAGCTCTGAGACGTGGGAACTCTGCTGACCGCAATCCCTAATCCTATCACACCACACTAGAGGTAGCCGTGGAGCGCTCCTGACCAGACCTAGGCGCCTCGGGCACAGCCTGAGAAACTAGCTAGCCCTGAAGATAGAAAAATAAGCCTACCTTGCCTCAGAGAAATTCCCCAAAGGAAAAGGCAGCCCCCCACATATAATGACTGTGAGTAAAGATGAAAATACAAACACAGAGATGAAATAGATTTTAGCAAAGTGAGGCCCGACTTACTGAATAGACCGAGGATAGGAAAGATAGCTTTGCGGTCAGCACAAAAACCTACAAACAACCACGCAGAGGGCGCAAAAAGACCCTCCGCACGACTAACGGTACGGAGGTGCTCCCTCTGCGTCCCAGAGCTTCCAGCAAGCAAGAAAAACCAATATAGCAAGCTGGACAGAAAAAATAGCAAACAAAAGTAACACAAGCAGAACTTAGCTTATGCAGTGAAGACAGGCCACAAGAACGATCCAGGAGAGAGCAAGACCAATACTGGAACATTGACTGGAGGCAAGGAACAAAGAACTAGGTGGAGTTAAATAGAGCAGCACCTAACGACTTAACCTCGTCACCTGAGGAAGGAAACTCAGAAGCCGCAGCCCCACTCACATCCACCAAAGGAAGCTCACAGACAGAACCAGCCGCAGTACCACTCATGACCACAGGAGGGAGCTTGACCACAGAATTCACAACAGTACCCCCCCTTGAGGAGGGGTCACCGAACCCTCACCAGAGCCCCCAGGCCGACCAGGATGAGCCAAATGAAAGGCACGAACCAGATCGGCAGCATGAACATCAGAGGCAAAGACCCAGGAATTATCCTCCTGACCATAACCCTTCCACTTAACTAGGTACTGGAGTTTCCGTCTCGAAATACGAGAATCCAAAATCTTCTCCACTATATACTCCAACTCCCCCTCAACCAAAACCGGGGCAGGAGGATCAACGGATGGAACCACAGGTGCCACGTATCTCCGCAACAATGACCTATGGAATACATTATGGATGGAAAAAGAAGCTGGAAGGGTCAAACGAAAAGACACAGGATTAAGAACCTCAGAAATCCTATACGGACCAATGAAACGAGGCTTAAACTTAGGAGAGGAAACTTTCATAGGAATATAACGAGACGACAACCAAACCAAATCCCCAACACGAAGTCGGGGACCCATACAGCGCCTGCGGTTAGCGAAACGTTGAGCCTTCTCCTGGGACAATGTCAAATTGTCCACTACATGAGTCCAAATCTGCTGCAACCTATCCACCACAGTATCCACACCAGGACAGTCAGAAGATTCAACCTGCCCTGAAGAGAAACGAGGATGGAAACCAGAATTGCAGAAAAACGGCGAAACCAAAGTAGCCGAGCTGGCCCGATTATTAAGGGCGAACTCAGCCAAAGGCAAAAAGGACACCCAATCATCCTGATCAGCAGAAACAAAACATCTCAAATATGTTTCCAAGGTCTGATTGGTTCGTTCAGTTTGGCCATTTGTCTGAGGATGGAAAGCCGAGGAAAAAGACAAATCAATGCCCATCCTAGCACAAAAGGCTCGCCAAAACCTCGAAACAAACTGGGAATGATGTTCTCCGGAATGCCATGTAAACGAACCACAGGCTGGAAAAACAATGGCACCAAATCAGAGGAGGAAGGCAATTTAGACAAGGGTACCAAATGGACCATCTTAGAGAAGTGATCACAAACCACCCAAATGACCGACATCTTTTGAGAGACGGGGAGATCCGAAATAAAATCCATAGAGATATGTGTCCAGTACCTCTTCGGGAGCGGCAAGGGCAAAAGCAACCCACTGGCACGAGAACAGCAGGGCTTAGCCCGAGCACAAATCCCACAGGACTGCACAAACGAACGCACATCCCGCGACAGAGACGGCCACCAAAAGGATCTAGCCACCAAATCTCTGGTACCAAAGATTCCAGGATGACCAGCCAACACCGAACAATGAACCTCAGAGATAACTCTACTCGTCCATTTATCAGGGACAAACAGTTTCTCCGCTGGGCAACGGTCAGGTCTATTAGCCTGAAATTTTTGCAGCACCCGCCGCAAATCAGGGGAGATGGCAGACAAAATTACCCCCTTTTTGAGAATACCTGCCGGCTCAGGCAAACCCGGAAAGTCGGGCACAAAACTCCTAGACAGGGCATCCGCCTTCACATTTTTAGAGCCCGGAAGGTACGAAACCACAAAGTCAAAACGGGAGAAAAACAGCGACCAACGACCCTGTCTAGGATTCAACCGTTTGGCAGACTCGAGATACGTCAAGTTCTTGTGATCAGTCAAGACCACCACGCGATGCTTAGCTCCTTCAAGCCAATGACGCCACTCCTCGAATGCCCACTTCATGGCCAGCAACTCTCGATTGCCAACATCATAATTACGCTCAGCAGGCGAAAACTTCCTGGAAAAGAAGGCACATGGTTTCATCACCGAGCCATCAGAACTTCTTTGCGACAAAACAGCCCCTGCTCCAATCTCAGAAGCATCAACCTCGACCTGGAACGGGAGCGAAACATCTGGTTGGCACAACACAGGGGCAGAAGAAAAACGACGCTTCAACTCCTGAAAAGCTTCCACAGCAGCAGAAGACCAATTGACCACATCAGCACCCTTCTTGGTTAAATAAGTCAACGGTTTAGCAATACTAGAAAAATTATTGATGAAGCGACGATAAAAATTAGCAAAGCCCAGGAACTTTTGCAGACTCTTCAGAGATGTCGGCTGAGTCCAATCATAAATGGCCTGAACTTTAACAGGGTCCATCTCGATAGTAGAAGGGGAAAAAATGAAACCCAAAAATGAAACCTTCTGAACTCCAAAGAGACACTTTGACCCCTTCACAAATAAAGAATTCGCACGCAGGACCTGGAACACCATTCTAACCTGCTTCACGTGACTCTCCCAATCATCCGAGAAGACCAAAATATCATCCAAGTATACAATCAGGAATTTATCCAGGTACTCTCGGAAGATGTCATGCATAAAGGACTGAAATACTGATGGAGCATTAGAAAGCCCGAATGGCATAACCAGGTACTCAAAATGGCCCTCGGGCGTATTAAATGCCGTTTTCCATTCATCGCCCTGTTTAATACGCACAAGATTATATGCACCACGAAGATCTATCTTGGTGAACCAACAAGCCCCCTTAATCCGAGCAAACAAATCAGACAGCAGCGGCAAGGGGTACTGAAACTTGACTGTGATTTTATTTAGAAGGTGGTAATCAATACAAGGTCTCAGCGAACCATCCTTCTTGGCCACAAAAAAGAACCCTGCTCCCAATGGCGACGACGACAGGCGAATATGACCCTTCTCCAAGGATTCCTTTACGTAACTCCGCATAGTGGCGTGCTCAGGCACAGATAAATTAAACAGTCGACCTTTAGGAAACTTACTACCAGGAATCAAATCGATAGCACAATCGCAATCCCTATGCGGAGGTAGGGCACTGGACTTGGGCTCATCAAATACATCCCGGTAATCCGACAAGAACTCTGGGACCTCAGAAGGGGTGGATGATGAAATAGACAGAAATGGAACATCACCATGTACCCCCTGAAAACCCCAGCTGGACACAGACATAGATTTCCAATCCAATACTGGATTATGCAACACCAAAAAGCGAATATCCTCCTGATGCGCAGGAGCCATGCACATGGTCAGTTGGGTCCAGTACTGAGGCTTATTCTTGGCCAAAGGCGTAGCATCAATTCCTCTCAATGGAATAGGATACTGCAAGGGCTCCAAGAAAAACCCACAGCGCCTAGCAAACTCCAAGTCCATCAAATTCAGGGCAGCGCCTGAATCCACAAATGCCATGACAGAATAGGATGGCAAAGAGCAGATCAAAGTAACGGACAAAAGAAATTTCGACTGTACCGTACCAATGGTGGCAGACCTGGCGAACCGCTTAGTGCGCTTAGGACAATCGGAGATAGCATGAGTGGAATCACCACAGTAAAAAGACAGCCCATTCCGACGTCTGTGTTCTTGCCGTTCAGCTCTGGTCAAAGTCCTATCACATTGCATAGGCTCAGGTTTATGCTCAGATAATACCGCCAAATGGTGCACAGTTTTACGCTCACGCAAGCGTCGATCGATCTGAATGGCCAAAGACATAGACTCATTCAGACCAGCAGGCATAGGAAATCCCACCATGACATCCTTAAGGGCTTCAGAGAGACCCTTTCTGAAAATTGCTGCCAGCACACATTCATTCCATTGCGTGAGTACAGACCACTTCCTAAACTTCTGACAATATATCTCTACCTCATCCTGACCCTGACACAGAGCCAGCAAATTTTTCTCTGCCTGATCCACTGAATTAGGTTCATCATAAAGCAAACCGAGCACCAGAAAAAACGCATCAATATTACATAATGCAGGATCTCCTGGCGCAAGGGAAAATGCCCAGTCTTGAGGGTCGCCACGTAATAAAGAAATAATGATCTTAACTTGTTGAACTGGGTCACCAGAGGAGCGGGGTTTCAATGCCAGAAACAGTTTACAATTATTTTTAAAACTCAGAAACTTAGCTCTATCTCCAGAAAACAAATCAGGAATAGGAATTCTTGGTTCTAACATAGAATTCTGAACCACAAAGTCTTGAATATTTTGTACTCTTGCAGTGAGATGATCCATACAAGAAGACAGACCTTTAATGTCCATCACTACACCTGTGTCCTGAACCACCCAAATGTCTAGGGGAAAAGAAAGACAAAACACAGTGCAGAGAAAAAAAAATGGTCTCAGAACTTCTCTTTTCCCTCTATTGAGAAGCATTAGTACTTTGGGCCTCCAGTACTGTTATGAACTGGTGATTCAGAACCACAACAGACCTGGTGGTTAAGAGCACACAAAGTGACCTGATAGTTAACAATAACATAGGACGAGCTCTGAGACGTGGGAACTCTGCTGACCGCAATCCCTAATCCTATCACACCAGACTAGAGGTAGCCGTGGAGCGCTCCTGACCAGATCTAGGCGCCTCGGGCACAGCCTGAGAAACTAGCTAGCCCTGAAGATAGAAAAATAAGCCTACCTTGCCTCAGAGAAATTCCCCAAAGGAAAAGGCAGCCCCCCACATATAATGACTGTGAGTAAAGATGATAATACAAACACAGAGATGAAATAGATTTTAGCAAAGTGAGGCCCGACTTACTGAATAGACCGAGGATAGGAAAGATAGCTTTGCGGTCAGCACAAAAACCTACAAACAACCACGTAGAGGGCGCAAAAAGACTCTCCGCACCGACTAACGGTACGGAGGTGCTCCCTCTGCGTCCCAGAGCTTTCAGCAAGCAAGAAAAACCAATATAGCAAGCTGGACAGAAAAAATAGCAAACAATAGTAACACAAGCAGAACTTAGCTTATGCAGTGAAGACAGGCCACAAGAACGATCCAGGAGAGAGCATGACCAATACTGGAACATTGACTGGAGGCAAGGAACAAAGAACTAGGTGGAGTTAAATAGAGCAGCACCTAACGACTTAACCTCGTCACCTGAGGAAGGAAACTCAGAAGCCGCAGCCCCACTCACATCCACCAAAGGAAGCTCACAGACAGAACCAGCCGCAGTACCACTCATGACCACAGGAGGGAGCTTGACCACAGAATTCACAACACCCACTATACTGTAAGATGTCCACCACAGTGCCCAACACAAAATATCTACCACAATGGACCAATATAGAGCTTGATATCCACCACTAACCCCCATACAGAAAGATGTCCCGCACAGCATGATAGTCCCCACAGTCCCTTATTCACAGTATAAATCCATCACAGCCCCCATACAGTATAATGTCCACCACAGCCCACCGTTACATAATATGTATAATAAAAGAAGTACTAGACTCCACTGATTTCTAGGTGCACGGGTGGAGTCCCAACCCTTTAAAATACGTAAGTAGAAACCTGGTACTCAACAAAAACATGTAGCTTATTCAATCAAAGAGCCGTGCATAGACAAATTTTGAGTTTTCAGTCTCACTGACCTTCATAAGATATGCGCTATAAAAAACAAGGTATTTATAAGGAAATTAATCTACAATAACAACAAAAAAATGAAAAGAAAAATGCACCGACCTTCATCAGATATACATTATAAAAAACAAGGTATTTATAAGGAAATTAATCTACAATAACAGCAATAAAAAATGAAAAGAAAAATGCAGTACAGCATAGCAGATATTTAAAAGACGAATAAAGTTCATAAGAATTAATTCAATCCAGCTCTTGAAAATAAATCTTCTGGATGTATAAATTACAAACCATTCCACCCCTGGTCTTCAATGAAATGACTGAAGCAATCCTATGGTGATAGAAGATCAACAGTAACATTACTTCAAAGGACATCCCACAATGGATACAATTGTTTCTTAACACCCTCTACAACAGCCTTACTGAGAACTTTGAGGACATCTACTGGTTGAATAGTGAACTGCCCCTCATTTATGTTTTATAAAAAGACCAATATTATTATTACAAATGAACATTTTTATGATTTATACTTTTTTTTAACATTTACACTTCAAATATATTTTTTACATAATCTATTTTTAATATTTTTCATTTTTTTTTCCATTTTTCTTTTTTAACATACCGTATATACTCATGTATAACCTGAGTTTTTCAGCCCCTTTTGTTGGCTGAAAAAGACCCACCTTGGCTTATACATGACTCACGGTCCCAGTGCGGAGGTCCCCGGGGTCTCCAGAACATGTCCCCACTCCCCTGCAGCCTCTGTAATATACTGAGACTCTGCCGTATATTTGTCACGTAGGATACAGTGAAACTTGTTGTGAGTTCAGCTTTTGGGCTCCCTCCGGTGGTTGTAGAGGGTAATGCAGTTGTGCCTGGACTGCAGGATTGGACAGGTGTATCTACTAATTGCAAAACTGACTGGGGTATATAGCTTTGCTGGACTCTTTAGTCCCTGCCAGTTGTCCATTGTTTTTGGAGGATTCACATCCCTTCTGGTCTCTCCTGTTCGCTGTGCTTTTCTTCAAAGATAAGTCCTGGCTTTGTTTTTGCTGGCCATCTGCTGTGGACCTTATAGTTCTGTGCATTTTCATGTTTTGTCTTGTCCAGCTTTGTCTGTGAAGTATTTTTGCAGCCTTGCTGTGTCTCTGGAGATGCAGATATACCCTCCATGTCTTTAGTCAGATGTGGTGTTTTGTATTTTCTGTGGTGGATATTTTCTAGTGTTTTAATACTGACCGCATAGTACTCTGCTCTATTCTTTCTATTTAGCTAGTATGGCCTCATATGCTAAATCCTGATTTCATGTCTGCGTATGTTTTTTCCCTCTCCTCTCACAGTTAATATTTGTGGGGGGCTGTCTGTCCTTTGGGGATTTTCTCTGAAGCAAGATAGGTTTCCTGTTTCTGTCTTTAGGGGTAGTTAGTTTCTAAAGGTACCGTGACACTAAGCGACGCTGCAGCGATACCGACAACGATCCGGATCGCTGCAGCGTCGCTGTTTGGTCGCTGGAGAGCTGTCACACAGACAGCTCTCCAGCGACCAACGATGCCGGTAACCAGGGTAAACATCGGGTTACTAAGCGCAGGGCCGCGCTTAGTAACCCGATGTTTACCCTGGTTACCATCGTTAAAGTAAAAAAAACAACCGCTACATACTTACCCCTTGTCTGTCCCCGGCGCTGTGCTTCTCTGCTCTGGCTGTGAGCGCCGGGCAGCCGGAAAGCACAGCGGTGACGTCACCGCTCTGCTTTCCGGCCGCTGTGCTCACAGCCAGAGCAGAGAAGCACAGCGCCGGGGACAGACAGCGGAAGGTAAGTATGTAGCGGTTGTTTTTTTTACTTTAACGATGGTAACCAGGGTAAACATCGGGTTACTAAGCGTGGCCCTGCGCTTAGTAACCCAATGTTTACCCTGGTTACCAGCGAAGACATCGCTGAATCGGTGTCACACACGCCAATTCAGCGATGTCAGCGGGAGATCCAGCGACGAAACAAAATTCTGGACTTTCTTCCCCGACCAGTGATATCACAGCAGGGGCCTGATCGCTGCTGCCTGTCACACTGGACGATATCGCTAGCCAGGATGCTGCAACGTTACGGATCACTAGCGATATCGTCTAGTGTGACGGTACCTTTAGGCTGTGTCGAGGGGTATAGGGAGTGTTAGGTACCCCCCACGGCTACTTCTAGTTGCGCTGCTAGGTTCAGGGTTTGCGGTCAGTACAGGGGCCACCTTCTCCAGAGTACGTCTCATGCTGCTCCAAGGCCACCAGATCATAACAGTACAACTGGCCAACAATGAGTTAATTGCATCTCAAAAGAAGGGAGGGAAGGTTTTGAGCCATTTTTTTTTCCTTAGCCTGTTCCTCCCTCTTAATCTCTGGGTGGCTGCGGAACCTAGTAATAACATGAGTGTTCAGGAGTTAGTTTCTTGTGTGGATCAGCTTGCTGCTAGGGTACAGGGTATTTCAGATTATACTGTTCAGACTCCTGCCTTAGAACCTAGGATTCCCACTCCTGATTTATTCTTTGGTGACAGATCCAAATTTTTGAGTTTCAAAAATAACTGTAAACTGTTTTTTGCATTAAGACCCCGGTCTTCTGGTGATCCCATTCAGCAGGTAAAAATTATCATATCCCTGCTGCGTGGTGACCCACAGGATTGGGCATTTTCCCTGGAATCTGGTAATCCTGCTTTGCTTAATGTTGATTCGTTATTTCAAGCATTGGGGTTATTGTATGATGAGCCTAATTCTGTGGATCAAGCTGAGAAGATCTTGTTGGCCCTGTGTCAGGGTCAAGAAGCGGCAGAATTGTATTGCCAGAAATTTAGAAAATGGTCTGTACTGACTAAATGGAATAAGGATGCCTTGTGTTATGATCTGGTGGCCTAGGAGCAGCATGAGACGGACTCTGGAGAAGGTGGTCCCTGTACTGACCGCAAACCCTGAACCTAGCAGCGCAACTAGAAGTAGCCGTGGGGGGTACCTAACACTCCCTAGACCCCTCGGCACAGCCTAAGATCTAACTACCCCTAAAGACAGAAACAGGAAACCTATCTTGCCTCAGAGAAAATCCCCAAAGGATAGATAGCCCCCCACAAATATTGACTGTGAGAGGAGAGGGAAATAACATACGCAGAAATGAAATCAGATTTTAGCATAGGAGGCCATACTAGCTAAAAAGAAAGAATAGAACAGAGTACTATGCGGTCAGTATAAAACACTAGAAAATATCCACCGCAGAAAATACGGATCACCACATCTGACTAAAGACATGGGGGGTATATCTGCATCTCCAGAGAAAAAGCTAGGCTGCAAAAAAAATCCTTCACAGACTAACCTGGACAAGACAAAAACATGAAAATGCACAGAACTTTAAGGTCCACAGCAGGTGGACAGCAAAAACAAAGCCAGGACTTAGCTTTGTACAAAAGCACAGCAAACTGGAGAGACCAGCAGGAAGTGAATCCTTCAAGAACAATGGACAACTGGCACTGACTAAAGGATCCTGCAAAGCTATATACCCCAGTCAGTCCTGCAATTAGTAGATACACATGTCCACTCCTGCAATCCAGGCACCACTGCATTACCCTCTACAACCACCGGAGGGAGCCCAAAAGCTGAATTCACAACAGTACCCCCCCCCTTGAGGAGGGGTCACCGAACCCTCACCAGAGCCCCCAGGCCGATCAGGATGACCCCGATGAAAGGCACAAACCAAATCAACAGCATGGACATCAGAGGCAGAAACCCAAGAATTATCCTCCTGACCATAACCCTTCCACTTGACAAGGTACTGAAGCTTCCGCCTCGAAAAACGAGAATCCAAAATCTTCTCAACAACATATTCCAACTCCCCATCGACCAATACAGGGGCCGGAGGATCAACAGAGGGAACAACAGGCTCCACATATTTCCGCAACAAAGATTTATGGAAGACATTATGAATAGCAAACGAGGCCGGAAGCGCCAGGTGAAAGGACACCGGATTAATAATCTCAGAAATCCTATAAGGACCAATAAATCGAGGCTTAAACTTAGGGGAAGAAACCTTCATAGGAACATGACGGGAAGATAACCAAACCAGATCCCCAATCCGAAGCCGGGAACCAACACACCGACGATGATTAGCAAAACATTGAGCCTCCTCCTGAGACAGCACCAAATTGTCCACCACATAAGCCCAAATCTGCTGCAACCTGTCGACCACAGAATCCACACCAGGAAGGTCAGAAGGCTCAACCTGCCCAGAAGAAAAACGAGGATGAAAACCAAAATTACAAAAAAAAGACGAAACCAAAGTAGCCGAACTAGCCCGATTATTAAGGGCAAACTCGGCCAATGGCAAAAAAGCCACCCAATCATCCTGATCAGCAGACACAAAGCATCTCAAATAGGTCTCCAAGGTCTGATTAGTTCGCTCAGTCTGGCCATTTGTCTGAGGATGAAATGCAGAAGAAAAAGACAAATCAATGCCCAGCTTGGCACAAAAGGCCTGCCAAAACCTAGAAACAAACTGGGAACCTCTGTCGGACACAATATTCTCCGGAATACCATGCAAACGCACCACATGCTGAAAAAACAACGGAACCAAATCAGAAGAAGAAGGCAATTTAGGCAAAGGCACCAAATGAACCATCTTAGAATATCGGTCACAGACAACCCAGATAACCGACATTCTTTGGGAAACAGGAAGATCGGAAATAAAATCCATAGAAATATGTGTCCAGGGCCTCTCGGGGACCGGTAATGGCAAAAGCAACCCACTAGCGCGGGAACAGCAAGGCTTAGCCCGCGCACAAGTCCCAAAGGACTGCACAAAAGAACGCACATCCCGCGACAAAGAAGGCCACCAAAAGGACCTACTAACTAAATCTCTGGTACCAAAAATCCCAGGATGGCCAGCCAACACAGAACAATGAACCTCAGAAATCACTTTAGTAGTCCATCTATCAGGAACAAACAGTTTCCCCACAGGACAGCGGTCAGGCTTATCAGCCTGAAATTCCTGAAGAACCCGTCGCAAATCAGGGGAGATGGCAGAAAGAATCACCCCTTCCTTCAAAATGCCGACCGGCTCAAGAACCCCAGGGGAATCAGGAAAAAAACTCCTAGAGAGGGCATCCGCCTTAACATTCTTAGTACCAGGAATGTACGAGACCACAAAATCAAAACGGGAGAAAAACAGGGACCATCGAGCCTGTCTAGGATTCAGCCATTTGGCAGACTCGAGGTAAATCAGATTCTTATGATCGGTCAGGACCACAATACGGTGCTTGGCTCCCTCAAGCCAATGTCGCCACTCCTCAAATGCCCACTTCATAGCCAACAACTCCCGATTGCCGACATCATAATTGCTTTCCGCAGGCGAAAACTTCCGAGAAAAGAAGGCACACGGTTTCATCAAGGAACCATCAGAATTCCTCTGAGACAAAACGGCGCCTGCCCCAATCTCAGACGCGTCAACCTCAACCTGAAATGGAAGAGAAACATCTGGCTGATGCAACACAGGGGCAGAAGTAAATTGGCGTTTAAGCTCCTGAAAGGCAGAAACAGCCGCGGAGGACCAATTCGTCACATCAGCGCCTTTCTTGGTCAAATCGGTCAGAGGTTTAACCACACTGGAGAAGTTGGCAATGAAACGACGATAAAAATTAGCAAAGCCCAAAAATTTCTGAAGGCTCTTCACAGATGTGGGCTGAATCCAATCATGAATGGCCTGAACCTTAACCGGATCCATTTCTATAGATGAGGGAGAAAAAATGAAACCCAAAAAAGAAACCTTCTGCACTCCAAAGAGGCACTTTGACCCCTTCACAAATAAAGCATTATTACGGAGGATCTGAAATACCATCCTGACCTGTTTCACATTAGACTCCCAATCATTGGAAAAAATCAAAATATCATCCAAATATACAACCATGAATTTATCAAGATAACTCCGAAAGATATCATGCATGAAGGATTGGAACACAGTTGGGGCATTAGAGAGTCCGAATGGCATCACAAGGTATTCAAAATGGCCTTCAGGCGTATTAAATGCAGTTTTCCATTCGTCACCCTGCTTGATACGAATAAGATTATATGCCCCTCGAAGGTCAATCTTAGTAAACCAGCTAGCCCCCTTAATCCTAGCAAACAAATCAGTAAGCAAAGGCGAGGGGTATTGAAATTTGACCGTGATCTTATTCAAGAGGCGATAATCAATACAGGGTCTCAAGGATCCATCCTTCTTGGCAACAAAAAAGAACCCCGCTCCCAACGGTGAAGAAGATGGCCGAATATGTCCTTTCTCCAAAGACTCCTTAATATAGCTCCGCATGGCGGTATGTTCAGGCACAGACAGGTTGAAAAGTCGGCCCTTAGGGAACTTACAACCTGGAATCAAGTCAATAGCACAATCACAGTCCCTATGCGGTGGAAGGGAACTGGATTTGGGCTCATCGAATACATCCTGAAAGTCTGACAAAAACTCAGGAACTTCAGAAGAGGGGGAAGAGGAAATTGATATCAAAGGAACCTGACAACCCCAACTAGTCACAGACATGGATTTCCAGTCTAACACCGGATTATGTAGCTGTAACCATGGAAAACCCAGCACAATATCATCATGCAAATTATGCAACACCGGAAAACGACAATCTTCCTGATGGGCTGGTGCCATGCGCATGGTCAGCTGTGTCCAAAACTGAGGTTTATTTTTAGCCAACGGTGTAGCATCAATGCCCCTCAAAGGAATAGGGTTCTGCAACGGCTGCAAGGGGAAACCACAACGTCTGGCAAATTCTAAGTCCATTAAGTTCAGAGCGGCGCCTGAATCCACAAATGCCATAACAGAAAATGATGATAATGAGCAAATCAAGGTCACAGATAACAGAAGTTTAGGTTGTATAGTACTGATGTCAACAGAACTAGCGATTCTCTTAGTACGCTTAGGGCAATCCACCTGCTGTGGACCTTAAAGTTCTGTGCATTTTCATGTTTTTGTCTTGTCCAGCTTAGTCTGTGAAGGATTTTTTTTGCAGCCTAGCTTTTTCTCTGGAGATGCAGATATACCCCCCATGTCTTTAGTCAGATGTGGTGATCCGTATTTTCTGCGGTGGATATTTTCTAGTGTTTTATACTGACCGCATAGTACTCTGTTCTATTCTTTCTTTTTAGCTAGTATGGCCTCCTATGCTAAAATCTGATTTAATTTCCCTCTCCTCTCACAGTCAATATTTGTGGGGGGCTATCTATCCTTTGGGGATTTTCTCTGAGGCAAGATAGGTTTCCTGTTTCTGTCTTTAGGGGTAGTTAGATCTTAGGCTGTGCCGAGGGGTCTAGGGAGTGTTAGGTACCCCCCACGGCTACTTCTAGTTGCGCTGCTAGGTTCAGGGTTTGCGGTCAGTACAGGGACCACCTTCTTCAGAGTCCGTGTCATGCTGCTCCTAGGCCACCAGATCATAACAGTACAACTGGCCCATAATGAGTTAAATGCATCTCAGAAGAAGGGAAGAAAGGTCTTGAGCCATTTTTTTTTCTTCAGTCTACTTTGTCTACTCCTCCCTCCTAATCCCTGGGTGGCTGAAGAGCCTTGTGCTAGCATGAATGTTCAGGAATTAGCTTCTCGTGTAGACCAGCTTGCTGCTAGAGTACAGGGTATTTTAGATTTCATTGCTCAGACTCCTGCCTTAGAACCTAAGATTCCCACTCCTGATTTATTCTTTGGTGACAGATCCAAATTTTTGAGTTTCAAAAATAACTGTAAACTGTTTTTTGAATTAAGACCCCGGTCTTCTGGTGATCCTATTCAGCACATTAAAATCATCATATCTCTGCTGCGTGGTGACCCACAGGATTGAGCATTTTCCCTGGAATCTGGCAATCCTGCTTTGCTTAATGTTGATTCGTTCTTTCAGGCATTGGGGTTGTTGTATGATGAGCCTAATTCTGTGGATCAGGCTGAGAAAATCTTGTTAGCCCTGTGTCAAGGTCAAGAAGCGGCAGAATTGTATTGCCAGAAATTTAGAAAATGGTCTGTACTGACTAAATGGAATGAGGATGCCTTGGCGGCAATTTTCAGAAAGGGTCTTTCTGAATCCGTTAAGGATGTTATGGTGGGGTTCCCCACGCTTACTGGTCTGAGTGATTCTATGTCTCTGGCCATTCAGATTGATCGGTGCTTGCGCGAGCGCAGAGTTGTGCACACTGTGGCGTTGTCCTCTAAGCGGAGCCCTGAGCCTATGGAGTGTGATAGGATTTTGTCTAGAGCTGAACGTCAAACATTCAGGCGTCAGAATAGGTTGTGTTTTTACTGCGGCGATTCTGCTCATGTTATTTCTGATTGCCCTAAGCGTACTAAGAGAATCGCTAGTTCTGTTGACATCAGTACTATACAACCTAAATTTCTGTTATCTGTGACCTTGACTTGCTCATTATCATCATTTTCTGTCATGGCATTTGTGGATTCAGGCGCCGCTCTGAACTTAATGGACTTAGAATTTGCCAGACGTTGTGGTTTTCCCTTGCAGCCTTTGCAGAACCCTATTCCTTTGAGGGGCATTGATGCTACACCGTTGGCTAAAAATAAACCTCAGTTTTGGACACAGCTGACCATGCGCATGGCGCCAGCCCATCAGGAAGATTGTCGTTTTCTGGTGTTGCATAATTTGCATGATGATATTGTGCTGGGTTTCCCATGGTTACAGGAACATAACCCAGTGTTAGATTGGAGATCTATGTCTGTGACTAGTTGGGGTTGTCGGGGTTCATGGTCACGTTCCTTTGATGTCGATTTCCTCTTCCCCCTCTTCTGAAATTCCAAAGTTTTTGTCAGATTTCCAGGATGTATTCGATGAGCCCAAATCCAGTTCCCTTCCACCGCATAGGGACTGTGATTGTGCTATTGACTTGATTCCAGGTTGTAAGTTCCCTAAGGGTCGACTTTTCAACCTGTCTGTGCCTGAAAATGCCGCCATGCGGAGCTATATTAAGGAGTCTTTGGAGAAGGGGCATATTCGGCCATCTTCTTCACCATTGGGAGCAGGTTTTTTTTTTGTTGCCAAGAAGGATGGATCCTTGAGACCCTGTATTGATTATCGCCTCTTGAATAAAATCACGGTCAAATTTCAATACCCTTTGCATTTGCTTACTGATTTGTTTGCTAGGATTAAGGGGGCTAGCTGGTTTACCAAGATAGACCTTCGAGGGGCATATAATCTTATTCGTATTAAGCAGGGTGACGAATGGAAAACTGCATTTAATACGCCCGAAGGCCATTTTGAATACCTTGTGATGCCATTCGGACTCTCTAATGCTCCATCTGTGTTCCAATCCTTCATGCATGATATTTTTCGGAGTTATCTTGATAAATTCATGGTTGTTTATTTGGATGATATTTTGATTTTTTCCGATGATTGGGAGTCTCATGTGAGACAGGTCAGGATGGTATTTCAGATCCTCCGTAGTAATGCTTTATTTGTGAAGGGGTCGAAGTGCCTCTTTGGAGTGCAGAAGGTTTCTTTTTTGGGCTTCATTTTTTCTCCCTCATCTATAGAAATGGATCCAGTTAAGGTTCAGGCCATTCATGATTGGATTCAGCCCACATCTGTGAAGAGCCTTCAGAAATTCTTGGACTTTGCTAATTTTTATCGTCGTTTCATTGCCAACTTCTCCAGTGTGGTTAAACCTCTGACCGATTTGACAAAGAAAGGTGCTGATGTGACGAATTGGTCCTCCGCAGCTGTTTCTGCCTTTCAGGAGCTTAAACGCCGATTTACTTCTGCCCCTGTGTTGCGTCAGCCAGATGTTTCTCTTCCATTTCAGGTTGAGGTTGACACGTCTGAGATTGGGGCAGGGGCCGTTTTGTCTCAGAGGAATTCTGATGGGTCCTTGATGAAACCGTGTGCCTTCTTTTCTCGGAAGTTTTCGCCTGCGGAACGCAATTATGATGTCGGCAATTGGGAGTTGTTGGCTATGAAGTGGGCATTTGAGGAGTGGCGACATTGGCTTGAGGGGGCCAAGCACCGTATTGTGGTCCTGACCGATCATAAGAATCTGATTTACCTCGAGTCTGCCAAACGGCTGAATCCTAGACAGGCTCGATGGTCCCTGTTTTTCTCCCGTTTTGATTTTGTGGTCTCGTACACTCCTGGTACTAAGAATGATAAGGCGGATGCCCTCTCTAGGAGATTTTTTCCTGATTCCCCTGGGGTTCTTGAGCCGGTCGGCATTCTGAAGGAAGGGGTGGTCCTTTCTGCCATTTCCCCTGATTTACGACGGATTCTTCAGGAATTTCAGGCTGATAAGCCTGACCGCTGTCCTGTGGGGAAACTGTTTGTTCCTGATAGATGGACTAGTAAAGTGATTTCTGAGGTTCAGTGTTCTGTGTTGGCTGGCCATCCTGGGATTTTTGGTACCAGAGATTTGGTTGGTAGGTCCTTTTGGTGGCCTTCTTTGTCGCGGGATGTGCGTTCTTTTGTGCAGTCCTGTGGGATTTGTGCGCGGGCTAAGCCTTGCTCTTCCTGCGCTAGCGGGTTGCTTTTGCCATTACAGGTCCCCGAGAGGCCCTGGACACATATTTCTATGGATTTTATTTCCGATCTTCCTGTTTCCCAAAGGATGTCGGTTATCTGGGTTGTCTGTGACCGATTTTCTAAGATGGTTCATTTGGTGCCTTTGTCTAAATTGCCTTCTTCTTCTGATTTGGTTCCGTTGTTTTTTCAGCATGTGGTACGTTTGCATGGTATTCCGGAGAATATTGTGTCCGACAGAGGTTCCCAGTTTGTTTCCAGGTTTTGGCGGGCCTTTTGTGCCAAGCTGGGCATTGATTTGTCTTTTTCTTCTGCATTTCATCCTCAGACAAATGGCCAGACTGAGCGAACTAATCAGACCTTGGAGACCTGTTGTGAATTCCGCTCTTGGGCTCCCTCCGGTGGTTGTAAGTGGCACTTTTGTGAGTTCTGCTCTTGGGCTCCCTCCGGTGGTTTTAAGTGGTATGGCTGCTCCTTGGATTTAGCAGTCTGCAGCTGCTTCCACTGATTGTCTTTCTGCTCGGCTATTTATGCCTCGCTCTCTCTTCAGCCAGTGCCACTTGTCAATGGTTCCTGGTTGGATTCACATCTCTTTGGATTTCCCTGTTATCCTGACCAGTTCAGCAAAGCTAAGTCCTTGCTTGCTCTTTTCTGTCCACAGGTTGTGGACTTATCCGTTCTGTGCTTTCTATGTTTGTCCAGCTTGTAAGTATGAATTAATTCTGTGTAGCTGGAAGCTCTGGGAAGCAGATTTACCCTCCACACCTTTAGTCAGGTGTGGAGATTTTTGTAAACTCTGTGTGGATTTTTTGTAGTGTTTTATACTGACCGCACAGAATTCCATCCTGTCCTATCTATCTAGCTAGACTGGCCTCCTGTGCTCATCCTGGTTTCATTCTGTGTATGTATTTTCCCTCTCCACTCACAGTCATTACTTGTGGGGGGCTATCTATCCTTTGGGGATTTTCTCTGAGGCAAGATAGTTTTCCTGTTTCTATCTTTAGGGGTAGTTAGTTCTCAGGCTGTGACGAGGTGCCTAGGGAGTGTCAGGAGCATCCCACGGCTACTTCTAGTGTTGTGTTGAGCTTAGGGACTGCAGTCAGTACAGGTACCACTTCCTTCAGAGCTCGTCCCATGTTGCTCCTAAACCACCAGATCAGAACAGAGACCTATTTGAGATGCTTTGTGTCTGCTGATCAGGATGATTGGGTGGCTTTTTTGCCATTGGCCGAGTTTGCCCTTAATAATCGGGCTAGTTCGGCTACTTTGGTTTCGCCTTTTTTTTGTAATTTTGGTTTTCATCCTCGTTTTTCTTCTGGGCAGGTTGAGCCTTCTGACCTTCCTGGTGTGGATTCTGTGGTCGACAGGTTGCAGCAGATTTGGGCTCATGTGGTGGACAATTTGGTGCTGTCTCAGGAGGAGGCTCAACGTTTTGCTAACCATCGTCGGTGTGTTGGTTCCCGGCTTCGGGTTGGGGATCTGGTTTGGTTATCTTCCCGTCATGTTCCTATGAAGGTTTCTTCCCCTAAGTTTAAGCCTCGATTTATTGGTCCTTATAGGATTTCTGAGATTATTAATCCGGTGTCCTTTCGCTTGGCGCTTCCAGCCTCTTTTGCTATTCATAATGTCTTCCATAGATCTTTGTTGCGGAAATATGTGGAACCACGTTGTTCCCTCTGTTGATTCTCCGGCCCCTGTGTTGGTCGATGGGGAGTTGGAATATGTTGTTGAGAAAATTTTGGATTCTCGTTTTTCGAGGCAGAAGCTTCAGTACCTTGTCAAATGGAAGGGTTATGGCCAGGAGGATAATTCTTGGGTTTCTGCCTCTGATGTCCATGCCGCTGATTTGGTTCGTACCTTTCATCGGGGTCATCCTGATCGGCCTGGGGGCTCTGGTGAGGGTTCGGTGACCCCTCCTCAAGGGGGGGTACTGTTGTGAATTCAGCTTTTGGGCTCCCTCCGGTGGTTGTAGAGGGTAATGCAGTTGTGCCTGGACTGCAGGATTGGACAGGTGTATCTACTAATTGCAAAACTGACTGGGGTATATAACTTTGCTGGACTCTTTAGTCCCTGCCAGTTGTCCATTGTTTTTGGAGGATTCACATCCCTTCTGGTCTCTCCTGTTCACTGTGCTTTTCTTCAAAGATAAGTCCTGGCTTTGTTTTTGCTGTCCACCTGCTGTGGACCTTATAGTTCTGTGCATTTTCATGTTTTGTTTTGTCCAGCTTTGTCTGTGAAGTATTTTTTGCAGCTTTGCTGTGTCTCTGGAGATGCAGATATACCCTCCATGTCTTTAGTCAGATGTGGTGTTTTGTATTTTCTGTGGTGGATATTTTCTAGTGTTTTAATACTGACCGCATAGTACTCTGTTCTATTCTTTCTATTTAGCTAGTATGGCCTCCTATGCTAAATCCTGATTTCATGTCTGCGTATGTTTTTTCCCTCTCCTCTCACAGTTAATATTTGTGGGGGGCTGTCTGTCCTTTGGGGATTTTCTCTGAGGCAAGATAGGTTTCCTGTTTCTGTCTTTAGGGGTAGTTAGTTTCTTAGGCTGTGTCGAGGGGTCTAGGGAGTGTTAGGTACCCCCCACGGCTACTTTTAGTTGCGCTGCTAGGTTCAGGGTTTGCGGTCAGTACAGGGGCCACCTTCTCCAGAGTACGTCTCATGCTGCTCCAAGGCCACCAGATCATAGCAGAAACTGTTGTATACACGTCACATAGGATACTCTGAGACTTTGCCACATACACATCAAATAGGATACACTGAGACTCTGCCAGATACACGACACATAGGATACACTGGAACTCTGCTGTATACATGTCACATAGGACACACTGTGACTCTGCCACATAAACATTACAGGATACACTGACTCTGCTACATAAACATCACATAGGATATACTGAGACTCTGCCGTATACAGGTCACATAGGACACACTGAAACTCTGTGGTATACACATCACATAGGATACACTGTGATTCTGCCAAATAAACATCACATAGCACACACTGAGACTCTGCCGTATACACATCACATAGGATATAATGAGACTCTGCCACATACACATCACATAGGATAAACTAAAACTTTGACACAAATGTCACATAGGACTCACTGTGACTGCTACATAAACATCACATAAGATACACTCAGACTCTGCCACATAAATGCCGCCAGCTATACATCACATACTATAGGATACACTGAAACTCTTCCGCATAGTCGTCACATAGGATACACTGAGAATCTGCCGTTCACACATCACATAGGATATACTGAGACTCTGCCGTATACAGTATATGTCACATAGGATACAATGAGACTGCTGTATACATGTCACATAAGATACACTGAGACTTTGCCACATACACAGCACATAGGATACACTGAGACTCTGCCACATACATATCACATATGATACACTGGAACTCTGCTGTATACACGTCACATAGGATACACTGAAACTCGGGCATATGCACATCACATAGGAGACACTGAGACTCTGTCACATACACATCACATAGTACACACTGAAACTCTACCGTATATATACACATCACATAGGATACACTGAGACTCTGCCACAAAAACATCACATAGGATACACTGAGACTCTGTCACATACGCATTACATAGGATACACTGAGACTCTGCCACATAAACATTACATAGGACACATTATGATTCTGCCACATAAACATCACATAGGATACACTGAGACTGCCACATAAACATCACATTATACACTGAAACTCTGCTGTATACACGTCACATAGGATATACTGAGACTCTGCCACAGATGCATCATAGAGGATACACTGAGACTCTAGTGCATAAACTTCACATAAGATACGCTGAGACTCTGCCACATAAACATCACATAGTATACACTGAGACTCTTCCAGATACCCATCACATAGGATACACTGAGACTCTGACACATAAATATCATGTAGGATACACTGAGACTCTGCCACATACACATCACATAGGATATACTGAGACTCTGCAGTATACATGTCACATAGGATATACTGAGACTCTGCAGTATACACGTCACATAGGATATACTGAGACTCTGCCGTATACACGTCACATAGAATACACTGAGACTCTCTTGTATACATATCCTATAGGATACACTTGAGATTCTGCCGTATACACATCACATAGGATATACTGAGACTCTGCAGTATACAGTACAGACCAAAAGTTTGGACACACCTTCTCTTTTAAAGTTTTTTCTGTATTTTCATGACCATGAAAATTGTACATTCCCGCTGAAGGCATCAAAACTATGAACACATGTGGAATTATATACTTAACAAAAAAGTGTGAAACAACTGAAATTATGTCTTATATTCTAGGTTCTTCAAAGTAGCCACCTTTTGCTTTGGTGACTGCTTTGCACACTCTTGGCATTCTCTTGATGAGCTTCAAGAGGTATTCACTGGGAACAGTCTTCCAACAATCTTGAAGGAGTTCCCAGAGATGCTTAGCACTTGTTGGCCCTTTTGCTTTCACCCTGCGGTCCAGCTCACCACAAACCATCTCGATTGGGTTCAGGTCTAGTGACTGTGGAGGCCAGGTCATCTGACGTAGCACCCCATCACTCTCCTTCTTGGTCAAATAGCCCTTGCACAGTCTGGAGGTGTGATTGCGGACATTGTCCTGTTGAAAAATAAATGATGGTCCAACAAAACGCAAACTGGATGGAATAGCATGCCGCTGCACGATGCTGTGGTAGCCATGCTGGTTCATTATGCCTTCAATTTTGAATAAATCCCCAACAGTTTCACCAGCAAAGCACCCCACACCATCACACCTCCTCCTCCATGCTTCACAGTGGGAACCAGGCATGTAGAGTCTATCCGTTCACCTTTCTGCATCGCACAAAGACACGGTGGTTGGAACCAAAGATCTCAAATTTGGACTCATCAGACCAAAGCATAGATTTCCACTGGTCTAATGTCAATTCCTTGTGTTCTTTAGTCCACACAAGTCTCTTCTGCTTGTTGCCTGTCCTTAGCAGTGTTTTCATAGCAGCTATTTTACCATGAAGGCCTGCTGCACAAAGTCTCCTCTTAACAGTTGTTTTAGAGTTGTGTCTGCTGCTAGAACTGTGTGGCATTGACCTGGTCTCTAATCTGAGCTGCTGTTAACCTGTGATTTCTGAGGCTGGTGACTCGGATAAACTTATCCTCAGAAGCAGAGGTGACTCTTGGTCTTCCTTTCCTGGGGCGGTCCTCATGTGTGCCAGTTTCTTTGTAGCGCTTGATGGTTTTTGACACTGCACTTGGGGACACTTTCAAAGTTTGCCCAATTTTTCGGACTGACTGACCTTCATTTCTTAGAGTAATGATGGCCACTCGTTTTCTTTACTTAGCTGTTTTTTTCTTGCCATAATACAAATTCTAACAGTCTATTCAGTAGGACTATCAGCTGTGTATCCACCAGACATCTGCACAACACAACTGATGGTCCCAACACCATTTATAAGGCAATAAATCCCACTTATTAAACCTGACAGTGCACACCTGTGAAGTGAAAACCATTCCCGGTGACTACCTCTTGAAGCTCATCAAGAGAATGCCAAGAATGTGCAAAGCAGTCATCAAAGCAAAAGGTGGCTACTTTGAAGAACCTAGAACATAAGACATAATTTCAGTTCTTTCACACTTTTTTGTTAAGTATATAATTCCACATGTGTTAATTCATAGTTTTGATGCCTTCGGTGTGAATTTACAATTTTCGTAGCCATGAAAATACAGAAAAATCTTTAAATGAGAAGGTGTGTCCAAACTTTTGGTCTGTACTGTACACGTCACATAGGGTATATTGAGACTCTGCAGTATACACGTCACATAGGATATACTGAGACTCTGCCGTATACACGTCACATAGAATACACTGAGACTCTCTTTTATACATATCCTATAGGATACACTGGAGATTCTGCCGTATACACATCACATAGGATACCGGAGACTTTGCCACATGTACATAACATAGGACACACTGAAACTCTGCCGTTTACACGTCACAAGGCAGGACAAAGGTGCAGAGTGCATTAACCACAAAGAATGTCCTCATGCTGCACTGTTCTCCACCTGGAAGCTGCCTGAGGGCTGCACCATGACAGGGCAGGCATACCCCCATTGTATGTCAGCAGTTAATTCGTACTATTGAATGAGTCAAATAGCCATACACCTCCCATTGTAGCCCCATTGAGAGGTCTGTATACCCTATCCTTAGAACACAGAGCCTTGATGGTATACAAAGCCAATCTCACTTAAATGCGTCAAATCTGTTGCCAAGTCTGATGCCACAATTAGAAAAAACGTAAATACTTGTTATGCCTTTTTTTTTGTAAATTATAACCACTTTTAATGGTACAATGGTTTGGTAAATGGTAAATGGTCAAAAAAGCTGAGTATAGACACATGATGCTGGGAGTGCCTGTCTATCAAAGCCCTGATACATGCTCAGGGTATTCAAGTAGGCAGTATAGTCAAGTATCCAGTTTAAAGGGGTTATTCAGGACTATTTTATTTTTCTCTTATGATCATATGAACTTACAGGCAGGTAGTTGCTAACGAGCTGATCTCTGCTGGCTCAGTGTGGTCAGATAGCCTGTTATTTCTTAAGGTACCTTCACACATAACGATATTGTTAACGATATCGTTGCTATTTGTGACGTAGCAACGATATCGTTAATGAAATCGTTATGTGTGACAGCGACCAACGATCAGGCCCCTGCTGGGAGATCGTTGGTCGCTGAATAAAGTCCAGAACTTTATTTCGTCGCTGGACTCCTGCTGACATCGCTGGATCGGCGTGTGTGACACCGATCCAGCGATGTCTTCACTGGTAACCAGGGTAAACATCGGGTAACTAAGCGCAGGGCCGCTCTGCTTTCCGGCTCCCAGCCAGTACAGGAGGAGAGCAGAGAAGCAGAGCGCAGCGCTGGAGGACAGACAGCGTTAGGTAAGTATCTAGTGTTTGTTTGTTTTTTACTTTTAGGATTGTAACCAGGGTTAACATCGGGTTACTAAGCGCGGCCCTGCGCTTAGTTACCCGATGTTTACCCTGGTTACCGGCATCGTTGGTCGCTGGAGAGCGGTCTGTGTGACAG
Source organism: Ranitomeya imitator (assembly GCF_032444005.1). Lineage (NCBI taxonomy): Eukaryota > Metazoa > Chordata > Amphibia > Anura > Dendrobatidae > Ranitomeya > Ranitomeya imitator. The sequence continues at coordinate 856,556,824 of NC_091282.1, read as the reverse complement.
CTCTCCAGCGACCAAACAGCGACGCTGCAGCGATCCGGATCGTTGTCGGTATCGCTGCAGCGTCGCTTAATGTGAAGGGGCCTTTAGTCCCAAGAAAAAAAAAGTTCCGTATAATCCCTTTAAACACACTTGATATTAAGGTAGTGTCTCTAGTCAACCATCCAAGGTAATGTAATGTCCACTGGGTTGTCTCCAAGTCCTTTGACTGGGTTTATTAGACATCATAATTGTCTGGTCCTTTTCCTGGATTGCCTGCACAAGCTTCGCTGCAATATCCACATAGAAAATCCTTGGCCCCTAAGAGGTGTTTTTTTTATTATTGTTTTTAATTTTGCTTTATTTTAATTTTATATTTTAATTTTGATGTACAATAACAAATTGTATTGTGGTACCGTGTTAGCCAGAAAAATCAATGTGAATACTTTTCTGCCCAATGATGACAGAAGTATTCTAGGAGTGATACCTTTATTGGCTAACCAGAAAATAATATGTTTGCAAGCTTTCAGAGCACAGAGGCTCCTTCTTCAGGCAGAGATTACAAAATCTTGCCAGAAGAAGGAGCCTCTGTGCTCTGAAAGCTTGCAAACATATTATTTTCTGGTTAGCCAATAAAGGTATCACTCCTAGAATACTTCTGTCATCATTGGGCAGAAAAGTATTCACATCGATATTTTAATTTTCAATTTTTTATTTAATCATTATTTATCATCACCTTATTATCACATTCATACACACATTTTTTTTCATGTTTTTGTATTATTGACATTTACACATCATTTAATTATCCCCATTCATTTTTCATTAATTCACTTGAATATTGGGTATTTTTATAATTCAATTTGTGTGTTCAGGCGTCCAGGTGGATGGCACTGCGACCCACGCCCCAATTAGTTGCAGACATTTTATTCAAATTAGTTCAGCTGAGGGACCAGGTATTGATCAGATGTCTATAGATATATAATGTGACCTCTGCTGAGATGATGCTGCCCCCTGACGAAAACTCGTCAAAACGCTCATCAGTGTTGGTGTCCTCTCAAAGGGAAAACACAATTTTACTGAGGTATTTATATCATGCTTGCATTTAATATACTACAGCAACTTCTCAATGGCTGGAGCACTGTTGACACTGATGTACAAGCCATTATTTTGCGTCTTACTATGTAGTACATCTGATACAGTTAGTGCAGCTATAACACAATGCACTTTGATGTTTTGCTGCCCTCTAGTGTCCAATCCTAAAACTACAATTTAGGCTATACATGAAACAATCCTGGGAATACATATTTTCTGTAATTTGCACCAAATATATTTGGAGGGTCAGCGTACTTCAATACATATTTTGATATTATTTTCCATTTGCTATTTATTGCAATAACATTTTTTATAATCTGTTTTATTATTATTAACATTCCTTTTTGCTGCTGTTGCACTCTGCACCTTTTATAATCCTGCCATGTATTTATCCTAATCATATCTTGATATTACTCTGTTTTCCCTCTGGTGATATGGCCTTTTTTCCCTATAATCCCATTTAAATTTCTCTGGGTGGTCTCCTTGTTCTCGACTGGATTGACCACACAAGCTCGGCTGTAACATTCACATAGAAAGCCCTTAGCCCCATCAAGGCATTGTATGAGGCCGGTTTCACACGTCAGTGTCTCCGGTACATGAGGTGACAGTTTCCTCACGTACCGGAGACACTAACACACGTAGACACATAAAAATCAATGCATCTGTGCAGATGTCATTGATTATTTGCGGACCGTGTCTCCGTGTGCCAAACACGGAAACATGTCAGTGTTCGTGGGAGCGCAATGGGTCCGTGTAAAACACGTACCGCACACGGACGTTGTCCGTGTGCAGTCCGTGTGCCGTGCAGGAGACAGTGCTCCAGTAAGCGCTGTCCCCCCCACATGGTGCTGAAGCCGCGATTCATATCTTCCCTGCAGCAGCGTTTGCTGCAGAGAAGATATGAATAATAGTGTTTAAAATAAAGATCTATGTGCCAATGAATCGGGGCTTCAGCACCAGATGCTGGTACGTGTGGTACCCAGCACGGTGCGTGTGGTACCCAATGGGCACACGGGCGGCACACGTGTGCCGCACGTGTGCCACACTGATGTGCCACAGAAACGTAGGGCCACACGGACACGGATAATTCCGGTACCGATTTTTTCTGGTACCGGAATTATCTGGATGTGTGAAACCGGCCTGACTCTGGGCTTGGTTCCTATTCCCTAACCGGATTGCTTGAACAAATTAGTTGTTTACCTGCATTGAAGAGATACAGTATAAACACTGATTCATTAACGCTGGCATTTTGTGCACCATTTTTTGCCATTGGTCAGTGCGAAAATAAAAAATGTAATTTATTGCAATAATGAGTAGAATTAGGCCGGCCTCACGCTAGCGAGTTTTACGGACGTAAGAGCGCAGAAACTACATCCGTAAAACTCGCATAACATACGGCACAATTATTTTCTATGGCCCTGCTCCTATCTGCTGTATTTTACTGATCAGTATTATACGGCTTTCTACGGCCGTAGAAAATCGCAGCATGCTGCGTTTGTCACCGTATTGCGCAAATAAAACGTCAATGAAAGTCTATGGAAGCCCCAAAAATACGGATTACACACGGACCAGCAGTGTGACTTGTGAGGAATACGCAGCGCTGTTAGAGAGAAAAGCCGGTAATTCATTGCGGTGTACAGTAAAATCACACTGCCAGCTTACAGTAGAATAGGTAGAATAAATGTGTACACATAGAATAGGTATATATATATATATATATATATATATATATATGTCAGTTAGACACATATATGTATATATATTAATATTTCATCCAGCGCGAGATAGCTTTAAAGCCGGTAATTCAATTACCGGCTTTTGCTTTCTCCTTCCCACCGCTACACGGGAATGGGAAGAGAGTGGCCTAGTGCCGGAATAGGCGCATCTTCCAGATGTGCCTTTTCTGGGGTGGCTGGGGGCAGATGTTTTTAGCCAGGGGGGGGCCAATAACCGTGGACCCTCTCCAGGCTATTAATATCTGCCCTCAGTCACTGGCTTTACTACTCTGGCGGAGAAAATTGTGCGGGAGCCCACGCCAATTTTTTCCGCAATTTAACCCTTTACTTTAATAGCTAGAACGGACAAATTTTGCATATACACACTACTAACATTAGTAGTGTGGAATATGCAAAAAAAATGGGGATATGAGATGGTTTACTGTATGTAAACCATGTCTCATATCATGTCGGGTTTAGGAAGGAGATAGCAAAAGCCGGTAATTGAATTACCGGCTTTAAAGCTATCTAGCGCTGTATGAAGTAATAATATATATACATATATGTGTCTACTGACATATATATATATATATATATATATATATATATATATATACAGTATATATGTTTTTGTTTTTTTTTTACACATGGATCCCTTGTATAGCCGTATGTTGGTTTTGCAAGCCTGCGAGAAAAACACGCAGTACGGATGCCATACGGATGCCATACGGATTACATACGGAGGATGCCATGCGCAAAAAACGCTGACACACCCTGCCTACGGAGGAGCTACGGACCACTCTTTTGGGGACTTTTCAGCGTATTACGGCCGTAAAAAACGGACCGTATTTTCATACGCTGAGTGTGAAGCCGGCCTTAGATAAACATGTTTCATCTTTAGCAGGACTAATAATAGAAAAAGTATCCTGTAATTTATTACGCTACATTAACCCCTTAATGGCCGCCAATACGCCTTTTAACTGACCTGAGATATAAGAGACTTATATCCCCATACAGGTGACAATCCAGCAGCTGTCGACTGGACACTATAGCTGACAACTTGCTGCATCAGCCATGATCAGTTTTTGCACCATCCAAATCTATTTAACCCCTTAGATGCTGCTGTCAGTAGTGACTACATCATTTTAAATGGTTAATAGAGTGTGGGGGCTTCCTCTTTATCCCAATTGGTGGTCTCAGATCATGATTGTGTGGTCCTAATGTTTACCATGGCAATTCATGACCTAATAGCGGCTTTAGAGTCTGACGGCTATAGTAATCTGCTCAGAAGTTACTGACATTTAGGTGGTAAAAATACACTTTTTCATTTTTGTCGTGCCACTTTGCATTAATTCCTGAAAATCACCTGAAGGGTTAACAAACTACCTGACTACAGTTTTCAATATGTCATGGGGTGCTGTTTTTAAAATGGTATCACTTGTGGGGGTTTCCCTATAATATAGGACCCCCAAATTCACTTCAAACATGGATAGGTCCCTAAAAAAATATATTTTGTAAATTTCCTTGAAAAAAATTTAAATTGCTGCTACATTTTTAAACCTCCTAAAATGCTAACAAAATAAAATAACATTTTGCAAATGGTGCTGATGTAAAGCAGACGTGTGGGAAATGTTATTTATTAATGTTTTGCTACGGTATGACTATCGGGATTAAAGGGATAATCATTCAAAGTTTGAAAATTGCAAATTTTTTAACATTTTTTTCACATTTCTGATATTTTTTATAAATAAACACAAAACCTATAAACCTAAATTTACCATTATCATAAAGTATAATGTGTCACGAAAAAACAATCTCAAAATCACTGGGCTTTGTTGAAGCGTTCCAGAGTTATTACCACATAAAGGAACACTGGTCAGATTTCAAAAATTTGGCTCCGTCACTAAGGGGTTAAAACCCTTTATGTTGTCAAAAATACTGTTTGGGCACATGACAAAGCTTAGAGGACAAGGATCGTTTGTGTGAACCATTTACTGAGTCTCTAAGGTACCAGAAGAGCAGAAATGACCAAAAAGTGACCCTATTTTGCAAATTACTCTCTGGGAATTCATCTATGGGTGTCTTGACTATTTTTTTTTTTTTTTTTTTTTTCTTTTTAAATATTTTTATTGAAATTTTGCATAAGAAATGGTAGGGGATAAAGGGAAGGGAAGATGGGGAAGGGGTTAACATTGGAGAGAAAAAAAAAAAAAAAAAGGGTGAGGGAAAAAGGAATCAATATAATTAGAGAACCAAATATCAATCTCGAATAGACAAGAAAAAAAAAAGACATTAAATATGATCTTTTGAATAGAATATACTACAATTTTTCTTATGCAATGCATTGGAAAGAGATATAAAGTAACAATCTGTATCCACTTTGCATGACAAGAGATTTACTCTTTACAAAACTTGTCATTCCAAATCTTCCATTTTTTCAGATATTTTCTAATACCATTGGTGTTGGCAGCAAATCTCCATTCTAATGCACTATGCTGATAGATTTTATCCAGAATATCTGTAAAGCTGGGTGAATCTGATTTTTTCCACCAGAGTGCTATTGTACTTTTGACTACTAGAAATATATGTATTAGGATGTATTTGACCTGAGGATCAATTCCTTCCATGTCCAGAGAAAGGAGAGCCCTCTGGGGAGTAATCACAAAATTTTTAACAAATAAATTAATATGAAATGAAACTTTTGACCATAGAGGTTTTATTTTCGGGCAGCCCCAAAAAAGATGAAAAAGATTTCCTTGATATCCGCACTTCCTCCAGCACAAAGGAGAGTGATCCTGATATATATGCGCAAGTCTAATTGGTGTGTAGTACCAACGTGTGATCACCTTGAAGTAGGACTCCTGTAGAGCCATTGAAATGGTAGACATGTATGTATCTCTAATGGCCTTGTCCCATTGCTCAACTTGTAAAGAAATGTTGAGGTCCGATTCCCATTTTTTCATGTATATATTTTTAAAACAAGAGGTATCTCTATTGAAGTGACTGTAGAGGTTATTTAGACTCCATATATGTTTGTTCTTTACACTACACAGTAATGAAGAAAGAATTTCTAAATTTAATGGTTGGCTAGTCAGTAATTTCTGTATATGCTCTTTTAGGGTTAAAAAGAATATTAATTCAGATGAGGGTAAGTTAAATTTAGTCTTAATTTCGCTAAAGGTGAGAAAATTCCTCCCGTTATAGATATGTCCAACTTTTTTAATGCCTGATTTGGCCCAAATTTCTGAAAGTGGAAGATCATATATCAATGCCAATAGATGAAGAGGAAATTTCATAATTTGCTCTGATTTGTCAAATTTTTTTCTTGGAGGTTTAAGAAGAGTTTTCCAGGCCTGTATTATAGCCTTGAAAATGGGATGAGATGATTCCTTTTTTGGTTTGTGAAATAAGAAACTGAAAAAAGTATCCTGTGCTAAATTAAGATTATTAATGTCACTTTCGATTTGGAACCATGCTGGGTATAGTTTTTTATCAAACCACTGATGGCTTTGTTTTACCAGGGAAGCCAGATAATAAGCATGGACATTTGGGAGGCCAGCCCCGCCATTACGTTTGTGTTTGCACAATAAATCTGAAGACAACCTGGCCCGCTTACCACCCCATATGAATGAGTTTATCATAGTTTGAAGTTTATGAATAAATTGGTAGGGGAAGGTCACTGGGAGAGTTCTAAAAAGATAAAGTATCTTGGGTAGAATGATTGTTTTGATAGTCATTGTTCTCCCGAATAAAGAAAGTTCCGATTGAGCAAATTGAGAGATGTCAAGAGAAATTGTTTTAAAAATCTTATCAGCGTTAGTTTTTATTACGTTTTGTAGTCTGTTTGTTAAGATTATTCCTAAATACACTACTTTGTCGCCCTCCCCAGCAAGATTTATCTGATCCCTCAATTCTGCAACATGTGATTCATTCATATTAACAGTTAAATATTTAGATTTATGTGGATTTATCTTAAAATATGATATCTTGGAGAATGTGTCTAACTCTGAAGAGAGAGCTTCAATCGAGGCTGCTGGATTAAGTAGTGTAAGAAAAATATCATCTGCATACATGCTAATTTTAAATTGACGGGATTGGATATCAATTCCAAGAATATCTATATTGGATCTGATTCTCTCCGCCAAAGGTTCCATTGCAAGGACAAACAGCAGGGGTGACAAAGGACACCCCTGACGTGTGCCATTGGAAATGATGAACGGATCTGACATGAAATTATTGGAGTAGATCCTGGCACTAGGTCCCGAATACAGAGCAAAGATAGTGGACATAAATCCCGAATCAAACCCAAACTTTTCAAGAGTCGCTCTCAAATAAGACCAGTTTATCCTGTCAAAAGCCTTTTCAGCATCTAAGGTTAGAAAGGCTGCTTTTGAATTTGAATTTTGGATAATGTTCATTAAATTGATCACCCTCCTGGTCCCATCTGATGCTTGGCGTCCATCAATGAATCCCATCTGGTCATCTACCAGCAAACGTGGGAGAATATTTTTTAATCGATCCGCCAAAATCTTGGAATAAATTTTTGTATCACTATTTATTAGTGAGATTGGACGGTAGTCTCGCATCCTCTCAGGATCCCCCCCAGTTTTGGGAATCATAACGATAACTGCTTCTTGCATCTCTTTAGGAAAGGAACCCTGAGAGGAGGCAAGAGCAAAAATAGAAGCCATGTGCGGGGCTAGAATTTTTGAAAAAGATTTAAAATATTCATTGGAAAATCCATCTGGGCCCGGTGTTTTTTGACTTTTTGATTTATTAATAGTATCGATTATTTCTTTTTCTGTGAAGGGACTATTAATAGATATTAAGTCAGATGGAGTTATTTTGGGGAGGTTAATACTAGACAGGAATGCATTAATGGAGTCTGGGTCGATACTGGGTGTGCATGGGTCATCTTTCAAATTGTATAATTGACGAAAAAAGTCTGCGAAAGAGCTAGCAATGTCTTTGGGATGAATCATAACTTCACCTGACGAGGAAATAATTTTGTTAATTCTTCTGTTGATACGTTCTTTTTTAATCTTTACCATCATATATTTGGTAGGCTTGTTTAATGATGTATACCCTTTGAATTTTGAGGCCTTTATAACATAGTCATATTCTTGGAAAATCTTGGATTTCAATTTTCGCCTCAACTCCAAGATTTCCGCCTGTATATTTGAAGATGGTATTTGCAGATTGTTTTGCTGTAATTCTTTTGTATTGATTTGTATCTGTAGATTAGCAATTTTTTCCCTGTTTTTCTTTTTATATCTTGCAGCTAATTGTATGAGACTTCCCCTGAGGACTGCCTTGTGGGCGTTCCACAGTGTAAATGCATTTATATCTTCAGACACATTCTCTTTGAAGTAATTATTTAGTATTGTCTCTATTTCCTGCTTATAATCTGGGATTTTAAACAATGTAGGATTACATTTCCATTGGTAGTTATTTCCGAGTGGGGGTCCTAGAAGAAAATCTGCTAACACTGGGGCATGATCTGAAATAGTTTTTTTTTAAATTTGAAAACTCTTAAATTTGGAGAGGGTAAAAACATTTGTCAAAATTAAATCTATACGGGAAGATGTTTTATGCACATCAGAATAGTGAGAATACTCACGGGAAGAAGTATTAAGTCATCTGAATATGTCGTAGAGTTCATTTTGGATCAACCACTTTTTTAAAACTGGCGCCTTGTAACGGACTAGAGAGGATGAATCCATAATGCTATCAGGCACAATGTTAAAGTCTCCTATCCATATGATATCTCCTAATTTAATTTTATTCACTTTTTTATGTAGATTATTTAAAAACGAAATGTGATTTGTGTTTGGAGCATATACATTCACCACTGTACAAGGTTTGTTGTTTAAATAACAAGTAAGGATATGGAACCTGCCCAAATGGTCTGTTACTTCATCAACAAGTTGGAATGGAACATCGCTACTTATTAAAGTGACGACACCCCTTTTTTTAGACGAGTGTAGCGATTTAAAGATATGTGGAAATTTTTTGTGCTGAAAAGTTGGATGATTGTCTTTTGCTAATTTCACCTCCTGCAGACATACAATATTGGCACGAGAACGAATAATCTCTTTCCAAATGGTAAATCTTTTATTAGGGCTGTTGATGCCTCTAACATTATAAGAAAGGATTTTCATTATTAATTATGAATGAAACAAAACTGAGCGATAAAGATAAATACAACAAAACTGGTGGTTGGCCTATCTAAAACTAGCCAAAATACACAAGAGCTAACTTGGGGGTTCTCCTGGAGGACTCCAAATTTATTGAGTCTCAACTAAGTGTGGGGTATACAAGACTTGTGGCTGAGGCCCACAAAGACACCTCAGAGTTAGAGGTCTAATGAAAGAATGAAATTATGAAAATAATAATACCCATATTTTCTAATGTTTATCTTTAAAGGCAGGTTCTTCCATGAGGAATTTAATAAATCTCAAGCCTTCTTGAGGGGTATCGATCGGATAATTTTTGCTGTTGTACCACACTAAGAGTTTTGTTGGGAAGCCCCATCTATAGGGCACTTTGAAGTCTCTAAGTTTAGCTGTTATGTCTTTAAAGGATCTACGCGCATCCATCGTCGCTTTGGAGAAGTCTGAGAACAATTTTATGTTCCTATACGGGTCAGGGAAGGAACCTTTTTCCTTGATGCCTTTCAAAATCTTTTCTTTTGTATCGAAGAAATGTACTCTAAGGATAGTATCCCTGGGCTTATCTTGGGGTATCCCCTTAGGACGTGGCAGGCGATGGATACGGTCAATGTTCAGTTGTAAGTCAGAGAGATTGGGGACCAGTTGTTTGAATAGATTTTTAGTGTAGTTTGAGAGATCACCTTGCGGGACGGATTCAGGAATGCCTCTTATCTTTAAGTTATTTCTTCGACTAAGATCTTCGAGGTCTGTTAACTTATTTTTGAGGGTAAGGATCTCAGCTTGAAGATTAGAATTCTGTTTGGATAGGTAAATGGTGTCTTTTTCAACAAGAGTTAATCTTTTTTCATTCTTCTCGAATCTTTGAATGAAATTGTTGCAAGTTTCCTGCAGGGTTTTGCTCTGTAATTCAAATCCTATCCTCATAGATTCATTAAATGACCTATAAAGGCTAGCCAAGAAACCTTCAGTGGCAGGCTTGTTAGAACTAAGAAATTCATCCAGGTTAATTAAAGGAGGTGGGATCTCTGCTATTGGTGGCACCTCTATGTGATCGGTGAATAGTCATCAGACTGATTGTCCAAATCTTCAGTGGAAGGGTCATTTTTACTCCCATGGTCACTAGGACCTTTTCTTTTAAATGATCTGGAAGTATCCATTTCATTAGGTGAGATGGTATTTAGAATTGGAAGTTTGGACACTCCATTGGGGTCTCCTTTACGGGATGACATGCTTATTGGCAATTTGGATGTTGAATTTTTTCGTATAGTCCCTTCCTTTGTAGCTTTACTGTATGTTAGGAATGAGGATTGTTTAATAAATGTAGAACTTGGTTCCCCTGACTTAACAGGGGACCTTGATCTAGTAGGACTAGGTGAGTTAAAGAAATCTTCATAAGATTTAGAGTGAGCCCTTTGTAGAGATTGTCTACTTGTTTGGGATTTATTTTTTGTTTTCCCTGTTCCTGTCTGCATTTTGGTCCGTCTCATTTATTGACACTTGGATAGATATAATAGTATGATACAATTAATTATAGTATATAGCCCTTGGAACTCAATATACAGGTAATTGCATGTAAATATTGCTATATGATACAATATATTGATAAAAGAATAGCTGTCAGTCAAACAAATAAAGTTGGTAACCTGAAACACAAGATACTACACACAAAGGTTCAGCATGCGAAGCTTACAAGTTAAAGTAGGCAGATAATTACCTTATAGGCCTCTCAAGTTTTGTAAAGAGTAAATAGGGTAATGTACCTTTTAGATCTAGAATCTTTGATGTGGCAGCGTAATGAGATTTATATCCAGCCAAGAAAGAGGTTAAAGATTAAATAAACAGCCTGTGTAACATACAATGGGAGGAAGATTCTTGATTCCTTGATCAGGATGAAGAAAAGAATACAATGATTCCTATTCCTCAAATTTGCCCAAACAAACTGAGAGTAACAGAGCTGAGCCTATGGATGACAGTAGGATTAGAAGATAAGGGGAGTAAAGTCTCTGACCAGATTGTTATATATTAAAAGAACAAGGCTCTGGGCTGCAGTTAATTAATATTATGTATCATAGGACACTTATAAGTCCCCTAATTAAATATATATGGGGCTTAGATGTCACTAACCAAAATGAAATAGGAACTATAAGGTATAAACTTATAAGGCACTATTTATGAGATGGTCTATATACAACACCTAAATCCTCTCCCTTTGCATTCTAGGTACAAGTAACCTTTAAAGTTCTCTGAAAGCCGTCAATTCCTTATGGGACTGAATCCCAAGACACCACCCAGGCAACCAGAGTCGCCTTTAATGTTTCAAAATGTCTTCACCTTGAGATTCTTATCTGGTTGATAGGGAAACAGGATCCTACAATGATGGGTGCTTTTTTTAAAAAAAAAAAAGAAAACAAAAAAAAAAAAAAACTATCCTCCTCCTTTCTGGTGTTCCAAAATTGCAGTCTCCTTCGATGTTCTGTCTTCAGACAATTCAGCCCCTTTGATCTTAGATAAGCAATGTATCTGTATTGATGGTCGGCGTGGAAGCAGGTACCTGAAGTGCTCCTGGATCTATAATCTTGCTGAAGCAGGAGCTTGCCACAGTAAGTCAAATGGAGCTGCCGGAACTACTTTCTACCTCAGGTGAAAGTGCTGTTAAGCTGTGCAGTATTCCAGCCGGGTTTTACTGGTAAATCTCGGTTGTGCCACCTCTAATCTTTCAGATATGTGTGTCAAAATGACAGGATGATAAATCTAAGTTGTCCACTGAGTGAAAACTAGGTGCACTGGTCATCAATTTAATTATATCCTACAGTCAAAAAATATATGAAGTGGGTATCCCTCCTCCTTTACACCATAGGGAAGAATGCTGTTTCAGTGCACAAGAGACCCAAATAAAAAGAAATCTCAGCAATATGGGCACCCAAATGACCAGGGATAACTGTCCAATTGGCTCTTAGGTGGAAAATGCAAGCACTGACCTTAAAGTTGAATTCTGGTGTGAGAAAAAAAAAAAAATAGGTAAAGGTATCCCTCCGCTTTTCAAAATGTTGTCTCCAGTTTTATCTCCTACATTCTATGAAGTAAAAATTCTTGATTGAAAGCATTTTTTGACAGTAAAATGTTCCAATTCTGTTGTAGAGGGATAATAACTCAATAAAAATTATAAATAAATGCCTCTTGTGGATTTTTTTCGTCGCTTTTTGGGTTCTTTAGTGGGAGCGCAGAGCTCTTACCTCCTACATCGCCAGAGCTCAGGCCACGCCCCCTCCGTCTTGACTATTTTTAACCCACAGGTATGTTCAAGAAACTAGTACGCTGTGGATGTTGAGAATGTACATTGCAAATATGCCAATTTAATGCCCAATTAGCGACCCCATAAATTCTTAAAAAGTTTGTTCAGGACTTAATTTCTGATCAACGTCAACATGAGGCATTAGCTGAAAACTGCTCTGGAAGTGGCCAGAATTAGACAATGTGTGGGCAGAACACAGCAGTACTGTAGATCGCTTGGTTGCTAGAGATAAAAAAAAAAACACCCGGTAGCGGCCATAAAACAATGTAAGGGACCGTTGTGTTACATGCATACATCGCTTAGTTCCAAATGCTGCCGGATCAGTTTTCAGCAGATCGGTGGGTGTAAAAAAGAACAAACCAAAAAACAACTAATATAAACAATAAACTTTATTTCAAAACCATTGGATTAAAACTAAGCACAACACCCAAACCCCTTATAATGGGAGTGGGTCCATAAAAGCCTGGTTTGGTTGAAGAAGGGCAGAAGTGGAGGGAGAAAAAATAGGATACAAAAATTCTAAATATTCCTGAAGAGTATTCCCTGCCTGTCTGCGGAGGTTGGCACCCTCTTGGACGCAATATGGCACCCCCGCTCCTCGACGGCTCACCCTAAATGCCCTATGAGTCCCTTGATGTGATGATGTAAAATACCTATTGATACACCTAAATAGCCCACACCACAGGGCCCAAAGAAAATGAAAAAACACACACATAAACCAAATATTAGTATTTCACCAACAACAAACAAGCCCAAACGGGCTGGTCTGACCGTACAGAGCCCTACGACCTCAAGTACTCCGTAAATGGCTAAGGCTAGTATACCCTGAAGAGTCCCTAGCCAAAAGTCCCTGCCTGTCAGCGGAGGTTGGCACCCTCTTGAACGCAAATGGCGTCCCCGCTCTTCCTGAGTAAGGGTCAACAGGGGTAGCCGCCGAGGAGCGGGGGCGCCATTTGCGTTCAAGAGGGTGCCAACCTCCGCTGACAGGCAGGGACTTTTGGCTAGGGACTCTTCAGGGTATACTAGCCTTAGCCATTTATGGAGTACTTGAGGTCGTACTGAGTAAGGGTCAACAGGGGTAGCCGCCGAGGAGCGGGGGCGCCATTTGCGTTCAAGAGGGTGCCAACCTCCGCTGACAGGCAGGGACTTTTGGCTAGGGACTCTTCAGGGTATACTAGCCTTAGCCATTTACGGAGTACTTGAGGTCGTAGGGCTCTGTACGGTCAGACCAGCCTGTTTGGGCTTGTTTGTTGTTGGTGAAATACTACCTGGTATTTGGTTTATGTGTGTGTTTTTTCATTTTCTTTGGGCCCTGTGGTGTGGGCTATTTAGGTGTATCAATAGGTATTTTACATCATCACATCAAGGGACTCATAGGGCATTTAGGGTGAGCCGTCGAGGATCGGGGGCGCCATATTGCGTCCAAGAGGGTGCCAACCTCCGCAGACAGGCAGGGAATACTCTTCAGGGATATTTAGAATTTTTGTATCCTATTTTTTCTCCCTCCACTTCTGCCCTTCTTCAACCAAACCAGGCTTTTATGGACCCACTCCCATTATAAGGGGTTTGGGTGTCGTGCTTAGTTTTAATCCAATGGTTTTGAAATAAAGTTTATTGTTTATATTAGTTGTTTTTTGGTTTGTTCTTTTTTTATACTAATTTGGACTATTAAAGACCGTACTTTGATCGGTGGGTGTATCAGACCCCCACTGATCTCATTTTGATGACCTATCCAGGAGATAGGTCATCAATCATTAAACCCTTTGACCTTTTATAGAATGCCCATAGAGTTTAAATGTCTGCGAAGTCCGCATCTCACACTGTAATGACTTTCTAAAACGTTGCTACAGTGTTTTCCCCATTGCATTCTCCTTGCTCCAAAATCGTCAAAGACCTCGCTGAGATCATAGCATATACCCAACAGTGAAGGTTTTTGTTGTTTCCATGGTGAGAAACGAGCAGCTTCTAGAGAAGTTCTTTAGGTGCAAGCCACAAGAGATTGTATATGGGATGTGAATGAGCGATCGGAGTCAAACATAACACCCAGACAGCGCTGCCTAGGCGTTATTGTGGTGCCACCCTCAGAGAGGGAGATGTCAGATTTAGGGAGGTTAGTAGACGGCAGGAGCAGAAGTTCAGTTTTGGAGAGATTAAGTTTCAGATAGAGAGCAGACATGATGTTGGAGACTGTGGACAGACAGTCACTGGTGTTCTGTAGTACTGCGGGTGTAAGGTCATAGTTAACCCCTTCATGACCCAGCCTATTTTGACCTTAATGACCTTGCCGTTTTTTGCAATTCTGACCAGTGTCCCTTTATGAGGTAATAACTCAGGAACGCTTCAACGGATCCTAGCGGTTCTGAGACTGTTTTTTCGTGACATATTGGGCTTCATGTTAGTGGTAAATTTAGGTCAATAAATTCTGCGTTTATTTGTGATAAAAACGGAAATTTGGCGAAAATTTTGAAAATTTCGCAATTTTCACATTTTGAATTTTTATTCTGTTAAACCAGAGAGATATGTGACACAAAATAGTTAATAAATAACATTTCCCACATGTTTACTTTACATCAGCACAATTTTGGAAACAAAATTTTTTTTTGTTAGGAAGTTATAAGGGTTAAAATTTGACCAGCGATTTCTCATTTTTACAACGAAATTTACAAAACCATTTTTTTTAGGGACCACCTCACATTTGAAGTCAGTTTGAGGGGTCTATATGGCTGAAAATACCCAAACGTGACACCATTCTAAAAACTGCACCCCTCAAGGTACTCAAAACCACATTCAAGAAGTTTATTAACCCTTCAGGTGCTTCACAGCAGCAGAAGCAACATGGAAGGAAAAAATGAAGATTTAACTTTTTAGTCACAAAAATTATCTTTTAGCAACAATTTTTTTATTTTCCCAATGGCAAAAGGAGAAACTGAACCACGAAATTTGTTGTCCAATTTGTCCTGAGTACGCTGATACCTCATATGTGGGGGTAAACCACTGTTTGGGCGCACGGCAGGGCTTGGAAGGGAAGGAGCGCCATTTGACTTTTTGAATCAAAAATTGGCTCCACTCTTTAGCGGACACCATGTCACGTTTGGAGAGCCCCCGTGTGCCTAAAAATTGGAGCTCCCCCACAAGTGACCCCATTTTGGAAACTAGACACCCCAAGGAACTTATCTAGATGCATAGTGAGCACTTTGAACCCCCAGGTGCTTCACAAATTGATCCGTAAAAATGAAAAAGTACTTTTTTTTCACAAAAAAATTATTTTAGCCTCAATTTTTTCATTTTCACATGGGCAACAGGATAAAATGGATCCTAAAATGTGTTGGGCAATTTCTCCTGAGTACACCAATACCTCACATGTGGGGGTAAACCACTGTTTGGGCACATGGTAAGGCTCGGAAGGGAAGGAGCGCCATTTGACTTTTTGAATGAAAAATGATTTCCATCATTAGCGGACACCATGTCGCGTTTGGATAGCTCCTGTGTGCCTAAACATTGGCGCTCCCCCACAAGTGACCCCATTTTGGAAACTAGACCCCCCCAAGGAACTTATTTAGATGCCTAGTGAGCACTTTAAACCCTCAGGTGCTTCACAAATTGATCTGTAAAAATGAAAAAGTACTTTTTTTTCACAAAAAAATTCTTTTCGCCTCAATTTTTTCATTTTCACATGAGCAGTAGGATAAAATGGATCATAAAATTTTTTGGGCAATTTCTCCCGAGTACGCCGATACCTCATATGTGGGGGTAAACCACTGTTTGGGCACTCGGCAGGGCTCGGAAGGGAAGGCGCGCCATTTGACTTTTTGAATGGAAGATTAGCTCCAATTGTTAGCGGACACCATGTCGCGTTTGGAGAGCCCCTGTGTGCCTAACCATTGGAGCTCCCCCACAAGTGACCCCATTTTGGAAACTAGACCCCCCAAGGAACTTATCTAGATGCATATTGAGCACTTTAAACCCCCAGGTGCTTCACAGAAGTTTATAACGCAGAGCCATGAAAATAAAAAATAATTTTTCTTTCCTCAAAAATGATTTTTTAGCCTGGAATTTCCTATTTTGCCAAGGATAATGGGAGAAATTGGACCCCAAATATTGTTGTCCAGTTTGTCCTGAGTACGCTGATACCCCATATGTGGGGGTAAACCACTGTTTGGGCGCACGGCAGGGCTCGGAAGGGATGGCACGCCATTTGGCTTTTTAAATGGAAAATTAGCTCCAATCATTAGCGGACACCATGTCACGTTTGGAGAGCCCCTGTGTGCCTAAACATTGGAGATCCCCCAGAAATGACCCCATTTTGGAAACTAGACCCCCAAAGGAACTAATCTAGATGAGTGGTGAGGACCTTGAACCCCCAAGTGCTTCACAGAAGTTTATAACGCAGAGCCATGAAAATAAAAAAAAAAAAATTATTTTCTCAAAAATGATCTTTTAGCCTGCAATTTTTTATTTTCCCAAGGGTAACAGGAGAAATTTGACCCCAAAAGTTGTTGTCCAGTTTCTCCTGAGTACGCTGATACCCCATATGTGGGGATAAATCACTGTTTGGGCACATGCCGGGGCTCGGAAGTGAAGTAGTGACGTTTTGAAATGCAGACTTTGATGGAATGCTCTGTGGGCGTCACGTTGCGTTTGCAGAGCCCCTGATGTGGCTTAACAGTAGAAACCCCCCACAAGTGACCCCATATTGGAAACTAGACCCCCAAAGGAACTTATCTAGATGTGTGGTGAGCACTTTGAACCCCCAAGTGCTTCATAGAAGTTTATAATGCAGAGCCGTGAAAATAATAAATACGTTTTCTTTCCTCAAAAATAATTATTTAGCCCAGAATTTTTTATTTTCCCAAGGGTTACAGGAGAAATTGGACCCCAAAAGTTGTTGTCCAGTTTCTCCTGAGTACGCTGATACCCCATATGTGGGGGTAAACCACTGTTTGGGCACATGCCGAGGCTCGGAAGTGAAGTAGTGACGTTTTGAAATGCAGACTTTGATGGAATGCTCTGTGGGCGTCACGTTGCGTTTGCAGAGCCCCTGATGTGGCTTAACAGTAGAAACCCCCCACAAGTGACCCCATTTTGGAAACTATACCCCGAAAGGAACTTATCTAGATGTGTGGTGAGCACTTTGAACCTCCAAGTGCTTCATAGAAGTTATAATGCAGAGCCGTGAAAATAATAAATACGTTTTCGTTCCTCAAAAATAATTATTTAGCCCAGAATTTTTTAATTTTTCCAAGGGTAACAGGAGAAATTTGACCCCAATATTTGTTGTCCAGTTTCTCCTGAGTACGGTGATACCCCATATGTGGGGGTAAACTACTGTTTAGGCACATGCTGGGGCTCGGAATTGAAGTAGTGACGTTTTGAAATGCAGACTTTGATGGAATGCTCTGCGGGCGTCACGTTGCGTTTGCAGAGCCCCTGATGTGCCTAAACAGTAGAAACCCCCCACAAGTGACCCCATTTTGGAAACTAGACCCCGAAAGGAACTTATCTAGATGTGTGGTGAGCACTTTGAACCCCCAAGTGCTTCATAGAAGTTTATAATGCAGAGCCGTGAAAATAATAAATACGTTTTCTTTCCTCAAAAATAATTATTTAGCCCAGAATTTTTTATTTTCCCAAGGGTTACAGGAGAAATTGGACCCCAAGAGTTGTTGTCCAGTTTCTCCTGAGTACTCTGATACCCCATGTGTGGGGGTAAACCACTGTTTGGGCACACGTCGGGGCTCAGAAGGGAAGTAGTGACGTTTTGAAATGCAGACTTTGATGGAATGGTCTGCGGGCGTCACATTGCGTTTGCAGAGCCCCTGGTGTGCCTAAACAGTAGAAACCCCCCACAAGTGACCCCATTTTGGAAACTAGACCCCCCAAGGAACTTATCTAGATGTAAGGTGAGCACTTTGAACCCCCAAGTGCTTCACAGACGTTTACAACGCAGAGCCGTGAAAATAAAAAATCATTTTTCTTTCCTCAAAAATGATGTTTTAGCAAGCAGTTTTTTAGATTCACAAGGGTAACAGGAGAAATTGGACCCCAGTAATTGTTGCGCAGTTTATCCTGAGTATGCTGGTACCCCATATGTGGGGGTAAACCACTGTTTGGGCACACGTCAGGGCTCGGAAGTGAGGGAGCACCATTTGACTTTTTGAATACGAGATTGGCTGGAATCAATGGTGGTGCCATGTTGCGTTTGGAGACCCCTGATGTGCCTAAACAGTGGTAACCCCTCAATTCTACCTCCAACACTAACCCCAACACACCCCTAACCCTAATCCCAACTGTAGCCATAACCCTAATCACAACCCTAACCACAACCCTAATTCCAACCCTAACCCTAAGGCTATGTGCCCACGTTGCGGATTCGTGTGAGATATTTCCGCACCATTTTTGAAAAATCCGCGGGTAAAAGACACTGCGTTTTACCTGCGGATTTACCGCGGATTTCCAGCATTTTTTGTGCGGATTTCACCTGCGGATTCCTATTGAGGAACAGGTGTAAAATGCTGCGGAATCCGCACAAAGAATTGACATGCTGCGGAAAATACAACGCAGCGTTTCCGCGCGGTATTTTCCGCACCATGGGCACAGCGGATTTGGTTTTTCATATGTTTACATGGTACTGTAAACCTGATGGAACACTGCTGCGAATCCGCAGCGGCCAATCCGCAGCCAAATCCGCACCGTGTGCACATAGCCTAATTCTAAAGGTATGTGCACACGCTGCAGAAAACGCTGCGGATCCGCAGCAGTTTCCCATGAGTTTACAGTTCAATGTAAACCTACGGGAAACAAAAATCGCTGTACACATGCTGCGGAAAAACTGCACGGAAACGCAGCGGTTTACATTCCGCAGCATGTCACTCCTTTGTGCAGATTTCGCAGCGGTTTTACAACTGCTCCAATAGAAAATCGCAATTGTAAAACCGCAGTGAAATGCGCAGAAAAAAAACGCGGTAAATCTGCCATAAATCCGCAGCGGTTTAGCACTGCGGATTTATCAAATCCGCAGCGGAAAAATCCGCAGAGGACCAGAATACGTGTGCACATACCGAAACCCTAACCCTACCCCTAACCCTAACCCTAGCCCTAACCCTAGCCCTAACCCTAACCCTACCCCTAGCCCTACCCCTAACCCTACCCCTAGCCCTACCCCTAACCCTACCCCTAACCCTAACCCTACCCCTAACCCTTCCCCTAACCCTAACCCTACCCCTAACCCTAATCTCAGTGATCAAAATGCAGTTTGAAACGAATCTGCCAGCCGGCAGATTCGGCGGGCGCACTGCGCATGCGCCCGCCATTTTGGAAGATGGCGGCGCCCAGGGAGAAGACGGACGGGACCCCGGCAGGATCGGTAAGTATGATGGGGTGGGGGGGGGACCACGGGGGGATCGGAGCACAGGAGGGGGAATCGGAGCGCGGCAGGCGTGGAACGGAGCACGGGGGGCGTGGAACGGAGCACGGGGGGGCTGGAACGGAGCACGGGGGGGCTGGAACGGAGCACGGGGGTGGTGGATCGGAGTGCAGGGGGGGTGATTGGAGCACGGGGGGGTGATTGGAGCACGGGGGGAGCGGACAAGAGCACGGAGGGGAGCGGAGCACTGGACGGAGGGGAGCCGGAGCAGTGTACCGGCCAGATCGGGGTGCTGGGGGGGCGATCGGAGGGGTGGGGTGGGGGCACATTAGTATTTCCAGCCATGGCCGATGATATTGCAGCATCGGCCATGGCTGGATTGTAATATTTCACCAGTTATAATAGGTGAAATATTACAAATCGCTCTGATTGGCAGTTTCACTTTCAACAGCCAATCAGAGCGATCGTAGCCACGAGGGGGTGAAGCCACCCCCCCTGGGCTAAACTACCACTCCCCCTGTCCCTGCAGATCGGGTGAAATGGGAGTTAACCCTTTCACCGGATCTGCAGGGACGCGATCTTTCCATGACGCCACATAGGCGTCATGGGTCGGATTGGCACCGACTTTCATGACGCCTACGTGGCGTCATGGGTCGGGAAGGGGTTAATAAATAATAATCTTTATATAGCGCAAGCATATTCCGCATCGCTTTACAGGTTGCACATGTGGCACCCCTAGGGGTATTTGCCACAAAAACAGTTACTGACACTAAATACAAATACTAAAATAGCAAGACTGCACTACCACCTCCGGCCAGAAGGGGGAGCTCCAGAGACTCCCCTTGATCCATTCTGGTCTGAGAGAAGAACTGGCAGTTGGGCTAAGGAGCTGAAAGTGAGAGGTCATACAACTGAATTTCTAACAGTCCTATGACGATTTCCAGGCCCAAATCACCGGCCTGAGGAGAAAAGGGACGGAGAAAAAGGACATTGTGAGAACCGGGTAGCATTAATCACTACCCAGAACAGGCGCAAAGACGAATACCGGATCCGTGGCTGTATTCATTATATATAATACAGCAACCGGAAAAACGTGAGGTGATATCAGCTTCACTAGGGCCGGACGCAGCAACAGACAGAGTTCAGCGGTACTCCTGGAGGGGGTAAGCCGACAAAAGGACTCGGGTTGCCCGTCGAACCAGGACCCGGAGGGGACAGATTGGGCCGGCAGCCAGTTCACATACAGCAGCAGGGCCACACAGAAACTGCGTACAATAAGAGGCGAAGACCCCGGCAGGGTCAAAGTAACTCAGAGTTCCCATACAGACTCCGGGGACAGGACTGGTTGTAAATCCCTTTATGTTGAAGTAAACTGGTTAAACGTTTCAGTGCCTCAGACTTTCATTTGGACAATAGCTATCTATCCAGGATCAGGATCATCACCGCTGAGAGAACCTGCTGCTGATCAAGTAAGTGCCTGTTCCCTCATGATACCCCTTGCATTGCCTGAGGCCACAGCACCGGGCCAAGCCACCCGTGACATCTCCCTCAAGAGACAGACCCCATTGGTCCGATGCTGGGTACCCCGGTCTCCTGGGCGTCACACACACATCATCGCTGTCCCCGTTGAGGCTCACAATCTAAATTCCCTATCTGTATGTCTTTGGAATGTGGGAGGAAGCCGGAGAACCTGGAGGAAACCCACGCAAACACGGAGAGAATATACAAACTCTTTGCAGATGTTGTCCAAAGTGGGATTAGAACCCAGGACCCCAGCGCTGCAAGGCTGCAGTGGTAACCACTGCGCCACCGTTGTATGTCATCAGCATAAACATGGTAACATAGTAACATAGTTAGTAAGGCCGAAAAAAGACATTTGTCCATCCAGTTCAGCCTATATTCCATCATAATAAATCCCCAGATCTACGTCCTTCTACAGAACCTAATAATTGTATGATACAATATTGTTCTGCTCCAGGAAGACATCCAGGCCTCTCTTGAACCCCTCGACTGAGTTCGCCATCACCACCTCCTCAGGCAAGCAATTCCAGATTCTCACTGCCCTAACAGTAAAGAATCCTCTTCTATGTTGGTGGAAAAACCTTCTCTCCTCCAGACGCAAAGAATGCCCCCTTGTGCCCGTCACCTTCCTTGGTATAAACAGATCCTCAGTGAGATATTTGTATTGTCCCCTTATATACTTATACATGGTTATTAGATCGCCCCTCAGTCGTCTTTTTTCTAGACTAAATAATCCTAATTTCGCTAATCTATCTGGGTATTGTAGTTCTCCCATCCCCTTTATGGTACTGGTACTTTGAAGTTGCTTTTTAACCCCTTAGTGACAGAGCCAATTTGTTACTTAATGACAACGCCAATTTTTACAATTCTGACCACTATCACTTTATGAGGTTCTAGTGGCGTCACACAAATTAGTTAATAAATAACATTGCCCACATGTCTACTTTACATCAGCACAGTTTTGGAAACATTATTTTTTTTGTTAGGACGTTATGAGGGTTAAAAGTTGACCAGCAATTTCTCATTTTTTCAACAAAATTTACAAAAATTTTTTTTAGGGACAACTCACATTTGAAGTGAGTTTGGGGGTCAATATAACAGAAAATACCCAAAAGTGACATCATTCTACAAATTGCACCTCTCAAGGTGCGCAAAACCACATTCAAGAAGTTTATTAACCCTCCAGGTGCTTCACGAGAACTAAAGCAATGTGGAAGGAAAAAATGAACATTTTACTTTTTTCAGAAAAAATTTACTTTGGAACCAAATTTTTTTATTTTTACAAGCGTATCAGGAGAAATGGAACACAAAATTTGTTGTGCAATTTCTCCTGAGTACGCCGATACCTTGTATGTGGAGGAAAGCCACTGTTTGGGCACATGACAGGGCTCAGAAGGGAGGGAGCACAGTTTGACTTTCTGAACGCAAAATTATCTGAAATCAATGGTGGGCACCATGTCTCGTTTGGAGACCCCCTGATGTACCTAAACAGTGGAACCCCCCAAATCTAACTCCAACCCTAAGCCCAACACACCCCTAACCCTAATACCAATCCTATCCATAACCCTAACCACACCCCTAATGGCAACACATCCTTAACCCTAATCCCAACCCTAACCATAGCACTAACACACCCTTAACCCTAATCCCAACCCTAACTGTAATCCCAACCATAACCACAACCATAACCTTAACCACAACCCTAACCCCAACACAACCCTAGCACCAACCGTAACCCTAGCCCCAATCCTAACACTAGCCCAACCATTACCATACCCCAACCCTAACCCTTGCCCTAGCCCAACCGTAACCCTAATGGAAAAATGGAAATAAATATTTTAATTTTATTATTTTTACCTAACTAAAGGTGAGAATAAGTGGGGTTTGATTTACTATTTTTTTTTATTTTGATCACTGTGATGGGGTCTATCACAGTGATCAAAATCAACCAATAGGAAAAACTTCCTATCATTGCCAGGTGCCGGCAGGGAGATTTCGGCATGCACACTGTGCATGCGTCTGCCATTTTCTTCCCGGAAGAAGATGCCGACAGCCAGGGGACAGGACCAGGGAATGCAGGAGGGTCCTGGGACACCGGAGCTACCGGGGGAGCTTGGGGGACCCCATTTCTCTCTCCGCTGATGTGCTAGATAATATCAGAGGAGAGAGAAATTAAATGGGAAATCGGATTTTTTTTCTTTTTGTGTTAGCCGTTCTGTGCATCTCCGCAAAATAAATAGACATGCTGCAGTCTATAAAGACGTGCCGCATGTCCAGTTACGCAGGTTTGTATGCATAGTGGAGATTGGATTTCATGAAATCCCCTTCACTATGCTGTAGCATCCAATCCACAGCAAATACTGAAGAAATCCTCACCGTGGAAACATACCCTTAGGCTATGTGCACACGTTGCGGATTTACTGCGGATCTGCAGCGTTTTTTGCAGAAACGCAGATCCGCAAGTGATTTACAGTACAATGTAAATCAATGAAAAAAATTCCGCACGGAAAACGCGGATAAAAAGAAGGGGCATGTCATTTATTTGTGCGGATCTGCAGCGTTTTTGTACCTATTCCATTATAGAAATCCACAGGGGTGAAAACGCATTAAATCTGCACAAAATCAGCAGTAAATCCACACAAAATCCACATTAAAAATGTATGAAATCCGCACCTGCGTTTTCTGCCAAGAGATGCAGAATCCGCACAAAAAATTCAAGAGGCAAATCCGCAACGTGTGCACATACCCTTAAAGTTTGATCTGTAACTGGTGGATGAGTGACAGGTGTAGACCTGGTGCTCTGATAGTTGTGCCAAATTTCAGGCAAGACAAATGAAGGAGACCCAACTTGAAGAGCATATATTTCCACAAATTTTGGGCAGATACCAGAAAAAAGTGGCATCAATTTCTATTTAATTTTTTTTATCAGTTATATAGCCCCAATAATTTCACATCGCTTTATAGACATTAGTGGCACTGTCCCCATTCTGACGCACAATGTAAAATTACTATCAGTATGTTTTTGGAGTGTGGGAAGAAAAATTAGTACTGGGAGGAAACCCACAAACAGGTAGAACATACAAATCATTTACAGATGCTGTCCTTGATGGGGTTGGAACCCTTGGACTTCACCACTGCAAAGCTGCTAATGTTTTTGCATTGACAACTCAACATTCACAGGGTTGGAAGCCTATCACTGTGATGCACACTGTGTGCTTCACTGATGTCTTGGAGAAAACCACTGTCAAGATTGTCTTCAAGCATGTTTTGATACTGCAGCATGGACGCTTCCCTTTTCGGGGAGGGGGGGGTGGAGCAACTGGCAAAATTTACTTTTGTATCATGGATTGAATAGAGTGGCACTATTCAGTCATTCGAATCCTAACAATCCTGGCAACAATCATGTTGCAGATACTATAGTGCTGCAAGAGGGCACTCATGGGTTGGTCTCTTTCATGAGGTACAAGTCCATAGTGTGTTGGTGGTGGGATAACACTCAAGCTTGCTTCCTTGATCCCCTCCTGGCAACCATGGATAACTGAGAATGTGTCATTATCCTCTTCATCTTCTAACTGTTGTGCATCACCTCTACCTTCTCGTCCTTCTCTTCGTCCTTCTCTATTTGTTCCTCTTATGGCAACAGCCTATGAGACGACAGACCTGAACTTAGAGATATTGTTAACCCTTCCGCATCCTCCTCCTGCTGACTGCATCATCAGCGCTAACCATCTTAGTAGCCATTTCAAAAATGTGCAGAAGAGTGCAGAGGTCCTTCATCTGTGTCCACTCCACAAGTGTGAATTACACCACGTCCGTACTGCATTATGCCAGGCTATGCAAAATGTCATACTTCACCAGGTCTCGGTGCTGCTGCAACATGTGCAAAGTTGAGTTCCACAGTGTAGTCACATCGCATATCAACCGGTTAAGATCTCTATACCAACATAAGTGGAATGGTGGAAGTGAGCAACCAATGACAGTGGTTTCTGCATCAGCGCATCCAGGCTTCGACAGTGGCAGAGGAATTGCTGTACCATCAGGTTGAGGATATGAGCCATGCAAGACACATGTGTAAGGTTGCCCCTGGCGTAGGGCCGCCACCAGGTTTGCACCGTTATCGCACACGGCCTTGCCTGGCTCCAAGGTGAGTGGAGACAGTCATTACTTAAACTTGGCATGGATAGCTGTCCACAACTGTTGATCTGTATGACTGCGATTTCCAAGGCATATTAATTTAAACGCTGCCTGATTGCGGTGAGCCCTGGCTGCACAGTACAGAGATAGGGGGGATTATCTCTGTAGTGTTGGAACATGTGTCTCATTAAGGCAGAGATTGAGGGCTCAGGTGGAGTCCCTAGAGGAGGTGGAGGAGGCAGAAGCACTGGAGGAAGTGTTAGATACAGAGGTTTGTCCTGCCAGGCCTGGGGATTCCAAGACTTGGTGTCTAGTGACGCCTTGATGTCTAGTGATTTAGTTCTCCATCCCCTGGTGTGTCCTAGTTTAGTTCTCCAACTCAAGCTGTTTAGTAGTTTAGTTCTCTAACCCCTGTTGTCTATTAGTATAGTTCTTCATGTTCTGGTGTATATTTGTTTCTTCCTCCAACCCTAGCTCTTTAGTGGTTTAGTTCTCCAGCCCGTGTTGTCTAATAGTTTAATTCACCATCTTATGGTGCGTATTTGTTTCGTTCTCCAACCCTAGCTGTTAGGTAGTTTAGTTCTACAACGCCTGTTGTCTAGTAGTTTAGTTCTCCATCTTATTGTGTGCAGTGGTTTACTTCTTCATCCCCAAGTGCCCTGCATGCCTTGAGGATTCCAAGACTTGTGGAGCATCCCCTTCCCCGGCTGCCCCCATAGCCACCAGAGTCATCAGCGAGAAGTAACGCCCCTGTCCATGCTTGCTCATCCAGGTGTCAGTGCTGAAATTCACCCTGGCAGACATAGAATTTTTCAGGGAATGGGTGATATTGTCTGAGACATGCTGGTGTAGCGTGTAGCGCAGACACATCTTTCTTAGAGATGTAATAGTGACTAGACAACTGGTACTGGGGGACTGCGACGGAAACCAGCTTTTGGAAGCCGTCTGTATCCACAATGTGGGAATGCTGCATTTCTGTGGCCAACAGATTGGATTGGCCATCCAATTATCACAGAGATCACAGGCCGTGAGTCACGCAGAACCACCCACTGTGATCTTTGGAGCGAAGTGCTCTCAGCTAGCCCCTATCATCCAAACAATTATACAATTTGGCAACGACCAACCGAGAAGGCTGCAGGCTGTTCACAATAATTATTTCTTGGAAAACTAATAGCGAGCGTACGGCATATCCACTTCTGGATTACAACGCATGGAATATGTGTATATACCTCCATACGATTATTGCTAACTCCGCGATAGCCCCACATTTCTCATTGCCACCACCAATCTTGTTTTAAAAAAAATAAATAAATACAGGCCCATTGGACACCATTATTCTTTGGAGGTTCACACCATCAGGGTCTTCCATCCCCTATCCCTCCGAGTAGTGGTCATATATCATCCCCCAAGCTCACCCACCTACTTCCTTGACCACTTTTCTGCCTTGCTGCCACACTTCATGTCCTCAGAATTGCCAAACCTTATCCTTCAAGGGCCTCACCTGACCAACTGCATCCTAGCTTCTATCGCTAGCCACTTCTCATGGCCTCTCACAACTTTCAACCTTTGAGACACACAAAGACGGTAACACCGCTGATCTGGTCTTTGTTCAGCTCAGTTCAATCTCCTACCTAGATAACTCACCTCTTATCCTTTCTCCCCCATGAAATTAGGAGTATATGCACAGCTTACACATTTTTATTAGCTCCCTAGAAACACATGTGTTTAGGGTGGCCTTTCACATTCCCTAATCAAAGTTCTTTTTATATATAGCCTATTTTCTACTTCTCTGAACATAATTCGCCATCAAACTCAACCGTACCAAAAAGCCTCATGCAACCTTTATCTACCCACCATTTCCTCGAGATGGTTAGACCATCATTTTAAATAAGCACCTGTATTTTATGTCACCCCCACCTCATTGTAGATTGTAACCTCTGAAGAGCAGAGTCGTCATTATTTTAGCTTTAATTGTTTGGTTATTGTAAACTTTGTCACTTTTGACTGTTTTATATGAACTGCTGACTTGTAAAGCACTGCGGAAATGTTTCCGCTGTATAAATAAATGTTATTATTAGTAGTAGATTGAAGATGGAGAAGTACAAGCTCTGAGCTTTGCCATGTGCAGGAGGAAACACTCTTTTACGTGAGCACAACTGCAAAAACGAGGAATGGCTGCTGTGCTGACAGAGGGTGGAGTAGATTGAACACACAACAAGCTGCTGGACTGTGAGAGAGGTGCAGGTGGAGATGTTATGGTGGATTGAGAAACATGTGGTGTGTTGGTATCTAAGATCAGTCAAAAACAGCAGGCATGTCCACTTCCATATCAGCTGACAGGCTGTCACTCACCCTGACTGTAGCAGGTAAACAAGTGGAGGTTCTGCAGCTGGAGACCTGTGTGACAACACTTGCCACAGTGAGGGAGGAGGAAAAATCAGAAGATCAGAATCAATGCGGTTGATGGGGTGGATGGTGGTTGGCAAAGCTCGCTAGTCTGCATTTTAGCACAGTGAAATTCCCATATTAACGCATGCTGATCGCACATGTGACAGTTCACGAACGTAGTAGAGTAGTCAAATTATTGCATTTTTCTAACTCTACTCTGTTATTTTTTAAAAAGTTGGCAGATAACTTGATTTGTGTAATTTTTGGCAGTATGAAAAGATGCAAGCTAGGCAACTGCAGAGCTGGGAATGGTGCTGACCACTGACAGAGTTGGAGCTGAGGATGCATTGCTTGTCGTGGCTACATATCTCTGTGTCTGCAGGAAGGCACAACATAACCTCGTCTTTCTCCTCCTCTGCTGAGCTACTCAGCTGCATACCTCTGGGTTTATATCAAGTGGGTTCAACTACCTCATCATCATCCTCTCTGTTCTTCCACTTCTCACCCTGAGAGTCACCCTCCTCTTCCTGCTCTGACAGCACTGTACAGTCCGCCGGTGCCCCAAGTATCTGAGTCTCATCAGGATAACCTCCACCCCACAGGGTTAATGTCTGTTGACAAGGGTTTTGAATCTGCTCGGACCCTACTTTGTCAGGCATTGGATTAAACTGAAAAAAAATGTGGGCATCGGTGCAGAGGATTTCCTCTTCTTGGGGTGCCACCTCTAAGGACTGTACTATGTGTGATGTTAAGGTGGAGGAAGAGGAGCAGAGGCCACTTGATGTAGCGCTTGCCATCTACTGGAGCTCATGTTCTTTCTGGCCCTCATCTATAAAGCGTACTGCTGTGTGGCTGCCAAAGAAAGGGAGTGGAGTAGCCCCTCCAGTTACAGATGTTTTAAAAATGCTGCGCAATTGCTCACTGCAGCAAAACAAACCTGCTTCTCATCTCTCATATCATACTTGTCTCACAACTCTAAACAGCTATCTAGTACTTTAAATTCTCTCCTACGTCCACCAGCTCCCCCTCTCTCTCCTCTCATCTCAGCTGAAGGCTTTGATTCACCACCTGTGACCTTGACCCAATAACATCCCACCTCAATCCAAACCTTTCCACAGTATTTTTCCCAAGCCTAACCCACCTCTTCCACTTTTCAATAAACACTGATGCCTTCTGCTCCTGATTCAAACATACCTCGATCACACTTATACGCAAAAAGCCCTCCCTTGACAAACCCTCTGTGTCTCGCTATCACCCCATCTTCCATTTTGAACTGTCCTCCCACTTCTCCTCTTGCTCCTTGTTTGATCACTTCCAATTTGGCTTCCGAACACACCATTCGACTGAAGCTACCTTGAGTAAAGTCACCAACAACCCACTAACTGACAAATTAAAGCAACGCTAGTTTGTCCTCCTCCTTCTCCTGGACCTGGCATCTGCCTTTGACACAGTGGACCATGCCCTCCTATTACAGACTTTCTGATCTCTTGGCATTACTGACTTGGACCTTTTGTTGCATCTCCTCATACTTAACAGACGGGACACTCAGTGTCTCCCACTCACACACCACCTCCTCATCTTGCCCCTTATGTGTCAGTGTTCCCCCAAGGTTCAGTTGTAGGTCTGGGCACTATGCTTTTTTTGTGCGCTCCTTCCCTCTTAAAGGGACCGCTTGCGTCACCCTAAGGTATTCCCAGCCAATAGCTGGGCGACACCTATTTAAGGCTCCTCCTCCAATATGGCAGCATCTGAGCAATTTTTTTTGCCATGCATGCTTGCTAGCTGTCAGATTCCCCAGGTCTGCCCATCTGCTTGTCTACAATGTACCTTTCTGCTCGTACCTGTCTGTGCTCTTCTGTCCATCAGCCAGTCCAGATTGCACCTGTCAGGGCCCATTTGTCTAACACCCTGTCCAGCCCGCACCTGCCAGTGCTTTTCAATTCCTTAGCCAGTCCTTTAAGCATATGTGGTTCCAATATCCATACAGTGCCTGCCTGCATTCTTCATCCCTGATTCAGGCCGCTTCATGCTATCTGCTCTAGGGGGTCAGCTGCCACCTTCTGTAGGTCAGCCCCGAAGTAGCACCTATTGCCACTTTCTTGTCCCTCCTTGGGTCGTGGTTTTGCCTGCTGCTGCTTATCCAAGGTCAGATTTGAGGCCAACAAGCTACTCCCCTCCAGCCTTTCCGAGGGCTATGGCACAGTGGTTCCACAATCTTGTCCGTTACAGTCTCCATCTGCTATGTTGGCTAGAGTGAAAGAGATGTTGGTTCCTATTATACTATTTCTACTCTAGTGAAATTGATGCCACTTTGGTAGTGTCTGCCACTAATTGTTTGAAATGTGAACACCCCTGGTTTAGATCTACATCTGCTGGGTTGGCTGTAGTGGAAAAGGTGTCAGTCCCCATTTTACTAGTTTTGGAAAAAACTTTTGGAAATGTTTAAACTCCTGGTTGGGTCTCCTTCATGTGTGTTGCCTGTAGCAGTAGGCCTCTGAAACCAGCAGGCCTCCACTTCCTTTGAGTCAACTACCTGTGTTACTATCCTTAGATTTTTCTGACAATAGTAGTCTACGAAACTGATATTTGTGCCACCTGAGTGTGGCTGAGCATGAAAGCAGGTTGAACTGTTGCATATGGTATCAGGGCTCCCAGCACAGCCGGCCTACACTGATCCCTAACCCACCTCGTCTTAATTTGAAGTTCAATTCAAATCTGCAAATGCTGGCTCAAACCCTGATACCTCAGGCATGGCAAATAACCGTGCCGGTTCGACTCCTCCAATCCCAGAGACAATGAGGGTTTTCCCGGGTACCAAATGATGTGAGGACAGTAGCTCAGGCCGCACAAGAGTCATCTCAGTGCCGATGTCTTAAAGGGGTTGTCCACTACTTTCAATTAACCCCCCAATGTACCCCCCCGGGGCCCCTAATGAATTGTGCCATTACCTTCTGTTGACGTTTTTGCCTGTGAGCGGCGCTATTCCTGCTGCTGTGTCCGGGTCACATGACCCCCAGGCTGCAGCCGCCGCTCATTTCCGCCGACGTCACGTCAATTTCCAGGCTCTGAAAATTGACGTGACGTCAGCAGCAGGCGTGACCAGCCCCCACAGTAGGCAGTCACTCAGCAAGAGTGACTGGGCTGTGGGCGGTGCTGGGGGCTGCCTGCAGGGCTGTGCTGGGGGCGGGCGGGGCTGACAGTGTGTGCTCAGCTCACTGCTGGGATCTGAGGACGGGGCTGTGCTGCGGTCGCCGGGGGTCTGCCCGCCGGCGCCGATGTTTTTGTGGACCGGCGTGTGCGGGGCTCTGCCCGCCGGCGTGTGCGGGGCTCTGCCCGCCGGCGTTTGCGGGGCTCTGCCTGCCGGCTTGTGCGGGGCTCTGCCCGCCGGCTTGTGCGGGGCTCTGCTCGCCGGCGTGTGCGGAGGTCTGCCCGCCGGCATGTGTGTGTGTCGGCGATGTGTGTGTGTGTCGGCGATGTGTGTGTGCCGGCGATGTGTGTGCGTGTGCGCGCGTGCCAGCGCTGTGTGTGTGTGTGCGTGCCGCCACTGTGTGTGTGTGTGTGCGTGTGCCGGCGCTGTGTGTGTGTGTGCGCGCGCGCGCGCCGGCGCTGTGTGTGTGTGTGCAGGCATCGTCCGATGGCACTACAAGCCCCATCGGGCTCTGCCTGCTACACTGACAGTGAGTGACACATTAGCCAATGATGGGACAGTAGTAGTCCCATCATCCGGCTAATGTGTTGAATGTAAAAAAAAAACATACACAGTAAATACATACATACAACACACACCATGCGACGACATGCACCATGCGGCGACATGCACCATGCGGCGACATGCTGCATGCACCATGCGACAACATGCGACGACATGCACCATGTTACATGCACCATGCGACGACATGTGACATGCACCATGCGACAACATGCGCCATGTGACATTCGACGACATGCACCATGCGACGACATGCTGCATGCACCATGCGACATGCGACGACATGCACCATGCGACGACATGCTGCATGCACCATGCGACATGCACCATGCGACAACATGCACCATGCGACGACATGCGACATGCACCATGTGACGACATGCACCATGCGACGACATGCACCATACGACGACATGCACCATGCGACGACATGCACCATACGACGGCATGCACCATGCGACGGCATGCGACATGCTGCATGCACCATGCGACGACATGCAACATGCACCATGCGACGACATGCTGCGTGTGACGACATGCACCATGCGACGACATGCAACATGCACCATGCGACGACATGCACCATGCGACGACATGCTGCATGCACCATGCGACAACATGCGACATGCACCATGCGACGACATGCTGCATGCACCATGCGGCGACATGCACCATGCGACATGCTACATGCACCATGCGACGGCATGCGACATGCACCATGTGACGGCATGCGACATGTACCATGCGGCGACATGCACCATGCGACGACATGCGCCATGCGACAACATGCACCATGCGACGGCATGCGACATGCTACATGCACCATGCGACGACATGCTACATGCACCATGCGACGACATGCACCATGCAACGACATGCTGCATGCAACATGCGACAACATGCGACATGCACCATGCTACGGCATGCGACATGCACCATGCGATGACATGCGACAACATGCACCATGTGACGGCATGCGACATGCACCATGCGACATGCTACATGCACCATGCGACGACATGCACCATGCGACGACATGCACCATGCGACGGCATGCACCATGCGACGGCATGCGACATGTACCATGCGACGACATGCACCATGCGACGACATGCTACATGCACCATGCGACGACATGCACCATGCGACGACATGCGACATGCACCATGCGACGACATGCACCATGCGACGACATGCACCATGCGACGACATGCACCATGCAACGACATGTGACATACAGTACATACATACATACTACAGACATACAGTACATATAACATAGAGTACATACTCACCATCACTTGTCACTTTGTTCCCCGAAGCCATTGTCACCTGTAAAAAATATTAAAATAATAAACAAACGATATACTCCCTGTCCACAGAAATCCAATTAAAACGAGTGTCCCACGACGATCTCCCGTGGAGAGCAGGAGCATCAGTTGATGCGACCACTCTCCAGGGGCTCCAGGAACACAATGATGGAAGGTATCCTTCCATCATGTATTCCTCACAAGGTATTCCTACGCCCCTGTGAGAAAATAGTCCCTAGTCTCACTATTGGCATTGCTGGGTGAGACATTTTCCCACGCAGCAATTGCCATAAAGTGAGACCAGTGAACTAGAGTAACCTCAGTGATGCACTGCAGGAGCCATTGTCTCCTGTCAGTGTGTCACTGAGGGTCCTATAGAGCAGTGACATCACCCGATGTCACTGTTCTATAGGGGAGATCGTCGTGGGACACTCGTTATTAATTGGACTACGGCGGAAAAGTAGTATACGGTTTATTATTTTGCTTTTTTTTGCAGGCGCTGAAGTATGGTAAGTATGGTTAAATGAAGAATATTAAAATACTTTTTTCCAAATGTGTGTGTGTTTTATTAACCCTTTCTTACTATTGGATTAGTAATGGATAGGCGTCTTATTGACGCCTCTCCGTTATTAACCCGGCTTAATGTCACCTTACAATAGCAAGGTGACATTAACCCCTTAGTACCCCATATCCCACCGCTACTCGGGAGTGGGAAGAGAGGGGCTAAGTGCCGGAATTGCGCCATTTCTGGGGTGGCTGCGGACTGGTATTTGTAGCCGGGGGGGGGGGGAGTGGCAATATCCATGGCCCATCTCTAGGCTATGAATATCAGCCTGCAGCTATCTGCGTAGCCTTTCTGGCTATAAAATATAGGGGAACCCCATGTCATTTTTTTTGGGGGGGTCTCCCTATTTTAATAGCCAGTAAAGGCTACGCAGACCACTGCGGGCTGATATTCATAGCAGGCTACAGATATTGGCCCCGGCCGTCGGCTTTTCCCCTCTGGCGCAGAAAATTGCGCGGGAGCCCACGCCGTTTTTTTTCCGCTTTTTTTTTTTTTTCTTTTTAAATTCATCGCTCATTAAGGCCTCTTTCACTGTTGTGTCAGTACGGGTCCATTGCTATGCGTCGGGCCGACGTACCGACGCACGTTGTGAAATTTGTGCACGACGTGGGCAGCGGATGCAGTTTTTCAACGCATCCGCTGCCCATTCTGAAGTGCGGGGAGGAGGGGGCGGAGTTTCTGCCGCAAATGCGCGGTAGAAAATGGCGGGCGAGCCGGCCAAAAAAATTTTCAATTGAACGTTTTTTTGTGCCGACGGTGCGCCAAAACACGACGGATCCGTAGCACGACGGAGGCGATGTCTGGCCATCCGTCACGATCCGTCGCTAATACAAGTCTATGGGTAAAACGCATCCTGCGAGCACATTTGCAGGATCCGTTTATTTGCACCGGATCGTTTTTTCTGCCAGATCCGTTTTTTTCAACCGGATCCATTTTATTCCACCGGATGTTTTTTTTTCCCGCCAGATCTTTTTTTTCTCATAGAGTTGTATTAGCGCCGGATTGCGCCTGGTGGCCACACGTTTAATCCGTTTTTGCAGGATCCGTCAAAAAAGCTGTTTCCACCGGACAGAAAACACATACAGAGGAACGGTTTTTCGGTACGTTGAAAAAAATGCACAGCGACGGATCTAGCAAAAAACGGATGAAACATGTGGCCATCAGACGCACCCCGGCGCTAATACAACTCTATGAGAAAAAAACGGATCTGGCGGAAAAAAACGATCAAGTGGTAAAAAACGGATACGGCGGAAAAAAAAGATCCGGCAGAAAAAAAAAGATCCGGAGAAAAAAAACGGATCCTGCAAATGTACTCGCAGGATGCGTTTTGTACCCATAGACTTGTATTAGCAACGTATCCGTCGTGTTTTGGCGGACACAACGCACAAAAAAAGTTCAATGTAACTTTTTGTGTGCGACGTGTCTGCCATTTCCGACCGCGCATGCGTGGCTGGAACTCCACCCCCTCCTCCACGCTCATCACAATGGGCAGCGGATGCGTTGTAAAACTGCATCCGCTGCCCACGTTCTGCTAAAGTTAGCATAGCGTCCGTCGGTACGTCTGGCCGAAGGTTTGCGACGGCCCCGTACCGACGCAAGTGTGAAAGTAGCCTTACATCTGAATTTGCTGAGTATAATGCAGCCACCCCAGAGTATAATGTAGCCCCCATAGAATATAATATACCCCCCATAGTATATAAGAAAGCCTCCCCCATAGAATAGAATATACCCCCGCAATAGTATATAACACAGCCACATAGTATATAACACGGCCTCCCCCATAGAATATAATATACCTCCCATAGTATATATCAAAGCCCGCATATAATATAGCACAACTTGCATAGTATATAGCACAGCCCACATAATATAGCACAGCCCGCGTAGTAGTATACAGCACAGCCCGTGTAGTAGTATACAGCACAGCCCGGGTCGTAGTATATACAGCACAACACGCGTAGTAGTATATACAGCACAGCCCGCGGAGTAGTATACACAGCACAGCCCACACAGTGGTATATACACAGCACAGCCCACACAGTGGTACATACACAGCACAGCCCACACAGTGGTATATACAGCACAACCCACATCTCATCCCCCGATAATGGCTCCACACTCTCCTCACCTTTCCTCTTGCCCGCGCTGCTCCTGTCTCGGCGGCTGCAGTCATGACGTCATTGCGCACCCGCAGTGTCAGAGGCAGAGCGGGGAATGATGGGAGAGGGAGCGTCAGCGGACGCTCTCTCCTCCATCATTGCATTGAACTATACTGGCGTCATAGACGCCGGTATAGTTGAATGCGGCGGCGGCACTGGCGGGAGTAGGGGGGAAAGATTGCAGCGGCCCACTACTGGCACCGGCCCTTCTGACATTTGCCAGAAGTGCCCGATGGCCAGTCCGGCCCTGGTCACCGCCCACACACTTCCCTTCTCCTGAACTGCAGCGTTTCTTGGACCCACATCCGCAGCAAAACTGCAGATATTTGTTACATCTCAATGAAAGTCTAAGGCCAGAGTCACACTACAGCGAGATACGGCCGAGTCTCGCAGGTTAAATACAAGCTCTGGCACCGGCACTCCGGAGCGGAGCGTGCGGCTCCATGTATTGCTGTGCGGCCGCACGCTCCGGAGTGCCGGTGCCAGAGCTTGTATTTAACCTGCGAGACTCGGCCGTATCTCGCTGTAGTGTGATCCCGGTGTAAGGGTGCAGAAACGCTGCAGTTCGGCACAAAAGAAGTAACATGCTGCGGAGAAAAAAAAAAAGCTGCGTTTCGGTGCGGCCTTTTCCGCAGCATGTGCACAACAAGTCTGTGGCTCCCATAGACTTACATTGGTTGTGCACAACACTGTGGATTTAATGCAATTCCGTATGGCAAAAAACGCTGCGGATCTGCAATCAAATCCACAACTTGTGCACACAGTCTTAGCATTTAGTGAGCCTAGCAAAAAGGCCAAGCATAAAACAAGTGTGGGATTGCACTTTTTTTGCAATTTCATCGCACTTTGAATTTTTTTCACATTTTCTACTACACGATATGGTAAAACCAATGGTGTCGTTCAAAAGTAGAACTTGTCCCGCAAAAGATAAGACCTCACATGGCCATATTGACGGAAACATTATGGCTCTGGAAAGAAGGGGAGCGATAAACGAAAAAAGCTCCAGGGGTGAAGGGGTTTAGAAACATGGATATGGACATATCTATGGAAATAGATATATAGATATATCTGTATGTATCTATCTATCCCACATCTATCTAATTCTATCTGTCTATCTATCTATCTATCATCTATCTATTATCTATATATCTATTATCTATCTATTATCTATATATCTATTATCTATCTATTATCTATCTTCTATCTATCTATCTATCTATTATCTATCTATCTATCTTTCATGGAGTGTGGGTTGGACAAATGTAAAAGAGGAGTTGGACAGAAATGACATCACAAATCTTTTGAAGAGAGAGGAGGGAGAGGAGGGAGGGGTTTGGGTGTGTTTTTGGAGTGGGTGTGCTAGGTTCGGGCTTAGTGGCTGTGCAAAGCATCATGGAACTTGTAGTATTAGGGCACAATAAGGAAGTTGTCGTTTAACCTCATGAGAGCTGAATCCAGCACTGAAGATGTGCTGCTACAGCATGATAACAGGTAATATTGCTAAAATAAACACAGTAGATGTTTTCAGTGGCACATAATAGCAAGATTTATGAAAAAAAAACAAAACTTTATAGTAGTGGACAACTTCTTTAAGACCAGCTACTGCTGGTAGTCCTTGGTGTCTGGGAGTATGGGTCCCAGACTCATACACACTATTATTTCGATCTCACCATGCTGCCACCACGTGTGACGAACCGGCACCTCACCACCCTGCCTGACATCACAGTTAGTGAGGTGGCACCACACTCGCTCACAACCCTGACAGGCTGAGAGGCCCCTTCCACTAGCATCAGTGAAAGAGAGCCTGTTCAGCCCAGTAGGACTTCCACCTGTTCCTAGATAGATATAAGACTGGTCTATTAACAGGGTTATATCGGGTCAGAATTCAGCCCTGGTAGCATGGGAAGATAAAATCAAGAACACAGATGTGTGGATTCGTGGATCAAGATAAAAGAGCAACCCAAGGTTAAATTATATACTTAATCACTTTAAGGGCACACTATACAATACACTATATACACAATAGTTATACACATGCAATGGTCAGACATGCAGATACAGGTGAAGTACAAAAGATATAAGCAGATGAATTTTGTCATTTTCCAGTTTAATGTTCAACCATGTATGCTTGGTCGCAGGGGGGCATTGACTACCAGCTGATTCCCATTTCTCCCAGCACGTTACTCAACATAGCCCCCTTTTAAAAGTGAACTGTAAGCTTGGCAAAGAGAGAGCACATAGCCTTACACAAGCCTTTATCCCCTTGTTCGATCATTCCTTTCTGCCCCCGAGAGCAGCCTTATTCCTCTCTAATGGATGTTTGAAGCTAAAACTCACAAAACATGTGAAAGATCGTGAATTTCCAACAGAAGAACATAGGGTGACGGTTCTGGCGCCATTGGATCCAGCCAGGCCCCTGGGACTCTTGGAGTCCAAACAAGTCTTCGCTACCTAGCTTCTACTAGCCGTTCTGCACATTTTCCTACCCTGGGGTGCTAGAACGGAACGAGACCCTGGAAAGTGTTTGGCCCATTCCAGAGATCTCAAAAATGGAACCGGTATGTGGCTAGGATATATAACTTCATATTTTCCTTAAATGTATTTATGAAATCCTATCTGACTGGACAAAGTAGTTACACAGCATGGGCTCCACAGGAGATCGTTCTGTATGAGCTTGGATACTAGCTGGTGTGGCTGGACAACCTGTTTAGCCAGATGTCCTTTTACAGCTACACATTGTCATGATCCATTCAGGGGTTTTTGTCCCATGTGCCCTTTTTCTGAGCAGATCATGTCAAGGGTTAACTTTGCTCTGCCTCGCTCTGGGTTCAGGTTTGCTATTTAGCTCCGATGCATCCTGCGGGCGGTGTCATAGTTCTGCCTTCGGTGTGTACCTGACTCTGGAAGATCTTGATTTGTCCTGCTGTGATCCCTGACTTGCCCTGTGTCTGTTGACTCCCTCTGTCTGTCCTTTACCAGTGTTTCCATGTTAGTTGGTTTGATTCTCTGGTTTTGGACTCGGCTTGTATTTTGACTCGCTTCTGCCTTCTTTCTTTGTCTTTTCTACTTTCGACTCTTGCTGAACCTCCTGGCTTGTCCCTGATCACGTGTACTGCTGCACCTTCTGGTACTTCTGCTTCTGACTGTTTTTTGACTCGGCTTGTCTGACCACTCTCTCGCCACTTGGTGGTGCCTGTGCTGCTGCGCTGTGGTGCTGCTCGGTGTGTGCAGCCTAGCTTCCCTCACAAGCTCCCCCTGGTGGACGCTGCGCTCTACTGCACTGCAGCAGCATGACATTATAGTTGACCACACATTTAAAGGGAATTCTGCATTCTTTTTTTTCTCTGCTCTGGGAGATTACACTGCATGAGCATCCCCAATTATACAGGTATCAGCACACTGTACATGTACAGGTACCCCAGTTTTGGCATCTGTCTTAGTCATGTTTCTCTGGTCTTATATAGTGATTTACACTATGCAGTAACTCTAGTTTCACCCAGCCCTTCAAGTGGCCAGCTTTCAAGGTTGTATGAAACTGAGATATCATGGAGTCATCAGACGAGAGGCCATAAACCCCTAGAAAATAAAAGCCACAAGGATTTAGATCAAACCACCACAGGCAGAGTTTCAGTAAACCCAGAGGCGTAGCTAGGGGTTCAGCTCAGGGGGGGCGAAACATGTGAGTGGGCCCCTAACAGGCGGACATATCATTAGTGCAAACTATGCGGCAGCACATGGGCCCAAGAGTTAAGGGGGCCCATTTCTACCTCTAAATAAGGTGCAATTTTCTATTTTAGAAGTTCTTGGCTGCAAAGGGCCCATATATTGTTCTTGCACATGGGCCCTTTTCTGTCTGTGTCCGTCTGTGGCCCCTAACTAGGTAACCATGATTGTAACTACGGTGGGTATAGGGGAACCTCAGGAGATGACCGCACTGTTATTGCAAATAAATCTCTATACAGTAACCAGCACTGATATTACCGCCATACGGTAATACCATATAGTGGTAGATACCAGTCCTGCATGACATAGAGAGATCACAGTACAGTTGTAGATGGTGACTTACAGAGGACGTTCTTTCCCATCTGTGTATACTATTACTTCCACATTTTTCAGTCACCGCTCTGTGCATAGACGGCGGCGACTGTAACTGATGCCCTGGGACTGACTGACAGCCGGTGCAGCACTATCTGCCACCCAGTATTTAGGCTTCAATGCTTCGTAAGTGCCTACTTAATATTTAGGAGCCCCCCTATGTACAGTAATAATGGCTTCAGCATCGCTGATGAGAGCAGGAGGTCATGTGACGATTTTCTTCTACTGAGAGAAGTCAAACTTGTCTAGTCAACACGTGCAAATAGCAAATGTGGTCGCATGACCGCCTGATGGCACCAATGGTCTTGGCATGAGCGCCTGATCACACCAGTGGTCTTGGCATGAGCGCCTGATCACATCAGTGGTCTTGGCATGAGCGCCTGATCACACCAGTGGTCTTGGGGTCTCATGACGGCAGGTGCACCCCATCCTGATTTGGCAGTCTGTAGAGTGACTGCAGACAATTATCCCAAGCCTTTAATAACTTAAAGGGAACCTGTCACCCCCCAGGGCTTATTAAGGTAAAAGAGCCACCTTCAGCAGCACTAAGGCTGCATTCTGTGAAGGTGGCTCTTATGTTTTTGATCCCTAATAACGCTGAAATATTCACTTTTATAAATTGTGCGCCATACCTGTATTGAGTCCGGGGGGTACGTTTTCTCCCCCTGACTCAGCCGCCTCGCAGCCGTTCATCATCCCACCGAGCACCGCCTCCTCTCTGTCTTGTGCCGTCATCGGCGCTCTGCAATTATTTCTCAGTCATGCGCCGTGCGCGCTGCCCTGGGACTTATATCAAGTGATGTAAGTAGATCGCACCTGCGCACAACGCCAGATTCCCAGCCCCGCAGTGTGAATAAATCATAACACACTGCGGGGCGGGATCTCGGTCCTCCGCTACACGCAGGCGCGATATCAGTACATCAGCTGATGTGAGTTCCAGGGCAGCGCACACAGCGCATGCCCGAAAAATGAGAGCCCAGGCATTGGCGCCCGGTGGGATGATGGACGACTGGGAGGCGGTTGTGTCCGGGGACAAAAGACGTACCCCCCAGACTCAATACAGGTATGGCACGCAGTTTATAAAAGTGAATATTTCAGCGTTATTAGGGATCAAAAACATAAGAACCACCTTCACAGAATGCAGCCTTAGTGCTGCTGAAGGTGGCTGGCTGTATTAACTTAATATGCCTGGGGGGGTGACAGGTTCCCTTTAATAATTTAATTATAAGCAACTAGGTGGTAGTCCAATTCTAACGCATCGGGTATTATAGAATATGAATGTGGTTTATTTATTAAGATTTTAGAATAATACATTGATTACAAAGGATTTGGCCGGCCAGGCGCGACCAATTGTCGAAGCGTGGTTCAAATCCTGCACCAATTAACGGCCGGACTGCGCCTGTCGCTGATTGTTCGCAGCCGGCCACATAGTATATAGCACAGCCACGTAGTATATTGCCCAGCCCACATAGTATATTGCCCAGCCCACGTAGTATATTGCCCAGCCCACGTAGTATGTACCACAGCCACATAGTATATTGCACAGCCCACGTAGTATGTTGCACAGCCCACGTAGTATATTGCACAGCCCACGTAGTATATTGCCCAGCCACGTAGTATATTGCCCAGCCACGTAGTATATTGCACAGCCACGTAGTATATTGCCCAGCCACGTAGTATATTGCACAGCCCACGTAGTATATTGCCCAGTCACGTTGTATATTGCCCAGCCACGTAGTATATTGCGCAGCGACGTAGTATGTTGCACAGCCCACGTAGTATATTGCACAGCCCACGTAGTATATTGCCCAGCCACGTAGTATATTGCACAGCCCACATAGTATATTGCCCAGCCACGTAGTATATTGCCCAGCCACGTAGTATATTGCACAGCCACGTAGTATATTGCACAGCCCACGTAGTATATTGCATAGCCCACGTAGTATATTGCACAGCCACATAGTATATTGCACAGCCACGTAGTATATTGCTCAGCCCACGTAGTATATTGCTCAGCCACGTAGTATATTGCCCAGCCCACGTAGTTTGTTTCACAGTCACGTAGGATATAGCACAGCTCATGTAGTATATTTCACAGCCATGTAGTATATTGCACAGCCCACGTAGTATATTGCCCAGTCACGTAGTATATTGCCCAGTCATGTAGTGTATTGCACAGCCACGTAGTATATTGCACAGCCCACGTAGTATATTGCACAGCCCACGTAGTATATTGCCTATCCACGTAGTATATTGCATAGCCCAAGTAGTATATTGCCCAGCCCACGTAGTTTGTTTCACAGTCACGTAGGATATAGCACAGCTCATGTAGTATATTTCACAGCCATGTAGTATATTGCACAGCCCACGTAGTATATTGCCCAGTCACGTAGTATATTGCACAGCCCACATAGTATATAGCAATGTGGGCATCATATCCCTGTTAAAAAAAGAATTAAAAAATAGTTCTATACTCACCCTCCGTCGTCCTCCTGGATCCAAGCGAGGCGGTTACAGATGCTCCTCGCGACGCTCTGGTCCCAAGAGTGCATTGCGGTCTTGCGAGATGATGACATAGCGTTCTCGCGAGACCGCTACGTCATCATCTCGCGAGATCGCAATGCATGGAGCGGTCACCGGAGCGTCGCGAGGAGCCGGAAAGGCCTGTTCCTGATCCGGGGGGCCGATGGATGGTGAATATTTTAAAAAATTTTAAATTATTTTTAACATTAGATCTTTTTACTATTGATGCTGCATAGGCCGCATCAATAGTAAAAAGTTGGTCACACAGGGTTAATAGCAGCGTTAACGGAGTGCGTTACACCGCGGCATAACCTGGTCCGCTAACGCTGCCATTAACCCTGTGTGAGCGGTGACCGGAGGGGAGTATGGAGCGGGCACTGACTGCGGAGAGTAAGGAGCGGCCATTTTGCTGCCGGACTGTGCCCGCACTGATTGGTCGTGGCTGTTTTGCCGCAACCAATCAGCAACTTGGGATTTCCGTGACAGACAGAAAGAAAGACAGACGGAAGTGACCCTTAGACAATTGTATAACAGGTTTATTTTTATAACATAGAATGCAGCCCGTGGTTACTGTATTGTTATGCTTGTTAGAGGGCAGACCGACGGACGTATTTCTCATGTGAGGATTGCATCG
Organism: Ranitomeya imitator; assembly: GCF_032444005.1. NCBI lineage: Eukaryota > Metazoa > Chordata > Amphibia > Anura > Dendrobatidae > Ranitomeya > Ranitomeya imitator. Next base: position 856,514,172 of record NC_091282.1, on the reverse strand, counting down.
CAATCCTCGGACTGACCATCGGCTCTCCTGACCTGAGGCTGACAGTTGCATAGTCATTTATCACGCTGTCAAGCTTATGTCAGGAGAGGTGTCAGGGCCAGTCCGAGGATTGCAATGCGATCGTCGCATGAGTTATACAGTGTCTGTCTGCGCCCTTATGTTAATACTTAATGTATGTTAATACCACCACCCTCTCTCATTCACCCCCACAGTGCCCTGTCCTCCTGCACACCCACAATAACCCCCATCGTTTCACATTTACCCCACAGTGCCCTGTCCTCCTCTCTGACTTCAGCCCCTACAATAACACAATCCTCTCACATTCACCCCCACAGTGACCATGATATGTCTAAACCGAATTACTCTAATAAACTCCATCCCCACTTACTGATGAAGTTTTCAGGCAGTGAGGAGAACCAGGAAGTGTCCAGATAGATGCTGGAGGGCACTAGGACCCCGCGTGCCTCAGCCAGAAAGTAACTGCTGCAGCTGCTGCCACCAGGAAGAGACTCCTCGGGTGAGACCACATTGCATTCTGCACGGAGGGAGGCTCTGCAGCCGGCATTGTGCTGCTCTCTCCCTGACACCTCAGACTCGGCAGTGGATCTCCCGGTGGGCCCATTCAGGTGACTGGGCCCGGGGCAATGGCCCCCTCTGCCCCCCCAGTAGCTATGCTACTGAGTAAACCTTAATGTTTTACACTGATAAACAGCAAATATATAGAGGCTTAGAACTGTTTGTGAAGTGAATAAACAAACTTTTCTCAAGATTGTGTCACTATGAGCATTGTCTGTCACATCTGTAAATGTTTTCCAAGAAATGCAGCTATGAGATTGTCTGAATGCATTCGGTATACAGTATTTTAATCTGGATTCTAAATCGCCATTTGTTTATTTGCCATTTGTACATTTGAGGCAGCCAAAGTTATGGCTCTCAAGGAGAGAAACTAATATAGTCGACAAAGAAATATTTGTAATGAACTTCTGAGCCAAACTAACAGCATTGCTTTATCAAATTTATATGAAGTGTATTGTGTCCAATGTGAGCAACCAAGCAACACAAAAAGGAACTTTTCAAGTGAGCTCTTTAAGGTACACAAATGTTATGAAGTCTTTGCCAACAAAGATGTGGTTTCACCAATGGGGGGTACCTTTTTTTAAAATACACTATTTCCATCACAGCCCACCTTGCTCAAAATTCTAGGGTTTACGAAAGTACAAAACACGTTCACCCAGGTCATGTTGTCAAAGATAAGGAACAGACATTGCAGGAAACAGAGTTAAGAAGTAGGCCCAATGTAGGGGTGTGGGTCTCTGAGACTTGTAATGGAGGGCATGAGCTGACAAACAGTTCCCCAATGTGGGATCCTTTTTTTTACTAAATAAAATAGTGCCATCACAGCCCCCTTGCCCAAAATTCACCGTACAGAGCACGTTCACCCTGCTGATCTAGTGGCAGTTAAATGACACCCTGTGGTCGGCGCTCATAGCAAGCCTGTAATTCTACTACATAGGGGTGATCTGAGGATCGCTCCTTTGTAGCAGAGCCGATACATATTTGGTATCGCCGAGTTCAGAATCGACCTATCTATCAATAAAAAAAAGATTAACCTGATCGCTAAACGGCGTAGGGAGAAAAAAATTAAGAAAGCCAGAAATAAGTTTTTTTGGTAGCCGTGACATTGCATTAACCCCTTCATAACCTTGGGATTTTCCGTTTTTCCGTGTTCGTTTTTTGCTCCCCTCCTTCCCAAAGCCATAACTTTTTTATTTTTCCATCAATATGGCCATTTGAGGGCTTATTTTTTGCAACACAAGTTGTACTTTTGAATGACATCATTGGTTTTAGCATGTCGAGTACTAGAAAACGGGAAACAAATTCCAAGTGCGGTGAAATTGCAAAAAAAGTGCAATCCACACTTGTTTTTTGTTTGGCTTTTTTGCTAGGTTCTCTAAATGCTAAAACTGACCTGCCACTATGATTTTCCAGGTCTTTACGAGTTCATAGACACCTAACATAACTAGGTTATTTTTTTATCTAAGTGGTGAAAAAAAATTCCAAACTTTGCTAAAAAAAAAAAAAATTGCGCCATTTTCCAATACTCGTAGCGTCTCCATTTTTCATGATCTGGGGTCGGTGGAGGGATTATTTTTTGCGTGCCAAGCTGGCGTTTTTAATGATACAATCTTGGTGCAGATACGTTCTTTTGATCGCCCGTTATTGCATTTTAATGCAATGTCGCGGCGACCAAAAAAACTTAATTCTGTTGTTTCAAATTTTTTTCTTGCTACGCTGTTTAGCGATCAGGTTAATGCTTTTCTTTTATTGATAGATCAGGCGATTCTGAATGCGGTGATACCAAATATGTGTAGGTTTGATTTTTTTTAATTGATTTATTTTGAATGGGGCGAAAGGGGGGTGATTTAAACTTTTATTTATTTTTTTTAATTTTTTCACATTTTTTTTCACTTTTTTTTAAACTTTTGCCATGCTTCAATAGCCTCCATGGGAGGCTAGAAGCTGGCACAATTTGATCGGCTCTGCTACATAGCAGCGATCATCAGATCGCTGCTATGCAGCAGAATTGCAGGTGTGCTATGAGCGCCGACCACAGGGTGGCGCTCACAGCTATCCGGGATCAGTAACCATAGAGGTCTCAAGGACCTCTATGGTTACTCTGCAGAAGCATCGCTGACCCCCGATCATGTGACGGGGTCAGCGATGCGCTCATTTCCGGCCGCCCGGCCGGTAGCGCCGGTTAAATGCCGCTGTCAGCGTTTAACAGCGGCATTTACCTAGTTAATAGCGGCAGGTGAATCGCGATTTCACCTGCCGCTATTGCAGGCACATGTCAGCTGTACAAAATAGCTGATGCGGGCTTACCGCCGGAGCCCACATCAAAGCGGGGGCTCTGACCTCGGACGTACTATCCCGTCTGAGGTCAGAAAGGGGTTAAAATGCAATAATGGGCGATCAAAAGAACGTATCAGCACAAAACATGTATCATTAAAAACATCAGCTTAGTACGCAAAAAATAAGCCCTCACTCAACCCCAGATCACGAAAAATGGAGACGCTACGGTATCGGAAAATTGGGCAATTTTTAAAAAATAAATAATAAAGAAATAATAAATAAATATATTTTTTTTAAATAACCTAGACATGTTTGATGTATATGAACTTGTAATGATGTGAAAAATCACAATGGTAGGTCAGTTTTAGCATTTAGTGAACCTAGCAAAAAAGCCAAGCAAAAAACAAGTGTGGGATTGCATTTTTTTTGCAATTTTACCCCACTTGGAATTTTTTCCTGTTTTTTAGTACAAGACATGATAAAACCAATGGTGTTGTTCAAAAGTACAACTCGTCCTGCAAAAATTAAGCCCTCACATGGCCATATTGACGGAATAATAAAAAAGTTATGGCTCTGGGAAGGAGGGGAGTGAAGAACAAAAATGCAAAAAACTAAAAAGGGCTGCGTCTTGAAGGGGTTAAGGACACATTGCAGGAGACAGAGTTAAGAAGCAGGCCCCGACGTTTGTACGATTTGCAAGGTACTCCCTCACCATCTTCCCAAACATTGCACTTCTTGTGACAGCACAACATGCCTCTGTGCCGTCACGATGGGAGGGTCTGAGAAAACTGTCCGAGAACTTTGCCATTGTTCCCCTGCCTGAGCTGGATTGTACTTCTGTCTCTCTCGCTTGTACTCCTAGGTTGTACAACAAACTCTGATGTCTCCTGCCAGCGTTCTCACATGAGAATTATCTAAGAAATTCTGCTACATGGGCCCTCTGGTACTGCAACATTTTAGTACACCTATCTGCCTCTGGCAGAAGAGATTGAAAGTTCTCCTTGTAGCGTGGCTCTAGAAGTGTCACCAACCAGTAATGAGTGTCTCCCAAAATTTTTATAATGCGAGGGTCATGTGAAACGTAGTGCACCATAAAGTCAGCCATGCGTGCCAAACTGCTAACAGGCAAGACTTCCGTGTCCTCACCAACAAGATGCCTGACCATGCTGTTCTCCTCATCCTCATCCTCCTCCTCCTCCCTGTTCTCAGGTCTTCCACGCTGAACAGACGGTATGACAGCTGTGCTTGTAGTACCATCTATAGCGCATGAACGTAGCTCCTGTTCTTCCTCCTCCTCATTGCCTACCAATCCACATTGAGAAGACATGAGGCTGGGCTGAGTGTAATCCCCCTGTATGGTTTCTTGCTCCATGTCCTCGTGCTCTGCCTGCAATGCATACTCTTTAATTGTGAGCAGACAGGTTTTAAGAATGCTGAGAGGTGGGATAGTGATGCTAATTATGGCGTCATCGCTGCTCACCATCTTGGTGCAGTCCTCAAAGTTTTGGAGGATGGTACATATGTCTGACATCCATGTCCACTCCTGAGGTCTTATGTGTGGAGTCTGAACTAAATATTGATGGCCTTGATGATGTTGGTAGTCAACAACTGCCCTTTTCTGCTCACAAATCCTTTCCAACATATACAGCATAGAGGGGACATCACACACCAGTCGGTGAGCTGGAAGCTGCAAACGCTGCTGAAGCATGGCACGGGCGGCTGAAGCTGTAGCTGACTTTCTAAAATGGGCAGACAGATGGCATACGTTCACTAGCAGATCTTGCAGATCCGAGTAGTTTTTCAGAAAACGTTGAATCACGAGGTTAAGCACATGGGCCAAGCAAGGCATGTGTGTGAGCTCACCTTGCCTCAGAGCCACCACCAGGTTACAGCCATTGTCACACACGACCATGCCTGGCTGTAGGCTCAGCGGTGTCATCCAAATATCCACCTTATTCTCTATAATAATGCTACTATATTTATCACAGTGACAGGATTTACATTAGAAAGATTGCCCTCCTGCTCTCCTTTTCTGCCATTTGTGTATGCATTTCTGGAAACCAAGGTAACCATCCTACACTACATCTGTCGCTTCCTACATTTCCCTTCCTTTCTTACAGCTCTCCTCTCAGAGATAGTCTATGAGTTATTATACATTATTCTTGAAATTAATTAGCGACTACCTTGTCCTTTTTCTATTATTATGTATATTTGGTTTAATGTCTTTGTATTTATTTTATTTGTACATATACTTTGGTGATTGTATATTTAGTCTTTTGACCCTCCCTCACTATATATTTGTCTTTTGTTATATTGTTGCTATACTATGACTAGCTATTTATACGGTTTCTTTATCTCCTCAGTAACCCCATGAATAAGACCCTGGTGGGTCGAAACGTTGGGTTTGGTCTCACTACACACGTATTACCCTTATTACCCTATGGCAACCCTTTTTGTTATGACAATAAATTTGTTGAACACTTTTGCATCACATCGAGTCTGAGTGTGCGATAATTTTTTGGTATATGACTGTTCGGGCCACCTGGTCTGTCTTACCAGCACCTCGATTATTTTGACATGAGTGCATACCATTATACTCCTTTATTTTTCATCCAAATATCTGACTGCTCTTTCAGCGCTGTCCACAACTCTTCTTCATTGTGCAGTTTATCACCTATGGAGATTAGCTTCAGCACAGCCTGTTGCCGCTTGGCTGAGGCAGTGCTGCAGTGCTTCCATCTTTTGACTGATGTGTTGATTTCAGAGATGGAGGATGAAGAGGAGGAGGTGCAGGAGCTGTAGACTGTGGGGGCAATCCTGACTGACGTAGAGCCAGCAATCCTTGGCATGGGGAGGATGTGTTCCATCCCGAGGTACAACTGGATCCTGGCTTCCACTATGTTAACCCAGTGTTCCATCAGTGAGATGCACCGTCCCTGCCCACAAGCACTTGTCCACGTGTCCGTGGTTAGGTGGACTTTCCCTGTAACAGCATTGCTGAGAGCACGGGTAATGTTGTGGGACACATGCTGGTGTAGTGCCGATACGACACACCGGGAGAAATAGTGGCAACTGGGGACCAAGTACCTTGGGACGGCCGCCATCAGGTTGCGGAAAGCTGCCATCTCAATGAGCCTAAAAGCCAACATTTCTAGCACAAGCAGAAGAGAAATATTAGAATTTAGGACTGTGGCCTGTGGGGCGTTGGCTGGGTATTTCCGCTTGCGTTCCAAAGTCTGGGGTATAGACAACTGAAGGCTGTGCTGGGACAAGGTCGTGGACAGGCTTGATGATGGTGCTGCTTGACTGTGGGCAACAACAGGTGCAGGGCTAGAGGCATCTTCACATCCACAGTGTACTGGGGATTGGCTTCTATGCAAAACAGTGGAAGAAGCAGTGGTGTGACCTGCAGACCAAGTTCCTGGAGCCTGAGGTTCGGCCCACAAAGTCAGGTGCTTTGCTGCTATGTGCCTGATCATTCTAGTGGTGGTCAGGCTGGTTGTTTTGCTACCCCTGCTGATGCGGGCATGACAGGTGTTGCAAATGGCCTGTTTGGGGTTATCAGCAGAGTCATTAGAAAATAACCAGACTCAGGAAGATCTAACAGTTGGAATGGCAACTTGACTCATGTTGGTGTTATGGGGAATGGATGCACGCCTTCTGTCTGTGGCTACCACACTGCTTCTTCCTGCCTGTTGGGGTGATATGCCTCCTTCCCCTTGTGTGCTGCTGCCCTCGCTCTGCATATCCTCCTGCCAGGTTTGGTCAGTCACATAGTCATCCACCACCTCGTCTTCCACATCCGCACCCTGCTCCTTCTCCTGACTTTCTAGAAATTGTGTCTCATCATCGTCCACCTCTTCTGACACTTTCCCACCATCGCCTTCATGTGACCGGGGCTGGTTAAAGCTTTGGGCATTTCTACATGCTGTCACCACTTCAAGTTCACCGGCCGAGTGTCCGGAATCTTGAAATGGAAAACTGAACAGCTCTTCAGAGTGTCCAAGTGTGGGATCAGTTGTCTCAGGGCACTCAGCTTGGTGGGAGGAAGGACGATCAGGGTGAGGAATATCCAGGCCACACTCACGGCTACTCAGACTTGACCATGTGGAAGACATGGTGGTGGTGGTGTTGGCTAAGTGACTGGAAGCAATATCTGCTATCCAACCAACATCCGTTTCACACTGCTCTGGCTTCAATAGTGGTGTGCTGTGGTCCTCTAGAAACTGGGACAGGAAGGTCTTTGTTGTGGCCCACTTTCACCTTGGCCACGGCCTCGTCCTCTGCATGCACCATCAACATCACATCCACTGCCCGTCCCTTGCCCCTTGCCTTGCCCATTTTAAATGGACTACTACACTATTTCAAAAGCTCAACAGAAATGTATTTATTGGTAGCGAAATAATATCTGATCAGTATGCCTGCAAATCTATGATTTTTCAAAACACAAACACCAGGCAGGCCTCAGCATGACATAACAGACTGTATTCTATTTTTGGGGCTTTTTTCTGAATTTAATTTATGCAAAATAGTGCTGTATATAAGTAAAGTAACAGACAGTAAAAACAGTGGCAAAACGGCCTACAATGCCCAAACTTGGAGTACACAGATATATGAGGCCTGTCACGGAAATACCACACTCCCAAATATGTTTCCTGTTTTTCTAGTTTAATGTAAAATAGTGCTGTGTATAAGTTGAGTATCAGACAGGAAAAAAAGTGGTAAACCGGCCTACAATGCCCAAACTTGGATCACGCAGATATATGAGGCCTGTCACGGAAATACCACACTGCCAAATATGTGGCCTGTTTTTCTAGTTTAATGCAAAATAGTGCTGTATATAAGTTGAGTAACAGGCAGGAAAAAAAAGTGGTCAACCGGCTTACAATGCCAAAACTTGGAGCATGTAGATATATGAGGCCTGTCACGGTAATACCACACTGCCAAAGGCCGGCTTCACACTCAGCGTATGAAAATACGGTCCGTATATTACGGCCGTAATATGCTGAAATGTCCCGAAAATAGTGGTCCGTAGCTCCTCCGTAGGCAGGGTGTGTCAGCGTTTTTTGCGCATGGCATCCTCCGTATGTAATCCGTATGGCATCCGTACTGCGTGGTTTTCTCGCAGGCTTGCAAAACCAACATACCGCTATAGAAATGATCCATGTGTCCCAAAAAGAAAAAAATATATATATATACTGTCTATATATATATATATATGTGTCAGTAGACACATATATGTATATATATTACTATTTTTTCCAGCACTATACAGCTTGAAAGCCGGTAATTCAATTACCGGCTTTTTCTTTCTCCTTCCTAAAACCCGACATGATTTGAGACATGGTTTACATACAGTAAACCATGTCTTCTCTCCATTTTTTTTGCAGATTCCACACTACTAATGTCAGTAGAGTGTATCTGCAAAATTTGGCCGTTCTAGCTCTTAAAATAAAGGGTTAAATGGCGGAAAAAATTGGCGTGGGCTCCCGCGCAATTTTCTCCGCCAGAGTAGTAAAGCCAGTGACTGAGGGCAGATATTAATAGCCTGGAGAGGGTCCATGGTTATTGGCCCCCCCCTGGCTAAAAATATCTGCCCCCAGCCACCCCAGAAAAGGCACATCTGGAAGATGCGCCTATTCTGGCACTTGGCCACTCTCTTCCCATTCCCGTGTAGCGATGGGATATGGGGTAATGAAGGGTTAATGCCACCTTGCTATTGTAAGGTGACATTAAGCCTAATTAATAATGGAGAGGCGTCAATTATGACACCTATCCATTATTAATCCAATTGTAGCCTGGGAGCTTTCTAGGTAAGTTCCCACGATCTATGAACATCCAGCAGGAGGCGCCTCACCGCAAATGAAGCTAAATATAGCTCATTGATCTATATTTAGCCTCATTCCCCGGGGTTTTGCAGCGAGGAGTAGCATTGCATTAGCAAAGCTCCTTGCTGCAAAATGTTTTAACCCCTTCAGAAGGATTTACATCGTTGGACGTTACAGATCTGCGGAGGGTAAGTATATTGTTGGTTTATTATGTTTTTTCTTTCACAGAACGAGGGTCTTCAGTGACTGGATTGGGCGTAGAATAAAATACTCCAACAACCATTGTTTTTATTTCATTAAAATAATTTTAAATAATGTGTTTGTGTTTTATTTAACCCTTTACTACAATTGGATTAATAATGGATAGGTGTCATAATTGACGCCTCTCCATTATTAATTAGGCTTAATGTCACCTTACAATAGCAAGGTGGCATTAACCCTTCATTACCCCATATCCCACCGCTACACGGGAATGGGAAGAGAGTGGCCAAGTGCCAGAATAGGCGCATCTTCCAGATGTGCCTTTTCTGGGGTGGCTGGGGGCAGATGTTTTTAGCCAGGGGGGGGGCAATAACCATGGACCCTCTCCAGGCTATTAATATCTGCCCTCAGTCACTGGCTTTACTACTCTGGCGGAGAAAATTGCGCGGGAGCCCACGCCAATTTTTTCCGCCATTTAACCCTTTATTTTAATAGCTAGAACGGCCAAATTTTGCAGATACACTCTACTGACATTAGTAGTGTGGAATCTGCAAAAAAAATGGAGAGAAGACATGGTTTACTGTATGTAAACCATGTCTCAAATCATGTCGGGTTTTAGGAAGGAGAAAGAAAAAGCCGGTAATTGAATTACCGGCTTTCAAGCTGTATAGCGCTGGAATAAATATTAATATATATACATATATGTGTCTCAATGACATATATATATATATATATATACCTATTCTATGTGTACACATTTATTCTACCTATTCTACTGTAAGCTGTCAGTGTGATTTTACTGTACACAGCACTGAATTGCCGGCTTTTCTCTCTAACAGCGCTGCGTATTTCTCGCAAGTCACACTGCTTGTCCGTGTGTAATCCGTATTTTTCACGCTTCCATAGACTTTCATTGGCGTATTTCTTGCGCAGTACGGTGACAAACGCAACATGCTGCGATTTTGTACGGCCGTAGAAAGCCGTATAATACTGATCAGTAAAATACGGCAGATAGGAGCAGAGGCATAGAGAATAATTGTGCCGTATTTTTTGCGAGTTTTACGGACGTAGTTTCTGCGCTCTTACGTCCGTAAAACTCGCAAGTGTGAAGCCGGCCAAATATGTGGCCTGTTTCTTTTAAATGCAAAATAGTGCTGTATATAATTAGAGTAACAGACAGGAAAAAAGTGGTAAACCGGCCTACAATGCCCAAACTTGGAGCACGTAGATATATGAGGCCTGTCACGGAAATACCACACTGCCAAATGTGTGGCCTGTTTTTTTTAGTTTAATGCAAAATTGTGCTGTATATAAGTTGAGTTACAGACAGGAAAAAAAATTGGTAAACGGGCCTACAATGCCCAAACTTGGAGCAAGTAGATATATGAGGCCTGTCACGGAAATACCACACTGCCAAATATGTGGTCTGTTTTTTTAGTTTAATGCAGCATAGCGCTGTATATAAGTTGAGTAACAGACAGGAAAAAGGTGATAAACCAGCCTACAATGCCCAAACTTGGAGCACGTAAATATATGAGGCCTGTCACGGAAATACCACACTGCCAAATATGTGGCCTGTTTTTTTTTAAATGCAAAATAGTGCTGTATATAATTAGAGTAACAGACAGCAAAAAAGTGTAAAACTGCCCTACAATACCAAAACTTGGATCATGCAGATATATGAGGCCTGATACAGAAATACCACATTGCCAAATATGTGACCTGTTTTTTTTAATTTAATGCAAATTAGTGCTGTATATAAGTTTAGTAACAGACAGGAAAAAAGTAGTAAACCGGCCTACAGTGCCCAAACTTGGAGCACGCAGGTATATGAGGCCTGTCACGGAAATACCACACTGCCAAATATGTGGCCTGTTTTTTTTTAAAAGAAAAATTGTGTTGTATATAATTAGAGTAACAGACAGGAAAAAAGTGGTAAACCGGCTTACAATGCCCAAACTTGGAGCACGCAGATATATGAGGCCTGTCACGGAAATACCACACTGCCAAATGTGTGGCCTGTTTTTTTGTAAAATGCAAAATAGTGCTGTATATAAGTAGAGTAACAGACAGCAAAAACAGTGGCAAAACAGCCTAAAATGCCCAAACTTGGAGCATGCAGATATATAAGGCCTTTTTTGGTGAATTTAAAACACAAAAAAAAACCAGTGGCACAAGCCTAGCACACACAACTATGCTACGTATGCCTGACAAACTATGATTTTTAAACAGGCCTCAGTGTGACAGAACACACTGTATATTTTTTTTGGGGGGGTGAATTTTTTAGGGAAAAAATGCAACTAGGTATATAGCAAAGAAGCTGCAGCAGCAGACAGTTATGGACCTTTGGGAGGGATTCATCAGTGGGAGCAATGTACGCACATTCAGTGCCTGTAGGCACTGATGTGAATATGCTGTGCCCTGCCTACCTAGCGCTGCAATATCGGGACCCACGACTTAGCCCTAAAAAGGACTGTTGGTTTCTCAGGAGTTGTGGATTTAACAGTTGCAGACCTACACTAACTATAAAAACCACGATTCTGACCCTATCTCAGCAGCAGCTCTCCCTACCCTCGCTGAATCCAGAGCAGAATGCGGCGAGCAGGGCGGCGCCAGGTCTCTTATACTCGGGATGATGCTGTGCGGCCAAGCCAATCACTGCATGACCACAACAAAGATGGCTGCGGCATTTCATGGCCTGGCAGACATACCCTGCATTGTGATTGGGTCTCTAAAGTCCGCTAAAAATACTGGGTGGAGACACCACTTGCCGCCGAATAATCCCAGAAATGCTCGGTGCTCGCCGAGTACACCAAGCATAGTGATATTCGGGCGAGTAACGAGTAGTGGCAAGCACTTTTGCTCATCACTACTGCTTAAAAGTATTGTTCTGAGTTTAGACGATGGTTTATTGAGGTGTCTTGGGGTGACTCTGCTTTGAGATGCCTGTTCGAGATAGGACTTTCTGATCATCTCCATACGCCACCCAGTTCCCTGGAGGAGGCCATGACCCAGGCCATTCGTAGGGACTGGAGGTTACGGGAGAGAGGAATTATCCAGCGTGAGATTCCTGTATTACCTGCCAAGCCTGAGGTGATGTCATTCAAGGAGACAATGGAAGTTGGTATCCCCAACTTCAAGGAGAAAGAGAGGAAGCGACGATGTGATGGGAAATTATGTTTTTATTGTGGAGATCTGGGACATTGGAAGGACTGCCCCTCTTGTCCATTTGTCCATCGAGTAACAAGCTGCCGAGTCTGGATGATTGTCTAGGAGGTCATCCAGACTCTCAGATACCATTTTCATCATTTCAAAAAGTTTTGTTAGAGGTGGAACTGTGTTATGTAGGTGGTTTTGCATCCACGTCAGCTTTTGTGGACTATGAATCTTCCATAAGGCTAGAGACTCCCATCCATATAGTTGCTATTGATAAGACACCGTTAGCTCAAAATGTCATTAAGTTTGTCTTTGAGGAATTCCTCCTCAAGGTGGGTTCCTTGTACCAGGAACGAGTTTCATGTTGTGTTATGAATAAACTTCCTGCAGGACTGGTGTTGGGGTCCCCCTGGTTACAGAGGCATAATCCTGTTATAGACTGGGGATCTCGTGATATTGTTAAATGGGGTCCTCTCCCCTCTGTACCAGTCTGTCATTGTAAATTTGTTTACTATTAACGATATCTATAACCCTGTATGTACCCCTTTTCACATGTACAGCACCATGGAATTAATGGTGCTATATAAATAAATAATAATAATAATAATTGTTCCAATGGTTGTCTGCTGTTTTTGTGTCTACCATTAGTTCGGACTGTATTCCAGAGTACCTAAAGGACTATGTGGACGTGTTCTCCGAAAAAGAGACTGAGGTCTTGCTACCACATCATCCTTATGATTGTGCCGTTAATCTTATTCCGGGTTCTAAATTGCCAAAAGCCCATTTGTACAATCTGTCTAGCCCAGAACATACCGCTATGAAAAACTATATCTCTGATAGTCTGCGCAAAGGTGACATCCGTCCCTCTGTCTCACCTGTGGCTGAAGGATTCTTTTTTGTCAAGAAAAAAGATGGTGGTTTATGCCCATGCCTCGATTTTCGACAACTAAATAAAATTACTGTGAGAAATACCTACCCTCTCCCACTCATTCCTGATCTCTATAACCAATTGTCTGGGGCTAAGTGGTTTTCCAAACTTGATCTCAGGGGAGTATATAACCTTATCTGCATTCAGGAAGGGGATGGGTGGAAAACAGCATTTCTCACCTCCGAGGGTCTGTTTGAAAATTCGGTCTCACGAACGTGCCTGCGGTGTTTCAGAACTTCATGAATGATGTTTTTTCTAATTTCATCAGGCACTTTATGGTTATATAACTGGATGATATCTTTGATTTCTTGCCTGACAAGGAATCCCACATTGGTCGTTTACGTGCTGTTCTTCACAGGTTACGGGGAAATTCTCTGTTTGCTAAACCCGAGAAATGTTTGTTTTGTGTCCAGGAGCTTTCCTTTCTGGGGATCATCCTTTCTGCCAATGGGTTTCGGATGGATCCCTAAAAGGTACAGGCCATTGTTGATTGGGTGCAACTCAGAGACCTCAAGGGGCTGCAGCGTTTTCTGGGTTTCGCAAATTATTATTCATCAAGGGGTTTTCTCAGGTGGTCAAGCCACTCACTCGCAAGGGGGCCGATCTCAAAGTTTGGTCACCCTTGCTGGTTGAGGCATTTTCTACATTAAAGAAGTGTTTTATGTCTGCTCCTGTATTGGATCAGCGCGATCCTTCTGAACCATTCATTGCAAAGGTGGACGCATCAAAGGTGGGAGGTGTTGTCTCAGGGACCCGTTACTTTGACCAATTTAAGACCATGTCCCTTTTTCTCCTGGAAGTTTTCTTCTGCAGAGAGGAACTATGATGTTGGTAACCGGGAGTTATTGGCCATAAAATTGGCTTTTGAAGAATGGAGGCATTTTTTGGAGGGGGCTGTTCATCGGATCACGGTTATTAGGGACCACAAGAACTTGTCTTATATTGAATCTGCCAAACGGTTAACTCCTAGACAGGCTGGTGGTCGCTTTTTTTTTCTCGATTTCATTTTTCAATCACTTTTCGGCCTGGTTCCAAGAATGTCAAGGTGGATGCCTGATCTTGCAGTTTTGATCCAATATCATCCCCCAAACCTCATTCCTCCATTCTTCAGCACGGCGTGTTTGTTGCGGGGATATCCTCTAAATTGCAGCATGAGATTTGGAAGGCTCAGTCTCTTGCTCCTCCCTTTTTGCCTGATAAACTCTTTGTCCTGGTTCAGTACCGGTTGAGGGTTCTCTGGGAGTTTCACGATTCTGCTCTCAGTAGACACCCGGGGATCTCAGCCACCCGGAAAGCCATTGCTAGGCTATTTTGGTGGTCCTCCATGACCTCTGATATCACTGTGTTTGTGTCTGCTTGTGATACCTGTGCCCGTGCTAAGAGCTCCCATAACCGGCCGGCCGGGGAATTGGTGCCATTGCCAATTCCAGATAGACCTTGGACTCATTAGTCCATGGATTTTATCACTGACCTCCCTCCTTCCAATGGTAAAACTGTAATCTGGGTAGTGGTTGACAGATTCAGTAAACAGGTGCATTTTGTACCTCTGGCAGGATTGCCTAATGCTGAAACACTATCTAAGGCCGGTTTCACACGTCCAGATAATTCCAGTACCGGAAAAAATCGGTACCGGAATTATCCGTGTCCGTGTGCCCCTACGTTTCTGTGGCACATCAGTGTGGCACACGTGCGGCACACGTGTGCCGCCCGTGTGCCCACTGGGTACCACACGCACCGTGCTGGGTACCACACAGGGGGGTGCACAGGGGGTGGGAGGGCGGGGGGCACATAGATCTTTATTTTAAACACTATTATTCATATCTTCTCTGCAGCAAATGCTGCTGCAGGGAAGATATGAATCGCGGCTTCAGCACCAGTGGGGGGGACAGCGCTTAATGTAGCGCTGTCTCCTGCATGGCACACGGACTGCACATGGACAACGTCTGTGTGCGGTACGTGTTTTACACGGACCCATTGACTTTAATGGGTCTGTGTAATACGTGCGCTCCCACGAACACTGACATGTCTCCGTGTTTGGCACACGGAGACACGGTCCGCAAAAAATCAATGACACCTGCACAGATGCATTGATTTTTATGTGTCTACGTGTGTCAGTGTCTCCGGTACGTGAGGAAACTGTCACCTCACGTACCGGAGACACTGACATGTGAAACAGGCCTAAGTTATTTGTTGAGCACATTGTTCAGCTGCATGACATGCCTTTGAGTGTGGTTTCTGAAAGAGGGGTACAATTTGTGTCCAAATTTTGGAGGGCATTTTGTAAAAGATTTGCATGACCTTTTCCTCTGCGTACCATCCTGAGACCAACGGTCAGACGGAGAGGACCAACCAGTCACTTGAACAGATATTAAGGTGTCTTGCTACGTCTCAGCAGGATGATTGGTGTTCTTCGTTGCCCGTGGCTGAGTTTGCATTTAACAATTGGATTAACCAGTCCACTGGCACCTCTCCATTCTTCTTTAACTATGGTTTTCACCCCCATTTTGGCAAATTTTCTAGGCTGGATTCAGGATGTCCAAGGGCTGATACGGCAGTGCAACGATTGAGGGAAGTGTGGAGGAAGGTCTAGAAGGACATTGGGGGAGGCTCAGGACAAACATAAAAATTTTGCAGACGACGGTCTGTGGGACCGATATTCCTGGTAGGCGATAAAGTGTGGTTGTCTACCAAGAACATTCGTCTAAAACGTCCTTCTGCTAAGCTAGTTCCTAGGTTCATAGGTCATTACTAGATCATTGAGGTGGTCAATCCAGTTGCCTTTTGATTATGCCTTCCTCCGTCACTTCGGATACCCAATGTGTTCCTTAAACCCCTTCTTAAGTCATTTTTACCATCCTCTGCTGGGCCTCCATCTCCTGTCTGTCACGCCGTTCTGTCTGTATCTGGTTTTCGGCGTGACAATGCATATGTTTGCTTTAACCCTTTACTCTTTTCCCCCTAATTTGAGCTGGGATACTGTTGGCTATTACCTTCATGGAGCCTTTTCAGTTCCCTGCTCTGCTGCGCAGCCGTACATGGGTGGTTAGGTCTTTTCTATTGCATGACCTTCCTCAGGTGTGGTCCCTGGTTGCCGCTGTGGCAGCTGTCCGTGGGTTGCAAGGTCATTTGCAGCTGGTGCATGACTTTCCACGAGTGTCAGTGCATGCAATCACAGCCTGTTGCCCTGAGCCTCAGTTCCTGCACTAATTGTGCTGTAATGGTTTATGTTTGTGCTTAGGGCGTGCGTGGCTACACCTCCCCTGCTTTTATCAGGGTTAGGGTGTGTACTTGAAATGCTGTCCCCAGCCAATTGCTGAGGGGCAGCTCCTATATAAAGTTCCCCTGCCCTACGGGCAGGGCCTGAGCTACTCACGAAGCTCCTGAACTGTGCTATGTGTGTTTGTTTTTCCTGCACCTCTCCTGTCTATGTTTTGGTACCAAAGTCCTTGCCTTGATTCCTGTTTTGTCCTGTTCTGGCGCCTGTCCTGTAGGTGGTATATCCAGGCCTGAATCCTTGATCCTGTACCTGAACCTGTCTGAACTGTGTCTGCTGTGATTATATCCCTAGAATCCCTCTGCATCTGGAGCCACACACCCAGTGACTTTGAGTCTCTTGTAACTGGTGTTTCTGCTGAGTATCTACTCTGTGCTCTGGATACCATGCGGTGCTAGCTCCTGACAGGTCTTGCAATCCTGCGGATCTAGCATCATCCTGCTTGAGTTCCTTCCTAGGTCCGATGCCCGGAGCCTGACGACCGCAGTCTAACACCTGATGACCGCTGTCTGGAGCTTGGAGCCTGATGACTGTGGTGGTGCTTGTAGGTCGTGTCGGATGTCCGGAACCGAACGACTTCTGTCTGTCTGCCGGTGACCCTGGGTCCAGATGTCCTGATGTCCTGTCTGTACCCTGATGTCCTGCCTGTGTCCTGATGTCCTGATATAACTGATGCCCTGGGCTGCCACGCCAGTGTCCCAGCCGACGACTTGGGCTGCCATGCCAGTGTCCCAGATGTCTATACGGTATTCCTGTGTCCTGATGCCCTGCCTGTGTCCTGAGGTCCATCCTGTATCCTGATGCCCTGTCTGTACCCTGATGTCTTGCCTGCATCCTTATGACCTTGTGTACCCTGATGTCCTGATGCCTGTGTCCTGATGTCCCACCTATGTGTGCCTTGGTGATCCGTTGGTGCCTTGGGGTCCACTCGGTGGTACCCTTCTGGAGGTGTGGAATCGGGAGCCTGACATCATCATGTTTTGCTTATGTACTGTGTGACTTTACTTTAATAAACTTTACTTTCTCTATACCTGAAGTTGTGTGGTGTAATCAAGTCCTACATGTCCCTTTGTCCACATGCTCAGCTGCCACAGAACCCCAGTCTCTGCCCTCCCCTAGTTCGGGTAGGCCTGGATCCCTCTTTGCGGTATAAAGGGTCCGTAATCCCCGGGGGACGCGCGCCCCACGTCTTCTGAGGTTGGTCGGCTTGGGGGCGTTTATGGGCTGGGCCGCACCAGCGGCTGCAGCTGACCGTGACACTGTCTCTGTGGATGGTCAGACCGAGTATGAAGGGGGACAAATTGTGGATTCTCGTATGGTCCATAGTTCACTTCAGTAAATAGAGTTAGAATTAGAGAGTAGAATTAGAGATAAATCCTACAAGCTCCAACAAGCAGCCTAATTTGCATTATGTTGAGAAAAATTTTGCCATGCAGGTTATTAATTACTGCAGTTTTCCTATTTCATACCATACTTGTAGTAAAGAAACCAGTTTCCTTTGTAAGACTGCTTTCATAAAGAAGCAAGCAAATATGTTAACACTGCTAATTAGGGTTGAGCGAAACGGGTCGTTCATTTTCAAAAGTCGCCGACTTTTGGCAAAGTCGGGTTTCATGAAACCCGATCCGACCCCTGTGTGGGGTCGGCCATGCGGTACGCGACTTTCGCGCCAAAGTCGCGTTTCAATGACGCGAAAAGCGCCATTTCTCAGCCAATGAAGGTAAACGCAGAGTGTGGGCAGCGTGATGACATAGGTCCTGGTCCCCACCATCTTAGAGAAGGGCATTGCAGTGATTGGCTTGCTGTCTGCGGCGTCACAGGGGCTATAAAGGGGCGTTCCCGCCGACCGCCATGTTACTGCTGCTGATCTGAGCTTAGGGAGAGGTTGCTGCCGCTTCGTCAGAAGCAGGGATAGCGTTAGGCAGGGTCCATTAACCACCAAACCGCTTGTGCTGTAGCGATTTCCACTGCCCAACACCACCTTCGGTGTGCAGGGACAGTGGAAGCTACATTTTTTTTTTTCCCCCTCAGCGCTGTAGCTCATTGGGCTGCCCTAGAACAGGGTTCCCCAACTCCAGTCCTCAAGGCCCACCAACATGTCATGTTTTCAGGATTTCCTTAGTCTTGCCCAGGTAATAATTGCATCACCTGTGCAATGCAAAGGAAATCCTGAAAACATGACCTGTTGGTGGGCCTTGAGGACTGGAGTTGGGGACCCCTGCCCTAGAAGGCTCCCTGATAGCTGCATTGCTGTGTGTACGCCGCTGTGCAAACCAACTGCTTTTTTCAAAGCACAAATCCTCTTGTTCCTTCCTTTCTGCACAGCTATCTTTTTGGTTTGTACACACTTTTTATTTAATTTGTGCATCAGTCCACTCCTTATTGCTGCCTGCCATACCTGGCTGAGATTACTGCAGGGAGATAGTAATTGAAGGACACTCCCTGTTTTTTTTTTTTTTTTGTGGGAGATTAAGATTGACATTTCTGCTAGAGTGCCATCCCTGTCTGTGTCATCTCTCACTCAGTGGGCCATAGAAAGCCTATTTATTTTTTTGCTTGATTTGGGTTATAAAATCTACCTGAAAAAATCACTACATCAATCAGTGGGAGAAAAATATTGGCCTCAGGGCTTGTGTGCCACTCTTGACTCCTGTGTACATCATCACTCACTCAGTGGGCCATAGAAAGCCTATTTATTTTTTTGCTTGATTTTGGTTCTAAAATCTACCTGAAAAAATCACTACATCAATCAGTGGGAGAAAAATATTGGCCTCAGGGCTTGTGTGCCACTCCTGACTCCTGTGTGCATCATCACTCACTCAGTGGGCCATAGAAAGCCCATTTTTTTTTTTTTTTGCTTTATTTGGGTTCTAAATTCTACCTGAAAAAATCAATAAATCAATCAGTGGGAGATTAATATTGGCCTTTGGGCTTGTGTGCCAGTCCTAAGCGTGCCATCTCTCTCTCTCAGATAGTGGGCCATAGAAAGCCTATTTATTTTTATTTTTTTTATTGGGTTTATAAATTTTCCCTGGAAAAAAAAAAAAAGTGGGAGATTAATATTGGCCTCTGGGCTTGTGTGCCAGTCCTGAGCGTGCCATCTCTCTCACAAATAGTGGGCCATAGAAAGCCTATTTATTTATTTTTTTTTGGTTTTATAAATTCTCCCTTAAAAAAAAAAGGAAGATTAATATTGGCCTTTGGGCTTGTGTGCCAGTCCTAAGCGTGCCATCTCTCTCTGTCTCTCAGATAGTGGGCCATAGAAAGCCTATTTATTATTTTTTTTATTGGGTTTATAAATTTTCCCTGGAACAAAAAAAAAAAAGTGGGAGATAAATATTGGCCTCTGGGCTTGTGTGCCACTCCTAACTCCTGTGTGCGTCATCTCTCACTCAGTGGGCCATAGAAAGCCTTTTTTTGTTTTATTTGTTTTCTAAATTCTCCCTGAAAAAATCATTTTATTTTCGTTGGTTTCTAAATTCTTCCTGAAAAAATCATTTTATTCTATTTTTTTTTTCCTAAAGTCTCCCTGAAAAAAACAAAAAACAAAAACAAATCAGTGGGAGATTAATATTGCCCTTTCTGCTTGTGTGCCAGTCTTGACTCCTGGGTGTGCCATCTCTCTCTCTCTCTCTCCAATTGTGGGCCATAGAAAGCCTATTATTTTTTTAGCTTGATTTGGGTTCCAAAATCTACCTGAAAAAATCACTACATCAATCAGTGGGAGATAAATATTGGCCTCTGGACTTGTGTGCCACTCCTGACTCCTGTGTGCGTCATCTCTCACTCAGTGGGCCATAGAAAGCCTTTTTTTGTTTTATTTGTTTTCTAAATTCTCCCTGAAAAAATCATTTTATTTTATTTGGTCTCTAAATTCTTCCTGAAAAAATCATTTTATTCTATTTTTTTTTTTTCCTAAAGTCTCCCTGAAAAAAACAAAAAAAAACAAATCAGTGGGAGATTAATATTGCCCTTTCTGCTTGTGTGCCAGTCTTGACTCCTGGCTGTGCCATCTCTCTCTCTCTCCAATTGTGGGCCATAGAAAGCCTATTATTTTTTTTAGCTTGATTTGGGTTCCAAAATCTACCTGAAAAAATCACTACATCAATCAGTGGGAGATAAATATTGGCCTCTGGGCTTGTGTACCACTCCTGACTCCTGTGTGCGTCATCTCTCACTCAGTGGGCCATAGAAAGCCTTTTTTTGTTTTATTTGTTTTCTAAATTCTCCCTGAAAAAATCATTTTATTTTATTTGGTTTCTAAATTCTTCCTGAAAAAATCATTTTATTCTATTATTTTTTTTTCCTAAAGTCTCCCTTAAAAAAAAAAAAAAATCAAATCAGTGGGAGATTAATATTTACATTTGTGCTTCAGTGACAGTCCTGCGTGTGTGGCATCTCTCTCATTTGTTGCCACCAACAACAGAGTGTGTAACATTGTGCCTGATTTTCGTTGTGGTCTCACTCACCTGTAAAGGGGTAGCTAAATCATACTGAAGTTATAGCTCACCGTGTAATTTGTGTGACAGCAACAAATACCGTTAGTTTGTTTACGTTTTTAAAACAATGAGGAAGTATGGTGGAAGAGGTCGTGGCCGGGGGCGTTCATTGTCAGCTGGTAATGAGGGTAGTGGTAGTGGTGGAGCATCAGCTGGTCGTGGGAAAAAAAATATTGCACCTAAGTCTGGAGCTGTGGAGCCAGGTTCGTCGTCTGGCTACACAAGGCCTCGAACGCTCCATTTTTGGGAGTAGGAAAACCGCTTTTAAAGCCGGAGCAGCAAGAGCAAGTTTTGGCTTATCTTGCTGACTCAGCCTCTAGCTCTTTTGCCTCCTCTCGTGAAACTGGTAAATGTCAAAGCAGCGCGTCGTTAGTGGATGTTCACGGTCAGGGACAAGTCGCTTCCTTGTCCTCTTCAGCAAAAACAACAACAGAGAAGAATGCAGCAGGCGACACAACGGGTTACTCCATGGAGCTCTTTACACATACCGTCCCTGGCTTAGAAAGTGAAGCAGTTAACAGTCCATGCCCATTACAAGTTGAATCTGACATGGAGTGCACTGATGCACAGCCACAGCCAGACTACTATGCTGGTCCTTTGACTCAGACCACAACATTGCCCTCGCAGGGTGCTGATCAAGAATCAGACCCTGATGAGACTATGTTGCCCCATCACGAACGCTATACCACCGACCGACACGGTGACACAGACGAAGTTGCACACGAGCTACAAGAAGAGGTAATAGATGACCCAGTTCTTGACCCCGATTGGCAGCCATTGGGGGAACAGGGTGCAGGCGGCAGCAGTTCTGAAGTGGAGGAGGAGGGGCCGCAGCAGGCATCAACATCACAACAGGTTCCATCTGCCGGGCCCGTATCTTGCCCAAAACGCGTGGCAAAGCCAAAACCTGTTGGAGGACAGCGTGGCCATCCGGTTAAAGCTCAGTCTGCAATGCCTGAAAAGGTATCCGATGCTAGAAAGAGTGCAGTCTGGCATTTTTTTAAACAACATCCAATTGATCAGCGCAAAGTCATCTGTCAAAAATGTTCAACTACCTTAAGCAGAGGACAGAATCTGAAAAGTCTCAATACAAGTTGCATGCATAGACATTTAACCACCATGCATTTGCAAGCCTGGACTAACTACCAAACGTACCTTAAGGTTGTAGCACCCTCGGCCAATGAAGCTAGTCAGCAATGCAACATCCCTTCCGGCAGTGTAGGGCCACCATTTTCTGCACCACCTGCAGTATCTGTGCAGGTTTCTTTGCCAGGCCAAAGCAGTCAGGGTCAGGGAATCACCAGTTTCGTAGTAGGAAACACTGCATCTAGGGCACCGGTGGCAACAATACCATCTCCCACCGTCTCTCAGTCTGCCATGTCCACCGGCACCCCCGCTAGTTCCACGATCTCCAGCTCTCCAGTCCAGCTCACCCTACATGAGACTATGGTTAGAAAAAGGAAGTACTTAGCCTCGCATCCGCGTACACAGGGTTTGAACGCACACATAGCTAGACTAATCTCGTTAGAGATGATGCCCTACCGGTTAGTTGAAAGCAAAGCTTTCAAAGCCCTGATGGACTACGCTGTACCACGCTACGAGCTACCCAGTCGACACTTTTTTTCCAGAAAAGCCATCCCAGCCCTCCACCAGCATGTTAAAGAGCGCATCGTCCATGCACTCAGGCAATCTGTGAGCACAAAGGTGCACCTGACAACAGATGCATGGACCAGTAGGCATGGCCAGGGACGTTACGTGTCCATCACGGCACACTGGGTAAATGTGGTGGATGCAGGGTCCACAGGGGACAGCAAGTTTGGGACAGTTCTGCCTAGCCCACGGTCTAGGAAACAATTGGCTGTAGCCGTTCTCACCCCCTCCTCCTCCTCTTCGTCCTCCTGCAGAAGCGAGAGCTCGTCCACAGACCGCAGTCGCACAACCACTCCATCCGCAGCTGCCACTGTTGCACACCAGGTCTCCCATTATGGGGCAGCTACTGGCAAACGTCAGCAGGCTGTATTGGCTATGAAGTGTTTGGGCGACAACAGACACACCGCTGAAGTTCTGTCCGAGTTCTTGCAGAAAGAAACGCAGTCGTGGCTGGGCACTGTAGATCTTGAGGCAGGCAAGGTAGTGAGTGATAACGGAAGGAATTTCATGGCTGCCATCTCCCTTTCCCAACTGAAACACATTCCTTGCCTGGCTCACACCTTAAACCTGGTGGTGCAGTGCTTCCTGAAAAGTTATCCGGGGTTATCCGACCTGCTCCTCAAAGTGCGTGGACTTTGCTCACATATCCGCCGTTCGCCCGTACACTCCAGCCGTATGCAGACCTATCAGCGTTCTTTGAACCTTCCCCAGCATCGCCTAATCATAGACGTTGCAACAAGGTGGAACTCAACACTGCACATGCTTCAGAGACTGTGTGAACAGAGGCGGGCTGTTATGTTTTTGTGGGAGGATACACATACACGGGCAGGCAGTAGGATGGCAGACATGGAGTTGTCAGGTGTGCAGTGGTCGAAGATTCAAGACATGTGTCAAGTCCTTCAGTGTTTTGAGGAATGCACACGGCTGGTTAGTGCAGACAATGCCATAATAAGCATGAGCATCCCCCTAATGCGTCTGCTGATGCAAAGTTTGACGCACATAAAGGATCAGGCGTCTGCAGCTGAGGAAGAGGAAAGCCTTGATGACAGTCAGCCATTGTCTGGCCAGGGCAGTGTACAGGACGAGGTAGCGGGCGAAGAGGAGGAGGAGGACGAGGAGGATGATGGGGATGATTATATTTTTAATGAGGAAGCTTTTCCGGGGCCACTGGAAATTGGTGGCGCGGCAAGGCCGGGTTCTGGTTTTTTGAGGGACACAAGTGACGTGGATTTGCCTGAAACTGCCCCTCAACCAAGCACAACCGCAGATTTGAGAACTGGAACTTTGGCCCACATGGCGGATTATGCCTTACGTATCCTCAAAAGGGACACACGCATAACTAAAATGATGAATGATGACGATTACTGGTTGGCCTGCCTCCTTGATCCTCGCTATAAAGGCAAATTGCAAAATATAATGCCACATGAGAACTTGGAACTAATATTAGCAACCAAACAATCAACTCTTGTTGACCGTTTGCTTCTGGCATTCCCTGCACACAGCGCCCGTGATCGTTCTCACACGAGCTGCAGGGGCCAGCAGACCAGAGGAGTTAGAGGGGCAGAAATCAGAAGTGGCGTTGGCCAGAGGGGTTTTCTGACCAGGTTGTGGAGTGATTTTGCTATGACCGCAGACAGAACAGGTGCTGCAGCATCAATTCAAAGTGACAGGAGACAACATTTGTCCAGTATGGTTACAAACTATTTTTCATCCCTTATCGATGTTCTCTCTCAACCGTCATTCCCATTTGATTACTGGGCATCAAAATTAGACACCTGGCCAGAATTGGCAGAATATGCGTTGCAGGAGCTTGCTTGCCCGGCAGCTAGTGTCCTATCAGAAAGAGTATTCAGTGCTGCAGGTTCAATACTAACAGAAAAAAGGACTTGTCTGGCTACCCAAAATGTAGATGACCTAACCTTCATTAAAATGAACCACAACTGGATTTCGAAATCTTTTGCCCCACCTTGCCCGGCTGACACCTAGCTTTCCTATGAAAAGGTCTTGCCTGTGGACTATTCTGAATGCCTTTTCCAATCTCGTAATTTTCTGCACCTGATTGTCCAGCATACGACATGTTTACACCTCACTAAATGGCCAAACTCCCCACACGGGGCCGTGGTATCGACACTTGGCGACAGCACCCGTGAGAGTGCAGTTTGTCTGAAGAGGTGGGTGAGCCCGCTTTTGGTCGACGGCACTGCCACTGGGTCCCTCCTAGTACAATAAAGTGTCTCTGGCGGTGGTGGTGCACACCCAACGTCAGACACACCGTTGTAATATGAGGGGCCCTGGGCCTGTACCGCCGGCCACAAGACAGTTTCCCCCCACCCCAGCTCAAACAGTGCTCTACCACTTGCTAAATTATCTCACAGCTCCACCAATGTTTAGTCTATGCGCTGACATCTTTCAATGCCTGCCACTGACAATACCATTGTATTGACATTTTTGTTATGTTAGGCCTTCGATGCCTGTCTGTGGTCACTCCTTCCACTAGGCCTCCACTGACCACACCACTGCTGCCCGTGTACCCCTGTAACCAATTTAAAATTGCCTACAGCCATGTGTTATTATTTTAGGCATTCGATGCCTGTCTGCGGTGACTCCTTCCACTAGGCCTCCACTGACCACACCACTGCTGCCCGTGTACCCCTGTAACCAATTTAAAATTGCCTACAGCCATGTGTTATTATTTTAGGCCTTCGATGCCTGTCTGCGGTCACTCCTTCCACTAGGCCTCCACTGACCACACCACTGCTGCCCGTGTACCCCTGGAACCAATTTAAAATTGCCTACAGCCATGTGTTATTATTTTAGGCCTTCGATGCCTGTCTGCGGTCACTCCTTCCACTAGGCCTCCACTGACCACACCACTGCTGCCCGTGTACCCCTGTAACCAATTTAAAATTACCTACAGCCATGTGTTATTATTTTAGGCCTTCGATGCCTGTCTGCGGTGACTCCTTCCAGTAGGCCTCCACTGACCACACCACTGCTGCCCGTGTACCCCTGGAACCAATTTAAAATTGCCTACAGCCATGTGTTATTATTTTAGGCCTTCGATGCCTGTCTGCGGTCACTCCTTCCACTAGGCCTCCACTGACCACACCACTGCTGCCCGTGTACCCCTGTAACCAATTTAAAATTGCCTACAGCCATGTGTTATTATTTTAGGCCTTCGATGCCTGTCTGCGGTCACTCCTTCCACTAGGCCTCCACTGACCACACCACTGCTGCCCGTGTACCCCTGGAACCAATTTAAAATTGCCTACAGCCATGTGTTATTATTTTAGGCCTTCGATGCCTGTCTGCGGTGACTCCTTCCAGTAGGCCTCCACTGACCACACCACTGCTGCCCGTGTACCCCTGGAACCAATTTAAAATTGCCTACAGCCATGTGTTATTATTTTAGGCCTTCGATGCCTGTCTGCGGTGACTCCTTCCACTAGGCCTCCACTGACCACACCACTGCTGCCCGTGTACCCCTGTAACCAATTTAAAATTGCCTACAGCCATGTGTTATTATTTTAGGCCTTCGATGCCTGTCTGCGGTGACTCCTTCCAGTAGGCCTCCACTGACCACACCACTGCTGCCCGTGTACCCCTGGAACCAATTTAAAATTGCCTACAGCCATGTGTTATTATTTTAGGCCTTCGATGCCTGTCTGCGGTGACTCCTTCCAGTAGGCCTCCACTGACCACACCACTGCTGCCCGTGTACCCCTGGAACCAATTTAAAATTGCCTACAGCCATGTGTTATTATTTTAGGCCTTCGATGCCTGTCTGCAGTGACTCCTTCCACTAGGCCTCCACTGACCACACCACTGCTGCCCGTGTACCCCTGTAACCAATTTAAAATTGCCTACAGCCATGTGTTATTATTTTAGGCCTTCGATGCCTGTCTGCGGTCACTCCTTCCACTAGGCCTCCACTGACCACACCACTGCTGCCCGTGTACCCCTGGAACCAATTTAAAATTGCCTACAGCCATGTGTTATTATTTTAGGCCTTCGATGCCTGTCTGCGGTGACTCCTTCCAGTAGGCCTCCACTGACCACACCACTGCTGCCCGTGTACCACTGGAACCAATTTAAAATTGCCTACAGCCATGTGTTATTATTTTAGGCCTTCGATGCCTGTCTGCGGTGACTCCTTCCACTAGGCCTCCACTGACCACACCACTGCTGCCCGTGTACCCCTGTAACCAATTTAAAATTGCCTACAGCCATGTGTTATTATTTTAGGCCTTCGATGCCTGTCTGCGGTGACTCCTTCCAGGAGGCCTCCACTGACCACACCACTGCTGCCCGTGTACCCCTGGAACCAATTTAAAATTGCCTACAGCCATGTGTTATTATTTTAGGCCTTCGATGCCTGTCTGCGGTCACTCCTTACAATATGCCTCCACTGACCACACCACTGCTGCCCGTGTACCCCTGGAACCAATTTAAAATTGCCTACAGCATGCCCAATTTTTTTATTTTAGGCCTTCGATGCCTGTCTGCGGTCCGTTCTTTCTACTACTACTACACTGACCAGGCCACTGCTGCCCGTGTACCCCTGGAACCAATTTAAAATTGCCTACAGCCATGTGTTATTATTTTAGGCCTTCGATGCCTGTCTGCGGTCACTCCTTCCACTAGGCCTCCACTGACCACACCACTGCTGCCCGTGTACCCCTGGAACCAATTTATAATTGCCTACAGCCATGTGTTATTATTTTAGGCCTTCGATGCCTGTCTGCGGTCACTCCTTCCACTAGGCCTCCACTGACCACACCACTGCTGCCCGTGTACCCCTGGAACCAATTTAAAATTGCCTACAGCCATGTGTTATTATTTTAGGCCTTCGATGCCTGTCTGCGGTGACTCCTTCCACTAGGCCTCCACTGACCACACCACTGCTGCCCGTGTACCCCTGTAACCAATTTAAAATTGCCTACAGCCATGTGTTATTATTTTAGGCCTTCGATGCCTGTCTGCGGTCACTCCTTCCACTAGGCCTCCACTGACCACACCACTGCTGCCCGTGTACCCCTGGAACCAATTTAAAATTGCCTACAGCCATGTGTTATTATTTTAGGCCTTCGATGCCTGTCTGCGGTCACTCCTTCCACTAGGCCTCCACTGACCACACCACTGCTGCCCGTGTACCCCTGGAACCAATTTAAAATTGCCTACAGCCATGTGTTATTATTTTAGGCCTTCGATGCCTGTCTGCGGTCACTCCTTCCACTAGGCCTCCACTGACCACACCACTGCTGCCCGTGTACCCCTGGAACCAATTTAAAATTGCCTACAGCCATGTGTTATTATTTTAGGCCTTCGATGCCTGTCTGCGGTCACTCCTTCCACTAGGCCTCCACTGACCACACCACTGCTGCCCGTGTACCCCTGGAACCAACATCAGAAAATATAAAAATAAGTATTTTGCTTATAAAAAAGAAAATACTGGAGAGATATCAAATGCAGACATTTTAACATTAAAAACAAACACATACAACAAAAATCTGGTACAGTACTAAAAATGGCCACCAGCTACAATAACTTTATCCTGCAAGTAGTTAACTGAAAGGTTTTTTCAATTTTAAACACAGATATGGCATCCACCGAGTGTTGTCCTGTCGCGTCTTCTTTATATTATTGCCAAGAAGATGCAAAACAATGAAAATAATAAAATCATTATATACCAAAAAAATAGAGTAAGTCAAAACCACATTGCAAATAAACATTCATTACAAATAAAGAAGCAGGGCGCGTCCGAGGGTGAGTATATACCTAATAAGAATATAATCACCCTCGGACGTGCCCTGCTTCTTTCCGACAGCCTTCCTTCCTAAGAATCAGCCCTTCCGTGGTGTAGAGAGAGGGTTTGTTACACTCCAAGGTGTTCCCCAGGTTGCCTTTCCTGAGCTTCGATCTTCCGGCTCTCGTTTAGTAGTTGTTGGAAACTACGCTGCATTGGGCCTACAAATTGGGTATGGGGTGTAGAGAGATGGTGTGTTCCACTCCAAGGTGTTCCCCAGGTTGCCTTTCCTGAGCTTCGATCTTCCGGCTCTCGTTTAGTAGTTGTTGGAAACTACGCTGCATTAGGCCTACAAATTGGGTATGGGGTGTAGAGAGATGGTGTGTTCCACTGTAGAGAGATGGTGTGTTCCACTCCAAGGTGTTCCCCAGGTTTCCTCGCCAATGCTTCGATCATCATGCTCTCGTTTAGTAGTTGTTGGAAACTACGCTGCATTAGGCCTACAAATTGGGTATGGGGTGTAGAGAGATGGTGTGTTCCACTCCAAGGTGTTCCCCAGGTTTCCTCTCCATTGCTTCGATCTTCATGCTCTCGTTTAGTAGTTGTTGGAAACTACGCTGCATTAGGCCTACAAATTGGGTATGGGGTGTAGAGAGATGGTGTGTTACACTCCAAGGTGTTCCCCAGGTTTCCTCTCCATTGCTTCGATCTTCCGGCTCTCGTTTAGTAGTTGTTGGAAACTACGCTGCATTAGGCCTACAAATTGGGTATGGGGTGTAGAGAGATGGTGTGTTACACTCCAAGGTGTTCCCCAGGTTTCCTCTCCATTGCTTCGATCTTCCGGCTCTCGTTTAGTAGTTGTTGGAAACTACGCTGCATTGGGCCTACAAATTGGGTATGGGGTGTAGAGAGATGGTGTGTTCCACTCCAAGGTGTTCTCCAGGTTGCCTTTCCTGAGCTTCGATCTTCCGGCTCTCGTTTAGTAGTTGTTGGAAACTACGCTGCATTAGGCCTACAAATTGGGTATGGGGTGTAGAGAGATGGTGTGTTCCACTCCAAGGTGTTCCCCAGGTTTCCTCTCCATTGCTTCGATCTTCATGCTCTCGTTTAGTAGTTGTTGGAAACTACGCTGCATTAGGCCTACAAATTGGGTATGGGGTGTAGAGAGATGGTGTGTTACACTCCAAGGTGTTCCCCAGGTTTCCTCTCCATTGCTTCAATCTTCCGGCTCTCGTTTAGTAGTTGTTGGAAACTACGCTGCATTAGGCCTACAAATTGGGTATGGGGTGTAGAGAGATGGTGTGTTACACTCCAAGGTGTTCCCCAGGTTTCCTCTCCATTGCTTCGATCTTCCGGCTCTCGTTTAGTAGTTGTTGGAAACTACGCTGCATTAGGCCTACAAATTGGGTATGGGGTGTAGAAAGATGGTGTGTTACACTCCAAGGTGTTCCCCAGGTTTCCTCTCCATTGCTTCGATCTTCCGGCTCTCGTTTAGTAGTTGTTGGAAACTACGCTGCATTAGGCCTAACAAATTGGGTATGGGGTGTAGAGAGATGGTGTGTTACACTCCAAGGTGTTCCCCAGGTTTCCTCTCCATTGCTTCGATCTTCCGGCTCTCGTTTAGTAGTTGTTGGAAACTACGCTGCATTAGGCCTACAAATTGGGTATGGGGTGTAGAGAGATGGTGTGTTACACTCCAAGGTGTTCCCCAGGTTTCCTCTCCATTGCTTCGATCTTCCGGCTCTCGTTTAGTAGTTGTTGGAAACTACGCTGCATTGGGCCTACAAATTGGGTATGGGGTGTAGAGAGATCGTGTGTTCCACTCCAAGGTGTTCTCCAGGTTGCCTTTCCTGAGCTTCGATCTTCCGGCTCTCGTTTAGTAGTTGTTGGAAACTACGCTGCATTAGGCCTACAAATTGGGTATGGGGTGTAGAGAGATGGTGTGTTCCACTGTAGAGAGATGGTGTGTTCCACTCCAAGGTGTTCCCCAGGTTTCCTCGCCAATGCTTCGATCATCATTCTCTCGTTCAGTAGTTGTTGGAAACTACGCTGCATTAGGCCTACAAATTGGGTATGGGGTGTAGAGAGATGGTGTGTTCCACTCCAAGGTGTTCCCCAGGTTTCCTCGCCAATGCTTCGATCATCATGCTCTCGTTTAGTAGTTGTTGGAAACTACGCTGCATTAGACCTACAAATTGGGTATGGGGTGTAGAGAGATGGTGTGTTCCACTCCAAGGTGTTCTCCAGGTTGCCTTTCCTGAACTTCTATCTTCAGGCTCTCATTAAATTGTGGTTAAACGGAACAACTGCATTTGGCGTACTAGTTGGTTTGGGGCCTACTATCGGTGTCTGCCGCTCCTTGCAGTTCTCCTGGTTTCCTGTCCTGAAATTCCGTTTTCAGGCGCTCGTTAAGTAGTTGTTAATGTTAGACTGCATTTGGCCTACTAGTTGGGTTGGGGCCTACTATCGGTGTCTGCCACTCCTTGCTGTTCTCCTCCACTGAACAAAGCTGTGCCGCCTGTTTACTACTGTTGCCAATTTTGAACTGCATTTCGACTACTTACAGATTTGGGCCTACTCTCTGTGTCAGCCTCTCATTCCAGTTGTCCTCCACTGCAATGCCCCCTGATTAGTCCTGTGTTACCAATTTTGAACTGCACTTAGCCCACTTTATTCTTTGGGCCTATATCTGTGTTTCCTCCTCATCCTGCCCATTGCCCAGCCAGTGATAGATGAGTCTGCTGGTACATTGACCCATAACGCAACATTTCCCGTGCACGCTACACTGCAAGATTGTGACCCTGCTGAAAGTCAGGTCCCCCTTCCCGCATACCATACCACCTTACACGGGGACAAACAGGAAGGTGCAGATGAAAGTGCAGGTTCCTTCATCAGGTGGGGGGAGGAATACTAGTTGGCGACGTCACTGGCACAGGGCCTCTCATGGTACGCAAAAGTGTTGCTGCCAGTGGGAGGCGCCCCCGCCGTGCAAACACACCGCTGTACTTTGAGGGGCCCTGTGCCAGTGCCAATGCCAACGAGTGGGCCCCCCCTGCTTGCTCAGGTTCACAGCACTTGCAAAGTTGAAATACTTACCTCTCCCTGCTCCACTGCCGTGACGTGGTCCAGATTTCCTGGGCCCACTAATTACTTGAACCAGCCCTACCCACCACAACTTTAGCCAAATGACCCCCAATTTCAAATGCCTTCCAATTATTATAAGGTAAATTACGCTTGACAAGCTTCATTAAGAAGAATGGATGGTTTTGACATTAAAATGGGCACTCTAGGTGTTTTCCTGGCCCCCACTCACTGCCGACTATGCTGCCCCATTGACTTGCATTGGGTTTCGTGTTTCGGTCGATCCCGACTTTACGTCATAATCGGCCGATTTCACTCGACCCGACTTTTGAGATAGTCGGGTTTCGCGACACCCGGCTCGACTATAAAAAGGTCAAGGTTGCTCAACTCTACTGCTAATATGTTAAAGAATCACAACTTTTATGTCTATATTAGAGATTGACTTTTCCATTAAACCTTGTCCCAAGACTGTGCAGCTAGAAAAGTTCACCTGGCGTCCAACGTCACCTTTAACAATCTCCTTTTCTTTCTGTCCTGATCCTCTTATATGATTAACAATCCTCTCAGATCCTACCAATGTTTCCTAACTGCTTGACTGTGTCTGTAAAGGCAACACTAGAACAGGCAAGTACTTAAGTTTTTATCATGCGACATGTTATATCTTTATTTACAATTTACCTGTCAAGTGTTATATGTTTTGCTTGTTACTCAGTAAAGTTTAAAATCGACCGCGTCCTCATGTTATTAAATGTTATAAATCAGTATATTTACATACTTACTCAAGTAAGAGCTTTCCTGTGCAGGGTTTCCTTTGAGGAAAAGCTTATGCTTTAATACCTTAATGTATGCATTGAGAGCACTAGCTATGTCATAGGATCATATGCTCACAAGTCTTGGTTGTTAAAAGTCACTGAAGAAAAGAAATATGGATGGTATGAGGTTGATAGATGCAACATATTGAAAATAAACTTCTGCTTAGATTTTAAGAGTTAACTTCTAACATATCTTATGATTTGCAGGAACAGCTTGGCATCAGAATCTAGACATGTAGGATGTGTCAAACATTTAAAATACCATCTGGCAACTGGAAGAATAATAATGTAAGTTAAATAAAGCAGTTACTTAGGAAATGAGATATTGTGTACCACCCTGAACAGAGAAGAATGTCTGGATGGAACCTCAAAGGAACGAATAATGGACAAAACTTGGAATTAGAGTGACAACATTTTGAAGCAGTGAGGATTCCACATAAGGAAGGGCAACTAATGACACAATACTCTATGGAAGAAGAAACAGAAGAACCACTGTATCAAGACTATAAGCCACCAGCATTGGATGCTATCCAGTTGCCAAAATATGTCATTTACTTATTGATGGCAGCACTTGTAGTTATTGTAGTAGCATATGCAATTGTGGGCCATTTGATGAAAGATCTCCTCCATGATTTTGCAGGTAAGCAGTTACCAAATTTGAACATGCTACTGAGGTATGTTAGAGCTTTTGCTTTTTATCTTATCTGACTCCGACAAGTAACGTTGATTGAAGAAATAGATATGGTAAGTAATGATATATTGCATGAAAAAATACCAGCGATTCAAGGATTTATGACATTCTTTAGATATATTATTGAAAATCTAATACGATGGATAGCATGTAATTGCATATTATTTTATAAGTAGGCCTTAAAATCCAAGCAGCTACTAAAAATCAACAAAAAGAGGGTTTTCAGTTTTGGAAAACAATAAACTAAAGTCCTGTTAAAAAAGGGAATTTTATCAAGTTTTCACAGTATTTTAAAAGATAATAGCACATTTAAAAAAATCTAATTTGACTGAAAGAGGTACGTACAGTAAATTCAAATCTGTTTAATTCCTTCATAGCAGCAGTGGCTTCATTAAAGCCTGAATCTTTGACACCAGTGTGAACAGAACTTTATTTATTGCCACAGATAGGAAGATTTAAAGTCTTTTCATTTATAGGAAGTTCACACTAGGCGTTTTTTTTTCAGCCTTTTTCTTGTTTTTTCTTGCGTTTTTTGCGTTTTTGCTCTGTTCTTTGTGTGTGTTTTTTGCGGCGGTTTTCGTATGCTAGATTCTTCTCTGGTGAGTGCTGATAAACTTTAACGTTGGAAAAAAAAGTTCTATTCCATAGAATAATTTTTGGCACGAAAAAACACAGGAAAGCACGAAACCTGCATTTTTGGTGCGTTTTTTTCAACACTCATTCAAGTAAGAGGGTGAAAAACACTGAAAGAAGTGACATGCTCTATGTCCAAAAAAACATGCAAAGCACAAAATACTGTTAAGAAAACACCAATCTGTGTGCATGAGATTTCTGAAATCTCATAGGCTTTGCTGGTACTTAGTGATAAGCGAGTGTACTCGTTGCTTGGGTTTTCCCGAGCACGCTCGTTTGGTCTCCGAGTATTTGCAACTGCTCGGAGATTTAGTTTTTGTTGATGCAGCTGCATGATTTATGGCTGCTAGCCAGCCTGAGTACATGTGGGGGTTGCCTAGTTGCTAGGGAATCCCCACATGTAATCAAGCTGTCTATCAGCTGTAAATCATGCAGCTGAGGCAAGGAAAATGAAATCTCTGAGCAGTTACAAATATTTGGAGACCACCCGAGCGTGTTCGGGAAAACCCCAACAACGAGTATACTCGCTCATTACTACTGGTACTGTAAAATGCAGCTGAAAAATAGCATTAAAAAAAATATAAAAATGCAGCAAAAATGCCTAGTGTGAACTTAGCCTAAGTCATCTTTTTATGAAAAGTAGTTTTTCTGCTAACAACAAAAAGCTAATGGTGTTCAAATAGCTTAACTCTTCACAGTTGCAGAAAGGCTGATATCAGCTATATCTCAGACTGTTACTAAAGCAGTTATGTAACTGCTGTCCAGCTAATGAATATGTACAAATCTGAATAAACACATTTTTAAAGGGGAAAATGTTTGAAATGATCTTCTGATTTATCAAAGATACATGAGCCAACATCAAAATGTTATTTTAAAAATGAAATCTGATAAAATATATTAAACATGTAATTATTTGCAAAGTCACTTTTCTAAGAATGTTAGTAATGGGGTAAGGAAAAATCCTGGAATTATGTAAGCTTTTTCAGGCAGATTTATATAAAGAGTATAACAAACCCTTTAACCCCTTTACTCCCGAAGGTGGTTTGCACGTTAATGACCAGGCCAATTTTTCAATTCTGACCAGTGTCACTTTATGAGGTAATAACTCTGGAACGCTTCCCAGTGATTCTGAGAATGTTTTTTCATGACATATTGTACTTCATGTTAGTGGTAAAATGTCTCTGATATGATTTGCGTTTATTTGAGAAAAAAAATGGAAATTTGGCGAAAATTTTGAAAATTTTGCAATTTTCCAACTTTGAATTTTCATGCCCTTACATCACAGAGATATGTCACACAAAATACTTAATAAGTAACATTTGCCACATATCCAGGGGTGGATTAAGGGTAGCCAGGGCCCCAGGCTGTTCAGACTCTGTGAGCCCCCTGGTCATGTGACGGGGTTATGCGACGGGGTCATGCGACGTGGTCATGCGGTGGGGTCATCATATACCTGAACCAGATTATTCCAGAAAAATAGTTGCTGTGTGAAACAATAACCTGTCAAACATCCATTGATCTAGTCAATTTACCCATCAGTTAGGAAGAAAAAAACAACAAAAAAAACAAAAACAATACTATCACCATAAGTGCCAGTATGCACAGGAGATCTGTACTTAGTATGCAGTGTCTGTGTAGAGGTAAAACAGTGATCACCAGTGACATTATACACAGGACCTCTGTATATAGTATACAGTGTATAGTGTCAGTGTATAGGTAACTCTGACTCACCAGTGACGTCTCTAGGTGAAGTCTTTCTTGTTTCATCCAGCACAAACCACCATCACTTCATCCAGCCAGGACTTGTCTCTTCAGGAAATAACACAGTTATCTCGAGCTCCACTTGCAGAACACATTACTTAATTTTTCCCAACTTCTACATTACACCACATGAAGAAAAAGAGGCAACATAGTGTCACTTTACACAGTAACAGGACCACCCCCCATTTAAAACAGTGTCCTCAAAAAATAAAATAAATACATCACTGCAGTAATAATATTCCTTAATTAGCCCCTATGGTAATAATAATATCCCCCATCCTGGCCCCGTGTATCTCATTCCTGGCTACAGCCATATGTTCTCCCATCCTGCCATTATGAGTATCCATTCTGACCCATATGATCTCCCCATCCTGCCCCATCAGTCTCCATCATATCCATCCTGCCCCATGATCCTGCACGATCTGTTTCCAATCCTGCCTCATGTCTTTCATTCTGCCCCGTGTCTCCAATCAGGCCCTGTATCTAAATTCTGCCCATGTCTCCAATCCTGCCCCATCTGTCTCCAGTCCTGCCCCCAGTGTGTCCAGCATCTCTGCCCCCAGTGTCCAGCATCTCTGCCCCCAATGTCCAGCAACTCTGCCCCCAATGTGTCCAGCATCTCTGCCTCCAGTGTCCAGCATCCCTGCCCTAGTGTCCAGTATCTCTGCCCCCAATGTGTCCAGAATCCTGCCCCCAGTGTGTCCAGCATCTCTGCCCCCAGTGTCCAGCATCTCTGCCCCTAATGTCC
Source organism: Ranitomeya imitator (assembly GCF_032444005.1). Lineage (NCBI taxonomy): Eukaryota > Metazoa > Chordata > Amphibia > Anura > Dendrobatidae > Ranitomeya > Ranitomeya imitator. Next base: position 856,478,311 of record NC_091282.1, on the reverse strand, counting down.
AGCATCTCTGCCCCCAATGTGTCCAGCATCCTGCCCCCAGTGTGTCCAGCATATTGCCCCCAGTGTGTCCAGCATTCTGCCTTAGTGTGTGCAGCATATTGCCCCAGTTTGTCCAGCATTCTGGCCCCAGTGTGTCCAGCATCCTGCCCCCAGTGTGTCTAGCATCCTGCCCCTAGTGTGTCCAGCATCTCTGCCCAGTGTCCAGCATCTCTGTGCCAATGTGTCCAGCATCCTACCCCCAGTGTGTCCAGCATCCTGCCCCCAGTGTGTCTAGCATCCTGCCCCCAGTGTGTCCAGCATCTCTGCCCCCAGTGTCCAGCATCTCTGCCCCCAGTGTCCAGCATCTCTGCCCCCAATGTCCAGCATCTATGCCCCCAGTGTGTCCAGCATCCTGCCCCCAGTGTCTAGCATCCTGCCCCCAGTGTGTCCAGCATCTCTGCCCCCAGTGTCCAGCATCTCTGCCCCCAGTGTCCAGCATCTCTGCCCCCAATGTCCAGCATCTATGCCCCCAATGTGTCCAGCATCCTGCCCCCAGTGTGTCCAGCATATTTCCCCCAGTGTGTCCAGCATATTGCCCCCAGTTTGTCCAGCATTCTGCCCCCAGTGTGTCCAGCATCCTGCCCCCAGTGTGTCCACCATCCTGCCCCAGCGTGTCCAGCATTCTGCCCCAGTGTGTCCAGCATTCTGCTCCCAGTGTGTCCAGCATATTGCCCCCAGTGTCTCCAGCATATTTCCCCCAGTGTCTCCAGCATATTGCCCTCAGTATGTCCAGCATATTGCCTCCAGTGTGTCCAGCATTCCACCCCAGTGTCTCCAGCATATTGCCCCCAGTGTCTCCAGCATATTGCCCCCAGTGTGTCCAGCATCCTGCCCCCAGTGTGTCCAGCATCCTGCCCCCAGTGTGTCTAGCATCCTGCCCCCAGTGTGTCCAGCATCTCTGCCCCCAATGTCCAGCATCTCTGCCCCCAGTGTCCAGCATCTCTGCCCCCAATGTCCAGCATCTCTGCCCCCAATGTGTCCAGCATCCTGCCCCCAGTGTGTCCAGCATATTTCCCCCAGTGTGTCCAGCATATTGCCCCCAGTTTGTCCAGCATTCTGCCCCCAGTGTGTCCAGCATCCTGCCCCCAGTGTGTCCACCATCCTGCCCCAGCGTGTCCAGCATTCTGCCCCCAGTGTGTCCAGCATTCTGCTCCCAGTGTGTCCAGCATATTGCCCCCAGTGTCTCCAGCATATTGCCCCCAGTGTCTCCAGCATATTGCCCTCAGTATGTCCAGCATATTGCCCCCAGTGTGTCCAGCATTCTACCCCAGTGTCTCCAGCATATTGCCCCCAGTGTCTCCAGCATATTGCCCCCAGTGTCTCCAGCATATTGCTCCCAGTGTGTCCAGCATATTGCCCCCAGTGTCTCCAGCATATTGCCCTCAGTGTGTCCAGCATCCTGCCCCCAGTGTGTCTAGCATCCTGCCCCCAATGTCCAGCATCTCTGCCCCCAATGTGTCCAGCATCCTGCCCCCAGTGTGTCCAGCATATTTCCCCCAGTGTGTCCAGCATATTGCCCCCAGTTTGTCCAGCATTCTGCCCCCAGTGTGTCCAGCATCCTGCCCCCAGTGTGTCCACCATCCTGCCCCAGCGTGTCCAGCATTCTGCCCCCAGTGTGTCCAGCATATTGCTCCCAGTGTGTCCAGCATATTGCCCCCAGTGTCTCCAGCATATTGCCCTCAATGTGTCCAGCATCCTGCCCCCTGTGTGTCTAGCATCCTGCCCCCAGTGTGTCCAGCATCTCTGCTCCCAGTGTCCAGCATCTCTGCCCCCAGTGTCCAGCATCTCTGCCCCCAATGTCCAGCATCTATGCCCCCAATGTGTCCAGCATCCTGCCCCCAGTGTGTCCAGCATATTTCCCCCAGTGTGTCCAGCATATTGCCCCCAGTTTGTCCAGCATTCTGCCCCCAGTGTGTCCAGCATCCTGCCCCCAGTGTGTCCACCATCCTGCCCCAGCGTGTCCAGCATTCTGCCCCCAGTGTGTCCAGCATTCTGCTCCCAGTGTGTCCAGCATATTGCCCCCAGTGTCTTCAGCATATTGTCCCCAGTGTCTCCAGCATATTGCCCTCAGTATGTCCAGCATATTGCCTCCAGTGTGTCCAGCATTCTACCACAGCTTCTCCAGCATATTGCCCCCAGTGTCTCCAGCATATTGCCCCCAGTGTGTCCAGCATCCTGCCCCCAGTGTGTCTAGCATCCTGTCCCCAGTGTGTCCAGCATCTCTGCCCCCAATGTCCAGCATCTCTGCCCCCAGTGTCCAGCATCTCTGCCCCCAATGTCCAGCATCTCTGCCCCCAATGTGTCCAGCATCCTGCCCCCAGTGTGTCCAGCATATTTCCCCCAGTGTGTCCAGCATATTATCCCCCAGTTTGTCCAGCATTCTGCCCCCAGTGTGTCCAGCATCCTGCCCCCAGTGTGTCCACCATCCTGCCCCAGCGTGTTCAGCATTCTGCCCCCAGTGTGTCCAGCATTCTGCTCCCAGTGTGTCCAGCATATTGCCCCCAGTGTCTCCAGCATATTGCCCCCAGTGTCTCCAGCATATTGCCCTCAGTATGTCCAGCATATTGCCCCCAGTGTGTCCAGCATTCTACCCCAGTGTCTCCAGCATATTTCCCCCTGTGTCTCCAGCATATTGCCCCCAGTGTCTCCAGCATATTGCTCCCAGTGTGTCCAGCATATTGCCCCCAGTGTCTCCAGCATATTGCCCTCAGTGTGTCCAGCATCCTGCCCCTAGTGTGTCTAGCATCCTGCCCCCAGTGTGTCCAGCATCTCTGCCCCCAGTGTCCAGCATCTCTGCCCCCAATGTCCAGCATCTCTGCCCCCAATGTGTCCAGCATCCTGCCCCCAGTGTGTCCAGCATATTTCCCCCAGTGTGTCCAGCATATTGCCCCAGTTTGTCCAGCATTCTGCCCCCAGTGTGTCCAGCATCCTGCCCCCAGTGTGTCCACCATCCTGCCCCAGCGTGTCCAGCATTCTGCCCCCAGTGTGTCCAGCATATTGCTCCCAGTGTGTCCAGCATATTGCCCCCAGTGTCTCCAGCATATTGCCCTCAGTGTGTCCAGCATCCTGCCCCCAGTGTGTCTAGCATCCTGCCCCCAGTGTGTCCAGCATCTCTGCCCCCAGTGTCCAGCATCTCTGCCCCCAGTGTCCAGCATCTCTGCCCCCAATGTCGAGCATCTCTGCCCCCAATGTGTCCAGCATCCTGCCCCCAGTGTGTCCAGCATATTTCCCCCAGTGTGTCCAGCATATTGCCCCCAGTTTGTCCAGCATTCTGCCCCCAGTGTGTCCAGCATCCTGCCCCCAGTGTGTCCACCATCCTGCCCCAGCGTGTCCAGCATTCTGCCCCCAGTGTATCCAGCATATTGCCCCCCAGTGTCTCCAGCATATTGCCCCCAGTGTCTCCAGCATATTGCCCTCAGTATGTCCAGCATATTGCCCCCAGTGTGTCCAGCATTCTACCCCAGTGTCTCCAGCATATTGCCCCCAGTGTCTCCAGCATATTGCCCCCAGTGTCTCCAGCATATTGCCCTCAGTGTGTCCAGCACATTGCCCCAAGTGTGTCCAGCATTCTGCCCCAGTGTCTCCAGCATATTGTCCCCAGTGTCTCCAGCATATTGCCCCCAGTGTGTCCAGCATATTGCCCCCAGTGTGTCCAGCATATTGCCCCCAGTGTCTCCAGCATATTGCCCTCAGTGTGTCCAGCATCCTGCCCCCAGTGTGTCCAGCATCCTGTCCCCAGTGTGTCCAGCATATTGCCCCCAGTTTCTCCAGCCTCCTGCCCCCAGTGTCTCCAGCATTCTGCCCCCAGTGTGTCCAGCATATTACCCCCAGTGTGTCCAGCATATTGCCCCCAGTGTGTCCAGCTTTGTGGCCCGGGCCCCCGGATTGCCATTCGCAATTAAAAAAACAACAAAAAAACGAGTTCTCCTCACCTGTCCGCGCTCCTTCGGCGAAGCTAACTCCAGCAGCGCGCAATCGTTAGCGACTGACAATGACATCAGACGCCGGCGACGTCGGCATGTCAATAGCGTTAAACTGCCGCAGCGCCAGTAGGGGCCTGGTGAGCAGATGAGACGGGCCCGATGCGGGCCTCCTCTGCCCACCGGGCCCATACGCCAGTCAGGGCAGTATTACCCTGATGGCGGCAGTCAATCTGAGCGGTTGCCCAGGGCCCCCCCACACCGCTGGGCCCTGGGTTACCGCCCAGATTGACCTCATTATAATCCGCCACTGCACATGTCTACTTTACATCAGCACAATTTGGGGAAAAAAAAATTGTTAGGAAGTTAAGGGTTAAACTTTGACCAGCGATTTCTCATTTTTACAACAAAATTTACAAAACCATTTTTTTAGGGTCAACATCACATCTGAAGTCACTTTGAGTGGTATATACGATAGAAAATACCCAAAAGAGACACCATTCTAAAAACTGCACCCCTCAAGGTGTTCAAAAGCACATTCAAGAAGATTATTAACCCTTCAGGTGCTTCACAGAAATTTTTTGAATGTGGAAAAAAATGAACATTTAACTTTTTTTTCGCAAAAAATTACTTCAGATCCAAATTTTTTTTTATTTTGACAAGAGTAACAGCAAAAATGGAACATGTCGATACCTTATATGAGGGAGAAAACCACTGTTTGGTTGCACGGCGGAGCTCGGAAGGGAAAGAATGCCATTTGACTTTTTGAATGCAAAATTTGCTGGAACAATTGGCAGACGCCATGTCGCGTTTGGAGAGCGTCTAATCTGCCTAAACAGTGAAAATTCCAAACAAGTGACTCCATTTTGGAAACTAGACCCCTCAGGGAACTAATCTAGATGTGTGGTGAGCAAATTGAACCCTCACGCTCTTCACAGAAGTTATAATGTTGAGCCGTATAAATAAAAAAATCTATTTTTTCCCACAAATATGTTTTTAGCACAAAATATTGCGTTTTCTTAAGGATAACAGTAGAAATTGCACCATACAATTTATTGTGCAATTTCTCCTGAGGGGTAATACTACTTTTGAGGCACTGTTTGAGCGTGCCATGTCACATTGGCAGTGCCCCTGAGGTGCCGGAATAACAGAAACCCCCTATATGTGAACTCCTTTTACAAACTACACACCCCACTGAATTCATCCAGGGGTGCAGTGATCATATTGACACCACATGTGCCTGACAGACTTTTTTACCACTGAGCAGTGAAGAAAGAATAAATTACATTTTTAACACTAAAATGTTATTTAGCCTCAAGTGTTAAATTTTTCTAAGGGTTAATAGGATTTTTTTTTACAATAAACTGAGGTCCATTTTTTCCTTACTGCACCAATATCCTACATGTAATCGGGAAATATTTTTCAGGCACAGTCCAAAACTCCGAAGGCAAGGAGCGCCACATTTTACTGTTTTGGTTTGCAGGTGCCATGACCCACTGGAAGAGCCCATGAGGTGCCAGAACAGCAGAACCCCCAAATAAATGACCCCATTTTACAAACTAGACCTCTCAATAAATTCATCGAGGAGTGCAGTGATCATATTGACATCACGGGTGTGTCACAGAACTTTATACCATTGGGCAGTGAAGAAAAATAATTACATGTTTACCAACAGATTTTTTAGCCCCAGATTTTACATTTTCACATAAGAAGTGGGTAAAAATGGCACCAAAATTTGTCCCACAATTTTTACTGAACGTGGCAATACCCCATATGTGGCTGTACAGTACTACTTAGCCACACGGAGAGACTCGGGAGGAACGGGGCACCATTTGCCTCCTAGATCACAGGTGTTCCAAAAACAGTTTGTGGACTTCATATACGGAGCCCCTAATTGGCAGAAGAGCAGAATCCCTCGTTAAGCGACCTAATTTGGGGAACTATACCCCTTGGGGAATTTATCTACAGATGTAGTGACGATTTTGACTCCATGGGTATTTTCCAGAAACAAGCAGCAATGAATGTTGCCGAGTGAAAATTGCAAACTGCCATTGACTAGTGATCAGTACCTTATATTGACCAGTACGCTGTAGTCACCAGTACGTTATGCCCAGCCTGTGCTTCTGGAAGCATGCACCCGTTAGTTAGGTGGGCTCTCATCGCTTCAGAAATGCCCAACTTGGATGCAATATGTGGTTTAAATACACTGTGGGGCTCAGAAGGGAGGGGAGCATTTGAATTTGGGAGCGTAGAATTTGCAGAATTTCTTTTGCTGGGTGAGGAGCCATTTCGCTTTTCCAGAGCTTTTGTGCTACCAATAACGTGGAAGCTGCCTATATTTTCGTTAACAGATGATAGACCTGAGTGAGGGCTTGCTTTTTTGTGGATTGAGTTGAAGCTTTTGTTGGGAACATTTTACATAACATTTGGGATCACAGTTATCCAGCACTCTACGCTGACCACTTACTTTTGAGTTTCCATCTAAATCTCAGAGTGACGTGATTCAGATGAAACCACCAAGGGATCCATTCACTATAATGAGGCAGCATAGTTACTCTGGACTCCGTCTGGCCTCTGTTCAGCAGTGTCCTTCTTTTCAGAAGTGCAGAAAACTGTGGCCAGCAGAACTTTTATGCAATCCTAAAAAGACGGACACCGCCGTATCACAGGTCAGACGACGGTCACAGTGCCTCCATCTGCCTCATTATAGGGAATCTTTCACCAGAGGATCTGTCTGAATCACATATTTCAGAGATTTACACAGAAACCCTGGTGTGAGCACTCAGTGGAGAGCGCTGTATAAATGTGCGCCAAGCCTTACTGCGATCTTTGGGATGCAGAATGAAAAAATCAACAGCAGTTGAAGAACTGGTTTTATTTCTTTTTAACGCCGTTCCTCGTGCGGTATAAGTGATTAGGCGACTTTATTGGGTCGGTGCGATTACAGTGATACCAGATTTATATGGGGTTTTTATGTTTGGCTGCTGTCACACTAAAAGACGCTTTTTATTGCCAAAAATTGTTTCTGCGTGACCACACTTTGATAGCTATAATTTTCCATAGTTTGGCTAACAGTCATGTGAGGGCTTGTTTTTTGTGGGACTAATTGACGTTTTTATTGGTACGATTTTCCGGTACCTGACTTTTTTAGCTCTTTCTATTCTGATTTTTGGGAGTCATAATAAACAAAAAACAGCAATTCAGGAATTACTTTTTTTTGTGGGGAGGGTTAATGATGTTATTGCAGCGCCCCAGAGACCTGGTCGTTGCAGTAATGTCGCTCTGCCACTAAGGGGAGTGATGGTACGTCTGATGGCACTAAAGGAGTTCATCTGACCACGTATCACCAGCACACATTACACTTCACACTCCGGCCACTAGGGGGAGCAAAGGGTTTTATTTATTAGGCCACTCCTCACACTGGCAAAACTAGGGGTTGGATAGGAAGTTAGTCAGAAGCTGACTGGGTTTTGTTCAGGCAAAATCCTGTGGCAGGGGGTGTTGCGGGGGAAGATTAAGGGGGGTCCCTGTCAGGCGTGGGAACCTGGCAGGCACCTAGCGACAAGGATAGAATGTTACGGAGCCACGCCTGCGCTACCCTGCGGCGACATCTAAAGAAAGGACACGAAGCGAAGGATATTGTGGACAGTGAGAAACGAGATCAAAGCACAAAGGAGAGTCAGTAGGAGTCGTGCCCCGAGAACGGCAACATCCTACTGAGGCGCGTAGCCGGTGCCCAGAACACCAAGGAAGTAACTGACTTTATGCCTTACTTCAAATATGCAGGACAGTTAATTATATGTTGGCTGTCTACCTTACATCACCAAAGCAGACATAGGGGGCAACGCGTGGAGAGGGGCATCTCTATGGTCCCAGAAGAGCTCCGAGCCTTCCCGTCAAACGGGTGTGTCCTAGCCATAACAAACCTGGGGGACCGAGAATAGAAAGAACTAGAAAGAACTGGAAAGAACGAGAACAGAAGTTGTGAGGACTATCCCGAATGCTCAGCAGGGAAGCACTACAACACACAGGCGCTAGTGGTAGGCAACGATTTCCACCTGCAAAGGGAACTCTGGATGTGCCTTCGGACCGGCCGGTCTCAGACAGCCCTGTTAACCGTACTCTGGATTGCGGATCCTGAAGTCTTCAGTAAAGAGGTAAAGAGACTGCAACCCTGTGTACTCGTTATTGACTGCACCTCACACCATCGCCATCTACATTATCGGGAAGCCCCAGGGACACGCTTCACCTGTGGGAAGGTATACCATTTAGCTGCCATCACAACACCCCAGTGGACCCCAAGCAGCGTCGGTCACCCTGACCGAATACCACAGGTGGCGTCACGAAACCTTGACAAACTACCATCACCTCTTTTATTGGACGCTCCTTAGCAGGGTCACGGACCAGGTCCAGCCACCGAGACAACCCCAGAACTGAGACAGAGAGGACCGGTACCGAGTAACCTGTGGCCCTGTGTCTGGGGGCGCTCCATTATGTGTGTGGGAAAATTGATAAGGCAGCTCTCTTCGGGTCAGTATGATTACAGTGATACCCCATTTATATTTTTTGTACGTTTTGGCTCTTTGACACAATAAAAACTATTTTCTGGAAACAATAATTATTTTTGCATCCCTTCATTCTGAGAGCTATAACTTTTTTAATTTTTCCGCTGATGGAGCTATGTAGCGGCCTGTTTTTTGCAGGACAAGATGGCGTTTTCAGCAGTACCACGTCATTTATATCTGTCTTTTTATTGCGTTTTATTCCAATTTTTGTTTGGTGGTATGATGATAAAGCATTGTTTTTTGTCTTGTTTTTTATTTATTTTTATGGTGCTCAGTAAAGGGGTTAATTAGTGGGACGGTTTTATAGGTCAGGTTGTTGCAGACATGGTGATACCAAATATGTGTACTTTTATAGCTTATATTTTTTTTCATACAAATATTTATTTATAGATACAATATATTTTGATTTTTTTGTTATTATTTTTGTGCATTTTTGTAAAATATTATTTAAACTTTTTCTTTTTTTAAACTCTTTTACTTTGTCCCAATATGGAACTATCATTTTTTGCAGGCTGATTGCTTCTACAGCATGGGGTAGAAACTGTCAGCTTTGCACAGACTATGAAAGTTGCTGATTATGCACTGCACACGATAAGCAACTTTCCTAGCTGGGGCGACCTGGATATCTTCATTAGTGATGAACAAATTTGTTTGGAAAACGATTGCAAAAACCTAAAAACACAGAAACCCGAGCAAAATTTTATAAAAACGGTAAAAATCGGTAACATTCAATAAAAGTGCGCGAAAATATTTGCGTTGCCACAAAAATATTTTCAGCACTTTAGCAACAATAATGGTGGTGTATCATGAGCGTTTGGAACGTGTTTGATAAAGGAAGGGGGTTTGCAGAGCTCAGAGGCATGGCGTTCTTCGAAGCACAGCACAGCAGTCATTGTTTTCCCTTAATTTTATGTGTTCACATTGCGGCTAGCCAACCAGGGCGCAGGAAACACCCACAATGTCCTGACACTATGGCTTTTGTCATTGGCTGCTGTAGTCACATGTCCCTCTCCATATAAATGGCGGACATCCTGTTTTAGCGCCATTTTGACACTGTAACAGTGCAGAGAAGCTGCTCCTGACGCTGCCACCGTTAACAGCAAGATTTTAGCTAGTTAGTTACGCGGTTGTTTGTCAATCAGATCGTGTAGCTAGATAGTGTCCAGAGTGGCTGTAAAATTTACCTTCCGGATTTTTTTTTTGGGGGGGGGGGGGTATTACTGAGGTTCACAGACAAAGCCAGCAGGGCACATGTCCTACAAGTGCGTTGTGCACTGCTTCTACTGTGCTTCACGCACAAATACTGTATATCACTCTAAATAATATTTCTTCAGTAGCTAAATGTGAAAAAGCCTGCTGTATCCCACATTTTAGATAGTTAGATAGGTAGTTTGTAGCAATATGTTATATGTTCATGTGGCCTCTAGGGATCTCACTACTTTTATGTGTGTTCTATATTCTTTGTTTGGAACTTGTTGGATGTTGTTGTACTCGGAATTCATGTAATGGAGGTTGAGACATGATGTGTATAAAGAGCCTGGAGATACTCACAGAGTGTGATTTATGACAGGATTCATCAAACAGAACATGGTGGCAGCGGTGGGATTGGACAGAAAGGCAGGAGACTGCTTTCCGAGCAGTAAAGAATGCCATTGCAGATACAGCAACCCTAAAGTATTTCGATCCAGATCGAGAAGTGGTGGTACAATGTGATGCTTCGGAAAAAGGCCTTGGAGCCACATTAATGCAGAACAAACAGCCAATTACATTTGCAAGCAGAGCCCTTACAACAACAGAGCACGGATATGCGCAGATTGAGAAGGAACTACTGGCTGTGGTATTTGGGATGGAGAAGTTTCACCAGTACACCTATGGTCGACGGGTAACAGTGCAGTCGGATCACAAACTATTGGAGAGCATTACAAAGAAACCATTACTAAATGCCCCAAAGAGACTACAGCGCATGCTGTTGCGACTTCAGAAATATGATGTTGACATCGGGTACTGTCCAGGAAGAGACTTACTGATTGCAGATACGCTAAGCAGAGCTTACCTTCCTATCACAAATGATGAGGAGGAAGACATTGAAACCATCAATATGTGTAACTACCTTGCAGTGTCAAAAGAAAAGGTCAAGCAAATCCAGACTTTTACAGAGAAGGATAAAAGTCTCCAGAGTTTAAAGACTGTCATCTTGCAGGGCTGGCCAAAATACAAGCAGCATGCTCCGAGGGAAGTCTCACCATTCTTCCACATAAGAGATGAATTGTCAGTGCAGCAAGGAATCATCTTTAAAGGAGACAGGGCTGTTATACCTGAAGTTCTCAGAAGAGGCATATTGAAGACATTGCACTCTTCTCACTTAGGCATGGAAGGATGCCTACGTCGTGCACGAGAATCAGTCTATTGGCCAGGAATGAATGACCACATAAAAAATTACATAGCACAATGTGAAATATGTGCATCCTGCAATGATAAGCAACCAAAGGAGACATTGCAACCTCATGAAATTCCACATAGGCCTTGGTCAAAAATAGGAACAGACTTGTTCACATGGAATGACAAAGAATACCTGATTACAGTGGACTATTTCTCTAACTTCTGGGAGGTTGATTTGGTGCAGGACACAAGGGCGAGAACAGTGATTAAAAAACTCAAGGCCCATTTTGCCAGGTATGGCATTCCAGATATCGTTTTCTCTGACAATGCGGCACAGTTTACGTCGGAAGAATTCAAAACTTTCAGTAAGAAATGGGAATTTGAACACCAGACGTCTTCTCCAAGATATCCTCAGAGTAATGGGAAAGCAGAGTCAGCAGTAAAAACGGCCAAAAGACTCATGCAGAAAGCAAACCAGGCGGGTGCTGATGTATATCTGTCTATACTGGATCATAGAAACACACCCAACCAAGGCCTAGACAGCAGTCCGGCACAGAGGCTCATGAGTAGGCGTACAAAGACACTAGTACCAACTGCGTGTCATCTGTTAGAGCCAAAGCTGCTGGGAAACATCGAAGCTAAATTACAGAAGAATCAAGCTAGGCAAGCTTTCTATTACAATAAATCTGCAAAGGATCTGCCTGAGCTCCAGAGAAATGACAACATTCGGCTGCAGCCAAGCACCACATTTGACAAACACTGGCAAAAGGCAAAGGTTGTCCAGAAACTGGGACCTCGGTCTTACGAAATTCTAACAGACGACGGAAAAAGACTAAGGAGGAATCGAAGATATTTGAGGAAAACGCAAGAAAGAGATGATTCATGGCCTTTTGAACAGTATCCAGACACCCAAGACAACGAGGCAGCGAGTACAAGTCAGGCACCAACAGTGACAGCTGACCATCAGGGTGAGGACTCTGGCCAGAGACAGACAATATCAGAAGAACTACCAGATGTACCAGATGTAGAAAGTGACACATCTTATATTACCAGAGCTGGCAGAATTAGCAAAAAGCCGGCGCACCTCAAAGATTATATCTAACTGGACGTACTAGGTTAATTTCTAACTTTGTCATAGTATACATTAGTTTAGTATCTTTTATTGTTCCTCTAGTTAAAAGAGAAAGGATGTAGCAATATGTTATATGTTCATGTGGCCTCTAGGGGGTCTCACTACTTTTATGTGTGTTCTATATTCTTTGTTTGGAACTTGTTGGATGTTGTTGTACTCGGAATTCATGTAATGGAGGTTGAGACATGATGTGTATAAAGAGCCTGGAGATACTCACAGAGTGTGATTTATGACAGGATTCATCAAACAGAACATAGTTGCATATCAGTCAGATAGTGTAGTTAGATAGTGTCCAGTGTGGCGGTAAAATTTACCTTCCAGAATTTTTTTTTTTTTTTTTGGGGGGGCCATTACTGAGGTCCACAGACAAAGCCAGAAGGGCACATGTCCTACAAGTGGACTCAACTACCTGTGTTACTATCCTTAATTTTTTCTGACAATGGTAGTCTACAAAACTGATTCTTGTGCCACCTGAGTGTGGCTCAGCATGAAAGCAGTTAGAGGTGTTGCATGTGGTATCAGGGCTCCCCGCAAAGGGGCCCTATACCGATTACTCACCCACCTAGTCTTCTAGTCTTACTATAACGTTCAATTGAAAGCTGTAAATGCTGTCCCAGACCCCGATACCTTATGCCTGGCTGATTGCTGCAGTGCCATGCTAAAATCTGTACTGTGGGTGAATTGAGGCCACTTTCCTGGTGTCTGTCCCTCATTTGATGTGTTTTGGCAGCATTTGGGGCCGTTTTAAGGTGTTCTGAATGCATTTGTTTTTGCCTCCCATTGAGGTGAATGTCGTTCGGAAAATGTTCTGCAAATATTCAACAAATTAATCTGCGAATATTGCAAATTCGGCGAACGCAATCCAAACCGAACGTTGAAATATTCGCTCATCTCTAGTCATTAGAAGGAATCTTCTGTCTTTCAGAGATTTACATGGAAACCCCGGTATAAGCATTCAGTGCAGAGCACATAATATATGTGAACCAAGCATTGCTGGAATATTTGGATGGTAGAATGAACAAATCAACAGCAGATGAAGAATGGGTTTTGTTAATTTTTTCACTGTTCCTCGTGTGGTATAAGTGATTAGATGACTTAATTCTTCAGGTCCGTGCGATTACAGTGATACAAGATTTATATCAGGTATATTTATTTGGCTGCTCTCACATACTAAAAAATGCTTTGTATTGCAACAATAGAATTACAGTGATACCACATTTATATACTTTTTATGTTTTGGCGCTTTTACACAGTAAAAACTATTTTATAGAAAAAATTATTATATTTGCATCGCTTTATTCTGAGAGCTATATTTTGATTTTTATGTACATTCGTCTTTTTGATCGCATTTTATTGCACTTTTTGTTCGGCGGTATTATGATAAAACATAGTTTTTGTCTCTTTTTTTATGATGTTATTGAAGGGGTTAATTACTGGGCCAATTTTCTAGGCTGGGTCGCTCCCGACGCGGCAATACCAAATATGTGTACTTTTTTTTTTACCTAAATAAATGTATTTATTGGATTCATATTTTTTATTTTTTTAGTTCTTTTTTGAGGGATTTTTAAAAAATATTTTCACACTTTTTAATAACTTTTTACATTGTCACAGGATGGGACATCACTGTATAGTGACAGATCACTTTTGTAGTGCAGGGCATCAGAGCAGCGTCTGACAGGCAGGGGAGGAGGCGTGTCAGATCCTGATCTGAGCATGACTTTTGGATATGGGATGGACCCCACTCCTTCTTAAAACCACCATAACTACTGTAAACCTAGGTACTAAAATAAATACACAAAACACATTATTTTGGTTGTCAAAATGGCCACAGCTTTTATTCAAATCACAGGATTAAATAATCACAGTAGGAGTCAGGTGGAGTGCTAGTACATTGGGATTCACAAGTACTGCGATATCCCCAGCTGTCTGACATACAGCACCAGGACAGACAGCCATAAAGGGGCGGCACGCACTGGCTTGCCATTCAAGCAGAGCCAGTAAACTTTCAGGGCACCAATGACCCTATTATCCTCAATCCTGTGCCCGCCCCTGATTGATGTTACCATTACAATGTCCTTGAGGCTGGCCACCAAAGTCGAGCCTGCTCACCACCATGAGGTTTTACATCCTCTATTAGTTAAAATGAGTCCACCTTAACTTGTCTGCAACTTCCACCTGACTCCTAAACCGCAAAGCCGTGACTGGTTATAAATTCCAAGTCTCATTTGACACTTTTTTTTTTTTTATAATTAAATCATTGTTGTAAACTTAAAAACTAAGAGTCCCTGCAAAAGCATTAATGGGACTAAACTTGGCAAACCCCCGACTCACAAAGAGTCATCCTACAGCGCTCAGGAGAGGAAAAAACCCCTGTGGAGGAAACCTCCAGGGAACCATGGCTGAAGGATTGCCCTTCCCTTGGGCTTAGAAGGTTACCACAAATAATAACTCTTTATAGCCAATATACAATTGAACCTGGTACAAGATATACAATGACAAATTCAAAAATACAATAAAGCATTTATCATTATACAAGCAATAATTAAATATTTTTAAGGACAGAGATTATAAACAGGGCGGGAGGGCGGGTAATGTTTCCTCCTGTCCATCCTGTTAGAGAAAGAGGGAGAGCCAGAGTTGCCTCCACTATATAAGCCCCACCCTCCTCACAGTAATACACCAGGCACAAACATCTAAACTTCCTCTTAAAGTAACAACTCTCTTGTTTAAAATCTACACTGCAATACAAACAAAGGCTGCAGGAGTTCTCAGTCCACCCATCCCCAAGTCATGTCCACCTCCATCTAGTCTCCGGTGGTTTCTGGCGCTCACAAACCACCTTCCCTGCAGGATACTGAAGGACCCCCTCGGCCATCTTGCGGTCAGGGGTCACCATGGAGACCATCGACACAACGCAATCGCATCGCGTTGTGCCGATGGAAGCAGAGAGGGAGTTCATTCCTTCTGCAATGCTCTTCTATTTCTATGTCACTATTGACAGTGGCATCACAGGGATTAAACATTCACAATCAGTGCTATCACTGATCATGGGCTATGCTGCAGGGTGTCAGCTCTCACATAGAGCTGACACCTGCACCCGATTATGACAGCACTCAGCGTGAGCCTGCACGATCACGGTGCCATACATATGGATCGCCCCCACGTAAGGGCAATTGGGTACTCGGTACCGGGTCCTTCAGTTCCCTCAGCGAGGATGTCACGGAGGCCCAACCCGGACCGTGGCCCTATGAGGGGCGCCCAATAAAAGGCAGAGTTCGTAGTTAACAGTAGTGTTCGTGACGCCACCTGTGGTATTCGGTCAGAGTGACTGATGCTGCTCAGGGGTCCGCTGGGGTGGTGTTATGGCAGCTAGATGGTGCACCTTCCCACAGGTGAAGTATTTCCCCTGGGCTTCCCAGAAGTGTAGATGATGATGGTGGAGGATGTAAGGTGCGGCGAATAACGAGGACACAATGGGTGCAGTCTCTTTACCTTTACTGAAGGCTTTAGCATCCACAGTCCAGAGTGCCGGATGACAGAGTAGGCAGGGTCCGGCCGGTCTGATGGCAATTCCAGATGGAAATCAGTAGCCTTCCCCTTGCGCACAGTAACGTAGTAGGTCCCTACTTGCATAAGCTACCATAAGGTCCTCACTGTTGTTACTTCTCTCTCTCTGTCGCCCAGATGGATAGGACAAACCCGTATGATGGTGATGGCCTGAGGCTATTTTATAGGGACCCTAGAGACGCCCCTCCCCCACAATTGCCACCGTGTCTGCTTAGGTGTTTAGGTTGGACAGCCAACTTGGAATTGACTGCCCTGCCAGTCTCTGAAGAAAAGCGTAGAGTCTAATACTCCCTCGGTATTCCGGCCACCAGCCTGCGCTCCAGAAGGAGGCAGCCTCTCTTAGGACAGGACTCCTTCTGGTTTTTGTTCTCCTTTTGCTGTGACTTTGTGGCTCACTCCCTACAACACAATTCCTTTCGTGTCCTTTCTTAGGATGCTGCCGCATGGGTTGCAGGTGCAGCTCCGTGTACTTTCTGTCCTCCTCAGACCACAGTCTGGATCTGACTGGAGATCACTCCAGCCAGCTCGACCTGTAGACCTTTCCTCGTCAGTCTCCAGCCAGGAACTCTCCTCTCCTCCTTCTGACTAACTTCCTAACCAACCCACCAGTTTTACCCTGTGTAAGGAGTGGCCTAGTAGATAGAACCCTTAGCTCCCTGTTATGATCTGGTGGCCTAGGAGCAGCATGAGACATACTCTGGAGAAGGTGGTACCTGTACTGACCGCAAACCCTGAACTTAGCACAGCAACTAGAAGTAGCCGTGGGAAGTACCTAACACTCCCTAGACCCCTCGACACAGCCTAAGAACTAACTTCCCCTAAAGACAGAAACGGAAAAACTATCTTGCCTCAGAGAAAATCCCCAAAGGATAGACAGCCCCCCACAAATATTGACTGTGAGAGGAGAGGGATATAACATACGCAGACATGAAATCAGGATTTAGCATAGGAGGCCATTCTAGCTAAAAAGAAAGAATAGGACAGAGTACTATGCGGTCAGTATTAAAACACTAGAAAATATCCACCACAGAAAATACAAATCTCCACATCTGACTAAAGACATGGAGGGTATATCTGATCTCCAGAGACACAGCTTGGCTGCAAAAAATCCTTCACAGATAAAGCTGGACAAGACAAAACATGAAAATGCACAGAACTATAAGGTCCACAGTAGGTGGACAGCAAAAACAAAGCCAGAACTTATCTTTGTTGAAATGAACAGCAAAACAGGAGAGACCAAGTATGGATGTGAATCCTCCAAAAACAATGGACAACTGGCACTGACTAAAGGATAAAGCAGGACTAAATAGCCCAGCCCAAATTGCAAAAAGTGAATACACCTGATAAATGCTGCGATCCAAAGACAGCAGCACTACCACTCATAACCACCGGAGGGAGCCCAAGAGCAGAATTCACAACAGCTCCCCCTGGTGGACTGGAGTGTGAAGTGTGTGTGTGATACCTTGTAAGGTGAACTCCTTTGGTGCCATCAGACGTAACATCACTCCCCCCTGGTGGAAGAACGACATTACTGCAACGACCAGGACTCTGGGGTGCTGCACATATACGGCTGTTTGCAGGAACATAGCTCCCACAGTGCCATATGTATATGGCGCATGTTGGGAAGGGGTTAAGCTAAGTGTTTGGAAAAGAGTTGTTGTGGAAATGTTCTGTACGTGTGTGTGTTTATCTCCTGGTCCCTGTTCCTGTTTAGTTTATACCTCCCTGTCCTCTTCCTATTGATGGTTGGTGCTTTTGTATGATAGAGGTTTTCTGTTATCCCTGTTTTGTCTCTTGTGTCTTGTTCACATTACATTTCTGTCCTAGGCTCCATGGGGTGGGGGAGGGAACAGACCAGGGATTAACAGGAGCATAGCAAGATTGGAGACTCGGGCCTCTCTACCATCAAGAGTACCTCCGGGACAGGGATAATTAGGGTCCCAGTTCCAGGGACAGTTACCCTACCCTACCTAAAATCATCACATTAACAGTGTATATGACAATAGTCAATTTTTTTCCCCAAAAATATTTTGTGAACTGTACCCATCGTAGTTTTACACAAAGTACATTAAACCACATGCATGAATCAATGAATCCATAAACATTTTTAAAGCTTTTTTTAGAGTTTAATATACCAGTGAAATGTGACAATAACCACGTTACAGTGTATGGATGAATTCTTGAATCCATAAAAAGTTTTAGAAGGTTTTCTTAGAGTTTAATATACCTGTGAAATGCAACAAGAACCATGTTACAGTGTATGAATGAATTATTGAATCCATAAACATTTTTCAAGCAATTAAAACTGTATGGATTAGTAATTGAATACAAAGAAATTTCTCACTGCTTTTTTGCAGTGTAATATATACCACCAAAATGTTCCCAAAAACGCGTAATACTGTATGGATGGGCAATATAATGCAGATAAATTTTGAACAATTTTTAGGAGGAGTAGATATCACTAAAACGTATCCAAGAACATGTAATACTGTATGGATGAGAAATATAATACCGATATATTTTTAAACAATTTAATGAAGTGTTATATACCATCGAAATGCACCCAAGAAGATGTAATGCCTTACTTTTGACTATAGGATACACTTTTTTCCTCCAAAACTTTGGAGGAAAGTGAAGGGAGCGTCTTATAGTCCAGATGTACCATATATACTGTATATGTCTCTTGTGGCTGTGGATGGGAGAGGAGAGGTAGTGGCGAGGAGCAGGTCACAGCAGGCAGGAGTCGGCTATGGCGGCTAACATTGTGACCACTGTTAAAGAAAATGAATATTCACTGCTCGCCATACCTATAGTCCCTCCCACCTCTATGCACTGAAGCCAGCGCCAAGATGTGGGAGGGACTATAGGCATGTGGTGCATTGAATATTCATTATCTTTAATAGCAGGCAAAGTGTTAGTCACCGCTGGGCGATCACGTGTGCTCACTATTAAAGTAAATGAATATTCACTGCTCTCCACTTCCATAATTCTGGTCATGGAGCGCAGTGAGTATTCCAGCAGCTGACCTCAGCATGTGAGGGCACATGAATAACATGAGAAGAGAACAAATTAGAGAGCTTACATCCCTATTATTTCAACAAGTGTGAGAATATCAAAATGTCCAGTCAAAAAATAAATGTATAACAGGTCTTTATTAAACAGTAACTGACCAGGACATAGATAGAAACTTTAAATAACACACTTAACAAAAAGAAAAGTAAATCTCTATAAAATCAGGCGGGCAATGACAAATCCATGTAGCAACACCATGGGCAAAGAGTGAATTGTCAAAGAATGGGTGGGAAAGCATCATATGAGACACATAGTATATAAATAATCCATTGTGAACGGACTAAAAAAATGCACGAAATATATAAAAGTGAATAGGTGCAACTTTTGTCTAGTAGAAAAAGAACCAATTTTATAAACCACAATGAGAGTGAATCACTAGAATATATACCCCCATACGTGCACCTTAGGGTATTATAACCGCAGCTGAGATCAAAACCAGCAGCCCGTATTTTTCGCTTTGTAAGACGCTCCGGATTATAAGACGCACCCCAAATTTTGAGGAGAAAAATAGGAAAAAACTTTTTTTAATAAATTGGGGGGGGGGGCTTCTTATAATTCATGTGTCTTATTGCTTACCAGGAGTTGTGGCTGCAGTGGATCAGGGTCCCAGGGTCGTTGCTGGAGTCACGAGTGGAGCATTCCTGCAGGCTGGGTTGAGGGGGTCTGCAGGGGGGCTCCTGTGCTGCAGGGGGCTCCTGTGCTGCAGGGGGGCTCCCGTGCTGCAGGGCTGTCTCCGGTGCTGCAGGGCTGTCTCCGGTGCTGCAGGGGGCTCTGGTGCTGCAGGGCTGTCTCCGGTGCTGCAGGGGGCTCTGGTGACATTTTGTGAAAGGCCAGAGCCCCCGGCAGTTCGTCCATGCTTTCCTGTGCGGTGGACTTCGGGAAAATGGCCGCCGGGATGTCGAGAGATGAGATCTCAGCCCTGAAATCTCATCTCCCGAGATTCCGGCGGACATTTTCCCGGAGTCAGTCATACAGGAAAGCATGGACAAACTGCCGGGAGGCTCTGGTCTTTCACAAAATGTCGCCAGAGCCCCCCACAGCACCGGAGCCTCCAGCATCACCCGGGGCAGCAGCGGACAACCGCGGCAGCGGTGGTGGGGCGGCAGCGGTGGCGGACAACCGTGACAGCGATGGCGGGCGGCAGCGGTGGTGGACAACTGCGGCGGCGGACACCCCCTCATCCCATCCTGTAACGGTAAGCGATATATCTGCTTTGTAAGATGCACCCCCATTTCTCCCCCAAATTTGGGGGAAATAAAGTGCGTCTTACAAAGCGGAAAATACGGTAAGTCGAAATAACAAGGAGATTCCTTACCCATATCTAAAGTGCCCACTGGCCGCACTGGAGCCCAGACGCTCGTTTCGCTCCTTGCTTCCTCGGGTGGCACATGGCAATGACATCATGCGCTGTTACTCGCTGATTCAGCTGCAGGCATCAGAATAGGACGCCGCTTTGATTGAGTGGAGGGAAGGTAAATAGAATAGTTTATTTTTGATGTGTGCGACATGATGGGGGCCATGTATACCAGTATGGGGTGGCCATGTATACCAGGATGGGGATAAGGTGGTCATGGATACCAGGATGGTGGCCATGGATACCAGGATGGTGGATGGTGGCCTTCTATACCAGGATGGGGATTATGGCCATGTATACGAAGATGGTGGATGCAGACTGTGTATACCTGGATGGGGACGGTGACCATATATAGCAGGATGGCGATGGTGGCCATGTATACCAGGATGGGGATGGTGGCCATGTATACTAGGATGGGGATGGTGGCCATGTTTACCAGGATTGAGATGGTGACCATGTATACCAGGATTGGAATGGGAACCATGTATACCAGGTTGGATTGGGGGACAGTATGAACCAGGAAGGGGGGTCATACTGGGGGGTCATACTGTCATACCTGGATGGGGAGCCATGTATACTTTGATGAGAACATATATATAAGGATGTGGGGGGCATATATACTGTATATACCATGATGGGGGATATTACCACTATAGCAGTGTCAGCAGCAGCTCCCCCCTTATAACAGTGTGTCATGACCACATTTTATGCTTAAATTTTTGTTCTATTTTCCTCTTCTAAAACCTAGGTACGTCTTATGGTCTGGTGCGTCTAATAGTTTGAAAAATATGGTGCTCTGTGGATGAGCAATATAATACCAAAAAAAAATTAGACAACTTGTTTTCAGGGTTAGATACCACCGAAATCTACCAAAGAACATGTAAAATTCTACGGATGAGCAATAATATACGAATACATTTTTGAACAATTTTTTTGATGGTTAGATACCACCGAACTCCACCCAAGATGACGTTATACAGTACTTTATGGATGACTAATTAAATCCAGATAAATCTTTGAACTTCTTTTGGAGGGTTAGATATCACAAAAATTTACCCCAGACCATGGAATAGTGTATGGTTCAGAAATTTAACCCAGCAAAATTCTGAAATGCCTTTTTGGAGATTTACATAGCACTGTAATGTTCCAATGACATTAAACTGTATGGATGACTAATTGAATTCAAAATAAATTTGGAACGCAAATATTTTGAAAGTGTAGTTTATGCAATTCTACACTCATAAAGGCTTTGCACAAAGTGCAAAGCCAGTAACAAATTATAAGAAGGGTAATATAGTAATCCTCTTCAGGTATCTGCTTCTTCTTCTTCTACTTCCTCGGGACGCTGGGGGGGACTGCCTCCACCTGTTACTGGACTCCGATTCCCAGCTGTTCCTGTTCCTGTGCTGTTAGTCACCCAACTTCCGGAAGTGCCGGAGCAAACAGCGAAATGGCAACAGCCCTCTGTTTCACCTGCACCAACAGCTGCTCCAAGATAGGAGGCAGGGAACCTAAAGGGCAGTACGCTCTCTAGGGGGTGGTAGTAGTCCTGTCTTGAGCTGCCTAAAGGAGTCTCTCCCAGGCCCGTTCATTCTGGTCCCTTCGCATACCAGCGATGTTGCCCCTCTCTTTTGAGGAACATGACCCTGGTTCCAGTCATCCGCTCTTGCAGCCTTCAAGGCAAGTGTTCTGTCTCTACTGCCCGATGGTTGAATGAGATGTGATGACGGGTGCAAAACCCTTCAATGGACCCCCTTCTCCGTTGACGGTTATAAATAATGGCCACCCCCTGGGATGCCAACTCTAGGTACCTTTCAGCTTGTGGGCCCAATAACATTTCTCCAGACCTTGTTCTGGCTCCTTGTCTCTTCTGTCCAGCCTAGGCCCCAAAGTACGCTCACTAGTTCCTGGATCCTGGCTCTTCCTTCTGCAGTCCACAAGGACTCCAGTGGTAAAGGATGTGGCCTGGGTTTGGGCCCTGGTGGCTCCGGGAAATCAGCCGGATATGGAGCACAGGCTCCTGCCACCTCTGCTGTTGTGCCAGCTTCCTATGGCTGGTCACTCCCTCTGGAATTTCTGGTGGCTCTGCTGTCTTTGTTGCCCACTAAGCTTGTAACGCTGTATGAATAAGTAATTGAATACAGCAAAACATTTTAACACATTTAACACAAGTGTTATATACCACAGAAATTTACACTAGCCCACAGAATAGTGTATAGGTGAGAAATTTAACCCAGCAACATTTTTTAATGCTATTTTGAAGTGATACTTATCACAGTAATCTACCCCAGACCGCACAATATTGTATGGGTAAGTAACTCAAACCAGAAAAATGTTTAAACACTTTTTTGTAGTATAGATATCACATGAATATACCCCACAGCATGGAATACTGTATGGCTCAGAAATTTAACAAAGCTAAATTTTTGAATGCTTTTCTGGACTAATCGATATCATAGTAATGTACCCCAGACCACAGAATAATATATGGATGAGTAACTTACCGACCATGGATACGTCATGGCGATTCCAACAGCTGACACGTGACACTCAGTGCCAGGAGTGATGTCCACAAAATAATAAAAATAAAAAATATATATTTGGTATCGCTGTATCTGGAATAACCCAACCTATAAACTGTCCCACTAGTTAAAAAACAGCTCCATCAGAAGAAAAATAAAAAGTTATAGCTCTCAGAATAAAGCAATGCAAAAATAATTATTTTTTCTATAAAATACTTTTTATTGGGTAAAAGCACCAAAACATCAGAAAATGATAAAAAATGTGGTATCGCTGTTATTGTACTGACCCAAAGTATGAAGTTGCCTTATCAATTTTACCAAAAGCGGAACGACATTAAAAAAATTCCTGAATGGCTATTTTTTGTTCATTCTGCCTCTCCAAAATCGGAATAAAAAGCGATAAAAAAGTTGTGTGTTTGAAAATTATACCGATAAATCGTCAACTCGTCCTGCAAAAGACAAGCCGTCACATGATTCTGTTGGCAGAAATATGGAAAAATTAGAGCTCTCACCATATGGTGATGCAAAAACTAGTTTTTGATAAAAAAGCATCTTTTACTGTGTGACTGCATCCAGTCATAAAAAACTATAAAAATCTCGTATTGCTGTAATCACACCGACCCGAAGAATAAAGTAATCCAATCACTTATACAGCATGAGGAATGGCATAAAAATAGATAAAACCAAATCTTCGCCTTCTGTTAATTTGTTCATCCTGTCTCCCAAAGATCTCAGTAAGGCTCGGTTACATTTATCTTGCGTTCTGTGCTGAGCACTTACACTGGGATTTCCGTGTAACTCTTTGATGTACAATAACAAATTGTATTGTGGTACCGTGTTAGCCAGAAAAATCGATGTGAATACTTTTCTGCCCAATGATGACAGAAGTATTCTAGGTGTGATACCTTCATTAGCTAACCAAAAAATAATATGTTTGCAAGCTTTCAGAGCACAGTGGCTGAAGGAGCCACTGTGCTCTGAAAGCTTGCAAACATATTATTTTCTGGTTAGCCAATAAAGGTATCACTCCTAGAATACTTCTGTCATCATTGGGCAGAAAAGTATTCACATCATGTAATTCTTTGAAATGCGTGCCTATAATGAGACAGATGGAGACACTGTGATCGCAGTCTGACCTGTGATCCGGCAGTGTCCTTCATTTTAGGTGTGCACAAAAGCGTGGTCCACCACAGTTTTGTGTACTTCTGAAAAAATGACATAGTTGAATAGAGGTAACTCTGCTGCCTCATTATAGTGAATGGATCCTTTGGGGGTTTCATCTGAATCACGTCACTCGGAGATTTCGATGGAAACCCCAAAGTAAGTGTTCAGCGTATAGTTCAGTGTACTGCGCAGAATAAATGTGATCCTAAAAGTTATGTAAAATTTTGCCAATAAAAGCTTCATCTCAATGCACAAAAAAAGCAAAGTTAAAAGGCTCTAGAAAAGCAAAATTACTCCTCGCTCCCCCAATAGAAATTCAGCAAATTCTGCCGTCCCAAATACAATTGCCCCCCTCCCAACATTGTGCCCAAACCACATTTAGCTTCCACATATTTGGCATTTCTGTAGGGATGAGAGCCACGGGTGTGTCACATCCTGATGTGACTCCTGGAGGATCTGGGATTAGAAGGTCACAACGTTTATTAGATCGCAGGATCCATTGGTCATTTACCTTGAATTGGAGTACAGTATTTTGTGGTGTGGGGTACATTTATGTGATATCTAACATTTCAATAAACCTAGGGTTACACCTTTGCCCCCAAGCTTGTTTCCACCTGAGGGCTGAGAAATTTAACCCCTTTCTGCCATTGGACGTACTATCCCGACCATGTGACCTGGGACTTAAAGGGACACTGTCACCTGAATTTGGAGGGAACAATCTTCAGCCATGGAGGCGGGGTTTTTGGGTGTTTGATTCACCCTTTCCTTACCCGCTTTCTGCATGCTGGTTGCAATATTGGATTGAAGTTCATTCTCTGTCCTCCATAGTACACGCCTGCGCAAGGCAAGATTGCCTTGTGCAGGCATGTACTACGGAGGACATAGAATGAACTTCAATCGAATATTGCAGCCAGCATGCAGACAGCGGGTAAGGAAAGGGTGAATCAAACACCCAAAAACCCCGCCTCCATGGCTGAAGATTGTTCCCTCCAAATTCAGGTGACAGTGTCCCTTTAATTCCCATGGACAGGATAGTACGTCATAACCGATCAGCCATGCTCACGGGGGGAGTGCGGCCGAACGCGACCAGGTGTCAGCTGATTATCACCGCTCCCGGCACTTTAACCCCTGAAACACTGCGATCAAACATGATCGCAGCGTTCCAGTGGCATAAGGAAGCATCACGCAGGGAGGGGGCTCCCTGCGTGCTTCCCTGAGACCTTCGGAACAACGCAATGTGATCACGTTGTTCCGAGAGTCTTCTCCGTTCTCCTCCCTGCAGGCCCCGGATCCAAGATGGCCACTGGGGTCCTTCTGGGTCCTACAGGGAGGTGGCTTGTGAGCGCCTGCTGAGAGCAGGCATCGGCAAGCCTTCTGCGCTGCCTGTCAAATCGCTGATCTGACACAGTGCTGTGCAAAGTTTCAGATCAGCGATCTGACACCATACAGTGATGTCCCACCCACAAAGTGAAAAAGTAAAAACAAAAAAATTACACTGTGTAAAAATATTTTTTTAAAAATCCTAAATAAAGAAAAAAAAATATTGTTCCAATAAATACATTTCTTTATGGAAATAAAAAAAATATATAAGTGCACATACTGTATTTACTATCGCCGCGTCCGTAACGAACCAACCTATAAAACTGCCCCACTAGATAACCCCTTCAGTGAACACTGTAAAAAAAAAAGCAAAGCAAAAAACAATGCTTTATCATCATACCGCCGAACAAAAAGTGGAATAACGCGATCAAAAAGACTGATATAAATAAACATGGTACCGCTGAAAACATCATCTTGTCCCGCAAAAACCAGACCTCCATACAGCGTCATCAGCCAAAAAACTAAAAAGTTATAGCCCTCAGAATAAAGCGATGCAAAAATAATTATTTTTTACATAAAATAGCTTTTATTGTATAAAAACGCCCCCCCAAAAAATGATATAAATGAGGTATCGCTGTAATCGTACTGACTCGAAGAATAAAACTGCTTTATCAATTTTACCAAACACGGAACGGTATAAACACCCCCCAAAAAAGAAATTCATGAATTGCTGGTTTTTGTTCAATCTGCCTCACAAAAATCAGAATAAAAAGCGATCAAAAAAGTCACGTGCCCGAAAATGGTAGCAATAAAAACGTCAACTTGTCCTACAAAAAACAAGACCTCATATGACTCTGTGGACCAAAATATGGAAAAATTATAGCTCTCAAAATGTGGAGACCCAAAAACTATTTTTTTGCAATAAAAAGCGTCTTTTAGTGTGTGATAGCTGCCACATATAAAAACCCGCTATAAATAGTAAATCAAACCCCCCTTTATCACCGCCTTAGTAAGGGAAAAAATAATAAAATTTTAAAAATGTATTTCTACTTTCCCATTAGAGTTAGGGTTAAGGCTAAAGTTAGGGTTGGGGCTAAAGTTAGGGTTGGGGCTAAAGTTAGGGTTTGGATTACATTTACGGTTGGGATTAGGGTTGTGATTAGGGTTAGGGGTGTGTCAGGGTTAGGGGCGTTGTTAGGGTTATGGTTGGGATTAGGGTTAAGGGTGTGATGTAGTTAAGGGTGTGGTTAGGGTTGGGATTGGGGTTAGGGGTGTATTGGGATTAGGGGTGTGGTTAGGGTTGGGATTAGGGTTAGGGATGTGTTCAGGTTAGGGTTGGAGTTAGAATTGGGGGTTTCCACTGTTTAGGCACATCAGGGGCTCTCCAAATGCGACATGGCGTCCCATCTCAGTTCCAGCATATTCTGCGTTGAAAAAGTAAAAACAGTTCTCCTTCCCTTCTGAGCTCTCCTGTACGCCCAAACAGGGGTTTACCACAACATATGGGGTATCAGCATACTCAGGACAAATTGGACAACAACCTTTGGGGTCCAATTTCTCTTGTTACCATTGGGAAAATAAAAATTGGGGGGGGGACCAGTTGAAGTGCATTGAGCACGAAACGGCCGTAGTCTAGGACCAGTTGAAGTGCATTGAACACGAAACGGCCGTAGTCCGTGTGCATTCACTACCCTCCCTGCGTTCTTGATGTTACTGTCCGAATAAACCTGACGTTTCACTACCGGTGAGTGCGCTCTTTTCTTTTCTTTTCTTTTTTCGTGGATTCATATGTGGAAGTATATTGACTCAGTTGGTGACTAATTGGAGTCACAATATGAATCTGGAAAATGTTATACTTGCCTTATAAGGCTCCCTGATAGCTGCATTGCTGTTTGCACACCGCTGTGCAAACCAACTGTTTTTTAAAAGCAAAAATCCTGTTGCTCCTTTCTGCACAGTTATCTTGTTTATTTGTCCACACTTTTGTGTGCAGCAGTCCTTTTTTATTGCTGCCATACTTGTCCTGAGATCATTGTAGGGAGAATAAAATTGTACTACAGTCCTTGTATTTTTTCATATATCTTCCAGCCACTTTCTGCCACTTACATTGTGTTGTTTTATGCACAGGTTAGTTTAGAGGTTTAGTTTAGTCTGCCCCAAAAAAGTGAGATTCAAATTATCACAAAGTGGATATACTGCAGTCCTCTTAGTTTGTGGTATATCAGCCAGCCACTTTCTGCCACTTACATTGTGTTGTTTTATGAACAGGGTCTGAGGTTTGCTTTAGTCTCCCCCCCAAAAAAAGTGAGATTTAAATTATCACAAAGTGGGTATACAGCAGTCCTGTTAGTTTGTGGTATATCAGCCAGCCACTTTCTGCCACTTACATTGTGTTGTTTTTTGCACAGGGCCTGATTTTTTGTTCAGTCTCCTAAAAAAAAGGGAGATTTAAAATCTCAACACGTTTATTTACACCTTCTACCTTGTTTTACAGTACCATATAACGGTTGTTATTTTGGTTAGATTTTCCAAAAAATGAGGAAGTCAGGTGGAAGAGGCCATGGGCGGTGGTTGCGAGCTGGTACTGATGGTGGTGGTGGTGCATCTGGTGGCAGTGGCAAAAGCACAATAGCACCTAAGGCTAGAGGTGTTGAGCCAGCGTCATCGTCTGGCTACACAAGGCCTCGAAGGCTCCCTTATCTGGGAGTAGGAAAACGGCTTTTAAAGCCGGGGCAGCAGAAAAAAGTTTTGGCTTTCCTCTAGCTCTTTCGCCTCCTCTTCAAAAAGTTTCAAATATAAAAGCAGTGAGTCGTCAGTGGATGCTCCCGGTCAGGAACAAGACGTTTCCTTGTGTCCTTCACCCAAACCAAAAGTGAAGGATGCGTCAGGCGACACTACAGGTGACTCCATGGAGCTCTTTACAAATACCGTGCCTGGGTTAGAACAGGAAATTGTTAACTGCCCATTACAAGATGAATCGAACATGGAGTGCACTGATGCACAGCCACAGCTAGATTATAATGCTGTTCCATTGACTCAGATCACTACATTGCCCTCGCAGTATACTGAGCCAGAATCTGACCCTGATGAGACTATGGTGCCCAGTCCCGAATGCTGTAGCACACGGTGACACAGGAAGGTGCACATGACATTGAAGAGGAGGTGATAGATGACCCAGTTGTTGACCCAGATTGACAGCCATTGGGGGAAGAGGGTGCCGCTGCCAGTAGCTCTGAAGTGGAGGAGGATGATCCGCAGCAGCCATCTACATCGCAACAGCTGTCATCTGGCAGGCCCGTATCAGGCCAAAAACGTTTGTCAAAAACAAAAACAGTTTTAGGACAGCGTGGCCATCCGGTGAAAGTAGCACAGTGTGCAATGCCTGAAAAGGTATTCTATAGTAGGAAGAGTGCAGCGTGGCAATTTTTTAACCAAGATCCGAATGATCGGTCAAAAGTTATGTGTAAGAAATGCTCAAAGACCTTTAGCAGAGAGAAGAATCTTCAAAATTTAAATACAACATGCATGCTTAGACATTTAACCAGCATGCACTTGCAAGCCTGGACTAACTACCAAACATCCCGTACCGTTGGTGCACCTGCTCAGAATGAAAGTAGTCAGCAACGCTACATTGCTTCCCTCACTGTAAGCCTATACTGTAAGGTATCGTCGCAAGGCCAAATCAGTCAGGGAATCACAAGGTTATTGCTAGGAAACACTGTATGTAGGCCAACATCGAGAATACCATCACCAACCCTCTCTCAATCCGCCATGTCCACCACCACCACAACCACCGCTAGTTCCACCATATGCACCTCTCCAGTCCAACTCACCCTACAAGAGACTCTCGTTAGGAAAAGAAAGTACTCATCCTCTCATCCACGTACACAGGGTTTGAACGCCCACATTGTTATACTAATCTCATTAGAGATGATGCCCTACCGGTTGGTTGAAAGCAAAGCTTTCAAAGTCCTGATGGCCTACGCAGTACCACGCTATGACCTACCCAGTCAACACTTCTTTGCGAGAAAAACCATCCCAGCCCTCCACCCTCATGTCAGAGACCGCATTGTCCATGCACTGAGGCAATCAATCAGCAGAAAGGTGCACCTCACAACAGATGCATGGACCAGTAGGCATGGCCAGGGACGTTACATGTCCATCACGGCACACTGGGTTAATGTGGTGGATGCAGGGTCCACAGGGGACAGCCATAGTGGGACAGTTCTGCCTAGACCACGGTCTAGGAAACAGTTGGCTGTAGGCGTTCGCCACCCCTCCTCCTCCTCCTCCTCCAGAAGCGAAAGCTCATCCACAGAGCGCAGTCGCACGACCACTCCATGCGCAGCTGCCAGTGTTGCACACTAGGTGTCCCATTATCGAACAGCTAGTGGCAAGCGTCAGCAATCTGTGTTAGAAATGAAGTGTTTGGGCGACAACAGACACACCGCGGAAGTACTGGCCGAGTACTTGCAGCAACAAACTCAGTCATGGCTGGGCAGTGTACATCTTGAGGCAGGCAAGGTAGTCAGTGATAAAGAAAGGAAATTTATGGCTGCCATAGCCCTTTCAGAACTTAAACACATACCTTGCCTGGCTCACACCTTGAACCTGGTGGTGCAGTGCTTCCTCAAAATTATCCGGAGTTACCAGCCCTGCTCCTGAAGGTGCGAAGACTTTGCTCGCACATCCGCCGGTCACCCGTACACTCCAGCCATATGCTGAACCATCAGCGATCGCTGAATCTTCCCCAGCACCGCCTAATAATCGACGTTGCAACAATGTGGAACTCCACACTGCACATGGTTCAGAGGCTGTGCGAACAGATGCGTGCTGTAATTAATTTGTGGGAGGATACACATACACGGGCAGGCAGTTGGATGGCAGACATGGAGTTGTCTGGTGTGCAGTGGTCGAAGCTCCAAGACCTCTGTCAAGTCCTTCAGTGCTTTGAGGAATGCACACGGCTGGTAAGTGCAGACGACGCCATCATAAGCATGAGCATCCCACTAATGCGTTTGCTGATGCAAAGTTTGACGCACATTAAGGAGCTGGCGTCTGCAGCTGAGGAGAAGGGAAGCCTTGATGACAGTCAGCCATTGTCTGCTCAGGGAACTTTCCTGGACGAGGTGGCGGACGAAGAGGAGGAGGATGATGGGGATGAATATTTATGGGAGGAGGATGCTTTGCAGGGGGCAATAGAAACTGGTGGCGTTGCAAGGTCAGGTACAGGGTTTTTGCGGGACAAAAGTGATGTTGATTTGCAAGAAAGTGCTCCTCAACCCAGCACAAGCAGTGAATTGAGACCTGGAACATTGGCCCACATGGCTGAGTATGCCTTGTGTATCCTAAAAAGGGACCCCCACATTATCAAAATGATGACCGATGACGATTACTGGTTGGCCTGCCTCCTGACTCCATGATATAAAGGAAAATTACAAAATATCATGCCACAGGAGAACCTTGAGCAAATATTGGCTACAAAACAAGCAACTCTTGTAGACCATTTCGTTCAGGCATTCCCAGCACACAGCGGCGGTGTTGGTTCTCACACGAGCCGTAGGGGGCAACATGGCAGAGGTGTTAAAGGTGCACAAATCCGAAGTGGCATTGGACAGAGGGGTTTTATGACCAGGTTGTGGAGTGATTTCGCAATGACCGCTGACACGACAGGTACTGCTGCATCGATTCAAAGTGACAGGAGACAGCATTTGTCCAGTATGGTTACGAACTACTTTTCCTCCCTTATCGATGTTCTCCCTCACAGGTCATTCCCCTTTGATTACTGGGCATCTAAAACAGACACCTGGCCTGAATTGGCAGAATATGCATTACAGGAGCTCGCTTGTCCTGCTTCTAGTGTGCTATCAGAAAGAGTCTTCAGTGCTGCTGGTTCAATACTGACCGAAAAAAGGACACATCTGGCTACCCAGAATGTTGATGATCTAACCTTCATTAAAATGAACCAATCATGGATTTCAAATTATTTTGCCCTACCTTCTCCTGCTGACACGTAGCTTGCCTGAAAAATGTCTTGCTTTTGGCCTCCTCTTACTGACTTCTGCAATTCCGCCATTTGCAGCTGCTGAATGTCCACCATAGGCCATTTTTATACCTCCCTAAATGGGCTGACTCCCCCCACAGGGCCGTGGTCACCACCTGGCGCAAGCACCCGTGTGAGTGCCGTTTGCCTGGACAGGTGGGTGCGCCCACTCTTGGGCGACGGCACTGGCACAGGGTTCCTCATAGTACAATGAAGTGTCTCTGAAGGTGGTGGTGCACAACCAACATCAGAGACACCGTCGTAATATGAGGGGCCCTGTGCCAGTACCGCCGCCCTCGAGAGAGTGTTCCCCCCCAGCTCGAACAGTGCTCTACCACTTGCAATACTTACCTCTCCCACTGTGTAGTCTGTGCTGTTAAATCCTTCAAATGATAGATGATAGTTTAAATATACAGGGGCCCTAGCCCCCATTTAAACCAGTTAATACTTTGCGCCTACTACCACTGACTGCTACTCAGCAGAGGAGCCCATCCCAGTATCTAACTATGCCGCCTGTTTAGTCCTGTTACCAATTTTGAACTGCATTTAGCCTACTTTATAATTTGGACCTACTAACTGTGTCTGCACCACTCATTACAGTTGTCCTCCACTGAACAAAGCTATGCCGCCTGTTTAGTCCTGTTACCAATTTTGAACTGCTTTTAGCCGACTTTTTTATTTTGGGCCTACTAACTGTGTCTGTGCCACTCATTACAGTTGTCCTCCACTGAACAAAACAATGCCGCCTGTTTAGTCCTGTTACCAATTTTGAACTGCATTTAGCCTACTTTTGTATTTGGGCCTACTAACTGTGTCTGCGCCACTCATTACAGTTATCCTCCACTGAACAAAGCTATGCCGCCTGTTTAGTCCGGTTACCAATTTTGAACTGCTTTTAGACGACTTTTTTATTTTGGGCCTACTAACTGTGTCTGCACTCATTACAGTTGTCCTCCACTGAACAAAGCAATGCCGCCTTTTTAGTCCTGTTACCAATTTTGAACTGCCTTTAGCCTACTTTTTTATTTGGGGCCTACTAACTGTGTCTGCGCCACTCATTACAGTTGTCCTCCACTGAACAAAGCTATGCCGCCTGTTTAGTCCTGTTACCAATTTTGAACAGCATTTAGCCTACTTTATTATTTGGGCCTATATCTGTGTTTCCTCCTCATCCTGCCCATTGCCCAGCCACAGCTAAATGAGTCTGCTGGTACATTGACCCAGACCACTACATTCCCCTTGCACTCTACACAGCCAGAATCTGACCCTGCTGAAAGTCAGGTTCCCCTTCCCGCATACTATACCACCATACACGGGGACAAAGAGGAAGGTGCAGATGAAAGTGCAGGTTCCTTCATCAGGTGAGGGGGGGCATAGTCGTTGGCGATGTCACTGGCACAGGGCCCCTCATAGTACTCAAAAGTGTCTCTGGCAGTGGGAGGCGCCACCTGCCGTCAAACACACCGCCGTACTATGAGGGGCCCTGTGCCAGTGCCAAGTGCCAACGAGTGGACCCCCCCCCCCCTGCTTGCTCAGGATCACAGCACTTTCAAAGTTGAAATACTTACTCTCCCTGCTCCACCGCCGTGACGTATTCCCCATTTCCTGGGCCCACGAAAATCTTGAGCCAGTCCTAGCCCCCCACAACTTTAGCCAAATGACCCCCTGTTTTCAATGCCTAACTATTATTATAAAGTAAATTAAGATTGACAAGCTTAAGAAATAAGAATTGATGTTTTTGGCATTAAAATGGGCACTGTAGGTGTTTTCCTGTCCTCCACTCACTGCCAACTTTGATTCCCCATTGACTTGCATTGGGTTTTGTGTTTCGGTCGGCCCCCGACTTTTCGAAATAATCGGCCGATTTCACCCGACCCGACTTTTGACAAAGTCGGGTTTTCTAGAAACTCGACTCGATCCTAAAAAAGTAAAAGTCGCTCAACTCTAAACTGGACTAAATTAAGGCTGCACAGCCGGACAGTTGAGAGTTGTCTCAGTATAACCATTTTAATTTTTTAACCCCTTTCCAGTCGTTTATTATTCAGCAAAATGCTGTTTGGCTGCTATTTTGCTGTATTTGAACAAAGAAGATCATAAAAATGTTGGATTTCGGGGTGCACATATTTTTTGTAAAATTCGTAGTATTGACTTGGTCCCTGGGCCAGTGTTCTCTGAATCAATTTGTTCATCTCTAATCCTACTTGTTTTCTTCACTACAACATGCCCTACACCATTGTATATGTCACTGTTTCCCAAACCTGTTGTGAAGGAAGACCCACAACCCTGCGACTTTTAACCTAAATACAGGTATAAATATCTGCCAGTAGCGTCAACAACGCGCCGCCATTGGGGTGCGTCATTCTATGCGCCCATGACAAGGTTGAATGGTTATTATGACAGCCGGGGTAAAGACCTCTATTTTAGTTTTTATGGATCTCTATTGAAACCAAGTATGTGACTGTGGTTCAAAGGAACCACTGTTTTTACCTATAGCGCTCTATATAATAAAAGCGATCAGATGATCGCAAGTTCAAGTCCCCAAGGGGACTAAGAAATTCAGTAAAAAAAAGTTTTTTTGTTTAAAAAAACAAAAATAAAACCTAAAACATCAACATTTGAATCACCTCCCTTTTCCCCCATTAAATATAAAAATAATAAAAAATACATATGTGTTATCACTATGTCAATAAAAGATGATTTGATCCTGTAAACTCAGTAAACACAAAATAATTCAAACGCCCAAATTTGTTTTTTTATTTTTATTTATTTATTTTTTTTGGGGGGGGAGGGTGTCACAAAAATATGCCCTAAGAAATTATCAAAATGTCATATTTATCCGAAAATAGTATCATTAACCCCTTTACTCCCCAAGGTGGTTTGCACATTAATGAACAGGCCAATTTTTACAATTCTGACCAGTGTCACTTTATGAGGCAATAACTCTGGAATGCTTCATTGATTCTGAGAATATTTTTTCATGACATATTGTACTTCATGAGAGTGGCAACATTTCTTCCATATAACTTGTGTCTATTTGTGAGAAAAAAGGAAATTTGGGAAAGGTTTGGTAAATTTTGCAACTTTTAATTCTTATCCCCTTAAATCAGAGATGTGTCACACAAAATAGTTAATAAAGAACATTTCCCACATGTCTTTTTTACATCAGCACAATTTTTGAAGCAACTTTTTTGTTGTTAGTAAGTTATAAGTGTTAAAAGTTGACCAGCAATTTCTCCTTTGTCCAACAAAATTAACAAAACCGTTTTTTTAGGGACCACCTCACATTTAAAGTGACTTTGAGGGGTCTATATGATAGAAAATACCCCAAAGTGACACCATTCTAAACATTGCACCCCTCAAGGTGCTCAAAACCACATTGAAGAAGTTTATTAACCCTTCAGATGCTTCACAGGAATTTTTGTAATGTGAAAAAAATGAACATTTAACTTTTCCACAAAAAAATTGCTTTAGATTCATTTTTTTTATTTTTACAAGGGTAGCAGGAAAAAAATGGAACCCCAAATTTATTGCGCAATTTCTCCTGAGCATGGTTATACCCCATATGAGGGAGAAAGTCACTTTTTGGACACACGGCAGAGCTCAGAAGGGAAGGAGCATCATTTTACTTTTTGAATGTAATATTTCCTGGAATCATTAGCCGATGTCATGTCCCATTTGGAGAGCCCCTGATGTGCCTAAACAGTGTAAACACCCACACAAGTGACCCCATTTTGGGAACTAGACCCCTCAAGGAATGTATTTAGATGTGTGTTGAGCACCCTGAAATCCAGAAGTTTATAACGTTGAGCCATAAAAATAAAAAAAAATCACATCTTCCCCACAAAAATGTTATTTTGGCCCCAAATTTTCCATTTTCAGAAGGGTAACAAAAGAAATTCCAACATACAATTTGGTGTACAATTTCTCCTGAGTACGCCGATACCCCATGTGTGGGAGAATACTACTTTTGAGGGACAGTGCAAAGCCCAAAAGGCCTCTTCGCGCCATATTGGAGTTGAGATTTTGCTGGAATGATTTGAGAGAGCCGTGTCACATTGGCAGAGCCCCTAAAGTGCCAGAACAACAGAAACCCTGTATATGTGAACTCATTTTACAAAGTACACTTCCCAAATTAATTAACCCCTTCATGACCCAGCCTATTTTGACCTTAAAGACCTTGCCGTTTTTTGCAATTCTGACCAGTGTCCCTTTATGAGGTAATAACTCAGGAACGCTTCAACGGATCCTAGCGGTTCTGAGATTGTTTTTTCGTGACATATTGGGCTTCATGTTAGTGGTAAATTTAGGTCAATAAATTCTGCGTTTATTTGTGATAAAAACGGAAATTTGGCGAAAATTTTGAAAATTTCGCAATTTTCACATTTTGAATTTTTATTCTGTTAAACCAGAGAGATATGTGACACAAAATAGTTAATAAATAACATTTCCCACATGTTTACTTTACATCAGCACAATTTTGGAAACAAAATTTTTTTTTGTTAGGAAGTTATAAGGGTTAAAATTTGACCAGCGATTTGTCATTTTTACAACGAAATTTACAAAACCATTCTTTTAGGGACCACCTCACATTTGAAGTCAGTTTGAGGGGTCTATATGGCTGAAAATACCCAAAAGTGACACCATTCTAAAAACTGCACCCCTCAAGGTACTCAAAACCACATTCAAGAAGTTTATTAACCCTTCAGGTGCTTCACAGCAGCAGAATCAACATGGAAGGAAAAAATGAACATTTAACTTTTTAGTCACAAAAATCATCTTTTAGCAACAATTTTTTTATTTTCCCAATGGTAAAAGGAGAAACTGAACCACGAAAGTTGTTGTCCAATTTGTCCTGAGTACGCTGATACCTCATATGTGGGGGTAAACCACTGTTTGGGTGCACGGCAGGGCTTGGAAGGGAAGGAGCGCCATTTGACTTTTTGAATCAAAAATTGGCTCCACTCTTTAGCGGACACCATGTCACGTTTGGAGAGCACCCGTGTGCCTAAAAATTGGAGCTCCCCCACAAGTGACCCCATTTTGGAAACTAGACGCCCCAAGGAACTTATCTAGATGCATAGTGAGCACTTTGAACCCCCAGGTGCTTCACAAATTGATCCGTAAAAATGAAAAAGTACTTTTTTTTCACAAAAAAATTCTTTCAGCCTCAATTTTTTCATTTTCACATGGGCAACAGGATAAAATGGATCCTAAAATGTGTTGGGCAATTTCTCCTGAGTACACTAATACCTCACATGTGGGGGTAAACCACTGTTTGGGCACATGGTAAGGCTCGGAAGGGAAGGAGCGCCATTTGACTTTTTGAATGAAAAATTATTTCCATCGTTAGCGGACACCATGTCGCGTTTGGATAGCTCCTGTGTGCCTAAACATTGGCGCTCCCCCACAAGTGACCCCATTTTGGAAACTAGACCCCCCAAGGAACTTATTTAGATGCCTAGTGAGCACTTTAAACCCTCAGGTGCTTCACAAATTGATCTGTAAAAATGAAAAAGTACTTTTTTTTCACAAAAAAATCATTTTCGCCTCAATTTTTTCATTTTCACATAGGCAGTAGGATAAAATGGATCATAAAATTTGTTGGGCAATTTCTCCCGAGTACGCCGATACCTCATATGTGGGGGTAAACCACTGTTTGGGCACTCGGCAGGGCTCGGAAGGGAAGGCGCGCCATTTGACTTTTTGAATGGAAAATTAGCTCCAATTGTTAGCGGACACCATGTCGCGTTTGGAGAGCCCCTGTGTGCCTAAACATTGGAGCTCCCCCACAAGTGACCCCATTTTGGAAACTAGACCCCCCAAGGAACTTATCTAGATGCATATTGAGCACTTTAAACCCCCAGGTGCTTCACAGAAGTTTATAACGCAGAGCCATGAAAATAAAAAATAATTTTTCTTTCCTCAAAAATGATTTTTTAGCCTGGAATTTCCTATTTTGCCAAGGATAATAGGAGAAATTGGACCCCAAATATTGTTTTCCAGTTTGTCCTGAGTACGCTGATACCCCATATGTGGGGTAAACCACTGTTTGGGCGCACAGCAGGGCTCGGAAGGGATGGCACGCCATTTGGCTTTTTAAATGGAAAATTAGCTCCAATCATTAGCGGACACCATGTCACGTTTGGAGAGCCCCTGTGTGCCTAAGCATTGGAGATCCCCCAGAAATGACCCCATTTTGGAAACTAGATCCCCAAAGGAACTAATCTAGATGTGTGGTGAGGACTTTGAACCCCCAAGTGCTTCACAGAAGTTTATAACGCAGAGCCATGAAAATAAAAATAAAAAATTATTTTCTCAAAAATGATCTTTTAGCCTGCAATTTTTTATTTTCCCAAGGGTAACAGGAGAAATTTGACCCCAAAAGTTGTTGTCCAGTTTCTCCTGAGTACGCTGATACCCCATATGTGGGGGTAAATCACTGTTTGGGCACATGCCGGGGCTCGGAAGTGAAGTAGTGATGTTTTGAAATGCAGACTTTGATGGAATGCTCTGTGGGCGTCACATTGCGTTTGCAGAGCCCCTGATGTGGCTTAACAGTAGAAACCCCCCACAAGTGACCCCATTTTGGAAACTAGACCCCCAAAGGAACTTATCTAGATGTGTGGTGAGCACTTTGAACCCCCAAGTGCTTCATAGAAGTTTATAATGCAGAGCCGTGAAAATAATAAATACGTTTTCTTTCCTCAAAAATAATTATTTAGCCCAGAATTTTTTATTTTCCCAAGGGTTACAGGAGAAATTGGACCCCATAAGTTGTTGTCCAGTTTCTCCTGAGTACGCTGATACCCCATATGTGGGGGTAAACCACTGTTTGGGCACATGCCAGGGCTCGGAAGTGAAGTAGTGACGTTTTGAAATGCAGACTTTGATGGAATGCTCTGTGGGCGTCACGTTGCGTTTGCAGAGCCCCTGATGTGGCTTAACAGTAGAAACCCCCCACAAGTGACCCCATTTTGGAAACTAGACCCCGAAAGGAACTTATCTAGATGTGTGGTGAGCACTTTGAACCCCCAAGTGCTTCATAGAAGTTTATAATGCAGAGCCGTGAAAATAATAAATACGTTTTCTTTCCTCAAAAATAATTATTTAGCCCAGAATTTTTTAATTTTCCCAAGGGTAACAGGAGAAATTTGACCCCAATATTTGTTGTCCAGTTTCTCCAGAGTATGGTGATACCCCATATGTGGGGGTAAACCACTGTTTGGGCACACGTTGGGGCTCGGAAGTGAAGTAGTGACGTTTTGAAATGCAGACTTTGATGGAATGGTCTGCGGGCGTCACATTGCATTTGCAGAGCCCCTGGTGTGCCTAAACAGTAGAAACCCCCCACAAGTGACCACATTTTAGAAACTAGACCCCCCAAGGAACTTATCTAGATATGTGGTGAGCACTTTGAACCCCCAAGTGCTTCACAGACGTTTACAATGCAGAGCCGTGAAAATAAAAAATCATTTTTCTTTCCTCAAAAATGATGTTTTAGCAAGCATTTTTTTAGATTCACAAGGGTAACAGGAGAAATTGGACCCCAGTAATTGTTGCGCAGTTTATCCTGAGTACACTGATACCCCATATGTGGGGGTAAACC
The DNA here is from genome assembly GCF_032444005.1 of Ranitomeya imitator. Lineage (NCBI taxonomy): Eukaryota > Metazoa > Chordata > Amphibia > Anura > Dendrobatidae > Ranitomeya > Ranitomeya imitator. The sequence continues at coordinate 856,439,628 of NC_091282.1, read as the reverse complement.
ACTGTTTGGGCACACGTCAGGGTTCGGAAGTGAGGGAGCACCATTTGACTTTTTGAATACGAGATTGGCTGGAATCAATGGTGGCGCCATGTTGCGTTTGGAGACCCCTGATGTGCCTAAACAGTGGTAACCCCTCAATTCTACCTCCAACACTAACCCCAACACACCCCTAACCCTAATCCCAACTGTAGCCATAACCCTAATCACAACCCTAACCACAACCCTAATTCCAACCCTAACCCTAAGGCTATGTGCCCACGTTGCGGATTCGTGTGAGATATTTCCGCACCATTTTTGAAAAATCCGCGGGTAAAAGGCACTGCGATTTTCCGCGGATTTCCAGTGTTTTTTGTGCGGATTTCACCTGCGGATTCCTATTGAGGAACAGGTGTAAAACGCCGCGGAATCCGCACAAAGAATTGACATGCTGCGGAAAATACAACGCAGCGTTTCCGCGCGGTATTTTCTGCACCATGGGCACAGCGGATTTGGTTTTTCATATGTTTACATGGTACTGTAAACCTGATGGAATACTGCTGCGAATCCACAGCGGCCAATCCGCAGCCAAATCCGCACCGTGTGCACATAGCCTAATTCTAAAGGTATGTGCACACTGCGGAAAACGCTGCAGATCCGCAGCAGTTTCCCATGAGTTTACAGTTCAATGTAAACCTATGGGAAACAAAAATCGCTGTACACATGCTGCGGAAAAACTGCACGGAAACGCAGCGGTTTACATTCCGCAGCATGTCACTTCTTTGTGCGGATTCCGCAGCGGTTTTACAACTGCTCAAATAGAAAATCGCAATTGTGAAATGCGCAGAAAAAAACGCGGTAAATCCGCCATAAATCCGCAGCGGTTTAGCACTGCGGATTTATCAAATCCGCAGCGGATAAATCCGCAGAGGACCAGAATACGTGTGCACATACCGAAACCCTAACCCTAGCCCTACCCCTACCCCTAACCCTACCCCTAACCCTAAATCTACCCCTAGCCCTACCCCTAACCCTACCCCTAACCCTAACCCTAACCCTACCCCTAACCCTAACCCTATTCTAACATTAGTGGAAAAAAAAAATTCTTTATTTTTTTATTGTCCCTACCTATGGGGGTGACAAAGGGGGGGGTCATTTATTATTTTTTTTATTTTGATCACTGAGATATAATCTATCTCAGTGATCAAAATGCACTTTGGAACGAATCTGCCGACCGGCAGATTCGGCGGGCGCACTGCGCATGCGCCCGCCATTTTGGAAGATGGCGGCGCCCAGGGAGAAGACGGACGGGACCCCGGCAGGATCGGTAAGTATGATGGGGTGGGGGGGGATCACGGGGGGGGGATCGGAGCATGGGGGGGGGGATCGGAGCGCGGCAGGCATGGAACGGAGCACGGGGGCGTGGAACGGAGCACGGGGGGGCTGGAACGGAGCACGGGGGGGTGGAACGGAGCACGGGGGGGTGGATCGGAATGCAGGGGGGGTGATTGGAGCACGGGGGGGTGATTGGAGCACGGGGGGAGCGGACAAGAGCACGGGGGGGAGCGGAGCACTGGATGGAGGGGAGCCGGAGCAGTGTACCGGCCAGATCGGGGGGCTGGGGGGGCGATCGGTGGGGTGGGGTGGGGGCACATTAGTATTTCCAGCCATGGCCGATGATATTGCAGCATCGGCCATGGCTGGATTGTAATATTTCACCCGTTATAATAGGTGAAATATTACAAATCGCTCTGATTGGCAGTTTCACTTTCAACAGCCAATCAGAGCGATCGTAGCCACGAGGGGGTGAAGCCACCCCCCCTGGGCTAAACTACCACTCCCCCTGTCCCTGCAGATCGGGTGAAATGGGAGTTAACCCTTTCACCGGATCTGCAGGGACGCGATCTTTCCATGACGCCACATAGGCGTCATGGGTCGGATTGGCACCGACTTTCATGACGCCTACGTGGCGTCATGGGTCGGGAAGTGGTTAATCTAGGGGTGCAGTGATCATATTGACACCCCATGTGCCTCACATAATTTTATACCATTGAGTGATGAAGAAAGAATAAATTACATTTTTAACACTAAAATGTTGTTTCAGCCCCAAGCTTTTATTTTTTTCTAAGGGCTAATAGGAATTTTTTTTACAATAGTAACATAGTAACATAGTAGTAAGGCCGAAAAAAGACATTTGTCCATCCAGTTCAGCCTATATTACATCATAATAAATCCCCAGATCTACGTCCTTCTACAGAACCTAATAATTGTATGATACAATATTGTTCTGCTCCAGGAAGACATCCAGGCCTCTCTTGAACCCCTCGACTGAGTTCGCCATCACCACCTCCTCAGGCAAGCAATTCCAGATTCTCACTGCCCTAACAGTAAAGAATCCTCTTCTATGTTGGTGGAAAAACCTTCTCTCCTCCAGACGCAAAGAATGCCCCCTTGTGCCCGTCACCTTCCTTGGTATAAACAGATCCTCAGCGAGATATTTGTATTGTCCCCTTATATACTTATACATGGTTATTAGATCGCCCCTCAGTCGTCTTTTTTCTAGACTAAATAATCCTAATTTCGCTAATCTATCTGGGTATTGTAGTTCTCCCAATAAACTGAGGTCCATTATTTCCTGAGTGCGCCGATACCCTACATGTAATCGGGAATTATTTTTCAAGCACAGTGTAAAGCTCAGAAGACAAGGAGCGCCATACTATAGTGCAGATTTTACTGTTATGGTTTGCATCTGCCACGATCCACTGCGAGAGCCCATGAGGTGCCAGAACAGCAGAAGTGACCCCATTTTGTAAACTATACCTCTCAATGAATTCATCTAGGGGTGAAGTGATCATATTGACACCACGGGTGAGTCACAGAACTGTATACAATTGAGCAGAGAAGAAAAAATAACTACATTTTTACCACCAAAATTATGTTTTAGTCCCAGATTTTACATTTTCACATGAGAAGTAGGTAAAAATGGCACCATAATTTGTCCCACAATTTCTACTGAACGTGGCAATATCCCATATGTGACTGTACAGTACTACTTAGCCATGCGGAGAGACTCGGGAGGAACGCAGCACTATTTGACTCCTGGAGCGCAGATTTTCCTAGAACTCCATATACAGAGCCCCTAATTGCTAGAACAACAGAATTCCCCCCTCGAGTGACCACATTTTGGAAATTATGTAAGGAGGTTGCTTTCCCTGCTCCTTACCTGGAACCACTTAGTCGGACAGCTGGGTTGTTGGGGGGAGGACTTTCTGCCCTGGACAGAGAGGACCATGTGACTGCTGGGGGCAGAGAAGAAGAGAGAGGGGTGTGGTCAGTAAAGAGCAGGAGAGCAGAGCATGCGGGACAGAGGGGACAGCGCGCCAGGCGTGTACTATGGAGGACAGAGAATGAACTTCAATCCAATATTGCAGCCAGCATGCAGCCAGCGGGTAAGGAAAGGGTGAATCAAAAACCCCGCCTCCATGGCTGAAGATTGTTCCCTCCAAATTCAGGTGACAGTGTCCCTTTAAGGTCTTCAAGCGCTCTCTGGTGATTGTACCCACGTTGGAATAAGGACCCTCCAGTCAGGACCGCCCTGGACTGATAAGTTACAGGAACATTCGTTAACCGTTTCAATTCCGCTTAACTGTCTACTGTTTGCTTTATCTCTATTAACCCCCTGTTTACTCCCTGCGAGGAGAATCTTACTCCTGTTAATAAATTCCCCTCAACAGTTGGTCTGTCTGTTCCGTGGTGACATACTCAACCCTGCACTCTATTACAATTATACTGTTTGGGAATTTATCTACAGGTGTAGTTATAATTTGGACTCCATAGGTATTTTCCAGAAACAAGCAGCAATGAAAGTTGCCAAGTGAAAATTGAAAACTGCCACTGTAGTGACCATTACATTGTAGTGTCCAGGATGTTGCAGTCACCAGCACGTTATGCCCTGCTCGTGCTTCTGGAGAGATGCATCTGTAACACTCCAGGTAACCGGTTGTTACAGTGATGTTGCCTTCCTTTCGGGGAGGGCGATATCATGCTTGGAGGCAAGGAAGATTCTCTTTACCAGGTAACGAACCCACATTCAACACATTCTGAATCCAGGCCAGAAGGGGGAGCTCTGAACCCGGATTCAGGGGATCTTCCCCAGCTTTAAGTGTTCTGATCTGTAGGCGGAGTCAGTCAATTGGTCCAGGGAGACCGAACAGAGCAGTCTGTTGGAGGAAGAGAGAAGGAAGTCTGGAACTGAGAGCAGACAGCGGAGCCGTGCACCCAGGATTAAGCTGCAGCTCAAGGGAAAGGAAGTGAACCTGAAGGGTTCAAAGTGGTGGAGCTACTGTGGAAACTGAGCACAGTGGAGAAGGAAAGGGGCTCAGAGGGGAACTGTGACCGGGCACCCGCGGAGCCGAAGAACAGGAAGCGGGCATCGGGAGCCCGAGGCTGTGGCGTACTCCAGACAGATGGCAGAACCGGAGGGCATAGAACTGTATGTGACTTGCCCACACCACACCTGAAGGTGAAGCAGGACAGGGGAGAGAGGACTTTGCCAGCAGCTACAGGCAGCAGGGACCTCGCACACTAGCGCGAGTAGGAAGGCTTACGGACCTCACCTGGGAGAGGGATTCACTATTGCCTCCAGGCCGGCCGGGCCATACCATCACCTGTTCCTGGTACCCTGGACTGTGGACTGCTACTGTCAGTAAACCTTGTAAAGACTTTACAACTTTGTGTCCTCCACTTATTTTCCGGCATACACCATCCTTGCCCATACACCTTGGGAGTCCTGGGGACCCCGCTTCACCTCTGGAAAGCGTCACCATCTTGCTGCAACAACATCACCCCAGAGAACCCCTTTAAGCAGCATCAGTCCCCTCTGACCAAGAACCACAGGTGGCATCATGAACACCAACATTAATACAAAACCCTTTAAAAGACTTTCCCCTTTAATTGAGTGCCCAGGGCCGCCGTGACATCCCCTTAAAGTGCGACCAAGTACCCCACTACAAAGGTGGGTGACACACATCCATGAGCAAGTGTACTTGTTTCTCTGATTTTCCCAAGCACGCTCATGTGGTCTCCGTGTATTTGTAAGTGTTCGGAGATTTAGTTTTCATTGCCTCAGCTGCATGATTTACAGCTGATAGACAGCTTGAATACATGTGAGGATTCCCTAGCAACCAGGCAACCCCCACATGTACTCAGGCTGGCTAGGAGGCCACCCGAGCGTGCTCGCGAAAACCCGAGCAACGAGTACACTCACTCATCACTAGTGGGCTTTCTTCACTTCAGAAATGCCAATGTGGATGCTATATGTGGTTTAGGTACACTTTGTGGCTCGAAAGGGAGGGGGACATTTGGATTTGGGAGCACAGAATTTGTTGAATTTCTATTGGTGGGAGAGGAGCCATTTCACTTTTCCAGAGCCTTTGTACTACCAGTAATGTGGAAGCCACCTATATTTTCATTAACGGATGACAGACCTAAGTGGGGACTTGCTTTTTATGTGTATTGAGCTTTTATTGGGAACATTTTACATAACATTTGGGATAACAGTTATCCGGCACTTACTTTGGGATTTCCATCTAAATCTCTGAGTGACGTGATTCAGATGAAACCCCCGAGGAATCCATTCACTATAATGAAGCAGCAGAGTTACTCTGGACCCCATCTGGCCTCTGTTCAGCGGTGTCAGAAATGCACAAAACTGTGGCCGACAGTACATTTATTGAATCCCAAGAAGACGGACACCACCAGATCACAGGTCAGACGGCGTCCACAATGCCTCCATCTGCCTCTTTATAGGGAATCTTCTGTCCAGGGTAACATCTGAATCAGGTATTTCCGAAATTTACATGGAAACCTCGATGTAAGCGCTCAGCGCAGAGCTCATAATAAATGTGAGCTGAGCATTTCTGGGATCTTTGGAAGGCAAAATGAACAAATAAACGGGCGATGAAGAATGGGTTTTATTTATTTTTTACACCGCTCTTCGTGTGTTATAAGTAATTAGACCACTTTATTCTTCGGGTCGGTGTAATTACAGTTATACGAGATTGATACTGGGTTTTTATGTTTAGCTGCTGTCACACACTAAAAGAGCTACAATTTTTCCATATTTTGGCCCACAGAGTCATGTCAGGGCTTGTGTGTTGCAGGACAAGTTGACTTTTTATTGGTACCATTTTCAGGCACATGACATTTTTTGATCAGTTTCTACTCTGATTTTTGGAAGGCATAGTGAACAAAAACAAACAATTTTTTGTTGTTTTTCAGCATGTGGTAAATTGTTAAGGCAGCTTTATTCTTCAGGTCAGTATTATTACCTTGAGACCACAGTTATAGATTTATGTTCTTGCACATTTACACAATAAGAACTATTTTATAGAAAAAATAATAATTTTTGCATCGCTTTATTCTGAGAGCTATACCTTTTTTATTTTTCCGCTGATGGAGCTGTATAGCGGCTTTTTTTTTTGCGGGACAAGATGTCATTTTCGGCAGTACTATATTTATTAATAACTGTCTTTTTTATTGTGTTTTATTCCACTTTTTGTTCAGCGGTATGATGATAAAGCATTGTTTTACTTTTGTCCCACTATGGGACTATGATTTTTTGCAGGCTGACCGTTTGTATAGCATGGGGATGCAGTAGCATCCCTGTGCTATGGAAACTGTCAGTTCTGCACTGACAAAGTAAGTTGCTGATCATGCTCTGAGCATGATCTAGCAACTTTACTAGCTCTGATGACCAGGAAGTCATCATGACAACATCCGGTAACCATGGCAACATTTGGGAACCCGCGATGACACCACGAAGTCTCCGTTCCAAGTGCAGAGGGGCTGTCATCACTCTGCCTGCTCCATGAATGCTGCAATCAAGTTTGATCGCATTTAGAGGGTTAAAGTTCCAGGATTGGTGCGGGACCGATCCTGACACTGTGCTGACACTCGGCAGCGATCGCACATGCACAGCCTCTGTGTGCGCATGATCACCTGGATGCATCCATCCGTCCCAGGTCAATAAGGCTTAGGTCACAGGAACGTATGGATACGTCCAAGGTGGGAGAAGAATTAAAAATGTTGTCTCACCCCACAAAAAAAATAATATATGCCCTCACACAGCTCTGCCGACCAAAACATTGAAATGTCGCGGGTCTCAGAAACTGGCAACTCAATCTTTTTTTTCTTTTTTTTTTTGCAAATTAACAATTTTTGTATACCACTAAAATAATGAAAAACGGGATACATTTTGTATAGCTGTAATTGTCCTGAGGAGGTCAATCATACTGCCAGGTCATTTTTTTCCACACAATGCTTGCCGCAAAAACAATTCCCAAGTGACAATGTCAGTGTTGCATTTTTTAATCTTAATTTCACTGCACTTGGAATTTTCTTCCCATTTTCCAGTACATTATATGATAAAATGAATGGTGTCATTAAAAATAAAACTCATCATGCAAAACACAAGCCCTGATATGTCTATGACTATGAGGATAGAAAAATAAAAAAGTTATGGCTCTTGGAAGAAAGGGAGGAAAAAATTAAAACTTGACCTTGGCAGTTAGGGGTTAAGGGACACCTCAAAATAGGGCATTTTGTGAAGCACTCATTTGGAAAACACTACCCTAATGGATCGGGGAAAACCTCTTAGCCCTTTAGTGATGATCAAGAATTTTATGGCTTGTAACCTTTTTCCTCCTTTTGTTTTCCTTAAACCAGTTTCACTTTCCTCTTGTCCATTTTAAACTGTTAGAAAAAAACAACATGTTAAATAATTTTTTAAATAAATATCTATATATATAATTGTCAAAGGGGCACTTCCGTCTGTATTTCTTTGTCTGTCTGTCACGGAAATCCCGCATCGCTGATTGGTCGCAGACGACGGGCACAGTCCTGTCGCGAATTTGCCCCTTCCTACTCTGTCAGTGCCCCCTCCATTCAGCGCTCACACAGGGTTAATGGCTGTGTTACACCGCGTTATGCCACGGTGTAACGCAGTCCGTTAATGCTGCTATTAACCCTGTGTGACCAACTTTTGCCTATGCAGCATCAATAGTAAAAAGATCTAATGTTAAAAATAATAAACAAATAAAAAATCATTATATTCTCACCTTCCGTCGCCTTTCCCGCTGCTCCTCGCGTCGCTCCGGTCCATGCATTGCGGTCTCTCTCGAGATGATGATGTGGCGGTCTCGTGAGACCGCTACGTCATCATCTTGCGAGAGCACAATACATTCTTGGGACCGGAGCATCGCGAGGATCATTGGTAAATGCCTGGGCTGGATCCAGGAGCCGACGGAAGGTGAGTATATAACTATTTTTTATTTTAATTCTTTTTTTTAACAGGGATATGGTGCCCACATTGCTATATACTACGTGGGCTGTGTTATATACTGCATGGGCTTTGTTATATACTGCGTGGGCTGTTATATACTACTAGATTGTGGCCCGATTCTAACGCATCGGGTATTCTAGAATATGCATGTCCCCGTAGTATATGGACAATGATGATTCCAGAATTCGCGGCACACTGTGCCCGTCGCTGATTGGTCGAGGCAACCTTTATGACATCATCGTCGCCATGGCAACCATTATGACATCTACGTCGATACTGTGCCCGTCGCTGAATCAGAAACGTGAGATGTCTACGTCCTTTATGACATCATCGTCGCTGTGCCCGTTGCTGATTGGTCGAGGCCTGGAGGCCTCGACCAATCAGAGACGCGGGATTTCTACGTCGATGCTGTGCCGGTCTCTGATTGGTCGAGGCCTGGCGGCCTCGACCAATCAGAGAGCCGGGATTTCCAGGACAGACAGACAGACAGACAGAAAAACCCTTAGACAATTATATATATAGATGTCTCTGTGCTATATACTACGTGGCTGTGGTATATATTACGTGGCTGGGCAATATACTACATCGCTGTGCTCTATACTACGTGGCCTGTGTTATATACTGCATGGGCTGTGTTATATACTACGTCTCTGTGCTATATACTACGTGGCTGTGCTATATACTACGTGGCTGTGCAATATACTATGTGGCTGTGCAATATACTACTTGGGCTGTTATATACTACGTGGGCTGTGTTATATACTGCATGGACTGTGCTATATACTACGTGCGCTGTGCTATATACTACTTGGGCTGTGTTATATATTGCGTGGGCTGTGTTATATACTGCGAGGGCTGTGCTATATACTACGTGAGCTGTGCAATATACTACATGGCTGTGGTATATACTACGTGGCTGTGCTATATACTACGTGGATGTGCTATATACTATATGGCTGTGCTATATACTACGCGTCTGTGCTATATACTACATGGCTGTGCTATTGTTAGGTTGAACAATTAATAAAATGTTCACTTCAGTTGCCTACTCCTGGCCTAATGGATATTGATCAGGTGTACACTAAAGAAATAACATATGACACACACAGTCAAATGTAAATTCTCCTAGATCAATCTATGGCTCAGCTCCAAGGATAAAGGGACTTTATTCAGTCAGGACACATGGTTATATATCCCCTGTAAGGGGGGCTCGGTTAGCTTTAAAATGGGAGTGATCGGATGCATTCCATTGGTTTGTGGGTTGGGCAATGAGCAAGTCCATGGGAGGATCCATGAGGTCATGAGGGTGGGTTGGTCCATGAGGTCATCAAGGTGGGCATCACTGTGGGTGGATCCATGAGGTCATCAGGGTGGGCGTCATCTTGGATACAAGCACATGGCTTCTGATACAGGAAATGGCAGCCATCTTTAATGTCTTACTTTCATCTGAAAAAACTTATGCAAGGTTAAAAAATACATGTTATGGGTTGCTTCTCTCAACCTCTTATGTCTTGAGGTTAATTAAGTATTTGATCTTATGGCTCTCCTCAACAGTCCCCCCTAAATACTTTATTAACCTCCTTTTTTTTTTTTTTTTCTTGTTCCCACTGTGGTTCCCTAACCCACCAGTGTTAAGTGTCATTATGACATCAGGGGCTTTATGACAATATGGATGCTATAGACAGCAGAGAATGTGTGACCAATTATGGATATATCAGGAGGTATATCGGAGCGCGCTACCCGTGTCCTCGGGACTTTCCTACCTGCTGGATCTATTACTCTCCAATCTCCATGGTTACATAAAACACACATGTCACTCACCCTGATGTAACACATCCTAGATCTGACCGTCTTGCCCGGGAGGGGGGAATTGGAGTTTTCACCAGTTTGAGACAAGTTTTCTCTTGTGGAAAACCTCCCTTTGTAGCTGGACTTTGACAAGCAGGTCAGATCCTACTCTGTCCCTAACTATCTAACAAGTTTACAATGTGAAAGATGGATTAAATGGCGCTATAACAATAATAATAATAAGATGGATCCAGGAGGCGCTCAGCAATCCTGACCGAAGTAGGAGTAGTCAGGAGCACTTGATATGGACCCTTAAATCTCGACTCCAGGGATATCTTTCTGCTGAACCTCTTTACCAGCGTGTAGTCACCAGGTTGGAAAGCATGGGTACCTTCACTGGAATCTGGACCTGGAATGGATGATAAAACTTGTACATGTGTTACTGACAGTTCTTTTAGTAAGGACAATTACATAATTTACAAGAGTATCATTTCCTAAGGCTAGCTGTTGTGGAAAATATTGACCCAACCTTGGAGGCCCCCCAAAAAAGAATCTTGTATGGTGTGAGTTTAGTGGTACCCCTTGGAGTGTTTCTGAGTATAAAGCAATGGGCAAAATGTCTGTCCAAGTCTGACCTCCTAACTGGCTTTCAGTATTTTATTTTTCAAGGTGCCATTCAGTGTTTCTACTTTCCCACTGCTCTGTGGGTGATGTGGAATATGTAAACCCAAATCAGCTCCCACCAATGTCCATAGTTCCTTAGTCAGTGCTGCAATGAATGTGGGTACTTGGTCACTCTCAATTACCTCTGGGACCCCATATCTGCATACTACTTCAGTCATCAGTCTTTTAACAGTCACTCCGGCAGTCATGTTTGTTACTGGATAGGCTTCGGGCCATCCTGAGAACATGTCAGTCACTACCAGTACATACTCATGCTTCCCTACTTTTGGCATTTGAATGTGATCAATCTGAATCCTCCGAAAGGGATAGAGTGGTTTAGCCAATGTTTCTGAGTAACTTTCTGGGGCGGTGCCGGATTGCATGTTGCACACACAAGGCAGGAATTGCAATATTTTTGGGTGACAGTAGAGATCCCAAGTGCCATGTACGTCTTCCAAATCAGGTCAATCATCTGATTCTTGCCTTTGGGTGATACCATGTGCCCATTCTGTCACCGAGGAGTACAGATTACGGGGTAAACAGAGCTTTTTGTTCACCCTCCAGACTCCATCTTCATCCTTTTTAGCTCCTCCTTCTTGCCATGATTTCTTTTCATCATCTGATGTCTTGTCTTGATGTAGATGGATAATCCTCATAAGAGAGCCTTTAGTCCTTTCTTCAGTGTCTTGTGACACGTACACCGCTGCTTTATCTTTCCCAAATGGATCCGCAGCATAGGTTTTTGCTGTTTTGCCAGCAAAGAAGTTCCCCCTTGCTTCTGGAGAATCCAATCTCCCATGAGCTTTGTGTTGTGAATTCTGCTTTTGGGTTCCCTCCAGTGGTTGTAGGTGGTAATGCAGTTGTCCCTGAGTAGCAGTCATGGTCAGGTGAATCTGCTGATTGCAGTTCTGACTGGGGTATTTAGGTGTGCAGGATTCATTAGTCCTTGCCAGTTGTCCATGGTTCAGGGAGGTTTTGGATCTTTGTCTGGTTCCTCCTGCCTTGCTGCCAATTCAGCAAAGATAAGTGTTTGTTTTTTTTTTCTGTGGCACACATGCTGTGTGCTTAATAATTTTGTGCTATTCATTTGTTTTCTCTTGTCCAGCTTAGATTGTGTCAGTGTTTTCTCAGTCTTGTTGGATTCTCAGGAGTTGCAGATATACGCTCCACATCTTTAGTTAGATGGTGGAATTTTTTGTATCATCTGCTGTGGATATTTTTTGGAACGGTTTTAATACTGACCGCTTAGTATTCTGTCCTATACTTTCCTATTTAGCTAGAAGTGGCCTCTTTTGCTAAATCCTGCTTCCTGCCTGCGTGTGTCTTTCCTCTACTACTCACAGTCAAAATTTGTGGGGGGCTGCCTATCCTTTGGGGTTCTGCTCTGAGGCAAGGTAGAATTCCTACTTCCATCTATAGGGGTATTTAGTCCTCCGGCTGTGTCGAGGTGTCTAGGATTTGTTAGGCACACCCCACAGCTACTTCTAGTTGCGGTGTTAAGTTCAGGATTTGCGGTCAGTACAGTTTCCACCAACTCCAGAGAAAGTTCCATGCGGCTCCAAGGCCACGAGATCATAACAGCTTTGATCTTGATCACTGCAACCTCCGAAGGTAGATCTAGAGCGACCTCAAGTTCTTGTATGGTAGCAGCATGTTTTACAGGAGTTCCACTGGACATTAGGTATCCTCTGGTTGCCCAGATACTGCCGAAGTCATGAGCCACTCCGAAAGCATATCTTGAATCCGTGTAGATGTTGACCAGCTTCTCCGTCGCTTCCTGACAAGCCAGTGTCAAGCCTTAAGTTCTGCTTCTTGTGCAGACATGTGCGGTGGTAGGGATCCAGCTGAGATGACCTGGTCATGTGTAACCACGGCATATCCCGTATGGAACCTTCCTATTTCATCTGCAAATCTGGAAACATCAGTGAAGAACGTCAGGTCAGCATGTGGGAATGGGTCTTCAGACACGTTTTTCTGGGAGGCTACTTCTTCCTGCATTTGTTCAAGACAGTCATGATCCTCCTCTGAGTGTTTAGAAGCATCTTCACCGAGAGCATCAGCATCATCATCCACATCCCCCCTGGAAAGAGGAAGCAGCATGGACGGGTTGAGGATGTGCAGTGGACAAGAGTTCCAAGAGGGAACATTGGAGTCTCATATGACGCTGCAGCGACAGACGTTTAGGTTTCAAAAATAGCTTTTATGTTGTGTGCAGCCATTAAGAGAACCGGATGTCTTAAGATGACATCAGAATTTGGGATTCCAAGAGCTGGTGCAGACTGTATGGCCTGTTTAAGAGTGCACAAAGCTTCCACGGATTTGGTACATAGTGGAAACGCTGACGTCTTGAGGTCATCGTACAATGGCTGCATCAGCTTGGAGGCATCTGGAATCCTTTGGCAACTATAAGTGATAGGTCAGCCAACTCATCCGAGGCCCATGTCTTAAGTTGTTGGCAGAACTCAACACCAGAGTCCCATGTAGTGTCACTGGCAAGTGAGGCATCGTTGAATACGATTTCCATAACAGGCCAATATGCATCACCTGCTTTAAGATTTGCTAGGGAAATTAGATCTTGCCACCTAGCTGGGTAAGTACTTTGGATTTGAAGCATGCTTCTGTAGAAAGGCATCGGCTGTTTTTCTGGATCTGGAGCTTGGTTCAACAGAGTAGCAGCTTGCTGGGGTGTAAACTTGACGTAGAGGGTGGGCTCCTCAGACATGAGCATTGGCACTATTGGTGGTGGCACCTGAGGCGGGAGTAGAGATGGCACCGGGAGTACAGATGTAATCTCTTGTGTATGAGGAGCAGGAGGAGGTAACAGTACTGGAATAAGGGGCTCTATTTGGGCAGATCCAGTATCATGGTGCGGGGTCCAGGTGATGCAGGCAGTCTTAAAAGCTTTAACAGTCCTGTCCTCATTACTAATTAACCTGATTTCGGAGAGTCAGCAAATGCTTGGGGGTTACACTTGTTTATTATAATTCCAACGATTTCCTTTGTACATGCATGAACAGGGAAACCGAAAATGCCAACACCAATGGCGGGAATTGTCAAGGTCTCAATCTGCTCACTAATATCCGCATACTCTAAAATGCGAGTTATTGCTGCACGAAGTTGTTGAGCATTAACGTCTGGATGAATAGGGTCAAAAGTAGGGGTCACAGCGTATAGGATCATTCTACACGGAAGATTGCCTGCTTTAGTAACCGCTATGTCCCCAACAGCTATCTGACCACGTGACTCAACAATGATTTGACTGTCAGCTTGAATAGTTGCCCCTCCTGCTTCCACTATAGCTCTAGCTACACCTCCATAGTGCTCTAACCGAGAATTAGTAGCATTAACAATTACCGTCCGTTTCCATTGTCATTATGTCACCCTTTCCCACCACTAACAAGGGTCCCTCAGGAAGTTCTTTTTTGAAAATAGGTTGCCAACATTCTCTCCCCTTTGTGCTTCCTGTGCTATTGGCACCCACAAGAAAAAAGAACCACTCGTAAAGACTGCACACCACAAAATATAATTGAGAATATAAAAAGGTAAACTTTTATTGATACGCAGATAAAAACATTTAAAAACAGTGAAAAATGCAAATCCCCATACTAATCCCTATAAATGACAATAGCTAGAAAAAGCACATATCCTGCACAATACATAAGTAATAAATGACATCAAAAAGACAATAAAGACACAGTATATGATGCAAAAATACCCTATCTGATATAGCCTCTTGAACCCACAGGAACCTCAAGGATGAGGAATATAAACACTGCCAGGTGTCATTTATTACTTATGTATTGTGCAGGATATGTGCTTTTTCTAGCTATTGTCATTTATAGGGATTAGTATGGGGATTTGCATGTTTCACTGTTTTTAAATCTTTTTATCTGCATATCAATAAAAGTTTACCTTTTTATATTCTCAATTATATTTTGTGGTGTGCAGTCTTTACGAGTGGTTCTTTTTTCTTGTGGGTTCTGATATACTAGGTCACCACTCGCTTGCACCCCTTATTGACCTATATTGATGATTAGTAGTGCGCTGGTATATTCATTGTATTGCTCCTGTGCTATTGGCATCCCCCTCCCAGATTGAACCCCCCTTGATACAGTTGCCACCGTCCCATACAGGTGTGCGCTTGGCTGTGAGAGAGCCTGTGAGGTACCGGGTATAGGGTTAGGTAGACTGCGTGAGAGTGCTGTTGTAGTGGAAGCATTGGGAGGAGAGGCCATTGCTTGAAGCATCTCATGTGGGTGTGCGGCTAAATTGGCAGTGGAAGTGTCAGTAGAAAGTGTCGGTGCCGGGGATGATCCAGGTAGGAGGATTGCTGGATTCACGACAGGAGTGATAGGGGAAAGGGTCGGTGCGCCATTGGAAACCACTGAGACAGGAAACATGGGTAAAGCCTGTTCACTTCCCGAAGGAATATAGTATTGGCCGTTAGTGGTCATTACTGGGTAACAAGGATTTAGTGATGTGGTGTGTAGCCTTAGTCTAAGATGTTCACGACCAGGAGCATCACATTTCTCATCCACAAAATGGCCGCAGTCAGAATTACATTTGCCATCCACAAAATGGCCACCATTAGAATTAACACATTTGCCATGCACAAAATGGCTACCACCAGAATTAGCACTTTTGCCATCCACAAAATGGCTGCCGCCAGCATTAACACATTTGCCATCCACAAAATAGCTGCCATCAGAATTAACTGATTCGCCATCCACAAAATGGCTGCTGCCATCAGAATAAGCACATTTGCCATCCACAAAATGGCTGCTGCCAGCAGTAACACATTTGCCATCCACAAAATGGCTGCTGCCAGCAATAACACATTTGTCATCCACAAAATGGCTACCGCCAGCAATAACACATTTGCCATCCACAAAATGGCTGCTGCATTAGAATAAGCACATGGCCCATCAACAAAATGGCTGCTGCCAGAGTTAGCACATGGTTCTGGGCCACCATTATATGGTGGTGGCCGCTCACAGGATATTTTTTTGTAATACACATAACTCAAAACTCTTTTCTTTTTATTCCTTTCCTCTTCTACCCAATTTTCTCTATACAGACTTTCAGAGACTATTTTCCCTGCCCTAGCAATAGACAACAATCCATTATCTTCTAGGATGCCTCATAAGCTTTTTAGATTGTTTAACATGACTCTTCCCTTCACGAGTCGCCACTAATGTACACGGGTCTAACTTGCCATCTGAATTTGGCTTAGTGCCAATACGGCAGAACTGCATTAATTTCTCCATCTTTCTATAGATATCTATATCTCTATCAAGATAACAAACACCAAACAAACAATAAGATGGGGGAGATGACTCAAACCTGAGATTCTAAAGAGAACTGAGTCTGCAGCACTCAGTTCCTATTCCTTCTTGTCACGTGGTCCCTGTCTGACTTCCGTATTCTGTACTTTACAAACCAATTATTCCCTACTTATAAATTATTCCTAAATTACCAGTCCCCGTGCAGAGTCAATTCACTCGATGTCACAGGGCAAAACTAAATTTATTTATTTGTCTTGAACTGACTCATCTCACTCCAATCTGCACAGGATACCCCGAAGGACACAGGTAAAGACTACAGATTATAAAAATCAGCAGACTTACCGTGTTCTGATAAGGAGGTGATCAGTCTCCTGGTTCGGGGTATTCAGCGCATCCTGCCGTTCCACTCGCCGGTCCTCAGGGTTCAGGGATCTTTCTCTGCTGGCCCCAGGTTGGGCGGCCAAATATGTTGGGTTGAACAATTAATAAAATGTTCACTTCAGTTGCCTACTCCTGGCCTAATGGATATTGATCAGGTGTACACTAAAGAAATAACATATGACACACACAGTCAGATGTAGATTCTCCTAGATCAATCTATGGCTCAGCTCCAAGGAAAAAGGGACTTTATTCATTCAGGACACATGGTTACATATCCCCTGTAAGGGGGGCTCAGTTAGCTTTAAAATGGGGGCTCAGGCAACGGATTTACGTGACAGGTTTCGGATGCGTGGGTACAGTGAACGTTGCATCAAGCGGGGATATATGCGGGCAAAGAGGAGTAGCCGCTTCACCCTTTTACATGGCCAACTAAAAACCAAAAAAGGTGATGACCAAGTTAGATTCATATCCACCTATAATGGTCAGTGGATGCAGATGAGGGAGAGCCTAAAACGGCATTGGAACATGTTACAGACGGATCCAATACTGTCAAAATACTTACCTAGAGATCCACTAATGACAGCAAGACGCAGCCAGAATTTGGGAGATATGCTGGTAAGAAGTCACTACATACCAGATATCAAAAGCCCCTTTAATTCCCGAGGACCGCCACAGGGGTGCTTTCCCTGTGGTAGATGTGTAGCTTGTAATATTATTTTAAGAACAAACACATTTACCTCATCGGATGGAACACGTAACTTTAATATCAGACAGCATATCACCTATGCAACTGCACAGGTGATCTATTACGCTACGTGTGACTGCAATAAAATCTATATAGGGCTAACGTCTGGCCAGCTCAAAACACGTACTCGTGAGCACGTGCGTGACATACTTGCAGCGGCATCGGTCACTGACCAAACTTTGCTAAAGACCATACCTAGGCACTTTCGAAATTTCCACCAATGTGATCCGAAATCCTTTCTGGTCAGAGGGATTCAGCACATCCAACTGGGGATCCGTGGTGGGGACATTAAACGCTTACTTGCCCAAAAAGAATGCAGATGGATTACCATCTTGGGCACTATGTCCCCCCACAGTCTCAATGAATCACAGGGGTTTGCTTCATTCCTCTGACCATTACTCACATGCGCTTTATGAGATAGTAGCTGTGTCTTTGTGTTTTCCCTGAGATTATCCTGCCTTCTGCTGTTGTATGTCTTTTAATGGCTTTTTGGCTTTTTTTAATCATTTTTATTATGTTTTGACATTTATGTTTTTTATTCTTATTTCTTTAGTGATCAATCATATATAGCATATATGTTTCAACATCTGTTACATGCCCTTTTCAAGATGTATCCCCATACCCGGCAGATTACCTGGACGTTGATGGATATGAAGAGTGGTTCCTGAATACATCTAGCCTAATATCTATCAGGATGCTTTGAACTTCAATATGGACTTTATTTAACCACTTCTTTGATATTCTAAAGTACTTATGATCAGCATTTTGTCAACTGAAGTGTATCTAGTGATATTGCTGCGATGTCCCTTTTCTTGGGATATTTCAGCATAGTTATGATTATGGCTTTCTATACAATGGCGATCAAAAAAGAAAGGTATATTTTTGTATTCACGGCTCATTGTACCCCCTCCATCTGCCCTGCTTGATTTGGTGCATGGTGGCGGTTTGGCGCCAGCCGCTTCATGTGACCTGTCTTGCGTTGCAGACGGATGTGTCGGCATGTTTTTATTTTTTATCTGTTATGTCTGGCATTTTGCCTGACATTGGGCTCTCCTTGTGCCTTTATGGCACTGATCTCATTGTATGGTTGCTTCTATTCATGCATATACGATTCAAGCTTCAAAACCAGGGATTCAAGCTTCAGGAGGCTAATTTGCATATTCCAGGTGCCTTCTGGGAGAAGCGAAGTCTCCCTAAGCTAGAAGATCGTTGGGTACAGCCGGGACTAGCTGCTTCGAAAGCATCACCAAACCAGGGATTCAAGCTTCAGGAGGCTAATTTGCATATTCCAGGTGCCTTCTGGGAGAAGCGAAGTCTCCCTAAGCTAGAAGATCGTTGGGTACAGCCGGGACCAGCTGCTTCGAAAGCATCACCAAACCAGGGATTCAAGCTTCAGGAGGCTAATTTGCATATTCCAGGTGCCTTCTGGGAGAAGCGAAGTCTCCCTAAGCTAGAAGATCGTTGGGTACAGCCGGGACCAGCTGCTTCGAAAGCATCACCAAACCAGGGATTCAAGCTTCAGGAGGCTAATTTGCATATTCCAGGTGCCTTCTGGGAGAAGCGAAGTCTCCCTAAGCTAGAAGATCGTTGGGTACAGCCGGGACCAGCTGCTTCGAAAGCATCACCAAACCAGGGATTCAAGCTTCAGGAGGCTAATTTGCATATTCCAGGTGCCTTCTGGGAGAAGCGAAGTCTCCCTAAGCTAGAAGATCGTTGGGTACAGCCGGGACCAGCTGCTTCGAAAGCATCACCAAACCAGGGATTCAAGCTTCAGGAGGCTAATTTGCATATTCCAGGTGCCTTCTGGGAGAAGCGAAGTCTCCCTAAGCTAGAAGATCGTTGGGTACAGCCGGGACCAGCTGCTTCGAAAGCATCACCAAACCAGGGATTCAAGCTTCAGGAGGCTAATTTGCATATTCCAGGTGCCTTCTGGGAGAAGCGAAGTCTCCCTAAGCTAGAAGATCGTTGGGTACAGCCGGGACCAGCTGCTTCGAAAGCATCACCAAACCAGGGATTCAAGCTTCAGGAGGCTAATTTGCATATTCCAGGTGCCTTCTGGGAGAAGCGAAGTCTCCCTAAGCTAGAAGATCGTTGGGTACAGCCGGGACCAGCTGCTTCGAAAGCATCACCAAACCAGGGATTCAAGCTTCAGGAGGCTAATTTGCATATTCCAGGTGCCTTCTGGGAGAAGCGAAGTCTCCCTAAGCTAGAAGATCGTTGGGTACAGCCGGGACCAGCTGCTTCGAAAGCATCACCAAACCAGGGATTCAAGCTTCAGGAGGCTAATTTGCATATTCCAGGTGCCTTCTGGGAGAAGCGAAGTCTCCCTAAGCTAGAAGATCGTTGGGTACAGCCGGGACCAGCTGCTTCGAAAGCATCACCAAACCAGGGATTCAAGCTTCAGGAGGCTAATTTGCATATTCCAGGTGCCTTCTGGGAGAAGCGAAGTCTCCCTAAGCTAGAAGATCGTTGGGTACAGCCGGGACCAGCTGCTTCGAAAGCATCACCAAACCAGGGATTCAAGCTTCAGGAGGCTAATTTGCATATTCCAGGTGCCTTCTGGGAGAAGCGAAGTCTCCCTAAGCTAGAAGATCGTTGGGTACAGCCGGGACCAGCTGCTTCGAAAGCATCACCAAACCAGGGATTCAAGCTTCAGGAGGCTAATTTGCATATTCCAGGTGCCTTCTGGGAGAAGCGAAGTCTCCCTAAGCTAGAAGATCGTTGGGTACAGCCGGGACCAGCTGCTTCGAAAGCATCACCAAACCAGGGATTCAAGCTTCAGGAGGCTAATTTGCATATTCCAGGTGCCTTCTGGGAGAAGCGAAGTCTCCCTAAGCTAGAAGATCGTTGGGTACAGCCGGGACCAGCTGCTTCGAAAGCATCACCAAACCAGGGATTCAAGCTTCAGGAGGCTAATTTGCATATTCCAGGTGCCTTCTGGGAGAAGCGAAGTCTCCCTAAGCTAGAAGATCGTTGGGTACAGCCGGGACCAGCTGCTTCGAAAGCATCACCAAACCAGGGATTCAAGCTTCAGGAGGCTAATTTGCATATTCCAGGTGCCTTCTGGGAGAAGCGAAGTCTCCCTAAGCTAGAAGATCGTTGGGTACAGCCGGGACCAGCTGCTTCGAAAGCATCACCAAACCAGGGATTCAAGCTTCAGGAGGCTAATTTGCATATTCCAGGTGCCTTCTGGGAGAAGCGAAGTCTCCCTAAGCTAGAAGATCGTTGGGTACAGCCGGGACCAGCTGCTTCGAAAGCATCACCAAACCAGGGATTCAAGCTTCAGGAGGCTAATTTGCATATTCCAGGTGCCTTCTGGGAGAAGCGAAGTCTCCCTAAGCTAGAAGATCGTTGGGTACAGCCGGGACCAGCTGCTTCGAAAGCATCACCAAACCAGGGATTCAAGCTTCAGGAGGCTAATTTGCATATTCCAGGTGCCTTCTGGGAGAAGCGAAGTCTCCCTAAGCTAGAAGATCGTTGGGTACAGCCGGGACCAGCTGCTTCGAAAGCATCACCAAACCAGGGATTCAAGCTTCAGGAGGCTAATTTGCATATTCCAGGTGCCTTCTGGGAGAAGCGAAGTCTCCCTAAGCTAGAAGATCGTTGGGTACAGCCGGGACCAGCTGCTTCGAAAGCATCACCAAACCAGGGATTCAAGCTTCAGGAGGCTAATTTGCATATTCCAGGTGCCTTCTGGGAGAAGCGAAGTCTCCCTAAGCTAGAAGATCGTTGGGTACAGCCGGGACCAGCTGCTTCGAAAGCATCACCAAACCAGGGATTCAAGCTTCAGGAGGCTAATTTGCATATTCCAGGTGCCTTCTGGGAGAAGCGAAGTCTCCCTAAGCTAGAAGATCGTTGGGTACAGCCGGGACCAGCTGCTTCGAAAGCATCACCAAACCAGGGATTCAAGCTTCAGGAGGCTAATTTGCATATTCCAGGTGCCTTCTGGGAGAAGCGAAGTCTCCCTAAGCTAGAAGATCGTTGGGTACAGCCGGGACCAGCTGCTTCGAAAGCATCACCAAACCAGGGATTCAAGCTTCAGGAGGCTAATTTGCATATTCCAGGTGCCTTCTGGGAGAAGCGAAGTCTCCCTAAGCTAGAAGATCGTTGGGTACAGCCGGGACCAGCTGCTTCGAAAGCATCACCAAACCAGGGATTCAAGCTTCAGGAGGCTAATTTGCATATTCCAGGTGCCTTCTGGGAGAAGCGAAGTCTCCCTAAGCTAGAAGATCGTTGGGTACAGCCGGGACCAGCTGCTTCGAAAGCATCACCAAACCAGGGATTCAAGCTTCAGGAGGCTAATTTGCATATTCCAGGTGCCTTCTGGGAGAAGCGAAGTCTCCCTAAGCTAGAAGATCGTTGGGTACAGCCGGGACCAGCTGCTTCGAAAGCATCACCAAACCAGGGATTCAAGCTTCAGGAGGCTAATTTGCATATTCCAGGTGCCTTCTGGGAGAAGCGAAGTCTCCCTAAGCTAGAAGATCGTTGGGTACAGCCGGGACCAGCTGCTTCGAAAGCATCACCAAACCAGGGATTCAAGCTTCAGGAGGCTAATTTGCATATTCCAGGTGCCTTCTGGGAGAAGCGAAGTCTCCCTAAGCTAGAAGATCGTTGGGTACAGCCGGGACCAGCTGCTTCGAAAGCATCACCAAACCAGGGATTCAAGCTTCAGGAGGCTAATTTGCATATTCCAGGTGCCTTCTGGGAGAAGCGAAGTCTCCCTAAGCTAGAAGATCGTTGGGTACAGCCGGGACCAGCTGCTTCGAAAGCATCACCAAACCAGGGATTCAAGCTTCAGGAGGCTAATTTGCATATTCCAGGTGCCTTCTGGGAGAAGCGAAGTCTCCCTAAGCTAGATCGTTGGGTACAGCCGGGACCAGCTGCTTCGAAAGCATCACCAAACCAGGGATTCAAGCTTCAGGAGGCTAATTTGCATATTCCAGGTGCCTTCTGGGAGAAGCGAAGTCTCCCTAAGCTAGAAGATCGTTGGGTACAGCCGGGACCAGCTGCTTCGAAAGCATCACCAAACCACGCGCCTTACGGCGCGCGAATTTTTGCCTGTAGGACATTATTGCAAGAGAGCTTGGCTGAGTAGATTACACAAGAAGGAAAACACACAGCAAGTCAGCAGGATCTAGGAGCAACATGGCAGATGTGACAACCTACATGGTGAGCTGCAGCATGTGCTACATGTTCACAGATCGACCAGAAGAAGAATCCAATTTCACCTGTCAGAAGTGTAGACTAGTGGCCCTTTTAGAAGAAAAGGTGCGGGGTCTGGAAGAAAGAATAGCAACTTTGAAACTCATCAAAGAGAATGAAGACTTTCTAGACAGAACAGAAGCATCTCTACTGGTCACAGAAGGTGCAAAAAGTGTCAGAGAACCTCCAAAAGCAGATGAGTGGAAGCATGTGACCAAAAGAAGCAAGAAGACCATGGAGAAATCACCAACCACACAACTGAAGAACCGATATCAAATCTTTGTAGAGGATGAAGATGGCACACCTAAGAATGAAGCAATACCAGCAAGCAAAAAAGAAAAGGGCACACAGCAACAAGTGACAGCAAAAAGTACAGCCAAGAAGCAACGAAGAGTGGTGGTGGTGGGAGACTCACTACTGAGAGGCACCGAAGCAGCCATCTGCAGACCGGACATAACTGCAAGAGAAGTATGCTGCCTTCCAGGTGCGATGATCAAGGATGTGACCGATAGGATACCAAAGCTCTTCAGCTCCAAGGACGTCCACCCATTTCTTCTGATACATGTTGGCACCAATGACACGGCAAGGAAGGACCTACCGACAATCTGCAAGGACTTTGAAGAGTTGGGGAAGAAAGTAAAGGAACTGGATGCACAGGTAGTTTTTTCTTCTATCCTTCCAGTAGACGGGCATGGCACCAGGAGATGGAACAGGATCCTTGATGCAAACAACTGGCTAAGACGATGGTGCAGACAACAAGGATTTGGATTCCTGGACCACGGTGTGAATTGCTGGTATGATGGACTCCTCGCCAGAGATGGACTACACCTCAACAAACCTGGGAAACACACATTCGCCAGAAGACTCGCTACACTCATCAGGAGGGCGTTAAACTAGAAGAAGAGGGGACGGGAAGAAAAACATTAGACTCGAACAAAGACGACCCAGGAAAACATACTCAGAAGGGAGGTAAGAACATTTCTAAAACAATCCACAGTGAGGAGATTGGAACAAAACAAAATCCTCTAAACTGCATGCTCGCAAACGCCAGAAGCCTGACAAACAAGATGGAAGAACTAGAAGCAGAAATATCTACAGGTAACTTTGACATAGTGGGAATAACCGAGACATGGTTAGATGAAAGCTATGACTGGGCAGTTAACTTACAGGGTTACAGTCTGTTTAGAAAGGATCGTAAAAATCGGAGAGGAGGAGGGGTTTGTCTCTATGTAAAGTCTTGTCTAAAGTCCACTTTAAGGGAGGATATTAGCGAAGGGAATGAGGATGTCGAGTCCATATGGGTTGAAATTCATGGAGGGAAAAATGGTAACAAAATTCTCATTGGGGTCTGTTACAAACCCCCAAATATAACAGAAAGCATGGAAAGTCTACTTCTAAAGCAGATAGATGAAGCTGCAACCCATAATGAGGTCCTGGTTATGGGGGACTTTAACTACCCGGATATTAACTGGGAAACAGAAACCTGTGAAACCCATAAAGGCAACAGGTTTCTGCTAATAACCAAGAAAAATTATCTTTCACAATTGGTGCAGAATCCAACCAGAGGAGCAGCACTTTTAGACCTAATACTATCTAATAGACCTGACAGAATAACAAATCTGCAGGTGGTTGGGCATTTAGGAAATAGCGACCACAATATTGTGCAGTTTCACCTGTCTTTCACTAGGGGGACTTGTCAGGGAGTCACAAAAACATTGAACTTTAGGAAGGCAAAGTTTGAACAGCTTAGAGATGCCCTTAATCTGGTAGACTGGGACAATATCCTCAGAAATGAGAATACAGATAATAAATGGGAAATGTTTAAGAACATCCTAAATAGGCAGTGTAAGCGGTTTATACCTTGTGGGAATAAAAGGACTAGAAATAGGAAAAACCCAATGTGGCTAAACAAAGAAGTAAGACAGGCAATTAACAGTAAAAAGAAAGCATTTGCACTACTAAAGCAGGATGGCACCATTGAAGCTCTAAAAAACTATAGGGAGAAAAATACTTTATCTAAAAAACTAATTAAAGCTGCCAAAAAGGAAACAGAGAAGCACATTGCTAAGGAGAGTAAAACTAATCCCAAACTGTTCTTCAACTATATCAATAGTAAAAGAATAAAAACTGAAAATGTAGGCCCCTTAAAAAATAGTGAGGAAAGAATGGTTGTAGATGACGAGGAAAAAGCTAACATATTAAACACCTTCTTCTCCACGGTATTCACGGTGGAAAATGAAATGCTAGGTGAAATCCCAAGAAACAATGAAAACCCTATATTAAGGGTCACCAATCTAACCCAAGAAGAGGTGCGAAATCGGCTAAATAAGATTAAAATAGATAAATCTCCCGGTCCGGATGGCATACACCCACGAGTACTAAGGGAACTAAGTAATGTAATAGATAAACCATTATTTCTTATTTTTAGGGACTCTATAGCGACAGGGTCTGTTCCGCAGGACTGGCGCATAGCAAATGTGGTGCCAATATTCAAAAAGGGCTCTAAAAGTGAACCTGGAAATTATAGGCCAGTAAGTCTAACCTCTATTGTTGGTAAAATATTTGAAGGGTTTCTGAGGGATGTTATTCTGGATTATCTCAATGAGAATAACTGTTTAACTCCATATCAGCATGGGTTTATGAGAAATCGCTCCTGTCAAACCAATCTAATCAGTTTTTATGAAGAGGTAAGCTATAGACTGGACCACGGTGAGTCATTGGACGTGGTATATCTCGATTTTTCCAAAGCGTTTGATACCGTGCCGCACAAGAGGTTGGTACACAAAATGAGAATGCTTGGTCTGGGGGAAAATGTGTGTAAATGGGTTAGTAACTGGCTTAGTGATAGAAAGCAGAGGGTGGTTATAAATGGTATAGTCTCTAACTGGGACGCTGTGACCAGTGGGGTACCGCAGGGGTCGGTATTGGGACCTGTTCTCTTCAACATATTCATTAATGATCTGGTAGAAGGTATACACAGTAAAATATCAATATTTGCAGATGATACAAAACTATGTAAAGCAGTTAATACAAGAGAAGATAGTATTCTGCTACAGATGGATCTGGATAAGTTGGAAACTTGGGCTGAAAGGTGGCAGATGAGGTTTAACAATGATAAATGTAAGGTTATACACATGGGAAGAAGGAATCAATGTCACCATTACACACTGAATGGGAAACCACTGGGTAAATCTGACAGGGAGAAGGACTTGGGGATCCTAGTTAATGATAAACTTACCTGGAGCAGCCAGTGCCAGGCAGCAGCTGCCAAGGCAAACAGGATCATGGGGTGCATTAAAAGAGGTCTGGATACACATGATGAGAGCATTATACTGCCTCTGTACAAATCCCTAGTTAGACCGCACATGGAGTACTGTGTCCAGTTTTGGGCACCGGTGCTCAGGAAGGATATAATGGAACTAGAGAGAGTACAAAGGAGGGCAACAAAATTAATAAAGGGGATGGGAGAACTACAATACCCAGATAGATTAGCGAAATTAGGATTATTTAGTCTAGAAAAAAGACGACTGAGGGGCGATCTAATAACCATGTATAAGTATATAAGGGGACAATACAAATATCTCGCTGAGGATCTGTTTATACCAAGGAAGGTGACGGGCACAAGGGGGCATTCTTTGCGTCTGGAGGAGAGAAGGTTTTTCCACCAACATAGAAGAGGATTCTTTACTGTTAGGGCAGTGAGAATCTGGAATTGCTTGCCTGAGGAGGTGGTGATGGCGAACTCAGTCGAGGGGTTCAAGAGAGGCCTGGATGTCTTCCTGGAGCAGAACAATATTGTATCATACAATTATTAGGTTCTGTAGAAGGACGTAGATCTGGGTATTTATTATGATGGAATATAGGCTGAACTGGATGGACAAATGTCTTTTTTCGGCCTTACTAACTATGATACTTTGCTGCACTGATCTCATTGTATGGTTGCTTCTATTCATGCATATACGGTATGGCTGTTTCTATTCATGCATATACGGTATGGTTGCTTCTATTCATGCATATACGGTACTTTGCTGCACCTATGCTGACACATTATATCTAATGCCCGGGGATGGTTGCTTCTATTCATGTATATACGGTACTTTGCTGCACTGATCTCATTGTATGTGTTGTGAATTCAGCTTTTGGGCTCCCTCCGGTGGTTGTAGAGGGTAATGCAGTTGTGTCTGGACTGCAGGAGTGGACAGGTGTATCTACTAATTGCAAAACTGACTGGGGTATATAGTTTTGCAGGATCCTTTAGTCAGTGCCAGTTGTCCATTGTTCTGGAAGGATTCACTTCCCTGCTGGTCCCTCCAGTTTGCTGTGCTTTTCTACTAAGATAAGTCCTGCTTGGTTTTTGCTGTCCACCTGCAGTGGACTAAATAGTTCTGTGCATTTTCATGTTTTTGTTTTGTCCAGCTTAGTCTGTGAAGGATTTTTTGCAGCCTAGATATTTCTCTGGAGATGCAGATATACCCCCCATGTCTTTAGTCAGATGTGGTGATCCGTATTTTCTGCGGTGGATATTTTCTAGTGTTTTTGTACTGACCGCATAGTACTCTGTTCTTTTCTCTTTTTTTAGCTAGTATGGCCTCCTATACTAAAATCTGATTTCATATCTGCGTATGTTATTTCCCTCTCCTCTCACAGTCAATATTTGTGGGGGGCTATCTATCCTTTGGGGATTTTCTCTGAGGCAAGATAGGTTTCCTGTTTCTGTCTTTAGGGGTAGTTAGATCTTAGGCTGTGCCGAGGGGTCTAGGGAGTGTTAGGTACCCCCCACGGCTACTTCTAGTTGCGCTGCTAGTTCAGGGTTTGCGGTCAGTACAGGGACCACCTTCTCCAGAGTCCGTCTCATGCTGCTCCTAGGCCACCAGATCATAACAGTACAACTGGCCAACAATGAGTTAATTGCATCTCAGAAGAAGGGCGGTAAGCTTTTGAGCCATTTTTTTTTCCTTAGCCTGTTTGGTATCTTCCTCCCTCTTTACCTCTGGGTGGCTACGGAGTCTAGTATTAACATGAATGTTCAGGAATTAGTTTTTCGGGTGGATCAGCTTGCTGCTAGGGTACAGGGTATTTCAGATTTCATTGTTAAAACTCCTGCCTTAGAACCTAAGATTCCCACTCCTGATTTATTCTTTGGTGACAGATCCAAATTTTTGAGTTTCAAAAATAACTGTAAACTGTTTTTTGCATTAAGACCCCGGTCTTCTGGTGATCCTATTCAACAGGTTAGAATCATCATATCTTTGCTGCGTGGTGACCCACACGATTGGGCATTTTCCCTGGAATCTGGCAATCCTGCTTTGCTTAATGTTGATTCGTTCTTTCTGGCATTGGGGTTGTTGTATGATGAGCCTAATTCTGTGGATCAGGCTGAAAAAATCTTGTTAGCCCTGTGTCAAGGTCAAGAAGCGGCAGAATTGTATTGCCAGAAATTTAGAAAATGGTCTGTACTGACTAAATGGAATGAGGATGCCTTTGCGGCAATTTTCAGAAAGGGTCTATCTGAATCCATTAAAGATGTTATGGTGGAGTTCCCCATGCCTGCTGGTCTGAGTGATTCTATGGCTCTGGCCATTCGGATTGATCGGCACTTGCGCGAGCGCAGAGTTGTGCACACTGTGGCGTTGCCCTCTGAGCGGAGCCCTGAGCCTATGCAGTGTGATAGGATTTTGTCTAGACCTGAACGTCAAACATTCAGGCATCAGAATAGGTTGTGTTTTTACTGCGGCGATTCTGCTCATGTTATTTCTGATTGCCCTAAGCGCACTAAGAGAATTGCTAGTTCTGTTGCCATCAGTACTGTACAACCTAAATTTCTATTATCTGTGACCTTGATCTGCTCATTATCATCATTTTCTGTCATGGCATTTGTGGATTCAGGCGCCGCTCTGAACTTAATGGACTTAGAATTTTCCAGACGTTGTGGTTTTCCCTTACAGCCTTTGCAGAACCCTACTCCTTTGAGGGGCATTGATGCTACACTGTTGGCTAAAAATAAACCTCAGTTTTGGACACAGCTGACCATGCGCATGGCGCCAGCCCATCAGGAAGATTGTCGTTTTCTGGTGTTGCATAATTTGCATGATGATATTGTGCTGGGTTTTCCATGGTTGCAGCTACATAATCCGGTGTTAGATTGGAAATCCATGTCTGTGACTAGTTGGGGTTGTCAGGGGGTTCATGATCAGGTTCCTTTGATGTCAATTTCCTCTTCCCCCTCTTCTGAAGTTCCTGAGTTTTTGTCTGACTTCCAGGATGTATTCGATGAGCCCAAATCCAGTTCCCTTCCACCGCATAGGGACTGTGATTGTGCTATTGACTTGATTCCAGGTTGTAAGTTCCCTAAGGGCCGACTTTTCAACCTGTCTGTGCCTGAACATACCGCCATGCAGAGCTATATTAAGGAGTCTTTGGAGAAAGGGCATATTCGGCCATCTTCTTCACCGTTGGGAGCGAGGTTCTTTTTTGTTGCCAAGAAGGATGGCTCCTTGAGACCCTGTATTGATTATCGCCTCTTGAATAAGATCACGGTTAAATTTCAATACCCCTTGCCTTTGCTTACTGATTTGTTTGCTAGGATTAAGGGGTCTAGCTGGTTTACTAAGATTGACCTTTGAGGGGCATATAATCTTATTTGTATCAAGCAGGGTGACGAATGGAAAACTGCATTTAATACGCCCGAAGGCCATTTTGAATACCTTGTGATGCCATTCGGACTCTCTAATGCCCCATCTGTGTTCCAATCCTTTATGCATGATATCTTTCGGAGTTATCTTGATAAATTCATGGTTGTATATTTGGATGATATTTTGATTTTTTCCAATGATTGGGAGTCTCATGTGAAACAGGTCGGGATGGTATTTCAGATGCTCCGTAATAATGCTTTATTTGTGAAGGGGTCAAAGTGCCTCTTTGGAGTGCAGAAGGTTTCTTTTTTGGGTTTCATTTTTTCTCCCTCATCTATAGAAATGGATCCGGTTAAGGTTCAGGCCATTCATGATTGGATTCAGCCCACATCTGTGAAGAGCCTTCAGAAATTTTTGGGCTTTGCTAATTTTTATCGTCGTTTCATTGCCAACTTCTCCAGTGTGGTTAAACCTCTAACCGATTTGACCAAGAAAGGCGCTGATGTGACGAATTGGTCCTCCGCGGCTGTTTCTGCCTTTCAGGAGCTTAAACGCCGATTTCCTTCTGCCCCTGTGTTGCGTCAGCCAGATGTTTCTCTTCCATTTCAAGTTGAGGTTGACGCGTCTGAGATTGGGGCAGGGGCCGTTTTGTCTCAGAGGAATTCTGATGGTTCCTTGATGAAACCGTGTGCCTTCTTTTCTCGGAAGTTTTCGCCTGCGGAACGCAATTATGATGTCGGCAATCGGGAGTTGTTGGCTATGAAGTGGGCATTTGAGGAGTGGCGACATTGGCTTGAGGGGGCCAAGCACCGTATTGTGGTCCTGACCGATCATAAGAATCTGATTTACCTTGAGTCTGCCAAACGGCTGAATCCTAGACAGGCTCGATGGTCCCTGTTTTTCTCCCGTTTTGATTTTGTGGTCTCGTACATTCCTGGTACTAAGGGTGGTTTCAAACTTGCGTTTTTGTCTGCAGCGTTTTTTTTTCAAAAAAACGCATGCGTTTTTTTCCCTATATTTAACATTGAAAACGCAGGCGTTTTTTTGTGTACGCGTTTGGTCGCGTTTTGTGACGCATGCGTTTTTTTACTGCATGCGTTCATTTTCTGAAATGCTACTTGCAGTATTTTTAGAAGCGTTTTTGGACCCAAAAAAAATGCATGCGTTTTCATGCGTTTTTTTTGGGTCAAAAAATACATTGGAGTCAATGGGGACGCATGCGTTTTTTGGTGCATGCGTTTTTTGCGGTAAAAACAGAAATAGTTAGGGTTAGGGGTAGGGTTAGGGGTAGGGATCCTAACCCTAACCCAAACCCTAACCCTACCCCTAACCCTAAGGGATCCAAACCCTAACCCTACCCCTAACCCTAAGGGATCCTAACCCTACCCCTAACCCTACCCCTAACCCTACCCCTAACCCTAAGGGATCCTAACCTTACCCCTAACCCTACCCCTAACCCTACCCCTAAGGGATCCTAACCCTAATCCCTTTATGGTTAGGGTTAGGGTTAGGGTTAGGATCCCTTAGGGTTAGGGGTAGGGTTAGGGGTAGGGTTAGGGGTAGGGTTAGGATCCCTTAGGGTTAGGGGTAGGGTTAGGGGTAGGGTTAGGGTTTGGATCCCTTAGGGTTAGGGGTAGGGTTAGGGTTTGGGTTAGGGTTAGGATCCCTACCCCTAACCCTACCCCTACCCCTAACCCTAACTATTTCTGTTTATAGTGGGTTTTTTACTTTATTTTGATGATTGGCAGCTGTCACACATTTCTCAGCATGCGTTTAAGAAACGCAAACGCATGTAAAAACGCATGTAAACGCGTCAAAACTCCGCGTTTTTTTCACCACATGCAAAAACGCATGCGTCAAAAAAACGCAGCGTTTACACGCGTTTACATGCGTTTTTCACGATGCATTTTTTTGCGTTTTTTACCGCAAAAACGCACCCCAAAAAACGCCAATGTGAAACCAGCCTTAGAATGTTAAGGCGGATGCCCTCTCTAGGAGTTTTTTTCCTGATTCCCCTGGGGTTCTTGAGCCGGTCAGCATTTTGAAGGAAGGGGTGATTCTTTCTGCCATCTCCCCTGATTTGCGACGGGTTCTTCAGGAATTTCAGGCTGATAAGCCTGACCGCTGTCCTGTGGGGAAACTGTTTGTTCCTGATAGATGGACTAGTAAAGTGATTTCTGAGGTTCATTGTTCTGTGTTGGCTGGCCATCCTGGGATTTTTGGTACCAGAGATTTGGTTAGTAGGTCCTTTTGGTGGCCTTCTTTGTTACGGGATGTGCGTTCTTTTGTGCAGTCCTGTGGGATTTGTGCGCGGGCTAAGCCTTGCTGTTCCCGCACTAGTGGGTTGCTTTTGCCATTGCCGGTCCCTGAGAGACCTTGGACGCATATTTCTATGGATTTTATTTCCGATCTTCCTGTTTCCCAAAGAATGTCGGTTATCTGGGTTGTCTGTGACCGATTTTCTAAGATGGTTCATTTAGTACCTTTGCCTAAATTGCCTTCTTCTTCTGATTTGGTTCCGTTGTTTTTTCAGCATGTGGTGCGTTTGCATGGTATTCTGGAGAATATTGTGTCCGACAGAGGTTCCCAGTTTGTTTCCAGGTTTTGGCGGGCCTTTTGTGCCAAGCTGGGCATTGATTTGTCTTTTTCCTCTGCATTTCATCCTCAGACAAATGGCCAGACTGAGCGAACTAATCAGTCCTTGGAGACCTATTTGAGATGCTTTGTGTCTGCTGATCAGGATGATTGGGTGGCTTTTTTGCCATTGGCCGAGTTTGCCCTTAATAATCGGGCTAGTTCGGCTACTTTGGTTTCACCTTTTTTTTGTAATTTTGGTTTTCATCCTTGTTTTTCTTCTGGGCAAGTTGAGCCTTCTGACCTTCCTGGTGTGGATTCTGTGGTCGACAGGTTGCAGCAGATTTGGGCTTATGTGGTGGACAATTTGGTGCTGTCTCAAGAGGAGGCTCAGCGTTTTGCTAACCGTCGTCGGTGTGTTGGTTCCCGGCTTCGGGTTGGTGATCTGGTTTGGTTATCTTCCCGTCATGTTCCTATGAAGGTTTCTTCCCCTAAGTTTAAGCCTCGATTTATTGGTCCTTATAGGATTTCTGAGATTATTAATCCGGTGTCCTTTCGCCTGGCGCTTCCGGCCTCTTTTGCTATTCATAATGTCTTCCATAGATCTTTGTTGCGGAAATATGTGGAGCCCGTTGTTCCCTCTGTTGATCCTCTGGCCCCTGTGTTGGTCGATGGGGAGTTGGAATATGTTGTTGAGAAGATTTTGGATTCCCGTTTTTCGAGGCGGAAGCTTCAGTACCTTGTCAAGTGGAAGAGTTATGGCCAGGAGGATAATTCTTGGGTTTCTGCCTCTGATGTCCATGCCGTTAATTTGGTTCGTGCCTTTCATCGGGCTCATCCTGATCGGCCTGGGGGCTCTGGTGAGGGTTCGGTGACCCCTCCTCAAGGGGGGGGGTACTGTTGTGAATTCAGCTTTTGGGCTCCCTCCGGTGGTTGTAGAGGGTAATGCAGTTGTGCCCTGACTGCAGGAGTGAACAGGTGTATCTACTAATTGCAAAACTGACTGGGGTATATAGCTTTGCAGGATCCTTTAGTCAGTGCGAGTTGTCCATTGTTCTGGAAGGATTCACTTCCCTGCTGGTCCCTCCAGTTTGTTGTGCTTTTCTACTAAGATAAGTCCTGCTTGGTTTTTGCTGTCCACCTGCAGTGGACTTTATAGTTCTGTGCATTTTCATGTTTTTGTTTTGTCCAGCTTAGTCTGTGAAGGATTTTTTGCAGCCTAGATATTTCTCTGGAGATGCAGATATACCCCCCATGTCTTTAGTCAGATGTGGTGATCCGTATTTTCTGCGGTGGATATTTTCTAGTGTTTTTGTACTGACCGCATAGTACTCTGTTCTTTTCTTTCTTTTTAGCTAGTATGGCCTCCTATGCTAAAATCTGATTTCATATCTGCGTATGTTATTTCCCTCTCCTCTCACAGTCAATATTTGTGGGGGGCTATCTATCCTTTGGGGATTTTCTCTGAGGCAAGATAGGTTTCCTGTTTCTGTCTTTAGGGGTAGTTAGATCTTAGGCTGTGCCGAGGGGTCTAGGGAGTGTTAGGTACCCCCCACGGCTACTTCTAGTTGCGCTGCTAGTTCAGGGTTTGCGGTCAGTACAGGGACCACCTTCTCCAGAGTCCGTCTCATGCTGCTCCTAGGCCACCAGATCATAACATGTATGGTTGCTTCTATTCATGCATATACGGTACTTTGCTGCACCTATGCTGAGCACTTGCGCTGATGCGATCACTAAGATTGGATCGCTTGTACCATGTGACCACACATGCAGAGTATTTAGGGTGGGATGAGTTGCCTCCAAAGCCACGTTCCCTGAAGAAGGTGGACTCGCACCGAAACGTGCGTTGGGGAGTGAGTCCTGGGACACCTGCCTGACACGCTATGGGTAAATACTATGTTTAACTGCAGTGCCATTTTTTAATTCATGTTTCTTGCATCAGTAGCTGGCATGATTTGACAAGTCTGGTATGTGCACATGCTGAACTATCTGGGAGTAGGTGGAAGTGGTTGGAGTCCACAGGGATATATGGTAGCCTTTAACTCCACTATTGCTCTCAGCTTTTTTCAGCATGCTATGCAGGCTCTATTAGGAGCTAGTGGGAGTGGTTGGCATTCACAGGGATGTATAATGTGCTTCCAAATTTAACCATTTGTGCTACCAGCATACAGATAGGCTTTAAACTTATTGCTACTGCTGTGATACTTTTATAAATTTATTATGGTACTTTGATTTGGTATTCTTTGTTATATTGTGCTGGCCCAATTGTGCAGGCGGGACCTACCGGCACTAACTTATTTGGAATTTTTGTCATGTACCTCATATTGTTATAAACATCACTGATTGCTCCAAGAACTGTATGCACTTGCATACTAACAATTCTAGTTTTATGTATATGGATATTTAATAAAAGTTTTGTGTACGTTTGTATATTATGAGCTTCTGACTCGCTTTTTCTCCTGTATTATTATATATATTTGAGTCGCTCTGCCCTTTATAATATGCAATTTAGCATTAATGCTACTTCATGCATGGTATTTTTGTAGGAAGAATGTCTTTGGGATTATTTTTCAAAGAGAACTGAGTCTGCACCACTCAGTTCCTATTCCTTCTTGTCATGTGGTCCCTGTCTGACTTCCGTATTCTGTACTTTACAAACCAATTATTCCCTACTTATAAATTATTCCTAAATTACCAGTCCCCGTGCAGAGTCAATTCACTCGATGTCACAGGGCAAAACTAAATTTATTTATTTGGCTTGAACTGAGTCATCTCACTCCAATCTGCACAGGATACCTGTTGTGAATTCTGTGGCTGAGTTCACTTCTGTGGTCACAAGTGGTATTGCAGTCTCTGGGCTTCCTCCCTCAGGTGTTTTGGTGAGCTCGTTGGCTGCCTTGCTATTTAGCTCCACCTGAGTCTGTCTTCCTTGCTCCTTGTCAATGTTCCAGTGTTGGATCTGAGCTACTGCATCTTTCCTTGGGCCTGCTGCTCTGCTAGATTAGTGCTTCTAGTTTGTTTTCTGTTTTTTCTGTCCAGCTTGCTTTTATCTTTTGCTGGAAGCTCTAAGAAGCAAAGGGGTGCACCGCCGTGCTGTTAGTTCGGCACGGTGGGTCTTTTTGCCCCTTTGCGTGGTTTTCGTTTTAGGGTTTTTTGTAGACTGCATAGTTCTCTTTGCTATCCTCGCTCTGTCTAGAATATCGGGCCTCACTTTGCTGAATCTATTTCATTCCTACGTTTGTCTTTTCATCTTGCTAACAGTCATTATATGTGGGGGGCTGCCTATTCCTTTGGGGTATTTCTCTGAGGTAAGTCAGGCTTGTATTTCTATCTTCAGGCTAGTCAGCTCCTCAGGCAGTGCCGAGTTGCATAGGTAGTGATAGGCGCAATCCACTGCTGCTTATAGTTGTGTGAGGATAGATCAGGTACTGCAGTCTACAGAGATTCCACGTCTCAGAGCTCGTCCTATTGTTTTTGGTTATTGCCAGATCTCTGTATGTGCGCTGATTACTGCACGCTGTGTTGCCTGATTGCCAGCCATAACAGTACATGGAGCCACACCAATGATTCCCAATAGAGGGAAAAAAGAAATCCTGACATCATTTTTTTTTCTTAGCTCTGTCTTCAGTCTTTTTTTCCCCCTAGACATTAGAGTGCTTCAGGACACAGCTGTGGACATGGATATTCAGGCTCTGTGCTCCTCAATGGATAATCTCGTTGTAAATGTACAAAAGATTCAAGATACTATTGATCAGAAATCGATGCTAGAACCAAGAATTCCGATTCCTGATTTGTTTTTTGGTGACAGAACTAAGTTCCTGAGCTTCAGAAATAATTGTAAGCTATTTTTGGCCTTGAAACCTCATTCTTCTGGTAATCCTATTCAACAGGTTTTGATTATTATTTCTTTTTTGCGCGGCGACCCACAGGACTGGGCGTTTTCTCTTGCACCAGGAGATTCTGCATTGAGTAATGTTGATGCATTTTTCCAGGCGCTGGGATTGCTTTACGATGAGCCTAATTCAGTGGATCAGGCTGAGAAAAATCTGCTGGCTTTATGCCAGGGTCAGGATGATGTAGAAGTATATTGTCAGAAATTTAGGAAGTGGTCAGTACTCACTCTGTGGAATGAATCTGCACTAGCGGCTTTGTTCAGAAAGGGTCTCTCTGAAGCTCGTAAGGATGTAATGGTGGGATTTCCTATGCCTGCTGGTTTGAATGAGTCTATGTCCTTGGCCATTCAGATCGGTCGTCGCTTGCGCGAGCGTAAATCTGTGCACCATCTGGCGGTATTGTCTGAGAGTAAACCTGAGCCTATGCAGTGCGACAGGACTATGACTAAAGTAGAACGGCAAGAACAC
The DNA here is from genome assembly GCF_032444005.1 of Ranitomeya imitator. NCBI lineage: Eukaryota > Metazoa > Chordata > Amphibia > Anura > Dendrobatidae > Ranitomeya > Ranitomeya imitator. The sequence continues at coordinate 856,403,680 of NC_091282.1, read as the reverse complement.
AGACGTCTGAACAGACTGTGTTTCTATTGTGGTGATTCTACTCATGCTATTTCTAATTGTCCTAAACGCACTAGGCGGTTCAATAGCTCTGCCGTTATTGGTACTGTACAGTCCAAATTCCTTTTGTGCATTACCTTAATGTGCTCTTTGTCATCGTATTCTGTCATGGCGTTTGTGGATTCAGGCGCTGCCCTGAATCTGATGGATTTGGATTATGCTAAACGTTGTGGATTTTTCTTGGAGCCTTTGCGGTGTCCTATTCCGTTGAGAGGAATTGATGCTACACCTTTGGCCAAGAATAAGCCTCAGTACTGGGCCCAGCTGACCATGTGCATGGCTCCTGCACATCAGGAAGTTATTCGCTTTCTGGTACTGCATAATTTGCATGATGTGGTCGTGTTGGGGTTGCCATGGCTACAAACCCATAATCCAGTATTGGATTGGAACTCTATGTTGGTAACCAGCTGGGGTTGTCAGGGAGTACATGGTGATGTTCCATTTTTGTCTATTTCGTCATCCATTCCTTCTGACATCCCAGAGTTCTTGTCGGACTTTCAGGATGTATTTGAAGAGTCCAAGTCTGATGCCCTACCTCCGCATAGGAATTGTGATTGTGCTATCGATTTGATTCCTGGTAGTAAATTCCCTAAGGGTCGTTTATTTAATTTGTCCGTACCTGAACACACCGCTATGCGCAGTTATGTGAAGGAGTCCCTGGAGAAGGGACATATTCGCCCATTGTCGTCACCATTGGGAGCAGGGTTCTTTTTTGTAGCCAAGAAGGATGGTTCGCTAAGACCGTGTATTGATTACCGCCTTCTTAATAAGATCACTGTTAAGTTTCAGTATCCCTTGCCATTGATTTCTGACTTGTTTGCTCGGATTAAGGGGGCTAGTTGGTTTACTAAGATTGATCTTCGTGGTGCGTATAATCTGGTGAGAATCAGGCAGGGAGATGAATGGAAAACGGCATTTAATACGCCCGAGGGTCATTTTGAGTATCTGGTGATGCCGTTCGGACTTGCCAATGCTCCATCTGTTTTTCAGTCTTTTATGCATGACATTTTCCGTGAGTATCTGGATAAATTCTTGATTGTTTACTTGGATGACATTTTGATCTTCTCAGATGATTGGGAGTCTCATGTGAAGCAAGTCAGAATGGTTTTCCAGGTACTGCGTGCTAATTCCTTGTTCGTGAAGGGATCAAAGTGTCTCTTCGGTGTGCAGAAAGTTTCATTTTTGGGGTTCATCTTTTCCCCTTCTACTATCGAGATGGATCCGGTTAAGGTTCAGGCCATCCAGGATTGGACTCAGCCGACATCTCTAAAAAGTCTGCAGAAATTCCTGGGCTTTGCTAATTTTTATCGTCGCTTCATCTGTAATTTTTCTAGCATTGCCAGACCATTGACCGATTTGACCAAGAAGGGTGCTGATTTGGTTAATTGGTCTTCTGCTGCCGTGGAAGCTTTTCAGGAGTTGAAGCGTCGTTTTTGCTGTGCCCCTGTGTTGTGTCAACCTGATGTTTCTCTTCCGTTCCAGGTCGAGGTTGATGCTTCTGAGATTGGTGCAGGGGCGGTTTTGTCACAGAGAGGTTCTGGTTGCTCAGTGTTCAAACCATGTGCTTTCTTTTCCAGGAAATTTTCTGCTGCTGAGCGTAATTATGATGTGGGCAACCGAGAGTTGCTGGCCATGAAGTGGGCATTCGAGGAGTGGCGTCATTGGCTTGAGGGTGCTAAGCATCGCGTGGTGGTTTTGACTGATCATAAGAACCTTACTTATCTTGAGTCTGCCAAGCGCTTGAATCCTAGACAGGCCCGTTGGTCGTTATTTTTTGCTCGTTTTGATTTTGTGATTTCATACCTTCCGGGCTCTAAAAATGTGAAGGCGGATGCTCTGTCTAGGAGTTTTGTGCCCGACTCTCCGGGGTTATCTGAGCCGGCGAGTATCCTCAAGGAAGGAGTCATTGTGTCTGCCATCTCCCCTGATTTGCGGAGAGTGTTGCAGAAATTTCAGGCTAATAAACCTGATCGTTGTCCGGCCGAGAAACTGTTCGTCCCTGATAGGTGGACTAGTAAAGTTATCTCTGAACTTCATTGTTCGGTGCTGGCCGGTCATCCAGGAATCTTTGGTACCAGGGAGTTGGTTGCTAGATCCTTCTGGTGGCCATCTCTGTCACAGGATGTGCGTGCTTTTGTGCAGTCCTGTGGAATTTGTGCTAGGGCTAAGCCCTGCTGTTCACGTGCCAGTGGGTTGCTTTTGCCCTTGCCGGTCCCGAAGAGGCCTTGGACACATATTTCGATGGATTTCATTTCTGACCTTCCCGTTTCTCAAAAAATGTCGGTCATTTGGGTGGTCTGTGATCGCTTTTCTAAGATGGTCCATCTGGTGCCCTTGGTTAAATTGCCTTCCTCCTCTGATTTGGTGCCTTTGTTCTTCCAGCATGTGGTTCGTTTACATGGCATTCCTGAGAATATTGTTTCTGACAGAGGTTCACAGTTTGTCTCGAGGTTCTGGCGAGCCTTTTGTGGTAGGATGGACATTGACCTATCTTTCTCCTCGGCCTTCCATCCTCAGACTAATGGCCAGACCGAACGAACCAATCAGACCTTGGAAACATATCTGAGATGTTTTGTTTCCGCTGACCAGGATGATTGGGTGTCATTTTTGCCGTTGGCTGAGTTCGCCCTTAATAATCGGGCCAGCTCGGCTACCTTGGTCTCTCCATTTTTCTGCAATTCTGGGTTCCATCCTCGTTTCTCTTCAGGACAGGTTGAGTCTTCGGACTGTCCTGGTGTGGATTCTGTGGTGGACAGGTTGCAGCAGATCTGGACTCAGGTAGTGGACAATTTGACCTTGTCCCAGGAGAAGGCTCAGCTTTTCGCTAATCGTAGACGCCGTGTGGGACCCCGACTTCGTGTTGGGGATCTGGTTTGGTTATCTTCTCGTCATATTCCTATGAAGGTTTCCTCTCCTAAATTTAAACCTCGTTTTATTGGTCCGTATAGGATTTCTGAGATTCTCAATCCGGTGTCTTTTCGTCTGATCCTCCCAGACTCCTTTTCCATACATAATGTATTCCATAGGTCGTTGTTGAGGAGATACGTGGCACCTATGGTTCCATCTGTGGAGCCTCCTGCCCCTGTTTTGGTGGAGGGGGAATTGGAGTATATTGTGGAGAAGATTTTGGATTCTCGTGTCTCTAGACGGAAACTCCAGTATCTGGTCAAATGGAAGGGTTATGCTCAGGAAGATAATTCCTGGGTTTTTGCCTCTGATGTCCATGCCCCAGATCTTGTTCGTGCCTTTCATGTGGTTCATCCTGGTCGGCCTGGGGGTTCTGGTGAGGGTTCGGTGACCCCTCCTCAAGGGGGGGGTACTGTTGTGAATTCTGTGGCTGAGTTCACTTCTGTGGTCACAAGTGGTATTGCAGTCTCTGGGCTTCCTCCCTCAGGTGTTTTGGTGAGCTCGTTGGCTGCCTTGCTATTTAGCTCCACCTGAGTCTGTCTTCCTTGCTCCTTGTCAATGTTCCAGTGTTGGATCTGAGCTACTGCATCTTTCCTTGGGCCTGCTGCTCTGCTAGATTAGTGCTTCTAGTTTGTTTTCTGTTTTTTCTGTCCAGCTTGCTTTTATCTTTTGCTGGAAGCTCTGAGAAGCAAAGGGGTGCACCGCCGTGCTGTTAGTTCGGCATGGTGGGTCTTTTTGCCCCTTTGCGTGGTTTTCGTTTTAGGGTTTTTTGTAGACTGCATAGTTCTCTTTGCTATCCTCGCTCTGTCTAGAATATCGGGCCTCACTTTGCTGAATCTATTTCATTCCTACGTTTGTCTTTTCATCTTGCTAACAGTCATTATATGTGGGGGGCTGCCTATTCCTTTGGGGTATTTCTCTGAGGTAAGTCAGGCTTGTATTTCTATCTTCAGGCTAGTCAGCTCCTCAGGCAGTGCCGAGTTGCATAGGTAGTGATAGGCGCAATCCACTGCTGCTTATAGTTGTGTGAGGATAGATCAGGTACTGCAGTCTACAGAGATTCCACGTCTCAGAGCTCGTCCTATTGTTTTTGGTTATTGCCAGATCTCTGTATGTGCGCTGATTACTGCACGCTGTGTTGCCTGATTGCCAGCCATAACAGATACCCCAAAGGACACAGGTAAAGACTACAGATTATAAAAATCAGCAGACTTACTGTGTTCTGATAAGGAGGTGATCAGTCTCCTGGTTCGGGGTATTCAGCGCATCCTGCCGTTCCACTCGCCGGTCCTCAGGGTTCAGGGATCTTTCTCTGCTGGCCCCAGGTTGGGCGGCCAAATATGTTGGGTTGAACAATTAATAAAATGTTCACTTCAGTTGCTTACTCCTGGCCTAATGGATATTGATCAGGTGTACACTAAAGAAATAACATATGACACACACAGTCAGATGTAAATTCTCCTAGATCAATCTATGGCTCAGCTCCAAGGAAAAAGGGACTTTATTCAGTCAGGACACATGGTTACATATCCCCTGTAAGGGGGGCTCGGTTAGCTTTAAAATGGGAGTGATCGGATGCATTCCATCGGTTAGTGGGTTGGGCAATGAGCAAGTCCATGGGAGGATCCATGAAGTCATCAGGGTGGGTTGGTCCATGAGGTCATCAAAATGGGCATCACTGTGGGTGGATCCATTAGGTCATCAGGGTGGGCGTCATCTTGGATACAAGCACATGGCTTCTGATACAGGAAATGGCAGCCATCTTTAGTGTCTTACTTTCATCTGATAAAACTTATGTAAGGTTAAACAATACATGTTATGGGTTGCTTCTCTCAACCTCTTATGTCTTGAGGTTAATTAAGTATTTGATCTTATGGCTCTCCTCAACACTATATACTACGTGGCTGTGCTATATACTACGTAGGCTGTGTTATATACTACGTAGGCTGTGTTATATGCTACGTGGGCTGTGAGACTCTTTCACCCGGGCCCTCAAAAATCTGCAGCTGGCCCTGGCTTCACTAGCTGGTCGCAGCCAACCGCGAACGGTCAGCGACAGGGGCAGTCCGGCCACGAATTGGCACGGGATTTGAACCACGCTTCGCTAATTGGTTGCGCCCGGCCGGCTGAATCCTGTTTATTCATTGCATTATTCTGAAATCTTCATAAGTAAGCTACATACATATTCTAGAATACCCGATGCATTAGAATCGGGCCACCATCTAGTATATATATATATTTTTCCATAAGAACTTCTTAGTTTGGAAACTATCCATTAATTATGCAATAACATACATAATAATTATTTGGGCTTTCTCTTTGCTCTATAGATTGGGCATTTGGACCAAAATTAGAGGACCAGAAACCTGGAGGCAGGAACTACAAAGATGAGAGTGAATATGATGGTGAGTTCATATTGAACATGGACAGAAGGGAAGTACATTGTGGAGATCTGGCTTTCCTGGATAGAGATCTACTACCTGCCAGCACAGCTCACCGACCTTCATTGATCACATTTAAAGAAGTCAGTCGTGGCAAGATTTTCTGATTTCACCTTGCAACAATTCTAATTCTCTGCAGGACTTGAAGAACTGTTAATACATGGATGGACTAAGGTTCTGCAACTAATGGAGTAATGTACAAAATGTAATGTTACTATTTAACTCCTTATCGATTAAAGTAAGAACACACATTCATTGTTCCTTATATTAATTATTGACAACACAATAATATAACATAGTTACAAATTTGAAGAGTTAAATAATAAGTACAAAATCGAAAGAGCAGTGACATCTGGAAACCGATCAGGAGGACATACTGCCTTTTCTGAGCAGACTAGGTAAGGAGGAGGGTGTAATGGATAAGAGAACAGACTTCTGGCTAATAATGGCTCGCACTTTGAATTAGTTGCTGGAGAAATCACTCACTTACCAGTCAAAGTCCAACTATGAGCTCGTTAACTCATTTACAGCGGCAGTAAATAGAGCCGTCATGTTCATAATCCCTATACCTTAACTTGTTACAATGTTTGCAGAAAATAGACATTTTTGATCAATCTGCTTTTAGTTTTAGCTTTTCAACCGAATCGCTTAGTATCAGATTATCAACTACCATCACACTGAATTTCATAAGTCCTATGGTGCTGCTCATATTTCTGCTTTAAAATGTATGCGCTCTCCAGAAAACAAATAAATGTCCGTCTAGCTTGTTATAGTGTTTCCTTACAGTAAATGTCTAGCATAAACTCTGCCAGTCCAACATGTAAGTGATAATGTTATTTCAATGTTTCATTTGTTTCGTTACAAGTCAGGGACGAGATGGGTTACAGTTTCACAGTATTGAGAGTGGATTTTACCCCTGGACTGCCATAAAATGCAGATAACTGAGTGACTAATGAAGCACTAATGAAGTATTAAGAGGCAACACAAGGCGGATATTACATACTGTGTGTGGATCACGACAAGCAGTGTATTGGGTTTCTGCTTTGAAGCTCAAAATTTCACAGAAGTAGCTCCTTTTTCCTCAATCCTTCACTATGATCACCAGCACAATCGTTTTGGGTTTGCTGTTTGTTATATCCATCAATGCACAACAAGGTAAGTCTTACGTAACAGACAGAGGGGCGCAATTAGACGTCAGTGATTTTTCTCGTAAAAATGGACTGATTTTCATCAGTGTTTGTTCAGTGTCAGTTTTTACCATCAGAAGTGTTTTTTTGCATACAAGAAGTGTTTCAAGCTTCAATCAAACAAACATGAAAATCAGTCAGCACACAGGTGGCACATGCATGGCACCAAGTGTCTAATTTTTTCATAGACTGACATTTTCGAATTTGATCCATGACGAAAATTAAAATTAGATATGCCTCTATGTTTTGGTTTGGCGCAATTGGTATGCAAATATAGAAGGTCAAGTTTCATTTTAACAACATGGATAGAACACATATTAATTTTACCTGTTTATCTCTGGGAAGTCACCATTTTTTCTGGACTAGTAGTTGGTGATGATTCATGGATCAATAAATAGATTTCTGTAACTCACAAATATGATAGACATATATAGAATAACTTATTATATTTTATTATTTTGTTTGACCCCATAATATAATATGGTCTTTTTGATATAACATCATATACCTTTCCTAACCAATGGGATATTGTACAAGTGGAAGCAAAATTAACTAAATCCATCAAAGAATTGTTCTAAGATTACAGCCAGATTGCAGTTTTCAACGATTTTCTTGTATTTAAAATGATAGTGTGGCATAATTAAATTATGCTGACTGCATACCTCGTAAGGGATTAAAAGGTGGCAAAATAACAAGGTAAATCAAAAATAAATTTAGTTAAAGGGAACCTGTCACGTCCCCCATGCCCTCCAACCCAGAAGCATTCACTTATAGATGAGTAAATTCCCAGCCTAACCAGCCTTGAATAACGTTTCTTTGTAAAAATTAAGTTTGAAAAAAGCATTTATATTGTTCCAGTTTGCTATGCTAATTAGGGCTTTGACTAGTTGATGGGGAAGTTAGAGACTAGTCAGCCCTCTTTCCATAACATAATTTACAAGAGCGGTTGTAGGGGATATGAAATGTTTGGTGTTCCCTCTTCTCCCCGACCCCTTTAAGTGTACATAATGAATGTTATTAATGTGTTCGTACACAGTGCTACACATAAAGTGTATTACCACCATGTACAAGAGTATTGCTACACCCCTTGTGTATTGCTCTTGATATATGTATGCATTTACATGCACAGATGTTTACATACTTTTGATAGGGAAAGTAAGTCTCCGAGCCCAGTATAGTGATAGGGGTGTAGTGTCCATAGTTGGGCATTAGAGGGGGGCACTGTAGTATATAATTAGAGTAGGAGGGGCACAGTGAAACAAGAATAGTTTAAGCTTCCTAGTTTAGCCAGTCAGAGCCTGGGCACCCATGCAGCTCACAGGGCATCCTAGCCAGAAGTCACTGTGCCCTGCAACATTGAAGAAAGGGGCCCAGCATATTATAGCACACTAAAGATTCTTCTAGGAGGAAAGGAGTATGGAAACACTGCAGACACAGCTAAAGGAATCTGTCCCCATAGAGAAAGAAAGAAGATTGTTCAGCCAAGCAGCACAAGCAAGATGTGGCAGATCTTTGCCTGGGTGACAGTTCTTAGAACCGGAGTGAAGCAGTGTAGGACTCCCCCATGTGAGGGAATAGATTCTGCGGGACCAGAAGATACGGTCCGACCCGGGGATGAGCGTAGTGAAGGAAAGGACAGAGAAGGGACAGAAAGGAAGAAATCAACTGTGATACTTGAAGTGCCAGTATTTCAACAAGCTGTGCTTGCTGAGTAAAAGAGTTGACATTAATGTTAAGCCAGAGTGTGTCTCTTTTATTGCGGAACCGTCTCTGAGGAACACATCCCCGTACCGGGCAAGTCCAGATGGAGCAGAGAGCCAGCTACAAGGTACTGCAACAGAGAGATTTGATCTTATGCGGGAGGAGGTCCAGGGAGTGTTACAGAATTGCTGTCGGCCATGGCTACCTCCCTGGCTTTCCTATCCTACACAGTCATCATCGCAAGCTCCTGCAAATCTCATGAACGCGCACTGCACATTTCTTTAGGGTCACTGCAACTCTGCAGCCGTGTATACACTTCCTGGCTTCAGAGGCACACTGCGCATGACTGGAAGCCATCTTCTGAACATCTAGTCATGCACACTGTGCCTTTGAAGCTGGAAAACCATACACCCATCTTGTGAGGCACAGTGATGCAGCGTGCATGCTTGAGATTTGCAGGAGCTGGCGATGACAGCAGCTCCAGAGCATACCTTGAAAAAGACCACATAACGGCTGAAACGTTGCTTAATTTGAATGTCTGTGATTCAAGTTTATACATAAACTTTCATGCACTTGCAACTTGGAGTCCCAAAGTTTATTATATTATGTAATACTACTTATACAACACAAAGTGAGGGTAAAACAGTGTTGCAATACGTTATTGAACCACAAAACAGGCAAATAACACATAGAAAAGTTCCACCAAAATAACCAAGATGGGATAAGAGCAGCTGTGACTTCAGAGCTTCCAGGGTCAACTATCCCCACCTGTAGCCCACACAGAGAGGAAGTAATTAAAAACTTAGGAAGCTGACAACCCTTTGAGGTACAAGGCCAGTTGACTCGGGGTCACAACCTGGCTTCTCCAAACATCTCTATGGAGCCAGGTGACCGGTGGGTCCCAATCCTGGCTTTCCCAAATGTATCCTTGGGTCTCAGTTGACCGGTGGGTT